>NW_024881301.1:28218191-30618191 GCF_018691265.1 Tyto alba | reverse complement strand
CCTATATTTGAAGTCTCTTCAGGTTTTTCCTCTCCCAAGTGTTTCAAGTTTGCATTAGAATGTGGTTTCAAGTGTAGCTGGTAGCAACTTGAAGGCTGTGGCCTGCCTTAGTCCAGAAAGAGCTCCAGGAGTTATTGTGGTTCAAACCTCCAGCAGAATTGTCTCCTCTACTCAGGGTTGGCAAGTTATCACTTTCTTTTGCCTGGTGAGAGGACTGAACACCTCTATTCACCTGGGTGCCTTACCTAATGAAAGCTAGGGAGTAACCATCCATCTAGGATCCCGTCCCTCTTCCTCACTTGCTCTTCTGGGCGTCACTGTCAGAAAAGGATCACACAGCAAATGAATCGAGATACACGCTGGATGCAAAGTCTAAGTAGACTCCAGGGACATTCAAAACATAGCCTATTCTAAGTTTCCACCAATTTGGAAGCAGTAGTTTTCTTTCAAAATAATAAAAAAAAAAAAAATCAGAAATTCGGAACTCTTCTTCAGGCGTGTGAGATGAATTCATTTGCCCTGTGTGGTATGTTTGCCCCAGACAATGACGATGAGAAGTTCACACTATTTTAGGCTGACTACTGTACAGCCAATAGAGAAAGATGGACTAGAAGCCTAAGTGTCTACATTAGGAGTCTTAAATATGATACTTACTGCTTGTCTTCTGTCATACATTTCCCCAAAATCAAACACAGATGATTGAATCTTAAAACACACATGAGAAGTAATTCCCCTGAGGAGGGAAAGGGGGGCCTTACATTTCTGGAAGGAAAATTTTCTTCCTGAGTGTGGGTATATAATCCAGCAGTATAGGAAAGCTACAGGTAACTGTGATTTCTGTAATTCAGATGAATAAAAATTATAGAAATTCATAGGCCAGAGAGTAAGAATCTATTTATTTAAAACTTACTCATAGTCAACATGTTCAAATAAAACTTCAGGTAAAATCAGCCATACTTGATTTCACCTATCTTTATGGATGTTAAACTGCAAATGTCTTCCAATAAATCTTATGGTTCATTAATATTCCTAGTAAAATTAAGCCAGGCATTTAATGAACTTTTACTTACTTTACATAGAAATAGTGCAAAATTATGATATCATGTGGTTTCAACCGGGGCTGAAAAGAAGGTTATTTCAAATCTAACATTACAAAGCACAGTCAAGTGCTGCAAAACAGCAAACCAGGCACTCAGAGATGGAAAATATCAGCACTAATTCCTGAAAAGTTAAACTTGCAACATTTCAACACCTCAGTGATTTCAGAAATGAATAGTACAACAAAATTAACTCATATTCAGCACAAGCTGATTATATATCCTCCATATATATGTAGGTATATTTTGGCATCATGTAATACATACAGAGAATCTAGGACAGAGTTTTGTGTGACTGGCTGTATTTCTCCTGTACTGGTCAGCACAAAAGCAGGACTGTACTCAAGCATTAGTCTTCCCTTGTGATCAGCGGCTTACTAATTAGAGGAAACTCAAGGAAACCCTCACTAAACTTATATGTTTAGTAAAATATTAAAGCAGTGCTGTTGAATTCACAGACTCGTTCTGTTATTTATATGATGGCACAGTACTCATTGTAAGCATAACTGTAAGAATCCAGTTTTCAGAGGTTCTGACGAGTACTGAGTCTCAGAGTGCAGGAGGCTATTGCATCCCAGAGACCTCCCAAACCTTATCAAGCACAAGGAATGCCAAACTTGATAAACTTCAACTCCTGAAGATGAAAACTACTTGAGACCCAAGGTGGTTAACAATGAAAGTTACTCTTACAAATAGGGTATGCTAAAACTGTAGGGCCTGAGGCAACTGCTTACTTTACAAATAAGTGTTTTGTCCAGTTGTGAAAAATAAATAGGCAAAATTATGAAACCAGCATTTACTTTTCTCTGTTTGTGCCCCCAAATTCCATGTATTTTTACACACATTTTTTCTGATCAATATCTTAGTGAAAGCAACGGATTATAGTCATTCAGGCATGCAATGAGAAACTATTTTTTTGATCAGTTAGGGTTTACTAACAATTTATAACTTTTTCAGGGTTTATTTTATACTTAGATGATCTAAAATTAATCTCATTACCAAAACAAAATTGATGTTATTTGGTCTGTAACACTGAGCCATGAAATATGGTTAAGCATTTGCGACAGAGATTATTTTATTATTTTAAATGCCAAATTCACATTTATTTATGTTTTTTCTCTGTTTTCCTAACATTTGAGGAAACCACATATTTGAATAAATCACTATTTCAAAGAGTTTAATGGCATGAACTACTCTTTCATGCTGTTACACAGAAACTTATCTCATGATCACAAGCCTTTGGCAATACAGCATTTGTTTTCAGAAGGCCAAGTATTTTCTGGACATTTACCCTTTTGGATGCATGTCAGTGACAGGAAAGAAAGACAACACATGAGCATTTACATCTCGCAGGAAGAATTTAGCTGGATCCCAGTGGCTGATAGGTCAAAATGTGAGAATGCCTGATCCAAGTAGAGTTTAAGTAATAATGTAGAAATATTATATGCGTACATACTAATGTTCTTCCAGGTTACTGTCTTTGAGGGTAACATAATTGTAGTCCAGCTTTTCCCAGTGTTCTTGACCTGCAATAAAATTTCCTTTTGTTCTCATTATGATAATTAGAAAATAATGTTAGAAATGGCGGGGAAATGAATAATCGATTTAGCATATCCACAGACAGATCAACAGTTTTACTTATATTACCATGCTCACAGTTCCAGTGACACTATTTAAGTCCTGGTCAGAACTGTACACACAAACTGCATCTGCATGAAAACTCTGTATTCAAATACTCTGTATTTTTAAGACATTTGGATTTGGATTTGGATCCTGATCTGTATTTGCCTCTGACTTCAGTCTAAAAACAGTGAAACTAAACCTCTGATTTAAACACCCTATGACTTTTAAATTCACAGTCAAAATGGAAATTTTTTACTATTTCTGTTCACTTACCCTTTATCAGTATGGAAAACAAAATAATAGAATATGAGCAAATATGACAGAATAGAAAAAGGAAAGAATCTAAAAAGGCCACTTTCAGTTTTGCTATGTTATTATTCTACATTTTCAGCTTTCACCCTTCCAAAATCTAAAGAAATACTTGGGTTCATGAGAGAATACAGTTTTTTCACACATCTGAAAAAAAAAAAAAAAAAAGAAAGAAACTTGGATATATTTAAACTCCCATTATATTTCATAAAGAATCACTGAAAAGATGAGAGTGTACCTAATAGTCATATATGTCACTGTATATCTCAAATCATTTTTGTTGGGGGTAACACATTACTGAAAATGTATCAGTTTGGGTTAGGTAGCATTTTGGAAACTACTAAGCCAGTAAATAGAGACCTGATATGACATTAGGATACACTAATCAGTTACCAAAACCATGCAGAGGACACTGATTATGACAGTGATTTCCAACAGTCCTAACAGCCTCTTTCTTACCTAGAAGCTGAATTGTTTTAGTATTTTCCCTAATTTTTTCTCATGTCCTCAGTATTGCTTTAGCTTATAATTGCTGCATGTACTATAACCTAAATCCCTTGCAAGATAAAGAAACTTGCTGTTTAGAGAAGAACATGTATGTAGAACATGTGATGAATTGGAGGGAGGTTGTGATTTATACGGACCGAAAATTATAAATAAAAAGTTTATCAAGTGTATGCAATATATGATCCCTAATTTGGAGATCTACAGATTGTCGTATTGGAAAAAAGGAAAAAAAAAAAAAAAAATAGTGCTTTGCCTGCAAATATTATGGTAGATTTTCCTAATGTGAAATTGTTTAAGTCAAACTTATTTTGTATCATACTGTTTCTCTTCCACACATTGCAGCTTTCAAATTCTCAAGTTATAATGCCATTAAACGTTAAAAAAGTTCTTTTAAAAAATATCCATGAGACTCCTCTGAGTATTTATCCTTATTTGCATTGTACATATTTTGTGTAGAGGAAATGTATCTCCAAAGACTTCTTTAAAATTGTCTTGAGCAGTGTATTTCTCTAGTTCAATCAAAAGAATATTTAAATGGAATAAAACTAGTGAAAATAATTCAATAAATCATGACATGATCTAACACTAACAAAGGTTCTAAGTAAGTTCTGCTAAACTAGTTAGGGAAAGAAAAGCCTTTACAAAAATCTGTCAAATGACAAATTTTGCACCGTATATAAAAGAGAGAACATGCTGCAATAAAACCAAAATCAGAAATTGAGCTTGACCCTTAAGGCTCAAGTTTGCAACTACCACCTGTATGAGAATAACCCACAGGAAGAAGTTACAGCAAATTTGTTTGTGTGTTTGCTTGTTCCTAGTACGGAACAAGTGTTTTGAGAAGCCCAGAAAACTACAGCAGTGTAGTACAGGTAGCATTTGTCAAGAGAAAAATAGGCTTTGCACACCTGTCTACGTTCAGTAGGAAGCAAGGTCAGAGTTCCCATGGACTTCTTTGAAAATCTTAGTAATGTCTTTGAGACATGTTTCCACTGAAAAGTTAATATTCACTGTATTAACACACATGGATAATTCATATGTATATCTGAAATATCACTGCCATTTAGAAGCTCTTGTGTATGTGACAGAGGACTAAGAGTCTTTTATGGCAACTACTATGTATGCAACATCTCACAGCATGTATTTACAAAAGGAAGCAGTGTTCAGAGATCTGGGATTTAGTTTAATCCCTGTTTTTGAAGGGAAAAACTTACTAAAGACAGGAACAGAAATACTTGTTGCTACACTTATAAGCATAGTTAGCAGATACAGAGAAATGTTTTACTGAGAAACATCTGAAAACTTTAAAAAATGAGCATTTGCCTTGAGTTCTTTTTGCTTTCATTGTGTATATTGATGAGAAGATAAATGTGCTTTTCGGGGCTGCAGTGGAATCCAGTATTCAGTTTAATATTAAATTCTTTAAAAAAATAGCTTATACATGATTAATAGATTTTTTTAAAAATAAGCAGTTATTAGAAGTCCAGCATTATTATGGACTGCTTATAACACCATTATATCTTTGTTATAGAACTGATGCCTGTAACCGTCAATAACATTAATCATTTTCAAGTATACAACACAGCTATAAAATCTATTAATCATGCATTAACCCATTATAATGGAAAATTTTATTTATAGTGTAACTAAATTAAATTTATGTTTTTCACTTCAGGTAATATATTTCAAATTCTGAATGTAATTAATTCTTTACAATATAGGGAGTTATAAAGCACCAAGACTTGGTATGTACAACATCTAAATACTCATGTCCTTGGTGTGAGAACATTTCAGTTTAATTTGTCTAGTTCTGAATGGTTTTATTCTGATAACGTACTTAAAAGTTAAAGTCATATTTTTAGAAATAATGGAATGTACCATTGTTCTCAAAGCTTTTTAAAAATAAAACCCAAAAATCTGGGAAAATATAATTTCTCAGAAATAAATACTATAAACATTTTAGCATTGTGCTCCCCCCTTGTAAATAGCACAGCCATTTGCCAGTATCTCCTCTGTTTTACAAAAAAAACATTCTTTAGCCACTAAATTACCTTTTTATTAGCAGTCAATGATGTGATGCTGGAAATGATTTTGTAAAGATCACTCTGAGATGGAAGGTGTTTGGGTTTGTTCCTCTTGGTGTATGGTTTCACTGGATAATGTTATTTAAAAAGACAGACAAGAAAGAAAAGCAAAGCAAACAAAAAAAACCTCCCTGGGACTGAAATACTTTGTATGTGTTGTTATTTGCAGTGCATGCCAAGACATTCATGGGCACCAGAGCCAACCTGGCGAGCTAATTAAATATATAAATGTATGTGTTTAAAACAGCCTTATAAGGAGCATTGGAAATCTGCAAGATGAGCGAATATCTTATAACTTCTTCCGCAGGTGCGAGGATAGCTACAAGCCATGGACTTTCTGTCCTGCTTCTTGTTTGTGGCTTTGTGAAGGGTGCTTTGCTTTAATCTAAAAGTGCTGACTTTTTCCAATATCACTTTCTCTTCTTAAAGCAAAGAGCAAATCGCCTGTAAAATCCACGGAGCGGACAGCAAAGTTGACCCTAACCTCCAACCACCACTCTGCACCCAATGTACTCTAAATCTCTACACAAGGAGCACCTTCTTCAGGAAGTACAAACAAAAATACTAAATAAAATAATTAAATAAATAAATATTATAAAAAGAAGAGGATACCACATGTTTTCTTGATATATCTTATTTTCTTTGACGTATCACTGATCTTTTATTTGAAGAGAACTGGTGTGATGTAATCAAACGTTTTGTAACAGCAAGACCTAGTTTCCTTTTCTTTCGGCAAGGAGAAGCCTCATCCTTGACTTCTCAGGGGTTGGCCTGCAAGTCATCAGTATTACAGAGTTAACCATGGATGACATTTCATTTCCTACACTGAAAGAACTGTTCCAGCCTGGAAGGAAACAGAGGCCAAATAATGAAACAAAACAGTGATTTAACATCGACCCAAATAAAAAGCCCCACAAACTTTATCAAAATTTTGGGTTTTTTTTAATTTTTTTTTATTTTTTTTTTTTATTTTTGCATGAGGAATAGGGAGGAGAAAATAAATTCTACAAAGCAGCTAAGCAGACTAGAGGATGTTGTTTCTGGAAAACAAATGAGGAAAATGAGGAGATTTTTCTTTTGAGTTGTTTGTCGGGGTTTTTTTATTATTCTTTTTCCCCTGTGGATTATTTTCCTGTCTCTTTTTGTTTGTTTCTTGTTCAATGGTGGCAATTACTGACTTAGGCCAACCCCTGATGATTGCGTGGAGGTTTATATATACATCTTTTTTTTGTGTGTGTGTGTGCGTTCTATATTTCAGTGTGTTTTCTCTACTTTTGCAACTCCTGTATATGCAAAACTAACTTAAATTCTGTAAATTGCTTACAGTCTGTGTGATATAACTTCAGAGTAGACATACTTTGGTCCTCATGCAAGCCAGTTTTTAATATTATCTATATGTCGTGCCACCAATAGACATCTTTATTTCCTTTTTTGACAGTACCTCACTTTTTAGTTTGTAATTCAGTACTGTGTGGATTTTGTAATACATACTTTCACTTCCACTGGTTTGACCCCTTTCAGTCCTCTGTTTACTCTGTAAATGCACATTAAAATTTGTTATGGTCTCTAGACAATGAATTATTTTAGTTTTGTGTATGTTGTGTTGGAGTTCAGATGCTGAAAGCTCTTTTAATTTGTGATGTTTGTAGAGGATGAAGTGGTTTGATCACTAGAGACTGTAAAATGCAGGTTTGAAGTCAAATACTGCATGTAAAGGAAGGTTAGAAGGGGAAAAGAGAACATAGCTTAAAGGAAATACTTTTGGTAAAGAGTTTTAGGAAAGTGAATTTATTACACTGATAAACTATATTTGCATCACAGCTCCTTCTACATGGCCAAAGAAGTGTCTTTTTTGCTTTTTCTGGAAGTGGAATGTCATTACTCATTGATATTCTTAATTAAAATACTTCATGTCTGTGAACTGAACGTGAGAATTTTGCTGTTGAATGAAGTAATATGCATTACATGAATTACATTCATTAATGCAGGAAGGAAAAATTGCTACCATTTGCAGCTGCAATCAGGAAGGTTTTTTTCTTGTTCCTCTCCTTCTACTGATGCTGAACAGTCCATACCCTTTCATTAATCAGCACAGATAATCACGTAAACCACATGCTTATTATGATCTATTTACAGCAGCATTAAATAGCTGCAATGTGGTCAGCTGTGTGATTTCTCCTCATTTTGTAAGTAATGTAGGAGGAAGTAAAAGAATATGTTTAATATCTCACCAGACCATGGCCTACAGGTCTAACATTTTATTTCAAAATGCCCATAAGTCTGAAGTCTTGTCCCATTAATTTCAAATGAGAAAGAACAAATAGTAGAATAGAATCAAAGGGTAACACACTAATGCTTTGGAAGAGCATAACATATTTGCATAACTCTTATTTACCTTAACCATACATTCTGTACTAAACTTGACTGGGAATAGTCAGCCTTCCTTTGGTTTTAGAAAAGTCTTAGCAGTAATAAAGTGAGTAGAAGTTTGGTCTAACACAGACGAATCAGGAATAACTGTCAAGAGAAAAAGGGAAAAAGTTCTTTTATTTCAATATAAAGTTAATGACCCACTAGTAGTACTGTGTACTGAAAAGCTTTTGCTCCATAGTAATAACAGCTTATCAGTCTACTGACAAAATAGAAACAGTCCCCATTGAAGTGTTCTGAATGAAAACCAATACTGTGGATTGAAGAGGAAGTAAATTAAAAAAGATCCATTGCTTTTTAAAGTCTCATTTTCTGAACACACCTATGGAACTAAACTTTCAGAGCTCTAGAGGAAAGGCTACAATTTTCCCTGTGAAATAGATATCTATGACTGGATGCTGTGAAAATCTCCCACATGGAGTTCAGAAACCTCAGTTTCCATTGGTCTTAAGCAAAACAAAATGCTTAACATCACATGTGTTTCATGTGTTTACTGTATACATATAATATGAATATTACGTGTATGCACATAGGCGTATAGACAACCAGCAGTGACATACGGCATTTTTCAGAAGCAGTTTAGCCTCACATTGTTAAAGTTAGCTTCTGATTACTATGTTAAATTGATACTGTGTTTTGCTTTATGCTGTTAGCTGCTTAGATATAAATCACCATGTACTAGGAAGTAAGATTAAAGAACCAGCTGAAATTAATAGCAGAATTCTAGACCACTTGGACTAGTGTGATACAACAACTCAGAAGACATTACCAAGGAAAGTGATATATTGTGATCTGCTATTGTTCTTCAACAGTATCAGCAAAAAATGGACAAAAAACCTGTGTATGACTTTTGAAAAGCCTTTAAATTATGCATGAGATGCTAAAGGGATACAGTAGTTGTCCTCCTTCCTCCCTCCCCAAGATAATAAACTCCAATTCTTCATATGAGGCTGGTCCAGAACTTCTGTTTGCAGATCTGTAGACGAGCTTTACAGTTTCTACCAATCTATGTGGATGCAGCTAACAGGAGTAGATATTGCATTTCTGAATTCTTAGCTGTGTCTTAACAAGCATTCTTCAAATCAGGAATCTGCCTGGAGCTCAAAAAAAATCTCAAAATGGAAGTTAAACTGCAGTAGCCCATCTTTTTCCTAGGAATTTAGTTATGAATAATACTTGCTATAAGAATGGAACTACTGTAATTTTCTTCCCTGGCCCAGTTCTAGTTTGGATTTAACACTAATAGAGAAAAAGCTGGCTTAGTTATAGCCTTAAAAGCTAAACTGAGTTAGGCATCTAAAAGGGCAACTTGTATCTAGCAGTGTCAAAGTCACTAAAAATCCAATGTTCTTAAATTTTGTACAAAAATAGTCTAGTTTTGAGGTGTTCATTTACATGACTCATGTTTCTCACTTTGTGTCCCCAAGGCCTCATTGCACATGTGACTTCCTTCAGATTGTTCCAACAGTTTTTGTTTTTAATGGAAGAGTAAGCATGGGTGAGTATGAAACACTTTTGTATTTCAAGGTATATGCCATCTGAGGGCATCACCAGCAGAGATAAAGAAGTCATTATCCCACTCTACTCAGCACTTGTCAGGCCAGACCTGGAATACCATGTTCAGCTTTGGTCCCTGCTATACAAAAAAGATGCGGACAGGCTGGAAAGGGTCCCGAGAAGTGCCACAAAGATGATCAAGGGACTGGGAAGCCTGCCATGTGAGGAAAAGCTGAGGGAATAGGTTTTGCTCAGTCTTGAGAAGAAAAGACTTAGGGGAGACTTTGTCACCATGTTCCAGTATTTAAAGGGTGGCTAAAAAGAAGATGGAGACTCCCTTTTTACAGGGAGTCACATGGGAAAGATGAGGGGTAGTGGGTACAAGTTACTCTTGGGGAGATTCCGATTGGACACGAGGAAAATGTTTCACAATGAGAACCATCAGTCATTGGAATAATTTCCCCAGGGAAGTGGTGAATTCCCCAACATGGGACACTTTCAAGTTTCATTTGGACAGGGTGCTGGGCTGTCTTGTCTAGACTGTGCTTTTGCCAAGAAAGGTTGGCCCAGATGATCCTTGAAGTCCCTTCCAACCTGGTGTTCTATGATTCTGTGATTCTATGATAAATACAGCTCAGACACTTTGAGATATTATGTCTGGTGGAGTTAAAAGAAACATATTCCAACTCCATTAAATGTCAATGACAGCTTCTGTATTGCATAAAAAAAAGATCTGTAGCACTTTCATACTACTATCAAGGATTAGTACTGCTACAGAGCCAGTCCCATAAATTCTTCTCCTTTTCAGTGGTTACAAATATTCTTTTAATCTCTTGAATTTCATGCATGCAAGTTGCTGTATAACATGTTTGAACTTTACCTTCTTAATTGCCTTTCGTAGATTCTTCAAAGAAATTTATGGACCCGGAGGGGTTCTCAGACCATAGATTTAAAAAAGCTTGTCAGGCTATTTTAAGATTGACTGTTTGTTCCTCAGAACTCCTGTTAAGAAAGGTACTGAAAAATTTGAATAGTAAACACTGAATCTATAATGAATTATTGTTATTTCTTCTTCCTTCTCAATATTGAATGTTTATATTACAGCACTACCCGAAGGCAAAGATCAAAAGTAGTTATACACATATGAGGCATCACAGCAAAAGCAATAGGACTGCTTGGAGGTTCATATGCACGTAATTCAGTGCCGCTGTGATTTAGGATCAGAACATGCCCTAGAACCATTTTTTCTCGCATTCATTTTTTAAAGTATTTTTCCTTCATTCAAATAAAATGATTAAACAGTGGCTATTGCAAAAATCTGAAAATGTGCCTAATATTTTTCAGTGTTGAACATTTAACTTCTAATGATCTCTACAGTGATATCACCATTAAATTCTCTGTTAAAAAAAAATAAGACTGCATTGCTGCCAATCTTCAACTCATTCCTCACAGAAAGAAAAACAATTCAATACTTTGTTATTTGCAGGATAGGGGAACATTTGTCCATGACTTTACTATTGGTAAATGTCAAATTTTGTTTACAGAGCTAAAAGCATTACGAACCAAGAATGGGATCAGCATACTTTGCAATATAAATTTTTAAAGGTTAATCTTCCATGATTAGCTTAGCTAAACAATGCTAAGCACAAAGTAAATTGCTTAATGCACATCACCATAAATGACTTCAGTCTTTTGTTGTGAGCTTCCTAAATATTGATTTATTTGCTTTCACAGTCATAAAGTTTGCACATACATTCACATAGTTGAAATATTATACACTTTTCCTAGTGCTCTTCATCTAAACAATACAGGAAGACAATAGCAAAGAGGAAAGTTAAATTTGTCTGTAATAATGAATCACAGTCAATTGGTAGTTACTTGCAAAGAAAGTGTGTTTTCTTGAGAATCAAGTGTAAGTGCAAGCTTATTTCTTTTTCTTCTTTTTGTGCTATTCTTTTTTTGTCAAGCTTCAATCTAAAAACCAAGACAATACGATATTTCTTACTAGTCACTTCTTTCAAGGTGACAGAGGACAAAATAATGTTGTCATTTTTATGAAAGAAGCTGGGGGAAAAAAAGATCTTTTCATTTAACAACAATCTAATTGTTTACAGTGTCCTATCACCTCAAAATATTTCTGCTCCAAGGTTTACAGGGAAGGAGCAACAGAGAAATGTTTTGCGTTTCAACTTAACTTCTATCTCTAACAGTGTTCTCAGTTAATTGTCATCCTACAGCTAAGGACAGGACTCTCCTGTAAGTTTCACAAATACAGTCATTTTCCTTGTAACTACCACTGACAGATTGGTTTGAGCTTTGAAATGATAAGTACTTGTACCTTAGAACATTTTCCCATACAGTGATAAATGTTACAAGGAATGGCAACTATTAAAGCCATACACAAGTCTGGAAGAATATCACAAACTAGTAATCTCTCAAAAGTTTCAAAATATGAAAAACACTTTAATAAAAAAAAAAAAAAAAAAAAAAGCTTTTAATGAGATTTTCTTTTAAAGTTTTACTGTAACACACTCTTACCCATATGGCTATAAATACTCTGGTTGTGAATTCCAACTATATTGCGCTGACAGTACAGAGGGCCTTCAGATGGGAGCAAATGAAATTTTCACTTATTGAAATGCTCCTTTACATTGACATTACAGTACAGAAAGAGATCTTATGTGTATATGAGGCTAATTACAGTGACAGCTCATAAGGAAGCCGAAATGTACACAATAGACAATTAATTCCCTTCCTCTTTTTATATACCATGGACTTGAAAAACAAGAGGGAAGATTGGGTTTGACAACTAGCTGCTTAAAATAAACTATTTCATTTAAATCTTTGAAGAAGCAAATTCTCAAACATTACTTATTAAAAAGACTTGCATAACTATGATCATTTAAATCATATGGGATTTAGATTTTAAAGCAAAGTTATACATATTACATATGAAATCCTTGTATATAAAATCAAGAAAGAAGGAGATGATGACTTCTTTTGTTACTTCTGATAGAAGATTATGTTAATTGCTGCTGATTGTTTCCAATATCAAATGATTTAACAGTCCCTTCAAATCACTGGTAACTATATTTCTTAAAAAAATAGGTGCCAAATTTTCATATCACCTGCATTACACTTCAGGTTTTGGATGTTAACCAACATTGGTTCAAGTTTCAAAAATCTTGCTTATTCACTATAACAGAAATGGAGGAATTCACACTTTATTAAAAACAAATGTCAACAGATTTACTAAATCACCTCAATGTCTTGCATGAGATGCTTTACTTTTGTCCGTATGTGGCATCACCTCAGCAGGGCTAAGCATTGACAAAAAAGATGTGGAAATGTGGGTCCTGGTTGTTTCACCAGCTAATTGGATTACTGTGTAAGAGACAGAAAACAGAAGACGTGATTCTTTCTGTTCCCTACAACAGCCAATGATGAAGAATCTTTATAGGGACTACCAAACCAAACCAAACTGATGTAAAAAATTATATTGATAGTTCAACTTTGCAGTGAGATGAAACACTCAGTGATTTTAATGCAGTTTCTCTAGAAAAAATGCAGAGGTTTTTATTCCAGAACTATGACTCTGAACTGAAAGAAGGTCTTGTAATCAGGGCTTTGAACAGGGACAGCTTTTGTCTTCCTTTTGCAACTGCACAATGGCAACCCTGAAGAGACTGTCAACTGCCTCCCCTCCACCATCACTATCCTACACTTGATTATCAATGATGAGGGTGCTCAGCAGATGGATACCTATTACAGAACAATAATTTTTTATACTTAAAAAAAAAAAAATGACTATTTTTAGTTTTATAGCAGAAAAATCTTATTACATCACTTAGTTAATTTTCTTTTAAAAAGCAGGGCAATGTTTATAAAATTTCATAAGTATTATAGATTGTTGTTTTTTTTTTAAAAAAAAACCTTCTTAGAACTCAAGATAACAGAAAAGGCTTAAAAAGTGACCCAATAGCATTCTAAATCTGTGTATGTGTCAAGAGTTATTTGCCTCAATGGGAAAAAAAATCAACCCAACTAAACCAAAAAAAACCCTCCTGTCCTGGATTTCATTCTAATCAGATATGTGAAATTCTGGGGAAACAAGGCAGCCAGGAGAAAGCTGTTGGAGTGATTCTAATGATAGTGATCAGGCTACTCCTGCCTTTCGATGGGATTTGTCTAACTAGAAAAGTTATTCCCTTTCTAAAGTTCCTAGCCCATAGAACAAATAAAATATAGAATTCTGAAAAATAAAGTATATTGAACAAAATTCCTCAGGAGTCTCCCTCACTTTCTGTGTTTGTGTCTGACACTTCTAATATGGAAGTTCAAAAAAATTTCTCTCCTCAGCTGTAGCCTCCACAGATGGACTAGGAGAATACTTTTTCACCTGAAGTTTACAGCCCAGCTTTATTGCTTTCACTTTTGAAAGGTATGTCAACATTTAAATCAAATATTAGCAAAAAAAGAGAAGCAAAAGTGTCACATTGTGCCAAAATCCTCACTCAAAACACTATGAAACATAAATTATAAAATACATATAATACTAAACAAAACTTTTATGTTGGACACATTAGTCACTGATTTATCGTCATGAACTTTAAGGAGACATCTGGGAATTTATGCTTTATTTTTCATTTGTTTCAAAAAACAACAACCTTTTAGCTGCTTCTAATTTGGTAAATTAAATGCTATTTAATATGGTTAACTATAAAGTTAAACAATATAGGTTTCTAAGACATTTTTCATGAAGACATACACAGAACACATGGAATTATAGAGACAGAACTGATAATGGTAACAGTTCTTTTTCCCAGCAGATGGATGAAGCAGATGGATGACTTGTGTTTTCTTCACACTTTTCCTACTGATCCGTAGTTGCCAGCAGTAGTATCAATGTTGACCCTGGAAATACATACATGCTGTGATTTTTTTTTTTTTTTTTTTTTTTTATTAGCCACTTTTCCTTCTTCATCAGACTAGGCTTTTGGTAGCCCTCAGAAATGTGTGGCACATGAAAAAACCCAGGCAATTGTATAGAAGTATGTGGGCCTTAAAGTATTTTCACTGAACAAACAAAATTAAGCTAAATATTTCCTTAGGCAAAGAAAGACATCATGTTATTCATTAAGATGAGTTTGCTATATACAAGTCATATTTGAGACAATGTTCAGAAAGTTTTGCCATCACATATGCCACAATAGAAGCCCTACTTGAAATATTCCCATTGTAAAATTCTAAATTATCCTATTTTTCCTCATTTTATGATGGGTTTCTGTATTGTATTGTGTGTTCTGTTTCAGCAGTTTAAGGTACTAAGCCATACAACATTGCTGAAGTGGATGAGAAGCACTGCACAATCTGTTTCACCAGGTCAGCTTTGAGAACTCTGACTTCCTATCTGTAGGGTGGCAACAAACAGGTGGAGTAGCTTGAAATGTTTTAAAACAGTCACAGATATCTCTGGTCATCCAGAAAGAAAAAAACAAAACAAAACAAAACAAAACAAACAAACAAACAAAACCAAACAAACAGAAAAAAAACCCTAACCATCTGGGAGGGATGTAAAAAGAATGTCATTCAAGATCTGCTGATGAACCAGCATATGAAGCACTTAGTGGAGGTCAAGCTATGCCAATGGGAAGAACACAAAATTAGGGAGGCAGGGTGGATATGCCAGCAACTCCTTTGCTCTGTCCAGGTTCCACCTACTCTAGATGGATCTTCCAGTGACACTTCTATTAACATGGATATAGGTTTCAAAGATTCATTACATAGGCAAGTTAGTAACAAATGTGAACCTGACAATGGAATGGTTTGTTTCTGTACTAACTGTAGTCATTCCTGAGAAAGAATGGTGCTCAATGTGACAGGATCAATGAAAACACCATTGTAGTGGTTAATGGGTAAACAAGCAGAATATATTATGATGTAAATGAAACAAAATAAACAAAATTTTCTGAAAATTATAAAATTGAATGACACAGGTTTCTGCTGTATGCTACTGAGGAATATTACATATATGTTTGGACTCATTATCACTGACAGCGCTGGTACCAGAATGTGGCAGTGAGATAGAGCCCTACCTCAAAATGGATCTGAGATGGCTGAAGTCATTGTACCCTAAGAAGTAACTAAGGAGTACTTAGGATAAACAGCAAAATTTCAAGTGAAACTGGACACTTGTAAAGATAATAATAAAATCTACAGATCCAATAGAAGAGTTTTATTAAAAGGCTTGTGTGGGTGAGTAGCCAACAGGAATGGGGAAGTGGTTGTTCCTCTGTAGTCAGCACTGGTGAGGTCACACCTCGAATACTGGGTTCAGTTTTGTGTCTCTCACTACAAGAAAGACACTGAGGTGCTGGAGCATGTAGAAAGAAGGGCAACGAAGCTGGTGAAGGGTTTAGAGCACAAGACTTGTGAGGAGCGGCTGAGGGAAGTGGAGTTGTTTAGCCTGGAGGAAAGGAGGCTGAGGGGAGACTTTATTGCTCTTTACAGCTGCCTGAAAGGAGGTTGTAGCAAGACAAGTGTCAGTCTCTTTTCACAAGTAACAAGTGATAGGACAAGCGGAAATGGCCTCAAGTTGCTCTAGGGGAGGTTTAGATTAAGTATTAGGAAAAATTTCTTTATGTAAAAGGCTATCAAGCATTAGAACTGGCTACCCAGGGAAGTGGTTGAGTCACAATCCCTGGAGGTATTTGAAAGGTGTGTTGATGTGGCACTTAGGGACATATTTTAGTGGTGGACTTGGCAGTGTTATGTTTACAGTTAGAGTCTTTTCAAACTAAAAGATTCTATGATTCTACAAATATAAATCTTCATGTTTCAGGACTGAAGGTAACAAACACCTACTGGTGGTGAGGAATAAAATAACATTTAGTCATATTATTCCACAAAACTTCTTTTGCCTGTCCCTGAGAAGCATATAGATATGGCTACTACTGAACACTAAATACTGAACTAGATACACCTCATTATATGCTGCAGAAATGAACTGTGCAGAGATTTCAGAGATTTTTCTGACTGGGAGCACAAGTAGGAAACTGACCACAGCTGAGACTGTAAAGCTGTAGTATGTCTTTTTAAACTTCCCCAACAATAGAGTCTTGGTTCAATATTTTCAGGTTTTTACACTATAACTTCTACACTCCAAGAGATATCTTTTGAAGAGAACTGTGAAAACTAAGATTTTTTTTTTTTTTTTTTTTCCATTGATTCACTGGAGCAAGAGAGAACAAGACATGTCTGAAAATGGTGGAATACAGAAATTAATACATAAAAGTAAAACACAAGTAGATTGGCAGAAAAGTTATCATCACTATCAGCTCATGTCTTTCATGCAGGATCTACCATGGAAGCACATTTTTGCCTTTTAGTATCCCAAATTGCTAGTCCTTTTCCTCTTCCGCCTCCTTCATTTGCTGTTTTCTTCCATGCATCTATTGTAAAAGAATGTATAAATATGATGTACTCAATTATTAATCATGTATCATTCAAGCCTGGGAAGCGGTTTTGGAAATGAAAATGTAGAGAAGATTTAGAATTAAATCTCACTTCAGGAGTTTCATCTAAAAATAGCTGATTCCTGTATTAGCCACATCCGGTTGATTTCTATCACTGAAGTACGAGGCTGGAATTCTAAGTATTCACTAACTGTAAGACAAACTTACTTTTCAAAAAAACCCAAAGACTCTGGATGAGTGAAGCTAGCTGAACCAAACTCAGGTGCTTTCCTCTGCTGCACTGGTACAAAGAAACTACTGTCTGTTGAAACCATGTAAAGTCATGTAGCAATAGGATTTGTTCTCCCAGATTACAGAGGGCTGACTTTAGGAAGAAAACAAGACAAAGATTTAAATCATAGTCTACTTTTGGGTGGACACCTTGAAAAGGCATGATTAGAATTTACTAAAATACTATTTCTGCATTGTAAAAGATTAGATTATTTAAAATGTCACCAAAATAGCACCCACTAAAACTAAAAACAAACAAGCTGCATTTACTTTTGAAAATACAGGTCAGTTCTGAGAGAGGGAATAAATAATAATTGGAAGAACTGGATTTGCCCCTGCTAATAGTAAGAGCAAATTAAGACAGTGCACTCCTACAGTATACTTTTTTCCTAATCTCTCTTCCATAAAAAGCATCTTCTTATTACATATGGAGACATTGCTTCCCTTGCTCTCAGACTGGGTGTAAATGAAAAGGTTTTGTTAGTTTGTGGGCTGTAGTGGTGGTCTCTGTGGAAAGAGGTAAGAGACTGTCCCATGCTGGACACTGCCAGTTCCAGTCAACTCTGCAACAGATCCACCACTGGCCAAGGCTGAACCTAATAGCCACATGCATGGTGCCTCTGGAAAAACATATTTAAGAAATGTCAGACAATGATGGGGAGAAAAAGGAAGAGAGAACAAAAGAGTAGGAAACAACAAAGGGAACACCAAGGTCAGACAAGAAGGAGGTGATCTGTGGAAGAACAGGTACATATGCCTGAAGGGACTGCAACCCTTTGGAGAGCACACACCAGAGCAGAGGGAAAAAGTGAGCAGTAAGGAGCATCAGAGGGAAACAACTATGTACTGACCCCCAGCAACCTTGCATGTTGCATTGCCTTGCTGAAGGGACTGAGTGCAACCTACAGCAATAACAGGGAGGAAGGAGAGGAATTTAGAGTGAAGCTGAGCATGGAAGAAAGGGACGGAAAAGTGATTTCCCTAATTGTGTAAATGTTTGGTTCATTGTTCTTTTATTTCCAATAACCAAATCAGTAATTACGTACTTTGATTGTCAGTAATTTACCCCAAATCAAGTCTGTTTTGCCCACAGTGGTAATTTTCAAGTGATATTCCTGTCTCAATCTTGATCCAAAAGGATTCTCATTCCAGTTTCTCTTCTTCCTCTGTCCCAGTGAGGAGGGGGAGTCAGAGAGTGGCTTAGTAGGAGTTTAGTTGCCAGCTGCAAACAACTCATCACAGCTTTCCTTGTTGCTCTGGAAGAGAAGTGAAAAACAAAAAAAAAAAAATTGCAGTCTTCTCACATCTTCTCAGCTGCAGAATGTATGGGATGATGTGTGACTGACTTTAATTTCAACAAAATCTTTCTGGTTGTGTATAAGGTTTTTGGTAAATGTTCTTGAGTGCAGGATTGGACCTCAGAGGCAAGTGACTTGAAGTAATAGGTGAGACACTTCCTAAACTATGTGTTCCTGTCTGGTTCATTCCAGGTTAGAGCAAAACACAAAATGTAGGCATTGTTTAAGCAGTCCAGGAATTTTCATTCAAGTGCAATCTCAGATTGATCTAATCCCATCCTGTCAGCAACAAAACAGGCAGCCTCCTCCTTTGTCAGTGTAAGAGTTTTGGACCACTATGTTCTAAGCCACACAAACAGAAGATTTCTTAGGTTCTGGCTTCTTGTTTCCTTACATTCAGTTACAGGAACTTTGGGGAAAAAAGCAGTCCTCTTCATCCTGCTACAATATCTTTTTGGAATTTCTCAAGAGAATTGCTGGTGTCAAAATGTAGAATATTGAATGTCAGCAGGTGTATAACAGATGTTGGTCAACAAACTGGTCATCTATGAAACACAGCCTTCATCAGGAACAGTCATGGGAGCAAACTACCATTTATCTGAAAATCCTTTTCATATACTGGGTTGACTACCTCAAAGGATCTAGTGTTTCCCTGATTGCTGTTTGTCACTGACTGTTGATAAGGATGATGGTTCTTTTCAGTTTCCTTCTCTGAATTCTTTTCCTTCAGGGAGATTTTTTGTTGGCTTCTCCGAATGTTTATTTATTCATGCATTTATTTTTCATTGCAGTTCTTTCTGTCTCTTGTGGGAAGGAAGAAAAGGAAAAGGGAAGAAGAATCTTTGTTGTGTCTCTTGACTAGAAATATTTGTCTCCAGATGGAAATGTGTAAGGCTGTTTAGCATGGGGAGCTGGGATTAGAAGGGAGACAGATAGTGTCATGTCAGAGACAGAAATTAACACTATTTTTTCTTAAAATGCTGTCTTTTAAAAATGAGAGAATAGCAATACTAAAGCTGCCTAGAAGCCTCTCAAAGACTAAGTTTTGGAGAGCAGGGAGCTCCAAAGCCAGCTAGAGGCTGGAGCTTTTTATCAGTGAGGGAATCATGTCAATATAAAACAAATACTTCATTAGCTGTTATGAGAAGAGGAGAGATGTGAGAAAGAAGAATGATATTTCAAGTCTTTCAAATAATACACTGACCAAATTAAATAGTTACTATACCCAAAAAATATCAGTAGCCAAGAAAGGACATTCAGAAGAAATGGGAAACTAGTTATATTTAGTCTTGAAAACACAAATTCTCAGGTCTTTGAATGACTATATACTTGGGCCATAGTTTTTCATCAGTTAGGCTAGGGACTTCAAAAATTATAAGATTTTTTTAGCTGGTAGGAGTTTGTTCAGTGTCAACTTCTCCTCTTAGAATCTGTTTTGAAGCTGATTTTGTGGTGACAAATGACAGGCATTGTGAATTGCCTCCCATACTGCTATAACATGAGGTTCGACTTTTCTTCAGAATCATTCTGAGCAGTGATAATGTTAAATATCATGGGGGAAATCACTGAAACAGGCAAGGTTGAAAATATAGGTTTGTATAGAGGGAAGGAGTTCAGACTGCGTAAAATAGGAAAAAAAAAAAAAAAAAGATTGGTAGTTCTGCTGCAAAGGGAAAAAAAGCAGAAGATAAGGAAAATCTTGATAACAAATCTATTACAAATGGTTTGGAACAGAAGAAAAATTAAACCCAAAATGTTGCAGTTCATCTGATGAGAAAACCCAGTTCTGTAGTACTAGCTAAACTATATAACACACAAAGTAATACAGAGCTAAAGAGAAAGCACTCTTCATCACTTGCTCAATTCTGCATGGTGAAAAGAACAGAATTATCACATAAAACTCCACATGCTACCAACAAAAACAACATAAGTATATCGATCTGGCTAAATTTCTGTGAACATGTCACTCCCCAGGTATTTTGGTGCATGCTAAATTGGTAATCACACCATGCAATTAATTGTACTTTAAGTTTGTCCACATACTAGAAAACTTTAACACTTTCTAAATATATTCTTATGTCATTAGAAAATGTATCTATGTATGTTTTCTGTATACTGAACTATAAAGTCACTTGTCATTTTTCCTTGTGGAAAAGAGAAAACTGAGAGGAGGTATGATAGACGAAAATAAAATTACAAATGGCATCAGGTAAGATGGACTAAAATTATTCACTCTCCTTTCTAATGCAGGAAACAGGAGGTGTCCAACTAAGGCAGTATGAACATGTTTCAATACAAACAAGATTAAGTGCAAAAGACCTTGGGAAAACTGATGTGGATCCCATAAATTCATATAGGTTGACTGGGAGACTGGAGAGGTTGCGGGTTACAAATGTATAGAACCACATAGAGTCAGGGGATTTCTAAAGTGAAAATAGCTAAAGGTCGAAGTTAACATTAGGCGTAAGTATTGTATTATAACCTTGCCCTGCTCTTACTTTTTCCAAGCTTTTTACTTCTGGATGCTGTTAGATACAGTACACAACTCAGCCTTTGGCTTGAGTTACTACATAGATTAAAACTGTATTAAGTTCTCTAACAGCCATCACCCACTGATGCCTCCAAGTGAAACTGTAAATGAGTCTTCAAAGCTATTTGTCTCTACTAACTTCATATAGTCTAAATAATTACTCCAGGAATTCTTAAGACTTTTTTTAATAACCTGCAATGTTTCCTTCTCTTCCTACCAGTTTCATAAGGGAGATTTATTTATTTATCACATGTTGATATATTACTCAAAACCTCTGTAGTGCCTATATTTCCTTCTGCCTGAATCTTCTGACAAAACTTTCCAAACCTGTTATTTCTACCACTCGCAGCTTCTCAGAGATTCTGTCCTATATGCACTGGATTTTACAGTTGTGTTGAAATCACATTCTCTTCTGCTTTTTTTCTTCTACCTGTAAACTGAAAATTTGCAATACTTTTCCAGTTAGGTATCAGCTTTCATTTGTGAATAGTTCTTGGATTCAAATCCTCTTTTTAATACTATCCCCTGCATTATTTAGAATCAGTTTTAGATAAGTAACTGAGAGGAGAAACTTGCCAGTCTTGACAAAGATAGCAGGAAGCAGAGAAATATTATAAAGGTTTACAAAGTTTTAAAAATAAAATTAAAAAAAGTTTTATCTCTGTAGTTTTGTCTCCCAACAGTGACCATTCTGCTAAACATGACTTGTTTAGAGGATGTATCCTTGGGACAACACTTAATCTCTTGCTAGTCATATACATCAAGTTGGCTATTCTGACAAGATTTTTGTCTGAAATGGATTCTAGAAAACTTTTCATGTGTATACAAGATCATCTGAGACTCTGCTGAGCAATGGAAATCCTGTTAAACTGTTCATGTAGACAGAGTCATGATCTTCCATTTTTATGCACAGATATTAATAATAATACTAATTCCTTCATTTTAAAACTTGCTTTGTATAACTGCAGATCGACCAATCTCTCAATTTAATTTCTCACATGGAAAGTTGTCCTCTATACTGTGTTTTTCCTATAATTTGATGAGATAAAGTAACACAAAGCTTTCCATTGAATAAGATTATGAATTGTCTTTGGTTGCTTTCCAGGGTAGTAAACTTGACTTTAATATTGAGTTTGACTATCTTGCAGTTTATCATTGGCCATATATCGCTTATTTATTTTTTGTTCTTTATTAATACTGTTTCCTATTGAGAATAATTATGATTTATATTTATATATTCCTTTCCTTTATGCAGTCCTAATGTACTTTACAAACTATACATTAGAATCACTTTATCCTGCACTGAATTTTGTCCACATTTCAGCTGAAACATCTAGTTATCTAGTAACATTCCACAACACTTACACAGAAGTTTAAAATGGAAGAGATCAATACATTAAGGTGAAAATGCAAGAAAAAGTTTTCAAACATACAAAAACTAAGTAGTTAAATTAGAATTGTCAGCACATTACCTTTACTTTTACAAAGAGCACCAAGGAAAATATATTAATTAATAATAGGCAGAAGCTTTCATTTTATTTGACATTTTACTTTCATGGATTACCATTTATTAAACAGATAATTGTTTAAGAACAAACATTTGCCACATATTTTTAAGATATCATATTTATTTCTTGCTTTAAGGTTAGAAAATTTTTATCGCATTAAGATACTGCCTCATGGTAACTTTGAAAATACTGACTCGTTCTAGCAACAATGATAAAAAACTGGTTCCAAAATAAACCCAGCTTTCAACATGCAGTGTTGGAGTGGCAGACATGACCTGTTTCCATCAGCATCTTCCTAATTATAAGATCAGAATGAGTGGATATTTGTTTAATATTATATTAATATCTGTAGCCCTGGGTCATGCAATGCTTACCTGTTTACCTGTATAATAATAATGTCTTCAATGACAGCACCCAGCTGCATATGTTATGGAAACTCAGAGTTGCTTACTAGCTTGTTTACTTCTAACTGGTGAAGAATCCAAATCAGTTGTAATACTAACATACTGTTAATAAAAATCAATGAAGTTCACGACCTGAAAAGCAGCTATAACAATTTGCTCCTCTATCTTAAAAAACACTCAAGATTTTACATAAACCAATCCTAAAATATTGGTGTATATCTTAAAATTAATCAGTATATCAGACTCAAAATAAGAGAAAAAAATCTTACTTTAAAAACCATCATCCAGAATAACTATAATCAACAGAATTTATTTCTATTTCCTACTTTGTGAAATACTACGGCTTAATAGCACCTATCTATCGACTGCTCTAAATTTATCTTTTATTTCTGTATGCATCTACATGTAGACCTAGACTAGGAATGGTTCAATTAACAGAGTATGCACTATATAGCAAAGGCTCTTCTAAATCATTATTTACCTCCACTACTTTGATAGCTCAAATACCTTTTTCTACTGAGTGTTCCTTTCCTTTTAGCACTGATTTACCGAATGTGACTAGAGTCTCTTTCATTAGAGGCTTTTAGAAGCAGATTAGACAAACGGTTATCAGAAGTTTTGTTGTACAATTCATCTTGTATTGGTGCAGGTGAATGAACTCAGTGACTCTCAAGGTCCCTTCATCCTATATGCTAGGATTTTACAAAAGTTATCAACAAAACCAAATGTTAGGGATGACTTTGACAACTTTGGGCATGAACCACTGACATATCATATCAATGATAGCTTTTTCAAACAATTGCTAACTACATAGGATTAAACGACACAACAGTGATTATTCTAATCCATATTTTTATATTCTTTTATACCTTGTATCATTATAGTATAAGTTGTCAAAGAGATGATGATAATAGATATTGCAAATACATTTTAAAATATATTTGGACACATACATACATTACAAAGTATCAGACAGAAATGTGTAATCTGTCAAATGTGTTTTGAAAGCTATGTTTATAGCCCAGAGAGCTGCTCAGTGATTTGTTGAAGGGCAGACATCTGGATCATTATAGTATCTGTATGAACAAAAAATAGAGAGTTGATTTCACAGTCATTTTTGACCTCTGAATAATTTCAATCTGACTATGCAAAAACTATTCCCCAAGCAGACAACAGCATTGTACCCATGTCAATTATTGTAGGCAGTCAGTGTATGGCTGCTGAATAAGTGATTCAGTCCTTACAGAATTGGTATTTAGATCTGGCATCTGTTTTTCTTGACTTCTTTCTCTGCTGACTCTGCCAGCTTCTTAATCTACCTCCTTTTCTTTCTCTTACATGCATAGACATTATTCCTTTGCCTCTCCATTTTCTGCAGCAAGCAACACGTTGACCTGTCTGCTTTTCTGTGATCACATTTTTTCAGATGCAGTGTGCAACTCATTCTATAATTCCAACAAAGATGTTTCAAGTTTTAGCATATTGTTTGATTTTGGTTCCCCCTACCACTGCTCCATACACAAAGGGCTGTGAGACAAGATGCAGAAAGATCTGAATTCACTGTAAAAGGTAAAATACTTGGAGTAACAAGGTGAATTTTCCTCCCAACTGCATATTCCTTAAATGTACGAATAAAAGTGTTAAGACACAATAAAAGACATTCAAAACCCACAGCTTTCAAACTAGAAAGGCTGCAGAGGCATCAGAAGACTTGTTGACGATAGGTTTCTAACATGGTTTTCACAGCCATTTCATCACTTCCTTCTCTTTAATTTAAACAAAGAGCCATTTTATTTATATGTATCTCAAGATTCTAAACAGCTATCAGACTTAGACACACCAGCTGCCTAAACGTCTACAGACAATGCCAAATCTATCCATGGTACAGAACAATATGGCATAACTCAATTCAATACAGTGTAATACTGCTTAAAACTGCCCAGAATCTAGCAGTCATCTCTGTAACCTACTCAGCTTCAGACACAGTAGATTAATATGTAAACAAATTGATAGTGGCCAAGGTCAGAGACAAAATACAGGACTAAAAGTGCCTCAGCTCTCACCCTGAAGGGCATTTCTAATGTTAATCTAGAATTCTAATTAGGTAACCTGACAAAAAAACAAACAAACAAAGAAACAAACAAAAAACCCCAAACAAACAAACAACACTCATATAACCAGTTAAGGTCACTAAATTGAATAGATTCCAGCTACCATGTGGAACAACTCTAATCACATGGCAGTTGTATTCACTGTTCACTTTAGTATTACCAAGCAAAATATTTGCATGCAATGTAAACAGAAAGAGAAGACAGTTCAAAATTAAATCCTTGGAAATGGAAAACAAGAACAATTGGCAATGATGACCATTATGACCAACATTTTCTACGCAGATGTACATACAGGTGGCTCACAGACATGCGTAGATGAGCTGAAGATACATTTTTGGGAGGGATTGTGGAGAGGGTTGAGGGACTGCTTCCCATAATAACAAGAGGATGGAACAGCATTTTTAGAGGTATCTGTTTTGCAAGGGTCTTGTGTAATGATTATTCCAATGCTATTGAGCTCTTGTTGTCACCACCAACAGCAACAAAAAAGGCACTTTTAGAGAAACAAAATCTTAAGAGACTAAGGGAGGTGACTTGACCTATTTTACTGCTACTTATCGGGCATTGATTCAAGAAAGGTCACAAAACTTTTGAAAACATGCTTAAATTTCTGTGGAATCTTTCAATAATGTCAGGGCAAAAATTATAGGATGTCTTGACCTTTCTAACTCTTTTGGAGACCTCAGAAAATTATTAACTCCTCATTTCAGTGTATGCCTGCCTCCTGAACTCTTATCCACAGAAAAAAAAAAAAAAAGCCAACAAATTTATAATCACCATGAGTATAAAGAGTATATTTTCCTATTTTTACTTATAGTATTGATACAATTTCACCTAATCATACAATTTCACCTAATCAGTCACTTATCTCTTTGACTTTCACAAGTCCCTTCCAACTCATACTGTATTACTGAATCCTAAAGTACAAAACCTGTTGAGCCAATTACATCACCTTCTACTGAGATGCTCATTTAAACATCACTGTTTTTCCATGTGCAAATAGAGGAGGTTTTTTCATTGCTTCAACATTTTCTAACCCCGTGATTCTTTCGTGTATTTAAAGAATTTGGTCTTCATTAGCTTACAAACCTAATGACATTTGAAATGCCATGCCATTCACTTTTGACTCTGAAAGTAAAATAGCAGGGTTGACTTTGGGAATTCCATCAAAATCCAGTAATCCAAATATTACATTTGGCGCTTGCTCTGCTACTCGGCACATGAAAGAAGAAAACCTCTGCAGACATCTACTTTACAAAACCACTCGTAGTAAAGGTATGCTTTCCCCTCCTGTCCTTCCCCAAGTAAAATGAACTTGTACTCAACCCAGCAGATTTCTATGTGTGTGACTGGCAGCCCCTGCTCCTAACCCCTGTCAATATTCTGCAAAGGATTCCCGGAAGAACCTGTCTATCCCTGTAGTGTCGGGTGACGTGTCTCTGTCTGTTACATCTCATCTTTGAACACTGTTGCCATAAATTCCATAGAACATTTTATAACCACTAGAAGATGCTCTTTAGAGAGGATAGTAAGAGACCAGAATCAAGCAGGCACATAGATCATTTGACTTAACAGACTAGAATTTTCTTCCATCTGCCAAAACAGCAGTTAAATACAATAAAATTAATCCCTGACAACATCTCAGCAAAACCTTCCAGAGCTTTTACATTCCCTTTAATAAAAACATTTTAAGAGGCATGCCATTATTTCTCACTCTCCAAATGAGTAATTCACTGACCTTTTCTGACTATGAGCAATCCTCATAACATTTCAAATGCTATTGGAATATTTATTTTATTTTCCAGCATTACCTTTTCCCATTTTTTTGCTGGATATCACTTTACAGAAAATGAAACAGGTAAAAATAATATGCAGAGGATTCTCTTTGAGAAGCCAAATCATATTCAGAAGACCGTTCCCAAGAGAAATATCTTTGAATTCAGGGGATAATTTTTATTGTCTTTAAATATTTCTTTTCTGTCTTATGTATATTCCCACCACTCTTACAATTCCATAAACTAGGGACCAAAATTATATTAGCATTTCATAGACAGCATACTGGTGAGAAAGAAAGATGATGATCATTCTGTTTCCATGTTGTGATTTCTTTGTTATGAACCCTGTAACTCAATCACCAGTGTTATTTATTATATAACAAGGTTAGTTAACGATAAGACCAGGCTGTTTCACCTTGGCTAACATTCATAGACCAATATGGTTCTTCTCATACTTATGGAAGATACACATTAAATACATAATTATATTTGAAGAACACAGGTTTACACAAATAGGTAAAGTTTGCTCTGCCAAGTCTCAATTTTTAATTGAAATGAGTTAAACAGTGCTCATTCAAAGCAAAGTCAACTTCTTATAACTTGTTAGCAACTTGTGACAGCAATGGGTGGAATTATTTTCACTGTAAAAATATACTACATCTTGCTGTGTAGTATATCTATAATATTTTACATTATTTTTTTCCTGTGGTTTAACCAAGAGTAGTTTGCCCAACTGATATGATAGTTTGTGAGTCCTAAGCCTTGTCCTTAGCTATAAGTGGGAGTAACTCTGAATTCAGTTGAACAATAACAAATTACAACCGCAGGGTCTCATTCTCTCTTAATAATTTAGTTTAGAGTGAGACTGTCACCTTAAAGATTCAGATTGATTTCAAGCTCTGATTTCCTTCTGTGTCTTTCTGTGCAGTTGCAATATTGCAACACCTACGTGTTTAGTTGACAATATCACTGTAAACAAATCTCCTCTTAATTTGATTTTACAGTTTGGATTCTGCAGCCAGTCTAGATTTTGATAATATTGACTGCATATACTAGCATTAGCTCAGCCAGTTTATGAGTATACCTATGACTGTGCATTATGAAGCAGTGACCATGGGAAAGTTCTGCTGAATTGCATGCATTTATAAATTTTCACATTTCACACCAGATTCTTCCTTGTAATGATTAAATATACATCTTCTCTGTCATGGTACAAATACAGCTATGTGATTTTTTATGTCTCTAAGGTTATAGTATTCTTCTTACGTTACATGTCCTAACTCATAGGAGTGCTCTATATCTTGTGTGTTCTGCCACAAGATCTGTAACACATCTTCTCCAAGTGTCCCTTTCTACATCTGATTTTTTTCTCTCATTTATGCTCAAAGATAAAATTGTTTTGCTCCCTTGGATTTGCATATTTTAAGCTTAACTTGATTAGCTAAATTGGTATTTTTCTGCTAAATCTGAATGATTACAATCAAGCACAGCAAGAATGATATTCATTTTTTCCCTGGTGTTCTTGAAGTTCAACAAGTTCTACTGCAGCAATTAGCTGGTATGCTCTTCTTTCTGCTTTTTGATAATTAGCTATAATTTCAGGATTTTTACCCAACAAAAAGGCTCTTAAGACAAAAAGTCCACTGTGTATTCACAAAAGCTTCCTGCCTCTTTCCTTCTGAAACAGTGAAGAGCTCTTCTGTGCTGTTTTATGGAAAAGGAAGTACCATGAACCACAGGTAAAATACAATAATTATTTCTTTGAAGTAACTGCCTACAGATATTATAGTAGTAGGATGCCACCAGTTCTTTTACTGCCTTCCACTTTCTGTGGAATTGAAGTCCAAGTGGGCTATAAAAATCAGTGTGACATTTCCTGAATAGAAGCATAAACAGGAAAAGCAGTAGATTTGCTTAACTGTTACTTGAACTCTACATCTATGATTTTAACTAGTAACAGTTCAGGATCTATAGATACATTTAATTTAAAAGAGTTAGCACTCTATTGCAGCCGAAGAAGCAAATTACTCAACGGATTGCTATGCTTTGCTAAGGTGAGCATCTTCTACAGAAATGCTTAACTAGATCATACTTCCATAAGAATGGCACCTTCCATAAGCTATGGCACCTGTCAGTATTATTTGGAGGAGGGCTTGGAAGCGGCAACTGAGCTACCATTTGATGACCTACAATTAAAGAGAAACTCGGAGTAAGACATAGCTAAATAAATTCAACCTAGTTGCATGTACTGACTCTCTCACATGAGTCTATGGGGAAGATTTTCACTTCTTATGGGTAGCGGATAGTGAAAAAATAAAAATAAAATTTCTTGGAGGTAATTTGATTATTTGATATTAGCACAGACTTTACACATGGAAATTAAGTTCTAAAAAATATTCAGACTTTGGAAGTGGAAAAAGACATTGATTTGCATCTAAACTGTAAAAATTCAGAATGATTTTATATTTTTTTCACATTTATTCTACCTATTCTAACAGAAAATTTAAAACTATGAAGGGCAGAAAAATGAAGTTTTGTTTGACAACTAAGGTTTGATGAATTTCAGCATTAGAAGTCAGCTTAAGATAACACAGGAGCTACTTATTAGTGAAGACTAAATGGAATTTCAGTGATAAATTACTCTAATTTTAATTTAGAAAACTTCTTTAAATCAATTCTTGTTTAAACTATGTCATATCATTTTTTGGAAAAAAAAATCTAATCTTGATAACCAAACTGCTAGTGAACATGGCCTCTGCTAAATTGACCTACTGTTTAAGGAAGCCACGATCCACAGTCTAAAACCTCATGCATCTTTTTTCCAGGATACAAATAATAAATTTTATTTTTCTAGGCACTGTATGTCCTTGTACATCACCTCAGTTTTGAGGATTTGACTGGGAAGAAGAAATTGAGGAAGCATCTAAGATCCAAGACATTAAGAATTAATAAATATCTAAAATAAAACATCTCCTCCCAATTGTATTAGCAAAATTATCTATTAAAATATATAACAAACAGATAGTATCTCATCACTTTGAGAAAACTGCTAAGCAAGTGATAGCTTCATTCTATATCAGTCAAAATGTGAACAGCTTTATATGAAGCTTCACTTAAAAGTATACTCCACAAATCAATTTAAAAGTGTGAAAGACATGAATTACTGGCACGATCCATATGAAAAAATTTCACAAGGTTCAGTCACTCTCTGTCCAGTACATGCTCCAGCTGTGCAGAGGTTTACAAGTTGCTAGCTGGTCTTTTGAGTACAGTTCCAACTCCATATCATAACTCCATTCTTTTATTGTTGACATCACATGCAAAACCAAAGGCAGTCATTCTTGAGGAGTGATGATATGAACCTAATGTCGAGAAGATATGCCTTAAAAACTCAAATATTTGACTCGATATCAAAGAATTTATTCCAGTATTTGAGCAGTGAAACTTAGTCTGATAACAAGTATGTTACTGCTATCACTCAAGAATAGTCTCTAACTATATATGTCCAGTACAGTCACAGTGAATATCCAAACTGTATCCAGATTTATACAAAACAGAGGCTATAGAACAATTCCACAGATCACTTTTCCTCTTCTTGGAGTTCTTCATGATCTCAAGCATTTAAAGACCTGTAAACAACTACATCCAAAGAAAAATTTTAGACACAGAAGCACAAAGCGTTTTCATAACTTTTTTTTTATACGTTTTACATGCAATTCATATATTTTTTTAAAAAATGGTCTGCTAATCGGTTGCACCTATATACAACATTTGTTCTTTCTTTTCTGCAAAAGATTTGACTATGAATAACAGCTCTGCCACATTCTATTAAATGCGGCAACATTCTTAATTCTAGAGGCAAGAAGCTCTGACACATTCCTGATGATCTATCAACATGAGGTTCCCTGTACTTTTACAGTTCTTCTGTGAAGTACAATTAACCCTTTGCATTGGAGTAAGAATTCTCAAGAACAAGATCTCCCTCTAAATATTTAGGTTCCCCAAACTCGGATTCTTATTTTGGTAATTCTGTTCATTTGGAGGAATTTGTAATATTTTATAGAATATAGAATCCCCAATCTTAATGAAACTACTGTTATCTCACAGGTTTTGCAGGCAGTACCATTTTACCCACAGTCCACTAAACACATTCCTGGTCATTGTCAGCATTCTGTTACTGGTAAGTAGCTAAGTGAGTATCCACTTCTTAGGTCCCATACTTTCCTTGTGTTCATCAACATATTTAACTGGTCCATTTATTTCTGTAGAACAGAAGGAATAATTTCTTTTGTGGTTGACAATTTGCTTGTTTTTCTAGGAAGAAAACTCCATGTTGGTGTTTCACTAACAGCTGCAATATTAAATGGAAACCATGGTTCCTAAAAAACAGGAATATTTGCTTTTAGATTTTCTTTCTAGTCATATAGGGTTCCATATAGGAATAATACCAATTGGTAGTAACAGCTGCCTGAGTATGAATCACAACCACTAACACAATGAAAATGTGAATGTAAGATTTAGCAGAGCCACCTTTCAGATGGTGACTACTGAACTGCTTCTACATATGTATGGGGTAAACTGCAATGCAACTGCAATGACTCAGGAACCTTCATGATGGTTTGCTTTCCTATTCAGAATTTCTGTAACAAGCAGTAGTCATTGCGTATGTGCAAGGTGGAAAGATACCACAAGTTTATGCTAGTTCTGTAACTCCAGAAGCTGGTGTTCAAATGGGTATAAGTAGTAACTACTGCACTTATTACATCAACTCAAATTTGAATTAATATACTGCATTTATCTTGAGAGTTCAGCATACCACTACAAAGTAGGAAGATCTAAAATGTTCTCTAAAGCTTCCCTGGGTGCTTAATGATTGTCTCACAACTAGCCTATCTAATGGTTCCATAGTCTGACTAACATTTTTGATCTAGTGGTAGAAAGAAGTTTACAGGTTTTCAAGATCATTGTGTGATAGTATGTTAAAATCACTTCAGCTTTTAAGGCTGTGGAGGGAAGATGTGATGTATTGCATTTTACCCACAAAAAAAGCGCCTCATACTGCATAGCACAGCACAGAAAACTTATGTTATCCCTCTGTAGATGACAGATCCTCATAATGTCAATTACCACAGGTTTGCTTGTGCACAGATGACAGTACGTATGTGTACGTATAGGTCGGAAAAAACACAGATGAGTCCATATGTAAATCATGCAAGTGAACTCACAGACATCAGTCAACAAGCAAGTATAACCTGTAGTGTCAGTAGATTCTTACTGGTATCAAGAAGGGAGCACAATTCTCACAACAGTTTCTCCAAAGTCAGCAGAACCATTTGTGGAGCAAAACAGCATACAACACAAACACGGGGATCTAATAAGTTATTGAAAAATTTTAAGGGTTTTGACTCATAAATGAAGGTTTCAGAGTATTATACAGTTCTTATTAAAATATTCTACCTCATTCCAACTACCCTGAATCAAAAAAAAAAAAAAAAACAAACAAACTAAAACTCCCATGTGTGGTTTCAGTGACATTGTTCAAAACAATCTTCACTTAGAATAAGTCAGAAGTATGATACTGTTTAGGCCAGCAAAAACAACTGCCTGTTCTCAACATACCTTTGCACTTTTAAGTAGTTTCTGTCATCTGAATGTGTGTTATATTACTCCCACTATGCAGTTTATAAACTGCCACAGAATGCCAAGGAATGGAATGTCATTGGACAAGTTCCCCAAAGTACAACATATGCTGCAATCATGAAAGCTTGAACCTTGTCACCTACCCAGCTAATATGAAATAATTTGCTGTTGCATATACAATAAATATTAAAACCACCACCACAGTGTGAAATTAAGTGTCCGCCTGCTTTCTGAGAGATATTTGTATATTTACTAATGGAACAAAATCTAAGAAAGAATCCATGTGTAATCAGGATTTATTGAGAAATGCTAGCAGCTTTTAAGTTTAAGAATTAAATTCTATTAAATTAAAGCTTAAGAAATATGTTTTGTTGGAGGTGCTATTCAGCCTTTTCTACAAAAAATTAACTTCACTTATATAAATCAATGGGAGTTTTGTCACTGACTCTAAAAGAAGTAAAATCACACCCTACTTTAACAACCTCTTAGTTACTAGACCATAGGGAATCTAAAACTGCTTTTCTCCTTGTGCATAAATTCTTCAATAATCTATAAAATATTATTTTCCTGTATACTACAGACTTTTGATATGCTTACTCATTTTAGAAGCAGTAACTAGACCAGCGTGCTTTGAATTACACACTTCTTCCTACTGCTTCTAGTTTGCTCTTGACAGTACTAGCTCTTATCAAAGTATCTCCATAGTGATCCTGACTCAGAAACCACTGTACATTGATGAGCTAGTGATCTATATGATTGTTTGTATGACCAAATAGGAGGATGTTCAACCACAGAGAAGATCTGCACTGTGTGCCATATGAAAACCCATCTGGGATCCATCCAATACTGCATGAAAGTGGGGTTCCCAGCATCTGGACGGATATACGATTTACCCATTATCTATATTCCCCTTTTTATTCTGTCTTATTAAAGCAGCTTTATTATTAAGCTATTTGTTGTCAGACCTTTCTTACTGAGATCCAGAAAGAACCCTGCAACATCTCCCTCTCTCTCACACACCCTTCTCGTCAAGTGCAGAACAGTTTCTCAGGGATACTCTTGACTCATCTATCTTTTATATTTTGTTCTTCAGCAGAAAAGGATGTGCAGAATGTTATGAAGCTAATTAGCCCTTTTCCTCAAGAAAACAGTCAAAAATCCTATAGTTGAGTTGAGTTCTGAGGTTATTTATTCTCAGAGCCAATATCTGGAACTTGGGGATCTTTTCCCTCTTTGGGTAAAACGAAGTATATTACTACACTATTACTTCACCGGTGGTACAGATTATAACCTAACCTGGTTCACTGACAGTCTACAGTAACAACCTGAATCGAAAAAACATCAGTTCGGTCAGAAGTCTTTGCAACCTAGAAGATAACACTCTTCCAATAGTCAATAGGAAGATGACTAATAGACAAGGTGATATGGAATCCAGCTTTCAAAAACAAACTATTCACTGGGTGTCTTGTTTCTTAAAGGCTCACTTTGAGCAGAGGGAAGATGTCTTACGTGTCCATCTTCTGATCTCACCTGAATTTACCCAATGTAAACTCCAGAAATGACAGCTTTTTAGCCATGGGAATACCACTGCAAAATGTGCAGCTAACAAACTGCAGGAAGGCTGGATGATGAAGGCTGTCGTGTAAAATCTAACAGCAGAAACCTTCAGGTTAGCCTAGAACTCCATTAAGAGGATTTCTCGATTAACAAAAAACATTTTGAAATAGTTAATATTTGGGGAGCTTCAAAATCAATAATGCTGATAGATTGTTGCATTTGTCTGAGAAAGGGCTGTTTCAGTACTATGGGAGGGAATAAGGAACAACAGCAAAGTCGGCTGTGAGCCACTTGGCACAGTGGTTCGTTGTACACTGCTCTGCACTGCAGTGATGTAAGGACAGAAAGCTATTAGAGAAGTGAACAGAATCAATCTCTTATGAGGCAGCCAAAGACCTAACTGTCATTTTCATCTGAAGATTTCTTCATTAAGAGAACTGATTCTCCCCATTAAGCACCAGTCTTTGCTAATAAATGTGACTGGTTACGTTCAAGTATTCATGGAGTAATACTGAAGCAGCAGATTTCCTTACTGAGAGTGTCCTGAGCAAGTAATTATTAAATTAACTACATTTTACAGACTGGACCAGAAACTCTTGCATATATAAGGATTCTGAATTAAGCTACAATCAAACTACACAGTTTCCCCTCAGTGTAAATGATGATGGGCTTTAGAGAGCAGATATTCCTCATCTGACAATCTGCTCCATGGCCACTTTAATGCTAATGACACTGAGTCCTTAATGAGGCCAATGCCAGTACAGGATTCATCTGGAGTGATGAAGGTCAGCTGCATCACTCTCAACATGCCTCCTACCAGCACAGAAGCCTGCGGGGAAAAACTAACAGCTCATCAGTGGCACAGATGTGCCTGCAGGAAAATGTTGCTCTGGTTATTTATGGTTGGATAAAGTCATTTACAGAATCTCAGTGGAGCCAAGGGGCCATAACCAGACTTGAGAATCTATTTTCTTTTTTAATCCTCACAGGAATTTCTGAATACTGTAACTACACTGCATTCATGGAATGTTCCCCTCAAAGAAAAAGTGGTTTTATCCAAACCCATTATTTGAAAGAGGTTTCTGGAGGGGGGATTCTGCCGAATATTTCCCACTAGAAAATCAGGGTGAAATGAACAACGAGCATGTGTTCAGTATAACCTATCCATTTAGCTGGGGCAAAAGAAAGCAGGAACTATTAGGGAGAATGGGATAAAAGAGACAATGAACCAGTGCCTTCAACAGTCACCAAAAGTCTCTCTGGCAAACATACAGTTTAATGCTAATGTTACACAAGCAAAATGTTCTAATATATGCTAATATACTTTTGGAACAATTTCCCCTCAAAAAAAGGGGAGTTTTGTATTTTCAGTTTTGAGCAGATTGAGGCCAATAGAGTAAATCAAAATCTCAACACTTCCTGTATGACATAAATTGTCTTTACTGATAATTTCTACCAGTGACTGGCAAGTATTTGTCTTTGAGGAGTGATAACAGAAATTAATCAGAAGAATGGATTATTTGAGCCTTGAAATGGATGAAGCTGAGATATTTCAGAGGATGTACCAGCGAGAGACAAATAAGACATAGAAAGAGAAGGAGTCAGCATTGGGAGTGTACAGGTTTGGAAAGCAACTGAAAAAAGATGGTTAAAGCTTACGTACAGTATTCCTGCTAATGGTCTCAATTACTTTTTCTATATTACCCCTTTAAACATAATTTATTAAGGATTCTTGTTACAGCTAAACAATAGTCCTAGTATGTGATTTAACAATATTCTTTAAAGAATACATGGTTTAATTTTCATCAGGCTTTCTCTTTTCCACTACTTAAACAATGCAAAGTGTTCTTCCTTTAGAGTTTCATATATTGAGGCTATTTCCTACACACAGGTGCAACAACATCAAATAATTTCAATTAATTTCATATTATTTATCATACAGAAAACAGAAGTTCAGTTTTAATTTACTGCATCTGTCAAACATCTGTCTGGGAAGCATTATAAACAAATCTAATCACCCCTGTGATGAAGTGAAACATCATTTCCTTCACACAACACAAGGCCTATCTCAATAAATAAAATGTTTTCTTGATTTCTGTATCAGTTTGCATTAGCCTTCTCTGAAAAGTCAAAATAGGTCCCAATACTTGTGCCATTTTATATAAGAAAAGGATTTTATCCTATTTCTCAGATTCTATAATCTAAAACACTGTCAAAATCTTCTCTTAGATTCTTTTACTTGTAAATCCTTTGTGCCTAATAGAATGATGTAAACTCATAAATATGGCCATTTTGGTGTTCTACTATATAGTCAATCTACTTAGTCAGAAACTACTAAACAGATTTATGGTCACAGTACTGAATAAAGGAAAAAAACGCACAAAAATTTTCATAACCAGGATAGATGTTACACTTGTGTGCATAAAACACAGAACTAAGTACCAATATTTAGTATTTTACATGTGGCATATAGGTCCATGAAAAATATGTTCATTTTCTACATAATGTCAAACAATCCTGCAGGCTATTGCAATTATTCTAAACAGTGTTTAGTTTATCTCATTACTAAAATCATCAGTAACATTAAAAAAAAATATGCATTTACATTTTTTAACCTTTGTGTGCAGTCTGAATCTTACAATTTTGTTTAAAGTTGTTAATGGTTTACTTGTGCATTAAAAATTAAAATATAGAAGTTTTTAAATTGTTAATGATGACAGGGAAAAAGTTTAAAAAAATCAAAACTAGATCTGCTCCAGCAGTGTAAATAGTAAGAAATTTCCATATGATTAAAACACTACCCTTAAATGATACTTTTCAGTGGAATGCATATTCATACTAGAAAATAAACTGCTAATTTTATATAAGATTAAAAATTATTTTTTTTCTTTTTATTTAATTTCCTAGTGGAAACCACTGTGGTAAATTACAGAATTTACAGAGCCATGAAAAGGGCAGAATAAGGAAGTCGTGAATGTTAAAGAAAGAGACACTTGTGTAAGCATTCTTGCTGAAGTTTATATGATATCATATGCTCTATTACTTCAATAAAATGAAGGTTCAGTGGCCCACTTTTAAATAAAGATTTGAAAATCATAATGCAAAGTGTGAAATATTCATTAATATATTCATTTTGTTTTTCAAGCTGCTTGCACAATATTAAAATGGTGCAGCACATGACATTTCGATATACAGGCAGGATAGACTTCTCAAATGCATAAAATGCAAATGCACTTACTTAGAGTAGAATACATGTTTATACAGAGTGATGAAGAGCCAAAAGACAAAATGTGCCTGTTCACCTATTTTTATTTTAGCTCTACCCCAAAATACATTAACAAATGAAGCAATCTGACTGCTAATGAGCAGCTGTGAGTTGTGCAAACCACCTCCGTACTTACTAAACTGGACATAAAGTTTTGCATATACTGCTTGTAAATAAAGATGTAGGGAAGTGCAATTTTACTTTAACAGCATGGTTTTCTGTGAGCACAATGAAAGCATACTGTAGTAACAGAATAACCTTCAATGAGATCAATAAACATTAAGGATTTAAATAGCTTCCAGGACTGAGGACACTGAATTTACTACAGGGTACCAACAGACTCAATTTGGCAAGGCCTGAGTTCTTTGCTGAGTAAGGACTTAAATATATGCATAAAGTTTAGCTGTAAAATATTTTACCAAGTATGGCCCATAGTGAAGAATTAAGTGAAAATCAAGAATGCTTCTGATCTTTCAAATGTATTTTTTGCTTAAAGTTAATAAGACTTCTTTCAGACACATTTTTATGGCACAGACTTCCTGAATGTAATTTCTTTGCTTGAAATCCTTTCAGTCATTAAATATGTAACAATACAGTGTTAACATTTCTCTCCATGTTTTGTTTTGTAAGGTGGACTATGAAAAATTGCAAGTATTCAGGGAATCAGTTATAACTGAGATAACAGTCAAATATTAGTTCCTGAAGAGTGTTAGTTGGGGTTTTCTACAATATAAAGCTAGAGTACTGATTTCCTTGTAAGAAATATATTTATAGAATACTTGCACTATTCAAACATCCCTGAAGAGTTTTGGTGAAGTCTTTTGCCAAGTCCACAGAGCCCTTCATCCTTATTTAAAATGAATATGGATTTTGACTTATGTTCAGAGACACTTACCTGGGAATCTTTAGCATGCCTTGGACATAATTCAAAACCAGAAACATTTGCAACTTTAACTGGATACTGACTGAGAGGTACGTGTGTAAAAAGATTAAAAGACTATCTTTTGTCACCATGGATGTGCTGGAGTCTCCATTACCCCAGATCAAATTTAGCCTTGTGACAAGAGTTTGCATAGGGAGGGAGGATGATTAGTTACCTTGGTTCAAAGATGCAGTGCTAAATTCCATACTTACCATGCCTTCTGAATATCACATCTAATAGGGTAAAATTTTCAGTGACCTTATCTATTGCTGTCACTTGTCACTGTGAAGATCAATTTAACTTAACAAAATATGTGGTGGTGTGCTTCCCTATCCCCCACCAGCCTGCCTGCTCATGTGCTAACCACCAGTGGTGGCCATAATGGATGCATCTAGTTGTGATGGCTGCATCCAACTTAGGATTTGAGGGAGATAGATAATAACACAATAGACAAGGGCTAATTTGAAGAATGTGCCCACCTAACCATATTGTTGGTCAATGTCCAACTCAAGTCAAATTTAGAAGAAAATAATACCTGTAGTCAGCATGTAAATATGACTATAAGTCAATATCTTACTCCATAAATAGTAGATAGCCCAGGACCTGTCGAGGTCTCCTGCACAGCAGTGGGCTGCACGTCAGGATCTCCCCTGAGTAAGGACGTCTCTCAAGGTTATTCCTCAAGCTTGACAGAGTCCTTGCATGTCGTGGTTTGAGCCTGGTCAGCAGCTAAACACCACGCAGCTGCTCACCCACCCTTCCCCACTTGGGAATGGGGAGGGAATTGGAAAGTCAAAGGGAGACTCGTGGGTTGAGATAAAAACAGTTTAATAACAGTAATAGAATAATATGGTGACAGTATTACCTAATACACAATAAAATTGCTCACCACCCGCCGACCGACACCCCCCTGTTCCCGGCTAGTGATCCCGAAACACAAAGACACCACATCAACAATCCTGGAAGTGAGAGCACATCTTCCCACCCACTCCTTCCTTTATATGGTAAGCATAATGTCACATGACATGGAATAGCAGCCAATCCGGGCCCAGTACCCCAGCTGTGCTCCCCCCAACCCCCATGCGCCCACACATAGGCAAGGGCACAAGGAGCTGGAGAGCCCCTGGAATCTCAGTGTGCTTCAGCACTCCTCCAGCTACCAAAACAAACATGAACTCTATTCCAGCCCGAACCAGGACATTGTTGCAACAGATTCTCAGTAAGTGACTAACAGCATGCTAAACTATGAAATCCTAACTAGGTGATATAAAGGATTGATTGTGCACATACAACCGTTGACCAAGTCTGGGACTAAATCTGGATTCAGCTGCACCTAAACTCCTCCCTGAGAGGTCCTTTCTGAATGTTATGACTCAACAAGAGGATCTCCCTGACAGTTTTGCCTGACCCTGCCCTCTACGCAGTAAATAATCAAGTGTACCTTGCCATCAAATCTTGTTAAACCATTGTTGCGTTTACAATCAAACTCTGTTAAATCACTGTTTTATATCAATAAACATATTGTTACTTCTCTCTTATGAGTGAAGTGAATCACTCCATCCATGACAGTCATCCAAAGCATCTTTTATTCTTTTTTTGCTGCCACAGCACATCTTAACACAATTCTTTCATTGAGAGCTCTTAGGTTGCCAGTGGGCACTTGAAACTCTCAGGGTAACTGCAATAAAATGCAGTCAGACTGGCTGCAACCTACTGGCTTTTCTGCACTCCAGGAAAAAATAAAAAAGGAAAAATATAAAAGAGGAAAAATATAAAAAAGGAAAAAAAAAATTTCACTCTTCTACCCTCCAAAAGAAGGCTGTAGGAGGCTTACTGTTCAGGGTTTTTTTTAAGAGGGAAAAAAAAAAAAAAAAAAAAAGGAGGGGAATTATAAATGTGAATAATGAGAATATCTAAGGAATGCTAACAAATTTCAGAAAAATACTAATGAGCTGGCCACAAGCATTCAGTGCAAAATTGAAATCATTGCTGCAGAGTAAAGACTGTGATTTGAACTTAGTCATAAAACAGAAGTAAGGAGAAATCTAGGCCTTCAAACAAGTTCTGATATTAGTTTAAATACTAGATAAGGTTATACCATCCAAAGTCTCAGTTTTTAATATGTTTGCCTTCAGCTCAACTGACAGATCTGACAAACAGAATTAGTTTAGTTATGTAAGCCATCTAACCAGCACCTTCTGAAAGTCAAACAGATTATATAGTTATAGCACTTCTTCAGCATATGATTTTTAACAAATTTATTTACTATTTATTATTTTTATTGCCTGCAGGTAGTTGCTGGTATAAAACAGCAAATTTAAAGTGTTTTCTAAAACAGTTTTAAAATTCAAATATTGTGCAGTGCTTAACAGCATTATCATCCACCTTGTTTTCAGCTTAAAAAGTCAGACTTCAAGGGGAAGCTGGAGGAGAGATGATGGACCTTTTAGCTCTTTAAAGAAAACCACTTAAGAGTCCTCACTGTTTCTGCTTTGAACTTAGAGGGGGGCTTAACACTTATAAATTATTCAGTACAATGTACAAAATTAAATGCCACTTAGAAACATTTTAAACATTAACTTGCAAGCTTCATTTTAAAAAGGTACAGTCACAGAAAAACAGGGGTAGCAAGGTATTTTATCTTATGAACATTTAAAGTTTTAAAATTATTAGCTTAAAAGGAAAGCAATAGCTCTAATTAAGAGAATGTGCTGTTTTAGCTGTTTTGATTTTAAACCTCAAGACGTGTGTGTTCCCATGCTGCACTCATGGAAATTTTGCAAAGCCAAATTTATTTTCTTCAGTGAGGCTGCTCAAGCAATTACTTATGTCTTTATATGTTTTTTGAGGAAAACATGTAAATCACCTGTCTATTGCAAGGCGACATGAAGATTAAAGGAAATATTTGTTGTTTAAGTATATACAAATATATATATATATATATTTCTTTTAAGTTGTTTCACTTTTTTAACCTCAAATCCCTGTTCAGAGACTTAAACCAATTCAAGGACCTAGGTAGGTGTGTAGGGGCTGCTATGGAGAAAACTGCTCTCTGCATCAGCAGGTTACACATCACCCTACTACAATCTAGATGAGCTTGCAAGATCAAGGCATATTTCTCTTCCTCCAAACAAGTCAGATCATGTCCTGCTTGCAATGCTTTAAAGCATATAGTATAGTCTTTACATATCTAATTCCAGCATGTATTTTGAGATAAACCTGAAAGTATAAAATGTGGACTACTTCTATCTTGATAGCTAAAAGTCCAGCTCTTCTGTTTGGTTCTGAGAACAGTCTCACTTTACAGCAATTATTCTGGCTAAACCATGTAGTTACAGAGATAGATGACCAAGAGCACTAAAACCAATTTGCAACTGCTCTGCATCTTATGGGTGGAATTACAACTAAAATAGTGAATTTTCAATACTGCTTATTGAGTGTATATTTCAATACTGATTATTGAGTGAATTAGAAAATTATAATGTGTCCTTTCAGCTTCAAATCACTACAGGTTTGCATGAATTATTGCCAAATAATTGCCACACATTTTTCTTATATATATGGTGCTTGGAGAATATGATTTAAATGTTTGGTGGATATACGGCAAAATAATTTCATGTTAATTAAAGGAGTTCTGAATGGTGTCTGCTTTTTAATCATTATCAAAGACTGACTAAAAACTTCCGTAACAGTAATTACAAATACTTGTAACTACAGATAGGTCAGCTGCATGCTTTAAAAGTAAAACTTTATAGCCTTTTCCTTACTTATTTCTAAGATGTTTTAGATAAGGAACGTTTTATATGAGCATTCATTACTGTGGCTTCTGTGATGTATAAAATATTTCAGAGAAGACCATTTTACATGCAAAATATGTCAACAAATGACATTTTTATAAATTCAAGAGCCATTATGAACAGAAGGCAGGGAAGTCATATGAATGCCACTGCTAAGGAAACAAGACCTGCTTGGTACTGAGTTTATTCCCAGCAAAACAAGTTTAGGGAATGCTTATACTTCAGAAAACAAAAACAAAAACAAACTACCAGACATGAAAAATGTGTGAAGATTTCTGTCTCTTCAAGATATAAAAAAAGCAACCTGAGAATCCTTTCTTGGATTGCAGAAACTCCAGTCCCCCTACAGAGAAGGCAGTATATCCTCATACCCCACCAGATACAATATTTTTAGCAATAGACCATGAGCTTTGTACTGATGCTGCAAGGCCTCAGAACTGAGTTTTCTCAGGATTGCTTTGAACTTTTCTTGACCTGCCTGGAACTTTGTTTTAGTTTTGTTTTTTTGTTTTGTTGTTTATTTTTTTTTTCCTTCGATTGACTAATATTCTATGCCTAGTTTGATTTATTTTTACATATCTTTGTATTGTATAACTGTAATCCTATACATACGGTTGAAATGAGTAGTGATTCTGTGTAGAATAAAATATTCATGGCTCTAACATAATGGTGTAATGTAGAGAAATACAGGCCCAGTATGACAGCAGAGGGTTTAAATGTAGCAACTTCAGATTCAGTGTAGAAGAGTGCAGGCATGAGATGATAAGAGAAACAACACAGGGTGGCTTTAGAGAGCCCAGAGGCATAAACAACTCAATTATGGTCAAGTAAAGGAATGCAGACATGGAGCTGAACAAAACCAGATAGGGGTAACAAGAACAACAAGAACTATCCAGTATATGCAACACACTTCTTATAGTAAATTCAGCTTTAACATGGATTTACAGACTTATAGAAAGAGCAAAGTTTGCAAAGTGTGTTAGCAAACACATAAAAATAACCCTAGGCAGATCCTACAGTGAGGAGGCAGCAATTATCATTAACATCATATTGCTCCCAGCAATGGACTCAGGATCCTGACAACATGCTTGCCCAAATGAGGCTTTCAACTGCAAGAACCCAAGGGGAAGTAGAAGAATGAACATAACAGCAAAGAAAGGGGTAGATACTGAGAAGTACTTGTTTAATAATTTTACTGTATTACTGATTTTTTCTACAGTACAGGTTTTTTTGTTTGTTATTTCTTTACTTTTCCATACCACATTTAAAGCAATGGATATTCTTTGATTAGTCACTTAAGATTTCAATTACACAAAGAAGAAATTATTGGCTTTACTTGTAAAATATTTGTTTTTGTTTTTGTTTTTGTTTTTTTTTTTTTTCCCTTAAGAAGACACTGAGTGTAACAGAAGATTCAGTTATATTCCCCAACAAAAATCTGTTAAAAGATTTCTTAGTGCCTCAACCCTAGGGAGGAACCATTCGGTTCAGTCAAAACCATGCAACCTGATGTTAATTTGAAAGAGTTTCCTCCAGAATCTTTCACAGACTGTTCTTCCTTCTATACACCTTTCCTCTTGTTTTTATGTACCAATATTTACATTTAAAAATAATTCACAGGGGTCTATAGATTTGTGCAGGTATCTGAAGAAAAAAAAAATTATGCTCTGTTGTCTACTTTTTAAGATATTCAATCCTAACAATGTTATTTGGATAACACTTTTAATTTCAGCTTCAAATAACATAGAATGAAAGAAATTTGGTATAATTTGGTTGATTCTAGAAGAATGTACTCTGGTAAGGCTTCCTTTCACTTCAGGCTATCTGGAGCATCTGTTCACATAGTGAGCATATTGCTTAAACTGTGAAGTGAGCAGTGTATCAGTACAAACTTCATACTAAAACATCAGTGTGCTTCTATGACCATCCCTCCAGTGAAAATGAACACCTTTAGCCAAACTTTTGCAGGTGCCCATTCCAAAAAATGTAAAATAGTGGGAATACAAACCCCACGCATCACCAAAACATATGGGCTGTTAACTGAGAAACAGTCATATGTAAGTAAAATCATTAGAAAAGACTACATAGAATGTGGTTTCCACCATGGAAATATCTCTGCAAAACAAGCAGACCGTAGGTAGAGTAGGTTACAGCTATTCTAACCCTAGGTAACAAATTTCAAAGCTGAAGGCATCCATTAAGCTACTAATTTTCACTTTTTTGCACCCACATTACAGTCACTTTGAGGAGATCTGGAAATCAGAAAGACTATAGGTTTTTATTGAAACAAGTGTTATTTCCTTACAGAATATGCTAATTCAGCAAAATGGTAAAACTGAGCTGAATCATCGCGCAAATCTGTAAGAAGTTTTAAAATACTAGTTAGAAAATGAATACACATTTTATATCTATTCATAAAGTCAAGATAATAAAAATCTGAATCTTCCTTAAAATTGCTGAACTTTACAATACAATACAGTGTAAGAAAGTTAATATTAGAATTCTAAGAAACCTGAAGGTGAACAAGTCCATGGGACCTGATGATATGCATCCGTGTGTCCTGAAGGAACAGGCAGATAAAGTGGCTAAGCCACTCTCCATCCTGTTTGAGAAGTTGTGGCAGCCCGGTGAAGTTCCTGCTGACTGGAAAAGGGGAAACATAACTCCCATTTTTAAAAAGGGAAAAAAAGAAGACCCAGGAAACTACTGGCCAGTCAGTCTCACCTCTGTGCCCAGGAAGATCATGGAACAGATCCTCCTGGAAACTACTCTAGGGCACATGGAAAATAAGGTGATTGGTGACAGCCAACATGGCTTCACTAAGGGCAAATCGTGCCTGAAAAATTTGGTGACCTTTTACAATGGGGCTACAAAATTACCCCACCTGGAGTCCAGTTCTGGGGCCTCCAATATAAGAAGGACCTAGAATTGCTTGAGCAAGTCTAAAGGAGGGCCATAAAGATGGTCATGTTTTGGTTCTAAGAAGAGACCTTATAGTGGTCTTCCAGTACTTAAAAGGAGACTATAGGAAAGATGAGGAGGGACTCTTTCTCAGGAAGTATAGTGATAGGGCAAGGGCTAATGGTTTTAAATTGAAAGAGAGTAGATTTTTATTAGACATAAGGAAGAAATTCTTTCCTGTGAGGGTGGTAAGACACTGGAAAAGGTAGCTCAGAGAAGTTGTGAATGTCCTCTCCCTGGAAGTGTTCAAGGACAGGTTGGATGGGGCTTGGATCAGTCTGATGTAGTGGATGGTGTCCCTGCCCATGACATGGGGTTTAGAACTAGACAATCTTTAAGGTCCCTTTCAACTCAAAAAAACTCTATGACTCATTCAATTAAGAATTAAAAAAAAAAAAAAAAAGAAAAGAAAACAAAACACACCTACTATGTGGTACAGTCACAACTACCTGAAATAGAATTGCCTTTTAATTTTATCTCATTATTACAATATTCAGAGATAACATACATTTCCTGATAGAGGCATTAACTATGTTCATATTCCAGTACAAGACACATGCACAGGATGCTTCATTAATAAGCAGCAAGTAAGAGAAATATGCACACTGTCTACATCAGAAGTCCAGCTGCAGAGGACTCTAAAAGAATCTCTACAATTGCAATTCTAGCTTCACCTTCAGTTTTCAGTCCCCTAATATCCAAAATGCCTAAATGTTAACATGCAGTTGGCCACCATTCAAACATCTCTTTTGCCAAGAGAATAAATGTGGCAGAAGCTACATAAACACATGCAAGTATTGTCCCAAAAGAGACTACTGCATGCAACCAGTAAGCTCCAAAGAATTCTGCATCTTCCAAAACATGGGAACAACTGATAAACACCCTCTGCCTTTTAAATCTTTTAAATGATTTAAATGGAGAGCATCCAGGCACCACTCCAAAGACAAAGTATCTTTGTTGAAGATACTGCTCCTGAAAGCAGTTCAGAGCAGGAGCTTAATCTGTCTTCTTCCTGAATCTCATCTACAGAATTTCCTTCTTCCCTAACTGTACAGGAGGATCAACCTTCATTGTATTTCCTTCTTGGGCAAAGGAAACTACTTTGCATGAAGAGGCTCTGCTTCATAGTGAAGCATGCCTAGAAGATTCAAGATAAGCATCTTCCATTGCTGCAGATAGTTGGTCCCAGAGTGATTGACCAACCACAAGGCATGTGGTTACACTCTTCAACATTTTAAAGGTTGTGCTTGGAAATTCATGTGCTGAGGAGGCTGGAAACGATAAGGCCAGATGCATCTGGTCTCAGTTCATCCTAAATCCCGTAGCCTACTATTTCCTGCCTGCTATATGTCTCTCTAAATACTCAAAGCAGGCATTAGGAAACACCAATGCAGGTAAAATAGCATAAGGAGTTGCAGAAAACAGTAAGGTTTCTACAAATGCAGACAAAAGCTGACCATACCTGCCCTTGAATATCTGTCATTCAAAGTTTCAAAATGTATTATGCCTACAACAAGAGGATCATCATAATACAGACGCAACACAACACTATAATTTTAATTTTAATATTTTAATATTTTATGTGTTTATATATCTGTAAATTGCAAGAAAAAACAATTTTGGCCAAGATTTATTCTGCCTGAAATCAGTGTTTCACTCTTTCAAGGAATGAATCAAAACAGTTCAACAGATGAGTAAAAGAGACAGAGTGATCAAAAAAAAGTTTTAAGGTAAGAAAAAAATTAAAATAAGAAGAGTTAGGAGGCCAATTAAGAATTTTTCTAATCAAAATTATAGCAAATCCTTTGTTTTGGTTCTGAGAAATCAAATTAAATTCTGTAGATGAGTTGTCATCTAGAGTAGGAATTAGTGCTTTAACAAGAGTAGGAAAAGAATCTGAAGGACATCTGGGGACTATGTTTCCAGCTAGGTGTATTATATGAATCAGGGGTGGAAAAAAAAGGAAAACGAAAAAGGCTCAGAAAAGTATAATTCTCCAAAACGTATGGAGAACCCTATTCTTTCTAACAAGTGACTTATTTTCTATGTCTGAAATGTCTTCAGTTCGTAATTTATTTTAGGGATTAGAAGTTTTTAAAAGTTCAAATGAGTCCCAGTTGTAATGTTATGCCAACGTAATGACATTGTTATGCGTAATATATCATAAAATTGACACCTTTGTGGTACCAAAGGGGAATGAAAGATAATGGATTACAATGAAGGACCTTGAAAAGGTAGGTTTCAGAATTTAACGATTTCAGCTTCGGCAAGAATCCTTTCTCAGTATATCATCCTGCTTCCTCTTGTTCATCCTGTAATTTTATTTTCTCCTTCATTTAGGCTTAAAATGTTGGTAAGAATCTATTCATTAACAACTGCTTCCAGAAACTGTATTTTTAATAGTGGCCTTGCTTCAAAGCATCCTACATTGTTGTCAATAGTCTCACAAAGTCTCTGACAATTGCAAACATTGAAATAAAGAGTAATTGCCTATATATAATTCTCTGACCATTGTCAATTTTTTTTTTTTTTCATACTAAATCAGCATAATCTAATAGAATGATTTGTCCTCAGGCTCAAGACATTCTTTCTCTTTAGAATTTACATTAAATCAGTACACATGATAAAAGAAGAAGGTAAAATACGTTTTACTGATTGTGGCAAGTTCCTGAAATCATAGCAGAGCAGTGGAAACATGTCGATTCTCTAAACATCCTGTCAAATAATGTCCCTCCTTTTATTTGATTCTATACATACACAGGTATATATCTTTAATAAAAAGTAGAACAGTTACCAAAAGGAAGGAAACATATCCACTGCAAAATAGCCCATAGCATTGTAGCAGCTTCCTGCTTCAATTAGAGCTTAAACTTGTTCCAGAGTTTCCCACCTATCAAGTTCATATTCTAGGAATTCTTGGTTAGTTGCTCATCTTTTTCAATCATCAGAAATGGGCATAAAGAAGAAGTTGATTCTTATTTTCTAACAGGCCTTCATAATTGTGGGTGTTGGGAAAAGTACTTGGGGACAAACTGCCAAGATACCATCTCTAAATGCATCATCTCTGAAAGCATTGAATACACCATTAGGATGAGATAAGCTGGCAGAACTTCACTCAGTTTAAGAAAACTGCTCACTCAGTGCAGCTAAGGACATGAGACTGAGAATGTATCCAAACTTCTTTTCCTTTTTGCATTTCCATGCAGTTTGAAGTCATTAAAGACTTTGCAAGTCCAATTTCTAATGGCTGCAAAAAACATGAAGAACTAAATATGTCTCTGAAATGTCATCTGTATTGGATGTAGGTGGCAAGAATTTGGGCAATGTGGGGACTTCAGGGGTGGCTTCTGTGGGAGGAGATCAGAGGTTGTCCTGTCCCAGACACAGTGGGTTTTGGCCTCATCCATCATGGACCCACCATGGGATAAAGCTGAGGATGTCAGCTATGTGTGTGGTTCCTCTGAGATGGCATATTTAAGAAAGAGAAAAAAATGACAGGCAGGGAGAGGAGAGAGAAAAGTGTGAGAAACAATCCTGCAAACAACAAGGTCAGACAAGAAGGAAGGTAAGGTGGTGCTCCAGGTGACATATCAGACATTCCGCTGCAACCTTTAGTGGAGCATTTTATTTCCCTGAAGCCCATGGAGTTGACCACATCAGAATAGACATCCATCCTGCAGACCCTAAAGGACCCCACACTGGAACAGTTGGATATTTCAAGAAGGAACTGCAGCTTGCTGCAGCACAGCAAAAAATGTGAGCTGGAAGGAGCAGCAGTGCAGTTATGGACTGACTATAACCCCCATTCCCCAACTCTCACCCCACCTGGCACTGCTGGGTGGGCACCAGGCTACTGACCAGGATAAATCCACAACATCACTAAACTCAGATTTACTTTGACCAATGAGTGAAAATTTTTGTATATCAGTTCTTATGGAAAATTGATTCATCCCAACTAAAATGCCCAACTAAAATAACGGTTCTTCGGTTCATTAAAGGGCCTAAGAATACAAACAAATATTCCTGTAAATTTAAAATCAGGAAGATATTAAAATTATATTTTTACTGGTTAAGTAAATTAAAATATTTATTAGGAAGCTGCCAATTATACCAAAGCCTAAGTTTTAGTAGCCTTCCTGCCTCCTTTGGGGCGACCCTCAGAATAGAATGTTTCATTTATTTTTTTTTTTTTTAACAATTCTCAAAATGTTGCCAATGAATGCAAACTGCATACTGAAATATGGTTCCTCTTACTTTTAATCAATTTCAGCTAATACATAAATACAACATAGACAGTCAAGTAAGTTTTCTATTCTTTTTTCTGCCTATTTCCATCAAAACTTGACTAATTTCTTCTACTCCTGAGGCAGATTCCTATTTTAAAATATTTTGGGAAGGAGAAAGTCAAATCCATTCTTTTCATACCTTTTTGAGTCCTCTCTTGCATAGAAGAATCTAACTTGCAGATTCATTTGCAGATATACAAGGGGAGAAATATCCATTATACTATACTTCATGCTCAGGAAAAAACCCATATCAGACAGGGAAATTCCTGATGTTTACGACACCTCAATAAATTTTTCCTTCAGTTTGCATGGGTCAATGAGGAACAGAATTATAATTACTCTTGTGCTGGGTTTCTGTGTCATGGTTTTTGGTAATGGGGGGAGGGGGCTACAGCAGTAAGCCCCTGTAAGAAGCTTATCAAAAGCTCCCCCAAGTCAGACCCACCTCTGCACCAAGGCCTAACCAATTAGAGATGGTGGCTGCACCTCTGTGATAATATATTTAAGAAGGGGAACCTGAGAGGGGGTTGGGTCTTGTGAGGACGAGTTACGAGAAGGACACCTATGTGAACACCAAAGTCAGTGAAAAAGAAGGAAAGGGGGGAGGTGTGTCAGAGCAGGGCCTGACAGGGATTCCCCCCCTGCCACCCATGGAGATCTCCAGTGGAGAAGAGGCCAACTTGAATGTTGTGGAGGAGCCCACACCAGGACAGGCAGTTGCGCCTAAAGGAAGCTGGGACTCTGAGGGGAGAAGTGGCTCCTGCTGTTGCAGTTCGGTGTTGGGAGGACTTCAACATGTGGGGATGACCCATGCCAGAGCAGCATGGGAATGGCTGGGAAGGACACATGCCAGAGAAGGTTCTTGGAGGACTATCTCCAGTGAGAAGGGAGCCATGTGGAGCAGGGGAGGAATGTGCAGCATTCACCCCACCTCCCAAGAAGGAAGGAGTGGTGATCTGACTGTAACCCCCATCCCTTGCCCCTGCACTGCTGGCGGAGGAGCTGGAGAGATTGGGAGCAGAGCTGAGCATGGGAAGAAGGGAGGGGTGGGTGGAGGTGGTTTTTGATGTGATGGCGCTCCTCAGTGTCCCACCTTGTCTGTTAGTGTTGTTGGTTTCAGTATTTGAATTAAAGTTATCTGTTTTCTTCCCCTAATGAGTCTGTCTTTTGCCTTTGACTGTAATGTGTGAGCCACTCCTCCCTGCCCTTATTTTGATTCCTGAGCCTTTTTGCTTAATTTTCTCCTTCCCGTTCCTGAGGGGGAAGGGGAGAATGAGCAGCTACTTGGTGCTCAGTTGCCCTCTGGGCTCAAACTATGACAGCGGCCCAGAAATATGGTTCACAGAACTCATTAAGTAGCTACGCATATTTGGATAAAGCATTTGCTGTAGCCCTTGGACTCAGACCTCAGACCTGCTGAACATCAGCAGTTACTTTTAACTCAGCACTGGAAAGGATTAGGCCTTCTAGAATTACTGAAAGTCAGGGAGAGTCTCTTGAGTGACTTCTGAATTAAACCAGTAAACAGAACAGTGCATAAATGGAAATGAGTAAAAATAGTGCATGCGGCACATAAACTATAAAATAGATTACTATCAGTCATATTTAGGTACATATATAGTGGCAGTCTGAACTTCCACACTGCTGAACACCATGAAATATAATATTAGAGCTCAACCTGGTGTAGAAAGCAGAAGTCAAGTTGTTGTTCAGATATGTAATTAAAGGTTAGAGGCCCTAAACAGAGAATCAAAAGGATTTTGAAAACTCAGAAAGCCTTGTAAAAAGAACATTCCTAGAAGCTGAAAGAATGTGGTTGATTTGCTTTAAGATATATAAGAATCTTTATTTTGTGTGCTTATTTTCCGTTTTCTAGACCTACTATTTAGTTGTCATAGTGCACCACCATGGTTGAGGCTGATTTCTATTACAAGCTTTGTGATGGTTTTTGAGTTAAACTGTTGTATCTCCTGGAGTTCTGAATGTCACAAATATATAGGATAAGTTTAAGAAAAGCTGATTTACTTGCTATCAAGTATCATAATATTACCTTAAATGTTTATAAATTAGGAGATTAAAGGATTGGACTAAAATAAAAAGGAAGGGATATCACTACTGTGCTATGTCTTATATGAAGAATTACCTATAGACTTTTTACTACATTTTTGTTCTCTTAAATAACAAATAATTTTTATACATAGATGCACAAATGTGAGTATTTTATAGATACATAAAATAAATGCTTAAGTGTTTATATATGTAAAAATGTATATATGTGTCTATCCCTTGAGATAGCATGCTGTGCAGCTTGCTCTCGGATTACAGCAATCACTTTTAATTCTTTGCATGTACAAACCTATATTTGGTAGCACATATTAACTTATTATAGTGAAGTGAGGCTCAGCTGAGGGATTATTCAGAATACTAAAATGCCATTGAAAAACAGTTCTCTGAAAATAAAGATCCTACCAAAACAGTCACAAGAATCAAAATCCTACCGTCTATTTTAATTAAGAATATATATTTTCTTAACAAGTTTTTTTCACTTGTTCATTTCTAAATAGAATTTGGCAGTTTTCTAGAGATATTAATTTTTATGGTAAAGTAGTGCTTGAAACGTAATAATCTAGTCAGGCCGAAATATATCTCATAGTTCACCTCAACAAGGATAAATGGACCCCATAAACAAACAGAACCTTGTTGACTTAAATCAGCTGAAGACCCATCTAAGAAATCTTTCTAGTCTTTCTTTGTTATACCATGAAGACAGCTTTTCTCCTTTTTTTTTTTTTTATTCTTTCTTCCCTGTTAAAGCATTTACTTCTTAAATCTACCTCTTTTATTATTTCTCTCTTCATTCCAGCATCCCCTACCTTGTTTTTAATACAATGAATGCTGTCATCTCTGATTTTTGGAACAAGAAAAACTAAGGAACAGAAATGTTACTTTCCTGGTGCAACAGTAAATCTTAAGTAAAACTTGTAATAGAATAGCAAATAAACTATTACCTGTCACTAAGAGTTGTTTTGTATGTTACTTTTCAAGGTTAATTTTGGATTAGTCTTCACAATTAATATTTTCTGTAAGTTTTGTCTCAGATTGCATCTAGTATTTGTTAAGAAGTAATTATTAAGACTCAAAAAGTCCAGGAGTATTGTCTCCAAAGCAAACCGTTATCTCATACAAGTGAAATATAATAGCTCTCAATCCTTCATCATTATGTACAGGTAGATAGGAGAAGGACAATAGCAACATAGCATATTTCTTATAAAAATGAAAAACTCACTGAAAATCTCTTAAATAACTGAATCCCTCAGGACAGAGCTTTGATCAATATGAATTTTCTACAGAAACAACCTACTTCCTCTTACAGTACAATACATTCAGATTATCAGTACTATATGGCTTTAATGGCCACACGAAGTCAACCTTTTGTGATAACATTTTTGTAAGAGACTGAAAATAGGGATCCATTCAACATGTGGACCATGGCAGTTAGAAAAGTTGCCCTTCAACCATCTTTCCTCATAGGGTTGGTTTAAGATAGTAGCCTTACAAGTTTTGAAAAATGCTGTTGTTGATGGACAACATGCACTCTTTCTGGCAAAGCAAAGATCCCATAAATACCATGATCCCATAAATTACTGAAATAGTCAGAAATTCCATCAGCCTGTCCTATGTAGGGAGTGCAGTAACCTTGCTCACCAGAAGATTTTATTATTTTTGTAATAACTTGGAACCTAAGCACAAAGTTTAATACTGCTCAGTCCAATTAACAGTTTGAATAGCCACTGTCTAACTTGTCTAGGCTGCTAGAAGATTGACTTCTAATTCACTATGCCTACGTTATTCACTCCTGTCACTGCTTACCTAATAGGACTTACCTGGGAGCTCAGGACTGTTCTCTAAGTCAGACTGTTTCACTGTGCCACCCAACCCAGCCCATCTGTTAGCTCTTGTCACTGAACTGCATTCCAACCCAGACTGGTCTAATCCAGCAGAATTTATTCAAAGCAAGAAGTCTGCCTTACTGACATTCAGGTGTCTTCTCTCTCCCTTTTAGACTGCCAGATACTTCCACCAATTAAAATTAAATAACTAATAGTTACCCATTTGATTTTATCAATGACTGATGCACTTCCTGAAGAAAAAGGATGTTGGAGCATTCACCTACCTTACATTGGGAGGCCACAAAACTGAAAAGAAATGGTTAACTCTTGTAGATAAGTACCACTTTTTGACTTAAGCCTATGCCACCACATAAAAAATAGACACGCTTGTCAGGAAGAATTCAATATATCTTAACAAGAATGTGTTTTAAAGGGAATGATTACAGATCCCTTGATTTTAACTGGGGAAAAAAAAAAAAATTAGTTTCCATTAAGATTTGTACAAGGAATGTTTACTTTCCTCAAAGTTTTGGTTGTCAATAACACAACAGTTTTTCCACAGGAAGAAAAATATGACCACCCAGGTTTTACTCTCACATGAAAAAGTAGTGTCAAGAAGTCACAGACTCACAGGAGTGTGTGATTTCTTTTTCGTTTTGGCAGATGTCCACACTTGTTTATTTCCTGAGGTGAAGTTTTGGTAGGACAGAAGGAATTAGATGAAGGTAAAACAGAAAGGGGGAAAAATTATTGAAAAGAAAGAAATAAAAAGCCTGTGAACACATACAAAGGAAGAAAATAGGGAAAATAGAGGGATGCTGGTGTAAAGGATCTAAAGGAGAGAATGGTACTGAGCTAAATCAAACTGCAATTCAAAACAAAGGAAAGAATGTCCAGATTAAAAACTCTGAAAGTCACCTAGCAGTGATGGAACCATCTCCTTTATAGACATCATACTTTGCTCATATCAGATGAATTTCTATGTATTATAGCATCTGTTTTTTTTCTTCTCTGATTTAGTGGTTGGGAAGTTCTTGTTCTTTCCCCTCTTCTTTCCACCATGACCATAATGAAAGAGTTGCTGTTACACTATTCTGGATAAATGCTTCAGAGGAATAAAAATTCTAAACCTATGCAGTGATATTGGTTCAGTCCCATGTTCAATAACAGTTCAGTCACAATCACAATCCTATTTTCTTAAAAACATCTTAGGGATTTTCCAACTCAGTATTTGCAGAGCCAGATTTGCTTGTCTGATAATACTGGATGTGACAATCATTGAACTGTAGGATGGTTTGGGTCTGAAGGGACCTTAAAGATCATTTAGTTCCAACTCCCCTGCCATGGGAAGGGACACCTTTCACCAGATCAGGTTGCTCAAAGCCCCATCCAACCTGGCCTTTAACACTTGCAGGGAAGGGGCAACCACAAGCTCTCTGGGCACCCTGTACCAGTGTCTCACCACCCTTACAGGAAAGAATTTCTTCCTTATATCTAACCTTAATCTACTCTCAGTTTAAAACTCTTACCTCTAATCCTATCACTATAGCCTCTTACCTCTCATCCTATCACTAGAGCCCCTCCTCATCTTTCCTGTAGGCTCCCTTCAAGTACTGGAAGGCTGCTAGAACATCTGCCCAGAGCCTTCTCTTCTCCAGGCTAAACAACCCCAATTCTCTCAGCCTGACCTCATAAGGGAGGTGCTCCAGCTCCCTGATCATCTTCATAGCCTCCTCTGGACCTGATTGAACAGGTCCATGTCCTTCTTATATTGGGGGCTCCGAAGCTGGACATGGTACTGCAGGTGAGATCTAAGAAGAGCAGAGTAGAGGGGGAGAATCACCTCCCTCAACCTGCTGGACACACTGCTCTTGATTCAGGCCAGGACATAGCTAGATTTCTGGGCTGCGAGTGCATATTGCTGGCTCAGTCAGTTTTCTACCCACTGATATCCCCCAAACCCTTCTCTGCAGGGCTGCTCTCAATATTTAGGATAGTAGAGATACTTGTGACAAACATTATTTTGGCTAGAACTTCTCTTGATAGTGATTGCAGAAATGTTTTTTTCCCAGCATAGACATGTGGACAAGCAAGTGCATGTGTTTCATTCAACCTGTTCTGTACATGGATACTGTACTCAGAGAAACAGAGTTCTGAAGGTACCTGTAACATTTCTGCTATTACATATCCCGTTTTATCTGGTCCTGTGTAGGAATAGCCTTTCCTGGAGTAAAACTGAATGGTTCTGTACCAAATAAAATGTGCATTAATGAAAGGATACCCCTGAGGTCTCATTGAATATGTGATAAATAATACACTAACAAAAGAAAACAAGTAAACTACTTACATGTTTAACTAGCAAAATAAATCTATTTTATGAAAACTGATAATACTAAGCTACAATAACTATATAGTTCTGATTAAAAACAAACAGGGACCAAATTAGGAATGCGTTAAAGATAATGTTCTCTTCATGAAATCCCATGGCATTTTTTAGTTCCCTAAGGATGTCCCAGAATACATCAGAACTCCCTAGTAGCCCAATGATGGTGTAGAGAGGATACATTCTATGTATTTTTTTTTACCAAATTAGTACTCACTAAAAAGTATATGAATGAAACAAAGAATTAGAACTTAGGAAAATAGTACTCCCTAAATTAGATGCAAAAGGGGAGGGAGGCAGGAGGAAACAACTCTGGGATGTTTTTTCTGTCACTTCTTCAGCCATTCAGCACATACTTTCTGGATCATTGAAGATGGATAATACTTGTTCACAGATGCATGTTAATTAATTGTTCTCTCCCAAGCTTGGGGTACAGCTTGACAGCAGCCAGCATGTCCTGGTTGGGGCTGGCCTAGAGCTCCCCTTGGTTTGGCAGCAGGAGGAGTGCTGCAGCACACTGAGACCCCAGGGGCTCCCCAGGTCCCAGTGCCCTCACCTGTGTGCGGGGGCGGGGGGAGCACAGCTGGAGTGCTGGGCCCGGATTGGACAATATTCCATGTCATGTGACATTATGTTCACTATATAAAGGCAGAAGTGGGCAGGGAGGGGCTCTCACTTCTGGGAGTGTGGCTGTGGGGCCTTTGTGTTTGGGTTTGCCGGCCGGGAGCAGGCGGGTGTTGGTCGGCGGGTGGTAAGCAGCTGTATTGTACATCACCCATTGATACTGCCATCAGCGTATTGTTCTGTTACTGTTATTAAACTGTTTTTATCTCAACCTGCGAGTCTCCCTTTGCCCCTCCGATTCCCTCCCCATTCCCAAGTGGGGGGAGGGTGGGTGAGCGGCTGCGTGGCGCTTAGCTGCCGACCAGGCTCAAAGGACGACACGGCATGACCGCTCAACTGTTGTCCAGGCGCTTCATTCAGCTACTGATATTTTCTTGACTGAGAAGTAAAACAAAGTGAGCTTGGCTTAGTATGACATCTCTGCACTGATTATTCAGTACTGACTAACATCATTACCAGAGAATAAAAGCTAGATTCAGGGAATAAAAAGTATTACTTCAAGCCCAAGACTTTTGAAGTGCTGGCAACTCCAACTCCCTCCCTAAACTCCTACGGTAGGAAGAGGTCCAAATAGAGCACAAAGCAAAGTCAGCAACTAAATGAAGCATCTGTGCAAGTTCTTCAGAGACAGGATAATGTAAGGGACAGTTGCAGTGTCACCAATTAAAGATACCTTGAGGTTATACTTACTAAACCCTATAAAATGGTCTGAAAGACTAATGACTCACATCTGCATACACAAACTCAGATTTTAAAATGGTTGTCTTTACTACTGTGACAGCTGCTTTACAGACTATTGCATCATTAAATGAATCAGTATTCCTTTGATGTGGAAAACCTTACACTCATAATGGGATACTGACCAAGAAGAAATTAAATACAGAAGTAATTTAGGTAACTGCTTTCTTTCTTTAAGGACCTTACTGTGAGCCAGTTAACTTCCAGTCAGATAAGGGAATATAATTACCTGTTACTCTTCCATGTGAGTTATTCCCTGCTATGGGTATAAAAGAGAATGGAGATTGTAGATGCAGTGAATCCATTCCTTTCTTCACTACATAAGCAATCAGAAAACAGACAAAAGAAGGCACAGAGAAAAGGGAGCAGGGGGAGGAAATCTTTTAATCAAATGAAAAACCTTTTTAAAAAAAAACAGTTTGGTTTTTTTTGGTTTTTTTTTTTTTTTTAAAAAAAAAAAAAAAAAGAAGAAAAAAACCAAAACTCGATGTGGGAGAAAAAAATCAACTGTTCTCAGTGTTCACCGGCAACATGCAGAAGAAGCAGGCTTAAATTTCTGTCCAGGAGTTTTAAGACAGATACAAAGAATACTCCTTTTGAAAAGGACATTCCTGCCTTACAGATGTATTGGAGTTCATTAAGGGAGTGAACAAGCATACAAAAACAAATTTGGTGAGTTTGGTCAACTTTTATTTCTACAGGGCGCTTAGCAAAATCTTTAAGAAACACTAAGCTGTTGCAAGACAATGAAAAGAATGCTTCCTTGAATAAATAGCTAGTTGAAGACTGGATAACAACAGATAGGAATTAAAATCCAGTTTTCACAAAGTGAGGAGTAAATGCTCACTGAGTTCTGCAGTCAAGAATATTCATAAAATGATGAGGAAAATAAGATGACTAGTGAGGGGATAAACCTGGCATTACATCATTCAGGAGCATAAAAATGAAGGTTGACCGTGAAGAGCTTTAGAAGGACCTTTCAAGACTGGGTAATATGTTGGCAGATGAAGTTCAACAATCACTTTCTATTTAAAAATCATTAATATGTACAAACTAATTCAGACGTTCCCCCAAACTTTTTTTTCTCTTTAGCCCTTCCTGTAAAACTACTGTTCTCTGCCACTATATAGAGAATGTAGGTACTTCTGGCAAACAAGAATAGAGATGACCCTTTACAAATAAGGATTTTCTTTGCTGTCACTCAGTCTGACAGGCAAAACTGTTTCCTGCCAGAAATGCATCCCAAAGCCTTATACAGACCACTGTCTCTGGGAACAAAAGGATTTCATATTTATATAATTATGTCATTCACTTATTAAGACTGAAGGCAACTAAATATTTATCTTTTGTACATGTGCCTTAAGGTATAATAGTGGACGTTCAGAAAGGAGAAAATAAATTTACAAAAACTGAAAAGTATACAAATATTAAAGGGTAACTATTTTACAAAACCTCGTAGCAGTTCAGTGTGGAAGACACTATCTAAGTATGTATTAGAAATATTTATTAAGTATAGAAATACATTGATCTTTTCATTATTGAATACTCTTAAAAATAATGAAAACTCATTGTTTAAGTGTAAACACGTAAAAGTTTAAAACAGTAGTAATACAAATTATTGCAAGAAAGGAAACCCCACAGTTTTCTTCCTAGTTGAATAGGATAATCTCATCAATGTTAACAAGAAAAAAATGCAGATAGATAGAAAGATCTAAACCATTTATCTTTAATGGAAATACTTTTGCTGATGAAAATACTATTTAACTGAAAGATTTAAGACTGAAAATATATAATAAATAATAACTTTTTCAACTATACCTTGATTTAAGTTTGTGTAAGGCAGCAAGAATTTGAAGCATTCCAATTTCAATGGCTTGATTTAGAAGAAAACAGCTGCAGTGAATTGTTAAAATGTAGTGTAAGCACTTGAATAAATTAATATACATTTGTTTTGGTAATAGTAGTTGAATCTTTGGCAGTGACTATAAGGATATGCTGGTTTGCTTCCATAAGAGTTAAAACTGATTGATTTGAGATCTTTACAAGACCTTTTATGTAAACATTGTTGAAGTATTATGCTTTTTTCCTCTAATGCGGTATAGTTTATTTTAACTACAAATGCAGGATGCAATCTGATAATAACATATCAACATGAAATTGAACCTTGGGGTTTTTTCTTGTCTTCTGGCAATACTATCATTATTTTCACATTCTGCTAAGTTCCCTGTTTCTTTTAAGACAGAAAGGACAACTGTCAAAAATGGGCAGAGAAATTATTCTTTCCACCCTAGCATAAAATAGTAAACATTGGAAAAATTGCAAGGAATGCAGATCTTCCAAATCATGATGATTTCTCAAACCCAAGTAATTAAGGTAAGTCAATACTACTTTAAAATGGAGTTTCCTCTACAAGAAACCTATGGCTACTGTATTTGGAAATGTCAGTTGTTTTTCAAAAAGCATGCTATAATTGCATGGTACATTTTACCGCAGGCATGAAAACCTAAGCAAACTCATTTCTGCACAACTTGAGGTGGTAAAGCTGAACAGTATTTCCTTTCTCAAGTGAGTTATCAAAGAAAGATATGGAAGATTTTGTAATGACAGACTAACATGGATGTTATCTGCTAAATGCCAGTAACTTTCACACAGTTCATAAGCTTCGATGTGAGTTTATGTAGCCTTTATGAAGACAGCTTAATCAAAGATGACCTCAGCTATATCTCTGGACATTAGTAAGTTATGGCATGTGCTAGAGACAAGAAAGCATATTATTGACCTATTCCTCTATGCAAACACACCATTCACTAAACTTAATTTCTATCACAGGAGCTGAGATTGATGTGAAAAGACTCAGGATGAAGAGAAGAAATAAAGGTACATTTTATCCAAAAGAGAAAGGTGTTGCTGGAACACCACAGCCAGAGTAACACCCATGGTGTTCAGACTTCACAGAAAAGAAGTGGTTTTTCCCTGGAATATTATATTTAAAGCATACTGTCAATATCTAGTGATGTACAGAGTTTTACAACAAGGATGGAACACTGTAATATTTTTCAGAGCTAGGTTTCATCCTTAATTTTTTTTTTCCATACTACTAAAAGCAGTAATTTAACTACTGTGTAGAAGGCATCTGTTTGAGAAATTGTCATTGTCATTTCAAGTGTCATTTTGACACAGCAGATAAACTTTTTTCTGGGAAGTAAGATTTAGGGAAAAAGTAGAGATCAGGGATGATATCATAGAAACATAGAATCATAGAACAGTTTGTGTTGGAAGGGACCTTTAAAAGTCATTGGTCCACCCCCCTCTGCAATGATCAGGGATACTTTCATTTAAATCAGGTTTCTCAGAGCCCTGACAAACCTGACCTTGAATGTTTCCAGGCATGGGGCATGATCAGGAGGCTGGACCACCTCCCTTATGAGGGTAGGCTGAGACAGTTGGGACTGTTCAGCCTGGAGAAGAGAAGGGTCTGGGAAGATGTTCTAGAGGCCTTCCAGTACTTAACAGAGGCTTATAGGAAAGGTGGAGAGGGACTCTTTTATCAGGGAGTGTAGTGATAAGACAAGGGGTAATGGTTTTAAATTGACAGAGGGTAGATTTAGGTCAGATATAAGGAAGGACTTCTTTACTCTGAGTGTGGTTAGACAGTGGAAGATGTTGCTCAGAGAAGTTGGAGATGCCTCGTCCCTGGAAGTGTTCAAGTCCAGGTTGGATGGTGCTTTGGGCAACCTAATGTAGTGGAAGGTGTCCCTGCCCATGGCAGGGGGGCTGGAACTAGATGATCTTTAAGGTCCCTTCCTACCTAAAATATTATATCATTCTATCATCTACTACCTCTCTGGGCAAACTAATGCAGTGTTTCTCTACCCTCATCATAAAAAAATTTTGTCCTTATATCTAGTCTGAGTTTGCCCTTTTTTAGTTCAAAGCCATTACCTCTTGTCTTATCACAACAGGCCCTATTAAAAAACTTTTCCTCATTTTTTTTTTTATAAACCCCCTTGAAGTACTGGAAGGCTGCTATAAGGTGTGCCTGGCTCCTTTTCTCCTCCAGGCTGAACAACCCAAACTATCTCAGCTTTTCTTTATAGGAGAGGTGTTCCATTCCATTGATCATTTTTGTGGCCCTCCTCTGGACCTGCTCCAACAGGTCCATGTCTTTCCTGTGCTGAGGGCTCCAGAGCTGGTCAACGTACTACAGGTGGGGTCTCACCAGAGTGGAGCAGAGGGACAGAATCACCTCCCTTGATATGCTGGCCATGCTTCTTTTGATGCAGCCCAGTGTATGGTTGGCTTTCTGGACTGCTAGTGCACATAGTTGACTCACGTACAGATTTTCATCCACCAGTACCTCCAAGTCCTTCTCAGTAGGACTGCACTCAATTCCTTCATCCCCCACCCTGTATTGATGGAGGGGGTTGCCCTGACCCATGTGCAGGACCTTGCACTTGGTCTTGTTGAACTTCATGAGGTTTACACATGAACTCACTTCCCGAGCTTGTCAACTGCACCACCTAGCTTGACGTCATCTGCAAACTTGCTGAGAGTGCACTCAATCCCACTGTCTATGTCGTTGATGAAGATATTAAACAGTATTGGTCCTAATATAGACTCCTTAAGGACATCACTTGCCACTGATCTCTAGATGGACATTGAGCCATTGACCACTACCCTCTGTATGTGACCATCCAACCAATTCCTCATCCACTGAACTGTCCACTCATCAAATCCATCTCTCCAATTTAGAGAGAAGGATGTTGTGGGGGAGTGTGTCAAAGGCCTTACAAAAGTTCAGATAGATGAAATCCATAGCTCTTCTCTTGTCCACTGATACAGTCACTCCATCATAGAAAGCCACTATATTGGTCAAGCAGGACTTACCCTTGGTGAAGTCATGCTGGCTGTCTCCTGTCCTCCATGCTGGACCTCCCTGTCATCCATGTGCCTTAGTATATAGCTTCCATGATCTTCCCAGGCACAGAGGTGGGGCTGGCAGGTTGGTAGTTCCAAGGGTCCTCCTTTCTATCCTTTTTAAAAATGGGTGCAATGTTTCCTTTTTTCTAGTCACCAGGGACTTCACCTGACTGCCATGACTTTTCAAATATCATGGAGAGTGGCTTGGTAACTATATCAGATAATTCCCTCAGGACTCTATAATGCATCTCGTCAGGTGCCATAGACTTAGGTATGTTCAGGTTCCTCGGCTGATCATGAACCTGATCTTCTCTTACAGTGGGAGGGACTTTGATCCACCACTCCCTGTCTTGTGGTCCATCTACTTGAGAGATGTGGGAAGAGAGGTTGACAGTGAAGACTGAGGCAAAAAAGTTGAGTACCTCAGCCTTCTCCTCAGCTGTTATTATCAGTTAGCCAGTCGTGTTCATCAGCAGGGGTACACTTTCTTTGAGCTTCCTTTTCTGGCTGACATACCTGTAGAAGCCCTTATTATTACTCTTTACATCCCTTGTCAAGGTCAGCTCCAACCATGCCCTGACCTTCCTGACCCCATCCCTACACAACTGGGCAGTGTGCCTGTACTCTTCCCAGGATACCTATCCCTGCTTCCACTGCTTGAGCATTTTATTCTTGTCTTTTAGTTTGACCAGTAGATCTCAATTCATCTATGTCAGTCTCTCGCTGTCCACCCTGATTTCTTATACTTGAGGATCAAGAGCTCTTGAGCTCTATGGAAAGTGTCCTTAAACATCTGTCTGCTCTGTTCTGCTCCTTTGTCCCAGAGGGCAGTTTTCCAGAGGGTCCTATTGACTAACTCCTTGAATACCTGCAATTTTGCTTTCCTAATATTGTCCTTTCCTATTATCCTGATTTTACTCTCTTATGCTACTATAATACCATATGTTTTTTTTCTTATTTCAGGCTTCTAACAAACCTGTGTTTATTTTTTTTTTTGAATTAAAAAAAAAAATGTAAGACATAAAATGAATGTTTTGCATTGGATTTCCTGTCAAGATTTTACCATCTCCAATTAGAGCTTACAATGAAGTATGGAATAGTGAATTTAAAAACACTACTAAATTTTTCTAATAGTTATTTACCTGACTAATAATTAACCTAAGAATTCTCACACTATGTCTTATTTAGACTAAGACAAGGCACTGTAACTAAACCAGGAAATCCCATTCTATCTGTGGTTTTACTGAGCAGTTTAGCAGAATTTCTTTTAAAATCTTTCTGGTCATCCTAATTATACTTCTCTTGTGCTTCACTGAACTTTTGAAAATCTTGTAGAAATATGCTATTTCTGGCACAGCGTAAATATATGCATCTATATCTATTTATTTATTATAATGAATACTTGACTGTCTTTATCTTCTGCAAAATTAGAAGACCTGATCTCCTTTTAACCACAAAACCCAACCTTATTGTGGCATATCCTGATTTTTTTTCTAGAGTTCTTCCCAAACCATCTCTACCCTTACTAAAAAGAAATAATACATAAAATCCCTGACCAAGAAATCCAGATAACATCATCAATTCTGGATGGCAACTTATAACTGTTAGAAAACTCCTTGCTTCAGCATCAAAATGATGCAATTGGTCAAATAATTCAAATGGCTCAAATAATAATGGCATTTTTATAACACTATATATCATATTAGTTCATGTTACTTTGCAGGCTTATCAGGTAGATGTATATATGGATATGTAAAATGACCTTTAATGTTTCTTTCTTTTTCCTGATTTTCCAGGAGTTCAGCAATTTATGTTTTTGAGATGGAATTTTCCTTTTGTTTTGTTCCTAAATATTTGATTTCCATTGGGACAAAAGGGTTATGTCTTTAGTAAGAAACTTACTATGTGACCTTGGTCAAACCACTTTAGAGCTGTGTCTCCATTTCCTTTCTGGACTCTTGTTGGTCTATTTAGCCTGTACTTTTGGGACAATGATGAGCTACACATTTCTAGACTGAAAAATAACAAAATAAGGTCCTACTCTCAGTTGGAGTTTAAATACAACTGTAACATAAATAATTAAAAGAATAAAACCTAACCAATTATATAGACCATACTAAAGGCTATAAAACTAGGCAAACTTTGGCTTATTCTAATCTTCAATGGCACATCATTCCATATAACAAACTCCTTGACTTATGTTTTATCAGAAGCTCTCTCATGCTTTCCCCTGGATCTATACCTTTTTTCATTCCAAAAAGAATCTATTAAAGCAACCAGTATGGAACAACAAGGATTAATCTTTACCACAGTTCTTACTTCCAATCCCTACTCTGAAAGAAAACATGATGTCATTTCTCAATAGTAACTTTTCCTTGAAAATCCTTCTTTATAAATCAATGACATGCTGAGAATTCCCCCAAGCTGACTGAATCTTAGAGCACAAGCTTCAGGAATAAAAATACTGTGACAGTGTAGACTAAAGTAACATAAGATTTTTTTCATTATTTTTATTTTTTTAAAACAAACAAGAGAGAAGCAAGTATTTAAACATTTTAAATTACATTTAATTACACTTAATTTCTTAGAATGGATGAGGTATGCATAATAAAAATAAAAACAACTTGAATATGTGCCAGACCCAAAAATTGACATTCTCTGACTGTCCTAATGTGGTTTTAAATGCCATAAAGTAAAATCAAATTATGCTTCATTATAGAGTTGGCCAAATTAGAATTTGGAAAAAAGACCTCTAAAATTTTTTACTTACTTTGTTAATTTCAGCTTTACCCAACAAGATATTTTTCTACATTCTCTTAACCCCTTGTTATTCCATGGATCAAGCAGGATAGCAATAGTAAAATTTATTATTTTCACGTATAATTATGCTGTGGTTTTCAAAACTTCTTAAAAGTTCTTGTTTACTAACTCATACAAGTGTGACTGACTTTAAAATAGATCTGTCCTCCAAAATATGTTAGAGTCTGTGAGTTCTATTTGTATGCTTATATTTATATATATTAAAATCAGGCACCACTGACAATTTCTCCTCTTCCATCTTAGAGAATGGATCTTTCTGAGGATTAGGATCATCTGTTTCACCTGTTTTAAGGGTAATGAACAACGATCACTCAAAAATTGACAGTTCTTTCCAAACATTCTTCCTCCTTCCCTCAACCAAACAGAAAAACACCCAACACCTATATCTAATTGGAATGGGCTGTGTTGTTTTGTCCTGCCGTGAATTTCATAAGAATCCCACTCTGATTACTGAGTACAGAGCAAGAAGAATACATCTCTACCAGTAATAAAAAATACTTGAGCATTTCGATCTTGCTTTTTATCAGATTATAAAGCCTGAATAAATAACCAGAGTTTATGATCTCATTTGTGATTTATCTGTTCCTCTGTATGAGTAAAAACCTCACTCTGCTCTAAACTGTATCAAACTCAACCTACAGAAGGAGTGGACACTTTGGTGGAAAACCAAATCCAGTTTGCAGCAGAGCCACACCCAATCAAGTTTAGAGATCAACAGTTACACAGGAACCAGAGTCAAAAAAGGGACAAATCCAATAAATACCTGTGCTATTTTAAACACCCCAATGTTAAACCCAGCCTCTAGCTGTCCCATTAGGACTGACTCCTATGCAGTTTATCCTCCTTAGATAACTGTGGAAGGCTACAGACTTTGAAGCCCTAAGACACCAGACATTATCACTTTGCTGATAAAATTAAGGTTATATGAAAAAAAGTGGAATAACATTGAAAGTAAAAACAAAGCTCCCCATCAATATAGAATATGTTGTTTTACTGCTCTTTTTTTTCTCTTGCTCGCTCACTAGAAATCATTACTTTCCTCATTTACTTCAATTTTCTCCTTATTTTATGCCTTGCATGAAATTTATGTCACCTATTTTTTTTTGCAAATTAAATGTTCAGTCTTATTACTCATTAATTTTCCCAACATAATTAGCCAGGAAAAGTCACTTCCAAGGAGCAATTCATCCCCTGCTAAGACAAGAATCTTCCTCAAGTCTTAATTTTCTCCACTACATACAGCACTGAGGCTGTGGCTCCTTGACTTAATAAGATAATTTACAGCAGTACTAATGCAGTCTTACCATAGCTCCATCACTTCTGCCCCTTGCTCACACCTTCTTCCTTCAGCCAACAAACAGTATGGGGGAAACAGATCAGCAGAGAACAAGCCAATGGCACAAGTGAGGAGGAAATATGGCCGCCTGAATTTTGTCTAGCTTTTAAACCACTGATTTATACTTGTAAAGAAACTCAAGATATTGAAAGTCTATCCAGATCAGGTCTTGAAAGGATCCATTCTTTTCAGATCTTCAGAATTAATTATTCTAGGCTGGTAAGCATTTTTTTTCCCATTTACTGGAGCATTCAGTTTCTAGACAACTGTAAAATAATGTCCTGTTGGCCTTCCAAGAGTGGCTAACTTCACTTGAATCTGCTGCATGATACTTGCTATATGCCTCTACAACTGAAAGCACATCCAAATTGTTAGTAGTAATAATTTTCTAAAGTAGAATATATTTGTAACTACATGTAAAAATAATGGTGTTCATACATTGTTTCAGCATACAATTTGTAGCATAATTTGTAGCAAGTTATTTTATTGATATGTATAGTCAAATAAGACTATCAGGGAAATCCAACATTCTACCTTGTAATTAAATGGATTTAGATGTCACTATTAATGCTGCAACAAATCTGTTGCTCTATTGATTCTAAGATTTTTTTAGCTTCAGAGAAATACTTTTTAAGGCATTTCCAGATGTGAGAACAGAGTAGAACATATGCACACTCAATTTTGTATGGAATAAAATTATCAACAACATGAGCAAGACTACGTTTTCTGCCTCTCCAGAGGTTGGTCATCATAGGTAGGTTGCTAACAACTAGAGATATTCGTTTCAACCAAAAGAAAGAGGATTTCTCTTTTGGTGCTGAAGTCGAGATAAGCAAAGTAGCGGTGCTAAAAAGAAGGCAAAGATGTTTACAAATAAAAACACACAAAAAAGGATTGCTTTTTCTTTCTTTTTCCCCACAGTGTTTTTGCCACTCAAGACACAGGTCTTGATTCCAAAAAAACAAATTCCTGAAGAACTCAAACATTGCCTGAACTGATGTTGATTGCTGCAAGATAGACCCAGATGTACATAAATACTACTGATTAACAGTAGCATCTCTTCGAGAGCTGGCTAATTTACAGTTAGTTAATTAAAGTTTTAATAGGGAGATTTTCGTGGCCATTTAAATATGAGTTCAGAATTTTAATGTGAAACTTTCTATTTAATTTTCAAAATCAGATACAACAGTGTTAAAGTGCTTTTCTGATTCTAATATTTCCTGATTTTAATCTTATAAAGTGATTTTCTGATATTTGTGACCAAGTAATCCATAATCAGGAAGTGCCAGATTATACACATGTCCTTTCTTTCTACAGTAGTCTGGGTAACATCACTAAATTTAATATTCACTGTTGGCAACCATAGAAGAAAAAGTACAGTTTGTGATCAGTAAGATACTCACGACCTCTCACTGTGCCTCACCACCCTGCAGACAATTTTCTCCTAAAATTTTTGACACACGAAACATGTAATTAGGCAGATAACATTTTTACAGCTCATCTGTCTGCAAGATTAATGATCAGTTATGAGGCCTTCATTTAAATATAAATGTGGTCCATACTATGTATTTTAATGGTTCAAGAAAATATTTTAAAAAGGAAATGTAGAAACAACAGGGTCATTCTTCAGGTCTCAGAAGACAGAGACAAAGCACATGTATTATTGTAGATGCATTCCAGAGTACTAAAGGTGACACGCACTTTTCCCCTGGAGATGAAATCCAGCTTTCCAAAATCACCCTAGTATTACAAACCCCCTCATCTAGACTATGAAGAAGTCCCAATTACTATTCTTTAGTCTAAGTGTCTGCCGAACCTTTATATTGAATGACTGCTACATTGCTTCCCCTCATCCAGGGATATTAGCTTCTAACACGTTTGGTCAACTCTTTGATCTCTTTGGTCAACTGAAGTTGTCTGTCTCTCCTGGTGGCTCTGTAATCTCCCTTTCTCTCCAAGCCTTTCATAAGATATAGTATTTTGTTTGTAAATCAAAACAATAAGCCTTCATCTTGTTCAACTAATTGCTTTTGCAGTCTCACTGATTTAAGAAAAATAGACAGAATTAAAAACACTGAAAATCGAAAGGGAAAAAGGACAATGAAATCTTTGTTGCTATATTCTTATTCCAAATTTTGCTACCCAGGGAATACCCTATCATAGATGACTCAGAGTCTCATCTCAGAAACATATTTTGTAAATTAATAAGTTGAAGTCCCTGCTTCAGCACTATACTGTGAAAATTAAACCATTTGGACATTCATTCTTTCTGCATTTGTGAATACATAGATGTTGGTTAATATGTAAAAATAAGATACTCAAGTTTTAATTAATGGTCTTACACCAGTTTTTACCACTCTGAAGTAATGCTCATAGAATATTATTTTTCACTTATGGTACAATTACCATAAAAGTGGTAATTTACATAGAAGTGAAAAATCAGGAATTTAACCTCGCATTATTGGAAAAAACACAAAAATTTGGGTAATGACACCTTTTTTTCTGAGAAAAAAAAAAAAAAAAGTGTGTAGAAACTGAAATAAATTGAAAGACCCCTACAGAAAAGTACACGGGACAGTTTTGTTCTATCATTGCTCCATATTATCCATTACTTTGTCTACACTGTTCATAATTGTTTAAATGATGAGAGGAATGAACAGTGTATTCAGATAAGGGTTAAATAGTCCACTGAATTTTTCTTCTTTTGGTCTATTTTGATCAGATAATCTCATATCTAAACTCTGTTAAGACCAGCAGACACTAGCATCTTGCTTTCCTAATGTGTAACAGAGCTAAATGAAACTCAGAAATGTTGGAACTTAATGTCATATTCTATATGCATACCCTTCACAAAGAAACTGCAGATGAAATCTTCATAGGAAAATAAACATACCCAAGAGCAGGTGGAGTGCTATGAAGCATATCTCTTATGTAGGATGTGGAAGATGTGCAATTATGCTACAATCTCTCCTCACTTTTGGATGTTTCATCAGTAAGCCTACACATCTTGGTATCTATCTATCCGGAAAGAACCCCAAACAACCCTTCTATAAGAAGACACTTTTGTATACTGCCACAGATGGGAGAACATTCTCTCCACAGTTGAAACAACTCCTACATTCATCTTTTAGTTTGTGAATACAGAAATGGTGGAAGATGAATGTAGCCTTTAAGGAAGCTATCAGAATGAAGACGCCCTCTGGTAATTACCAAATCATATGTTTATTTTTTCATCATATGTTTATGAATAGCAGAAGTGTGAAAGAAACAGCTGTAAGAAAGAGTGAAAAGATAGGAAGATATTTAAAACATTTTATCTCACATTTATTAAAGAAAAATCTAGTAAAACCTACTGAAAGCTGTAGGTCTAATCTGAACCTGTTCTGTATGAGCATTCTGATAGCAAGGTCTATTTTTATAATCCATCCTGTAAACACTGTTTTGTTTGCTGCTTGTGGCTTGGCTTTCCACATTGGACATGCACCTTTATAAATTTCTGGCTTGTGCATATACGTCTTGCTAAAGATTGAGCCCAATTCACCGGGAACATCTCAGTGAGGGTTTTTTCAAGGATTAGGGGTGCTGTTAACTTTTTGTCCCCAGAACAGGGTGTCTGTCCTGAAGACAGTCAGTTGCATATTAACTGAAAAATGACTTCTCAATTACTGAATCACAAAAGTACACTTTTAAGGGAAAACAAAACAAAAGGCTCTCCTTTCTAGAAAGGGGTGAGAATATAGTGTAGGGGGCTAGACTGCACCATAGCAGTAGATGTGGAGGTAATTGTTTTGCCTCAGGAAAACAATTGCATTTTTGAAAGATGCTTTCTTTAAACTGGGGAGAAAGAGATACCACCACCAGCCTAATATTCCTGAAGGACAAGTCAGGTGACATCCCAAGCCCCTTCTACCTGAGTGCTCAAATAACTGTCTCCTTTTGTCCCTTTGACTGACTAGAGAGGTGTTCTCTGTGTCTCCCATCCACTGCAGAGAATCTTTTCATTCCTTCCAAAGCTCCTCCCTGGCCCTCCTCTGTTTACCACAAATCTCCAAGTTTCAGTTTTCCTTTTGCTCCAGCCCTCCTAACTATTCCAAAGCTACCATTTCCTTTCCCTTCAAATCTTCTCCCACCTATTCCTTTTTGCCTGTCCCCACTACCCGTAACATGGACCCTCCACAACAGCCAAGGCTGATGAGCTCTCCCTGTTCTGTCTCAGTCACCTCCACTCCTGGTAGAACCCACAAACCTACACCTCCACCAGCAGGCACCTACTTTTCCCTGGGCACCACAGCTGGTGTACCCCAGTCTTCTCCCAGGCTTGAACACTGGACTCTTTCTGTGAAAGGTACTGCTGAAACTTCAGGAATATCTGGAATAACCTTTTCAGGTGACATCCTGAGGGCAGAAAGAATGACACACACAAGAAAAAATAAGGATGTATTCTGACCTGCCTGCCTTCCTTTCGTATCAGTTAATTGAAGTGCTATAGATCCCACTTTGCAGCAGTTTAGTGTCCCTCTTGACTCAATCCAGATACACTGGTTATCAATCTTTGCTCCTTCCTCTTTCCTGGCACTGTTTGGCCACTGCTAAGAGAGAAAAAAAAAAAAAAAAAAAAAAAAAAAAAGCAGATGATAATAGACATTTACTGCTTCTATCTTATTTTCTCCTCCTTGTAGAAGGCCATGCAAGGAGACCACTGATAATTTACACTCTTCTGGGATACATATTCTAAACCACAGTCTGGCCTGGCACACTTAGCATTGGATCATACCACAATGGATTTACAACAATACATTTCAATTAATCACCATCCAGAGATTCAGCTGGAATTAATACCACACACGGCCCCATTTGGAATTATTTTTAAATCAAGTGTGCCAATATACCATTTTTCCCCCCCACAGTCAGTCTTTGAATTTGGCAATAAAGCTGGCTGAGTTTTTGCCAAGGTAATTCATTTTATCCAGACCTCTAATTGTATTTGGACAATTAGGGAGAGAGGTGGGAGTAGTTCAGCAAGTCAAAAGGATTTTATAAATAAAAATTTGTCTAGTCTAATGGAAAGCATTGGCTACCAAGTCAAATGATACAAATAGATAATTTTTGCTGAAGAAAAATAAAAACAAAACCTGACCTTTCTGCAATTATGCAGGTATACTTGCTGATTGAGAAAACTACAGAGGCTGGAATGAAACAGGAATATTAATGCAGTCATAAAAATCCAGGCCTACATAGCTAGTAAGTAAAATCTGCTACCACAAGACATCAGAGACCATACCTTGAGCCCACTACATAAAGAGAGACCACACTGATTAATTTCAGATATTTCCCATTATGCTATTTTTCCCAGGTTCCAGTTACATAGTATGCTAGGCTACACTTGGTAAGAGTGGTCAAGGACCATTGATAACAATCACTTCATTGGCTAAAGTCAACATAGCAGTGAACTCTGCTCTAAATGATATTTATGTTTATGTTTGATCTATTTATTCTACTGACAAAACATTTATGACACCATGAGTTTTTACTACATCAAATTTTACCTGTCAAATTTTATCTCTGTTAAGAGTTAACATACAGTCCGAATTGCAAGAAATCAGAGCAGGGATCTGTACAGACTGAGCTGCACATTCTTTAGGAAAGAAAAGCAGTACTGAAAATCAGCAGGTGTTTAGATTGACAGAGGGTGTACAATTTTGTCTTTTGTTATATTTTACTTTTTAAAGAATGAAACACAAATAATCACCACTTATTTTTCTTTCAAGTTCTTCATGAAGAGAAAATCAGTCTCTATATTGTACTCCAAACAAGAAATGCTAGAATAACAATTCCCTTCCTTAACTTTATTGGTACAACACCACAAATCAAGTGTAAAATTGTCAAAATGACATGAGAAAACTTTTTAATATTTGTTTTTCCAGTTCTGTGAGTAGTGATTCTCCATATTTTGCTCGAACCATTCATTTTCACCAGAAGACAGTTGAAGGCAAATATAATCATTTTCTGAGTCATTTTTAAAATAACTGTGAGACTGATTTTCCATTGTCCTGAAGTGTGTATAGTCATTTAGATGGTGCAGAATGGTCCCAATTCAGCAATCTACTTATAGTACATGCCTGACTAAGTGCGTGAATAGCGCCATTGATTTCAAAGAGAGTACTTACATCCTTAACGAGACACGCTCCGGAAAGATGGACTAAATCAGAGCTGGAGTAGGAGTCAGACTCTTTCCAGACCTGGTACTGGCACTTCACACCATACGCCCACCTAAATGTCTCTGTAGAGTGAGGGACTGTGTCCAACCCTGTTTTGTAACACCTGCCTAGACTGAGGTAAAGGGTGACCAGGCTGCTAGCTACAGGTCCTCAAAACAATAATTCAGCCTACAACTGGCTGCCAGACAGCTGCAGTGCTGTTTTAAGCAAATAACAACACTGTTTCAACTGGTGTGGTATGTGCATGTTAACTCATCTCTATACGAAATAACTGTGAAACTTCTAAATGCACAAAATTGTGCAAAAACAGTGAGACAGCTAAATAACACAACGTAAGAAAAATTACAATGTTTTAAATGTAAACCATGGTGCAATAAGAGAATTATTAGTGAGATGTAGAAACTGACCAAAGATGACAAAACACAGATTACGTCTTTGGAACACCGTTTCCATGTTCAGAACAGTATTAATCTGTTTCTACAACTAAGGTCCCTGGGGATGCTAAAGCTAAACGCTACTATGTACCTTAAGTAGACTGAATTATATATTGGATTGTTTTGTATTATAAATTTATATATAATCAGTTTTGTTCACTAAATTTAGATGGTAGCAATTTTTAAAAGATATACACAAAAATGAAAGATAGATAAGGGTTCAGTAGGTAAAGTAGGTTTAAAGATATTCTAATAACTGAATTTCTAACAAACAATATTAATGCCATTTTACAATCTGATTTTCTTCATAGGTCAGTTATATTTATTTTAGTTTCTTTTTATAGTTGCTTAATTCCATTTCATGTAAAGCAGGACATAGATGGAAACAGTTGTTAAAACAGAACTGCATTAAATTTCCAAGTTTTGAATTTATTATCTTTTTTTTTTTCTTTAATTTCTAATCATTATTCTTGTAAACAGGACAATTTTTAGGATTCTAGGTACAAAAATGATGCCTCAAATAATAACTCTGTTAGGTTTACCTCTCCAAATCATGAAGTTTCATTAGAGTACACAGCTCTAACAAAGAGCTTTGACATTCTCAGATCTTGCAATGTTGCTGTCCAGGATCCCATCTCCTTTTCATCACTTGTTCCACCATTCAGAGATATTCTGCCTTTATGTCATGACCTCAGCACCACAGGACTGAGAAGCAGAGAACCACAGGCTGGCTGTGGATGGTCTAGGGAAGGATCTCTGCCACCATCTATTGGTGAACTGTTGGAAGAGAGCAAGAAGGTCTTATTTCCCTCTACTTCTCCATTCTCTGTAGGAGCTTTCTGTGCAGAAGTCCTCTGGGGCCATAACTACCCTTCTGCTTACACCTGTGCCAGAGAAAAATTAAATGACCTCGCAATGAGACCTGCTGTGTGAACTGGTCGAGGTCCCTATCTGCCATGTACTAGACCTATTAACCTTACCACTGAGCAGGCAATATCAATCCAAGACTGTGTCTCATGGCACAGTCCAGTCACCAGAGTGTTTCTGTTCAACACCAGGCAGCGTCCCTGGGCCTGACATCACAACTAAAGGCAACAGCATAGCAAATTACCACACAGAGACAACAACACCATTTACAATATGTTTCTAAATACAACAGCCTGCCAAGAGGCAGTCACAAAGCAATGGTCTAGATTGACCTACCCCAAGATATTCCAAACAGAATAACAAAAAAATTTAATAGTCTCAAATTTTTAAGTGGGAGCACAAGTCAGTGTGTTGAATTCAAGAACTGCTAGTCATTTAAGCTTCACTCTTCTTGTTCAGACCTTACACCAACTTGATATTGGCACATGTGAGATCAAAAGATCAGTAATATGTATTCCCAAGTAATATAAATAGTCATTTCATTGCATGTTGTCTTTTCCCATATTATGTTCCCTGCACCTATTATTCCCTTAGCACTAACTCCTTAATATTTCTCTATTAATTTTCTTAAATATATTATGTTCTCCATGTCTATTCTCCATGTTCAGCTTTATTTAATCTATTCCAGTCTTATTTTCCCAACTCCAGTAGTATTTTCTTCAGTCTTGTAACCCCTTGACCTCCATTTTCTTTTCTGCCCTCAACCCACTGTAGGTATCTTTTATTTTCATCTTCTTGGCATTAGTTATCTGCTATTTCAAGGATGTCCATTCATATCTTTTCTCCTTTGAATCTTTTCCAATGTACCTTTATTTGTACCACCGTGTTTACTTCAAGCTGTCACCCACAAGAGCAGTAGTAATCTCTTTCTCTTGCCAGCGAAAGGACTCTCAAAAATCTTCATGTGTTGTATGAATCTGTATTCAAGCTAGTACTACACACTAAATTAGACAGAACATTCCTACCATCTGTTCACAGTAGCTGTAAAAAGTTGCACAGACGTTGGTTTCATTGCACAACAACAAATTTTATTGGTCTTGGTAACCCCAGGGACTATACTACACAGTGAGCACCATCTACTGGCATCCAGTTATTTATACATGTATGTAGATATAAAGCATTTCTTTATTCCTGAACCTAACAAAATTCATCTTTAAAAAATTATAATTTTTTTATTAGATCTGCAATTAGGTGCCTGTTCAGATCACTATATGACAGTAGCTACATTTCTGGCCTGGGAGGGAAAAAATAACTAGATGATTAAAATATATTATTTTAAATTAATATAAACGCACACATAACAACACACACAATTTTTATATAAATACACATACAAACCCTCACATATATTAATGGTAATCTTGGCTTTAAATGATCTGCTCTTTACTTTTATCCTAAGGAAGCCTACAAAAAGAACAAAAAAAGCTTAATCCCACAGTAATAACTTCAGATAATGCATCATTAATATATTTTATTAATACTCTGAAAAACTCTTATCTACAGAAATGCTCTGAAGTGGGAGAGATTTTGAACTATAAATTTAATTTGGGCAAGTATTTGGTACACATACATCAGAGGAAGAGCTGGACAGGAGGTTTTTTTGTAAGAAATGCACTTTCCATGAACTCATGATGTTTTGAAGGAAGCTTTGATTTTCTTCTAAGCCTTGTACTTTCTGTGAGTAAAAAGCACAAATAATCTATTGTCTTTCATTTTCTTCTGATCCAGACCATATTATTTCATGCCACTCAATTAGAATGGTTTAACATCAAACTGATTTCACCAGCTATACTTCATTACATCAAAGGAGTGGTAGAGTTTGGATTTTATGATGTTTGGGGTCTGTTTATTCTCTGTTGCTATTGTTTTTGCACCCTGTGAGCAGTTTCTTTAAAATGAACATTTTTTATTTTAACAGTAGGAATATACAGGAGTTTTAGTCCGATTTAAATAATGGAAAATGTAGAAGAGGCTTTCATTTAGATCCTATGCTTTCTAGAAGAGATAGTTTGCACAGAATGAGGACTTCCTTCACTTTCTTTTTCTTGCATAAGAAAGGCTGTCAGGATGATGTCCATAGTACACTGGTTAGTAGAGTGTGTCTACGTACAAGTAGCATGGAATAGCTTGGATCTATAATGGTAAGTTCTTTCAGCCTCCACCACAGAGATTGTTGCAGGCAGGCTGATCATTGGGAATAGACCTTGGAGTGATGTAAACCGCAACCTCTGCCAGGAAACTATTTGGGATTAGCTAATTTACATTTAGGGAACATAGGAATAGTTTGATAGAATAGACAATCACATTCCAGTGCCTAGAAATGCTCATTGAATCTGATTAATCTACTATCATAGACACAGCCTTAGAGGATTAAGAAATGAACCTAACCCTGGAGACAGATTAATTTGCACTTCCCAAATCTGCATGTTATGCTGTGGAAAACCTGGAACTTCAATAAGGTGCACTGATTGTCTCATTTGAGGTACATAGCAGGAGATCTACAGGGGTGTTATTCAGTGAAAAGGAAAAATTACATCATTGTTCTTGACATCATTGACATGTATATGCCAATCATGAAACCAATTCAGATCAGTGACTCTGGACTGTATAAATATGTATCACAAAAGAGATACATTAATGGATATTCTCCTGATATTCACCACCAGATAAATTGTGAGCTTCAAGCTATTTCAGAACATCATCTTACATCATGAGGCTATAAAGCATATCAAAGAAATTGTGTTAAAAACCTGATAATAAATCACTGGCTTAATTAAATACATTTACACATTTTAATTTTTTTAAAATGGATGATAGCACTGAAATATCCATAACCTTAAATTTGACAAAAGAATCCCATGTATTTTAACGGAATATCTGATCCAGAACAATAAAGTTCACAGTTTGGAAGTAAACCCCATCAGCACTATTGCCTAGCTTTCTCAATATTTGCTTCTGGATGAAGACAGTATTTCCAGAGCAAAGATTAAGTTTTCCCCCTAAATACCAGTTATCTTCTGAACTCTAAAAGTCTTGTGTGAGATAGCATGTACAAGGACATTTGGACCAGCCCCACAAGTTACCCTTACTATTGCAGTTTTACAGCTCTTCTTCTACTCTGGATTGAGATAATGAGTTAAGCTTACATTTTCTCCTGGCATACCCCGCTCACTAAATTCTCTTAAACATAAAATATTCCTTTAAGCAAAATATTTTGTTGGCCTAAAAAGCCATTTAATTATATTGCATTATACTGGATGAATGAAAATGCATTATCAAAAAGACTACCAAGCTTTAGCAGTGGATTTCTTTACAGTTCTGCTACTTGTGCCAAATGTAATTAAGACTTTCCATTTTCAATTTTAAGTTTACAAAAGGAAAACACAAGGGGAGGTACTTATTATATATTGTACCATACCTTTCTCAATTAGTCATTAAGAATAACTCTTCCTCAGACTGACAGTTTTTCTGAAGGTTCCCTTTCAGTGCTTTCACATAAGATTCTATATATGCTTTTAAATTGATTTGTGCATGCACCTCAAAGCTCTGCAAAGACACATTTTAAAAAAATTGCAATAGAAAATACATCAATATTTAAACACATTAGATACTCTTGAACTTTTACCTTGAGCAGTTTTCTTCAATTTGCATAAAAATGTATTTCTTTAAAGGTTGAGAATAAACTGGAACATGAAGATACGCACTCTAAAAATAGTCATGCTTAATGCTTACTTTAAGGAGTATTTTAGCTAGATAAAAAAAATTCAAGTTCAGGAAGAACTAAATGGAATATTAAGGACAAGTGTCACAGTAAGTGTAATACATACAACAAGAAGAAAGCAATGAAAAATTATTTTTATGAAATTTTAACCTAAATTCCCTCAAAATGCTAGTGTAACATTGCAAACCTTTAATTTGAAAACTGCATTCCCCATTTTTCTTTCAAAGTTTCTGGGTGAAGCAACAGAGTTTCTGTGAATATGAGAAAACCTCCACCTGCAACCCAGGGGCAGAATTTCCTTGGCCAATAAAGTCTCTTGATGCTAGGCATCTTGTTGAAGATCAAGATGCCTGAGAATCAAGAGTCTAAATCTTACTTGGAACCCTACTGTTTGCCAAAATGATGCAGGCCACTCCTGGTACTTCCTTGCTCTTCGTTAATCTACACTTTGCTATCTCCTTTTGGACTCATGCATTTCTGGAGATACTAGATTTCTCTGGATCACCACTGCATAAATAATTTCTCGGGATTTTCAGATATTAACATAAAAAATTGGTGTTATGTATAAGAAATGACTGCAAAACTCAATATTACTTGAAAAAAACAGTATCTTCAGTATAAAATCCCTAGGTAGCTGCATAGAACAAATATATACCTAACACCAGGCATATATTGTTAGAAAGGAGCATTCTGACTGCTTTTTGTAAGACAGCCTTTACAGCTACAATAATTTCAAATTTCCCCCAGTTGTTATTGCCAATACACTCAGAAAAAGATTTTTTCTTCCTGTTGAAGTTATGAGATATCACCATCACAGGTACTTTCCACTACTTCAAGACTGATTACACAGATTCTAAGTTTTATTTTCAGTAAACTAAAGATGACTGCTGATTTACTTTTACACCTTAGAAGCACACAGAAGACAGTAACTTGTGAGAAGAATTTATTTCACTCCTGATGCATGCACACTGGAGATGTAGATGCAAAAGGGTCAACACAGGAATCAAAACAAACAACAGTTACATTACATCAACTTGTGCTCACAACATTGTTAAGCTATGCTTATATAAAAATCACAGTATCTGGGTTTTCTACAAGGTGACGAAAACTGGTAGTTGTTTAGAATAAAAAACAAACAATACAATGCCAGATGCATGGAAACTACAGGTCAAGATGTAGTAACAAGATGTACAATGAATGAGTACCCCTTAGCCCCTAAGGATAGTGACATTAAAAATTAACCTATCACCAGCAATTGTCTTGTGGCTGTAAACTGGCAATAGAGTTGTACCAGTTTATCTTGGTATTGTGCTGTTGGGAGCACAGTGTGCTTAGGTGAAGGATAAAAACTGTCTTCTAAATTGCAAAAATGTAAACCTGCCAGAGAATAGAGATCTTTCTTTCCATTCTAATGTATTACTTAAAATACAATTACTCTCAGGCTTGCAAATCAGCTAGAGGGCATCCCAGATTATTACATGGGAAATCAAGGTCTGTGCTCCACAATAAAAATAAGTACATTAGAATAATGATCACCCTAAAACCAGATATTTTTTTTTTTTTTTAATCTGGTTTAGTGACTGGTCTAATTTTGCATAACATAAAGTTCAAATTTATGTCTTTGATCTACAGGACTGTTATCTAATCACAGAAGCTGGATATAGAACAATCTTATTAACTACTCCAGTCAATTTGTAGACACAAGACAGTTCCTCGTAGCTTTTCTAACTATTATGCAGCACTTAAGATCCAAATCAAAGGGTTTTCATTATATTCACAACATATATTATCTCTTAACATTATGAATTTTCCCTGATACTCATCCTCTCCTTATTTTCATCTCTCTCCACTCTGTAACAATCTCTGTACCTAACTTAATTTTCTTAGCTTCAGGGTTTGGAAGCTACTTAGCATAACATGGCTGTTCTCAGCCAAATGTTGCTAATACTCTCTGTAACGAAATTTCTCTGCTATAGAGACCCTTATACATTTTGGACTGACATTTGTCATAGATAGGAACGGATGTGAAAGTAATTTAAGCCCTTAACTCTATTAGAAAACCAGGGCAGTTAGAGGCCTAATTAACTTCAATGATTTGTGCCTTAGATTTTAGGAATGCAACTCTTTCTAAAGGGCAAGTATAGGATTGGGCAGTTTTTTACTGAAGTCTGCCATACTTACGATGTACAGAATGAACATTTTTGAGTAATCACAACTATCCAACTCTCAGGTAATCATTTCTTAATTAAACTTTATATGTAAAGATAAGTAAGAAGAAAAACACTAATATATGTCAAATTAGTGAGGCAAAAAACACACTATACATTTATAATATGTGGATTTCCATGAGTTAGAAAAGGAAAATAACTGAATTTACATTCTAGATGTGTTTGCTGAACAGCTCCCCACTGTAAGTGCAGCTACTGTTTATACACCCTAATTTTTAGGATAAACATAAAGTTGAATTGGTTTTGTTAACACATTAATGTACAAGGATTAAGAGAATACAGGATTTTTTATAACATTTGGAAAAGAATTAGAAAATAAGGCTCATTTAAAAAAGATGTGGAGGGGCAGGACTTCAACATTGGTGATGGCAAACAGAATCCAAAAATGCCTGAAAAATATGCAGGTAGGTCACAAATAAATGGATAAATCCTGAATAAGTGAAAGTGTGTGCAATTCCACCACATACTAAGCAAGACAGAAGAGATAGAACAAATATTTATATGACTTATCTATCCTTTTGATGGAAACAAATTTGCTTCCTGTAAACTAAATGATTGAATAGAACAGCCTAGGGAAATTTCATTGAGAAACCTCATATGTAAAGTACATAACACTAACCAACAATTAATTAATTCTGTAATATGAACCATAAGAAATCAAATCTGCACTACAAAGTACATTTGGAAATGATAACATAGCTTTTAAAGAAAGCAAGTGAACATCAGTATGGGGAAAAAAGAATTAAAGCTCAAAGTGCAACAATTTAGTTCAGAAAGCTCTCCTGCTATACCTTCCATCACCGATGGAGAAAACCATCCCTCCCCAGTATTCCTCTCTATGTATCTGTTTAAGATGCCAGTTTATTGAGACATGTAAGAGTGTTTTAACTCTTCATATTCACCATCTCAATGGCTTTCGTGTTTCATCTCTACTGGGATCACATAGAGCAGAAGAGCTATAAAAAAGAAGCAGTCAATGGATGTGAATAAGGAAGATAAAGCCTATTTCCTTGCCTGCAGTTCTCCTTCCTCATCACCACCTTCAGTTGAACTCTAGTTCCAGGCATTGTGTGCTAGTCTATGACTGAGGCAAAGAGCCTGAGCTCCAGCTCTATTGCCTCCAACAGGCTTGTGCTTCATGACAAAGCTTTAGAAACTACAAAGCTTGACCACACCTTGTGCACAGTTAGCATAAGGAATCTTACTGACAACTCGGCTCCTAGGTTGTGGCATGTTTACTGGTGACTGTGACTGGACTTCCCTCAAAAGACTGAAAGTCTTCTAAAACACAGAAGCCCCAAAGTTTATTTCAATAAAAAATTATAAACATTTAAATAGAGAAAATCCTAAGCAGTGCGGGGAAACAGAGGAGGATTGACAAGCACTACACACTACAGATTTGAAGGGGAGGACTTTCTTCCAGCAAACTCAGAGATTTTTTTTCCTGAATTGCAGCCACTTGGCTTAGTTGATCTTACTATCTCCTGTGCAGTTGGCCCTCAGTTCCCAGCCTGCAGCAGTTTCTCAATATGCATGAGGTGCAGGCTTCTAACTGTAACCTGAAATTCTCTTCTAGACTTACCCTCTAGTCTCCCGAAGAGATAGAGCAACTTCCCAGCTCTTTTGAGAGGGTTTTACCAGATTGTCTTAAAGGAACAGGACTACAAAAATCAAAGGGATAATGTTACAGCAAACCACCCTTAGTATGAGCTGGTGCACTAATGTCCTGGGTTGAATGAGTGGTGGGGTGTTTTTGGTGGCAGGGGAGGGGGCTATAGGGACAGCCCGCTGTGAGAAGCTTCTCGAAGCTCCCCCAGCTCCAAGTCAGCTCCACCTCTGCACCAAAACTGAGCCCATCAGCTGCTCCTCTGCAATAACGTATTTAAGAAGGGATGTGGTGACAAGCACTGGGACTTGTGAGGAGGAGTTGAGGCATCTGTGTGAACACCAAGGTCAGTGGAGGAATGGAGGAAGAAAGGAGGGGGGAAGTGTGCCAGAGCAGAGATCCCCCTGTATCCCATGGGGAGATGGCAGGGCGGCCCCCCCCCGCCACCCATGGAGATCTACAGTGGAGCAGACACTGATTTATGGCCTGTGTTTTTTCGCCTGGATTATCAAGTTGCTGTGCCTGAAGAAGGCCAGGGTCTTGTGGGAAAAGGTAGCCCCGCTGCTGTAATTCAGCAATGGGAGGATTGCAGCATGCTGGGGAGTTCCACGCTGGAGCAGCTTGGGAAGGTCTGCAGCCGTGGGAGGGACTCCAGTCGGAGAAAGTTAGTGACCCATGACGGAGCAGTGTGGGGAAGATTGCAGCCCGTGGGAGGAACTCGCGTTAGAGAAAGTCTGTAGAGGACTGTCTCTTCTGAGAGGGGGACCACGATGGAGCAGGGGGAAGAAGTTCCAGAAACTCCCCTCACCGAAGATGGCAGAAGCAGCAGCACTGACTGCACCTCCCATTCCCTGCCCCTGCGCCGCTGGGGGAGGAGGTAGAGATATCGGGAGCAGAGCTGAGCCCAGGAAGAAGGGAGGAGTGGGGGAAGGTGTTCTCAGGATGTGGCAATGCTTCTCACTGCCCTACTCTGTTATGTGTTTTTAGTGTCTGTAATACATGTATGTTCTTTTTTTTTCTTCCCCTAATGAGTCTGCCTTTTGCTCGTGCCCATAAAGAGTGACTTTTTTCCCCATCCCAGTCCTATCTCAAAACCTGAGCCTGGCTCTCTGTCCCTTCTTCTTGCCAGAAGAGAAGGGAGAGAGAGTGGCTGATTGGTGGTTGGCTGTCAACCAGGCTCAAACCATGACAACTATATATGCTGCAAAGCATCTATTTTTAATTAAACTACTAATTTGGAGCAGTATCTATTATGAGTAGATTCAGACAATTCTTTAGTAATGCATTTCCTTGTTACCATGGTCCAAAATGGAATGGAATATGTCATGCGAATTCAAATTATTTTCCCATTGTTCCTTCAGCTTCCAGTATTGAGTTCATCACACTAAGTGGCAAACTTTTCCTACACTACAGCATTGCCAAACATTTTAGCAACTACAATTGCTACAAATCCATTCCACAGACATAAAACCTGTTCTGAGACACTGAAATATCTTTTGATCCCTCAGGACAAATTAATAGAATGATAGAATGTTTTGTGTTGGAAGGGATCTTAAAGATCATCTAGTTCCAACCCCCCTGCCCTGGGAAAGGACACCTTCCACCAGATCAGGTTGCTCAAAACCCCATCCAACCTGGTCTTTAACACTTCCAGGGAAGGGGCAACCACAAGCTCTCTGGGCACCCTGTGCCAGTGTCTCACCACCCTTACAGGAAAGAATTTCTTCCTTATATCTAACCTTAATCTACTCTCAGTTTAAAACTCTTACCTCTCATCCTATCACTATAGCCTCTTACCTCTCATCCTATCTCTAGAGCCCCTCCTCATCTTTCCTGTAGGCTCCCTTCAAGTACTGGAAGGCTGCTAGAATATCTGCCCAGAGCCTTCTCTTGTCCAGGCTGAACAACCCCAGTTCTCTCAGCCTGTCCTCATATGGGAGGTGCTTCAGCTCCCTGATTGTTTCTGTGGCCCTCCCCTGGACCTGCTATAACAGGTCTATGTACTTCTTATATTGAGGGCCACAGAATTGGACACAGCACTGCAGGTGGGGTCTCACAAGAGCAGAGGGGGAGAATCACCTCCCTTGACCTGCTGACCACACTTCTCTTGATGAAGTCCAGGATACAGTTGGCTTTCTGGGCTGCCAGCTCACATTGCTGGCTCATAGTGAGTTTTCTCTCTACTACTACCCCCCAAGTCCTTCTCCACAGGGCTGCTTTCAATCCACTCTTCGCTCAGCCTGTATTTGTGCATGGGATTGGTTCAACACATGTGCTTGAAATTACACTTAATCTTGTTGAATTTCATGAGGTTTGCATAGTCCCACCTCTCAAGTCTGTCAACGTCCCTCTGGATGACATCGCTTCCCTCCAGTGTGTCAACTCTGCCACACAGCTTGGAGTCATGAGCAAACTTGTTGAGATTACACTCAATCCCACTTTCCATGTCATCAAAAAAGATGTTAAACATCACTGGCCCCAACACTGACTCTTGAGGAAAGCCACTTGTCACTGGTCTTCACTTGGACATCGAACCATTAACCATAACTCTTTGAGTGTGATCATCCAGTCAAGTACTTATCCATCAAGTGGTTCATCCTTCAAATCCATCTGTCTCCAATTTAGAGACAAGGATGTCATGTGGGACAGTGCCAAATGCTTTGCACAAGTCCAGGTAGATGACATCTGTTGCTCTTCCCTTAACCACCCATGCTGTAACTGCTGTATAAGGGCACTGACTTTGTCAGGCACAATTTGCCCTTAGTGAAGCCAGGCTGATTGTCACCAATCACCTCCGTACTTACCATGTGCCCTAGCACAGTTTCAAGGATGATCCGCTCCATGATCTTGCTGGACACGGAGGTGAGACTGACTGGCCTGTAGTTCCACGGGTCTTCCCCTTTCCCTTTTTAAAACTGGGGATTGTGTTTCTGCTTTTCCAGTCAGTGGGAACTTCACCAGAGTGCCAGAGCTTCTCAAACAGCATGGATAGTGGCTTAGCCACTTCATCTGTCTATTCCGTCAGGACCTGCAGAAACATCTCATCATGTCCCATGGACTTGTGCACCTTCAGGTTCCTTAGATGGCCTCAAACCTGATCTCCTACAGTGGGCAGTTCTTGATTCTCCCAGTCCTCACCTTCACCTTCTGTGTCTTGGACAGTGTGGCTGGAGCCCTTGCCTGTTTAGCCTGAGGCAAAGAAGTCATTGAGTACCTCAGCCTTCTTCATATCCTAAGTGATCAAGTCTCCCTTTTCCTTCCAGAGAGGGCCCACCTTTTCCCTAGTCTTCCTTTCATCACTGATGTACCTGTAAAAGCTTTTTTTGTTACCCTTCATGTCCCTGTCCATATTTAATTTTATCAGGACTTTGGCTTTTGTGACCTGATCCTTAGCTCCTCAGACAGTTTCTCTGTACTCCTCCCAAGCTACACCTCCCTGCTTCCATGCTCTGTATTCTTTTGATATTGATGATACACAGTGCAAACCCTACAAGTGAAACCTGGAAAGCATATACTTTTTCAGTTCAGCTCTCTCCTAGCCAAGACATATCTGATAATCAAGCTTTGTCACTGATACCAGCTATGCTAAAATCAAACTATTTCTGAACATCACTTTTTGCAACAAAGCTTGCTCTTTCATGATCTTGTGCCCAAGTGAATGACTGCATACTTCTGCGTGGAAGCACAGCCCTTTGGAGTGGTAGCACTTCCAGAGAAAGCAGACTTCATTCTTGGGGAGTCAAATTTGTGTTGTATTCACATCTTAAATATAAATTAAAAATTATCTATTGGAATATTCTGTAATGGAGTCAAGGAATATCTGTGTTCATTTTTTAATTAAACATCTGAGAGAAAGGAGATTGAACAGACCTTTAACTTGCATGTTTTTCTTGGATAGAACCTGAAAAATAAAATCCAGGAATTTTGCCACTTTTAATACCCCTTTTTAAACTTACTGTAAAGGATTTAGTAAAAGGACTTCTATACTCTCTCCCTTTGCATGCATTATCTTTCAACATAAATGAGACATCACCTTTAAGGTTCAATTATTGCATTGTGTTACTATAGCAACTCCCAGGGAAAGTCTATTAAGCAACCTTCAACAAAAAACAACTCTATTAATAAACACTCTATAAATGAAGGAAAAGAAACCTTCTCTCTTTAGTTGTTAAGTACCTGATTTTAACAGCTATATAAAGCAATAAAAGATGGTTGCTTATATCACAAGATTGATGCTGTCTATAGAGCACAGACAAGGCTGGAGTTAGGGCAACATTCAGATGAAAGATTAATTCTTCATTAAACCTTGTGATTGAAGACCTCTTTGAACTTAACCTAATCTGTAAATTAAAATGGCCACACTGGCAGCCACGGAAAACTGACACAGTTTCACTGAATTCAGTGGAGCAAAGCCAATTTACACCTGCCAAGGCCCTTAGTATTGTATGAGATGAATAGTACTTTCATTCAGGATGAGAGAACTTTTTGATCATACTCTCTGAAGTGAATGGGCAACCCTGAAATCAAGAAGATGGCAAATGTTTAAATCAATATTAACCCAAGTAAAATTGAATTTGGTTCATACCATTTTCCCACTGAATGTTCAAGATGTCCTGACATTGATAAGCGCATGTCTACACACTCAGTTTTCAGAGTGTGGTCTAAAATATTTTATGCCAAGACATATTGCTGAATACACATTTTTAAAATAAATAATTTTAAAAAAAAAGAATAAACCCACGTGATTGACATTTTATTTTGACTTGACTGCATTTAGCCTGGAACTAACATTCTTTCTAACTGGTACTAGGACATACTTTTTTGTCTTGCTGATAAAATACCTTTCTTCTGAACCAAAATCTATATAGGAAGTGAGCTTCAGTATCAACTATGGATTTTAATTCCAAATACACAGTACTTGAATTGCAGATTTGGGATATGTTTCCACTCTGCTTGTGCAGCCCAACTCTAATGCAGAACTTTCCAAGATGACCTTCACTGGCCTAGCAAAACAGAAACATATATACATCTACAGAGGTTCAAAAGCAGTTAGACCAGATTCTGTTTGCTTTCCTTTCCATTTTCATCTTTTTTCCCCTTCTTTGAACTGGTGGAATGCAATTTAAAGTAATAAAAAAGAGAGCTGGTAGGGTACTCAGAAGTTCATTTAGTTTAATTCTTCTACCTGAAATTGTTTGCAGTGTTTATCTCCATTTTTATCATGTTCTTTCTGCATGTATTGGCTTGACCTAAACTTAGCTGAGAGATGATAACTTCCTTTCTTTTTCTTTGAAATACATTACTGAAGATAAACAGAGCTGAAATTAGTATCACAGCTTTAAAACTTCATTAGCGATATATTTTCTTCTTTAGTGAGAAAATTGGTGCCAAATTCTTGGTCACCAAAATAGAGAGCTGAAGGTTACCAGATCAGCCAGTTAGGAAAAAGAATATTTTACATTCACAAATCTATATACATGAAGAAAGATGAAGGGAGTGACATGAGATGTTAATAAACCAAAGAGCACAATATAATGGGGTCAGGAACAATGGAAGGAGAGAATGCTTTCTGAAATCTAGACACATATGATGTTTTTCCCAGTGTGTAATTGGTTTCTCCTAGTGTTGTTATTAACCCAGAATTTTCTGGCTGCCATTAAAACTTTATATCAGACTACACCAGTATCTCACTGCTGGAACCCTATAGGATCTTTTTTTTTTTTTTTTTAAAAAAAAACATTAATCTACAGGGATTTTGTTCTGAAAGTTCAGTTATACGCAAGATGAAATTTGAGAAACTAAAGACTCTAAACCATTAAAAGGTCTCACAGCTGAGAGCATAGCTCCTTCAAATTCCTCTTGATTTCTGTGCGATGACTTTCTGAAGGCAATGCAACTGCCAACAGTAAAAAAAAAAAAAAAATGAGCTGAAACAATCTAATAATTCCATGAGACACAAACAAATGAAGATTGACTTCCTCTGTGGCAAAAGGCTAAACTTCCATATAATTTAATTTTCAATAAACACTAAGCTCCTTTAACAACAACTTTGTGGAAGATTCTCTTTTCTTTCCACCCTTTATTTTAATAAAATGTGGTGGAACTTAGTCTTTCTGACCTTTATCCCTTGTTCAATTTCATTTAGACTGGATATACAACCTCAGAAGTTACAGAAGGATAAGATCCATTCCACAAAGGGAGTGGAACAACATTCATTCATTCGGAAAATTTTGCAGTAGAGACTTATTTTTCTAGATGTGTCCAAATATTTAAAACCACAAGGTCACTAAATTTTCATTTTTAAGCAAGGAATTTCATCCCATGGAAGTTTTTCTTCTGTTCCAAGACAAATTTTTAAAAAGGTATATATGCTCACAACTTCCTAGAGAATATGAATGACATATTTTCCACAGTCCTTTTTACAAGACTCGATTCTTCTACATTGACACAACAATCTTTTTAGATGTTGTTTTACTTAGACCAGATTGTTTATATTTAAAGTAGAGCTCAATAGTCTAAATTTTATTATTTTATACATAACACAGTAACAAGATATTTAACTTTATAGCCTCACTATTCTGGTAGAATTAAAAAAAATAAAGTCAAATATTTTCCTGGAGTATAGACAATATTCAGATTTATGCTAACCAGACTAACTTGTGTTGGGTCAGGCTGAGATGGAGTTAATTTTCCCCATGGTAGCCGTCATAGTGCTGTGCTTTGCATTGGTAGCTAGAAAGAAGTTGATAACACACCAGTGTTTTGGCTACTGCTGAGCAGGGCTCTCACTACATCCAGCCTGTCTCTCCAACCAGTGGCTCCCAATCCCTTCAGCCAGTAGGCTAGAGGTGGGCAAGATCTTGGGAGGGGACACAGACTGACCCAAACTGACCAAGGGTTGTTCCATACCATATGACGTCTGCTCAGCAATAAAAGCTAAGAGAAAGGAGGATGAAGTGGGGGCATTCATCATTTATGACATTTGTCTTCCAGAGCAACCACTACACATACTGCAGCCCTGTTTCCTGGGAACTGGCCAGACATCACCTGCTAATGGGACATAGGGACTAAAATTTTTCATTTTCCTTTGGTTTTGCATGAGACATTTGCTTTTGCTTTATTAAACTGCCTTCATATTGATCCACAAGGTTGTGGGGTTTTTCCCATTTAATTTTCTTCCCCTCTCCTGCTGCGGAGAGGAATGATAGTGTGGCTTGATGGGCAACTGGCAACCAGCCAAGGTCAACCTACCACACAACTGCTGTGGAATCTGCAGGAAAACTTCTTTAAAAAATAAACTAATTAAAGGAAATGAATAGCCAAGAAACAAATTAAGTGGGAAGAAAAGAAGGAAACCAAACCACAAAAGAATAAAAGAAGAGAAAAGACACTATTTTTTTCCAAGATGATTTATAAGTAGATGAAGACTTCAGCATTGACAAAAACAAAAAAGGGTCTGGGTTAAGGTAAGGGGTGAATAAGACAGAGGTCCCCACAAACTGACCAGAGCTGGTGAGTTTCTGTTAACTGAAATTTCAAATTACATGTAAGATCTTCAGTCTTCACAAAAGTAAAAATAAAATTAAACAAACATAGTGTGCCACAAAAGAAAACTAGTAATTTTGTTGCTAGTGGAAAATTCAAACACCAGAAGTGCAAGTGTTCCTCCATATCCTCCATAGGTTGGCACATATGTGAATTTCTTTGAGAGTTCTGTCTCATTCAGAAATTTGTCAGAACTAAATTATAATTAGGTAATTAAAGATTATCATAATGTGCACGTGTACATTTTGAAACTGAAGGTCACTCTGGCAATCTTAAGTCTGTTATTTTCTGACTCTTTTATGTTATGTTTTTTAAATTTCATAGATATAATTTCATGGTTGTTGGTTGATATTTTTCATTATGTTCACCAAATCATCTTAAACAAAAACAGGTAAATGAATTTGTAAAAACACATGAGACTCCTATACCTCATGTTTGAAATATTTTATAAATATTTCTATTAGCAGATCTTACCTTTGCTATACAGTGTAATCTATAAAACCAAAGCTACACTCTACAGTTCACTTTCTATTCATGTGTTGTTAAATTAGTCAAATATTTCAGCATGTAAAAAGTTTTGTTTGTATCACACTTTAAAGAAATAGTACTTATTTATAATAATCTGTATTTTAAATACTTTCAGATTTTCAAACTATTCTCTCTTTCCCTATTTTACCCAAGGAAGTCCATCAAAATATTATTACTTTTATATGGCCGAGTGACCATGTTTGAAACAGTTCTTTATTATGTGTAAGATAAATGATTAGGAGATAAAGTTTATTAAAATTAAATACTTACATTATAAAAAGAAAGTTGCTTAATAGAGGAACATATGGTTAATGGGCTGTGACTAGCCACAAATGGATTGTGAATATTACAACAAGAATCTATCAACAGGTAGGAAAATGATTCTGGAGAAGGACCGTTTGCTTGAAGTCAGTACACAAGCTAATTTTAAGCCCTTTCATTTTGATTTTTTTTTTTTTTCCCCAAATAACATGTACAACATGATGAAGTCACTTTGCTGGAAACAATAGAACAGAACTGACAAATTCACAGTGCTTCAGACCATGAAATCCCAATTGATCCAATCACAGCTATATTTATCATGCCTGTAGAGATATTATTATAGTTACAACTTATAGCCTTTCCCACTGTGATAACTGCTCCTTGGAAATTAGCCAGTTTTGCAAAATAATCCACTCAAATTTCTTCAGAAGACCCAGCACTATAATTTTTTTTTTAATCAGAAGTCTCTTTTGTAATTTAATTTTTTTTTCTTAATAATGCACTTGAGAAGCACTCTAATAGAGCTTTTAACATAGGAAAGTCCACCTAAAAGCTTTGTTCTGTGTGTCTGTGTTTACAGAGTTTTTTACACCCAAGTGCCAAAGCAGATGTAATGACTAAATCTGCATATAAACTATACCTATATGCAGAGCTTGCTTCTAGGTAACAAACACCAGTCTGCTTTGTTCCTATAAATTTTTGTAAGGATTTAAAATGTTAGCATAAGAAACTCTACTCTATTTTTTCTATCTTTCTCTCTGTTCTTAGCATCAGCATAACATACAAAATATGTCTGGAACACTATAGTACAAGAAACTCACACAAAGATAATCAGCAAGATTAATTATAAATATTGATATGGATTTATTTAAGTTTAATTGGAATTAGTAATCTCTAGTCCTGTTTCAGTAGCTGCCTTTCATTTTAGATGGCTGTAAGAAACTATTAATATCGTTTTAGTACACAGATGAACAGTAGAGTTACTCTAATGAAAATAAAACATAAGTAATTCCTCTTTGGACTAAATGCTATATAAGAGAAGAACATCCCATCTTCAATTTAAGAATTCCAGTGATGGAGAATCCACCAAAGTAATATTTAATCTATGATTCATAGTTAAAATCTATTTCACCATATATATATTTTATTTTTACTCTGTATCAATCTAACTTTAAATTCCAAACATATGATCTTAATATATTTTATCAGCTATCTAAAGAATATTTTATCAGCTATCTGTTTCACCTGTTCACACTGAGCCACCTTTAGACTGATTATCCTGCAGCATGCTCTTAGAAAAAACATGCAGTTTGAGCTTGCACAGTCTTTATTTTTTTCCTTTTAACTAATGACTTTTCTCCATACCTTCTAAATTTTCAGCACTTTTATTTGAGCACAGACACAAAAAATCAGAATATTTCTATACCAACTACAAGCAGGACAGACAGTGAGTTTTCTTACTCATCATTCTCTAGTATTTTTTGCATTAGATTGTTTAAAGAACCGTTTCATAGTAAAAACTACTGTTCTATTAAACATCTGATTATCTTCAAACCACTCAGAGTTGGTGTACTTTAAGTATTCACACCTATATTTTGTAAATATGATTGGTAAAGCTTTTTTTAAAATCATATAATTTTATACTAGGCAGTGGTTCCAATGCATCTCATTCTGCACATTACCCATTAAATTCTACTCACACCCATTTCCCCATACCCAAAACTTGGGTAACTTACAACTGCGGATACCTAATAGCACAAAAAATGCACGGAAAGTTGTCTTTAATTAACATAACATGCTTGTGTTTTAAACTTGAAGCCAGTAGAAAATTTTTTAATTAATAAATTTTTTCTTTAAATTCCTTTCCCAGAAAATTTAAATTTATTTTGTGTGGCAACAGTACTATAACCTGCACCATCGAGATATTTGGTTTTCTCTTTCTTTAGATCAATGCAAGATCACTATTTGCATTAAATAATGCTAATCTGCAAAATAAGGAAATGGCTGTTAAAATAATAATGTAATAAGGAGACTTGAGCACTTCTACACATCGTATCATTTGAAGCTTGCTTCTTCTAGCATCTCTGAAGTCCAGCCTAGTAATCTCTGTTGAAGTTTTAAAAACTTTCTATTGATCATGGCACAAAATTATACAGTTTTGTAGTTCACTTGTAGGTAGTTGTTTGGGGGGGGGGGTTGTTTTGTTTTCTTTCTTTTTTTTTTTTTTTTTTTTTTTATGATAAGAGAGTTGACAGTAGATTGGATTTTTATTCCTAAAAGACAGGGAAAAAAACTATTCTAACAATCTAATTAAGTAACTGATGAACCAGAGAAGTTATGGCTTCATTTTAATTTGTGTCCATTAGCTGGGCTTTAAACACATTCTAATGATTTGTTATGCTCTTGGGAAAATATTAGATCATCTGCCTTTCTTTCAGGTCTGTCAGCAAACAAAGAGAATCTCATGAACACAGTAAATGGATAAATCAGCTCTGAATAAATAATAAATCACACAGTTCTGTTTAGTTAAATGATGGATAAAAGTCTCTAAGAAGAGATAACTTTAGCTGTTTTGAAAATCTAGATAATTCAAGCCTTCTCATACATATTGTATACCTGCTCAGCTATTCACAGACAAGATAGTACTTCCTACCTATCAAACAACTTAATCAAGTTTGTATCATTATATCTGCTCCTTCCTATACTTCTGCTGCTCCAGGGATACTGCTATTCTCTGTCCTCCACCCTAGAAACATTCTCATTTCAATGAGATCATCAAGAACTCATATTTTCAAATACTTGTGAAATGTGGCTGTTAGGTAGCATTGCCCTATACTTATAAACATCCAACAAGTTCTATTATGTTTAGTTTTCCCATTGTGAACAAAGCTGGAAAGAAAAGGTTTCTGTGGAGGCCAGCTGACAAGAAGATGATAAAGTTTACTAACCAGAATGCAATGCTGTCTGAAAAAAGGAAGATTAGACTAATTGAAGACCGCATTTAACAATCAAGCTACTGCTAATCTTCAAAAGCTACCTCTGCTCCTTCATACTTATCCATGGGTTTAAGCTAAAAATCATTACACCCATTGTGCCAATGATCTCTTTGTTATAAAGAGTAAAAGCATGTTCTCATGAGTATTGTAGAACTGCTCTCAAAGCGGAAGTCTTGAGCGAACTGTGGGATGGAGGAAAATGTACTTGCTTTTGAAGAGTTAAGGGTGAATCATGAGTCCTTTTCTCAGTTCACTTGTCTGAAGTAGCACAGTGGAAGAGGATTAACAAAACTTAGCTCCTCCAAACTTTCTCTTTGAAATTCTAAGCTGCTTACTCTAAGAACCTTAGGAGTAGTCTTGCTCTCCTTGAGCTTCTGTACTCTGCCCCCAGATGCACATGCTCAAATAAGAGTTAAGCAAAACTTTGGCTATAAAAATACCTCAAACTTGCAACTAGCTTGCATCTTTCTCACTTAGAACTTTCTCAATCAGGATAATGAGCTCAGATTATTAGTTGCTACTAGTTTGCTTTCTTCTATACCTGCAGGTGATTGCTATACCACGCAGAAGTTGGAGAGGATGTCTCCAAGTTATAGAGTAGGAGAACTCTGACCAAAATAGAAAAAGCAGACCAAAGGTTATAACTAGAAAAGTTAATTTCCCTTTATACACCTGACACTGGACAGAAATCATAAGAGAGAGCAAATTTCTGCTGTTGATGCTAGATGCCATTCCCTGCTCAGAATAACTGTAATGAAGCAGTACTTTAGACACACAGGGCAGCATAAAGAACAATTGTTGTAGTACTATGAGTTTGTTGTTTGTTTGGGTTTTTTTTTTTTTTTTTTTTAAAAAAAAGGTCTTAAACTACGTGTCCTACTTCCAGTATGTTACAGTAAATCTATATAGCTTTTTCCAGATTTACTTGTTCCAGACTCCTATCTGTGTTAATCACAGAACACATCTTTATGAAGAAATTTGTAGAAGGACTTTAACTCCAGTTCTCTGATCCCTATAGGCTGAATTCTGTCCCTACTTCATAACAAGAAGTAGCATATCCCCCAAAAGTTGCTCCAGCATTTGACTTAACAAGGTGAAACATCCTCCTTTGCTTTGTGTCTAAAAACTTGCAACACAAAACATTGACTCCTCTCAACCATGGTCAGAGTCTCAAAGTAACTGTTTTAAATTAAGTTCACATAATTTGATGATCCATCTCCCTTCTTTATCCTTTTGTGACCTGAATTAATCTGTTGACCAAATGCTGAAGCTGGTACTAGAGGTTCCAATCTCTTAGAGAAAAAAGAAGACTTCAGCATTCTCAGCATTTTGCACCTCAGGGCTCTATGTGATTTTCACTATGCACATCATTTCAGTTTTATAGCACAGTGTGTGATTCCGTTCCAAGGAGCTTCATGTATTAATCACTGTCATACATTAGAGAGAATCAAGTCATCTTCTCTGTCTAAATACATTGGATGTACCATATATTTCTTTTATTGTAGCTCCACAAGCTGCTTTTGTTGTGAAGTCCCACAGAGCCTCTTTAATTTTTAGTAAAGAAAAATCAAGAGGAGCTAGTTTGATAACTTTTTTCTTCCCATAGTTCTCTGAAAACTAAGCAAAGTTTTAATTCATTAAAAATGTAACAGAATGTTTCATTTTAATCATATCACAATAGGTTAGTATGCGAGTGTCTCGACCATATGCATTTGTTGTGCAGAACACTTGCTCATATCTTATATAAAATTTAGTAGATATATTTGTTCCAGTAACTTGATAAATATTTCAACAGATGCACGTCAACACTTTAACATGAAGGTAGAAAAATTAATTGAAAACTTCAAGGTGGTAAAACACAGGTGACAGATGCATAACTGACATTGAGAAGGAAAGTGATAAACAAGACAAATATGGCCTTTTACACTGCATGATTTTGTTTTTACAGTTCTGATTTCATGTTTCCTAAAAATCCAATAAGCTAATTATATATTCTTGTAATTTTCAATACAGTCACTTTAATTAGGTCAACAAAAAAATCAATCAAGAAGTGTAGCCAAAAGATCTATTATTAAAAAAGCTATATCCAGCTTCTTTTATTTTTCAGATTCAGAATTGATCTTAAATCCATTTTCAGCCAATATCATTTGCAAGAATTTTGATTTCTGTAGTACAAAGTTCTCCAGGTACAGTAACTACTATTCCTAGAATTTGAACATAACCCTTGCTGCACTTCTCATTAGTGAGCATACCACACATATCATATGGATATCAAATGTCTCTTTCTTATTATATAAAACTTTCTGATACATATATTGCATTCTGAAAAGTCTGTTGAACTTGGGGATGATAGATAAGTATCATATTCTATGACATCTCTTAAACTAATAGGTCTCTTCTATGCACATTACCTTCTTCAATTAATTTCCAAAGTAATTTATATTTATACTACAGTGGAAAAACTGTGGTCTGTTTTTTGGACAGGGTTTTCATATTTTCTGTTTTTTTTGGTTGTTTTTTTTCAGTACAAATAGTTCAAATAAATAAGAAAATATTTGCAACTACTTTACATGTTATATACCATTTCAGATGTTGAGGAGAAACACCCTCACACTTTCATGGTTACTGCCTAGTTTTCTCTGACATTTTTCAGCTAGTTTGTCCTGTCATGTGCATGTTTTCTCAGAATGCTTTCTCAGATATTTTTTTTTTATTTAAATTTTACATACTACAGCTTTTCTAGAAAGGTTGTTCTGTCAACAGCTATTACCTCTGCATGCGCTCTTTTCCTAACTCTGCTAAGTATTAACTTTTACTAAAGCTTTTCCTATTACACTTAGGAAACAACAGTCCATTGCTCTACAAAAAAAAACCACAAGATGTAAATGTTGGAATCCTCTACTGGCACACAGTTCCATTTTGATTTAGTATATGCATTGCATTACCAATGGCATTGCAGCTCAGAAGACCTTATTAATAAACTACATTAGTTTAGAATGGCATGATTTTATAATTATCATTATTGTGGGACAGTAATTTTGACATATACTTAACAGTGACAAAATAAAGGGGACAGATAAAGCATGAAAAACAACGATAGTATTTTGAAGACTATGGCATGTGCTATGCAAATTCAGGAATGCTGCAGTCCGTGACAAACAGAGGGGCTTTTAAGTTAAGAAAATGTAAGAAAAATAGTATGGCCATGACCACTTTTCCCATTGACACATGAAACTAAAAATACAGCTAGGCCACTGAGTTTCAGCTTTAACCTCCAGCTATAATGTGTAGCTACCTAGCTCCCACCCCTCACTCTCTACAAATCCACACAACAATGTGCACTGTGCAAGTCATATATTCATTTCCAGTATGGAAGGCAGATAAGCAATTAATCTCTTTTCACTAGCTATAACTTTGTAAAACAAATTAAGCAAGAGAAAGAAACAAACATATAAGCAAAATGTTTACATTCTTTCTTCAGTTACGTGTTTTCCTCCGACTGCCTTTGCTAGAAACTACATATGTGAAAAAAAAACAGCCCATCATTTTAGAGCTACAGGGTATTGTGTATAGTCCTCTCCATATGGAGAGGCCTTCAGATTCTGTAGTCGCTCCTACAATAAAGATATTTCATGTGTCTGTCAAGTTGATACGTTTTCACATATGTCCAAAGTTTCTAATATCACTGAAGATGATAAGAAAATAACTTTAAGAGTACAGTCTCTAATCTTTACCTGTGATGAATGCTTGTCTACCCTCTCTGCCAAAATTAAACTCTAGATATAAGGTGTTGCAGTATGACTATGACTCCTAAGAAGTTTATTTGGATGGGGATAACATTTAAGACTATACTCCTGTCAAAGGGTTATCTGTGAATTCCCACTAGTGTTCACTCCATGTAACATGTTCCAGGACTCAACTAGGGTCGTTTGATTTCAATCTCCATTTGTAGTGGCTCATGGGACTTTTTATTTAATTATTTCCTCTCACAGGTCTTTGTTCTGTCTCCTTTGTGTCAATCAAAACAATTGTTCTCCCACTAATGTTAATATTAGATACCTTTTAACACCTTCATTATTCTCCTTTTACTCTAAAAATTACCTTTATTCTTATTACTTATTAATAACTGTATTTAATATAAAAAAATGAGGTGAGCAAGGGTTTTGTGGAGTTGCAGCTTTAAAGTCCATCCATATTAGAGATGAACATTACAACAAGGGCTTACATTTTAATTCCCAAAATTTTTTCCTTTCTATAGAAGAAAAAGCTAAGACAGTCTCAGACAGTTGACATAATGCTTGTAATAAAAGGACTAAAATAGGCCTCTACGATCTCACCCAAAATATTATGTTCCAGGAACACTTTTTTCAGCTTTACCCTCTGAACAGAAGATTTTCTGTTTACATCATGAAGACATGCATACTTCCAGCATAAGGTGCAAGAGCTTCATTTTCACAGTTAAATCAGAATGTAAACCTGTTAATACAAGTGTATTGAAAGCACCAGAGGGGAAATCATTATCATTTTTTTTTCTGGTGCTGACAGGAAATGAAATGGTATAGGACACTCTTTATCCTAACAAGATTGTTGGAAACAAACACTGATTGACTGACCTACCATTTCTGCATCAGAACTACTTCCAAAATAAATCATGACAAAGCTTCAGGCAAGTATTATAATATTATAACAAATAGATGTTAAGGTTTTTAAAATCCTCAGAAATCCAACTGCTGTTAAAAGTCAGTTGCAAAGCTTTTGTCAAGTGTAAGCAAAAGCAGGGTGAAATCCAGACTGATAACTTCTTTTTCTATGTAATAATTTGAAAACATATTTGCAGCATAAAAACATTTTTACTAAACTTATGACTTTTAAATCTGGAGACAACAAAACCAACTCTAGTTTGACTGTTCTCAATTACACAATCCATATTTATAACCTATCTGTTCATAAATGTATGTCACAACCTAGTAAAAATATCCCTAGTAAAGGGCAAAAGCAGTCATTTATATTCTCATCTACCTAACCTGCTTCATATTCTGCCATACATTCCCAACTTCAATTGAAAGGATGTTTAAGATTTTCCTAACACTTTCCTAAACTACAAGTCAGACTTTTTTTTTTTTTTTTTTTTTTTTTTAAGTATTTATCCTAAAATGGCAATAGCTCAGATTTGGGGCATGCCTAATCTAAGTATGGCAAGCATTACCTATTTTGGCCAGATGTTCTCATAGATCTAGACACCTGTCCAGTTGGTGTGGCTTACCTGGAATTACTGCTGATTTTTAATTCTTTTTCTTAACTAGGCTATTTACATTCCCAACACTGTTCTTATATTGTGCCAGGCACTATAAACAAATGTCTCTAGATGAGGGTAGATCATATGGCAACCTACACCTTAGCAGTATTACTCCTGCGTGAAGTTCCACTAAAGACTGTAGGCAAAGATATTTCCTGTGACCAAGTATTGCAAACTTTCCATTTTACATTTTCTTCTTACAAAGTCCTGATTATTCCATTCTCTGTCAATCCTGTTGGGCATAGGGCCCTGCCTGCTGTGTGTACTTTGTGCTTAGTACTCGTGCTAAATGCAGTGTTTCCACATTTCTGTACATAAATTACCACAACTAAAATTGCAGTCAGAAGGACTTTTTATTTCCTTCCATGATTTGGTGCCATTCTCACTATTTGGAGGTATAATCCAAGCTTCCATCTGCTTAATGAATCTTCATATGTATTACTCTTTCTCTATCCTGCTTCTGAACATACACACAGCCTATATCTGAATCTTCTTTTTGTCTTGGTAAGTCACTGACCCCTGTTATAAAACTGTATTTCTCTGCCCCTAATTGAATACAATTACATCCTTTAATAATTCTTGGAACTGGCAGGTGTCAGCAGTGGAAGACACCCTTTACTGCCAAATACAAGAGTGGAGGTAAATTACTTCAGGAGGACTCACTGGTTTGTATTAATTGCCCCCTGGGCAGAATATAGCCTTCTCTCAAGGCAGCAGACCCTATTTCCTGTGGAATTTCTAACCTGGCAAGAGCCATTGCAGCCAATACTTGTCTTTCAAGTTAGTGAAGATGCAAGTGTTCCCTGACTGCTCAGCCTTTCTATTTTCTGCCTTTGGCAGCTGCACCACAGGATCCTTCTAAAAGTGACTAGATGCAACACAAATATTCACGGCACTTGAAAGTGCGCTGTACAGAACAGTTTTAGCAAAGATATAGAAAAAACAAGAAATCTTAGTCTTCATAATACTCAAATCAAACACGTCTTAAGCACAAGTGGCTTTCCAATCCTGATCTACAGTGATGTAGTGTAATTGCATCCTCTTAATTTCATCTCAGAACCTGGGCTGAGACTGTTTCTAAAAAGCACAAAAAAACCCTCAAATAGATGGGAACGGTGAACAAAAATAAAATATAAAATCATTCTGCACTACTTTCTAAAACAGAGCCACAGGAAATGTGTCCAAATGATGATTAATTAGTTTATGAACAAAGCCCTTAGTTAAATCATAGCTGAGAATGAAGCTACACCTCCACACCAGTCATTCTTAGTCTAACTAATCTTGCTGTTCCTCAAGGTTAATTTAGTGGTGTTGAATAAATAGCTGGAGGCACTGAACACCACCACAAAATAAAATACCTCAGCAGGAGACAACCCAGATTCATACTTGCTCTCATCTTAAAATAGCATGTAGTTCATAGAATAGAATTTGCTAACATGGAAAATCCAAATCCTTCTATATTCTATGAAAACTTAAATCCTACTTTAAATCACTGTATATAGCTCACAGCTTGCTTTCTCTTCCAAAGCAGTTTGGCTTTAGTAGCTATTAAATACCATTTTTACTTCACCAGACTTCTCCAGAAAGTTTTCCTGTTTCTCTTCTTTTAGTTATGGGATATCCATTAAAACAAAACCCAAAACATATGATACTCAATTCCCACCAATTATTATCTACAGCTTTCAACATGTTTCTCTAATATTTTTAATTAAAACATTCATAACATCTCTGGAAAGTAAATGTAGTAATACATCCCATGATACAGATTAAGAAACAGAATCCAAATAAACTAGGATTAAGTCAAAAATAACATTTTTTTTATATAATAGTTAAATACCGCACCACATTTCTTTACAGATCAGAACATTTACTCTTTTAACGCTGAAGAACTATGAAGTCATCCTTCTTAGAGGTGCATTCTGCTGAAACCTGCTGTTAATTTAATTTTAATCCAACATATTGAATCACAGACTACTTTGATTAGTCTTGGGTTATATTCAGATCTGCTTCAAAATCCCAATGAACGAACACCCATTATATCCCAAGATGAGGCTAAATAAAAGCAGAAATTATATTTTTAGGGTTAAATGTAGGCAGGTTTAAGTTACTTACATTTATATTGGGAATAGGCAAGGTCTGGCCTGATTTCTGCTGCAAGAAAGATGTGAATGAACCAGAACCCTCCCACACCCCCTCGGATTTAAGAAGCCATCTTTGCAACATCTATGATAAAAAAAAAGATATTTCATCTAGGACACTGTCCAGCTCATATTTTTAATGTATTCAGGAATAAGATATTAGACTTTGTTTTAACAGAAGTCTAGTAAACTCAAATGTGTAATATTCAGAGCCAGGCTAAGAAACTAATGCATTACCTGTACCAGCACAAGTCATATCTATGCAAACATTTAATAAGCTGGTAACGTGCAGTGAGATATTGTCATATCTAACCATTACTAACCATTAACTTTCTAATATCTATGATCAAAGGCCCTGTTACAATTTCATATGGGTGTTTTATCTTATTTTAGCCTACACATTGTTACACACTTATAAATCACATTCTGTCCTGCTCTCAAAACCAAATTTGTTTCCACACATTTCCATCTTATCATTCACATCAAAACAGTGACTATACAGAATGAGACTGAAGAACTCTAAATAATCATAATCAACACTTGCCTTATATTCAGGTTAGATGTATCATCATGCTTCTTTGCAGGAATCTTAACACCTGCTGACAATATCAGCTAAAAATTTTGGCATGCTGCTTGTCATTCAGAACGAACATACATCAAAGAAAAATTAGTGTTTTCTCTCTTTAAAATAGCTATTACTGAATCATGTGTTATATTTATAAAGGCCTTCTTCAGAGGATTAATTTTCAGAGATCATAATTCCAGTGCACATGTAAGGATTTCAGTGACTCAAAACAATATTATTAGTACTGTTTTCTTACAAAATGGTGGAAAGATCAATTTTCCAATTAAAGCTCTGTGCTTTATTTTTTCTTCTTTGTTAACACCCATAATTCCTACATGTGCCAAAAAAAAAATTACATCTCCATACCCAGAAGACTTCCCTGGTGTTTCATTTATTTGTTTTGCAAAATGACCTTACATCCAGCATTACAACAAGACAACCAAACACCAGGTTAGACAACTTTTTAATTAATTTTTTTGATTTCTGCAATTCTAACCTCTTTAAACAGTCAGGCCACAAAGAGGAAAAACTTTGCAATCTGTACTTTGGCCACACTATTCAAGTCATTTCTCTATGTAAAATCCTGAGAACTTCCTGAGAACATACTAGGTAACTTTTTACATTACAGTTTCAAGAAGACATTTGTAGATCTGCTAGTACCATAAGATAATAGAGAAAAAAAAATATGAGAAGAGCTTAAAAATCAGAGCAAGATGATAAGAGGAGTAGCAGTTTAAGAGATGAGTAAAAATTCCAGACAGTTGTTTGTACTTCCATCTTACTTTAGTTACCCTAATAGAAAATAAAATGATAAAAAACATCACATGGAAGAAGTAGCCAGCTCTTTCCAAGTGTAAAGGTATGAAAAAAAGTATAATTGCAAATGCAAATTGCAATTTTTTCTAACATATCCTGGTAGGATAACATTATCAGATTATTTTTAATAGCTTAAGGTATTTACAAATAGTAATAATATAAGAAAGATTTTGCTCATAGATGGTGTTATTCTGGTACAGAACCTGAATATTTGTGGATGGCATTCCTACTTATTTACCCAAAGTACCGTGTGATTAACATCTACATTTTTAAAATCTTTGTCTCTCTTTGGAATGGGATTCCTAGGCTCACTTTTTCCATAGATTTCTCATCTCTTACCTGGGAATGAACTTATTAGCAAGTACCATTAAAAGAATTTGGATCCTTACCTGGAGTAATGATCAATCCTTCCTGTTTGAACTTAGGTCTTAAAGCTTAGACAGCTTTTTTAATGATTTTTGGGGAACAGAAAATTGTAACAGATCATCACCTCTTCCAGCCCTAATGTCTTTGATATAATTGTGATAATGTACTACAAATAGAAAAATTATTTCAGGTACCTAACACCTAAAGTATAATTAATGTGCCAATGAAGTGTCAGGGTTTTAACGTAGATAGAGAGCAAAAGCACAGATACATAAATTCTGTCTACAATACATAGTGTCTACTTCAGCCATGAGTAATTCCACTGAAGTCATAGGAGAGTTTCTTCTGGAAAAACTATCATTATCTGTCACATACTTCAAAGATTAATTTCAGAAAAGACCATTACACTAACAGTTTGATTTGCTGTCCAGCAGGCTGTAATATTTCCACAAAGTGTCTCAGCTTTAGCATCTCTTTCCTAGGTGAGGATCTAATCTTGATTTAATTCAGTGGTCCTAGTTCACATAGCTAGCCCAGCTGTATAGGTATGAATTACTATCAAAGAGTTATACAGTTTAACTGCTTGAAAGCTTTTTGCCAGCTTTTAGCATTTACCTGGTTTGACCTCTCAGCACTCCCATCCAACAGCAAAAGACAGAAAAAACACGTAGCCTGAGCATACCTTCACCATAGTAGTTCCAGCTTTCACCCCCACAGCTGAGTTTAGACTAGACACTGTAGTCAAGGTGCAGCTAGGGTTAATTACCTGTAAGAATTTTGTCCTTTCTACAGCTGGTTCCTTAACTGACACGAGCTACAATCAATCTTTAGCTGAGTAATTTCTATCCAACTTTTTACCATTTCATGTCACCGATAGCTGTAGTCTATGTAAGACAAACTGTGGAAGGATATTGGAAACATCAAGAATGCAGCACAGCACCTGGCACCACAAGGTGAGCAAAAGCAAGGTCAAGAAAATAAAAAGGATCTTATCACTCCAGCATGTAGAGCAAGTCACTTAGCAGTAGTCAGGGCAACATAAGGAAACCGAAAAAAATACAAACCATGGGATGGAATTCAGGACACAATTAAACAAGACAGTTAGAAGGTCAAAGTCAAGGCTTTGGGAATGTAGCCTACAGACATGATAAAAAGCAATAGAAGATAAAATCCCCTTATATGAGGTCTCAGTAAGGCAACCTACCAACCAACGAATCTACCTAGCCTCCAGCTGACTGGCTTGCAGAAACAGCTCAGAGGTAGCTGCAGGCTTGCCAAAGCCTCATGTTAATTCTACAATCAGTTCAGATTAACATGAGGGACTTAATACTGATCTGGTTCCCCAGTTTGACTTCCTTGTCTTCCTGTTAGCCAGCCCTGACCATTGCATTCATGCGGTAATCTCACTTAGGCTCAGCAGCGTCCCCTCTGGAATCAAGAGTTGGTTCTTTCCTATTTGTTCTCCCACTGACACCCACTGCATTGAAAAACAGCTTTGGTGTGAGTGCGTATTTTTTCTGCCCATGATCTGAGCTCCTATAGAAAGTTTGTGTGTGCTTCTTTCCTGCCCCTGATGATTTCAGAATACTATACTTAACAGAACAAGTAGATGTTTCAGAAAGGATTGTCACATGAAAATAAATGTTCAGACAAAAGAAAGATAACAGTTCAAAGTTCTTAGTAAATTTTGAATAATGACTTGAATTTTCCATCTTCATAAAAAACTCCTAATACTATGAGCTAATATACCCTGTGGTTATGTTTGACATTACAAAACCTAGAATAATACATGTATTAGTATTATTTTTAAAAATTTGGATAAATTAGTACATTCTTATTTACTAAAATCCCAGTTTTGCACATGGTCTGGGTGCAGAAGCCCAGGTGCTGGAGCAGAGGTGCTGCAGGGGTGGCCTTTGTAAGGAGAGGCTGGGGCTGACCCATGCTGGACAAACCAGTTCCAGCCACCTCTGTAATGGACCCGCTGCAGAACATGGCTGAGTCCATCAGCCTTGGGGAAAATACATGTAAATAAAGGGCAGAAAATGCCACAGGGAGAGAGGAGAAGAGAACAAACCCTCAAGGTCAGAAAAGATGGAGGTGTCCAGATACTGGAGCAGTTTCCCATCCATCATGCAGAGGGGATCCCATGCCAGAGCAGATAGAAGGAACTGTGGCCTCTAGAAGGACACATGCTAGAGCAGGGAAAAAGTGTGAGGAGGGAAGAGTGGCAGAGAGGAGCTGTTATGGACTGATTGCAGCCCCCTTTCCACTGTGCTGCCCCAGGGGTGGGACAGGCAGGGGTGGGTGAGAAGACAGGTTGAGGATGTAGGCATCTCTAAGCCTGGGAGAGGGGGAGGAAAGATGGTATTTTAATGTTTATCTTTGATTCTCACCACCCAAACCTATTTTAATGGGCAATAATTTAATTTTCCTCAAGTCAAGTCTGTTTTGTTTATGACAGTACCTGGTAAGTGATCTCCCTGCCTTTACCTCAACTCACAAGATTTCTCATTATATTTTCTCTTCCTTGTTTTGTTGAGGACAGGGAGTGAATGGCTGGGAGGGAGTTTGGCCTTTAGCCAAGATAAACCCACCAATTTCATATACTAAATTGTCATTTAGGAACCAGTAAACTAAATAACTCACTATGAATACCAAATGAAGTCTTCAATCATGTCACATCCGTGTTCTAGATTCATCTTGCTAAAAAATCTGCCCAAAGAAATTTTTTCATACTTTTTGTCAATAAACAAATGAAATAAGTTTATAATTTATAAGAACCCTGATAACATAATTGTTTTTATCTGTTGCTGAGTCTAAAATCAATGGTTTATTTCAGTTTCACTCAGTTTAAAATGTGTAAGCAAAGTTTCTTTGAACTGTATAGGGGTGCTTTTCTCAATATTGCCTAAAGTTACTTCAGAAAAAAATAAATGTTTTAAGTTCCTTGGGATTGTATCCACTGGGTGCTCTGTCTTTTAATGAAAGCATATTCTTCAGCAGCACACTTTACCTTACTGAATGCTTATTTCTAACATTTTACAAGAGTTATGCTGATGTTTTCCAGCAATAAGAAAAAAAAAAAAAAGAAATAGTATTGTTCCCTAGATTTATTTAGTTTAAAACATGTACCATTAAAGAAAGTATAGCTGCAAGTATACACCACTGGTTTCTGTTACAAATCTGTCACATATTTGGAAGATTCGGTTATCAAGACAAGAGACCTGCTAACTGTATTCCTTAAGTATGCTAATTTGACAGAAGAAATATGTCCCTGATAGCAGTTAAATCAGCTTTTCCTTTAAGGGTCTCAAATTTTCTTTGATCATTCACTCGACATAGTTTTTACTTTCCTTGATAAGTTTATAAAATCTCAGAATAAAAATACCTATGTTAGTTAATGTTTAAGTTCACTGAACAATTGCACTGAGTTGCATTTTGACATTTTTTCAACTTAACTCAGCAGTGAAGACTATAAACAACTGAATTTTTATAGACGTAACCCCTTATTTTATCCCTTAATTTTCTTTCATCTTATGAAATGGTTTCGTCAGTCACTCATATTTTCTTAATTTTTGTAAAGGTCTGAAGCAACATGAATCTTTTCTGACAGTTGAGATATCTACCCACTAGGATAATATAAACATATGTAAGGAAACAAAGAAAAACACTACAGCAAAAGTTGCCATTTTAAGTGGCAGATTTAGATTTTAACAAAGCATTCCCAATTCTCTGTAAAAACTACGTGTCTTCCAATTTTAGAAAATAATGATCTTAAATTTAGAAATCATATACACATTTTTATCAAGTATAGTTCATTTCCATTTGAGGACCACTTGAGCACTAATGTAGACAAAACCAGATCCAGTCTTTAGGCTGTGCTGGCCATTACAGTAACAGAAAATAGGCAAATGAACTACAAACTTGTAAACATCTGAAATGCAAATATGAATGACTATTTTGGAAATGTAACACAGTTCAGGAGGAAAAAAACAATTTTGGTAACTCATAGATCTTATTTTCAACTTCATTTTTATTAAATGGGATTTAGATTCTACATTACTTGTACTTTTTAGTTCCCATAACTCTTCCTTTATGCAACTTCTTTATATTATATTTTTATTTACTTAATTTTTAATATGATGAAAAAAGATATCAGTACATACAGTACTGTATTTTTATTTTTTACCTAATGGACAAAGCTTTAAAAAAGATCAGTTCGAGTAAAAAATTCACAGTCATATGAAGTTACTTATGCTGGGTCTAATTTTAACTCCATAAACCTCAGTAAAGCTCACTGAAGTTCTCTAGAAATTATTAATGATGAAAGAAATAATGATGTTGTAAAGTTATACCTGAGAGAATAATCTTTAATATTTACAGGCACATGACTAACAAGGGTTCTAAACACACGGTGAGGCTAACGAAGTAATGAAAGGATATCTAGAGCTATCTATGGCAGTGACAGCAAGGGCTGCAGCCACATGGCTCATAGCCACACTTTAATACTGAGGACATCAACACCCAAATTTTAAGCATCCTACCATCCTGTGGGATCCTCAAGCTTACTATTCACTTACTATTCACAACATGGAAAAAGTTATTAACAGAGTAAACATAATGGGTCACTGAGTCTATTAGTTTATCACTGCATCACTGAATTGTTTTGTTACTTGTATTCAAGTTGAAATTTCTTACATGCATCACTCTGCTTTCGTACGATGGCTGTTTCAAAACCTCATTCTTCCTCATTACACTTCCAGCCTGAATACAGTCACCTGTAGTTTATACCATTTTGTTCCGACAGCTTTTTTGTTCTAAAAGCTCTTTCCCATCTTTAGTATCAGTCTTTCTTTCTATGTATTCCACAGGTTTACAGAAAACACTCCATTTCTCCCTCAGCCTGTGTTTAGCTAGTTCTTTTGCCTTTGCTTAAACCCACTATTGCTTAAATCTTCATAAATAGGCTAAGTGTCTCTGTCTTGTAGCAACTACTGCCTGCCACTTCAGAAAGGGTGGTCTGACTTGTTCAAGTGAAGTCTAACCACTGCCTTGCACAATGAGATTAATAATTTCCCTTATAAACAAAGAAAAAATAATTAGGTGATATCTCCAGTTATACTAGGGAAATTTTTCCACTTGTTTTCAGCTGTTCCTTTGTAATAGGAAAGTTTATCCATCCCACAGTATTTCAAACACTCAGGTTTTGTGTCACTCAGTTCTACCAGTATCATATTCTGAAGGCCTCTGTGATGATAGCACTGCCAAGATATTTTCTATAGACCAATGTCTAAGTTTCTTGCTTTGGAACAAGAAGAATCTATTTAAAGTAACTGCTTGAGTTACTACTTCATAATGTCTTCTAAAAGATTGACACACAACCAAGAATACTCAGCCTCTTGATGGTTAAAACACTGCATCATGGTATGAGTTCTGGATTCAAGCTTATTGGAGAAGGAATCAAAACAAGTATTCTGCATCCTAAAAAGACATCCAAATTGATGATAGAGTGGGTAAAAAGTGATTTCACAATCCAGTTCTAGGATACTGAATTCTTTGTTACTTTTGTGGCTGTTTTCAGACTTCAAGAATTCCTCCCAAGATAGGCAGAAAAAATCCTAAGTTTAAGAGTTTCTGTGTATACCATATGACTTGAAACTCTATGCAATTTTAAAACTTAGTGACTGGGAACAGATGAAGAGAACCTTCAGCTATATCCATATAGGATCTGCAGAGGTATATCAGTGTAGAATCTGAAGTACACCTCATTGGTTTCCTATTGAATACATCATTTTACCCTGCTGGTTTTCATCAAAACAAAACCAAGGTTTTCAGACAGGAAAAATGGCACTGTAAAATGAGTTTGCCTCAGTGGATGAGCAGGAAACCAGAGCAAGAATGATGACACTACAAGGGAGATCTGTCCTGCAACATATATATATATATGTGGTGTGTTGATCCTGGTTGGATACCAGGTGCCCACCAAAGCTGCTCTATCACTCCCCTCTTCAACTGGACAGAGTAGAAAAATAAAAAAAATGGCTCATGGGTTCAGATAAGAACAGGAAGAGATCGCACACCAATTCGTGGGCAAAATAGAGTCAACTTAGGGAAATTAATTTAATTTATTACCAATCAAATCAGAGTAAGATAATGAAAAATAAAAAGTAAATCTTAAAACACCTTCCCCCACTCCCTCCCTTCTTTCCAGGCTCAACTTCACTCCCAATTTCTCTACCTCCTGCCCACAACAGCGCAAGAGGATAGGGAATGGGGGTTGTGGTCAGTTCATTACATGTTGTCTCTCTTGCTCCTTCCTTCTCACGGGGAGGACTCCTCACACTCTTCCTCTGCTCCAGCATGGGGTTCCCCCCACAGGAGACAGTTCTCCATGATCTTCTCTGATATGAGTCCTTCCCATGGGCTGCAGTTCTTCACAAACTGCCCCAGTATGGGTCCCTTCCACAGGTTGCAGTCCTTCAGAACAGACTGTTCCAGTGTGGGTCCCCCATGGAGTCACAAGTCCTGCCAGCAAACCTGCTCCATTGTGGGGTCCTCTCTCCATACATCCACATGTCCTTCCAGGAGCCTGCTACAGCATGTGCTTCCCATGGGGTCACAGCCTCCTTTGGGTGCAGCCACCTGTTCTGGCGTGGGGTCCTCCACAGGCTGCAGGTGGGCATCTGCTCCACCATTAACCTCCATGGGCTGCAGGGGGACAACCTGCCTCACCATGGGCTTCCCCATGGGCTGCAGGGGAATCTCTGCTCTGGTGCCTGGAGCACCTCCTCCCCCTCTTTCTTCACTGACCTTAGTGTCTGCAGAGTTGTTTCTCTTACATATTCTTATTCCTTGGTTCTGGTTGTTGATGCACAGCATTTTTTTCCCCTTCTTAAATATGTTATCATAGAGCACTACCACTCACAGCGGCAGATCAATCTTGGAGCCAGCTGGCATTGGCTCTGTCAGGAAAAGAGGAAGCTTCTCACAGAAGCCATCCCTGTAGCCCCCCCTCTACCAAAACTCTGTCATGCAAAGCCAATACAACATAATCTTACGTTATGAGGAGATTTGGACATCTACAAGGCTATACAATAGCGCTGAGTATTTTGAAAGTATCAGTCAGCTAAGAGAGGAGGACATACTGAGCTAAAGAAAACACCACAGAAATCATAGAATCATAGAATCATAGAATGGTTTGGTTGGAAGGGACATTGAAGATCATCTAGTTCCAACCCCCTTGCCATGGGCAGTGACAACTTTCACTACACCAGGTTGCTCAAAGCCTCGTCCAACCTGGTCTTGAGCACTTCCAGAGAAGGGTGTAAGGGATGAGCTCCAAGTGACTGTACTGTGAGCCCAAACAACACCATCACAGGTGGGACCTTAGTGAGTTATGGGGAGGGGCCTGGTGTCACTTCTCTTTATTGACTGGTGTCTCAGCTACTCCTCGAACTGGGGGAGAGAAGGTTCTAGAAGTCCAGGAACTGGAGCCATAAATAGGGTCATGTACAAGTCTAGAGGGGACTATCCACATTGAACACCTCTGTTGGCAGGTCCAACACTGGATCCAGGACTGGTGATATCTCTCTGTGTCTCTCTCTCCCTTTCTTCTCTTCTAAATAACCTTAAAACTGCTAAGTAACAGTTAAAATTGTTAAGTAACACAAGGCTGACCTTGATTTTCCCATAAAGCCGCACAGATTAGATATAGTTGTGAAAGTGCCAACATTTACAGAATATTTGTTTCCATTAAAGTTGATACTTATGTATGGAACTTGAGTGTTATCTCACTTCAATCCACACAGAAAGGAATTTGTGAATGTGAGTCAACTAACACCCTCCCCACAAGGGAGGCATGACAAGCAGGCATCCACACCTTCTCTGAGCAACCTCTTCCAGTGTCTCACCACACTCACAGGAAATATTTCTTCATTACATCTAATCTAAATTTACCCTCTTTCAGTTTAAAACCATTACCCTTTGTCCTATCACTACACTCCCTGAGAAAGAGTCCCTCTCCACCTTTCCTCTAGTCCCCCTTCAAGTACTGGAAGGCCACTATAAGGTCTCTCTAGAGCTTTCTATTCTCTAGGCTGAACAATCCCAACTATCTCAGCCTGTCCTCACAGGAGAGGTGCTTCAGCCCCATATCATCTCCATGGCCTCCTCTGGACCCATTTGAGCAGATCCATGTCCTTCTCATACTGGGGGCTCCAGAACTGGACACGGTACTCCAGATGGGTTCTCACAAGAGTGGAGTAGAAGGGGAGAATCACCTCCCTTGACCTGATGGCTATATATTTCTTGATGTAGTCCAGGCCACAGTTGGATTTCTGGGTTGCGAATGCACATTGCTGGCTCATAGTCAGTTTTTTGTTTACTGATACTCCCAAATTGTTCTCCGCGGGACTGTTCTTAGTCCACTCATCACCCAGCCTTTCTTTATGCTTGTGATTGCTCCAACTCATGTGCAAGACCTTGCACTTGACGTTGTTGAACTTCATGAGGTTCACACGGGTGAAATGTTTAACAGTGACAGTGCTAGCTCCAGACCTGAAAGAAGTATAACCATTCAGTATTATATTTGTTTTGGCAGTGCAAAACTGGACGACCTCACTAGGAGTATTGAAACTTCTCCACAAACTCAAGCACCATAGCAATAAGCATCTTAGTTTGCATTTTTTTCATTGCTGTATTTCCAAACTGTGCACCACAAATCCTAAAATAGTGACCTGAACCTATTACCTACAATGTATCAGATGCCTGAGAGATTCAAGTTTCAAGACATTCAAGATTCACTCTGAACATAAACTAATCCTTCCATGTCGTACCTTGTTCTTAGTATAGGCATTCATAAGTGTTGCAGAATATATGCTTTTAAACTAAATTGTACATTAAGGGAAAAAATAGCTTTCCTAGCTTCAGGTAAAAGTCCCGAAGCTTAGGGTTATTATAAACTCAGTGAAAACAAAAGTATATCCTCTTCATTCTGTTTTTGATCCTCCATGGAGATATCAACATGTAAAATATTCATGCACTCACAACACAGGCATAATTTTTCATTTCTGCAGTCCTGCCCGTAAAAACACCAAACCTTTCCCTAAAACAACTAAGGTTTCTTGCCCTACTGATTTAATTCACTCACTATTCCAGATCTTCATTATTTGAATGATTATTTTTCTCATTTTCAGTTCAGGTTGACTTGATTTATAACAATGTGATACCATACTAACATATCATTTTAGTTACTCTGATATTTAGGTACTTATAAAATGGTATCAAATATTTGTCTGATATCTTAGGAAAGCAAGATTTTTTGACCATTTTTCTTAAATTAGCCAGAACAGTAATACCACTTTCTGCTCTGTTTTGTCTATGGTACTCTAGAATCTTCTTAGTCTTTTTGCAGTAAGAGGGAATACTGTATCAGATGTGACTCTCTGAAAATGCTTAATCTGGTTTAGCTGTTTTAATGGTTTAATTTCCAGATTAAATCAATATCTTCGCACAGTGTTCACTGAATTATGTATATATACCAGCTTGGACCAACAATAGCTTAGGTATCTTTCCAGTATGTCCTGTTATGAAGTACAGACACATCCAAAACATTTCTAGATTTAAGCCCATATTCCCCTTACAACAGGTCTAAATTAGAGCACCTACAACTTTAATACAACTGACAGATTTCAAAGTTTTTACCAAAATACCAGCTTCTTTAATTTTCCTATGATCTTTCTATTTTGAAATCACTGTACTAATTTCAATAAACACTGGTCACTGCTCTGACAAAATGTTGTGTCTGTTCTTGGTTCTTAATTTCTCATGTTCATTCAGCTGTGTTTTCATGTCTTTTCTTTTCCTATCTCCTTTCATAATTCCTGTTCTAGTATTTTTGGTGCTGCTAGTAGTTTTTTTTTTTAAAAGCAATGTTAAATAAATGCAACAGTCAATATACAACTATTTAATATTTTCTAACACTTTGATAAAAATAAGGATTGAACAACCATCTAAAGGGCTGCTCATCTATTTGCCTTTCTACCTACCTATCTCACTCTGTAAAGAGAAAAGACAGCAGGGAACAAAAAAAAAAAAAGTTACATTATAGGTGAGATTGCTTTTCTTTCTATAGCTCAGTCATATGGGATGAATTAAAAAAAAATAAGGTGACCCTATCCAATATGAAGAGAAAAAATAAAACCACAAACTCCTGTTCTGCTTAGCTGACTCTCATAATAGTGTGTCAACAAAATAAAACTTAATTAAGATCAAATATGTATACAGTCAATAGTACCATTACTAAATAAACAAAACAGACTGCAATTCTACCTATGGTCTCAGAGGAAAAAATACATAATTTAGTGGCACTTTTGTCACTTTTTTATAATCAGTTTTCAAAATATAGAATTCTATGTTTGAATTCCTCATAGTGATTAATGTATTCATACTGATTTTCTACTTCTTCCCTGCAGATGTATTACAGCAATGAGTCTATTGTTCATTTGACTAACTGCACATCTACCTATTACAAATAACTTTGAAGCTTTCATATAGTATGAGAGAACATTCTTTTAAAGTACTTTCAATGCCTGCCAATTTGATAAATACATGCATTTACTGTCATAAATACAGGCAAGGTTTAGAAAATGAGGGATATTAGAAAACGTGTTGCCACTTTTCTGCAAGTTTTTGACAGTTTTACTCAAGATATATTTGTCAGAGTGTGACTGAAGGGTGTTATACAGCTAATGGTTCCTAGAGAAACAGTATTTACTAACCTTAAGTACTCTCTAGAAAATACAAGTCCATGGTTTTTAAGAATAAGATGGAATATTTGTTTACTTTCTGTAGAATAAAAATTGATTATACAATTTAGGTATTCTCTAACATAAAATCAGATGATACCCTCATTTACAGTTACTTAATCTCAACTTTGAACAGTCCATTAGATTAAAGTTATATGTGCACTTCTTTTTTACCAAACTACCTTTAATTCTTTTTCATTACTCAGTCATACTTTCATCTTGATATTGAGTATGGTCCTAGCACAAGACCAGTCTCAATTCTCAAGTGAGAAAATTAATTCAGTGTTACACATATGTTTTCTCACTAAGTTTATTTGTTTTTACCCTTTTATTGCTTGCAATGTTGGGGTGTTTTATTAGCTTGTTTTTGCTTCTGTACTTTATGGTTTTACATTTGTGTCATGGTTTGAGCTGAGAGGGCAAGTGAGCACCACACAGCTGCTCACTGCCATCTTCCCCCAAGCACTGGGAAGGAGAAAATAAAGCAAAAGACTCAGGAACCAAGATATGGACAGGGAGGGATGAGTCAACCATTACCATCACAGGCAAAAGACAGACTCATTAGGAGAAGAAAAGAAGATCAATCTAATACAGACAGTAATAACAACAACACTTAACAGACAGATAAGGATAGTGAGAAGCATTACCACATCTTGAAAACACCTTGCCCCACCCCTCCCTTCTTCCCGGGTTCAGCTTTGCTCCCGGTATCTCTACCTCATCCCCTACAGTAGCACAGGAAGCAGGGGATGGGGTTTATGCTCAGTTCTGCTGCTCCATTTTTCTGGAAGGAAGCGGGGGAGGGGGTGGCTGTGGAGGGAGAAACTCCTCTCATTCTTCGACAGCTACAGCACGGTTCCCCTCTCACAGGTCACAGTCCTCCACAGAACTTTTCCAACATGAGTCCATCCCACGGGTTACAGCATTTCCGCAGTTGCTCCATGTTGGAACACCCCCGCATGCTACAATCCTCCCAGCACAGAACTACAACAGCGGGGGCTGCTTCTTCCCACAGAATCCCAGCCTCCTTCAGGTATAATCTCCTGCTCCAGTATGGGGTCCTTCACAGACTGTAGGTGGGCATCTGCTCCACTGCAGACCTCCATGGGTGGCAGGGGTGGCAGCCCTGTCATCTCACCACAGGCTGTAGGTGGGCTCTGCACATGTGCACCTCCCCCACCTTCTCCTCCTTCCACTGACCTCAATGTTTACACAGACGTTCTCCTTGCAACTCCTTCTCACAACTCAAACTCCTCTCATATTCCCCTTCTTAAATACATTAATAACAGAGGTACAGCCACCATCGCTAATTGGGTTAGCCTTGTCCAGAAGTGGGTCCAAGTTGGACCTGGGGGAGCTTCGAGAAGCTGCTCACATAAGGCCACCTTTGTGGCCTCTCCCCCCACCCCCCCCCCAAAATCCCCCCCAAACACACAGGCCCAGCACAATTTGGTAGAAAGCTTTTGCAAAACTTTTGCTTTGCATCAAGGTAGAAAGCAAAAATCAAGAAATTAAATTATCTAATTTCCACCAATTACATTTGGAAAATTTTTTTTCCTGATATGAGAGGCAGACTGATGAAGTATAAAACAAAAGTTTAAAATCACTTTATGTTACATAATTATCCGATTTTAGAACATAATAAAACTTTAAAAAATAATTATTATTTTTACCATTGAGGAACAGACCTCATTTGCCAAAAGGCAATGATGAATTGCCATTATACTTTGCTAGAAATATTTTTAATTCTCTTTGTGGGTAAGACTGGTCTGAGGACAGCAATTTTGGCAAGTTCTAACTTATCAGTTGAAAGACCAAGATGTTTTGTTGCATTTCTCAGATGAAGATTCTGGCTGTTCTGACTGGAAACAGATATATTCCTTATGGGTGGTACAAGTCACAGAAGAAGGTCCAAGCCCTCTGTTACTGGGAGCATTTGACATCTCATCAGCCATCTGGTCATCTACCAAGAAAGTAGTTTCAAGCATTTTTTTCAGATTTCCATCAAAATTATAAAGACAAGTTTTCTTCTTTTGTTTCCCTCACAGTACTTATCTGACAAAAGGTTCTTTTCCAGTCCTTTTTGTTCTACTGGGTAAATTGTGAAATTTCACAACTGTTCAAATATGTAATTAATTATAGAAAATAATGGCTTAAAAGGAGCTTTCCTGATTTATAGTCAGCTCAAACAACTCATTGACAAATACTTTATTTACTTATACTATCTCCAAATGGAATATAAACATATTTTAAAAATAAATAAGTAAAACAGGTCTATACCTAAAATTTACAAAAGCTTAGTAATTGTAGTGTCATGACATCAGTTTGGTCCATAGACCACATGTGGTGCTTTGATGTTGAAGTGCATAAAGCTAACACATTAGAAGAAAGACTGCCTACTGTTTGGAGAGTCTTGAAAATATCTGTGCCTGGTAGGAAATGTGAGGGACAAAGTGTTCCTCTTCAGAATGACTTATCTTGATTTAGTGTTTTAAAGTGTGAACTTTAATTATAAGAAAAAAAACTTTAGTGATTAATTGCCATTGATACCTAAATATATTCTTACTTAGTAAATAACTGACTAAAACCACCTTTTAAAAGACACCTATTTCTTAAATCATTCCAGGGTGCTGAATGCATCTCACAGCAGGAGCTGATGTTTTAATGATATAACACTATACCTCCTATAAAGAAGACTAATGTCAGGAAGCATTGTAGGAAAAATAATTTATCAGGACTTGAAAAGCACAGTACCAATAGATTCAGCTAAATCTGACTTTCACTTAGATTTTTAAGACAAGATTTATTTTCTTCTAGATCAATTGAGCCTCTCTTAATAACTTTTTTTAGCAAGACAAAATTAGAACTAAGCTTTTAATGATACTGTGGTGCTATTTCCATTAATGTTTTGAGGTAATACAGAATACACGTCCAATCCATATTTGCAAATAAACTAAAAATGCATGTAGTTATGTATTTGGCATTTACATATGATATTAATAACTGTCCAGTTGTAATTGACTCTTCTTTGATATTTATTTCAAATTCATTTCAGCTTACAACAGCCAACAGACACATATTATCTTTGTTTATCAAGCAGTTCAAACCCTGAAAAACTTAGTATGTCCATATTTACAACCAACAGGCACCCAGTCAAAAATAATGTGGAGGCTGCAAACTCTTCCTTGATGTGCTCTGTGCGTTTGGTATCCAATACTGCCTGTTACCAGCACAACTGTAATCAATAAAACCCACAATTAAAGGCTATCCCACTTTTTGAACATAGCAGTATTTGAGCAAACATTGCCTTTCTGTAACTGTTTCTTGAGTTGTCTTTACAAGTCTTTTGTTTTCAGGTTCAATATTAAAATCCCATACAGTTCATGGATGAAAACTGATAAATAGTTTTCTCTACTGAAGAAACTGGGTAGATTAAAAGTAGCAGGTATACATGTGTGTATATGAATTAGTAAAGCTACATGTTCTATCCCTTTCTCCCTTTCTGATGGGTATCATTACAGAGAGAATGTAAAGGGGGAAAAGAAGAGGAAGAGAGTGTCAGCATTGTTTAAAAAATTGCAGTCCATATGCTGTGCATTCCATGTGCAGCCCCACCAACAAAAAACAGAGTATAATGAGTGCCCTTAATCAGCAGGCAAAGCTTCTTCTAATTTAGGGCAGTGTCCAGCTTGCCTTCTTCATAAGTTATTAAACTAGCTTAGGTGTCTGTGAGCTAGCTACCTGCAATCAATTCTGTCAGCCTATGACAATCTATGAAGGCTCAGCAAGTTAAGACTAATATGTGCTCATGGAGCTTTCTTGAAGGCTTCCCACTGGCAATGTAGCAGAGGCTGGGGAACTAAGTTGATGCAGCAGATCTCTACAGACTGAGACCAAGCTCAAGGTGGTGGAAGGCAATGTAGGAAGTCTTAGAGCACATCACCTATTTCTATCATCTCTTCTAAGCATGCAATTCAATGTTACAAACCTGAATCAAAATTTGTGTGATAAAGGAATGGAAACCTTCATTATGAATTATTAATTAATTATGAATTACTAAATAACGATTTTTTTTTTGTCGTCTAAAATGCAGATGCGATAAACTCAATCCAGCCTCAGAGTAATCTGCAGTATACAGTGAGGCCAAGCTTTTCTGATCATCTCCTGTACAAGCTCTTACAGAAGCTCCTGTCATATCACAGTCTTCCCAAGATTTGTTTTGCTCACATGGTTTCAAAGACCTGAATGTTGATATAGCTTCCATTCAGATTCTGATGGGGATGGAAAGAAGGCTGCTGTCCTAGGTCACACTGTGCTCCTTTTCTTCTCTTGTACTTCATAGTACATTACTACACTTTTCTTTCCACAATAAAAAATTATGATCTACTCATCATACAATCCAAAACAACAGTGCAGCCATTTTGTCATAGGAAGATGGGTTGGATATTTTGTTGTTGTTGATTTTGTTAGTTTGCTTTGTTTGTTTCTTTGATTGGTGAGCTCTGTAAATAGAAATAAATTTGACATGAGAAAGAGGAGAAGCAAAAAAACTCACAGTGTCTTTTCTAATATTTTTTCCTAATGCTTTTTGTTGAACACAAACTAACCAGCAGGGGAATGAAGAAACCAGTGATCAGCTGAGAGGAATAACATCTGGGGAAAGGAAAAAATCAAGATTTTAGTTACGAGCATTCAAAAACTCTACATCACAGTTACAGAGTGGCCATTTGATTACAAGACCCTTCTTCTATTTATAGCATTGGCATAAACTGAAAACATAAGGTCTTTGTCTAGGACCCGAACTCCCGTGGAGATCATCCAGGATGATAGTATATCTCAGCAAAACTGGTCTGATTTTTGCATGCCTGGTTATGTTGACCTTACTCAGAAAATATTATAATTTTTGTAGTTAATCAAAATTCAGGCTTTCATTCAAGCAGAGTGGTCCAATGGATGACAGTGATACATGCATAGCAAATAATCAAGGAAGAAAATGTGATAAAAAGGGGGGTTTGGCCTAACATCTGCCTTTTAAAATATTTTTCACTTTCAAATTGTCTACTTCATAACTGGGAGCATAATTTCTGTATGTAGATACACTCAACCTATCTTCAGTTACTCCCTCAGGTACCTATAGCTCTGAAGACATGGCAGTGTTGAGTTTACACAGAGCACATAAGGTGTACTTCCACCTCTTCTGATGAAACTCTGGAGCTGCAGCTGGAACTAACTGATAAAAGATGGTCTGTGTATATTTAGCCCCATTGCATTGCACCTTTGGATTATAAGGCAGGCAGATCTTTAACACCTCTTAGATCATTAGGCACTGCTTAGTAAGCTCTTAAGAGCTGCCTCCAGATTGTACTTGATAGGACAGCTCTAAGAATAATTTGTAAATCTTTCTAGAGATTTCCCTGTGTCCAACATTTACGGTCTGTACTGCCACTCATAGGCCATTTGAAATCAGGCTGTTGTCAGGATAACTACAAAATATAGCTGTCTTCATGGTACCTTTGTTACCAGGGGTCCCTGCTGAAATTTCAGCAGGAAAGCTGACAGCTGAGCCTCTCCTCAAGGCAGGCAATCAAGACCTTACAGGACACACTAATCATGTGGATCAGCCAAGTTTATCTCTAGCAAGCATCTTCATAACAGGTGACAGTGGCACTTAACAGGCAGTTATTCTGGTCTGACTGCTTTTTTATTGTCACCACATGTCTCCTGAACCTCAAGAACACATTGTGTTGTGGAGAAACAAAGGACTATTTGTAAAGGTACTTAGAAGAGACATGTAAGTGGTAGTAACATTTGTGACCACCAGGTCTCTGTTTCTGTATGGGCTTCTACAGAAACAAAGAAATAAGCAGAAAATCTAGATAACAATTGTTCTTAAGAGAAGTATATATTTGGCCAAACAGCTCCCAGAAAAGTGCAAAAGTTTTTTTAATCCGGTCATCCAAACTCATAGCTGAAGACACTCTACGACAGCTCTACTCTTTTTAAATACAGAAAAATTTCAAAGAAGGCCTGCACTCTGAGGGAAGCCCACACTGGGTCAGTCTGTTACTGGGAGGATTGTGACACATGGAAGGGACTCACTGTGGAACAGTTCACGAAGAGCTGCAGCCCGTGGGAATTACTCACATCAGAGGTTTGTGGAGGACTGGCTCCCATGGGAGGGATCCCACGCTGGAGCAGGACAAGAGTGTTGAAAGGAATGACAGAAACAACATGTGATGAACTAAGTCCAACCCCCATCCTCTGCTCCTCTGTGACGCTAGTGGGGAGGAGGTAGGGAAAATCAGGAATGAAGTTGAGCCTGTTAAGAAGGGAGGGCTGGGGGAAGGTGTTTTTAAGATGTGGTTGTATTTCTCACTGTCTCACTCTGATTGTTAAATTAAGTGGTGGTGGTGTTCAAATGAAATTGATGGTTCTTTTCCCCCCCAATAGAATACATCTTTTGCCTGTGACCATAACTGGTGAATGAGCTCTCCCTGTCCTTGTCTTGATCCCCTAGCCTTTTGTTTTATTTACTCCTCCCCATCCCTGAGGGGGAAGGAGTGAGTGAGGGCTACATGGTGCTCAGTTGCCATCTAGGCTTAAACCAGGACACTGCATTCTCCAACTTTTTAAGTAGCATAAGACAGTCTTCCACTGTTAAATAACATATTTAAAAATAAAAAAAAAACTTGTACAACATTCATGACCAAAGATTATCTTGTCATGAGTTCTGAAAGCTGACACAAAATTATTTATATAACTAACATATTCATATAAGTGTCATATATGATGAGACATGGTATGCTGAAAAGATAAAACCTTCTTCTTCACTTACCAACACAGAACTAAGACTCACCTTTTTTTTTTTTTCCAGTGTTGATAACATTTAGCTGAGATTTATTAAGTAGAATTAACCTAACCAGCAATCAAATACTCTTTAATTTCTTTAAAGGTGCTTGAAACAAACATATATACAGAGTAATTTTAATAACAAAATGTTTTGTAAAGCACAGGCTCCAGGGCTGTAAAGAGTAACATTCCAAGGAAATGGGCTAAAACTGATTAATTTATAGACAGACAGTGATGTAGCTTGTTTCTAAAATAGATATAGTGGAACCTAAGTAAAAAATACATTTTAATTGGTGAATTCCACTAACTGTACCAACTGCCTGCTCCCCACATTCTGTCTCCAACCTCCTCCAGTGTTTGCTTCATCATGGCATTGTTGACAGCCTGGTAGTGGACAAGCTTGGCATCTTTTCAAATGACAAATTGTCTGTGTTACCACAGCAAACAGCGGGAGAGTAACCGTTTTCATAAGTGTCTAATCTTCATAAAGGTTGTTTTTTTTTTCCTGTAGGAAGTCTTTGCTTGCTGCCACAAAGAACTTTAGTTACGATAAACAACAGCTCCCAGTTATGTTTTGATTTGAGAAACAATGTTGTGAGCCTTCCTCCTCACAAGTTTTGTACAGACATGTATTTTAAAAAACACATGGAAAAATGTAAGGAAAATGCTAAGTACATATAAAAACATACAAAATGCTCCTACATTTAAGGAAAATCAGTAATTTGTGCTTAATTTTAAAGGATAGTGATTCAAGAATCAGGCTTGTACATGCAGTTATAACAAGAGCTTACTTAAGACAAATAATTTGCAGGGGGCTCTGTCATATCAGATGGTACAAGTTAAAACAGATGAGTGCCTATGTAACTTGACTATTTGAGGTGGGAGCATCTGAGAGCTAAATGATAATGCAATGGACTTTTAACATAGTAAAGAATGTAAAGTGCTGTTTAGAATGTCTATTTCTTGTAAAATCAGAGAAAAATGGGACAACATTCAAAAATTAATATTTGGTGGCAAAAACTTTGTTACAATGAATTTGCACTTTGAACACATACATTAACTAATGATCTTTCTGCCAGTCAAAAAAACATTCCTCATATTTATTTTCTGAAGCTGTCACTGTTTATCAGAAAGAAAATTTACAGTAAAATAATCTAAAGCAATAAATTCCTCCCAAGCTTTAGACATCCTAGCAATTTATACAGTCAGCACAGTTAACAGAGTAATAAGCTTTTAAGAACTTAATCCAAGGCGGGGAGAGGGGGGAAGAGTCATCATTTATCTTAGAGTTTTCAGTGCGATTCTTGATTGATACCTCTTTTCTGATTAAAAAATTTTGCACTGTTACATTAAAGAGTAAGAAGAAGTTTTGCGTCTTTTTTGCTTTTCCCTGTATTGCAGTAAGATATTGTTTCATTGATTACACTAGAACAAAACCAGCTCATGAAATATCTAATAAAAATTAAGGAGTAAGAACGGTAAGGCACCCATCAGCTCATACATTTCAACACTAACAGGTAAACTGTCCTCACAGTTACTTAAGGATGGTCCCCTCTCCTATATAATATCTCAGAATTACTTTATTGAGAAGAAATAGAAGAAGCTAAAGAGATTTTGTTTACAAAGCAAGCTAATGAGTTTACCTTCAGAAGTGAAAGAGCTCTTGGGATCATTAAGAAATCAAGGTAAACAGCATCAGTGGTCCTCTCTTACCAGGAAGCCCTGTGACACTTTTGTTCTACATCAGTTTTCCAAGTCTCCCATTCTGATGACGAACACTGCAAAGGTCATTACCCAGCTCTGCAATCCTGTGTCATTTTAGCAACAGGATAACAATGTCTGTTCTGATGATTCAGATGCTGTTCCCAATGAGCAACAAACTGAGGAGGAACAGTGGAGTAGAGAAGGATTTCTCAGGAAGTGAGAGGTTTAGAGTATGAACTGCTGTAGAAAGCACTCATGAAGGTAATAGAAGGAGCAGGAAGGCTTTTATTTCTGATGATTTCAATTTTCTTTCTTCACTATTTTCTTTAAAAAGAGTTACTGAAAACATGACTAATAGCAGACACCATGGAGCTAAAGGAGAAATGTGACTGATATGAAAGACAGTTTAGAAGATGTGGAGACAGTACATCTTGGAAAGCATGGCAATTAGCAGGAAAAAAAAAAAAAAAAAAAAAAAAAAAAAGTTACATTAGCTATAACTGGATTTGAGTTAAATTTTTGCATATACGAGAAAGACCACCTACCTTGAGGGGAACATTTATTATGATACACTTCACTTTCTCTAGGCAAGTTTAAACCACAAGTATCAGTTTCTTCTTTTTGTGGTTGGCAAGAAATGGTTATTTATGATATTATTACATATTGAAAGTTCTCACCACCACACAGCATTAAGCAGTAAGAGAACATATTCCATACACTAACTAAAGGCTAAAATCACTAATCACAAGCCATAAGAATGCAGTCATAGAGCTTTTACATTTTGCTTCAAGAAACTAATAAAATCCATAGAAACATTGTTTTTCAGGGAGATAGCTCTAGGTAACAGACAGAAAAAACCCATGGAAATTATCTTCAACTTATTGAAAATAAGGAGTGGATTCAATATGCAGTATGCCATGTTTTCGAACATATAACTATTGCATCCATATGTTGAGGTAGGGAACTACTAATGAGAAAGACAAGCCCTCATCCTACTTTGAACACTAAAGGTATACAGTGTATTCCACCATATTTTTTTTTCTTTCTTTTCCAAAATATTACAGATACTATTTTAATTTAAATATTGGTGAAAAATTTGTACTCTAAAACATAAAAATAAAAAAAGAAGAAAAATGCTTCTAATTTTAATATGTACGATATAAAATATTAAATAGTATGTCCTGGTTGGGGCTGGACTAGAGTTCCCGTTGGTTTGGCAGCAGGAGGAGTGCTGCAGCACACTGAGACCCCAGGGGCTCCCCAGGTCCCAGTGCCCTCACCTGTGTGCGGGGGCGGGGGGAGCACAGCTGGAGGGCTGGGCCTTGACTGGCCGATATCCCATGTCACGTGACATTGTGCTCACTATATAAAGGCAGGAGTGAGCCAGGAGGGGCTCTCACTTCTGGCAGTGTGGCTGTGGGGCCTTTGTGCTGGGGATCGCCAGCCAGGAGCAGGCGGGTGTTGGTCGGCGGGTGGTGAGCAGCTGTATTGTACATCACCCGCTGATACTGCTATCAGCGTATTATTCTGTTACCGTTATCAAACTGTTTTTATCTCAACCCGCGAGTCTCCCTTTGCCCCTCTGATTCCCTCCCCATTCCCAAGTGGGGGGAGGGTGGGTGAGCGACTGCGTGGCATTTAGCTGCCAACCAGGCTCAAACGATGACAATCCTTTTTGGTGCCCAATGTGGGGCACAAAGAGTTGAGATAACAACAGATTTGATCTGTGTGTGCTATCAAGTTTGTTATAATGCTGAGTGCTCATCCTGTTATAATGTCATTTGCTTGGCTCCTAAAATTGTGTTTTTTGTTGCTGCAGTTGTGTTATACATCACGTTACTTACCGTATGTAGTCCCCATGCTGCTGCTTATTACCAGTGGGAATTGGATTAAGATTTTTTCCTTGCTGTGTTATGTAACGCTAATCTATGGCATGATAAAATCGTTGGTCCTGGGAGTAGTGGGGCATTTGTACTCAGCATGGTCGTCGTCCGTGTACACTGGGGGGCACCTACTGGAATGGGTTAGTAACTACACCCTCCACCTTTTCTCCTCGGAGAGCCCACCCAAGGGGGAGATACATTCTTCCATCTTCCCCTTCTCCAGATTACTTGCAAGTGTACTTGAGAATGTTGAGAACTCTGAATATCCATGGAATGCTCATATTAACGTTGTTGTCTTGTTGCTGAAAGCTGTAGTGTCCCTGAATGTGGTTCAGGTTCTGTTTCGGGTTAAGCAACTGTTTCTGAATACTACCCAGAGGTCTACCCCAGGGTTGGAGAGTTATGAGTGGCTGGGAGCGTGGGGTAGCATGGGCAAGTACCTAGGACAGTGGGGACCTCCAATGTTTTGGAACTTCACCCCTGAACAAGTGCAGGATCCTGAGAAACTAGTAAAATATTTAGAAAAGGTGTGCTGTCATTCTGACACCTTGAGAGACACAGATCATTGCAACATGCTGGGGCCTGGCCCATGCCTACCGAACCCTGCTCACCACTACACAGTATCCTCAAAAGGAAGATGTCTCTGCATCTGAGAGCAAAAAATTGGCACTGCAACCATTCTGACACCTCTGACAGACACTGCAGCCACTCCAACTTGGGTGACAGACACTGCAGCCACTTCAACTCGAGCAAAAGATACTACAGCCAATCTGACCCTTACGATAAGTACTGTGGGTGAACTGGAGCATCAATCCACAACAGTATCAGTTGCTCTCATACAGAAGAAGAAATACACTAAAAAATCCCTTCGTATTGTAAAAGATGATGGTGAACCAGGGCCCTCACAAGAACAGGAGGAGGAGGCAGAGCCAGTGGTAATCACCCGATCCCTATCCCTGAGTGGACTGCAAGACATGCAAAAGGATTTCAGCCGCCATCCAGGTGAACACCTCCTTACCTGGCTGCTCCGATGCTGGGAAAACAGGGCCAACAGTGTGGAATTAGAAGGTAGAGAAGCCAGGCAACTGGGATCCCTGTCCAGGGACGCAGGCATTGACAAGATTATTGGAAGAAAGACACAAACATTTCAGCCTTTGGAGACAACTACTGTCAGGCGTGAGGGACAGATATACCTTCAAGGAAGATTTTATGTGTCATCTAGGTAAGTGGAGCACCATGGAGAGAGGCATCCAATCCCTGAGGGAACTGGTTGTGCGGGAGATAGTTTATTATGATCCAGATGATGCGCGGCTACCCACAGACCCAGATGAAGTCCAATGCACCCAGCCCATGTGGCGGAAGTTTATACAGAGTGCTCCATCATCGCATTCCAATGCACTAGCAGTATTTGACTGGAGACACAAAGAGGGACCAACTATGGATGACTTGGCTCGCCGACTCCAGCACTACGAAGAAAGTCTCTCTTCTTCCATCATCGTGGTTGTGGAGAAACTATCACAAGAAGTCCGACAACTCAAAGAGGACATGTCCTACTCTCCACCTGCACAGACTTAGGTCTCGGCTATCAGGAGCAAACGACTCCCTACTCAAGCGAGACGGTATACACCACGGGGGAAACTATGGTATTACCTGCACGACCATGGAGAAGACATGAGGAAATGGGATGAGAAACCCACCTACGTACTAAGAGAGTGGGCTCGAGAGTTGGAAGGAAGAATGGCTACAAATCAAGGTTCTTCCATGAGAAGTGCCACTCTAGTCTCTGCTAATCAGTTACCCAAACCATGTAGAAGAGTTGACTTTGCTCCTGATCCTATGAGGAGAACTTCTGAGTCGTACTTACAAGAAGTGAATAACTGGGATGAGACTGAGATTTGCACAGACCGCACTAACCCCTTCATCGATAATGGATGCTATGACTAACATTAGAGGGGCCCTGCCTCCAGACAGGTGGAGGAGAGGGACAATCATGTTTACTGGACTGTGTGGATTCGATGGCCTGCAACATCTGACCCCCAGGAGTATAAGGCTATGGTGTACACTGGTGCCCAATGCACACTGGTGGCGTCAAATTTCCAAGGAACACAGCCTATCTGTATCTCAGGAGTGACAGGAGGTTCTCAACAGCTGACTGTGTTGGAGGCTGAGGTGAGCCTAACTGGAAATGAGTGGCAAAAGCACCCTGTTTTGACTGGCCAGGAAGCTCCCTGTATTCTTGGAATAGATTATCTCTGGAGAGGGTATTTTAAGGACCTAAAAGGGTACCGGTGGGCTTTTGGTATAGATGTCTTGGAGATGGAGGAAATCAAACAGCTGTCCGCTCTGCCTGGGCTCTCAGAGGATCCTTCTGCTGTGGGACTACTGAAGGTTGAAGAACAACAGGTGCTGATCGCTACCACGACTGTGCACCGGTGGCAATATTGCACCAACAGAGACTCTGTAGTTCCCATCCACCAACTGATTTGTCAACTTGAGAGCCAAGGGGTGATTAGCAAGACTCGCTCACCCTTCAATAGCCCCATATGGCCAGTGTGGAAGTCTAATGGAGAGTGGAGACTGACAGTGGACTATCAGGGCCTGAGCAAAGTCACACCACCGCTAAGTGCTGCTGTGCCAGACATGCTGCATCTTCAGTATGAATTGGAGTCAAAGCCAGCCAAGTGGTACGCCACCACTGATATCACCAATGCCTTTTTCTCCATCCCTCTTGCAGCAGAGTACAGGCCACAGTTTGCTTTTACCTAGAGGGGTGTCCAATACACCTGGAACAGACTGCCCCAGGGGTGGAAACACAGTTCCACTATTTGACATGGACTGATCCACACTGCACTGGAACAGGGTGAAGCTCCAGAACATTTACAATACATCAATGACATCATTGTATGGGGGAATGCAGCAGAAGAAGTTTTTGAGAAGGGAGAGAAAATAGTTAAAATTCTTTTGAGAGCTGGCTTTGCCATAAAACAAGGTAAAGTCAAGGGCCCTGCACAGGAGATTCAGTTTTTAGGAATCAAATGGCAAGATGGACGTCGTCAGATTCCAATGATGTGATTAATAAAATAACGGCTATGTCTCCATCAACCAGCAGAAAGGAAGCACAAGCTTTCTTAGATGTGGTGGGTTTCTGGAGAATGCGTATTCCAAATTACAGTCAGATTGTAAGCCCTCTTTATCAAGTGACCCGGAAGAAAAATGACTTTTTATGGGGCCCTGAGCAAAAGCAAGCTTTTGAACAAATTAAAGAAGAAATTGTTCATGCTGTAGCCCTTGGGCCAGTTTGGGCAGGACATGATGTTAAAAATGTGCTCTACACTGCGGCCGGGGCCCTACCTGGAGACTTTGGCAGAGAGCACCAGAGGAGACCCGGGGTCGACCCCTGGGATTCTGCAGTCAAGGATATAGAGGATCCGAAGCCTGTTATACTCCAACTGAAAAAGAGATACTGGAAGCATACAAAGGTGTTTGAGCTGCTTCAGAAGTGATTGGTACAGGAGCACAGCTCCCCTTGGCACCCCGACTGCTGGTACTGGGCTGGATGCTCAAAGGGAGGGTCCCCTCAACACATCATGCAACTGATGCTACGTGGAGTGAGTGGGTCGCACTCATCACACAGCGGGCTCGAATAGGAAATTCCAACCGCCCAGGAATACTGGAATTAATCACAAATTGGACAGAAAACAAAGACTTTGGCATGTCACGAGAGGAAGAGGTGACCCGAGCTGAAGAGGCACTGCCATATAATGAACTACCAGCTAATGAGAAACTATATGCCTTATTTACCGATGGGTCCTGTCGCATTGTAGGGAAACATCGGAAGTGGAAGGCTGCTGTGTGGAGCCCCACATGTCGGGTCTCAGAAGCTGCTGAAGGAGAAGGGAAATCCAGTCAATTTGCAGAGGTGAAAGCCATCCAGCTGGCCTTAAGTATCGCTGAGAGAGAAAAATGGCCAGTCCTTTACCTCTACACTGACTCATGGATGGTGGTAAAGGCCCTGTGGGGGTGGCTGCGGCAGTGGAAACGGAGTGGCTGGCAGCGTAGAGGCAAACCCATCTGGGCTGCTGATTTGTGGCAAGATATTGCTGTTCAAATAGAGAACTTGGTTGTGAAAGTACGCCACGTAGATGCTCATATACCCAAAAATCTACCAACGGAAGAACATCAAGACAACCATCAGGTGGACCAAGCTGCAAAGATTAAGGTGGCCCAAGTAGATCTGGACTGGCAGCATAAGGGCGAAAAATTTATGGCTCGCTGGGCCCATGACTCCTCGGGCCATCAAGGAAGAGATGCAACATGTAGATGGGCTCGTGACCAAGGGGTGGACTTAACTATGGACATTATATCACAGGTTATCCATGAATGTGAGACATGTGCTGCAATCAGGCAGGCCAAGCGGTTAAAACCTCTTTGGTATGGAGGGAGATGGTTGAAGTATAGATATGGGGAGGCCTGGCAGATTGATTACATTACGCTCCCACAAACCCGGCATGGTAAAGGTTATGTGCTCACAATGGTAGAAGCAACTACAGGATGGCTGGAAACATATGTTGTGCCCCATGCCACTGCTCGGAACACTATTCTGGGACTTGAAAAACAAGTCCTGTGGCGGCATGGTACCCCAGATAGAATTGAGTCAGATAATGGTACTTATTTTCGAAATAATCTTATAAATACCTGGGCAAAAGAACATGGCATTGAGTGGATATATCATATCCCCTATCATGCCCCAGCCTTCAGGAAAATTGAGTGGTATAATGGGCTACTAAATGCCATGCTCAGAGCAATGGGAGGCGGAACTTTTAAGCATTGGGACACATGTTTAGCAAAGGCCACCTGGTTAGTCAATACTAGAGGATCTGCCAACCAGGCTGGTCCTGCGCAGTCAAACATTCTACGTACTGTAGATGGAGACAGAGTCCCAGTAGTGCACCCTAAAAACATGCTGGGGAAGACCATCTGGGTTATTCCTACTTCAGGTAAAGGTAAGCCCAGACATGGAATTACCTTTGCCCAAAGACCCAGGTGCACTTGGTGGGTAATGCAGAAGGACGGGGAAGGCCGATGTGTACCTCAAGGGGACTTAATGTTAGGCGAAAATAGCCAATAAGCTGTATTAGATTAATCACCACACCACCCTACCAATGATTTGTTATGGAAAACATGAACTTGGATGAAGTTAGGACTGGTTCCAGCAACTGATGCCCAGTGACTACCGCAGACTGTGAATACAGACAGCATCAGATGCATCATCCACCAGCTCCAACTGCAACAGAGATTGCATGCCTTCCTCCTGCCAGGTCCAAGGACACTTGTGCCCTACTGACTGAGCATCACTCCTCCTGCCTGAAGGGACTGTTATGACAGATGGAACCTGAAGCTATGGACCAAATGAATTCATGATACATCCTGAAGTGATGGCCCATGGACTGAGGGAATGATATCTGTGTGCACATGTCTATGACCAAGGAAGAGGATAGTAAATAATTAGAATGTATTAAAAATATGGAACTTGAACGTAACGTAAATGATATGGAATAAAGCGTGGATACTGTCCTGGTTGGGGCTGGACTAGAGTTCCCGTTGGTTTGGCAGCAGGAGGAGTGCTGCAGCACACTGAGACCCCAGGGGCTCCCCAGGCCCCAGTGCCCTCTCCAGTGTGTGGGGGGAGCACAGCTGGAGGGCTGGGCCCGGATTGGCCGATAGTCCATGTCATGTGACATTGTGCTCACTATATAAAGGCAGGAGTGGGCAGGGAGGGGCTCTCACTTCCAGGAGTGTGGCTGTGGGGCCTTTGTGTTTGGGATTGCCGGCCGGGAGCAGGCGGGTGTTGGTCGGCGGGTGGTGAGCAGCTGTATTGTACATTACCTGCTGTCAGCATGTTGTTCTGTTACTGTTATTAAACTGTTTTTATCTCAACCCGTGAGACTCCCTTTGCCCCTCTGATTCCCTCCCCATTCCCAAGTGGGGGGAGGGTGGGTGAGTGGCTGCGTGGCGTTCAGCTGCCGAGTAGGCTCAAATGACGACAATAGTTGAAAACTTAAAGCTGCTTTACAGACTAAGATATTTAATCTAAAATATTCATATTTTTATTTTGAATAAGCAGTGATCTCTGTTCGCTTTTGGGAGCTTTGCTATTCTGAGAAAAAGAAGACAAAACTACTGGAAATTAAAGACAATGTACAGGAGAGCAGGCTAAAAACCAACATATTTGGAACAGGGCTTTGTGCCACCTAACTTTTGCAATGTACTGGCTAGACTAGAAGGAATAAGGGCAATCTATTTTTTTGCCTTGTTTTCTACTTAAAATTTTCAGTAATTGGAAATAAAGAGCACGACTCCAGTTTGCTTCTAGAATAAAGCTCACAATAGAACAATTTCATAACTTCATTTTATGCTTATCAGCTCTCTTTCGCTACATGTTCCTAGACTGTGCAATGTCTTTGTGGTCAGTACTGATCTTGGAAGTACAAATGCTATTTGCTGCATTCTGATATATTTTAAGAAACTGCTTGAACATGTGTGTGGTTTCTTGGGTCCTTGTGTGATCACAGCAGATAGGAACTGTAAATACCACAGAGTTGCCTGAAATACCCTACAAGAAGTCTTCTTAGAGAGCCAACACAGAAGATACAGTAGAGGAGAAAGGAAAAGGAACAATAATGATAGCATGTGGGACATCTCGCTTTTTCAGAAGCCAATGAGCAACACAAAACTGAAAAGCAATGCTAGCACCCTTGGTTTGAAAACTAAAATAATGCAATAATCCCAACCACAGCCTGGGATCTCAAGTTCAGGCACCATACCATAGCCTGGTAAACATCTGGGGGGAGGCCTTAAGGTTCTTTATCTGCCAAGGAAATCCAAGTTTTTATTAAATAAACAGAAGATTTTTTAACCCTATTTGAATGCAAGTGAGTGTCAAATGTACTTTATGTTAGGAAGCTGTCACGTTGTTGAAGTCTTAAAGCTATATCTTGCTCTAGTAATTATAAGAATTAGTAATTATAGTAATTATAAGAAGTAATTATGTAAAATTTTCTTATATTTAACATTTTTATGTCATTCAACTTCATCTGTTCCTATCTTGGCTCTCATAAGTTACCAGGTGTCTTAGTTTGGGCTGAAATAGAGTTAATATTCCTTTTCAGGGACTAGATGAGTGCTGTGTTTTGGATTTAGCTTTGGGTTTGTTATGGGAAGAATGCTGATAGCACACTGATGTTTTCAGCTGCTACCGAGACTTCAAGGACTCTCCGACTCTCCATGTCCTGCCCATGTGCAAGGGCACAAGGAGCAGGGAGGGAGCACGGCCACAGCACCTGACCCTAACTGGCCAGTGAAATATTCCATATCATGGAACGTCATGCTCACTATATAAAGAAGGGGTGGTTGGGAAGGAGCTCTCTCGCTTCCGGGATTGCGATTGTGGGATCTTGGTATCTCGGGGTCGCTGGCCGGGAACGGGCTGGGTATTGGTTAGCGGGTGGTGAGCAATTACACTGTACATTGCCTGTTTATATATTTCTTTTTGTTTTCCCCCCATCATCATTATTGTTTTTGTTTTATTGTCATTATTAAACTGTTCTTATCTCAGCCTGCGAGTCTCCCTTCACCCCTCTAATCCCCTCCCCCATTCCCAGGAAGGGAGGGGGAAGGGAGGGTGATTAGCTGTGGTGGTTGGTTGCTGATCAGGCCCAAACCACAACACCAGGTAACTCTGTTTCAGAAGAAATTATATATATTCACACAATCATAAAATCATAGAATCGTTTGGGTTGGAAGGAACCTTAAAGATCATCTAGTTCCAACCCCCCTGCCATGGGCAGGGACACCTTCCACTACATCAGGTTGCTCAAAGCCCCGTCCAACCTGGACTTCAACACTTCCAGGGAGGGGGCAGCCACAGCTTCTCTGAGCAACCTTTTCCTGTATCTCACCACTCTTACAGGAAATAATTTCTTCCTTACATCTAACCTTAATCTACCTTCTTTCAGTTTAAAATCCTTACTCCTTGTCCTATCACTACAGTCCCTGAGAAAGAGTCTCTCTCCACCCTTCCTGTAGACTCCCTTTAAGTACTGGAAGGCCTCTATAAGGTCTCCCCAGAGCCTTCTCTTCTCCAGCCTGGACAACCTTAAATGTCTCATCTTGTCCTCATAAGAGAGATGCTCCAGCCCCCTGATCATCTTCATGGCCCTCCTCTTGACTCACTTGAGCAGGTCCATGTCTTTTTGACGTTGGGGACCCCAGAGCTGGACACCGCACTGCAGGCGGGATCTCATGAGAGCAGAGGGGCAGAATCACCTCTCTCAACCTGCTGGCCACACTTCTTTTGATGCACTCCAGGGCGTGGTTGGCTTTCTGGGCTGCGAGTGCACACTGATGGTTCATAGTAAAGCTTCCATCCACCAGTACCTCCAAGTCATTCCCTGAAGGGCTTCCCTCAATCTACCCACTGCCCAGCCTGTATTTGTGCTTGGGATTGCCTCGCCCCATGTGCAAGACCTTGCACTTGGCCTTGTTGAATTTAATGAGGTTTGCATGGGTCATATTCAATGACTACAAACTAACATCTCCAGTCCAAGATAAATTTTTCTCTCTCCGTGGTTTAAATTGCTAACAAAACTCTCATATAAACAAAATAACAATAGTAATAGGGAATAATCAAATACTTCATAGTTCATCAGAATTATAAATTTATTTTCCCAAGCCATAAAATAAACTTTGGTAAACTATCCATAAAATTAAGTTGTGCTGCACTAAAAAATAATCTGTAATATTAGAGGAACAAAATTCATATTATTGAGCTGTTCCTGCCTGTCAGCCTAGGGTGTAGAGCAGAAATCCAAGTAACACAAGGTAAAGCAACTCCAAGAAGGTGTGTCTGGCAGCAGTGGATATATGCTATATTAAAACATTTTTGAGATTAAAAGAGGGGTGTTTTGTGAAAGACTTAGTAAAGGCTAGAAACTTTTCTCAATGGTTACATATATTGCTTGCCTTTGGATTCCTCCCTTTTCAAATATATAAAAATGTAATTTTTTCCTCAAGGATCCATTTCCAGGCTTGTGCTCCTTCCTCTCTTTTGTACACCAGGAAGACAGTAGTAGCTTGCACTTTCAGGACACCTTAACTCTGAACTACATATTTGAGTAAAGTGATATTTACAACTCTCTTACTTAATACAATAAGCATTAAGAATGCAGTTTTCCCAGTTCTTTTTCCATGTATACTGTTTTGGGTATACAGGGCCTTGCAGAAATATGTACTGATAACAATAATTGTGCGCTTCAGTATTAATTAAGTTGGATAGAATAGGCACCACCACTGACAGATAAATAAGGTCAAGTTAGTTTTAAATTAGTTATTTAACTCCATTGGTCTCAATCTAATATTAATGCCCTCTACTTTTTACATATCTCTGGGGGAAAATAGTTGTGAGAAGTTATTTTATTTTAGTACTTAAATCCATTCTACTGTTGATATTGTCAGTTAATAAACACCTTTAATTTTCCATAGAAATTTAGGATTTTGTTTTCCCCCATTTAACTGGATGAAACTATCTATTCTGCAAATCAGATTAATGTTCAGTCTGAATGCTCTGGTTAATCACAAGGATTCTGTGACACAAAAAAGCACTGTTTAAATAGAGCTTGAAAATATTCCAGGACATTTATTTTAGTTTTATGAAACTGGCTGTCCTTTCAACCTATATCCACCTGAAAGATATGTCATGAGGCAGTACGGTCTACATTTTGACATCGTACCTCGGTAAAAAAATTAATAAGAAAGCCGAGGAATAACAGACCAGGCGCTGATTTAAATGCTAGTAACTACAAAGTCTAGTAAAAAGTTAAATATCAAGCAATTAGTTCACATTATTAGCAGTCATATTTTTTGTATTATATGACAAAATAAATGTCAGTAGAAGGCTCAGGCACATTAGGGCTTGCTACTAATGTATGGCCAAGTATGAAATCAACTGTATAATTTACACATCTCCAAGCATGTCCTTCATATTATGAGATGTCTGCATAAAGTAGAGATGAAAGGTCAGGGTGATAGTCAAATTTGGGAGGAAGAAATTCATATACAAAAGACAAAGACAGAACCTTTGTTGCAAACTAATTTTCTTTTCAAAGAAACAGCATATTCGTGTCTGAAGCTGTTAAATGCAACTCTGAGGAAGGTACATGGTTGCACAGTAAACACACTGAAGTATTCAAGAGATGTGATAAATACAATTTTATTATGACTCTGATTTATCATAAAGATTGCATTACAATGTATACAACAGTATCGGTATCCTGCAATAGATAAGTGGTCAGCTGCAAAACCACATTGTAGTAACTGCCAGTATAAACCTCTGTGTCTATACAAGTCACACTCTTGCCCTCCATCACCATCTCATGATGGCTTAGTCCAGTAACAGACCTTCTTGTTTTCTCCTGCACATGTAATACCCTGCACTTTTGCTGCCACATCAAATATGCTCTTTTCCAGCTCCAGGAATCAGCTTTCACACACAAATACCACAGCATATCCCTTCACATTCCCAGTACCATTCATCCATCATTGGGTAACTAAACAGTCAAATCTCCACTACTAATTTTGTAGTTGTTCAACCTCACAGGAACCCTCAGCAGCTCACTGGATCAAAGAGAATCTCTCTCCAGTTAAAACAATTCAAACATAATGATTTCATGAAGCTTATCTTCCTTTTCTCAAAGTACTGACTTGGATGCTTCTATCTCTGCTTCAAACAATGCTACTATCTCCCTAGAAACCTGGTGAAGAGCACTCCACCTCTGGCACTAAAGGAGATACACACACATTGGCTACCCCATAGTCTGAACAAGGAAAGCTGCTGCTCTTATTATTTCAGGAAATTCATATCTTTAGTATTTGCTTTCCACACATCCCAAGCACTGAAAAAATATGTACACGACTAAGTAATATTCTTGACCTGTCTCTCCAGTTCATTCTGGAGGGGAAAAAAAAAAAAAAAAAAAAAAAACAAACCAAAAAAAAACAGCAATTGTTGTTTCTACTGCAAGTGCAGAAGGAATAGATCACATATCCTGAATATCAGAATGACCACTGGTCCAGGGCTGAGTTCTGTTTGGTTTCTGCCTTATAAGGGAAGATGTGGGGTAAAACTTGAAATTGTTGAATGGAAAGACAGCAGATTTATGATGTACCTGTGTAGGAGTTTCACCACTGAGACACTTGGTAGTGATCATGGCAGTGATGAATCAGTAGGTAGAAATGTGAGTGAGAAACAAAAATTCATGATAAATTCTGCTGTCAAGGCAGTTTTTACAATTAATAATCATAAACATTTCTTGTTAAGTATTCATGTTCTAGATAGCTTTAAAATTAAAAAAAAAAATCAACAACAAAACCACCAAAAAACCCATTCACCCATTTTTTTAATTTAATATTTCAGTAACTGTTTTATATTTGTGTATCACCAGAAGAAAATTAGTAAGGGATAGTATTTTCCAGGCCTAGCATGTTTGCTATGTAGAATATTTAAGAGTTCAATGACAGAATAGGAGCTTTATTAAAATGACTTCCTAGCTGTCCTTCAATGCCTTTCTTTCTTCCAGATCACAAGATTTTGTAAATGGCAGGTTTTAATCCAATATGCCCCATGTTTCAACTGAAATTACTAAATACTACATACACCCTAATATCATAGCTTTTTTGTGTCTTTAATATAAGATTTGTGAATCCCATGGCCCAGCCATATAATAAATTAACATTTATGTATTTTAACAGATTTCTGCAGCATCATCTGCCCTTTTCTCCCCTTTGCTTCTCAGTGTTCTTCCTCTGCTGGTCTCCAGCACAGAATCCAAATAAAGAAACAGCCTCTCCATTCTGAATCTCACCCTATGACATACACACTGCCTATGATACTCAGCAGACCACCTAGTTTTGCTTAAAAAACTACACACAAATTTAATCTAGTTTGGTTAGTGGTTTTATTGCTTAAAAGCAACTGTGTGATGCATTCAAGATATAAAGCACCATCTTTATGAACCAATTCAGTCTTCTAATGTAACAACACACTATTGTGGACATTCTTATGAATAAGGCTGCAAAGTAGTAGTGAACTGATTTCTGTGGGGACATTTGTTTGTTCTGACAGCATGAATTAATCTTTGAATTGTGATGTCATGTTTGGAAAAAAAAATAAAACTTTTAATCTTGTAGCCCAAACTAACCAGAGTTCATACTTAGTCTGGGAAGCATCCTGTCTCTAATTAACATGAAAATAAATATTTTAGCTGATTTTTGATCCTGTAGGCACATCTCAATGTATTTCAGTCGAACTCTTTTCCTTTGCCCTTCAGACTCATATTCTTGTGAGTTAATTTCCTTTGTATTTTCAGTGCTAGACAAGAAATCACTGCAGTTAGTTTTACATAAGGCCGCATAAAAGAGAAGATAAGTGGTTCTAGACAGCCATACTGCTTTGTGAAGTACTGAACTGTGCTATGGGTTGACATACCCTTAAAACTGCTACTAAATCATGCAGGCTCAAAAGTCAGAAAGATTATTGAAATGTACTTAAATGGTTCTTTGACACCATTTTTACTTGAGCCATTAGGTTATTACTGCAGCATAAGGAGACATTCAGAAGTGGTTTTTGACATGAAATACATTACTGCCTGTCAGAGTATGCAATGGAGATCATGGTATGTATAGACCTTTCATATATTACATGATAGATAATGGCTTCTTTGAAAACCTTTTATGGTGTACTACATTAACCTATAAAGTAAAATATGGTTATGTGCATTTTTGAAGTTATTACATACTTCATTAATAAATTATTAAATACTTTGAACTATTGAGATGATGACATACCTAGCTTTCTGTCTACTTTTATAATAATAAGATGCATAATTTCTTTGTTTTCCTGATTAAGCAACCTCAAAGTATCTGAAAAACATTATTGTTTATTCATTACAGTCCTCTCGTATTAGTTATTCCTGAATTTTCAGTAGCCACTCTGTATTCCACTTTGTGACCTATGCACATCTGCTTCCTGTTTTATAGTTTACTAATCTAATTACTATTTAAGTCAGTTTTGGTCCATGTCCTCACATTCAATGCCCTGAGCCACAGCAACACTTCAGAAGAATCGCATTTTCCTTCCCGATTACCAGTTGCCATCAGAACAAGAACTCTGTTCTCATTTCTTGGGAATTGGGTGTAGGTCATTTCTTAACCTGACAAGAGGAGGCAGGCCACTATACATACCTGCTCCTTTCTTCCTTTGATTCCATGTATCATCAAAAACAGAAGCCCATAGAGGTTAAAAACCAAACTGCACTTCTGTTTATTCATTTAAGCCACATTGACAGAATACAGACATGCATCTACAGTCATACAATCTACAACCATAAAATCTAAATGTAGGAGAAAGCTTTCTCCAGCAGCCAAACTTAGTCCTTAGAGCCTTCAGAGAGTTTTGAAGATTAATTTGCTAGTTCCTTTCAATATACTTCTAACTAGCACTAATTGAAATCTGAGCCATCAAAACTATTAATTTTAAAAAATTAGATTTTTTTTTTGCTCTTTAGATGTAACTCTTCTAAACAGAGCAAAGTTCATTTCCTTGAACCTGATGCTCAACAAGATTTTTTTTTATTAAAATAAGAGAGTTATACACTTCACTTCTTTTAAAAAATTGTTGGATCAACATATCTAGGAGTTCTGTCTCTGCTGAAGTTATAATTCCTTCTAATTTACATGATCAATTTCATGTTCAATTTCATTTCAGTGGACTTCAACTAAATATCACACCTTCAGTCATTTTGTTTGCACTGGTATGATCTCTACTCAGTAAACATCTTTTCTTCAGGCTAACTTAAAAATGTAGAAATTGGCTGTAATTGACAGATGTCATGGAGGGAAAGAACTGAAAGAAACCAACAAGAAATAGCAGTTGTTCCTATACTATTCCAAACCATCAATTGATCTAAGGCTAGTCAAGAATTGTCCCTGATTGTATCCTTACAGGACTGTGAGAAAGGAGAAACACTGATTGTGCCTATTTATTTAGAGGAAATGCAGAAATTTAAAATGATTCCACAAGACATTCCACAATTTACCACAACAACCCCACCTGCCTTCAACATAATATAGCAACTGCTCCTAAACACACATGCACAATGAATAACTATATAAACTTGTCTTACTGCCTTTTAACTTAGGCAAAAATATCCACAACCACACCATCACCCTGATAAAGAGCACAGAACCATAAATCAATATTATGCCCCAGGAAAAAAAATAACTACATTCCCAACATCCCCTTGGAAAAACAAATAAAACAACTAAACAAACAAAAAAACCAAAACAAAACAACCAAAAACCAAAAACAAAACCCACAGATTTTTATATAATTCCGATTTTTAATTCATAAAGGAACAGAATCATTGTTATGATTTTCTTTCTCTCACAATGAGTCAGGAGTCAAGTACAGGAGAGAGGTTACACCCTTTCTTAGTTAGAATTAAAATTTTTAATTAGGAATTATGTTCCCTGTACTTGTGTAGGACTGTACATTTTGTCTGTTTTGAACAGATGGCGATAATACCTCACTGACATTAACGTTGTCACCCACTGTCACCCTGCCCTGTATATGGAAGCAAAGACAAAGTGGAAGTATAAAGTACATTCAGCTGTTTGGCTGCAAGATCACATGCCTTGCAACACAGACCAGTCACAGTTATGTGCATATTGTCGAGACTTGATTGACCTTTTGATGCAGAGGCTCATTAGTCAAGTGTTTTCTCTTAAACAGAAAGGGTAACAGCTGATATTCATCTACCTTTTGCTTATTCAAACCATTAGCAGGACCTTTTCCCTTACCTACAGAATAACTTACGTAAAGTTTGTGCGAATATAATATTTCAGGTTTCCCTTTCTATAGTTGAAAACAGCCACTGGATACCAACAAAAGTGAACATAGACCAAGAAGAGGGCTGATGATGCAATTATAACACATAATTGCTTTAGAAAACAAACTAAAGCCCCTTCACCTTAGTCCTTTTTGCCTTGGAAAGCTACCAGGAAAAAAACAACTATTGCCAAATATGACTAAATAAATTATTTTTAAGCTTTATTTCACATAATTTAAGGAAAAAAACAAACAAAAAAACAAACCAAAACTAAAACCCACCCACTAATTCTCCTCTCCTAAATATGTAGGGTCATACCCACAAACACTGTCTCTAACCATCTACCTTTATATCCTTATGTATATGGTAAAATTATGCTTCCACTTAGTATATGTAATATACCTACATAAGTTCCTGTGATGGTCTGACAGAATCACAGCTGATGTCTCAAAGATCCAGTAAAGAACTTTGGTGAAGGGAACAGTCTCTGTGGAAACACCAGGAGAGTGATGGGAAAATGCGTTAAGAAGAGAGGGTTCTATGGAAGTGGGACTGCACTTTTTTGAGTCTGGACTTCCCAAAGAACCAATAGAGAAGCCATTTCCATGACACATGCACCAAGAATAAATTCAGTCATTGGTCATACATGCAGGGACTGGGGAGTAACTTCCCAACGACCCTTAAACACACTGACCCATTTCCAGAAGACTGAAGGTCCAGACTACCAATACACCAAAGCCAAGAGAACTCTAGAAGCATAGACTGCTCAATTAGCCAAATGAATCTGAGTACCTGCCCAGAGGAGGGGAAAGTGATTATAAAAGGACATTAATCAAAGCCCTGAGTGGTGGTGCCCCTCTGGAACTAGACCTTTAGGCTGGCCTGACCATGCTGGAACCATCACGCCAATATCTGTTATGAACAAATAAAATCTAGGTTTCTGAGTTGAAGAATTCCTAGTGTCATTTCACTTTAATCCTGACCTGATAATCAGGGAGTCTGAGTCACCATCCAAGAAATTGGGACGTGACAGTTCCTGAGTTTAGAAACATATTATAATTAATAAGAGAAGAACAGAGCTGTAACTGACAAAGCCCACTTTTAAAGAGATCATAAATATAGCTAAAAATTGTATTTTGATATCACCCCCATAGTGCAGTTGAGGATATTTACCTAACAGCAAAAGATAATGGATCTTACCACTTTTAATCTTAACAGAAATTTAATTTATGATGATGAAATGCTAATAACAACACATTGGCTTCAAAAATGTGATAGACCCAAGCAAGTCTATTTAAACCCTGCTTCAGCAGAAATTTTTTTCATGCTAAACACCCATTAAACACCAATAGCATTAGAGGATTTTACACTTTGTAGCTCCTTTGAAGATCTCAACTGCTCTCACAGTACATAATGTGTGATGTACTAGAGGCAGTGTAAATTTAAAATTTTATTCTTTTAAATGGTGAGTTAATGGGAATTGAATGGGCAAATATACTTCAAAGGAAAATTTTAGTTTACTTCACTCCTCAGAAGAAAGGAGAGAAGTCTTATACAGAGGATGAATTAATACTGAGTATAATGTGTGAAGGAACTTCACTGAAGAACATGATGTTGAAAAGGAATTTCTTGAAAACAAGGATTGATTGAGTCACTCACCCAAGCACTTGCTGTGCCTTCCAGTATTCCAGATACCCTCCAGGCAAATATCACAACCCTCAGCTGTTATTCCAGAAGGGCACACATCTTCTGCCAGCCCTGAAGGAACATTTCAAATCATCTGCTGTGAGAGTACACAGGGGAAGGAACTGCTTCCATTGTCTAGAATCTTTGACAAAAGTCAGCTGGAACAAGAGACTGAGCCAAGAGAAGGGTGCAAAGAGGGACAGCTGGAGGCCATGCTCACACTGACGGTAGAAAGCTAGAGAAATGCTCTTGCTCCACTTACAGACCTTCAGATTCAGAATAGGTACAGTGTCCTGGGTGCTGGTGAGAACAGACAAGACCTGTCAGGGGATTTATCTGAGCTAACTGAGCCCAAATATTTTCTCTACACAAAAGCGAAGAGGCAAGTAATTGTTACTGGAGACACCCTCCTGTGGGGACCAAGGCACCAATCTGGTGGCTTGACAGATGGTGGTATCTCATGTTCATTGCTTGACCAGAACTAAGGTCCAGAGTGTTGCAGAGGGATTTCTGAGGCTTTCTTGGATCCTTGATGTATTTCTTTTCCATGTGAGCACCACTGATACTGCTGGGGGTAACCCAAAGCATGTTAAGAGCAACCATGAAACTCCGAGGGCAAGGGTGAAAGGCATGATGGTGTTAGCAGTTGCAATCGCGAATAGAACTTACCTACACAAAGCAGATAAGCGGGCACTTCTTTATTCCAGCACTGGTTAACACGGAGGAGAGCTCCACCAAAAAACATGTTCCCCGACAGGTACAAAGCACAACATATTTATATACTTTTTCAGCAGAGTCATGGTTACATAAGAACAACAAAATTCATAAAGTTTAGTTTGACCTTAATAATGATTGGCTTTCAGTTACCTCACCTTACCTACATTCCTACTCTACAGGAATCATTGGTCATCTTTAGTGATCAATTTAAATAGAATGGGGGGAGGGTAATGATTAGCATATTCATGTTATTTCATGGAAATCATTATAATATGCAAATGCCTCTAATGCATGCGTGGTTATTTTGGATGGCAGTCCTCTGGTGGTGGTCAATAGTCTTCATCACTGTGTCGGCTGATTGAACTCCATCCCTGCTCATGCTCATTTTATCTTTGGCTAATGATCATTTCTTCTTTGGCCAATCTTCCCAACCAAAACCAGATTCTTCTGGTACCTATTGTTTCAAATCAAGATCCATAACCAGTACCCATTGTTTTGATTCAGAGTCCATAATTATTCTTATAGTGTTTAAGGCACACAGCATACTAGTTACCTAATCCTAAGGGCCTTAGTGTACTTTATATTCTCATAGCTACTATAGCTTCATTTTAAATCAAAGTCATATTTTAAACTAAAATCAAAATAATATTATAGAATTCAAGCTATTTTATTAAGGTAATTGCAACAATGGGGCCCACATTGTATCTTCTCAAGCCTGTCACTGAAGGGGAAGGACTAGAGCAGAAATGGTCTCACCTAGCAGGTGAACAACTGTCTGTGCATGCCTGGTGCCACAGTCAGGACTTTGGTTGTAGGACACTCTCTTTACCCTTGCAGCAAAAAAGACCAACAGCATCTTAGGCAGTATTAGTAAGGGTATACTCAACAGGTGTAGGGCTGGATTGTCCTCTCTATCCAGTAGTTTTAAGACTGCATCTAGAGTACTATATCTAGTTTTGGGTTTCCCAGTACAAGTAAAATATCAACATCTTGGTGTGAGTCCAACAGCAGGCCACCAAGGCAGTCAGGGGCTAGAGAATGTGACATGTTGTGAGAGGCTGAGACAAGTAAGCCTGTACAGTTTCTAGAATAGAAGCAGCAGGAAGGATCTATTACTGTCTAAAACTACCTGATCAGAGAACACAGGAATTATAGAGCTAGGCTCTTCTCAGTGGTGCACAGTAGTAGGATGAGAGGCAATGTGCGTAAGTTGGAACATGGGAAATTCCAATTAAATATCAGAAAAACTTTTTTTTATGGTGATGAAATACTGGAACATTTTGCCCAGGGTGGTTGTGGAATCTCTGTCTCTGGAAACTGGACTGTGCACAGCCTTGAGCAACCTCATCTAGTTAGACCTTCTCTATGTAGAGGTTTGGACTTCTGGAGGGTCTTTCAACCTCCATGATTCTAAATGAATAATGATGGGCACCAGCCCTGCACCCCAAAAATGGCCAGATTACCACACTAGTTATTAAAGGAAACTCAGAAGACCTGCTCAGATGTTTTTATAATGGAAACCTAGCATAATGTTAGATGAATCTCAACACCAATCTCTGTTTTGTTACTGGTTAAAATCTATAGGATTTTAGACATCTGAAAGCCTTAGTGGCTCTGATATCTTATAAGCTCAAATCCTATTAAGAATAATTTCTGAAACATAAAGTTATTTTTTCTAATCTTCTCAATATTTCTAATGTATAATATTTTTTTACCAAATTGCTATAAAATTTATTCATCATTTCATTGACAAAAGAGAAAGCCAGCTTTCTTTCACCCAGCCTTAGGAATATCTACACCCCAGTATCTACAAGGTTATGTTATTTCCTAGCTAGAAACAGTTACATAACTAATTCCTCTTAAATCTAAACACCTTTGTGTTAAAACCCTCTCTGGAATGCTTAAATTCTCATTCTGTGTACTTGTCTCTTAATAGTATTCATATGAACAAAATCACTGATTCAATTAACATTTTTGAGTTAACTGTACTGGAATTCTTTAGTAGTATTATGGTTACTTTATGTAATACCCATCACAATACACTTTTAAGATTTTTGAGATTGGTATTATTCCTCTAAGGTGCTTTAAGTACAAAATAATAAAAAAATGTTAGAAGAACAACATAAGACAGAGTCGGTGACTTTGTATTTTTCCTAAAAGCAAAATAAAAAGCTCTGGAGAATTGAACTGACATTTACAGGAACATCATTTTGGGTAGCATTACCACTACATAAAATTGTCCAACCTCCCATTACAAAAATCAGCTTTCATTTACATACTATGGCCATCTTTCAACTATATAGTATTATAATATCTCATTCTGGGTACCTGCCCCAGACTAAATGTTCTTGAATTATTCTTGATTTCTATGAAAAAAATAGGTGATCCTAAAATGACTGGCTTTAAGGTGACATTGTTGATGAATAAATAAAGTAGAAGAATCCCATTCCTAATTCCTGTTTTCTCACTGGAATTATTAAAAATTTAGGCATCTATTTATCACAGGAATTTAATATCTGGTTCTATATGATGTAAAATCTCAAGGCCTAATGAAAGTCCCTAGAGTTACCACTTCCAAAAATTAAGCTAAGTAAAAAAAAAAAAAAAAACTACTGTTCCACTGTAGAAAAAATTCAGTAGAGGACAAAAGACTGTATTTGAGATGTGTTTTTCCAACTTGTAAGCATGAGCTTAGATCTGAACTCTTTAAAAGATTTTGTACAAGATGTGAAGAGCACTCTTTACTTTAGGAAAGATATTAATGTTAATATCTTATTTTCAGTGTTTCTTGTCATGCAGCTAGCCAGACTGCACATGCTCTATCACCCCAGAGCCCACAAGCATGATCCAAACCAGGATCACAAGATGAAGTCAAGAGTTTCCTTACAAAATCCTTTCAGAGGTGAGCCTGGTAGCACTGGTTGCCTGGTTGGCACTGAGAGGAAGTGACCCTGTCACTATACTTCCTCTATGAGCCAGTAACAGAAACAGGGGAAGAAAGAAGAGACAGCTGTAGAAAAGTGTGACAAAAATAATAAGATAGATGGGAAGTAGGAAGTGAATTAAAGACTGATTCAGAAGACTTGATCTAAAAATCAAGAGGGATAACTAAGATGAAAGAGACAAAAGTGAGCATGAAGAACTGAAAAAACAGGGCCCACCATTGATGCTGAAACACAGAGCCAGGAAAGAGATGATATCTGAATATCAGGAAAACTGAAGAAAAAACAGTGCTGAACAGCTGCTCAACTAAGTGAGTTCCTTGTATCCTATGTATGGCATCAGGCAGATGGCCTGTAGAAAAATATAGTTCATAGCCATATAATTAAAATCTGTTTAATATTGTATGATGGATTTAAAAGAGCACATTAAGGTTGCACAAGCAAACTTAATCCTGACATGTTCTAAAGCTTTGGATGGAGTTTCAACAATATACTTTATATATTATATATATGCAGAAGGCATAAAAAAGATGTTCCATTTTATTTCATTTAGATTTGAGTCACTCCAGCTACTGGCAAGGTTTCTATGCATGATGCTTCCTGTTATTCTACTTAAGCTATAAGGTTTTCATTAAATATTTGCTTTGCATCTGACTGAAATACATTTTCAAATTCTCTAATATTCTTCAGTCACATAATTTGCTTTTACAGGCAAACAAAAGAGACTAAGCTGCTTCTTGAAACTGTTGGCATTTGTTATTTTCCTATGAGGAGAGAGCCCCAAATCATCCCTATTTAGATCACCAGAAACTGTCTTTCCTTTTTCAGAACTACTTTATTCTCACCTATTTGTTGTGATGCTGACACTCTTTTTCTTCAACTAAGTTTCTCTTTCTCATGCTGAATTCTACACTGTCTGGATATTTATGGATAGCAATATTATTCTTCTGAACCTTCATTTGGGTAGATTCAAGAAGTCAGGTTCCTTTAGACCCATCATAAAATGACCTCTCCATTCTGTAATCTTTATCCCTCATACCCATTGTTTGACCCTTTTCCTGTCTGAATAAATGACTTTCAAACCTAGGTCTTGAGAATTGTAACAGTAAATATAAATATTATATTCCTGCTTCAGAGTGGCACAGCTTCAATGAGAAGGATAGAAAATGTCCTCACCCAGGACAGAAGATTTTAACTTACTGTAGAAGACAACATCATGAGTCTGCAGGTTTCTCAGCATAAAGGTGCTTTGCCCTCACCACAAATCCCTTTCCCCCTGCTCTGCCCCCTGCCAGCTTTTCCAGAAAGGCCTAGGCAAAATAACAAACAGTTTTGAAAGAAGGTAGCTACTTCTATACTACATATAGCACTCTGTCACAGGCTGAATACTATCTGTATGAGGCAGATTTGGTCTAAGATCATGGACCAGATCAAGCCTATCAATGGTCTGAGATTAAAAAAAAAAAAAAAAAAAAAAAAAAAAAATTACAAACATAAACCCTCTAAGTACTAAATAGCAGTCAGACCTCAGGAGAAAAAAGAACTTAGGAGAGTTCCTTCTCCTTCTGCATGTGCTCAGAAGCAGGACATTTAGCATCAGAGAGCATTACCATCAAATAGAGAGGTGGTGAGTGAATAGAGGTTGAGAAAAAAATTCTGAAATGCAGTTTTGGCACTTCAATTCTGCCTACTCTGAGTGATTGAGCTCCTTGTTGGAGCTGAATTCTGTATCTTTTCATGTTGCATTTCAAAGGCATGGATATAGAATTTTGGCCCTGCAAGCAGAGCACATACATGCTTTTCAGTTTTGGGTAATTACTTAAGCTGTGGGATAGCTATGCTTGTTTACAGAATGTTATAAACTAGGCTTTGAACTATTGTGAGGAGAATTCAGTACCTGTCAATTTACAACTGTTTCTAAGCATCTGAAGTAGGTTTGTGTGTTGTTGGGTTCTTTAGCTTTTTTTGGATTGGACAAAGACAGATACTAATCTATTGGCAAGAGAGTTTATTATGAGAAAGAGTCTAAAACTTGATTTGGTTTTTACAAACCCAAGTGCTTGACGAACCAAATGACAGTTCTAGAACCAGGAGCAAAAATACTGTTATCAGCCAGGTGGAAAAGTCCTATCAGAGCCTATCTTCCACAGGTTATCGACTAGAAGTTATATAAACTACCTGTTCTGACCTCACTGTTAAAGAGAAAAATATATACCAACAGCAGAAACATTACATATAACCTTCAGGGCCACTATAAACATACACCTATATACAGACAAAGACACACATGGTTTTGTAACACCCTGTCAAAACATTCAAGATGAACTTGAATCACTATGTTCATCACCTCACAAGAGAGAGCAACAGATGATTTTTAAGATGTCTACTCAAATACCATGCATAAAGTAATGAGGGCCAGATTACCTTTTATGCACCAACTGCTTCCATTCTCTTCGGTGATGCAAAAGCATCTGGAAAATCAGTCTGATTAACTGGTTAGCCATATTTACAGCTGCTCTGTGACTCTGAAGTGTTGTAGAGCTGCTGGAACATAGTGAAAGTGAATGGGGCTTTGTATTTCCAGGAGTCACAACCAAGTTAATCAGTGACAGGTCATGTGTTTCCTTAAAAGAGGGAGGGAGGAAGGGAGGGAGGGAGGAAGGCAGGAAGGAAGGCAGGAAGGCAGGAAGGCAGGAAGGCAGGAAGGCAGGAAGGAAGGCAGGAAGGAAGGCAGGAAGGCAGGAAGGCAGGAAGGCAGGAAGGCAGGAAGGCAGGAAGGCAGGAAGGCAGGAAAGGAAGGCAGGAAGGAAGGCAGGAAGGAAAGCAGGAAGGCAGGAAGGCAGGAAGGCAGGAAGGCAGGAAGGCAGGAAGGAAGGAAGGAAGGAAGGAAGGAAGGAAGGAAGGAAGGAAGGAAGGAAGGAAGGAAGGAAGGAAGGAAGGAAGGAAGGAAGGAAGGAAGGAAGGAAGGAAGGAAGGAAGGAGAGAAACATCAACATTTTACATAGTTGTAGCAAGATCTCTCTTTTCAAAAAGTATGTTTTAGACTTAGGAAAAAAAGGAAGGCTAGCAAACAAGTTTTGTATAATTCTGACCCTTGTAGTCCTCCAGACCAGTGAAAAACATTTCCATTCATGACTATGGTCAAGGCTAACAGAAAGATAACAATAAACCTGCAGGATTCTATGCTAACTTCAGAAAGTGATGTACAGAAATGTGTGGAATTAGGAAAATGTAATTACACCAATCCTTCATTAGGATGATGAATTCCCTGGCATAAAAATCTTGACTATCAGGCAATATTTATTCTCTTTTTGACTGTTTCAACAATTTACAGACAGTGCTTACAGAAACTGAGGGTTAAAAACCTTGCAATATTCTACACTACATGCTTTTTCTGATGCTAGAAAATAATTTGGTTGCTCATTCTCTTTGCATGTTTATGAAAAAATCAAATACATAATGGATTCATTAGCAGGATTTTGATCCAGACTTATCAATCACAACTGAATGCGTTTGTTTTACTCTAACAGGTTAGGACCCTGCTTCTGGATAAGAATTTCTGTGTATTGGACACTACAAAATTAGACAACAAAGGGAAATGTTAGCTGTGTATCGGTGTGATGAAGTCTGACATCAGCAAGACAGAGAAGAAGCCACTAAACAGTGAAGCACTTGGGAATGTTTCACTAGAGCAGGAAAATACACAATACATTGCACAGGATAATTAGCCTAGTCTTTGATTTCAATTATTGCCATAAACTTGTGCAGCCTTCATCCATTCACATATCAAACATTGCTGCCTGGTATTCAGATAAAAGGTTGATTCACCTGGAGCTCCCCTAGCGTGTTAATATCATCAAGATACTAAAATAATGTTTGACTGTTGAAGGATCTTCATCTTCTAGGTAGACCACATTGAATAAACATGCTGAAAAATGATACCAAATAGATTCCTTAAATACCCTAAGGTAAGACAATTTTACAGATACTTGGTGTACTTTCTATCAGAATAGATAATTTTAACTAGCTTAGAAAGGTATTCTTCCATTAGTCCCTTAGCAAATTACTTTGTACTACATTCCAGACAGAGATGCCAATTGGTAAGAACATCCATGTAGTACAACATCACAGATGATAATATATCAGCTGTCTGAAGCAAGAAGCAATCATTGCACAGTGATTAGAAAACAGAATAATGTCCCTGTTCATGATGGTTTCTCAGTCTGAAGGGATAACAACCATTAGTTTCTGTGCTGCTACAGAACATTTGGCAGTAATGGCTGAAGAGAGCATCAGTAAGACATCAGCTGCATGAATGAGTGGTTGTGTCAGTGCTTGATTTATTTTTTTAAAACATTCTTGCATGTCAGCACAGGAATGCCTGAAGAAACAAGTGTCAAGAGGAAGGAGTGGTAGATAAGAAATAGAAACAAAATGAAGCACTATCTTAAAGAGATTCATCAAGCTAGATATGCAAAGGTCTCAGTGCAAAGATGGAGAGGTCACTGAATTGCAAAAACCTAAAACTGGCAAGGAAGAAGTGCACTAAGTTTATGGGAGAGTCACTGCCTTTTTTGAAGCCAGTCAAAATCATTGTCAAACATCTGGCAGCCAATATTGAACCTCACCCACTGACTGGCTAAATCCCCATCATCAGGGAACTGGTCACAAAAGGCATAACTGTCTTGGCAGTATTCAAGTTTAAAGTAGACATGTCCATGGAATTAGCTCAAAATAATAACCTGGAAAAAGGGACAACAGAAAAGTTAAACAGATAAACTAAATCTGCAAGACTGATGACTCAGAAACATACTGGTTGCTCCTGGTTGAAATATTTTCTTACAGAAGTATGTACTGGGGTTTCAAACCATTTCTAAGTGACCCTGGCCTGGAGAAGCTGTTTGTTTCCCAAACACAGCCGGAGTCAAGAGACACAACCTTTTTACTCTTGAGGCAAATAAAGCAGGTGAAATTAGTTTTGGTTTGTTTTGGTTTGCTTTTCTGTTCCACACAATAAAAAACTATGAACTGCTCCCTTTCAAGAAATACTTCCGATTTTATTACACTCAGCCTATATGATTCTTTTGAGACTGTGACTGACTGTTTTTAAACATCTTGTATCTGTGTAGTAGTTTTCTACTTTTTTAAAAAAATGGGTTTTTTTCTTCTTTTTATTTCATTTTCATTTCCAAAGCACTGCCTTATTATTATCCAACAAAATCTAGTATTTCTGATTAAAAGCAGTTTCTGACCAGATCCATTGCTGGCTGGTGGCATACTTCATCCGACTCTCCTGTAAATAAGTGGACCAACTAAAAAGATTAACAAAGTAGTTTGGCAGACATTTGTTATGATTTGACAGGTATTGTGAGGAATGCAAACAAGTCTGCTGGCTTAAAAGTACACGATGTGAATACATCATGCTGAAAACAAAACCAACCCCCCCAACCTATTAAATATAATTACTGGTTGTTCTAAGAAATTTAAATAGAGAGGTCAGGCTTTCACTAATTTTGTGGCTGAGGATTATTCATTTTCTTATAATTACCTGAAGGCAATATCTAAAGTGAATTGGTTTTTGAATAATTGCTCTGGGGGAAAAAAATGTGGTTAGAATGGGGAGATACTTCTTACATATCTTTTACGCTGGTCCTGTCATTTATCTGTTGTACAGTATGTACTGTCACTTAATTCACAATCAGTACTACCTGAGCTATACATGAGGCTGTGGAGACTTACTGATCAAGAAGAGCATCACTAGTATTCAACATAACTGTTCAGAAAGGTTTAAATAAGATATAATACTAATTTAAACAGAAAGCTAAGGCGCTGGCAAATCCAAAGCATGAAAATACTACTTAATTTTTAATTACTGATTGCTAAGTTTCATTTACGCCTGAGTGGCCATTGACAATTGCAATATTACAAACTCATAAGTAGTTCTGTTCAGGAAAGACATTGGGACGTGCCCTCAAGAATATGTTGCTAAACATAAGACTGCTTAGCCTGTGAAGTCTCAGCAGAAAAGCCATTAATTTGTTAAAATGGGACTAAGTTTGCAATTATTTTCTGTCTTTCTTGATAAAGGTGACTTCCTTGAGACTCCTCTATCTTCATAATATGCCTCAATCGAGTCATTATAATAATACATTTCCAAATTAAAAGGATGTTGAATTCTCAACTAAGCTCCTGTATTTGTAATCAAATACAATATGATCCACTGACTTAAGAGCATCTTGGTAGGATGGTGTGTAAATGAAGTATGAAAAGGAAAAGTCTGCTAATGGATAAAGATTTAGATTTAGATTTAATCATTTGTGAGTGTGTTATAAGTTTGAGAAAAAATGGCTCGTTTGTTTTTTGTGCTCAGGATATAATGTAATATGTTTGTGTAGACATTTAAGACTGAAGTTCTTGTACATTTCCTTTAAAGAAGAAAAGGATGAGTCTTGTAAGGAATGTTAGAATGTAATCTCTAGCTGGTTTCCTATTGAAATATATTAATTTAAAATAGTGTGAATTATATTGCTAAACATACACTTGAAGATTATTTGAAGACACTGTTTTAGTTGCAGCAAACTTGCTAATCTAGTTTTAAACACTAGTTGAAACATACTTCTAGCTTCAGAATGTACCTTCACACTGCTCAGGCAAATCTGAGTCAGCTGCAATCAAATTTTCAACCAATCCTTTTTCTGCTTAGATTTAGATCACCCAAAATCTACTGAGCCCAGTTCACACTGGAACAAATCACAGAGATGGATTTTATACCTGCAACATAAAAATAAAATTTTATGAACCACAATTAATGAGAAATGTCATTAGGCCATTTCAGTAGTGTATAACATGCTTGCACTTGAGTAAGAGACAACATGGGTAGCATATATCTGACAGGTGTAAAACACATAAGGGAATCAGCTGGTCTGTAAGTGTGAGTCAAAAACAAGACTGGGCTTTGTAACCCATTAGCAAACTGATATAATGACAGTTAAAATGTCAGAAAATCTGAACTTTCATTTTGGTGCCTGAAAAATGCGATTCTGTGACTATTGTTTGCTAGCAGTATGCCATTAATGTGTATTTCTCTTTTCCATTTTGCCCAAGAAACTTGAGTGATAACTAAGTATTGAGTTGAATTCATGGCTGATGAAAACAAGGACCAAAATGACAAGTCAGAGCTTGGAAGGAAATCCTACAAAAATATATTTAAATTATAAAGCCAAGGCACTCCAAACTTCATTTAAAAAGTCCATGATAAATCTTAAGTGTTCCTTTTTCTTGTGATATTCATGGTAGATGCATAAAAAAAGTGGTTGATACATTTTCTCTTACTGAATTTTAGCATGTTAATCAGAAGATTTAGATTTAGCCTCTAAACTAAACAAACACAAGACTGTATCTACTAGGTTATGTGACAAAACTCATCTGGACAGCCACAAAGAAGCCTAGAGCAAAAACATCAGGATGGGGAGCCCAAATAATACCCTGCCAGGTGGCCCATCACAGGGTCCATCATCCCAGCAAAGGCCCATCTGCACAAGCCCAGAGGAGCACAGCAACACACAGTGGCAAGTGGGAACCCAGAGGAAGGACTCCTGAGGTCCAACCACCTTGTCCAGGACCCTTCCTGGGCTGTTCCAGCAGAGGTCTAGGCCCCAGACCAGGCATGAAACCTATTATATGAGTCATGCAGAACAGCTGTCCAGTCACCTTTTGGACTTAAGAGGAGCTTCTTCCCAGGGGTGTGATATACTATGGGGTGCAGGGCAACACCAGTTTGAGATCACACAGGACTTATGAAATATTTAGGGGAGGAACCAAAGACAGAACAAGAGAGGGAGTTTGGTGATTAATGAAGAAACAAGAGTAGGGAAATACAGGAATACGGGGATGAAAAGGGATGGCTGCATGTTCATAGTTGGCTGGTCTGTACACTTGCCTGGATGTGCCTTTCATTTGACCAATGCAGTCTTTCCTGTCTTCTTATTAAATTTCTTTATAACTCTTTCCTGGGTTAGGGCTGTGCACACATGTGTATGCATCTGGGGTGTGAGTGAAGCAACTGAGTTCAGACAATGGGTGAGAGGGCCCGTGTGGTGCTAGTGACTGGGTTGAGTGTGGGTGTGTGTTGAGCATGTGATGGCTAATGAAGGTCAATCTGGTAAGTGCATGTGTGTGAGCTGAGTGTGTGATGGTCAACCTGATAACCTAATGAAGGTCAACCTGATAACCAGGTGATGTGGCCTGGGAACAAGGGGGGTGAATGGGTGTCTAAGGGAAGCTCTGGGTATAAAAACCTGCATATCTCTAGGAGTGAGAGCACAGTGGGCCTGGCCATTGAGACCATGGGAGTCCTGGCCAGCTGTGTGTAGGTGAGGGTCTGTAGCAGCAACTAGAGTAGGTCTCTGCCCTCAGTGGATTGTTTGCCCAGGTGCCAGCACCTCAGGAGGCTGAGATCCCAGGGCCAGTGTTATGACCCAGACTGGAAGTCCAGGGAATCGTAAAAGGTTTGTGATCCCCTCAGGTTAAATTAAGGTGAAATGACACCAAACGACTGGTTAAAAAGTTTAATTTGCAATAGAAGCAACTTAATCTTGGAAAGAATAGTAAGAAATGTGGCCTCTTGCAGAAAAATCCATGAGAAAGAAAATAAAGAAAATAGATAGAAAGGAGAGAATGAGAGTCAAAGAATCTGAATCACTACCCCAGGTTCCAGCCTTGTCTCAGGTCTTGTAACCTTGGTTGGTGGGGCCACACCTAGAAACATTCGCTGTCACCTTTTAAGTTCATTTATCTGCTGATCTGCATATTAGACCAAGAGGCAAGTTTTCCATGAAATCATGTTCATGAGAGTCAAGGAATAGGTGGAGCATGGGTTCTGCACATGCGTTGAGGGGAATGGGGTGCATTAACCTTTTCACCCAATTGAGTAAGGTTGTGATCTCCCCCTACCACCTTTACCTTTCCCCAGTTCATATTTCTTGGGCAATCATCTAGACTTTGGCTCCTTCTGGGGCAGCATGTTCCCCTTACCAGACTTTTAGCTCTTCTTCAAGAGTACAGTTGTTAGCAAGGCTTGCATCATTTATACAAACTATCAAGTTTACACAATGGAGGCAAGGTTTAGTGCTCTTCCTTAGAAGATCAGTGTAGTCCTAAAGTGTAGACATTAACTTTAACATATGGTTTTACTCAGTCTACATTTCCCCTCCTTGAGACTTATCTATAGAACTTGGCAATACAACTGCAAGGGAACAGAGCCATGCACCCTTCAATGCACTCTGTGCTTCCTTAGGCAAACAGTTTATTCCTTTGATGAATGTTTGATGCATTAACTCCTTTGGTTCCTCACAGTCAGATAATAGGCAGATTAAATGTCAGATCCCAGCTGCTGCAGGGATCTACCTTGTACATATGTATATATTATATTCTCACTAGCAGACCTCCATCCTGCCCAACCAGGGAGGCAAGGAGGATGAGACCATTAGTGCAGTCTGTGTCCAAGTGGGTGTTCTGAGACTCTGTCTGTGATTGGAGAGACATGGATTTGATGGATAGACCACTTGATGGATAAGGAATTGTCTCAATGTTTGCACTCAGAGTTATGGTCAACAGCTCAATGTCCAAGTGGACACCATTGACAAGTGGTGTTCCTGGGGTCAGTGTTGGGTCCAGTGCTGTTTAATGTCTTTGCTGGGGACATGGACAGTGAGATTGAGTGCACCCTCAGCAAGTTTGCGGGTGACTCCAAGCTGTGCGGTGTGGTCAACACAGTGGAGGGAAGGGATGCCATTCACAGGGACCGTGACAAACTTGAGAGGTGGGCCCATGAAAACCTCATAAAATTCAACAAAGCCAAGTGCAAGGTCCTGCACACGGATGGAATCAATCTAATGAACAAATACAGGCTGGGCAATTAATGGATTGAGACTAATCCTGCGGAGAAGGACTTCGGGGTACCAGTAAGTGGAGAACTGACTGTAAGCCAACAAAGTACACTCACAGCCCAGAAAGCCAGCCGTGCCCTGGAGTGCATCAAAAGAAGTGTGGCCAGCAGGTTGAGAGAGGTGATTCTGCCCCTCTACTCTGCTCTTGTGAGATCCTACCTGCAGTGCTGTGTCCAGCCCTGGGGACCCCAACATGAAAAGGACATAGACCTGCTCAAGTGGGTCCAGAGGAGGCCTTGAAGATGATCAGGGGGCTGGAGCACCTTACTTATGAGGACAAGCTGAGACAGTTGGTGTTGTCTAACCTGGAGAAGAGAAGGCTTCAGAGATACCTTATAGCAGCCTTCAAGTACTTAAAAGGGGTCTACAGGAAAGATAGAGAGGGATTCTTTTGGGGGGACTGTAGTGATAGGACAAGGGGTAATGGTTTTAAAATGAAAGACGGTAGATTCAGTTTAGATATATGGAACAAATTATTTCCTGTGATTGTGATGAAACACTGGCACATGTTGCCTAGAGAAGCTGTGGCTGCCCCCTCCCTGGAAGGTTCAAAGCCAGGTTGGACAGGTCTTTGAGCAAGCTGATGTAGTAGAAGGTGTCCCTGCCCATGGCAGGGGAATTGGAACTAGATAAATTTTAAGGTCACTTCCAACCCAAACCATTCTATGATTCTATGATCTGTATGGCTGGCCATACATGTCTGTATATATGTAGTATATATGTGTGCTTTTGTGTGTGTGCCTACTGGGAACACATCTTCAGCCTTGCTACTGGTTGGACCAGGAGACATGGAGAGGCAGCATCCTTTCTTCTCTCAGGCTTTCGTATCTGGCGTGACATATTTTCCTCTATCAGTACAAACTGATACGATGTGGAAAAGCAATGTTTTCTGGAATATAGGCAAGCAAGGTCATAAGTGTATATTAATTCAAAATTCAAGGCTTACTGAATGCTCTATTATTTTAGACAAAAAATGAAGAGATATTAGAAGGAAATGTCTGTGGTACATAATGACTATCTCACTGAGATATTAATTCCATGACAGGAAATATGTATGATAGAGACAACATATTTTAATTGTGAGACAGAAACACTGGAATATATACAATAAAGAAAACAACTTCTAGTTTATAGATACAATGTAAGGTGTATTTACAAATTGATGTATAAAGATATCACAATACTGTTTGCAGGAAACATCCAAAGCAAATCTCAACATGGAAATAATTAAGTGTCTATGCACTGGATAAATATTTACTTCCAAGTAATAATTACATCAGTAGAAGTACGCTTCTATATTGTTGTGGTTTGAGCCTGGTCGACAGCCAAACACCATACAGCCACTCTCTCCCCCTTCTCTTCTGGCAATGAGAAGAGACAGATGATCCAGGCTTGGGATTCGAGATAGGACTGGGAGGGGTAGAACACCTTTTATGGTCAGAAGCAGAAGGCAGACTCGTTAGGGGAAGAAACAAAAAACATGCATTTATTACAGACACTAACAACACATAACAGAGTAGGACAGTGAGAAGCACTGCCACATCTTGAGAACACCTTCCCCGCACCCCTCCCTTCTTCCTGGGCTCAGCTCTGCTCCCGATATCTCTACCTCCTCCCCCAATGGCGCAGGGGCAGGGAATGGGGGTGCAGTCAGTGCTGCCACTGCTTCCATCTTCGGTGGGGGGAGCTTCTGGAACTTGTTCCCCCTGCTCCATCATGGTCCCCCTCTCACAGGAGACAGTCCTCTACAAACTTTCTCTGACATGAGTCCCTTCCATGGGCTGCAGCATTTCTGTACACTGCTCCTTCGTGGGTAACCAAATTTCTCCAACTGGATTCCCTCCCACGGCTGCAGCCCTTCCCGAGCTGCTCCGACGTGGGACACCCCCGCATGCTGCAATCCTCCCAGTGCTGAATTACAGCAGCGGGGCTGCCTTTTCCCACAAGACCCTGGCCTTCTTTGGGCACAGCACCTTAATCATATAGATGAAAAACACAGTCCATAAATCAGTGTCTGCTCCACCGTAGATCTCCATGGGTGGCAGGGTAGGCCGCCCTGCCATCTCCCCACAAGATACAGGGGGGTCTCTGCTCCGTCATACCTCCCCCATCCTTTCTTCCTCCGTTCCTCCACTGACCTTGGTGTTCACGCAGCTGCCGAAGCTCCTCCTCACCAGTCCCACTGCACGTCACCACGTCCCTTCTTAAATACGTTATCGCAGAGGCACAGCTGATTGGCTCAGTTTTGGTGCAGAGGTGGAGCTGACTTGGAGCTGGGGGAGCTTCGAGAAGCTTCTCCCAGGAGGCCGCCCCTATAGCCCCCTCCCCTGCCACCAAAAAAATCCACCACTCACTCAACCCATGACATATATCTCTCATAGAATTAGAATAACTAAGATTTACAGATGATAAAAATATCATTGATGAGAAATAATATTTCCATTTAATCGACAGAGAGCAGAACAAATCTTTGCATTGATTGAACCTGATAAAGTTTCTATCAGCATTCTCACATAAAAGCAGGAGAGAGGGGGAAAACAGCTACTGAAAAACTCCTTAAAAGAGCTTTTAAAAATCTAATTTAAAAAACTATATAATGGATATTAAAAATAAGAGGAAATTATCACAGATGAGGAAAAAAATCCATAGACAGTAGCAGGGAAACTCAAAGTAGAAGTTCTTTCCTTTTAAGTTATAAGTAACTCATATTTAAACAATAAAACTTGGAAACTGTTATGATTTTCAATATTTCTAAATCAGTGGCTAATAAGAAAAAAATATTTTTATTCTGTTTTATTCTATTTTTTTATCTTCTATTTTCCTTCTTTTTCAGTCTTTTATAAGGTTCTGATTTCTGTGCAGTCAAAACTTTTTACTAGCCCTTATTAACTAAATTTGCTTCAGAGAACAAACTCTAGGTTAGTCAGTAGATCATAAGAGATAACAGTGAAAACAGCCCTATGAAAAACTGTTAAAGAGGAAGAGAACTAAACCCTGCAGAGCTGCTTCTTGAGTAGAAAGGTCTGAAACAAGCACAGATTGATGAAAGGAAATCCTGGCACTGAACTGCAGTGTTTTTATCATAGCATTTCACTGAGGCAGAGCCAGCATTTTGAAATAATACAACACAGCATTGTGACTGTCCTTCAAGCTGCTTGTCTTTCACTATATTATCCCTCTCTCAAATGTATCTTATGCATTTCTTACTCCTGAAGAGAAATGTGAGCTTCCCCACCAACCACCCCTGTTGCCACCGGTAGCTTTGAAATTAATGAGGAGAGGTGGATGGTAGTGACTGTGTCCTGTAGGTTCACATTCTCCACTGCATGAGCTTTTGTGTCAGACACTACACAGTTAACTCCTAGCACTTTCCTTAGCCTTGTCTACTTTACAATTTTTATAATGCTTTCCAAGTTTACTCACCAGCATCAGAACTGAATACAGAGAAGTGAAATAAATGGAATTATAGCTCCAAGGTTTCCTAAGAAATGGTAGGAAACTAATTAACAGCATGAACAGCCACTGAAAGAAAACTTGTTCGGTATCCCAGAAAGCTATGAATAGTTTCGATGACTGGAAGAGTAATGGACATATTGGACATTTTTATGTTAACTGAAAATAAAATTACAGCACATATGATAAACGGAGAAAAAAATCTACAAGTATTTAAGCTAATCCATAAAATCACTTGATGAATCAGTTTGCTGCTGTTAAAAAGTCTTGAAATATTAATTTGGGGATTAGGCAAAGAGGAGCTAAACCATGCAGTTTTCAGTGAGATATTTACATGACTGACATGTATCGACTAATCAGATTACACCATTTCTGTAGGATAGTTTGTAAATGGTTTCTAAAAATGAACACCAAAGAGGTGATCAAATACTGGTAAGTGGGGTTAGACATCTTGTATTTCAAAATAACCTATATATAAATCTCCATTAAAACAAAGTGGAGGAAAGATGCTTTTCCTGCATAGGGCTAGGGTAATGTAACAGACTATTAAGCAGGAAAACATTAAGAAAAAAAAGCACAACAGTGTCTTGGCAACATTCTTAGTTACAAGCCTAAACAATCATTAATTCAAAATGTCACAATTATTAAAACAATAGTAAAGCAGCTTAACTGATGTGGATAAGCGGGAAACAAGATTGCTGACATTAAGTCTTTTATTTGTACCTCTATCCATCCCATCTTGTCAAAAGGATTATCTGCAAAGATTTTTTTTCTAAAACATGCAGTCTTAGTGCAGTTAATACACAGAGACATCCTCATGATAGCTTCTTAACGCTGATGTGTGTGGTGCGGGGTAACATTGGGCATCATCTCCATCATACATAAATACAGGTTTAGGTTCTTCAAGGAACTAGACATCTGCTGCTTTTGTTACATTTGAAATAAGACATCCTCTTGTAATACTGTATCATCAGAATCAAAAAATATGATGTCCAAATTAAACAATTGTGGAGACATAACACTTTTACTCAGAGTAACCCTACTCCATTGCTGTCTACTGTATAACAATGGACAAACACTTCAGAAGAAGAATAGTCATTTTAGGCTGGAAGATGATGCATACAGAAGAACCTGTGTGTTTGATTTGGCTGTACCTTACTTTAGAATGGAAATCAAAACAGATCTAGGTGCGCTTACTGACTGAAATTCCAATTGTTCAAAGATATGTCCTGAGGAGATTAATGGACTTCGGCAACTCTATAAACATCATAAATCGAAATCTTTTATTGCCGATACAAGTGCATTTATACATCTTCCTAGCAACTGATCACACATAAACAAAAGGCTTGATTGGTTACATGCATTCTTCACACACTATTCACACACCTAAGACTAACTTTTGATTGGTTACTACCCCCTGTCCATAATACACCAGACAACTCATTGGCTTCAAGTTAGTTACTGCTATCCTAAGCCTATTGGTTAATTAAATCTTACAAGCACAAACTCAATGTTCTATATACTTTTAGCTCAAGGTAAAAAACTTTCCACTGTTTAAGATATGACCAGATGTTTTTCATTAACCGTTGCCTTGCATGTTTTCTTCAGACAAAGCTCGGCATCCTTATCTTGCTTTTCTACATTCCTGTTTGCTACTCCCAAGCCTTCTGGCCAATGAAGGTCAAGATGTCCTCATCATTCGCTATCTGTACAGAACTCTCAGTCCCAAGTCTTGTCCAATGTGGCCATTGTCCTCCAAAAACGATCCCACAATGTCCCTTGACACCACCTGGATCACTTGGACTTGAAGTACAGCCAAAATTAATTGCATAATAACTGCATGCCCCACAGGGTTTATTACCCCAAGATCACAGAGAAGGCGGAAGAGATCTCTGCTAAAAGTAGAAAGGGGAAAACTTAACCCTTTTTTAAAGGCATTATGAGTCTCTCAAAGTATTAAGGGAGCATAGCTAAGAACTGATTTGAATGTCTTTCCCCTCGACTTGTGTTCTAAGATCAACCAAGAAAATTAATTTGGAATCTCAATGAAAGAATACAAATGAGAATAAACTTGGAAAGGTTGAAAACCAAAACATTTAAAATAATCCTTACTCTGATAATATGTATTTTATTTTCTTACATATGTGCAATTAATCTTTGCCACCTCAGCTTTGCTCTTTCACCCCTAAATTGGACCATTAATATTTTTGTCTATAATTTTCAGATAGAAAAGATGCTTCTTCAAAGTGAAAAAAACCCAACCCTTGATGATAACTTAGTTTAGCTAATAGTAACTTCCAATGTAAGTGTGACACAAATTCCTAAGAGCCTCAGTGAACAAAGTATACATTTTACTAGTGCTGAAAACAAGGACAAAGGAAGTCAAACACACCCTGGCATTTCTAGCAAAGAATCTGACTTAGGTTTCACAGAATCTAGTATTAGCAGATATGAATAGATATATCGATATATTTCCTTTGGGGTGAGCATATTACACACTTAACATTAGTTCAAGCTTCCTACTCTGATATGGGGATTTTTCTTTATTCCAGTCTGTGGGTGACCACCCAAAATCTATTCATATTATGTACTTAAAAAAAATGACAACAGCTCCCCCCTCCCCCCTTTTTTATGATCACATTTATTATACACCAAGAAAAATGATGTAAAGCATCAACAACATTGATAGTATGTTGGTTATTATGCATGTAAAATCAAACATTGTTTTAAAGAGACTTAATAACAACAGAAGTGACAGGTTACAAGATTATTTAATACTCTAAAAATTCAACAATATAAGAATTAATAAGTTAAATCTGAAAAAAAAAAAAAAAGGGTCAGATTATGACATTGGTCTCTGTTAACTTGTGATCTCTACAATCTAGATCCCAAATTTTTTTTTTTTTGTTCTTAATTGTTTTAGTTTTTTTTAGTAGTAAAAATATTGAAATTTAATTCAAGAATCAAGGAAGCTTCTTCACTAAAAGAAATTAATGAGGACCTGTTTGTGGTCATATATGTTGTTTTTTTCATTCCAATTTCAGCTAATAGAGAAAAAAGGTAGACAGACATTTAAGAACATATATTGACTGAGATTGTTTTGCCTTAAAGCTGTGCTATTCAATTATGGATTAAATAGCATAAAAGTAAGGATCGGATAATGGGTAGGACTTTGAAATAGATGTTTCTAACTTTTAGATTTGAGGCCAATTTTTTCAGACATTGGCCTCTACCAGTACTGGTCGAGAACAATGGAAATGGCTAAGGACTGAGCACTCTTACAAATAAAGCTCCTAGAGTGTTTGTTATCAAATGACTCACTTTCCAAAATGCTGAGTGCCTGCCTAGCAAGTAATGTCATAAATCAATGCAAGCTGATGAAATCTATTATTGAAAAAATAAATTGAGTCACTTTCTAGAGACACTAAATATAAAAATAAACTTAATTTTATATATCTTTTAGAAAAACTTAAACCTTAGTGTGAACTTTTTCCTTCCTTCTAGCTTGATATTTTTTATATTTCTGGCTAGGTCACTTTACAAGACATTTGTTTTTATCGAGACAGTTATCTTCACTAATGCAGACAGAATTGTGATGACAGCACTTTAAAGTGCTGAAGACAGCCTATCTAGATAATCTCTGTTTTACTATGGTTTATCTCAGGCAGCTTTTCTTAATCCTTGTTCTGAGTCTGGCCAAATATTGGAACAACAGAAATGCTATATTAAATTTAAATTTGGAAAGGCAGGTGGAGCTTTTGTATTGTCCACATATTGAAACCTAGCACAACAAATCCAACTATATCTTCTGGTAGCTGTAAGGTAACTGCTGAATAAATTGAAGGGAAAAAAAGGTCAAAGAGCAGAAGTTATAAATTATTTTAGTTTTGAGCTTTCTGTAATTGCTGACATTCCTTGTTTACTAGGGAAAAAGCATGGAGAACCCAAAATAGACTCAGTCTAGACAAGAACACACTTTATGTTTGAAATAACAGTGTTTGGAAAGTTGTTTTCATGCAAAATTGGGAAAAATCTTTTATTTCAGCATAGCCTGGAAAAAAAGAGAAAAGGCCTTTATCATTCCTGTTGCTTATTCTGGGGCTTTTTATTAGAGGAAATTTGTTTTATTCTAAGTTTCAAATGTATTTCATCACCATCTTGAGCTGCTATAGTCATCAAAGATATATCTAAACATGACCTATATGTTTGATTCCATTGTTTTCAGTTACACCTGTGAAGTTGAGTCTCATGAAACTAGTGATCCATATATCAGAAGAAATGTACAACAGGGGCTAATTGTATGAGTTTAGGCACAGTCAAAAATTATATGTAACCTATGGATATTTAACCTAACATTTATGGCAACTTCTTCATTCTCTTCCCCATCACACCCACAGTCCCATAGAAAATCTGATTGAACAGTACACCAAGGATTCTTTTACATCACCTGTACCCTAAGGTAAGATTAATCATACCAAGGTCACTTCTGACAAATGGTGATGTAACATTGTAAGGAACTATAATTTAAGGAGTTAATGCCTCAAGGACAAGTTGTGGCCTTTATGATTAGTGTAAGGAATGCTGCCCAGGGAAGCGGAATGTATTGAAGGATGCATGGCTCCACTTCCTTGCTGCTGTACTGCCAAATTATTCAGATAATCCTCAAAGGAAACTAAATGTTCACCAAAAAGACTGATGAGCTGAAGTCTGGACAACTACCCAAGAAGCAAAATCTGAGGAAGAAATAAAAGTGGTAGGGGGGAGCATGACCACCTAATCTCTCACAGAAGTGAGTTCATGGAATACTTGCCTCTCTTGGTCTAGTATGCTAATCAGATGATAAAATGAACTTAAAAGGCAACAGAAAACTTTACTATGTGTGCACCCACCACCCAAGATTACACAATCTGCGACAATGCTGGAACCTGGGGTCATGAACCAGACTCTTTTCCTCTCCTCTCCTTTCCTTTTCTTTTCTTTCTTTTCCTTTTTTTTTTTTTTTTTTTTTTTTTTTTTTTTTTATTTTTTTTATTTTTATAGATTTATCAATAAGAGACCACATTGCTTACTATCCTTTTCCAAGTTTAAGTTCTTTCTACCACAGATAAATCATTATAACTTGTTGCTTGGTGTTGTTTCACCTTAATTTAATTTGAGGGAATCACAGAACCCTTACAATTCCCTGGACTCCCAGTCTGGGTCCTAAAGAGAATGTTCTTTGAAACTTCTCTGATAAAGATACTGAAATCTTTAAATAACAGTTTGAACACTGAATAATCTCTGACATTTTCCTGAATGCCTAACTTCAATCCTCTTGTTGCAATTACTTTTGTCCTAAAGATTTGGAGAACTGATTGCTGCCTTTGTCTTTAAAAATTCTTTAACTGTTGGAAGACTACCATCATATCTCCTCTGTGTTCTTTTCTCCAGTTATGATATTCCCTGTTATTTGCCATTTTCCCTACCAGCAGCATTTTCTACCATTCTGACTACACTCAGAAGTATTGTACTGTCATCCTCGGAGATATATCCATTTGGCTGTTTACCAAAATGGGATCAAGTACTCCTTGAGTCTTAAAATATTAGATAAACGATAAGTCTTTCCTTAGATAGAGAACTCCTTCTGGAAACCAACAAACAATGCTTTTATTCATTCATTGTAGTGTAATATCTTTTTTTTTTTTTTTTTTTTTTTATGAAAATATGACGGTGCTGAGCATTATACAGTTTGTGACTCAAGAAAGCACTGGATGGAGCTGATTATTCCTTTCTAAATTTAGAATTTAATTTAACACTGAATACATTTTAATCTTTCAGTGTGGACAGCATCAGTTTGCTGTCATAAAAGAAGTGAAGCCTCTAAGATCATGCTCCCTGTAAGTATGAGCTCACAGGTCCCTAGTAGTTATTTAATTTACTGACCAACATGAATCAAATTTCACAGAAGGACAAAAATGTTAAAGATGTTTATGTTCATGCAAGTATGATGCAAGTATGTAGCTATGTAGAAAAAAAAAATAGGTAGAAGTATTATAATTGCTGAAAACATTTTTGCATGTTTTCTTATGTTATTAGACATCAGTGAAACTACCCACAAAAGACATCACCACCCTCCCATTCAAAATTCTCAACTGCAGAATTGCTTCAATGTTTTGAACAGGCAGACAAAATACATGAAAAATACATTTCAGTTAGTTCTGGTACCCACTTATTTAATATCTATTTGCAAGATTATATTTCTAATAATTTTGATTTTCTTACATTGAGCTTTGTTGACACTGGCACGAATTGTTGTCAAAGATATAATTTCTAAGTCTGGATGGGATGGTGTTAATTTTCTTCATAAGTTTTCATGGATTTGCTCTTCCTATTCTCTCCTTTGTCTTGCTGAGGCTTAGCTGTCAACCAGAGTTATTTCACAGCACTACTACACTTATCAGTATTAAATGCTGTATCGTGAACTTCATTTTTAAGATCTCAGGAAAAAAGAATTGATTTTGGGTACCTGTCATAATGCAAATATTTCTGTTGCCAATCACCTGTCTCTAACTTACATGAATTTAAATTTTATTCATGTTATCTCTTGCCACTGTGCTTTTACTCCAAGGGCTATCTAAGGTCTCCTCATTAGATCTATTTTATAAAGTTTATTCTGTGTTGGAAAGTTCTGTGGGATTCTATGCCACTTATAAGGGACATAATATAAATTTAATCCACAGAAAATGGTAAATCAATGTTTGTGTCATTAAACTGAAGTTATAAACACAGAACTTTACTAAGAATGTGAAATATATTGGGAGTTGAAATCATACAGGTGAATAAGGACATAAATACTTAGATTTGACTGCTGCATGCATGTTAATTGTTAAGAAAGAAGGAATGTAAATGTTAATCTTTGCACTATTATTTCAACCCCTCCTTTAAACAAAAAAAATCCCTGGGAATCTTAAGAACACCATTATCCAGAATGCTGGAAATTAATAAAGAAAAACAGAATATATTTCAAATATTGAACTGCTATTAATCAATCACTTTCTCCCACATTATAATTGGATATTGTTATGAGCTTACTCTGTAAAATATAGAACCCTATACCAAAAGAAGTACTAATGCCTAGCTCACTCCTCATATGAGCTAATGCAATGTAGAGGACTTCTATTAACTATTTATTGGAATGAATCTTTTCTAAAGTTAAAACTGCATCTCACACAAATCAGTAGCAAAATATTGCAAGTATAATGTAGAAATATCAACGGCTGAGAAAAGAGATCTTTCTGAGTCAGGAATAATGCCCTTGCTAAGACAGAAGAAGGTAAAACAATTGCATTAAATCTATTTGTTAACTAATTTTGCCCTACATTATTAAAAAAATCCCCTATGTAACTTAATGCTACTGATACCAAATGGAAATAAAAGTATGAGAGTTATTTGATTATTTAACCATTTTATTTTCCTTTCCATTATTACCAAAATGAACACAGTAATTCTGAGAGAACAGTGTGATTCAATTATTAAGGTCTGTCTATGTTAGAGTACTATTAGTGCTAGGACCAGTTCAAAAGAAACATTTTAAAAAACTGTTCCATTGTATGTCAGAATATGAAAAAAAATTTTTCCTCTCTTAACTTGTATTTACTGAAACATCTTTAATACTTTTCATTTTTTTTTTTTTTTTCCCTAAAGCTCATATTAAAATACAGCTGTTAAGGTTTTGTGACAAAAAAATCAACATATCTCTAAACAATGAATTTGAAATATGCCACTAGTAGTTAACTCAGAGTTCTGGTATGTCAGCTAACATCACATTTAGTGCCATGCACAATAAAATTTTTATAGGCCTGTAGCAACACTTTCTTTTTTTTTTTCCCATTTAAGTACATTTTGAATTAAACTCTTAGCCATATTCTTCATGCTTTCTACTCACTGAAATACTTGACAAATCTGCTTTTAAAACTTCTGTCCTTACACTATTGTAAAGCACTAGTGTTCCCCTGGTTTCCTCTAACATATAAGATAAAGAAATAACTCTGATACATGGCACTCTGTAAAAGCCCATTCAGCTACTGAAAGTCTTTCTCATTTGGCAGTTAGTGTTTAAAAGCCACATCCTAATAAGAACTTAACTATATATTAAGTGATGCAGTGTGTGATTTTTAGGTACCTATATTCTTCATTCAGCTCGTCTGCAGCACTAGGTACACAGAATCCCAGGCAGGGTTGCTGCTCACAGACACCCAACATGTCCCCCTTTATTCAGGAGTCAGAGCTTTTTCTTTAACAATCATATTTGAAACTATTCCTTCTCATATGATAGCAATCAAAATGTGCATAATCCCAGAAAATATTATAGGTTTAGTCCAGTCTCCTTCATTCATGCTGATTGTCTTCTGTTAAGAAGACATGTGTATCCAGTAGAAACACTGGTATTACATACCTAAACAGATTTAGGCTTTCTGAATCTAGTCCTTTCCACACAGTTACACAGCTTCAGAAAGGAAAAGTGCCCTTTGGACAACTTAATAACCAGGCTGTTTGGCTCTTTTCTAACAAGTAGGAAATATAAGTTTAAAGTCCTGCTGCTGAAGCATAATAATAAATAAGGACTTCTGTAAATACTTAAACTCAGAAGTAAAGGCATGATCTTTTTTAAATAGGTTTGCTTTAATAGATTTGGGAGTCCATGCAAGCATATGGGAAATCTTCCTTGCTAATAAATTGTATTTTGTACATTAGTATTATCAGTTTATATTAGCATATAGTGTAGTGTAGTCTAGTCTAGTCTAATCTAGCCTAGCCTAATCTAGCAATAGAATCCAATGTTCATACTTTATGAAAATATTAAACTTAAGAAAGAAAAAGGACATACACTGGCATATTCTGTATTGTTATTTATGGGCAGCAGATGTTACTTTTTTCTGATACCCAGGGCAAATGAATCACACAATGATGGTCTCTCACTTATTTAGTTACAGATGACTAGCAGCTGTAATCACTAATCTAGCTAATGAAGAAAATGAAGAGGAAAAAAAAATATGGTCTCAACTTTATCTGGACCACTCATTGAAATACACAGACAAAAGCTGTTGAAATTATTGTCACTGCTGTTACATAATTTTAAAATATATTTAGTTAATTATAAAATATTTAGTTTTAATTTCAAAATTTTAACATGTGGAGCAAACTCAGCAGAACTACTTATTATAAGACAGGACTAAACTTTATTTTCAGAAGAGCTTTGAATGTCACCAAAATTGGGGTGACACAAAGAGATAAGCAGACACAGAAAATACATCCAAACAGACATGCTCCAAACACATACAAAAATGGTTTCTCGACAAAAAAGAATTTAATACCTTATATTTCTTTGTCAGTTCACACTTTGAGATTTCAAACTGTAATTGAGTACTTATCTTTACAGCACCTGGCAGAATCCTGGTAAATAAAGTATTTTATTCCATTGTTCAGGCTAGATGAAATGATGGGCTTATATGGAAGGAGAATAAAAGACAAGAATTACTAAATATTTGCATAAGTAAAAACTATATTGTTGAAACACCAGAAGCAGAAGGGTTGAACATTCTAAGAATTACCTCATCTATTAATTGGTACTTTTTTCTTTTTTTACTTCTGTTGAGGAATCTAGTATGGCACCCTCAAAACCAAACAAATAGATGAACAGATAGATGTCTAGTGTAAGAAAGATGTTTAGGATCTCTCTATAGTCAGTGGTAAAGAATACTTTCATAGAAAATTATTCCATCCTAAGAGTTCAAGAGGTGATACCTCTTCCAAGGCAATTCATTCGACATGGACTAGTGACTGTCCAGGGTGCTTGAACTGAAAGGTTAAACTAGTTGTCTAATTATTAGGTATTTGAAGGTGAGTAAAATATATCCCACTCAAGTTCTGTGGAAAAAGTCATCTGTAGCAATTAGGAGAGTGACTAGCTGCTGTCAGTCAAGGTTTCCAGCTCAGGCTTTCTAATAAGCACTTCTGATTGATAGGCAGTCCATCTTCAAATGCATGAGTGATACTTTAGAAGTGCTCATTTTTTTCTGTTAACTAATGTGGGTGTCTAGACACCTAGCCTAAAGTAAATACCACCTTTGGATGGCTAGATGAAGGTGAAAGGAACTCAATTTCAAATGATCTTAGGACAATAAATTCTTTAAAACTCGTCGCTGTGTAATTATCAGAAGAGCTAAATTTCACAATATTCTGTCGTGGTTTGGGCCTGGTTGGCAGCCAACCACAACACAGCAGCTATCTCTCCCTTCTCCTCCGGCAATGAGAAGGGACAGAGAGCCAGGCTTGCAGTTCAAGATAGGACTAAGGTGGGGAAAAAATCCCCCTTTATGGGCACGAGCAAAAGGCAGACTCATTAGGGGAAGAAAAAAAAGAACATACATTTATTACAGACACTAACAACACATAACAGAGTAGGACAGTGAGAAGCATTGTCACATCTTGAGAACACCTTCCCCCCACCTATCCCTTCTTCCCAGGCTCAGCTCTGCTCCCGATATCTCTATATCCTCCCCCAGTGGCGCAGGGGCAGGGAATGGGGGGTGCAGTCAATGATGCCGCTGCATCCATCTTCGGTGAGGGGAGCTTCCAGAACTTGTTCCTCCTGCTCCATCGTGGTCCCCCTTCTCACAGGAGACAGTCCTCCACAAATTTTCTCCAATATGAGTTTCTCCCATGGGCCACAGAGTTCCCCACACTGCTCTGTCATGGGTCACCAATTTTCTCTGACTGGATTCCCTCCCACAGCTGCAGCCCTTCCCAAGCTGCTCTGGCGTGGGACACCCCCGCATGCTGCAATCCTCCCAGTGCTGAATTACAGCAGCAGGTCTACCTTTTCCCACAAGACCCCAGCCTTCTTCAGGCACAGCACCTTGATTATAGCAAGCAGAAGCCACCGGCCATAAATCAATGTCTGCTCCACCGTAGATCTCCATGGGTGGCAGGGGGGGCCGCCCTGCCGTCTCCCCACAGGATACAGGGGGGTCTCTGCTCCAGCACACCTCCCCCCTCCTTTCTTCCTCCATTACTCCACTGACCTTGGTGTTCACGCAGCTGCAGCAACTCCTCCTCACCAGTCCAACTGCATGTCACCACGTCCCTTCTTAAATACGTTATCACAGAGGCGCAGCTGATTGGCTCAGTTTCCCAAACAGAAGTGGAGCTTGATCGGAGCTGGGGGAGCTTCGAGAAGTTTCTCACAGGGGGCCGTCCTGATAGCCCCCTTCCCTGCCACCAAAAAACTCCACCACTCACTCAACCCAGGACATATTCTTATTTCATAATGTTGGTTTTGAGTATCATCACCATTATTTGCATTGTTTCTTTCTTGCTGAACATAATGGAAGATAGATACTGGCTGAATCTCATTTTGTAGGCATCACTATTTTGGTTTTTCTTCCAAACATGATGTATTTTCTGGTTACTAATGGGTATGTGCATGTGGATTCTAGTGATACAAAACATTCTTTCTAGGCCATAGCAGAAAACTGAATAATTTTTCTCATACAGACAGTGAAATTTCAAAAGCAGAGGACCTCTGGCCACAGTAAAGACACTCCAAAAGATAATCCTTGCAGTGGAGGTACTCCTACATCTGTCAAGATGTTGCTGTTACTATTGATGACCAACAAGAGAAGACAGACCTGACAGAGTTCTCAAAGAATCTTATTACGTTGCACTGAAAAATACTGTGGTTATATTTGCCTATTACAAAAAAAATATCTTATTATATGCCTATTGGAAATATAGGCTGAAGATAAAAATGTGCTTAAGAACAGTTTAGAATAATAATGTTTTAAAAATTAGAAATGTGGTGTCTTTTCTACATATAAGTGAATTTTGCAAAATTTGACTGTGAAGTTTAAAGGTGAAGTGTACAGGAAAGATGGTAAGGGGGACTAAGGGCAAACTTAAGCATCCAACAGAGCAAGAACATGAAATATATATTGTTGTATCACCTCTTAACATGCATGTTTTTCCATTTACATCAATGGGAATTGCACGTTTTGTATACACAGAAAAGTTTAACGTAAGCAATCCCATGAAAGCAAAGTAATTAAAAGTTTTACTTGAAATAAAATTCCTTCTTTAACACAGTCCATCATGTATAGTTTTAACAGCACAGATGGTATATTGCTTTAAATCTTTCTTTTCTGGTGTCATCTAAAATAGTTAATTAAATTAAGGGTTTTTTTTGGTTTTAATAGAGAGGAGGGAAGAAAAGAATCCATGTGTGTTTGTCTCGTTAATTAAGTAAACTATTTTCGAGAACAGTTTCATAGATAAATATTTTGGTAATTCAAAAAGGCAACTGTCATGATTATACTGGCACTTTGATTCAAAGATACTAGGTAGACATCTATAGCAATTATGTTGTATGTATTATCATGGCACATTATATTTATTTTGTTGTTTAAATGCTATTATTCCACAGTTTATTGGTTTACCAAAAAGAAAAATATAAAATCTTTTCCAGTTGCGCGAAGAACTTAACCTCTAAAGGTATTAATTGTCTACAGTTACTCCCAGCAGTTGAAGCGGGCCTTATATATATATTTTTTTTAATATCTATATTGAGTTTTTTGTGGGTTTCATTGTGATGGAATTCGGTATGGATTACATTATAGTTCCACATCTGTGAAACAATGAGAAATTCTCTTACATGTAATCAAATCCTGCTAACTCCCTGGCCTTACTCTGATCCTGGGTCAAAGAGGTAAGAAACTTGCTGTATTTTTTATGTAATAACAATTGATGCCTCATAAGTGTAAGAGACATCTTGAAGCATTTGAAGACAATTTTATCCTCCTTCTAAATAACAAAAAATCTTATTAAGCATAAAACAGTGATAAAAGCAGCTTCCCATAAACTTCCCTTCCTCTTCAAACTGAATTTTGAAGCTTAATGCAAATATTTTGCCACAGGGATTTTCAATTAGGTCATTCAAGTATTTTAATACATGTATATGATGTAAGTATACTTCACTACAAACTAAAACAGAAAAAAAAAAACCAAAAAAAAACCAAACAAAAAACAAGAAAACATGTCTTCCCTAACTGAACTTCTATTGCTTGATTTCTAGCTTTCTCCATTAGGTTTTCCAGTTCTTTTTACCTGATCCTAAAAGGTATTGATTAATTCTTAGAAAAGTATGATTTTTTAATATTTTTAGGGGAATTTCTTAATACATGCAAGATTTCTGGATGTCATCAAATCTGCAAATGTTTGGTGTTTCTTCAATGCTAATAGAGAAAACATTCTCTTCTTCTGAAGTTCTGAACTGCTTCTTTTGCTAGAAAATGCTTATTGTTAATCTCTTGGGGAAAAAAAAAAAAAAAAAAAAAAAAGGAAATTAAACTTACACCTGCAGTTGAACTACCATATAAAATTGCAAATAAATGAAGATTTTTGGTTTCATTGATTCCAGGATCAGATTTATTAACTTTCTTTAAGATTTACTTAAAGATTTTCATATATGTGTTTTTATCCAAAGCTACAAATTTGGAAAAAAAAAAAAATAATATTGAAAAAAGTCCAGGGTTGAGTGAGTGGTGGAGTTTTTCTGGTGTCAGGGGACGGGGCTATCGGGACGGCCCCCTGTGAGAAGCTTCTTGAAGCTCCCCCAGCTCCAATCAAGCTCCACTTCTGTTTGAGAAACTGAGCCAATCAGCTGCGCCTCTGCGATAACGTATTTAAGAAGGGACGTGGTGACGAGCAGTGGGACTGGTGAGGAGGAGTTGCTGCAGCTGCGTGAACACCAAGGTCAGTGGAGTAATGGAGGAAGAAAGGAGGGGGGAGGTGTGCTGGAGCAGAGACCCCCCTGTATCCTGTGGGGAGACAGCAGGGCGGCCCCCCCTGCCACCCATGGAGATCTACGGTGGAGCAGACATTGATTTATGGCCGGTGGCTTCTGCTTGCTATAATCAAGGTGCTGTGCCTGAAGAAGGCTGGGGTCTTGTGGGAAAAGGTAGACCTGCTGCTGTAATTCAGCACTGGGAGGATTGCAGCATGCGGGGGTGTCCCACGCCAGAGCAGCTTGGGAAGGGCTGCAGCCGTGGGAGGGAATCCAGTCAGAGAAAGTTGGTGACCCATGACGGAGCAGTGTGGGGAACACTGCGGCCCATGGGAGGAACTCATATTGGAGAAAATTTGTGGAGGACTGTCTCCTGTGAGAAGGGGGACCACGATGGAGCAGGAGGAACAAGTTCTGGAAGCTCCCCTCACCGAAGATGGATGCAGCGGCATCATTGACTGCACCCCCCATTCCCTGCCCCTGCGCCACTGGGGGAGGATGTAGAGATATCGGGAGCAGAGCTGAGCCCGGGAAGAAGGGATAGGTGGGGGGAAGGTGTTCTCAAGATGTGACAATGCTTCTCACTGTCCTATTCTGTTATGTGTTGTTAGTGTCTGTAATAAATGTATGTTCTTTTTTTTCTTCCCCTAACAAGTCTGCCTTTTGCTCATGATCATAAAGGGGAATTTTCTCCCCAGCCCAGTCCTATCTCGAACCCCAAGCCTGGCTCTCTGTCCCTTCTCATTGCCGGAGGGGAAGGGAGACAGAGCCGCTGCGTGGTGTTTGGCTGCCAACCAGGCCCAAACCACAACAAAAAAATACTGATATATTGAAATTCATTTTCTACACCTTTTTATTTTTTGTAAAACAGCAGATATAATAAAACTATATCTTCAGGTAATCTTTTAATTTGGCTGATTGAGTTTCCCTTGACTGTAAAATGGAACAAGCATTATGTTATCATATATTTTGCTTTCTATTTGGATGTCTCTAAGACGATCAACTTTGGCTCTGAATCTGAAAACATTTCTTCTATGGGTAAACCATAAGTTTAAGAAAATCACTTTCACAGCATATTCTTATATAATATTATTATTTCTCAAGTTTTTACTAAGACTGACCTATTGCTTCAGAGGTTTAGGGTATTTCTGGGTGTATAATTTGTGTACTACCAAATTATCCTGGCCAACCAGGATATGTTGCCCATAAAAGTCATGATTTGGGAATTCTGCATAGAAAAAGCAGTAATTTTTATCAAACCAAAAAATGTAACTGTATACAAAACACAGTTCATGGGAACAAAAATAGAATTTACAGAGAAATAGAACCTCTATCAAAGGCTCTGTCAGTATTAGTTAATAAGCATGCTCCATGTAGCAGCAGAAATTCAGAGGAATTCTTTGTACATTTCAGAGGGAATTATGGCTCTAACTCCAATTCTATGAAAGTATTTTTTCCTACTTAACAGTCCTCCTGCAATAATTGCATGAGTCAATTGTTAAAATCAATGCTTATTTTTGTGTGATAGCCTATTGTATTTTTAATTAAATCCAGATTTTAAAATAAATAACAAACACTGTCTCTACTTATGTAAATTCAATAAATAATTGCAACTATAGCATTCTTAGCAGAACACTAATATTACATTTGGAATATGAGGCCTTTCATTGTTGTTTTTCCACCTAAAACTTTGGGAAAATAGACATGGTTCATTTCTAGTTTGTGTAAGATTTATCTCCGATTTAAGACTGCATAACTGTCTGGAGGTTAGCAGTGGATAAGTTCAATACAATAAATAGAATTTGCATCATCCAAAGACTCTCTTTCTGGAAATCCTTTGCTTCTTACCTTTTGGGTGTTCTAAACTACATGTGTTTTTATAGTTTCTCATAACAGATCTCTTAAGTCTTCTTTTATATTGGAAATTTTGTATTTTTCCTTAGGACTGATAATGGTAGACACTTCGGGAATAAAGAAATTATCATAAAACTTCTAGCCTTCTTTTCTAAACATAAGAGTGCCTTCTTTGCTTCCTTATTCTAAAGACAGAAATATTTTTAAATCAAGACACAAACTGGTTATCCAAACAACTTTTGGGCTGTTTCTTCTTAGTGGAAATGGGGTAATATTAACAGTAAACACGATCTTTAGTCAAGAAAAATAATATTAAAAATTTCAGCTATATTATTACTTCATTTTTTCTGAAAACAAACATATATAGAACTTCATTTTTTAAGCAAAAATTTAATTTAAAAAATCTATAAATACAAAGCCATAGTCCTGCTAAAAATGATTTTACAAGCAGTATTAGACCTACACTTAAGTATCGAAAAATTACAGTGTGCTGATTTCTTAGGGTTTTTACTGATAAGGCTTTCATCACACCAGTTTGTATACACCAGAATAGAACTAGAACTTTGTGACTAGTTTAAGCCTTTTTTTTTTTAAAAAAAAAAAAAAAAAAAACAAAAAAAAACAAACCAAAACAAAACAAACAACAACAACAAAATCCAAAGATAAAGTTTTGTGGTGTTCAGAGTTTGCTATATGAGATCTGAGATTTGAATAGTAAGCTAATTCCAGTAGATAGCAAATGCAGCGTGTAGAGAAGCTAGCCGTAGGGATTGTCTTTATTGTGCTATTGGCATTCAAAGTCATGTAAACAATTACCTATTTCAGCTGAATGCCATCTAACATATGGATCTAATAGCTTTATGCCCATTTTAAATCTAATCAGTCTTCAACTTGGCTGTCATTAGGTGTGAAAAAAAGCAGGTTTGAAGCAAAATAAAATAATTCAGGTCTGAAAGGACATTAAAGGAAAAACTTAAGTCCTAATGTGATATTCACTAGAGAAAGAGGAGTTTTCCTGTCTCTATTAACAGTGTTTCTTAAGGGCTACCACACATTCCTCTAAAGACAGAGTTTAATTTCTAAAACCAGCAGGTTTACAAGGGTGCTGTTACAGCTGGAGGATTTCAGTTACATGGAAGCACAACCTGTTGTTCCGTCCCCAGCCACACACAGCTCACATTCTGATACAAAGCTGCCAGGTGAATGGAAGCAAAGGGGTCTGAGAAACAGTGGCCAAGATAAAATGTACTCGGTTCACAGTCATACTGAAGACTTCCAGACTAACACAAACATCGCCATTTAATTGATGAAGGCACTGTTGTCTCTGAAAGATAGACAGATGAACTACAAATCTGTGTTGAACCCTGTTTTTTTCCATCAGGAACAAATAACTTTCTTTATGTGACCTTTTTTTCTTTTTTAAAATGCATGGATTTTAAATTTTATTAATGACTCTGATCATGATGAGAGAGGGTTCTGTAACATAGCATAGAGAATTCTAACTTGCAGTTTCTAAACCTAATGAATACTAACAACCAAGTGTTTAACAGAGCCTGTTTAATGTCCTGGGAGAAGCACAGAAGGTGTATTGGCTTTAAAAAATTAGAGGTTATATTTTTCTAAGTACATATTAACTTTCCCAGCTGTAATCAGTGAGTTGTCTCAGTGAAGCTGCTTAATTTTAAAGGAAGTTCTATTCCCAAAACTGAAGTGCCAAGCAGAGGGACTGAAAAGGTCTCCAACTCATGTTACAGAACATAAGTAAAAGTACACTCTGGTATGTTTGTGAAATTAAACCTTTGTCTTCATCCTGAGTTTTTCATAATAGTTTTCTGAAAAATTGCTCTTTCACCCATAAGTGTTCAGAGAGCCTAATTTCAGTCCATTAGAATAATGGCAGAAGCTCTGATGATTTTACAGACACCAGAATCCGGTCCAGAGCTAAAAACAGTGGTCACAGGAAGAAAAGATAGTAATGGCCTTATTTTTGTCCATTCACCTTATGGTTAGAGAACTCTTCCAGGATGAAACTTGGTACAGTTGTCTCCTCTGTCTGAAAATATTTAAGTCAATTTTTCTCAACTTCCAAAAGAATATCCCCACATTTTCTTTAGTTTCAGAAGTAATTCAGTTCAGCAAAACTAAGTTTGATGTGTGTAGGGACAGAGGGGCAGTAAAACCGAAGGAGATTTACTTCTGTGAACTGGTCTAAAAGGTATGGAATTTACCTTCTTGAAGATTTATCTATACAGTCTACAGTCCTTACACAAGCTGTGCCATCATTAATCATGGACACACAGACTAACAAGATCCTGGCTCGTCCATTTTCCTACGTGTAAACCTTTATTGACACCCTCAAAAGTACCTATAAGTTTTCAGGCAATGATTTCTCCTAGAGCTTCCATAGTCCAAAATACTTCTACTACAAGAAAAACTCATATAAGGAACATATGGAAGCATGCAATTCCATTCTTGATGACCTTCTTACATTCACAACTGGCTGTGATCAAAGTGTGTTTTCATAGCCCAGCATTGAAGGATGCAGCAGAACTGTACTCCATGCCTGGGACAAAAATTATTTAATATAAAAGAAAAAAAAAAAAAAAAAAAAAACAAAACAACAAACTTCTTTTGTAGACTGCAGAAGTGGTCTCCCCTCTGCCAGCTATATGTTCAGTGCTACTAGGGATGGCACATTTGAATGTCCCCAGTTATATATGGCAAAACCTACATCATTTGTGTCCACAGTGGCTTGATGACCGAATTAGAGATGGAACTTAACTTTTTTTTTGCCATACATTCAAACATACATAAATCCACCTTCTCCCCCAGATTATGACTATATATTTATTTTTGGAAGACACATATGGAGAAATGCAAGAGTTTAAAAAGGAATTTTGTCAGGATCACAGTCCTGTGTGTGACTATCAAATAACCTAAATGCATAGAAAGCTTTAAATGCTTGAACATCCACATGCCCTGCAATATCAAAGCAGCTAAAGGGTTACAGGAATACCAGTGGTGCTTTTGGATGATAAGAACAACAGCTTGACTTCACAGTTGCTTTGTGACAAGTTTCAAACCACTTGCACTTCTTAAAGATGAAATTTTACATACAATTTTTCATCGGCTGATCCTGGCTGAACTGCTGTACGATCAGCTGAAGAGACACTGACCAACATTTATATCTCTTAAGAACCTATCTGATAAAAAATGTAACAAGGTTCTGACATAAGACTTTGAATGTTGTCACATATGATCTTAAACACCCTTTTGAGCACCATCTAAAATTTAGAAAAAGTATTTTTTGCTTAAACCAGAGAAGAGAAAAAAACAAGTGAATTATATTATCAAGATTTGTATGTCCAAAACATAGTGTATATGTTTCTCTATTCAACATTTTTCTATCTTGAAATGAAAAGCAATTTTTTTTTATTGGACATACCAAACTGCATGTCACCCTGTGCAGAAATAGACGCAAGGCAGATTTATAAGAAAGGTCTTTAAAGGTGCATTTCCAGTGGGATGAAGAATTCATTGAATTTTCCAGATATCTTGGATCTTTTCAGTGGTTAGGGCACCTTTCAAGGTTGCACTTTATCCTGATTTCTGAGGTCATTTATATACTACTTCCGCTCAGAAAGCAAATCAGTGGTGCCTATCTCAATCCATCCTCCTATGAATTGAAAAAATAAAGTAGCGGAAGAAGCCTGAAAGATAAATGTTACCAAAAATGCTTATCTTTATAAAAACAGAGGAATTTTTCTGGAGGTAAGCTCTGGTAAAAATAAATGCCTCAGAAATAACTTCACTTTGCAACTAGAGCAAATAGAGTAATGATTCTTCGTAACAATGCAGGCATGAAAATATGCAGAGGTATCTGCCATTTCTAATTCAAGTTTCCATGGCTATTGCCTTATCTCTAGTCAATTAATCATGTAGTCAGGGAGCCACAAGGCCCAGCAGCTCCCTGTGGGCTGGGGACTGGGTGCACTGGAGGCTCTCTGGGGTCTGTTGGGGCAGAGCCAGGCAGCCAGGACCTGTCCCACTGCCCCAGCCAGGAGCTGGGCAGCCAGGGGGGAACCGGGGCAGCCCCAGCTCAGGGCATCTGGAAGCTCCCTGGGGACAAGAACAGGCTGGGACATGGGGAACTGAAGACCATCCCTTCTGCGGTGTCACTGGGGCAGGGGATGATGGCACTGAGGAGGCTGAAATGGAGTCCTGGGCTATGGGCAGGGTGGGAGACAGGGGGACAGGGATGGCTGGTCCTGCAGTACTTTCAGGACCCGGACAAAGCCCCACTCCTGGGTACAGCCACAGGGCTTCCTCAGAGAAAAGACACCATTTTAGAGAACGTAATGATTACATGACACTGTGAGCAACTTATTTTTTATTCTCAAAATATTAAAAAACTTTTATTTTTCCTCTAAGGCTGTTTTTACTGTTTCTTTCCTCTCAAAGTGCTTTGGTTTTCAAGCCATTACTTTCTTTTTCCTTAAACAGCTTCATTTAAAATATATATATAACACTATCTGTTGTACCATGCTGCTTAAATTATTTACTATCAGTGTTCTTTATTGAAATGCAAGAAAAAGTTTATTCTCAGGGAAATGAAACAACTATTAACTGTAAATTGGACTTCATTACATTTTCATAAGTCTTGATTTAATATGATTATAAAATTAGAACTTCATTGCTATAAATGCAAATGTCTCTTTCTTAGCTTATTTTTTTATTAGTTTATTTTTATAGCCCCCAGTCTTGTCAGAAAATTGTGTGGTTAGTAAATTATTTTTACAAAACACACTGTACGTTTCTTTTATATGCAGTCAGTAAGAATATAGGATACCTGCTGGTTCAATTATTTTATATAATTATGTTTTTGACAAAATTTCTTCTGGATGGATTCAATTGTTACATAACTTAATGTCAAAAATCGTAATGAATGCACTGCTTGTATATAACAAATGCACTCAAAAGCCAAATGCCTTAGACTTTCAAGAGCTCAATTTGGCAGCTGTTGGAGAGACATTTAAAAAGTGGTAAATCCCCCATTATTTTTTCTCTTTCATACACTTTTAAGGATATGACCAGTAAGTTTACTACTACCAAACAATAGTGTCTCCTTTTCCTTGTGTCTCACGTAGACCTTTAGTAAAACCAAATTATTCCTTTTGGTGGATTTTCTGTTTTCTGGAATCACCAGCCCTGTCAACACATCGGCACTGTGTCCTCTTTGTCACATCCCTTTGTCATCTTTGCTAGGAAATGACAGCAGATGCTTCTTCTTTTCTAGAACTATATGCATACAGGTTGTCCACCCAGCAGCTCCTAAATAAAATATAGTACAAATGCATCCCAGCCATACCTCAGTCGTCTCATCTTTACCCAATTATCACTTCTCAGCAAACCTGTATGAGCACACTTTTTCTTTGGATTTCTTTAACTCAGTAAGTTAATTCAAACTTTTTGCAAATAGGTGGAGAAAGAAGCACAGAGTGAGATGACACAAGCTGAGGTCCATGTGATCATCTAAATTTTGTTTTCTTGTAAATCCCAATTAGAAATCTCTGAATGTTTCTCCAGGTAAGCTTATCATAAAAAAATAAAACTCCATCATGACCATAAAATTAAATAAAAACTTCATTAATTGTGAGACAGAAAATATTAATTTCACCACCTTACATTATTATAGAAGCTACACAGGAATAAAACTGTATTATACTTAGCTGCAGCTTTTGTTTCTTAAACTGAGAGAATATATTCAACTGTATCCACAGCATTTTTATTTTTGCCAGTTAAGCTGTTACGCTTGAGATAGCAGACTGTCATGTGTAGAGAAGCCTTTAAGCACATACATGGTCAAACTCTCTGCTTCTGTCTCTTTTATTGGCTCTTGTGTCTTAATGTTATGGAAGACATTGTCTTCTGTCTGCCTTTTGGTCTCATGCTAGCCTTATGTGACACAAGCTCCATTAGCAATTTATAATAGGTGAAGTCAGGAGCTGCAATAAATTGCTAGAGAGTCATTAACTGTTATATGTCTGTATAGTTTTATCCATTAGAGAGGATTACTTCTTTCTTCTTGTCCTGAAATTCTTCTACACATACATACCGTCATGGTTTGAGCCTGGTCAGCAGCTAAACACCACACAGCTGCTCAACCACCCTCCTCCACTTGGAAATGGGGAGGGAATCGAAGGGGCAAAGGGAGACTCGCGGGTTGAGATAAAAACAGTTTAATAACAGTAATAGAATAATACTGTGACAGTATAAACGGGTAATGTACAATACAACTGCTCACCACTCGCCAACCAACATCCGCTTGTTCCTGGCTGGTGATCCTGAAACAAAAAGACGATGAGGCAACAACACTCCCAGAAGTGAGAGCGCCTTCCTGCCCACTCCTTCCTTTATATGGTGAGCATAAAATCACATGACATGGAATAGCAGCCAATCCAGGCCCAGCACTCCAGCTGTCCTCCTCCCACCCCTTGCGTGCCTGCACACAGGCAGGACAGGAGGAGCTGGAGAGCCCCTGGAATCTCAGTGTGCATTGGCATTCCTCCAGCTACCAAAACAAACATGAACTCTATTCCAGCCCAAACCAGGACACATACTTATTTTCCTAGGTACAATCTTCTAAAAATTAATTTATTGCCCTGAAGAGCATTTTCTACTGAACAGCATTCCTCTGCTTTTTGTTTTTCAGTCCTCCCCGGTTTGTTAGCACTTTTCCAAAAATTTTAAAAGGAATAGAACTTCTCCCTGCACAACTGCTTTTTTTTTGTTCCAAGTCCTGTTTCCTAGAGCATGAACTACTGCATTAATAGGCCAGTGCACAGCAATTGAGATGATACAACTTCAGGAGACACTTGACTTCAGTCACTGCAACCTATTTGCTGATATGCAGTGGCAACAAGAACTTCCATAAGTTACTGAAATTGTGGAATTATATTAAATAAATATATGCACACACATATGTGTATATATATATATGCACATACTCTTCTACGTACGTGTACAGGATTTCCTTCTGTATATACATTTATATTTCTAGCATAGAATTATAGAATCATAGAAGCATAGAATGGTTTAGGTTGAAAGGGACCTTAAAGTTAATTTAGTTCCAACCCCTTTGCCATGGGCAGGGACACCTTCCACTACATCAGGTTGCTCAAAGCCCCGTCCAACCTGGCCTTGGACCCTTCCAGGGAGGGGTCAGCCACAACTGCTCTCAACTGCCTGTTCCAGTATCTCACCACACTCACAGGAAATAATTTCTTCCTTATATCTACACCTAAATCTACCCTTTTTCAGTTTTAAACCATTACCCTTTGTCCTATCACTACACTCCCTGAGAAAGAGTCCCTCTCTATCTTTCCTGTAGACCCTTTTTAAGTACTGGAAGGCCGCTATAAGATGTCCCTGAAACCTTCTCTTCTTCAGGCTGGACAACCCTCTTAGCCTGTCCTCAGAAGGGAGGTGTTCCAGACCCCTGATCATCTTTGTGGCTTCCTCTGGATCTGCTTGAGCCGTTCCATGTCTTTTTCATGCTGAGGGCCCCGGAGCTTGACACATGTGGAATAATTACTAAAATGACCAAAATACAGCATTGTTCACACATTAAGGAAAGGTATAAAATCAAAAAAGTGCCTAGGATAAAATGCAGCTGCAGCTGGTATGCAAAGAATCCACCACGTCATCTGCGATTCCCAGGACAACATTGCCTACAGAGCAACACAAGAAGCAAAGCGGGCTGGAAAGCTCACGGTCTCTCCCTGTGATGATACAGCAGATACGGAGACGAGGTGGTACTACAGAACTGATAAGCTGCATCCTGGCCACCCTGAGCCAACCTCCAGTCATATTTTGATGAAATGCTGTCATTTGTGCGAACTTTTCTCATTATAATGTCATTATAATACCAAAACACACCTCCATCCCAAAGGCTACCTGCCTCCAAGGTGCGACCACTCCTCTTTGAGTCTGCGCCGTGAGTTTTTGTAATCTATACCCTTAAATGTGAGGGGAGAGAATTTTACTCCAATCATAATAAAGGTATTTAAGACTAGAGTCACTCAAACTCCACCTTGAAGGTAAAAAAATAGTATAAAAATAGCCCAGGAAAGAGGGGAAGGTGGGGGGAATATACCATTGTATGAACTCCTGGGACCAGTCGACGGGCTAAGCCTCTCTTTCTCTCCCCATACTGATGCCTTTGGGTAAGATTTAAGAACTTAGAAATCTTTCTAGAAAGTCTCTTTTCCATTTTTGCCTGGCTGTAGTGTTATAACTTTGTTGTGTGCTTTATATATACTCTTATTTGCACGTGCTTTCAGACAGTGTATTTATCACCGGCAATCATAAGAACCTCTATATCTATCATTTGAATAAACTGTACCATTTAAGTAGCTAGTCATTTCAGTTTCTCACTGAACGTGACCAAAGAGTGGCCATGCTAGTTTGTGAGCACTACTAGACTGAAGATGAGTCCACTATTAGTGTATCTGAATCGTAACAGTTTAATATATTGAACCTGATCAGACTGATAGTGGTGAACTGGTTATCACTCAGATTTCCTGCCTTAACCATTTCACGTGACAACACAGTACTCCAGGTGGGGTCTCACCAGAGTGAAGTAGAGTGGGAGAATCACCTCCCTCAACCTGTTGGCCACACTTTTCTTAATGCAGCCCAGGGCACAGTTGGGTTTCTGGGTTGTGAGCACATACTGCTGGCTCATAGTAAGTTTTCCATTCACCAGTACCCCCAAGTCCTTCCCTGAAGGGCTGCTCTCAATCCACACATCGCCCAACCTGTATTTGTGCATGAGATTACCTCAATCCATGTGCAGAACCTTGCATTGACCTTGTTGAATTTCATGACATTCACAAAGACTCATATCTCTAACCAATCAAGGTCCCTCTGGATGACATTCCTTCCCTCTAGAGGAACCACACCACACATCTTGGTGTCATTGTCAAACTTGATGAGAGTGTACTCAATCCCACTGACCATGTCATCAACAAAGATGTTAAATTATACTGGTCCCTGTACAGATTCCTGAGAAACATTAGTCATCACTGCTCTCCACCTGGACACTGAGTCATTGACCAAAACTCTTTGAGAGCAACCATCCAGCCAATTCCTTATCTAGCCAGTGGTCCGTCCATCAAATCCATGTCTCTCCAATTTAGAGACAAGGATGTCCTGCGGGACAGTGCCAAATGCTTTGCACAAGTCCAGGTAGATGACCTCAGTTGCTCTTCACTTATCCACCTGCACTGTAATTCTGTTGCAGAAGGGCACCAAGTTTGTCAGGCACGATTTGCCCTTAGTGAAGCCAGGCTGGCTGTCACCAATCACCTCCTTATTTACCATGTGCCCTAGCATAATTTCCAGATCGATACGCTCCATGACCTTGCCGGGCACAGAGGTGAGATTGACTGGCCTGTATTATCCTGGGTCTTCCTTTTTTGCCTTTTTAAAATTGGCATTATGTTTCTCCTTTTCCAGTCAGTGGGAACTTCACCAGTCTGTCATAACTTCTCAAATGGAATGGATAGTGTCTTAGACACTTCCTCTGCCTGTTCCCTCAGGACCTGCTTATGCATCACATCACATCCAATGGACTTGTGCAACTTCAGGTTCCTTAGATGGTCTTGAACCTGATCTTCTCCTATAGTGGGCAGTTCTTCCTTCTTCCAGTCTCCACCTTTGCCTTCTGTGTCTTGGACAGTGTGGCTGGAGCACATGCTGGTGAAAACCGAGGCAAAAAATTTGTTGAGTACCTCAGCCTTCTCCATGGTTGTTGTTGCCAGGTGTCCTGTTTCACTCATCAGGGATAGTGCAGTGTCTTTAATCTTTTATGTGTATATATATATATATATATACACACATACACACACATATATACACTGAAACAGAAGACTTCTACTAATTCAAGTATGATTATCCTTATTATAAAAACATTTGCCTGACTTTGAAGGTGCTGTTACTCCAAAGTTCCTCAGTATATGAAGAAGAAAATGCTTCTATTATATGCATACTTGTCATTTGTAGTAAAATATAGAAAAGCATCAAGGGAATTGGTTAACCTTAGGTTTTCTTTGATATGTTTTGGATGGGAGGTGTTGTTTTTTTCTTGCACTTATGAAAAAACACTTCACAGATTACTTAAGAATACCTTTAAGCTTTTTTTTTTTTTTTTTTAGGAAAAAGAGCCCCAAGGAAACAGAAAAAGAAACCAAAAAGAAAAGTGATATTCTCAATTGCTACATTCACACAAAAAGCAAATTTTTGCCCCAGACAGGTATTTACAAAATAAAGACTGCACTGCACATGCATTAGTTATTTAAGTTTTCTAATTATGATAAAGTTAGCTACATGGTTAAATGTCATAAAACCCTCAAGGGCAGTTTATCCACTCTTTATTGTATACAGAGGACAAGAGCATTTTATATTGAATATTGTCCGTACAAAGACGGTTAAGTTGGACTTACAAAATACGATGGGATTTCACAAATCTGACACTCCTAGATTTCATTTGGGCTGAAATTACACCAAAATATCCAGGGTCCCTGAGGCATATCAATAACAACTGTCAAACAAAAAGAAAGATTGTGGCATTTTATACTCTTGCAGAGGTAGAAGAAAGCAGAATTTGTCTGGTATAAATTATCCTTGGTTTTCCAATTTAGGTTTATCTAGTTCTAGAAATGCATCTTAGGAAGTGTTTTTAAGGTTTTTAATAAAGTTCATGTACTCTAACTAGACTTGTTCATTCTGTGAATGGAGTATTTACCTACTTAATACCATCTAAGTGTTCCTTGGTAATACATTGTGTTTGCTTCAGTAAGCCTGCTTGCTGAACCGTTACACTGTCAAAATTATGCTCTGTAGGGAAAATTTCTCTTCTAATGCATTATGCTGTTCCCCACAACTTTGATGTGTGTTCTAATATGTCCTCATTAATCAATTTAACCTTTAGAAAACTTCTGTTTGCATATTTGCATTTTGGGGCTTATTTTAGATTTGTCATGCATGATTACTAATGTTATTTAGTCTCTCTCTAATGAAGATAGTACTAGGAAATTATCTGCACCTCTGACAATCAATATGTATTAGTTATCTGCCTACAGCATTCATTGACTCTAGGGATGATTTGAGCTATATGTGTGAGAAAAATCTAATCATACGTGAAAGGTCCATACATTCATAGATACATTCTGTTAATGTAAATTTGGTCCCTCTGGTTACTGAAAGTGAGAGACACAGAGCTAAGTTGTTTGTTGGCTTGTTCGTTTCTGTTTTGTTTTGTTTTGCTTTGTTTTTTTTTATTTAACTACCGAACCAGCTTGATTTTCAAATTTTACTTAAACTAATTAAGGATCTGATTCACCAGGTGTGACAATAGAAAGAGGGATAAATATTGTGTACTTTAATATCTTCATTCTTTATATGACTGTGAGGAATAAAACCTATGAAGTACGTGTTGGGACTAGCTGTACCCAAAGACGTTTAAAAAGGAAAAGTAACATAAACACCTAATTTTCACAGGTCCCTCTGAGAAATTATCCAGTTATATAGGAGGAGCTTTCAGTTTAGGTCTTTTACACATTATTCATTGCAGTGGTATCCTAGCTGGATATCTGACATTAGTAACTGAAGAATCTTATTGGAGAAAAGAATAATGGACAAGTTTTTATATAATTTTTCAATTTTCTTGGAGTTTTTTTTTGAAGATTAACAGTTTCTGTGTCAGTTCATAAATCTTGAGAGAATAAATGACAAAATAGTTCCCTTATTCTTCTCAAGCAACATCTAATTCAGACTTCATATATGTCAAAAACACCAACAGTGCATGTACTTGAGAGTTTCATTGGAGAAAAAATGCATTTTACATTATGCATCAGAAATAAGATTGTATATGCAATGATTTTTCTAATTACCCATGGTGACCACTGCCAATCATGCTAACATAACTCAACTTTCCATAGTACTTATCCCATTTTTCCGAGCTTTTATGTTCTGTCCTGAACTTCGTATTTGGACTCTAAATCCTTAGGGAGAGGTACTGTATTACTTTTGCTTTTGCATGGCATCAGGCATGCAGAAGTCTTACTGTCATACTAGAGCTCCTACTTGCTGCGGCAGCACAAATATTTTTTTTTTTTTTTCTCTCTGTTATTCCTCCATTAGTCTTCATTTATTTAAACAAGTTTTGGCTGCACTAAGGTTAGCTTTGCAGGCTGTGTGTTAGTCTTAACTGATCTAATTATTTTCACAATTCCACCTCTAACAATGTTGAGATATATTACATATTCACATCTAAAATTGACTGAAACCAGCCATAAAGAATTGAAAATTGTAGTAGAACATTGGGAAATCATCACTGCTCTAGGAAAAAAACAAAACAAAACAAAACAAAACAAAACAAAACAAAACAAAACAAGCTAACTTGTTGAAAGTTAGATATATATTTATTCATTGTCGCCTTAAAAATAGAAATTTCCCATATGAAAGCTAGTAAGTTACATGCCTAGATTTGTAAGTCATCCCTTATCTTTCATATATTTATCTAGCTGGTATTTTCTATGAAAGAAGGCAATGCTGTATAACCACTGTATGTTTTACTTAGGTAAATATCATGCTATTATTAGATTAAACATTGGAAGTGAAAAAATCAAAGCCTGTCCGAAGCCAATATTTTACATTTGTAATACATGACTTCTCATTAGAACTATTTTCATCCTGTAGGAAACCTCACCCACAGGACTATTTTGTGCTTATAAATGCTTTCAAACTGTTGCTGCTTGAAGTACTTTGGAAATAATACAACAATTTTGTCAAAGGTTTACCCTGTTTCAGTTTGGCAAAACAAACTTGTATGGGTTTACTTAAGAACAACTTTCAAGTGTATGTCACCATGAGACAGAGGAAGAACCCAAAGATCAAGAGTATCATACTGAGGTTGGAAAGTGAGATAAGCATATGCACCCTGTACTTTGGGAAAGACATACCATTGAGCCAATAGGGATGTTAAACAAATGAGAATTGCATGATTATTAGACTATGTGATTAGACTATGGTTATTGCTTAGGCAAAACAACTGACAAGTTCATGGTCTTAGATGTTTTCTTCCTCAGAAAAATAAAAAAAGATGCACATGTAGCATATACGGGGTAAATTAAAGCATATCAAGTCTCAGAAAACCCACAGTCTGTTGGGTTAATACCAAAAATAATGCCTTGTAAGGTATATCTCTGTACACATCAGCTAGGCCTGGTAGCTACCTGCTCATAGAGTCATATCCCACAACAAACAGGGAAAAAGCATCATCCAAAATTTAGAGGCAATCTCGATTATATGAGCAAAAGCAAATTGATTGACATTACATTGACCAGAGGTTGAGAGGGGTACATAGGTAACCAGTTCCTATGAAATATCTGAAAAAATTTTTCATGTCAGCACTGAAGTCTTTTACTTCTAGGTGATTGCTGTGAAACTTATGTATATTTTATTCTTGTATGTAGCAATTCATATAAGTGAATTATTGTAGTGATAAAGCAAATAAAATCTACAGTATTATTTTGCCATTTATGACTTCAAGTTATGCATATCTAATAATTAAATATATTTCTAGTAGTTACCCTTTCTGTCAAGTTAAAATAGCACATTTTCTGTTCATTAGAGTAATTAAATTTTTAATATTTTTATCTATGTGGTGAACATTTTATGCAAGATATTTAAGCATGTTTATCATACAGGCAAGTGTGATCAAGAGATGTCAATTTAATAAGATACTAACTTTAAGAGTTCCTGAATCTTCATAGAACCAAAACTGAAGGATCTCAGCCTTTCCATTATTCCTGAAGAATATGTACACTGCATCTATTTCTTTAAAGATAAGTGGGGAAAAAGGCATACTAAAAACCTGTTTATATAGCCACAGGAATAGTAGAATTGAAACATAACATCTTGCATTTTTTCAAAAAAAAAAAAAAAGTTTGCCTTCTTAAGGAGAAGTCAGTACAGTCATTGAAGAAACTGATTTCTAGAAAATCAGTATTTTATGTGAGATTAAATTCTCTGTTGTTCTAGTTACTAAGAAATGTAAAAAAAAATATCAGTTATAAAGGAAATATGACTCAAGTATTACTTTCATCTGGGAGGCAAAACAGAGAATACTGCTTGTCTTGAAATTCAAAATTACTTGTCCTGATAAGAAAGCACAAAGCATTATATCAATCACTTGTTGTCATAATTACAGCTTTTATTTTATGTCAGTTATGTCACCTCAGTTTCATGTAATAAAAAAGGAGAAATACAGAAAATGCTCTGGAATAGAAGCAAGCATGTTCCAAATTGTCTGAAAGTAAAGTTTAAAGACATTTCATATTTTATGAAGTGATATTTAAAACTGCATTACATTTTCCCACAATTAATGTGGCAAGAAAAATTTAACTATTTTTCCTCTGAAAGTAGGATTTTACCTTTTTCTGCATAAAAGACTACAGAGAGAAAATTAGTTGAACTGTTGCTCTTAATCCTGTAGTTTCAGAGCTGACCATAGCTCAAACACAGCTCGGGTAACGTACAACAAAGGCTCTACAAGAACAGTATATTTTAAAATATTTCTTCCTAAGAGACAAAGAATGAGAGCAACTTCTCTCCCAAGTCCTTTAAATTGTTTCAGGAAATGGTGGTCGCTTCTCTTATGTCAAGGAATTTTCTCCAAAATATGGTCAGAATTATAGTGAGTATCTGTTAAATAACTGCTCAATAGCTGCTGAAATATAAATAAAGAAGCCAGTGACAATGTGACTAATTGACACTTGTTCCACAAAGAGATAAAGAAGTATTGGAACTGGTAGTAAATTTATTGGAAAGAAAATCAAGTTCACAAATTATTTGAATCTTTCCATAAATTTATGCTAGAATAAATGCATATAAGTTGGCTGCAAACACTAAATGGATGTAGAACTCAAGATAATATTGAGAAGTATAGTGAATCTTCACATGACTGTTCATGTTCTGGAAGTCACAAGGAGCATGTAAACCCAAATGAAGCTCACAGGTGATTGCTTCTAAATACCATGGAAATTTGTACTGTGATTTGAGCTGTTTGGCATATTTATGCTGTGAGAAAAGTGAGACAAAGATGACTACTGAGCAGCTGAAGTCTGTTAAGGTTTTAACTACCTTGAAAAAAAAAATCTAAAACTATATGTGAAGATTTTCATCAGACTTCCACAATACTGAATAGCTGAGCAATAAAATGGATCAAAAATTCCTGTTGCAAAAAAGAGCTGAGAGTCTCTGAACACCTGCAGATATATGAACAAAAATCCAAGAGAGGCTGGAACAGGTCAAATCTTTTAGTAAGTAGTGTACTGAGTCTTTAGGAAAAAAAAAAAAAAAAAAAAAAAATTCAGGATTTCAGTCCAGTACATTAAAGTAGGAACAAATGTAGATATCATCATCATGGAGGTATGCATTAGAAAGAAAGGAAAACACTCAGAAGTGTTCTTTATTTATTGCCAAAAAGTGACATGAAGGAAAAAGGGGAAGGGGGAAAGACACATCTTTTGAAATTTCATATTTGGTATGCTGAACATGTCAGAGAGGATACTTGATACTAGAAATCCTGTGAACCTCTTGAAACTGAGCTTGAACATCTGCCTAAAAATTACTTTTAAGTGAGTTAAATGGTCAGATCTGATCTTTTTTCATGGAAACCCACGCTGATAATGAGAAAAAAAGCATGTAACTAGATAAGAGGAATAAAGACCACCACTATCCTCTGTTGCAGAGACTTCCAAACCACTTAACAATAAAAAAAAAAGCAAAATTTATTTTTATACACAGTTAATCAACATTCCGCAAACATACAAAAACAGGTCCAGATGTCTGTGAGAGGAGAACAAACTATCACCACACAAACTTCTAGGGTTTAACAACCACCCAAAACACCAGCCAGGAGTTTAATGACAACCCAGAATGCTCAATCACTCACCTAATAAAAGGTGAGGACTCTCGACCTCGAGGGACATCTCAGGGCAGCGTCCCAATCCATGGGGACCCCAAGGAGTCTCCTTGGGTGGCGTCCCAACCCCAGAGCAGAGCCCTTACCTGCAGCACACTGCTCCAGGTGGGACGAGCTCCAAATGGCTCCCCCCGGGACTCCGTTAGTACCCGAGACCAATCTGACCTGTGAGCAGTACCAGCCCCTATTGGCCAAGGACCCCAACTGCCGTGAAGCCCTGAGAACAAGGGCACAGGGAAGGTTCAACAGCCAGGGAGCCACAATTTCATTGGGCAGGTGCACCTGCCACACCCTCTGTTCCTGTTTCTGAAGTTTACTTTGTTCAGCATCATAACACCTACATTTAATTTTAAACACCTACATTTATATTTGGTGTCCTTTAATATTTTCTGCTTGCACATGCCAACTCTAAAGCTTCTTTCATACTGCTCAACTGCTTTGTCAGGTGTAGACTGATGGACACAGACTCTGATATCCTGCAGAGATGTGCATCCCTCTGGAAATTCCTGTCCTCTGTCAGCCCCTGTTCAAGTCATGGTATCTTGAGGTGGGAGATAGCACAAAGACTTGACATGAATCATACATTTCAAGTCAAATCAAGTTTTACATGACAACTATCGACTATTTAAAAAATCTCTTATCCTAAAGAATCCAAAGGCATGATAAACCTACAGAATTTATCTTTAGTTAAATTTGGTTTTAAATAATGCTTAACGAAGATCCTATCCCTAGTAAAATAGAGCTGTTGTGCAGCAATATCAAATGGTTAATGAAATATAGTAAGAGCCTGACTTAGAAATAGTGCTCCAATTTGCTATAGCATGACAGATTTTCTGTTGTTACTATGCTACTACAGAACGATAATGCGGTGAGGAGACACAGAGGCAATTTCCAGAAGATACACACAGTTTATTTAAGCAGTTTACTTTTCCAAGTCTGCAAAAACATAAAAGTTTTTGGATCTTAAGACAACGAACAAAAGTGACCAAAGACCTTCTTGTGTACAGTACAGCAACTATTGATATAGTTGTAGAAGAGGAGAAAAAAAAAAAAAAAAAGCATCATTATTCTCTATCTGGTGTATTATGGTTAAAACACTAACGGAAACCCCAGGGCTGTTTTACTTCAGGTGATATTATAATTGTCATGGCAGCTAAACACCACAGAACTGCTCACTCACTCCCCACCCCCAGTAGGATGGGGCAGAGAATTAGGGGAAAAAAAGTAAAAATTCTGGATTGAGATATATACAATTTAATAGGGCAGAAAAGGAAGGGAAAATAATAATAACAACAACAATAAAAATGATAAAATAATTAGAGTATGCAAAACAAGTGATGCACAATGCAATTGTTTACCATGCACTGAACAATGCCCAGCCTGTTCCTGAGCAGCAGCCCCCAACCAGTTTTCTCCCTACTTTATATACTGAGTATGACATCATATGATATGGAATATCCCTTTGCCCAACTGGGTTCAGCTGTCCCAGCTGTGCCCCTTCCCAACTTCTTGTGCTCCTCAGCCTCCTCACTGGTGGAGTGGTGCGAGAAGCTGAAGAGTCCTTGACTTAGTATAAACATTGCTTAGCAACCACTAAATCATCAATGTGTTATCAACATTATTCTCATCCTAAAACCAAAAGACAGCACTATATGAGCTACTAGGAAGAAAATTAACTCTATCTGAAACCAGGATGATAATATATGACAAACTGAGCACAGGAATGAGAACTGCAGTAGAACATAAAAATATGGCTTGATCATTTAGCTCCACTCTCTAGGAGTTAGTAAATTAGCATTCATTTCAGTGTTTTCTGAACTCCTCTGCTCCTGTGTGGAGAAGCAGCTGTTGTCAGCACAATAGGTCTGAAAAAAATAATGAATGATCCAGGCTGCCACCTAGAGTAGTGTTCTGTGGAGTTCTGTAAGAAGCTTCCCTTCAGGAAATCAAGAAAAAGAGACAACCAAAGGCAACTGAAACTGTCAAAATAATATCATAAGTTGGCCAAGCCTGGTTTACTGAACCTGACCACATTTCTGGGAAAAAAGCAGATGAAAGATCAGGCCAATGGTAAGAAAGAACTAGACTTAATTTCCCTGGACAAAGGTAACCCTCAGAAGGCCATACAGTTAGTCACAGGTTCCATCAGACTGAATCTCCCACTTCAAAATCTCATATATTAGCTAGCCCAATGTGTTCATGAAACCCCAAAAAGCCAAGTGCCATTAGAAAGTACAACAGAGCTGCTGAGTTCAGCTTGGACATGGCTGCAACTTGGCAGAGGCAGACACGTACTCTTGAAGCATCAGGCTGCTGATGAATTTGGCTTGTCATGTGGCCTGGAGTATAGTGAAGAAACAAGTTCCATGCTAAAAGTACAGAAAAGTCAAAGAAGATTACCAAACACTGATGGAAATACAAATAAAAACTTGAATTAAAAGAGAATTTAGAAAACTTAGGAAAAGAGATTGTCTTTGAAGTAACAGAAGAGAACACAAAGAGAGGAAAACAAGTGGCAAAGGACATTTAGAATGGTTTAGATATACTTTAGATGCAAGTATTACTCTGTAAGCACATGCAAGTGTGATCTGGACACCAGGTTTTAGTATTTACAAATACCAAAACAACTGCCAGTAGTTGGTCTTTGTTGATGAATTCTGAGGATACTTATGAAAGGCCTTTTGCTGAATTAGATGGAACAGCATATTTGCTATAAATTGCTTCCTTAAAGGCCCAGTTAAGAAGCATTTATCCTAAATATAACTATTTTGCATGTAATACTTGAGAAAAATAAAAGATAACTGATATCATTTGAGTGCTACTACTTTCAGAGTGCTTGCATACAGCTGCACCAATATAAAAATACTGTTTTTTAATGTCACATTCCCTCTCAAGTACAGAAACATTTAAAGCAATAACTATAGTATTCTGTACTGCAAGGGATTCTATATACAGGCAGCCCCATTACTATTGAAAAACTCCCACTATTTTTAGTGGGAGCTTTCAGTGCCAAGTTAGATTAATTCTCAGTAGTTTTTGGAAGAAACAATTTAAAAAAGTCTTCTGTAACATACTATCTTATTGAATAAAGTTTTACTGAGAAGAAACACTTTTACACTACCACAGCTTAACAAACGTCAGCCATCTAAGATGTGTATTTCAGTCTCCAGCACTGAGAAAAAAAGAGTTTTTTGGCTGCTTCTGAGCTAGTCATTTATGTTTTGAAACTTAACCACTAAACTCTGAAAATTTGCCATGTCTAATTTTAGCGGCAAAATCTCCTTTCAGCAAAAGCTCCAAATTGTAACAGGAGAGCTCTTTCTTCAGTGATTGTAACCGTTACCTATTACTATCACTGCTACTTTCAAATTCATTTATGCCTTCAACAAGAACAACAAAAATCAATACACAGACTTCTATTTTTTATATATACAGCAAAATCAGGGACCTGTTGTATAAATTCCAGTATATTAAATATCACTTACGAAGATTTTAACTATTATTTCTTTTCTATCACTTACAATTTTTGCACTACTGAGGAAAAAGAAGGGAAAGAAATCAAATTGTATAACAGTGTATTGGTTATTTCTCAGCTTTCTGGGGAATCCGGAGCTGCTTTGCTTTAAATATACACTATACCAAGAATCTCATTGCTGTAAACATATTTTACACAGAAAAAAAACCCACCAGAATTTTAGGATTATAACACATCATTTCCCCAAAATAAATTCAGTAGAACAGTGTAAGCACAACCTATCTTGATAGGCTGTCATCACTCAAATGACAAAAATATCAAGTTTTAGAAAATTTCTCCCTCCAAAACAGCCATGGAACCTTCTATAGATTTAAAACTGGGGTGCAATGCAACTGAGGGAGGATAAAAATACAGAAGGCATTACTCCTATGGGAAGAGTTAGATGGTAAAAAAAAAAATATATATATATATATATATATATATTAAAGGTAATAATACAAAGTGGAACTAAACAGTGATGAAGATAACGGTCCATTTAGAGGGTAGAGAGGCCTTATGGAGAGATCTCAATAGACTAGAGATCTGAGCAATCACCATCCATATGGAATTAAACAAGAGCAAGTGCTGGATTCTGCACCTAGGACAGGGTAATCCTGGTTATATGTACAAACTGGGGAACAAGAGACTAGAGACCAGGCCCACAGAAAGAGATCAAGTGGTTTGGATTGATGGCAAATTGAATATGAGCCAACAGTGTGCCCTGGCAGCCAAAAAGGCCGACTGTGTCCTGGGCTGTATCAAGCACAGCATCACTAGCCAGTCAAGAGAGGAGATTGTCCCACTCAACACTGTACTGCTGCAGCCCCATCTCAAATGCTGTGTGCAGTTTTGGGCACCTCAGTTTAAGAAGGACATGAAACTATTAGAGTGTTTCAAGAGGATGGTGACCAAGATGATGAAAAGCCTTAAGGGCAACGCTTATGAGGAGCAGATGAAGTCACTTGATTTGTTCAGCTTAGAGAAGGCTGAGGGGTGACCTCATCAGAGTCTACAGCTTCCTTAAGGGGGTAGAGGAGGGGCAGATGCTGATCTCCTCTCTCTGGTGACCAGAGACAAGACACAAGGAAATGGAATGAAGCTGCATCAGGGTAAATTCAGATTGGAGATTAGGAAACGGTTCTTCATTGAGAGGGTGGTCGGTCACTCATACAGGGTCCTCAAGGAAGTGGTCATGGCACCAAGTCTGTCAGTTCAAGGAGCATCGGAACAACACACTTAGTCATATGATTTAGATTTAGATTTAGGCAGTACTGCAAAGAGCCAGGAGTTGGACTCAATGATCTTTGTCCCTTCCAAACTGAGACATTCTATGATTCTAAAGGCTTACATTTGTACCATTGTCTCAGCTTTGACTGTGTCATGAAAGAGGTTAGACTGTGTGATTGCAATAATTTTTGATGGCCTACAGATTATATGGATGACTATGCAACTACATGGAGTCTCCTTGAAGCAGCTGGGATATCTTGTTCACATAAACACAAGTGAGAAAAAAGGATTGTTCTTTACAACAAGCCCTTACTAGATTTTAAATCAAGCTAAGCAGCACTTGTGATGGGGCAATCAAAACCCACTACTTTTTGAATATCTAGGAAGAGAATTTCATTTTGGAAAATATACTTAAGAAAATTAAATACAAAGTAGGAAATGAAGCTTGTTAGAAGTAAGCAAACATGGTTTTAAATTATAGTGTAGAAAAAAGACATTTTTAAATATAATTGGTTTGCTAGTAAATTTGTACTGCCTCTATGAAAGTAAGTCAGGCAAAAAATGATTTGGCAGCGGCTTCTATATGGAGACATGCAACAAATCAGGAAGTTGAGTCATTCCCTGACTGTACAGAAGTAACAGTGTTGGAATAAACTGACAGAACCGTTATTGCCATTGCTTGTTTTCAAAAGTATACTGTAGTTTATCATAAGGTACAGTCATATTTCATACTGGATCACACTGTGACATAACAAATTCCCTGGCAGAAACCCAGCTACATGAGAATAATTTTCTTAATGCTTGCTTACTGCATCCATTCCAAGCACCATTTCAATAAAATAGAACTGTGTTGCTCCATCTTCTTTTAGACACCCAGTTCACAATTCATACTAAGATAATTAACTTGTGTGTTTGTAGACATCCAGCATCACAGTAAGCAAGAAGGCATATGAACAGAGAAGCACTAAATACATTAAAAAGTAATGGCATTTTTTGCTATCACCTGTGGGGTTGGAAGTTGCTGATAACAGAGTGTTATTAATGTCAAAGGCATTAAGAAAAGCCAGGAGTTTTAATTAATACTTCTTTGACCTGAGAGTTTGATGAACATGATTTTTAGAATTCTCTTATGCCATATGGATTTTAGCCAAACTCTATATATCTGTCTAAACCCATTCTTTCAAATAATAAATGCCAGAAGTTAAAGATCATACTGCTCAGTTCATGTAAATATTTATTTATTTTAGAACAGAATTAGTTCTTGCCTAGTGTACTGTTATATACATTACCTAGTATACAGTGTTCAGTCATCACTAACCTTCCCCCCAACACATGCTGTTTATGATATTTCTGTATAATCATACCTGGTTTTATGATCCTGAAATACATATATATACACCAGAAAGAGTAAAGTGCATTTAAAAATATTGTTTTACCTCTCATGATTCCTGATAAAATACTATATTTTTAAAATAGAGAGGATGGTCAAAACACATTTGCAAAAATGTATATATTTCTAGCTTTATAACACATCACAGATTTTGGCCAGCTATTTTCCACTCAGCATGAGAAAGTTTGCACCATATGTCCAGCTCACATTTAGAAGGGATAGTTATCTTATTTGGAATAACAACCATGAGAATTATCTGGTCCCCAGTTATCTGGTGAAACACCAGCTATCTTTGGGTGCTGTTTTCTTTCCTTTCCCTTCCAAATTAGCACTTTGACTCTGCTTCAGTTAGAAAGACCTTGCAGTTTCAGACTTGGGCTTACCCATTACATTATGAAGTGACAACTTTGCACGTGTCCTACTAAATTCTAAATATATCTTTCCCTTATATTAATATAGACCACATTTTAATCGGTGTTTGTGTTGCTAATGCTGCCCAAAGAAACAATACATTATGACACTGCAGAAAATCAAGAAACATTTTTTTAAAAGCTGCGAATTAGGTGTTCCACACAGAACCAATATAGATAAACTTGAAGAGACCAGGTTGAATCCAAATCCTATTACACAGTGGCAGTAGCAAGAACACCAATCAGAGCAGCTGCTGGAAAAGGAATATTTGTACTGCCCATATTTTTGCAGATTATCTAAAGCAAATTCCCTCATGCTGTTGTCACTGAGCATTTACAGTGAGAACCAGCAGATGGTTAATCAATCCCAAAATGCCCTTCAGGAGCTACAACAGCTGTGTATGGTCAGCACGAGTAAACTCATCCAGAGTAAATGTGAACTGGGAATTGTGCAACATGGAAACACAATGGTTTCCTTTCCTTGTTACAATGAAATGAGTCTGCAAACATTTCTTAGGCTTTGAACTTTCCAAAATAAATTCAGTAAGATTTCTATATCAGTCTTGTGCAAACATTCTATATATAACAAATCCAAAACCAAATTGTTAGTGGGGACAGTGTTAATTAAATTGAAATATTCCAGGCTGAGCAAAACATACCATCAGCAAATTAGAGATAACAACCCTGCAGGTGTTAATCTGAAGAAATCTTTTAAAGTTCCAAACAATTTATTCAGCAACACTCCTGTGTACCCCCAAACACTTGTACACATATTTGGGTTCAAAAAGTGGAGGGGGAAGTCATTATTAGACAATCCACATCCCATTTTATAGAAAACTATTTGGAGCTATTTCTGCATACACTGATGTCTGAAGCACACTAAATTCACAATCTTTCATCATCTGACATCACAGACTAAGACAACAGAATATATCAGAAGAAGCCATATATGTTTGGAAAACAAAACAAAAAAATATACAACCAAATATTCAAAAAGTGTCTGAAAAGTCTTATTTCAGTAAATTTAAGAAATTCAGTATTATTTTGAGTTTTAGTTGCTCTTTTGTGAATTGGTGCAAGACCATGTTTTCATGCATAAGAATTTTAAATGGACATGGTATCAGCAAAGTATTTTGAATTTTGTTCCCCTGAAAGTTTCTGTTAAAGTTTCCAATTTCAACTTTGTCTGAGGAAGGAAATAAAAATTTTGCAAGAGAATTTCCAGCCAATCTTACAAGTCTGATCCACAAAAGGGTTACAAAAACTATGAAAATCAGGTGTTATCAAATTTTTCAAATTTAGGAATCACAGCAAGCATAAAAACCTCCCCTGTCCTAAGTAATAAACTCATTACCAGTGACTATGTAGCTTTTTACATGAAAAAAAATCACTATGTAGGATAGTACTTCACTCAGTTTCCCTTTACAATTAGTCTTAATCAAATCAAGACAAGTTTCCCAGACACCGCTTGAAGTTTATCATAGGTAAAGTCTGTTCTTTGACGACAAGGAGCACTTGAATTTCTTCATTTTTCACGTCAGATAGTAAGTTTTCAGAATTGCATTTCTCAAGTACATATAGAGTGATAAGTGCAAGCAAAAGCAAGATTTCTTCTGTTTCTGATCCTCTATCACATATAGGATTATTTCCCTACAGCACTTCTTTAAAAAAGATTTATTTCCTTTAATCTACTATTTGTACATTGCACACAATGAATTTCCATATATTTTCTTGAGATTATTTTGAGTCTATGATGCACTCTCAATTCTATGTCATTGCTCTTAGTTATGCCTTTGGGAGAAAAAAAAAAAAAAAGGTACTGTATAATTCCTCTCCACACATAGTGTTTATGTTTCTCAGATGTTTCTGGTCCTGATCTCTGTTAGTCATCCCTCAGCCAAGCCCCCATTCATATTTAACTATTTCAGTGTTTCCTCCTAAGTCAATTTTCCCACTACCACGATCATTTTTATGCTATGTAAGAACACTTAATCTTTGGCTTTTCTGAAACTCTTCTACCTGGAGAGAATGGCTCACACTTTTTATGTCCTTCCAAGTGTATGTCCACAGTATAACAAACCATGGATATATTTTTCAAGCAAGAATACACATACTCTTTTAGTGTTATAAAATAAGATATAAAGTTGCAATATTGAGCATTATTTTATTCCCAGATAGCTTATTTAAGAAATAATAAAAATAACTTAGTACCCTATATAAGAGTAACAATAAATCTCAAGGGTTTACCCCTCAGCATGTTTTAATATACATGGAGACCAAGAGAATTAACAACATTCTCTTTATATTTCTGATATCAAATGCAGACATTTCAATTAATGCCTATGGTAAAGTGGCAAGTTTCATACAGCTCTTACAGCTCTTAATGGATTCTCTTTAAACTACTCTCTAAGAACAGAAAGCATCTCATTTGAACTATTGACACATACTGAAAAAAAAAATAAATAAAACAAAGAAACAAACAAAAAACAAAAACAAAACAAAACAAAAAAATCTGGAAAGAATGTAAAAATCAACAGCAACCATCCTACAAAATCCCCATACCCACAAAAGAAAATAAGAAATATATTAATTCTGAAGTGTTTGTAGTATAAACACCTGTTGTTGATACAATGTGTGAAAATGGTTTTTATTTTTGATAGAACAGAAGGCTGATCTTCATCCTCAGAGCTCCAGAAATGAATGGAACAAAGGAATAGAATAGAGATAGTATGAAAAAACAAACTGGATGCATATACTAAAGCCATATTGAGAATACTAAATGTACTTATGTTCTTACAGCGTTCCCTTTGCAAAGAATGTATGGGGATTAATTTCAAAGTCTGCCAAATACCATTTTTTCCTCTTCTAGTAAACACTATGGTTCACTGTTTTTTTATTGAGAGAGCTCTCAGAATAGAGCTCTCTGAAGAGAGACTTCCCACAAAACAGAGAAATAAAGACTATCCTGCCATCAAACAAGCTGGACAAAAGTGGATAATATTAAAAGTAGAAGATAGGCTGGAAGATACTCAGGTATTCCAATAATGAAATATTTGCCTTTGCCTTAACAGCACTGAAGTGTGCTACCTCTTAGAAAGTGTAGGCTGTGTTCTGTTCACCTATGTGAAAAACACCAAACACTAAAGAACACTTCCATTTCAGCCTTAAATTTTGTTTGAGCAAAAGCCTATCCCAAAGGAAGTGAAGTCTTACAAAAACAAATAAACAACAAACAAAATCCCCCAAAATTCAGTGGGAAGCCCAAAACTATTTTCAATAATGAACTCAAAGAAAACATGTATAGACATGCAACCAAGATGGGCTGCAAATGCTTCACTAAGACAAGCTAAGTAAATAAATAAGAACCTATAGAATCATACTACTTAAAATTACAAAGATCATACACAAAGTGCTAAAGTCTGAGATCTGCTGGCAAAAAGAAGGAATCAAATCCAAGCCCTTTCCAGTTTTCTTCTAGATCTCTTCTTTTCCCATTTGTCAAGTCTTCAGAAAGACAGCTACATTTGACAGAACATAAACCAGAATTTTCTAGTTGGAAAACACTGTTCTACAAAAACCCAAAAAACATTTCTTGAAGGAAGCCATCCCCAGATTCTGCTTTAACCACAAATGTATGATGTTATACAGAAGAAACTATACTAAAATCTCATTATTCAGTGTGTTAAATTTGTTTTTGTTGTTTGGAATCACACTTTCACTAGGGAAGTTGGAACATATGGAAATACAATTGTACCAAAACTTTGGAAAATCAGTTACATCAAAACACTGGAAAACCAATACTTCCAAGCTTTGAGGCAGAGCAGAGCTGGAAATTGATTTTGCAACTTAGTTCTGTCATGAAAAATAAACAATTATGTTTATCTATGCTGGAAAGATAAAGACAGACAACCTTTTAGTCTGGAGTCCCGAATATCCAAAAATCTCTCCAGTTATTTTTTTAATTCATACTTCTGCTTTTATTGAACAAGAACTAACAATCTTCATTGCAACCACAACTGACAGGCTCACAAAAATGTACATTCTTGATGTAGAAGGTAATTCTTCCAAGAAATTTTTATTAACTACTGGTAGAAAGCATGCTTGTTTAATCAGAACCACATCTTTCAGCAGAATTAATAATGATTTGGAGGAGCAGGGGACAACACTGCTCAATGTTGGACAAAGGAGACTGACAGCTGTTGCATTAGATGAATCTCCACAATCTTCATTCTTCAAAATCATTGCCTTTTTCATCCTTATTTCTCATGGCACAACACTATTTCAACCATAGCTTTTCTAACATCTACTCTTTCCCTTTTACTCTAGAAAAAAGTAGGAAATCCGAGCAGAAACTCTTGGCAAATTTTAGTTGTCATCTTCCCTAACAAAAGACTACAATCAAACTCCATCCTCCATTTTGAATTTTCAACACATGCTTAAGCGTTATCCCTGTAAAGACACATCAGTGATTCCTTCCAGTTTTACCTCTAAAACTCACCTTTGTGTTAAGTCCGCAGGAGAACAGGACTCCAATGCCCACTCTCACAAAATAAGCAGCCCATCTGTCTGACCACTGCATATCACCTCATTTCTCACTTTATCATTCTTTCAGGACTTACCTGTTTCTTTTGCTTTATAGCTGTATTAAAATCTGATTTTAGTAATATTTGTTTTCTTGTTTTTTTGAACTGAATTAACAAAAAAATGGTCTTGATTGGCAATCAGTAATTCTGATAAATTGGAAGCACCTGATGACACATATAGGGTAAATCAAAAACCTCTGTTTTCCTTTGTCTTTAACAGCAGAACAAACTCACATTGAATAAAAGTAAAAGGTTAGTAATTCAAGTACTAAATGAATAAAATTGATTTTTTGTTGTTTGTTTTAAAAACACAGCATGGATAAGAAGTAGATATTTTATTACTTCTTGCATTATCAAGCTATTCTCAGCCTATATTCAGGGCAGAAATGTAGGAATTACTAGTTTGGGGATCTTTACTAAGCAAAAATTTTGGGAGGGAATATTTCATTTACTTTATTTGTATGGTTTCTTCATTAAGTTTTTATAAAGCTTGTCTCAGATAATTGATTTTAGTTGAAAACATATTCAAGAGCTGAAATGTATCATCTTGCTAAAATATTTTTCATTGATTCATTTTATCAAATTCATTTGCTGGAGAACAATAATTTTATGAAGTTCCTGTTGTTGATCCCAAAAACATTTTTAAACAAAATTTGTTTAGTTCTATTTGAATATAAGTAATAGCTAGATCTGGGGTAATTGGGGGCAGAAGCATTTGTAAAAGGATAATAAACGTTTCTCAAGTCTTAGGCTCTTCTCTATCAGGTAATTAGAATAAGATCAAATATTTATTTTATTTCCCAATATACCCTTAATTCCTTTAATCTCAGGGATCAAGACAAGATATTGAACTACATGGACCTTAAGTCTGAGCCTGTATTTCTATGTATATTGTGATTAATGAGCCCTGTAATTACTCATGATATTAGGAGATTGATATGAAGTTGATATGTACCTTAAATAAATACTGAACATGAATATCATGTAAATTTTTTTAAACAAAGTTTTTTTTCCAGATGATATAGTGGTTGACTACTGCAGTAAAGTTGTATTATTTACTGCCCAATACCTAGAAGCAGACACCAGCAACATATAAATGTTTAACAATATACTGTGCAAGTACTGTCCTATATTTTTTTCTAAGTCCAGAAAACTGTACTACGGCTAATGCCATGCCTTTGTACTTGATAGTTGACAGCAGGTGTAGTCACTTCTTGTTTTAAAGTCAAAAGATTAATAGCGGTCAGTTCTTAGCTTTAAGGCTTTAAGGCACATCAGAAGAGCTTATTTTAGAGTTACTCCAGCACTTTTTCCTACTGAGAACATGGCCTTGAAGAGGAAAGCATGAAGAAGGAAAGGAGAAAAGAGAAAAGCTCCTGGTTCATTAAGAACCCTTCCCAGATCTCTGACATATCTAAAGACAGCTTTCTAGCTTCTGCTAGAAAAAAAAGTTTGGTTATTCTCTCAACAACAAATGGACAAATGTTATTAAAATTACTCATCTGTTGTTTCTCCAGTTCAAATTTTTTCCACTTTACAGTAAATAGAATGCATCTTTATATATCAGAATTTTGTCTGTTGAACTTAAAAGCTCGTGCCTTTTTTCCTGGTACCATACACTATCATCACTAACCTTTAGCCTTCTTTTACTGTGTTATACATGGAATTGAAAGGCAAATGAAAATTTGAATTTAATTTCTTTATTAAAGTAATCACTACCATAACTTAACTTAGTTTACATAACATAAACAACACACATTAGTGATCTACTCTTCTGGAGTACATCTACCATCTTCCTACAGATTTCTAAGAAATTTAAGCTGATACAAAACTCATGAAGCCTGAGAGGATGGGAGCCCATTCCATGTAATCTCCACTTATTTTAAACTTGGGTAGCAAACATCTGGATGGCATCAGGGGTAAAGGTTTGCAATAAAGCCACAGTACATAAAAAATACTCATTGTACCAGGGGTATTAATCAGTAAGTGTTAGCAGCCCAGAAAAGTAAGAGAGAAAATTAAACTGCTATAAATGAATGATAATGTGTGTCTGACAATGTCATGTTCTATTAAGTGATTTACCCAGCACACTCTCACTAGCCCTACAACCTTTGGCATCAATTTCCATAGCAACAAATGGCAATGTTACCAGCCAGAGCACATCCAGCAACAGAGAGAACAAGCTCTAACAATGGAGTTCAAGAAAGGAAAAAAATCCGTAACAGCAATATAAGTCTATATTGTATAAGAAAGAATCACGTGCTGGACATGTCTGTTTTGTGAAAAAGGTATTTTCTTCATGCTTACTGGCTCATGTTTGGGCCAGTTCCTGTTTATGTCTTGGAAGAGGTAGACGTTGAGGAAAGATCAGACAGTTTATTAGCCCAGGATGTAGGCAAGTAGCACAATGCTTTTCCTGCATTTTGGAGAGTTTACTATGGAGGAAGATGTATTATGTTACTTGCTGTTTCTGAACTTTGTCCCAAGAAGTCATTCCTGTTTCACACCAGAAAGCCCCCATGATGGAATTCCTAGATCACCCACGGCATTTCATAGAAACTCCACCTGTGACAATGTAATTTCCTACCCTCTGCCAACTTTCACAACTGCATCATATGCAATCTAGCACTAACTCCACTCAAAATAAGGAATGTCATACCTAAGTATACCACAAATTTTTCAAACACACTCAAAAATTTCCTTTCAACAATAACAATAAACTTTGCAAGATGCTATACAGCATAAAGCATCTGACATTTCCTTCCTGACCTTATTCAGTGATCATGACTGCAGTATCCAGAGATTAACAGATTTCAAGAAAAAACTCTTTGCAGATGGGCAGAGCTTCTGTGGCCAATACACACAAACAGCCACAGCAGGCTAACAACAGATTCCCCAAGCTAAAGCTGAGTTCACTTCAGAAACAGAAAAGTAAAAGTTGCAAGAGAAATGTTTTAGCAAATATTTACCCTGCTGATTTAACTTGACCTGTTTGAGGGTTTAAAACTGGAGAGGACAACAAAACTGCAAGTTGGAGACAATTCCGTTATTGAGGTGAAATACACAGGGTGTAAAACCATACTGCTTTTCTCAAACAGATTAAGGGATGGTTTGAGCATTAGGGTTTACTGAAGTCGCTAAGGAAGATCAAGTCTTCAAAAAGCACATGAGATAAAGATAGGTAATTCTGGAGAGTGAGATACTTCTTGTCCTTTAGTTTCACAGGGACAGAAGAGTTTCTTCCTATATTGAGTTACACTCAGGTGATGTAATTTATGTGTGTGGCAGGGAAAGTGTATAGTAATATGGGTATCTCCTACTGGATGCCCCACAATCTCTAGGTGACTGCCATTAACATATTTAATTTAGAAATCTAGGCCAAATTTTCTTTCAGGAATCCAATTCACAACCATACAAATTAAATTTAGAGAAGGTTCCTAAAAGTCAAGGTTCTTAAATTACTTGAATAGATTTCCTCTCAACATTTGTAGAAACACACTTGATAATTCTGAATCTCATTTCCAGATCCCCATAGGACATACTATCTGTCTCAAGTGTGGGACCAAAATGAGGTTTTGAATATCAGCAAGTGTCCTGGCATGGATTGGCTTTAACCAGGTTATGCTTGAGATTCTCTAAGCAGTATTTCATTTGTCTGCGTGTTGTAATTATTACTTCATTACTGTTGGTATGACACCTGGAAATATTTCAATTAAAAAGTACCATCTAATCACAATGTCTCTTACAGAACATTTAATTAGAATAAGATGGTCAGGGTATACTTGTTTGTTAGCTCTACTTAATACTTGAGAGAATTTATTAAGCATATTAGCCTCCATTATTTTGCTAATGACTTAGAAACATTTTGGTATAACCATATTGCCTTTCATTCCTAAGATATTTCATTGCTCTTTTCCACTATGGACTGTATACAGTTATTCTCTTTTTTAAAGAAGGATCTTCAGTTTTAGATTTTCCATTTTGTACTGATAGACAAACATGCCTTGCTGCCTTAAACAGTCCCTGTATGCTATATAAAGTGCTATCACTTCAAAAAAAAAGTTATTTAATTCTGAAGCTTTCAGTGTGACTTACTTTGCTCACTGTGCAACTCCTATTGCTGAACAGAAATGCACACTCCAGATGAAGAATTGCAGTGCGTAGTATTAAGGATTTGCTCCTGGTGTTACTGGTTGACAGTCTTGTATTCAAACAACAAACTGAATTATCTGAAAAGTTCTTTCATCTTTAACAGTCGTATATAATCAACAACATCACATGATTTCTTCAATTAGTCAAGAAGTAGAAATAGCAACTCCCCTCCAACCTCTTGCCTCCCGTAAAAAAAAAAAAAAAAAAAAAAAAAAACCAAAACCACACATCACATATTTGTCTGGCCTTCAATTAATATAATGCACATTAAAATCTTCTTTAAAAAAAAAAAAAAAAAGTAAAAGCCGGTATAAAATATTTTTCCCATTTTGTGGTCCAAGATTTTGATATCCACAGAAGTGACTACAGTTAAATCAGTTTCTTCTTCTCAACAGGGCACACAATTTAAACATGTAATTTATGGAAGACTTGAGCCTGTAATTATTTAAGTTATTACATGGGTTTTTATTTGTAAGATTTCCCATTAGGTTTGATATGATGTGTGGTTCTGATATATAAGTATAGACATTACTGTCTTGTGTAACTCAGTATTTTTTTAATTACAAGGCCTATTCAAAGACATTAAAGTGCAGAAAAACTATTCTATTTTGATCACCATGCTCTCATTCCATTTGTGAGCATTAAAACCTTAAAGAAATAATGTTGTTGTTAAACAGTTATTTAATTCCAAACATCTAAACCATTAAAAAAAGTATGTACTATTTTACAATTACTAAACAGTATTATTTTAAAAATTCCAAATTTTCACTCCTCTGTATGAATATATTTCCTTTATCTACAAGGCTGAGGCTAATGTATTTATTCTAGAGGTAAAGAGGTATTTTTTAAAAAACTAATGATCGTTCTGGAGGAGAAGAAATTAAAAATGACTGTATTTGTGTTCTGATGCAAGAAATAAAAAGTGTTTCATGAATAAAATCTTGGAACAACTTCAAAGCAGGAGTTGAAAAAACTAATGATATAGAGGAGGAAGAAGAGGGAAAAAAAAAAAAAAAAAAAAAAGAGAAAAAAGAAAAAGCTCCATAGCTCTGTAGCTTAAACAGAAGAAAGAAGGAGAAAAGTATTCTAAGGCTCATGTAGATATGAACCTGCAGATAAATAGGAAGCAGATATTGATTACTGTTTCACCTAGACAACACACACTGGTTGTGGGACAATAGGTTTTTGACATCATCATATGACAGCAATCACAAGAAGGTGACTGAGAAGCTGCCAGAATATTGTAACCTGCAATTCCTATACCTTTGTATTAAGAAGTACATTTTTAATTTCCTTGCCTTCCCTCTAGGAGCTTCAGCCCTGCTCTTCTATACAGGCACTTGTGATACATAAAGGTTATCTGTTTTCAGAATTACTGCCTCAAATTCACTCACTGATGGAGGGAGCTATCCTTCAGTAAACCAAGGGAAATTTTCCTACTGGTAGGAAACAATGTAAGAAATCTGAATTCACTCTCAATTGTTTAGATAACTGAGGTTCTCTGCTTTAGTCTAGAAGAGAAAGAGTTTCTCTTGGGAATTATTTTTCCTTCCTCCCCTCTCCAAAAAGTCCTGTTTTCAAATCTTTCCATAGCCTATGGAAAACCATCCCTATGCAAGCTGTAAAGCAGGTATTGAACGAAGCATACAGAACATTGTGCTGGAAATGGCACTGTGAGGATACAATTGCTCTATTGTGCCTAACCAAGGTCAAGCAGTCTTTCACAAAGAGTTGATGGTGAACATGAGAAAACTGATTTTAGTCTCAAAAAACATTTACCCAAACCCATCCACATGTGAAATATTGTTGCATTACATCAACAGCCTTCAAAACAAATATACGTTGCCACAATACTTAGTGCTTTTCCTGCACAAATGTCATTCTCTAGTTTCAGATAATCCACCATTAGGAAGGAGTCTGAACTAGCTGAAGAAAGTAATGCTTTGAGTTGTCACAGGTGGAAGAAATATCTACAATTTCAGATATTGCTAATATTGATATAAAATATTCAGTCATTTCTATTCATATTTTTTTTCATGGCTTTCCACTTTGAGAGCTTAATCTGAGCTGTATTATTGTTATACTTGGACATAACTAAAAGCATCAGAATTATTCATGAATTGGGCATGAGGTTTGGCACATTAGCTGTATTGCCATAATTTGCATTCTGTTACTTTTGGCCTTCTGTGTGCTGTGATGTGCAAATCACATCCACTCAAGCCTGCAGCAAAAGTTGCCTAAAAATCGCTACTATTTGCAGTGGAAGTAGAAGCTACTGATCCTATTTTCTCATATCTAGGACAGGAACATATTTTTCCAAACAAATATGAAAATCAGATGAGACTTTACTCCTAATGTATGACTTCCACAATCTATCATACGGTGGGGTGGGGGGAAGGGAAATTAAAAGAACCATGGTGAGTACATCTTAAATACATTGCAACAAATAAACATACTCTCAAGCATGTGTATTTTGTCATAGCATTTTTAAGCCTTACAGCTATGAAACAATCTTGTAAAAGCAAAGAATGAAACAGTTCTTTGTGTGTTTTTTTTGTTTTTTTTTTTTTTTTTTTTAAACCCAAAAGAGGAGGTCATTCTAAGCCATGAAATGGTCAGCTTTTAAATGGCTCTTGAGAAACAATTACAAATCCAGAGACTCACCAGAAGAAAGGACATTTAAATCCATAAAGAATTCTCACCTGCTGATGAAACCAGTTGCAAGCAGAATGCCACTCCACAGAAGATTGTCACTTCCTTCCCTTTAGTAAACAGAAGATACTGAAAAAAGCATAGCTGCATCAAGGGCATTTGTGTAGAGATGTGAATTGATTGTTTAAAAGAAACAAACAAAAAAAAAGCTTGTTATATTTTTTAGCATTTAGGGAATCTGTGACTTTTTAAACTTCCCACTGAGATGCTATAAACATACTGTCTCTAATGCTGCCAAAGCTTATCGAAACCCCTGGTAGGTAATGCCACAATACTCCACACACCATGAAATTCAATTACATTTAAGAAAATTAAGGTTGAGTTTAATTACTTGTGTGCACTTTGGATGAGTATGTGTTCTGTTTAAGGATGTGGCTTGCAGAGGTCCTGACTTTCAGATCAAATGAATTCACTCATACGTTGTGCGTTTCCTTTTGAAATTAAATTGGCAGCTGAAGATTCCTTGCATTTCTAAACAAAAACAAAAACAACAACAAAAAAAAAAAAATCAACCCCAAACTCACAGTCTTCCAGTGAAGTTGCAGAAAAAAGAATAATTACTTTTCTGTACACAACATGCAAGAAAGAATTCAAGACTGATTTATTTCTGTTCTCTTTATGTAAAATCCCAGAGAAGAAAAACCCCACACATACAGCAGGTATAAAATTTTCTTCCCTTTCCCTATTTTGTATAAGAAAACCAAACCAGTTTCACAAAATAACCTGGAAAAACATGACAACAATTGCTACTTGGATTATATATTTGCATTTTTCTTATTTAAATTAATCTATTCTACTCTTTTCTCCCAAAGAAAAGAATACAACATTAAATAGGTAAGTTCTTCTGCCCAATCACAGTTTACACAGTATGTCCCCAGTTAAATGTCTTACTATGCTTGTTGCTAGCTGACGAAATCCAGAGTTTTCATATTGAATGCATACTGTAAAATTCTTCTATCCCTTCAAATGCAATATTATGAAGGCTATTCATTATCTATTAGTACTAAAAGAGAATAGTGAGGAGCTACACCTTTTTTAGTAATACTCATGCCCTAGCTTCCTCAGGGTGTTTTCCCTAGGTCACACTGTTAAAATTCATATTTTCCTAACATTACATTATTTCCCCTGAAATATTAACATGGGTTAAGGATCAATGCTCTATTCAAAGGCCTCTTAAGAACAAGGATATTAGACTGACTACGGACATACTGAAATGGCTTGCAAAATCAACTATATGTAGAGTTTTGTTAGACCTGTCTATTATTCCTTAAAGGCCTACAGGAGTGAAAACACAAGTTTCACCAACAGCTCTGAATCATGCCCCCTCTTCCCTTTAAAGGAAGCTGCAAGTATGAAAACATGATGTCTCATTATATAGTTATTGCAGGGTCAGCTTTAAAAGCAACTGCTTTTTTAAATTCAAAGTTAGGCTGGAAAAAAATACACAAACATAAAAAACTGTTGATGACAAATGGTTTTCTCACTAAAATTAACAAGAAAAAATAATTCAACTGAATGCTGCAGAAGTAACTTAATTAAATTTAAGGGAAAAATATTCTTCTTTCTGCATTAGGCCAAAGCAGAATCTAACTACTACTGTAGTAAGATATAATGAAAAAGAAGAGGAGAGACAAGGAGGAAGAAGAAAGAAGGTAGGAGGGAACAGCAAAGTAATAACACATCTTAATTGTATAATATGGATCCTTTCTGCCTCTTGGGAAGTGAGGCATTACACTCTGTGTTTTTTAAATCAAGTTTACCAATTTTAAGACAGTCTCTGTTTCTCACTGCTTTCATTTAAGAAGCAAACAGTAGAAAAACAAAGAAATGGAAAAAAATAAATCAACTTTGCCAGTGATTTTTCATCTAGCACCTGGTATTGTCATGGCTTAAACTGATCACAGTAATGAAAATCCACAGAGGATGCTGTGTTTATTTTAAACACGCTGTTATCTCAATAGACCAGTTTGGTGGAGAAGGACGGAGGAGGAATGGGAAAAAAACTAATAAAAAAAAATAAGGCAGGAAAACAAAGACTAAAGAGGACATTTTAACACTTCCTTTGTCATCAAAGGAATAGCACTTCTATTGTCTAACTATACACTTGTGATAAATTACACTATTCCAAGCCTTCACAATACTAAACAAAACACTACACTAGAGATGAGATTCACAATCTTAACAAACCACCTTTTAGACATTCCTTTCCCAGCTTAGTGATCCCAAAGGCAATGTAACTCTAATTTAATACCTTTTGGGAAGATAATAGCATGACCGAAATGGAAGAGAGAAATCTCATCTTGACTCTGATCACTTCTCAATAGCAGGGAAGGTGGCCATGTAGGAAACACTATTCCTGTGAAGAACAGGCATAGGTATGACCATAGAGGTACAGAGTTAAATCTTATGGGGAAAACTGTTGTTGTTGATATTGCAGTAACAGTACACAATAAAGAAAGATGATGGTCATTCAAATAAGGGGGACAGTTTTCAAACACCTTTATTTCTAAAGTCATCTGATTTCATTCAATCTTCCTTGATATTTGCAGTTGCAAGGAAAACAATTTATCGACAGGTCTAAAACTTCATTCCTTTTCTTTCATAAACTCCTAGTAGACCTTTTGCAATAACATTGTTTCCAAGAAAACTTGACAAGACACAGCCTACTGCAGTTCCTGATAGTAGTCCAATCTAAGGCATTAATTCCATAGCACAGCATTTTCCACATCATTTCATCAGAAGCCTAATAGAACAATGCAAGATATCAGGCTGGCTACAGAAGTATTACAGGTTGTCTGGGGAAAGATATTCCACCTGCAACTACATCCCAGCAGCTTCCTGCTCCCTCTCACCTGCCAGTCCATCTCCCCTTCTGCGAGTGTGACAATCAAGGAAAGGAGAACAATTTATATTGTTTCTTTCCACAGGAGCAGCTCATGCAGCCTTAACTCTTACAAAAGGTCATATTCCCCAGCTCTCAGTCTCCCAAATCAGCAGCATCTGTTTGTTGTTAAACCACTGCTCCCTTGCACCAAAGTAGTCCAAATAAGTCTTCCATGCACTCACCCTTCTCCCTGCTTACCCAAGCTCTCTTGTCACCCTTCCTGTAGACTGAACTGTGCAGACAACCAGGGTCTTTAATATTTTCATAATCAGAGTTTTGGGGAAGTTTATACCACACCAGAAAGGCAATGAATCACTTTGTTGGCCTGTTTGATTTTCTTACATTTCATTGTTTTAAAGAGCAGCATTAGGATTAGAGTTACAAAAGATACTTAAACATGTGCTAATCTAAAAAGAACTAGTCATTTGCCTTCACATCAGAGTAAGTTTGTTCAGTTTGTTTGCGTTTTTTTAATCTCTCATATTTCACAGAAATCTATGCTTTAACTCCTGACTTTTCAGTGTAACAGCTTGATTCCAGATCATGAAGCTATTTTCTCAGCTGGAATATAAATATTTTTTCATTAAATTGCTTAGAGAAATAATGAAGAAGGAAAACAGGGACACTTAAAAATAAATACATTAGTACATCAAAGCATTATGAATTTCCACCAATCATTTTACAAAATTTTTCTTGCACACAATGTTGGGAAAGTTTGAAACTGTGGATTTGTGAATTCTCTATTAAACGGTCTATGATTCAAAGCACAGAAAATGAAATCTGTATCTCCTCGTATGTGGCTGAGTTGTGTAGCACACCTAATTGTATGAATCAACAACTACAAGGAAGCATACTGAATTTCTTCAGTGTACTTACTCTGGGCTAAAACAATACATTACTATTAAACCACAAAATATGTCTCAGAACTGACTCTCCTTTGACAAGCTGTGGCCTAAACTGACCCAACTGTGCCTTTCCAGGCCCTTCCCAGCACTCATTTCCATACAGCATCTCTACACTTACAGTAAGTATTATGTGCATCAGTAAACTGAAGAAGCCTTACCAATTGTGGTCCTTTTGTGGTCAGCCTGTTTAATGATGTCACCTTATCTGTTCTATCTCTTATTGACTCTTTCTTTTTGTTGCACTTCATCTTAGTGAATGTGAATTATTATAGATTTTCAGAGAACTGCGAAACTATCTAGAAAATTCCTGTAATGATGACACACAACTTCCTAGGCCCTGTAAAATCCTTTGAACTGGACTTTATATCTTAGAATATGTTACTGTGACTCAACTGGAAACTACATTGAAGTAATATATTCAGCACATAGATAGAATTTCATTATATTGAGTAATACTAAAAGGTTTTAAAAGCTATTTCATAGCAGTGAAAGAGTCTTAATAGGAGCCAGCAAAAAGCTTATTTCAGAAGATAGATTTTGAATGCTCTAGTGAGACCTGAACTGAAGTATTGCATCCAGCTCTGGGGCCCTTAGCACAGGAAGATCACAGACCTGTTGGAGTGGTTCTAGAGAAGGGCCACAAAAATGATTAGAGGAATGGAACATCTCTCCTATAAGAGTTGGTGCTGTTCAGCCTTGAGAAGGGAAAGCTCCAGGGAGACTTTATTGTGGCCTTCAAATACTTAAAGGGGGATTATAAGAAAGATGAGGACAAACATCTTGGTAAAGCCTGTTGTGATAAGAGAAGGGGTAATGGTTTGTTGTGGTTTGAGCCTGGTCGGCAGCCAACCACCACACATTCACTCTCTCTCCCTCCTCTTCCAGCCATATGAAGGGACAGAGATCCAGGCTTGGAGTTCGAGATACGACTGGGATGGGGAAAAATCCCCCTTTATGGGCATGAGCAAAAGGCAGACTCGTTAGGGGAAGAAAAAAAGAACATACATTTATTACAGACGCTAACAACACTTAACAGAGTAGGACAGTGAGAAGCATTGCCACATCTTGAGGACACCTTCCCCCCACCCCTCCCTTCTTCCCGGGCTCAGCTCTGCTCCCAATATCTCTACCTCCTCCCCCAGCGGCGCAGGGGCAGGGAATGGGGGGTGCAGTCAGTGCTGCTGCTTCCATCTTCGGTGGGGGGAGCTTCTGGAACTTCATCCTTCTGTTCCAGCATGGTCCCCCTCTCACAGGAGACAGTCCTCCACAAACTTTCTCTGACTGGATTCTCTCCCACGGCTGCAGCCCTTCCCAAGCTGCTCCAGCGTGGGACACCCCCTCATGCTGAAATCCTCCCAGTGCTGAATTACAGCAGCGGGGCTACCTTTTCCCACAAGACCCCGGCCTTCTTCAGGCACAGCACCTTGATCAACCAAGCGAAAAAACACAGGCCATAAATCAGTGTCTGCTCCACTGTAGATCTCCATGGGTGGCGGGGGGGGCTGCCCTGCCATCTCCCCATGGGATACAGGGGGGTCTCTGCTCTGGCACATCTCCCCCCTTCTTTCTTCCTCCATTCCTCCACTGACCTTAGTGTTCACGCAGCTGCTGCAACTCCTCCTCACAAGTCCGACTGCACTTCACCACGTCCTTTCTTAAATACGTTATCACAGAGGTGCAGCTGATTTGCTCAGTTTTGGTGCAGAGGTGGAGCTGACTTGGAACTGGGGGAGCTTCAAGAAGCTTCTCACAGCGGGATGCCCCTATAGCCCCCTCCCCTGCCACCAAAAAAAAAACCCACCACTCACTCAACCCAGGACAGTGATTTTAAGCTAAAAGATATTAGATTTAGTCTAGATATAAGGAAGAAATCTTTTACAATGAGGGTGGTGAGATGCTGGAACTTGTTGCCCAGACAGGTGGTAGATGCCACCTCCCTGGAAACATTCAAGGCCAGGTTGGGTGGGGCTCTGAGCAGCCTGATCCAGTGGAAGGTAGGGGGGTTGGACTAAATGATCTTTGGAGGTCTCTTCTGACCCAAACTATTCTAAGTGCTCTATGCTGTTTGGGGCATCCACTTCTAGGACTTTCTAAATAAAATTCTTATAACATATAAGTCTAATTTTCAGTTTATTAATTCAATACTTTTGTAAACAGATTTTATACTTCATATTCTTGAAGAAAATTTATGTTTAGAAAAATTTAGAAATATTTAAGATACATTTACTGATACTAAAATTACAGAGTAGAATTTGTATTTGTCACTGGAGGTAAGCTGTATACGTGCTCCTGAAGTCAGACTGAAATATATTTAATGTTTTGGATGCATGGAAAAAAGTGTAAAAATGAACTTAGATTCAGCTGAGGAGAGGTTTTTGAATTCATTAGATCAGTGACATTCAAAATGGCCATGAGAGACTATACTGGGAATTATTTGGAAAGGAACAAAACAGAAACAGAGTATAATTCTGATGGATAAATACATGATGATCCTGCACTATTAATTTGTTATGTAGTTCTCATCCCTCCTGGTATCTAGAAAAGAACAAATTAACCAACTCAAGAAAGAGAAAGAAAGGGTATTTAGCTATATGAAATAACATATTATATGCAATAGACTGAGACTTTTAGCTTGGAAAAGAAAAATAAGACAGATATGATAGAGGTCTACAAAATCATGAGCTTTATGCAAAGGAAAAACTGTCATACAGTGATACAGTATTTGCCCTTCCTTCCACCTCAAGTACTTGTGAGAAGACAGTAAAAATACCAGACAAGAGATTTAAAATGAAGCAAAAGAGAAGTATTTTTAATAACACACTAATGGTAGATCTCACTGTATGAGCAGACTTTGGAAGCCAAAACTGTAAATGGGATTAAAAGGGATTAGACAACTGGATGGAAAACAGGTCCATTCGTGTCTATTAAACTTGCTGGTCTGCATGTAGTCTCTGGCTCAGGAAGTCCCTAAATCACTGACTGCCAAAAGCTGGGAATGTATAACCAGAGAAAGGATTACTCTACACATGCCTGGTGTCTTCTACTCTTTCCCTAAGCAGCTGCTACTTGCATCTACCAGAGATGGGTTGCTGAGCTAGCTGAACTTTTGGACTCATCCAGTATGGCATGTCTTCTATATCTCAGTCTCATAGCCCTAAATGGTGACATATGAATTAATTTTACTTATTTAACCTGCTGTTGAATTTAAATGAGATCATTAAAATAGCTTGTGTTCCCACATAATAAAAATTCTAGTTCTCACAGAATTTAAGACTAGTGTTCAGGCTTTGACTTTACATGAATAGCAGGACAGTGCTCAAAGTTAGTGTCCATATGGATGTACAAGTTACCAAAATTTAAATCCTGAATTATGAAAACCAATTAGAAAAAAAGAAGGAAGCAAGCAAAAAGCTGGTGCCACTTGGTTCTCCACAGGCAAATGTTCTTGGTTGAAATGGCCCTTCAGCACTCAACCTGAGGTCTGGGACCAGCTGTGAAAGTAGCTACTTGCAGATAGCACAAAACTGTCTGCTGTCTCCAAGTTCTGCAAACTTTGTTGTTTGTTTGGGTCTTTTTCTTCCTACAAGGACATATAATTTTAAAATACCTGTTGTATACGCTTCATAACATCTACTTTTAAGAGATTATTCTATAATGTGCTGTTAAAACAAAAAAAGGAATGACAAAAATAATGTTCTTATTACAATACTGCCAGTCCACCTGGTCAAACTTAATGTGCACTCAAACATAAGATGAGCTACAGTTTCAAAGTGTTTGATCTCAGCTTGAAGGTGTGGCTCTGCTGTCTTTGCTATAGCCACTTACTTCTTGCTATATTGGTTTAAATAGAGCTATAATTTTCTGATGCAATTCTAACATGTATAAGCTAACTTTAAAGACTTACAAATGTCCACTTCTGATTTAAAACTGATTTATTTAAGCCTTAAAGTTGGTCAATAACATTCAGACAAAGTATTCCCCCATCAGAACATACATATGTATATATATTTATGTATTCATCAAAATTAAAATTATTTTCCAACTTATGATGGCTGGATATTATAAATTTCAGATAGACTTCCTGGGTGTCAACATTATCAGTGATTTCTCAGCATCAGTTGACAACCGTCAGGTGGATTGAGAGGCATTCAGGACACCTATGGCTGGCAGTCTTCAAGGCTGAAGTTTGCAGCTTGCAAGAGGACTCCTTTACACTTAACCATCAGGGCCTGGGTGGATGGAGGTTCCATGAGCATTAAGATTCCTTTTATAGGCCAAGTAGTAAACTGCAGAAAAGCCAGGAACCTTTTCCGTATCACTGTTTTACAGTTTTCCCTCTATCTTTGCTAATTTTTCCCAAAGTTATTAGTGACTCTTCAGTTTTACCTTCAAGTGACTTCACTGCAGTTATATTGACCATTAAGAAACATGTTGAACTTCATTACCTTATCATGAGTGACTGTCTTACATTTGGATTTTCCCCCAAAACACTGCTGAAGCTTGCTGACTCTATGCAAAGCACTGTGCAGTTGCACTCTAGCAGGGAATAAGACCTGTTGTTACGTGTTGGGGTTTGAGATGATGGAACTCTTGCAGGTAGCTGGCAAAAAGCAGCATTTCTGAAGGAAACTGTTTAAGGAGGGTAATGATGTGTTCCTTACACTGGGCTGCAAAGGCTTTTCCTATGCATTTGTGAAGGGTGGGTTCTGAAAACAAAAGACACATTCAGCATCAACTTAAAGCCCTTGCAGTCAGGTACCCAAGTGATTAAAAAGGAATTAAAAATAAGCAAAATACACATACGGAGGCTGACAAGTGTTAAGATGTATCAAAATAACAGCCTCTCATGAATATACTACTAAAGTGATTATATTTTGTTTTCAAGAAAATTTGTGCTGATGAAAATCCTTCTATACATTGGATAACTAAATTTATTTGCTTGTTTAAATATGCATTTATCGCACCGGTTTTCAACATTCTTTGGCCATTACATTTTTTTTTTTTTTTTTTTTTTTCCTTACAGGGAAGTGCAAGGGGCTGACAACTTTCAAATGCACTGAGGTTTAGAATTAAGTTGCTAAGCATGAATATATGAGAAGGTTGCATAAAAAATATCAGATCAAGCTGTTGGTCTTTGTCATACAACATAGGCAATGAGTTCTCAAGATGCTGAAATAACTTAAAATTTCAGCCAGCTGCCAGGCTATTAAACGGATTTTGACAGAATCAGGGATCAGGATAGCCACAGAAGCAGGAGAAGGCCAATGTTTGCCTAATCCCTGCTGGCTGTAAACTTTATCTGCAGTTTGAGTCAGACTAAGAGTCAGAAAGCATTTGTCTGGCCTCTGTAAACTGGCAGCAGAAAGAGAATGCTTGGTGTGGTGTAACACTGAGTATTGCTACACACAGCACAAAAAAATAGATATTTTTATACTTTTTAAGGTGGGAGAGAGAAGATGATGCTGCAGGAGATCACGATCTAAGGGTGTGATGGAAAATTAAAAAGAGGGATTTGTAAAATCCTAGGAATTCTCATTCTTTTATTCTACCCTATTGCTGAATATCATTCTTTGTCAAGTTTAAAAGCACTACCTGTCATATTGTGTCGGTGTAAAAGTGACCTTTGAGCTGGAAGTATTCAAGTCATCAGCACATATGTTTGAGACATACAGAATTAGGTCTTTAACGGACAGACTTCTTTTATATTTTAATGTATCTTAAGAAGAAGGATCAGGGGAAGACCATAGAATAAAGTTACTGACTCCATTACATTTAATTTGCCTTGGAAAAATTAGCAACAAGAAGTCCTGGTGTCCTGATATCTGCAGAATGGTACTTCTTTATTTAAGAAGCATGAGACTTGAAAAAACGCAAAATCCCCTTCATTAGTATTTGTCTAATCTCAAGCAAAATACATTCAGCATTCAAATTCCATTTTTATTATATTACAGCTTTAAACAACTTCCTTTTCCCTGAGTTTGGTATTTGGTCCATAACCCCCAGTCTGAGGGAATCATATTACACAGCATATCATGACTGTATTATTAACCAGTTCAAAGCTGAGAATTTTTTTCTTACCTCTTTTGTGGTAGAGAACTTTTGCAAAACTCTGTAAATCAATAATGCTATCATAGTAAGAGGCAGAATGTGGCAGCTACCAGCAGCTTAGGGATTCAGCCTCTGTCTTTTTTTAAAGCATGTTGATACATTGTATGGTTATGAACATGCATATTACAATGGAAGTACAACACAATAAAATAGTTTTCTGAATCTGTAGAAAGTGCTGATATGACTAAGGAAGGAATGTGAAGTTCATTGTCATTTCAGTGCTTGCTGAGACTGTAAGTTAATGTCAAAATTGAAAATGTTAGTGTAGCTTTCTAAGCAGAAAGATGAGGTATATTAATTAGTTAATATCACAAGATCAGGACAAACTGACTTTGGTTGTATGATGATTCCCTAGATTTTACAGGTCTTTAAACTCTAAAGGGCAAACCACAATGTATTTTTGAGTCGTGCCTGGTAAAGCTTGTTCTGATAAAACCTTTTCTTTGAAGTATTTGGAACTGCTTAGATGTAAGGCAACAATTCAACATAGGATAGAAATTAAATAGGATGTCCACCAAGTAACTTAACAAATCATAAATTTACTTGTTCACAGATTTTACAATGGGATCTGTTGATTTTCAGGTCGTTAGATCAATGGTGCTCTGGAATAAAAGAGGGAAATCCATAGCTTTTCTGAGAAGTAGTGTGAAAATCTCTTTACATTTAAGTGTCAGAACCGCTAGTGCTGTGGTACTTGGAGCACCAGTGGAAGTGATTATGTAAACAGCTGTAGTTGCAGCAAGAGTCTGACCTATTTCTCCCTAGCTCCAGAATCTCTGGCTGAAATTCCTGACATTAAGTAGTTCTTCATTGACATGAATAAAGTGAAATGGGAAGTGCTTGAGCAGAGGATGAAATGCCTCCAGGAAGACAGAAAATAAGCACAGTCCTTATTAACTCAGCTCTTGCTGAGGTTGAAAATCTTCATCTTTTCCTCTGGGTAAAAAAAAAGACAAAGTATTTTTTGTCCATACAAGTTTAATTACATCCTGGTTTTGCAACACTGTGCCCAAAAACAGCTCAGCAAAGGCAAACAATGCTTCCAAGTTTCTTCTTCAACCCCATCTGGGCCTGCTCTTGGATATCTCAAACCTACCACAGTGGTTTATAGTCTAGCAGGGAATAAAGTTAATATGCAACTGGGCTCCATTTCAAGGTTGTGTCTCTAGTGTATCAACATACCTAAATGTGCAAAAAAAATGAATAACATTTTTATTTACTTTGTCAAATAATTTTGAATCACATAGCTTTCAGTGTCACCCCTATACCATATGTTTGGACTTCAGTTATTAAAAAACCCAGCTGATTCTTGACATTGTACTTTCCTGACTTACAGAACAAATGCAAGGTTCAATTATGTCATTGACTAGGAGTCTCTCAAATACGATGATCATATTTAGCCAGGTAGGACCTAATTATGAAAGCCCTTCTAGGGAAAAAGTCTCACTAAAAAAATATATTATTATTTCCCAAGCAAGTATTATAGAATTTATCTTTGAGGCTCTATCTACCACAGCAGGCTTTCAAGTGCTATGTGCTGTTCAGCATGGTATAATGGCTGCATACTAGGCAGCATATACTATGTGCTGTTTTCTAACAAGCCATTATTTGATTTGTGGAAACTGGAGGGAACATTGATAATGGCAGTGGATATTGGTGTCAGTCAATCTGAAGAAGCAAGCAGTGAATGTCTATCTCTTATTTTTCTTGCTCTTGAAGATCTTCATGGTATTGTTGGATTACTGCCACAGTCTTTTGAGATTTTACAAAAAGTTCAATGAATGCTCCTTATAGGTCCCTTATCTAGTCTCTAGACAAGAATCTAAGAGACATTCATGTGACTGAATTATGTCAGAACATACAGAACATTGATAAGGGTAGGAAGAAGTTAAACTAAGACATGGATTCATCATATGCATAGTGTAAACAAGCTGCATGTGTACTCTGGTCAATAGCAGGGCACTGCACACTAGAGTCCATCTGCCCCAAAGGGGCTGCTGCATGCCTGTAAATTCGAGGTGTATGAGCAACAGTGGGTTTTGCTAACAGTAGTTCATTGTTTCTTTAATGCTGAGCATCATTCCTGTAGCTCTGGACCTGGTTTCTGGGTCTCCCAGTGAGCAGGAATCTCTATGAAATATAAGCTTTTTATTAAATTCTTCTGTTCTTTGTTCTCTTATCTATGTGAACTCTCTTTGACCAGGATGTTTGGAAGCTTGGCTTCTTCTTCCAGTAAACATTATGGGATTAAACTAATTTGAGGGATTATTTTTCTGTCTCCCTTTATTTCCTCCCTGAGCGCATTGTGTTAGGAACATAGTGTCCCAGAACAAATAGAGGAATATCTCCTTACCCAAAGTATGATGTAAAATATACACAAACTGTCCTGTACTGATCTTCTTGAAACTTTTTATCTGAACTTACTGAAAATAACATTCTGCTTCTATCTTTTCAACATGTCCTAAATTGTATCAGGACTATAAGGCTCTAGTGGACACTGGTGCCCAGTGCACCCTGATGCTGTCGAATTTAAAGGAACAGAGCCTATTTGTATTTCAGGAGTGACAGGGGGGTCTCAACAGCTGACTGTGTTGGAGGCTGAGGTGAGCCTAACTGGAAATGAGTGGCAAAAGCACCCTGTTGTGACTGGCCAGGAAGCTCCCTGTATTCTTGGAATAGATTATCTCTGGAGAGGGTATTTTAAGGACCTAAAAGGGTACCGGTGGGCTTTTGGTATAGATGTCTTGGAGATGGAGGAAATCAAACAGCTGTCCGCTCTGCCTGGGCTCTCAGAGGATCCTTCTGCTGTGGGACTACTGAAGGTTGAAGAACAACAGGTGCCAATAGCTACCACGACTGTGCACCGACGGCAATATCGCACCAAAAGAGACTCTGTAGTTCCCATCCACCAACTGATTCATCAGCTTGAGAGCCAAGGGGTGATTAGCAAGACTCGCTCACCCTTTAACAGCCCTATATGGCCAGTGCGGAAGTCTAATGGAGAGTGGAGACTGACAGTGGACTATGAGGGCCTGAGCAAAGTCACACCACCGCTAAGTGCTGCTGTGCCAGACATGCTGCATCTTCAGTATGAATTGGAGTCAAAGGCAGCCAAGTGGTACGCCACCATTGATATCACCAATGCCTTTTTCTCCATCCCTCTGGAAGCAGAGTGCAGGCCACAGTTTGCTTTCACCTGGAGGGGTGTCCAGTACGCCTGGAACAGACTGCCCGAGGGGTGGAAACACAGTCCCACTATTTGACATGGACTGATCCACACTGCACTGCAACAGGGTGAAGCTCCAGAACATTTACAATACATCGATGACATCATTATATGGGGGAATGCAACAGAAGAAGTTTTTGAGAAGGGAGAGAAAAAAATTAAAATTCTTTTGAGAGCTGGCTTCAACATAAAACAAGGTAAAGTCAAGGGCCCTGCACAGGAGATTCAGTTTTTAGGAATCAAATGGCAAGATGGACGTCATCAGATTCCAATGGATGTGATTAATAAAATAACAGCTATGTCTCCACCAACTAACAGAAAGGAGGCACAAGCTTTCTTAGATGTGGTGGGTTTCTGGAGAATGCATATTCCAAATTACAGTCAGATCGTCAGCCCTCTTCATCAAGTGACCCAGAAGAAAAATGACTTTTTATGGGGCCCTGAGCAAAAGCAAGCTTTTGAACAAATTAAACAAGAAATCGTTTATGCTGTAGCCGTTGAGTCAGTTTGGGCAGGACATGATGTTAAAAATGTGCTCTATACTGCAGCCGGGGAGAATGGCCCTACCTGGAGTCTTTGACAGAGGGCACCAGGGGAGACCCGGGGTCGACCCCTGGGATTCTGGAGTTGAGGATATAGGGGATCCGAAGCCCATTATACTCCAACTGAAAAAGAGATACTGGCAGCATACAAAGGATTCTGAGCTGCTTCAGAAGTAATTGGTACAGGAGCACAGCTCCTCTTGGCACCCCGACTGCTGGTACTGGGCTGGATGTTCAAAGGGAAGGTCCACTCAACACATCAAGCAAATGATGCTACGTGGAGTGAGTGGGTTGCACTCATCGCACAGCGGGCTCGAATAGGAAATTCCAACCGCCCAGGAATACTGGAATTAATCACAAATTGGACAGAAAACAAAGACTTTGGCATGTCACGAGAGGAAGAGGTGACCTGAGTGGAAGAGGCACTGCCATATAATGAACTACCAGCTAATGAGAAACTATATGCCTTATTTATCGATGGGTCCTGTCACATTGTAGGGAAACATCGGAAGTGGAAGGCTGCTGTGTGGAGCCCCACATGTCGGGTCTCAGAAGCTGCTGAAGGAGAAGGGAAATCCAGTCAATTTGCAGAGGTGAAAGCCATCCACCTGGCCTTAAGTATCACCAAGTGAGAAAAGTGGCCAGTCCTTTACCTCTACACTGATTCATGGATGGTGGCAAATGCCCTGTGGGGGTGGCTACGGCAGTGGAAACGGAGTGGCTGGCAGCGTAGAGGCAAACCCATCTGGGCTGCTGATTTGTGGCAAGATATTGCTGTTCAAATAGAGAACTTGGTTGTGAAAGTACGCCACGTAGATGCTCATATACCCAAAAATCGAACAACGGAAGAACATCAAAACAACCATCAGGTGGACCAAGCTGCAAAGAATAAGGTGGCCCAAGTAGATCTGAACTGGCAGCATAAGGGCGAAAAATTTATGGCTCACTGGGCCCATGACTCTTCGGGCCATCAAGGAAGAGGCGCAACATATAGATGGGCTCGTGACCAAGGGGTGGACTTAACTATGGACATTATCTCACAGGTTATCCATGAATGTGAAACATGTGCTGCAATCAGGCAGGCCAAGCGGTTAAAACCTCTTTGGTATGGAGGGAGATGGTTAAAGTATAGATACGGGGAGGCCCGCCAGATCGATTACATTACGCTCCCACGAACTCAGCATGGTAAGCGTTATGTGCTCACAATGGTAGAAGAGACTACCAGATGGCTGGAATAGATAGCAGATATGCTGTGCCCCATGCCACTGCTGGGAACACTATTCTGGGACTTGAAGAACAAGTCCTGTGGCAGCATGGCACCCCAGATAGAATCGAGTCAGATAATCGTACTCAGTTTATAAATAATCTTATAAACACCTGGGCAAAAGAACATGGCATTGAGTGGATATATCATATCCCCTATCATGCCCCGGCCTTCGGGAAAATTGAGCGGTACAATGGGCTACTAAATGTCATGCTCAGAGCAATGGGAGGCGTAACTTTTAAGCACTGGGACACACATTTAACAAAGGCCACCTGGTTAGTCAATACTAGAGGATCTGCCAACCAGGCTGGCCCTGCTCAGTCAAACATTCTACGTACTGTAGATGGAGACAGAATCCTGGTAGTGCACCCTAAAAACATGCTGGGGAAGACCGTCTGGGTTATTCCTACTTCAGGTAAAGGTAAACCCATACATGGAATTACCTTTGCCCAATGATCCAGGCGCTCCTCCTGCCTGAAGGGACTGTTATGACAGATGGAACCTGAAGCTATGGACTAGACCAAATGAACTCAGGATACCTTCTGCAGTGTTGGCCCTTGGACTGAGGGAATGATATCTATGTGCACATGTCTATGACCAAGGAAGAGGATAGTAATTAATTAGAATGTATCAGAAATATAGAACATGAGCATAATGTAAATTATATGGAATAAAGGGTGAATACTGTCCTGGTTCGGGCTGGAATAGAGTTCGTGTTCATTTTTGGTATCTGGAGGAGTGCTAATGGCACACTGAGATTTCAGGGACTCTCCAGCTCCACATGCCCTGCCTGTGTGCAGGGGGCGGGGACGAGTGCAGCTGGAGCGCTGGGCCTGGATTGGCTGATATCCGATGTTATGTGACGTTATGCTCACCATATAAAGGAAGAAGTGGGCAGGAAAGTGCTCTCAATTCCGGGAGTGTTGTCGTGGCATCTTTGTGTTTTGGGATCTCTAGCTGGGAACAGATGGGTATCATTTGGTGGGCGGTGAGCAATTGTATTGTACATTACCTGTTTATACTGTCACTACTATTTTATTACTCTTATTAAACTGTTTTTATCTCAACCCTCGAGTCTCCCTTTGCCCCTCCGATTCCCTCCCCATTCCTAAGTGGAGGAGGGTGGGTGAGCGCCTTTGTGGTGTTTAGCTGCCAACCAAGCTCAAACCACGACAGAGAGAAATACAGCCCATGGGACAGACTCACATCAGAGAATGTTTGTGGACTGTCTCCTGTGAGAGGGACCCCACACTGGAGCAGGGGAAGAAATGCAAGGGGTCCTCCCCCTGAGGAAGAAGGATCAGCAGGATTGATCACACACCGCACTTCCCTGACCCCTGTGTCACTGTGGGAGGGGAGGTAGAGAAACAGGGAGTAAAACTGAGCCCAGGAAGAAGGGAGGGGTTGGGGGAAGGTCTTTTTAAGATGTGGTAGGTCTTCTCACTGTCCTACTCTGCCTGTTAAGTGTTGTTTTTGTTAGTGTCTGAATTAAATTGATGTTCTTTTTCTTCCCCTAACAAATATGTCTTTTGACTGGGACCATAATTGGTGAGTCCTTATCAGGATTCCTGAGCCTTTTGTTTTATTTTCTCCTCCCCATCCCTGAGGGGAAAGGGGTGAGTGAGCAGCTGCATGGTGCTCAGTTGCCCTCTGGGCTCAAACCAGGACATCATGTTACTATGTCTTCTTTTTGAGTGAAAAGTAGTCAGTTATATAGGCGGAAAGGAATATGTTTGTCTGTGTAATTTTAGTTTCCCTGAAGAGTTTCAAAGATTGAGTCAATTTGGTGCAGTTTCAACCAAAATGCTCAAACTCCAACTGGGTTTTTTGGCAGGTCCCCTTTTTTTCTACTCTAACATAGGGAACAAAATACTGAAACAGTCTACAGATCTTAAGAGCTGGCACTGAAACTTATTTTTTTGAGATTAAAAAATGAGGTTCCAGGTTTTTAATTAGAGCTCTTTAAGAGTATACTGCAAAAGTATACTGCAAGACTCATTCAGGGAGATTGCAATGGCTGAAGAGAAAACATCTGATCCTGACCTGTGGTAGGATTTCGTGGGGATCAGGGACATACACTGATCCTACAGGGTTTGGACAATCCAGGCTGGGTCTCTGAGCAGAAAACTACCACATGATAATCTTGCCCTTGAGGTCACCTGGAAGGTCAAGAATGAGGAAGTCAAGCTAATGTTTCCTTCCTGTTGAGTGCCTGGATACACTAACTGCAAAGTAGATTTAGTTTGTACATGTGTACTAACGATGCAGACCTATCACAGCACTTCCGGGGGTGTGATAAGTGCCTTTAGCCAATAGATTGTAAAGCATAGAGCGCCTGACCGTGTGGCTCTGCATATCTTGGCGCTATTCAGGCAAATAAAGGAGAACGACTTTAATTGCATCGGTGTGAGGTCGTTACTCAGGTCTTGTCTCCGTTCGGGGTCCTTCCTACACTGACCCATGTCCCTGTCCTGAGCTCTGACTTGCCTCATCATTCCACACCTGCCTGGTGGTCCATGCTCTGCACTGACCCCTCTGCCCTCCCTCCATGTCCATCATGGGTGTTTGAAAGAAGCCATACATCTCAGTTACATCAGGCCTTAGCTTCTGACAGCCCTTGCTGCAAAGGAAGTCATGGTCTGTAAAACACTGTGCAAAATGTGGTATTAAGATCAAGGAAACACCTTTCTTTTCTCTGTCCACACCCTCTTTTTTTTTTTTTTTTTTTTTTTTTATTTCACTGTGTCTGCATTACTGAGGCTTTTTCCTGTTTCTAGCTTCTCTCCTCCCCATTCTACTGGCATTCGATACACATCAAAGAAACAGTATAAGTAGTATCACGCTGCTGGTTTTGCTGAGGACAGACCCTGCGATCTTATCTTTCTGTCTCTTTCACCTGATTTTTATGTCTGTTACTGCCCATGCTCCTGAGCCCCACAGGTAATCTGACAGCAGCAAGTGGAGGTAATGTGCCTAGATAAGCTCCTTTTGAAAACTTGAGAAACCAAAGTGTTTATAACTTTATTCGCTCAGCTGGGTTCAGACAGTTGCTATAAAATGAATAGTTGGTGTCAGAGCTAAAAATAACTGCACTTTTAAAATGGGCACGTCCCATCTTGACATTATTTATTTCTACAGTATATTACATTTTGTGTGAGAGATAACCACCTTTTTTTTTTTTTTTTCTCTTGGATCTCCCTGACATCATACAGAGGATTCATTACTCTTTAACCAAACAAGTATATATATATATATATACATATACACATGCAACTTTCTCTCTCTCTAAAGTTGAAAAAAGAAACTCAGTTTTCATCTTGTCAAACAATGTCCCTATTAAAAAAAAAAAAAAAAAAAAAAGGAAAGCGTCACAAAATTCTCCAGCTTCATCTTCAGTAATAACTTAAAATGAATGTAATTTCATAGCCTTTACAGAGACATGTGAGAGCTGAGGCGTTTTCTCCTGTGTTTGTATGAGCTCGGAAACAGGGACGGGTGTGAGTGTTGCACTGAAAAAACAGTGCTACCAGCTGAGAGAAAATGTGAGGGGAGGGAGGATGGAAGAGTACAAAATGGAAGGTGTCCTGGATCTCTCTCTACTGCCCCTTGTACTAAGGAATATAAGGAAAGTGTGAAGAAGATGATCAAAACAAATAGCACCAGTCCTGGAAGGTACTCAACATCTTAACATTCACTGAAAATCAATATGAACTGTGTATCACCTCACTTTAACAGAACGGGGACATAGCCTCTCCCATGTCAGAGCAGGGAGAGGCTTCTCCCATCACAGTTCATTCCTGGGTCTGTTCCTGGGGTCGTGGGAGTCCAGTCTGGCCACCATGACCTATTCCAGTATAAGCCGTGTGGGGCAGGAGGGGGGTATTGCTGGTGGCAGGATCTATCCCAGAAGTTACAGTTGGGTCACATTCTTTGCTAGTATTTTGTTTTCACAAACTTTGCAGTATATCAGTGCCCTCTAAGTCACACATATTTTCTTCCTAGACTGATAATTAGATATTGGCATGACTGTCTTTGTATTAGTTTTCTCTCATCAATACACTGTAAAACTATAGAGAAAACTATAGAGATCACAAATAAATGTAGAAATCATAGAACTACAAAAGAGTCTAAAATGTTTTGGTTTATTTTTATTTCTTCAGGTAAGCTTACAAAATGTTAATACAAACTTTCTCATTTTCAGGACAGTAATAACATCCATTCTGGAGGACCTTCCTTTTTATTTTCAGATTCAATTATCTGGTTCACTGACTCATGAAGTACGTATGTCTAAATGTTGCATTTGATTTTGACCTATCTTCATTTGTATTAAATGATAAATATAAAACAATCAGAATGTCATACAAAGTTTCAAAATTAAAAAAAAAAAAATAGATAGTGATGGAACTGTGTAAAGAAATGAAACATGGAACTAGTAAAGATTTTTCCTATCATTGGTGAATAAATATTTTATTTACCTGAATTGCTGTAATTGGTCCTCTTATCCATGGAATTATACAGTCTTTTTAAAAAAAAGGTAATACGCTCTCTTTTGGTACTCTTATTGACTTTTCCTACAATATATTAGCAGTATTAAGTTATTCACTAAGTGATCTAGCTGAGATTTGTCATAAGTGATTCTCCTTCTCTGTATTTCTTTGCTGATGATTTTTTTTTTTTTTTTCATAAATAGATGCATACAGGTATAACCTCCAAAACACAAAGAAATAGATGCTAAAGGTTTAGAAAAAAATAAACAATATTGTGCTGTGGATAGCATCTCAAAATTGTTGATAATAGTCTGTTCTTGTATTTGCTCAGGTCACCAGCATTCAAAGTAGCTCCTAAAGGACTTACCTCTTTAAAGAAGCTTCTCTTTACCCTCATGAACTGTATCCTTCTTGGACTCAGTATTGACTTAATACTCAGGTTGATGGTCCCACCATCCAGGAACAAATCTTGCCTAAGTAATCGATTATTTTGGCAGTAATACACAGAAGAGGTCATCCCTACACTGTTCATACCAGAATCCATGCAATATCACCAGTTTCTTCAATCAACAAACAATGATTTTGACAGGGATATTGTGAGAACAGATGCTTTTGAGAGGTCTTAACAAAAGTCCTAGTGACAGTGATATAACTTCCCATCATTACTTGTGAATGCATTTCTGTGTGGATAACAAACTGTCGAGTGTCCATCTCTGGTAATTCAACAGCTCTCCTCAATGAGACCACAGTATCACTGAGATGATAATGTTGAACACTGTAAAAAAAAAAAAAAAAAAATGAGGGTTCAGCAAAAGGAAACTAACCTTCCATCTACTGGCAGTAGGTGACCATCCTTCAGTGCCTGTAAGCCTGTTATCACAGTACAACCTGGCCAGCTTGTGGCATGGTTTAAGTACTAGCATAAATATTCTGCCAACAAACCCCGTTTGTGTTCCAAATAATATGCAAGCTTCTTGCTCATTTTACAGTGGATTTGCATAACTGAAAAAAAGGCACAATATGTCATTAAATCTTATCTGCCCTACTCTTAGCCCTAATCTTCACTGTAGCCACTGGGCTGAAACTTACCGTTCACACTTGTCTGCTATGCAACTAAGTATCCCAATTTTACCCCAAACTAAAATCATACCAGCATCCAAAAACTGAATAGCATCTGGGCTTGGATCTATTCCAGGAGACATGTTTATGATTTATTATACCACAGTGCCTTCTTACTGCTGCAGCTCAGGAAAGAACTGAGTGAAGCAGCTGGACAAGTGACAGATATAAAAAACCTTATCCTATCACCCCTGCCCCTTTTAGAGCAAGGGATAGGTAAGTAAAAGGCATATAAGTAGAGAATACTTGCACTGCTATGGGAGCATGAGGAATTGCAGAATGCCAAGAGCTGACTATTGGCAGGATAACCTCTTTTCTTTTTCTCATAGGAAATTTTTACATTCACTTTTATTTTTTTCCAAAACCTTTTTGTCCTTAATTGCTAAAACCAAATTTGGCTGTAAGATCAATTCAGTTGAAACTGTACACTCATATGTCTACATCATTCTGTTGAGTAATGCAGTAATTGTGGTAAAACTTAAAGAAATTTGGAGATGAGTTTCCTGACATATTGAGCCAGATAAGTTCTGTGAAAGTGCTGCTATTGGAAGGACTCCTCATAACTGCCCCCTTTTGCTTATATTGTTCTGTAAAACACACAGAAATAGAAGAACAGGAAGGAGGAAAGAAGAAAAAGTGAAGGGGCAAAAGGGAGAGGGAGAAGTGAAAAAGGGAAAAGGAAAAATTAAAGGGGTAAAGAAAAGGTATTACATGATCCAGCTTTAAAATTTTTAAGATTGTCTTTGGTTGTATTTCAGAAAATTCAGAGATGCTACTTTGGGCTGTAGAGGTGTACAAACTATGGGTCAGGAACTGGAAAGACTGAATGGAGGAAGCTCATATGTAAGATACAAGGTGAACAATTAGTATACCCTAATATCATACAGCCACTCTTATATTTAGGCACATATGTGTATATTGAGATTTTCCCTTTAATATATATTTACTAAAATTTAATGGATAGATACAATTGCAGTCTCCCAGTTTTCTAACAATTATACCCTTTGTCTGTTAGATCTATTTTCAATCAATGGGTAAATGTGTTAGGACTTGCAGAGTAATATAGCATTTAACATGATGAAAATATTCACAGTTTGGCTTTAAAGAGGCACTAGATCCTAAAGTTTGATTCCAAGATGTCTAAATCTACATAAACTTAATTCACAAAGTAATAAATTATACATAAGTTTAAGTGTAGGCTTAAGCCTTTTTTTAAGTGCACAAGAATAAGATTCCATTCTGTAAAATATTTTACTGGAATTTCTGAACAATAGTACTCATAGTGACATGAAAAACAATAGGTACCACTTGATGCAAGAAAGATACAGAAAACTGGCCCATTCAATTTTGCATCAATTCAGCTGTTATAAAATGTTCTTTTGTTCCTTAAAATCTAAAGAGGGCAGCTTTCCTGACTGTGACTGTCCATCTTACCATCACATTCCGTTTATATAAATTGAAGTCTTAAATCTATGCTGAAAATTCTTGTCGGTTTTGGTATTCACTCTTTTATTCTAACTTGCAAGATATCTTCTCAGATTGTCCATGCCTGCTGAAGACTGTTTCACCCTAAAATAGAGATTATTGCCTCATTTATCTGATCAGTGACGATTTCTAGCAGATGATGTCTGAGGTTGTCACCTAAGTATAAAATGGTACTTAGGCCTTTTTTAAAAATAAATATATATTACTATTAGCTTCATTCTGCCTTGCGTTTCTGATGGAGATAGAATGTTAAAGCCAAATATAAGCCACAAACACTTCCCTGTGGATGTAGACACATACTGGAAATGGTCTGGGAAACTGCAGGAAACAAATGAAAGGGAAATAAATGTCAGCAGCCTCTTAACCATTCAGTGTAACATCTTTGTTGTTACAAGGCAGAAGAGCATGATTGGTTTAACTTGTGTGAAGAACAGTCTGCACAGGGAGCAGAAGTAGGGTTGGTCTGACAGCAAAAGACACTTTGATTATATAAAGGAACACAAGCGTGGTTTGGTGAGCTGAATGCACTGACCAGATATAATATATTCTTACTAAAAATGTCTTTCATTTTTTATACACTGAAACCTTCTTGGTTAGGAACTTTTGATATAAATTCAATATACTGTGGATTTTTCTTTCTGATTTATTAATCCCAAATGTCTTTAGTATGTAAAACCTATTCTATTTTCAGCTGTTGGACAAAAATACATCATATTCGATAAAATAAATTTGAAATTTGTCGGATTTTCCAACTACTGTATTGGCTGATGTCTGCTCTCCCTTTGTTTCTCCAGGGAGACATTTCTGATTTTTCAGTGCTCAGTATACATGCTAGTCCACTCCCAACAGAGCTTTTATTTTCAAATGGGACATAATGTGGAAATCCACAAGCTAGCTCTTAAGGTCCCAGAGCTGCTTCCAATTTTGGACCCTGCAAGTTAGGCATTGCTGTGACCAGTGCTAGTAATCTAATGCTCTTTGATTGAAGTCAGTATCTGCCTAGTAAATATTCTGAAGATTAGAAGCTCGTATAATGGAGCTGAGATGTTTGACACCACATCACATCATGCTTTATATAGAAAGTCTGGAAACTAAAAGCAGGAGATCTCAAGGGAGCTTTACAAAGTAGGATGGGCAATTCAATGAGCTATATGATTTTCAGTGGAATCTGAGCTGTTCTTTTATTGCAATAAGATGTGGGTCACAAAGATTTTGCAAAATATGTTTAATTCTTGCTAGAGGCATTGTTACACTTATCAATAAATAAGGGATATGACAACTTTACTACCTGGGTGTCCTTAGGAAGTCTCATGGAGAAATTAACTCTACTCTCTTGCAAGTAATTTGACACAGTTCTAGTTTGCACACATCATAAAGAAAAAGCAAAGATACTTACTAGCTATGACATCTGATATGCTATATCATATAAGACTTGCCTTAGCAAATTATTCAAGGGATATTAACTTTAAACACCTTTTCTACTGAATGTCCAAATAAATTTAATATTAGCAGTGTGATTAATTCACTCTCAACAATAGCCATAAATTAATTCAAAGGCACTTCTATCAATTCAGATAAAACTAGTAGAAGGACAGCAGAAACTTTAGTGATACAGAATGACCATTTTGGAATCAGCAACAAAATGTAGGATAGAATATACATGTACTGTTTTTCACATGGCCATTACACATCTTATGAGTGACTTGAATTTAGAAAACTTTGAAAGCTGGTAATTCTGGAATCCATCTTTTAAAAATAAACATTACCAGCTGCTATATTGGCTCAGTTTCTAAACCATTTCAATAATGTTTTAATAGAACCCATAGCTGTATCACAGTACAGAGCACTGGAAAAGATGATTAATTACAAAGTGTTATGAGTTACTATTGACTACAGTTTTCATTTTGATGCTTCAGATTTTTAAAAATTCATTTTTTTTGTAATGTATGAGATAATGTTTAGTTACTGTGTTGACACCATTTGACATTGGTTTCAGTATTTTCCAACCCTCTGTATTCTTTCTGGTGTCTCAGATCTGTCATTGAAGTCACTGAGCACTGCTTTACCCTTAGGATAGAAGATAATGATAGAATCTAGACCTGTTAAGAAGGTTTGCAAACAAACTTTGCTCACAAACTGTTAGGCATAGATTCAAACAACAAAACACTCAGCAGAGGTACTGAGCAAGGCTGAGAATGTTGGGTAAGGATTTCTGAATGAAAAGCCATAGCAGTGGCAGTCTGTGCTCCTTACCCACCCAGCACGAGTCTAGAACATGTACCAGTGCTGCCACCCATACTGAAAAGCTAAGGCTTTGGCAACAAGGCTCCTCGGCTTCATTCACACAAGCACAGGATGCCTTTGGTCAGAAATACTAGATTTTGCAACCAGCTTTCTGATGGCAGAGTCTGGACATTTACGTGTTCTGGCTGTGATTCCTGACGTACATTTGAAGGGAAAACGAACTGCATCTTCAAGATTTGGCATATTTGGTTATTACAAGAGACAAACAGATGGATGAAAAAAGTTCAAAAAATATTTTTTTTTTTTGACATGTGGCAAAATTTGAAAAAGGTGATAATCTTTAAGCATGCACCAACAATCAATCAGCAACAGTTGCAGTGGGGGAGTGGGCTGCATTAGAAACAGTGGCTTTGTTTCTATTTACATTCAAATTGTGTAGAGAAAGCTTAACACAACAAGACTATGCTCCATAACTGTGGACAGCAAACAACAGATTCCTTTTAAGTAACCTTGTCTATTTTAATGACAGACATCCAGGTTAAGCAAGTCATACAGGTTCCAAGGCAGAGTATAAGTTGTTCCATCATAAAATAAGTTTTCTCTGATTGCTGTAAATATTAGTGTCCTGGGTTGAGTGAGTGGTGGAGTTTTTTGGTGGCAGGGGAGGGGGCTATAGGGGCAGCCCGCTGTGAGAAGCTTCTCAAAGCTCCCCCAGCTCCAAGTCAGCTCCACCTCTGCACCAAAACTGAGCAAATCAGCTGCACCTCTGCGAGAACGTATTTAAGAAAGGACGTGGTGACGTGCAGTCGGACTTGTGAGGAGGAGTTGCAGCAGCTGTGTGAACACCAAGGTCAGTGGAGGAACGGAGGAAGAAAGGAGGGGGGAGGTGTGCCGGAGCAGAGACCCCCCTGTATCCTGTGGGGAGACGGCAGGGCGGCCCCCCCTGCCACCCATGGAGATCTATGGTGGAGCAGACACTGATTTATGGCCTGTGTTTTTTCACCTGGATGATCAAGGTGCTGTGCCTGAAGAAGGCCGGGGTCTTGTGGGAAAAGGTATCCCCGCTGCTGTAATTCAGCGCTGGGAGGATTGCAGCATGCGGGGGTGTCCCACGTCGGAGCAGCTTGGGAAGGGCTGCAGCCGTGGGAGGGAATCCAGTCGGAGAAAGTTGGTGACCCATGACGGAGCAGTGTGGGGAATGCTGCGGCCCATGGAAGGGACTCACGTTGGAGAAAGTCTGTAGAGGACTGTCTGCTGTGAGAGGGGGACCACGCTGGAGCAGGGGGAACAAGTTCCAGAAGCTCCCCCCACTGAGGATGGAAGCAGCGGCAGCACTGACTGCACCCCCCATTCCCTGCCCCTGCGCCGCTGGGGGAGGAGGTAGAGATATCGGGAGCAGAGCTGAGCCCGGGAAGAAGGGAGGGGTGGGGGGAAGGTGTTCTCAAGATGTGGCAATGCTTCTCACTGTCCTACTCTGTTAAGTGTTGTTAGTGTCTGTAATGTATGTTCTTTTTTTATTTCCCCTAATAAGTCTGCCTTTTGCTTGTGCCCAGAAAGGATGCTTTTTCCCCACCGCAGTCCTACCTCAAACCCCAAACCTGGCTCTCTGTCTCTTCTCATTGCCAGAAGAGAAGGGAGAGAGTGTGGCTGCATCGTGTTAGGCTGCCAACCAGGCTCAAACCAAGACAGAGTAATATGGTAATAAGGTAATTAGTAGTACAATAATTCTTTAATTTGCTCTCAATAGCAATACAAGCATGGTATTAAGAATCAAGCTGCTAATTTGGTGGAATATATGCAACACTCTTACATTGCTAAAAACAAAAGAGAGAAAGAATATAAACATCTGTTTTAAGTCAGTCATTGGTTCTTCCCAACTATAGTGTGTATCTGGATATAACTTTATCCATTCACTCTGCTTTACTACATATCATCATTTATAGAGCTGCTTCAGATTCTCAACACCTCTGGCAGGAAGAGAACATAGGGTTCCAACCTCCATAATCTTTCCTACCTTCTACCAGATAACATGCAAGAATTACACAGATATCATGCAAGAATTCTGTTATTACTGAGAAAGCAAAACCTTTCTGAGAAGCTGCTACCCATATTAAGTGTTTTATTCCCTTTAGTAATGCAGTGAATTTTTAAAGCTACTTTAAGTTCTGCTTAAATTCATATTATCAGTCTTTCACACAAGGAGATAAGCTAGTCAGCAGTTTTTGTCTATAACAGTAGTTTTTTATCTAATTCTTGATATGTGGTTTAGGACACTCCCCAGTATCTATTTTTAACATAGAACAAAAACAAAATAAGAGTCAAGACAAAAAAAAACCTTTTCTTGACTTACCAATGAGTGTTCAGCTATTTCCTTCTCTGAAAAACACACATTTGGCAGAATGAATTATAAACAGCCTTATTTCAAATTTTGTATACACCTGTCCAACCAAGACAGATAACTACAGCTCATTTTTATTCTGTGTAGGTAAGCTGTTGACACAAAAATAAAGGTTGCATAAAGACAGGGAAACAAATGTGAACATATGCTCTTCCATTGTTTAAATTTCAATTATTTGTTTTAGTTGTCATGGTTTTACATAGACTGTTCAAAAAGGTTTTAGAAAAGGTTTTGTTTGTCCCAGTTATTTAAAGACAAATGAATAAACACAACAGGAAGAAGCCTACTTTTTCATAGGCAAGGTGTAGTTCAGCATCCCATGGATCTTTTTCAAATATATTGAATATTTTAGCTATACGCTTGTCAATTTTGTCTGCAAATATTATTGATATAACTTTCACCACCTACCATTTTCAACATGTACAAGATTCCTTTATTACATCCCCAGAGTGCTCCCTAGCCAGCTGACCACCAGCAGTCCAAAGTGCTGATGGGTATATTTACCAAACCTTGACTCATTCTCCATGAAGAGGGAGATAGGTTTCTTGCTTTAACAAGCCTGAAAATGAATTTCTTTCTGTCACTAATCATGGAGTACGAAGGCCACAGAAGATATTATTTACCCTTTCCCTTGAAGTAACCTTAATAGTTTGTGGATTGCACAGAGAAGCATCTCATGCTTGATGCAGGTGATATCAATTTTCTAAGAAGTAAAAAGCATAGTAGTCATTAAACAAAAAGAAAAAGGGAACTGAAGCAGAGCTACCACCTGTCTGATATATAAAAAACATGGGAACTGGCAATTCAGCAGAAGAATCTGGTTTTCTTCAAGGCTATTAAAAAAATGGCACTGTCTTCAGTGATAGCAGGTTCAAGACATGTCTCAGATAAGACTCCAAGATAAAATATGATGCTAAAAGCAACTGGTCATCTCTCATGGGAAGTTGAGCTCTTTTCACTTCTGCAGGAGGTGGGAGAATTTTGTTTCTCACAAGAGACACTTTGTGCTCCCACAGGAGGAGCAGATAATTTAGGATTAGTAAAACCAGAAATGCCAAATCCTTACAGATTTGGTGTCATGTCACTAGCTTACACCTTTTGATCAACACACAGATAAGAGCTGTTTGGTTTTTAAATAGGTATTTTCTCAAATACATGTCTTTACAGTGGAAAGCACACTATTCACTGACACAGTAAATCTGACAGCCAGACAGTTACATTGTGAATTTTGCTTTTATTAGCTATGGCTCAAATTGACAGTTTTACTCAAGTATAAGTAAGAAGTATTCCATTTAATGTTTTGAGTCTTTGTAAGAGGTCATCTACTGAATATGTTGCTATAATAGAAAGAAGTTTCTTAATTTAACTGAATTTCTAGAAGCCGCCAAGAGCATCTTCACCTTTCTGTTGTATTGTAACTCACATGTATGCAGAAGGCTTTATCTGTATCTGTTTCATAAATCTTATAGCAAAGTAATCTCACCTAAACAAAGGTGAGAATGAAATCACATATAAGCAGTAAAACAGAAGTCTCTTCTTTGTTTTGATTGACTTTCTTCCTGTCTACCCAAATGACCGAATTCTCTGGAATGGGCAGCTTCCCCTGCATGACCCCCAAGGTTGTTCTGTGCCTGCTGTAGAAATACAGCATGTTCTTTCTTTGTGCAGCAATCACAGATTACAGTATATTTCCCACAAGTGTCCTGATTTTGGCTTGATGTTTTTATGCTATGTTAAATCAAATTGCTTAACATGGAACTGAGACAATGAAGTAGTTTTATTCCCAGAAAACAGTGAACGGTCATGTGTCTTATTTGATTTCTAGGTCTGGTTGAAGTTTTCCACAAGCCTTCTCTGGGGTTTTTTTAGGAGGGTTGACTTGGTGTTTTGTTCCTCCACACAAAAGCTGACTTTCTAACAATTGCTTTTGCTGGCATGGATTACTGTCTTCTTTCCATGGAAAATGGTGACATTATCCTGAAATCTTAAACTTGCAGATATTCTCTAGTGCTCGTTTACTTACTTTATGGGAACCACACAGACCATATTGCCATCTTTTCTTTCCACTGAATCATTATTTTTCATGATATGCGGTGGCTTTTGATTTATTGACTCCTTTCATGGAGAGGTGTGCTATGGTATAACACAGAAAATATACTCGTGGAAAACCAAGCCTATAGGAGAGAATTGAGCAAGAAGATACACAAGCTATAGCTCCCAGTGGAATATTATAATGACACATAAAAATCCAAGTGCTTGCAGAGCTGTTTGAAAGCTTTACACCAAAAAAAAAAACTATTCCTTTTTGTTTGATTCCACCATGCAAAAAAAATATTTTTCAGCCTACTCTGTTATTTATATGATTTAATGAGTATCTGAACTCCTTGACATATTATTGGCAAGAGACTACATTCTGACTGGTGCTAGTTACCAAGGGATATGCAAACTTTAACTTTATTTTTTGCATGTTGCTTATGTTATTAACATTTCTACAGTATATGGTGAGGCAACCTATCTTTCATTAAAGGGTTATTGGGAAAAAAAAACAGAGTCTTACTTAATTTTTTATACTTATCTATGCTTTTGTATATACCTCAGGCTCAAAGTCCTTGAAAAAAAAACAACAAAAAAAAAAAAATTACAAAGAGAATACAGATATATTCAGACTTGCAGAATTTTTTTGCACAGATTAATATGAAAAAGGCTAAGAAAATGAAACTTTCTGTCTCCAAAACCAAAAATATTGTGTTAAAACCACATTACTCTAAGTCTTTCATATTTGTACAATTTTTCAAGTTAATTAAATCTGTATTATTCTGATATGGTCAGTAGTGATTTGGGGTTTATTTCTTTACTACCAAAAGGGCATTTTTACTGAAATTAAACTATTTTAGAATAAGAAAAAAAAAAAAAAAAAGTGGTCTAACTTGAAATATATTTTCAAGTTTACCCATTAAATAGTCTTGCAATAGCAACAGAGCCAATGACAACTTAATGTTCAACTGAGTCACCTGAATTAAAGAATACTGAAATAGTGTGGTTCTATCATGCATTTCTTATTGCTGTTCATCATTTTACTGAACACCCATCTGAAGCATTGAGACTGTACAGGTACAAACTTTTTTTAAGGATAAAAATATATAACAGGGACCATAAAGAGACAGTCCTCTGGAACAGTTCCATTTGTGGCTAGATATTTTGTGCAGTATTTAGTTTAGTGACAACCTAGTTTAAATTAGGCCCTTGAGGATTACCTACCCTTCTAACAGAAATTTGAAGGGATCACCTTCCAACACAAGTACTTCCCCATTGACATGTTATGGTAGAAATGTTACTTCCAAACCAGGAATATTCCTCCATCAAAGTAGATTAAGGACTTAAAATGTTTTCATCGGAATTCCATATTTTAAAGCGGATTAGGATGGTTAGGTTGAGCTACCCTACTCCACAGACAATAAGTGAATCAAATTCTGCAGAAGAACACAGGTGTTGTCTTACTTCTAGAAAGTATTAGATACTCCTAATCCAGCCTGCATCTTTAAAAATAAAGTCAATAGCAGTTAATACTTTTGCAGAACTAAAAATGAAAACACTTTCAAAAATTAGGAACAAGAGTCTTTTTGAGTGTACTGTTGTATTGCCTCCATCTTTTCTGAGACAGTTAAAATTAATTTTATTACTGTGATGGTTTCACAGACAATCTAGATTAATGTTTGCAATTATTAGACACTAGCATCTGAGAATTGTTGGTTTAGGAGTGCAAACACTTATTTAGATAACCTACACATTTATATTTCTTATTAAGTATCTTTCAAAAAAATCAATATGGCAATTAAGGTAGATGATATTGTAATCTTTAGTAATTAGCAATTGATCTTCACTTGCAAGAAAAATAGTAATAGGCTTTCCTTTTTATTACAGCTCTAGCTGGACAAGCCCTGTGCCAGGAATATGAAAGCCCCAAGCAAAATTCAAGGATAATTTTTATTACATTCATTTGAAAAGAAAAACCCAAACAATTTGTGAGTCATAATATATCCAAATACTAGCAAAAGACCTTCTTCACTGGCTTGGTAACTCATGCACAGCAAATTGTTTTCCTCTGCTTCAAAATAAATCATCCATGTACATTTGTTTGAATTTCAATATTTTTAAAAGATTCGTTTGGTTTATTTGCCTTACAATGTTGCTTGAATTCCAGGGGGAAAGACATATTTGAAGTCAAAAGAGAACACAAATGAAACATTTTTTCATGTTCAAAAGCAGAAAAATATTAAAAAATAACTCATTACAATTTGCAAACATAATAGAGCTCAAACACCTCTATTTATTATTTCTATAGGCCCTATAATCTTATATGTATTATTTATTGACTCTTGCAAGAAGAGACCAGAAGGGTTTGAATTGTTCAAATTAATTGGAGGAAAGCTGAAAGAGGACTCCTTCCTAACTATAAATATCTCCTGAAACGATTACTAGGGATAGAAGGGAATTATTGAAACATATAGAGAGCCACCAAAAGTTTACATAAACTGGAATAAGAGTGAATAAGATTAGAATAGGATTATTAATCATTAGGCTATTTACCTCTCAAGACAAAAAAAAAAAAGGGCAAATTTCTTCCCCCCACCAAACCAAAAACAAAAAATCCCAGAACAAAACAATTAAAAAAAAAACCAAACCAAACCAAACCAAAGCAAAACAAACAAACAAACAAAAAAAAAAAAAAACAAAAAAAAAAAAAACACAAAACAAACCAACAATTCAAATACTTCCTGCTCTTAATTTGAGGTTAGTAAGTTTGTGAAAAGCTCTGTGTGGTTCATAGAAAAACTAAAAGACTGAAATCAGCAAACTAAAATAAGGAACCCAATCTGTGTCTTTTGGGGAGTTCAAATACAGTGTTTGTATCAGGGCAACGTCAAAAGGCCACTACAGACATTACCAGAATAACTTTAGCTGATGAATAGTTTGGGAAGTTAATGTATACTGATAAGATGCTATACCTATAAAAAGTGGCTGCCACATGCAGTTTGAGGTGACTGAAGACTACTGCTTCTGCAGCCATTGCACTGTACTACTGCAAAGCCCCCTATAGCTTATGCCTTCTTACAAGACAATACCTATGGCAATGGCCAGTGTATCAACAAAGAGTTTTGTCACTGTCACAAGCAGTGTACTTTCTGTGTTTAATGAAGAACCAGAGTTGAGAACAAATACATCCCTTGGATGAAACTGTTCTGTCATTTATGCATTCCAAAAGAACAATTATATTTCAGGTAGAAATTTAATTTTTTTCATTTTACCATATTTCTGTTTCCCTTTTCCAATAATCTAATGCAGTATTCCTTCATGTTATTCATGCAGTACCTATGATTTAATAAAAATCTCACAGTTTCTAAATGCTGAGGTGTTCCATCACTTGTTTCTAAAGCTGTAACATGTCAACTCTGCTACTATTTGATTACCACAGAAGCTGGCTCTCCTGTTTTGGGATGGAATAGAGTTACTGTTTCCTTTTGGTAACTAGGATAGCACTGTGGTTTAGATTCAGCATTGGGTTTGGTATGAGAAGAATGCTGATAGCACGTTGATGCTTTCAGCTGCTGCTGAGATTTCAAGGACTCTCCAACTCCCTGTGTCCTGTCTGTGCTCAAATGCACAAGAAACAGGGGTGGAGAAAAACCAGAGCACCAGACCAAAAGTGGCTAATGAAATATTCCATATCATAGAACGTCATGCTCACTATATAGAGGAGGGTTGGTCGGGAAGGAGGCCTCTCTCTTGCTTCTGAGATTGTGAATGTGGTGTCTTGGTATTTCGGGATCGCTAGCTGGGAACGGGCTGGGTATTGGTCAGAGGGTGGTGAGCAATTGCATTGCGCATTGCCCATTTATATTTTCTATTACTGTCATTGTTTTCCTTTTATCACCATTATTAAACTGTTTCTATCTCAACCTGCGATTCTCCCTTTTCCCCTTCAATTTCCTTCCCCATTCCCCATTACCAGGTGGGGCGGGGAAGGGTGGGCGAGAAACTTCATGGTGTTTGGCTGCTGACCAGGCTCAAACAATGACACTGGCCAAAGACAGTTTCAATTTACACCACTGTTGAGGTTTCAAGTTTTGTTTTCACTGCAGTTTAGAAAGAAAAAGAATTTCAAATTCTTTTTTTTGTCCAGAAGGTCACTTTTAAGTTTTGTTACTTTCTCTCTCTTTCTCCCTCAAGCAAAAGGAAGGAAAAACACGACCTTCAGAAATCTCCTAATTGAAAATGGGATTGAAATCACTATGAGGCCATAAAAGATTCTGGCTTCAACAATTATATAAATCATCATAAAACTGTTGTGGGCCTAGTACTAAGAGGCTATATTGCTTACATAAACTATGATAAATACAGTAACTCAATGCAGATGATTTTCCCCACATACAGTAACCTTAGGCTTTTAACAAATGTGATGTTAACTATTCTTCCAATGTGAAATGCCTGTCCTTAGTGTAACTGATTTTAATCAAACATTAATTTAATTATTATAATGTATTCTTTTCATCAAAGCAATGGCAATAGCTGTATATTTGACTAATCTTTTTAGAAGTTTAATATGAGAACATTGTTATTACTGCAGAAACACCACATTAGCAATCATGGGACTTCCAGGGCTCTCCCATAAATAGATTTGGAAACTAAAGCAAGCAATGTGTTGTTGCTGAGGTGCTGTATCAGCAGCAGTGGCAGAGCACTTCAAGTGCTGTTGTTGTGCCTGACTACATACAGAATAGCTCTGAAACTTCTGTGACTTTCACAGACTGCAGTTGCTCTGCTCAGATCTAACATATCACTCTTTTTGCTGCTAACTATAATGGTCTTCCTCTTGGGGAATACAGATCTGTGACTTGTATATTGATGTACTGTTATATACTGATCTTTCTTTATCTTTCCTAGTAAACTAAATTTCTTCCATTTGAATTTAAGGTCATTTCTTGAATAAACTATAAACTATACAAGATACAAAAACGCCTATTTTTAAACCATCATCCAGGATGCTAACTATTACTATAAAAAAGCAACAACAGAAATCAGAAAATATTTCCAGGTTCTTTATCTTCCAGAGTTCTATTCAAGGAGAGAGTAAAGTCGATCAAATGATACCTTAATACTCAAGAAGTTATGCTTTTTATTAAGTCAATAATTAAGCTCTGTCTTCCTCCATTTAAACAACCCCACAAAGTGAATAATCCACCCCAAAATTAAAAACAAACGAAAAAAAAAAAAAATCTAAAACCATGATTAATGATAAAAAAGGTATGTTTGACAAAATATATGCAGCTCTTCTGGGATCTATCACTGCACTTCATTTTGTCAGTGTGCAAAAGTGAGACTTAGACTTTTTATTCTCATCTTGATTAGGCAAAAATAAGGAAATAACTGTAATAAAAGACTCCAATAGTTGTACATTTTTCAATGACTTTATGTTTGTTTTAAAGATCAAAAAATCTTTCTGAGAGAGTAAGTCCAGAAAAGAATCTGATGCAAATATATTTATTGATGTGGGGAAGTACCTTATACTGTTTTTAATTTCCCTGAAACTATTATACCTTTAGTCCAGAATATCTCCTTTATCTTTGACACCCACATCCTTGGGCTGCATTCATGGATGGAAGGTGAGGGCCAGCTACTGCTGTTGGTATCATGCATGACCACAGGGAAGAGGCATCACACCATCTACAGAAAATTAGATTAATTGCCCAGAATTGACACACTTATATAGTAAAATCTGTGACATGTCTCTATCTCAGTTGAATTGAGATGTTTGTCAAAAAACAGAAACATGTATAAATTGGGTCTTGTGGAAAATAAGAAGGTCATCCCATGGATTCCGTTTGTCCTGGTTTGGGCTGGAATAGAGTTAATGTTCCTTTTTGGTAACTAGGATAGCACTGTGGTTTAGATTCAGCACTGGGTTTGGTATGAGAAGAATGCTGATAGCACACTGATGTTTTCTGCTGTTGCTGAGATTTCAAGGACTCTCCAACTCCCCATGTCCTGCCTGTGTGCAAGGGCACAGGGAGCAGGGAGGGAGCACAGACAGAGCACCAGACCAAAACTGGTCCATGAAATATTCCATATCATGGAATATCATGCTCACTGTATAGCGGAGGGGTGGTCGGGAAGGGGGGAGCTCTCTCTTCTGGGATTGTGATTGTGGGATCTTGGTATTTCAGGGTTGTTAGCTGGGAACAGGCTGGGTATTGGTCAGAGGGTGGTGAGCAATTGCATTGTGCATTGCCCATTTATATTTTCTATTACTGTCATTGTTTTCCTTTTATTACCATTATTAAACTATCTCAACCTGCGAGTCCCCCTTTACCCCTTCAATTTCCTTCCCTATTCCCCATTACCAGGTGGGGCGAGGAAGGGTGGGTGAGCAGCTTCAGGGTATTTGGCTGCCGAACAGGTTCAAACCACAGAACCATTTGATCAGAGGTCTTTGATTTATTAACTGACATAACATGCGCTGATCAAGAATAGAAAAACTATCTAAGAAAAAACACTTAAGATATTGAAAATTTTTTTGGGGGAGGGGTGGTAGTTGTTTAACACTAGTGTGGGTGAGAGTAGAATTAGGTCAACTACAGCACATTTGTGGCTAAACTACATCCTGAAAATTAGCTTTTAAAAGAAAATACAAATGGTTTTTCAGTTAAAAAAAAAAAAAAATAACCAACACAAAAAGAACATGATGTAAGTCATATTAATGTCTTATTGCAGACTGTTTTTTAAATATAGAGAAAAACACATGACCATAAAACTCATTTCTGTCAGCTTAGATCAATGTTATTTTGCCAACTGTTGTAGAGCTTACTTGCTGTTGCATAAGTACAAAATGAGTATCATCATCCAGCTCTATTTTATCAGAGAAACAGAACACTTTCTAAGCCTATTAGCTGAAAAAATGTCCTGAACATTTACTCTTTCCACCACACCAGTGAGTCAGAGAGAGTTTATTAACAGTGAAAGTAGCTACAGCAGGTATGGAAAATCCTCCTTGATCTTACACAGATCAAAAAGAAAATGTTTATGCATTTATATAGTTATTTAGGTATTCACTGTTGATGACTACCTCTCCAAGCGGACCTTTTCCTGGGTGTGAGAACAGGAAAGAAAAGCCTTCATTATTGTGATTTATTTGTGGAAAATGTAATGTGACAAGTCTTGTTTATTTTACCATATCTGTTCTTCCTTACTGTACAGTCAAATATATCCTCCTGTTAGACTTGTCTTTGAAGTTGTGTGATAGAACTGAATGCCACTTCAATGGTAATGTATTTTTGCAATGCAATTTTTTAAGTTCACCAAAAGAATGATATTTTGTTACAGACTATCAGAAAATTGTATGTGCACTGAATAATTGCTGTTTTGTTGCATAACAGTTATATTCAAGCATCATCAGTTGACAGACTTCAAATACTGCATCTATTTTTTAAGGTAGCAAATATATACGCAAGGTCTTTATATAAAATAAATTCAGATGTGATTTTGATCATCCTTAAATGTGTGCTGAAGTTATGTATTGAGAACAAAGCAGTTAGTTTATCAACAGTTTAATCCACTGTCTCATGTTTGAGCAGTCACAATCTCACCTCTCTGGGTAAAGTAGTAAACCCCAACAGAAATTCAGATTCTAATCAGTGTGATATAAATCAGGTTTGAAAAAAAAAAAAAAAAAAAAAAAATTGGCAACTGATTAGATAAGAAATTTCCTTCTTCCAGTAAATCATCCTTTTAAAGGCAAGAGACAGATCTCTATCTATATATAGTCATTACTTTGGTCATTATGGAATAACTGCAAAATATATTTGTCAAACTAGGCAAAAAAGTGGATGAGTAACCAAATAGATGGAAGGACAGAAGAAGAGCTATTATGAAACTTCTGAGTGAAAGATGATGGTCACAGAAATTTTAGCAAAAAGCTAAACTATTGTCCTGGGTTCTGCTAGAATAAGGTTAATTTTCACAAGAAGCTGGGAGTGATCACAGCCAGCACAGGTGACCTGAACCAGCCAAGGGGATATTTGACACTGTGCTGGTGTCATGCCCAGTATATAACTAAAGGATCTGGCCAGATCTTGAGGGGGTGATTGCAGCTTGGAGAAAGGGCTGAGCACAGGGTATTGAGTAGTGAGCAATTGCATTGGGCATCACTTGCTTTATATATTAGTTTTATTAGTATTGTTATTATTTTCTTCTCTTCTTCTGTTGTTCTGTTAAACTATCCTTACCTCAACCCATGGAGTTCTACTTTGTTTTCATTTTTTTCTTTCCAATTCTCTTCCCCATCCCACTGGCAGTGGGGAGGAGTGAGTGAGCAGCCATGTGGTGCTTTGCTGCAGGCTGAGCCTAAACCACCACAACTGTGCAGCCTTTTGCATAGCAACATTACTCATTTATGCCTAACACATTCACTCTTTATTAAAGTATCAGATTGTTTTTCCTCTCATTTCCAAGCTGGTAATGAATCAGATCTACACAACTTTCTAAAGACAGTAACAGAAGACTCCAAAAGTGCTCTTTATTCCATAGACCTCTCTCTCCCAAGTTCTCAGCTTTCTGATTTTCTGTCTCACCTGTGTGCACTGACACTAATAATCTGTCATCACCTGTTTATTCTGACTTGGCCTCTCAAGCTTCTTATTGTTTGATTTCAAGGACTAAACAATAAGATCAGAGACCTGAAATGTATGAAAATAAGGCACTTGTAAAGAATGCTGTTCCAAATACTATTCTTTCCACTAAATACAATTACCTCTGGCTGAGTGGGTAAAAAATCTAGGCACAGACTATGCTCGCAGCTAAGCCATTTCTGACAAATCTAAACCAGACTTAGTTCAGTAAGAGAGAGTTGTGGCACTTTGACAGTTTGGTAGATATAAGAAGCTTTGTTTGCAGACAATAACATACACTGGATTTTTGAGGTTCTTATGAGATATGTGTGATAGTAAAACCCAGCATGAGGCTCCCAGATAGGACTCACCTGTCTATATAAAAACTTTCAGTCCCTCCTCACTTGTCCTTGTCCTTGAGAGAGTTATTGAGTCTCCAGTGTGATTTCCAATAGCTATTAAATTACAACAGGTGTTCAAATGAGGCTAGATGATCAGTATGAGGGACAGGGACATTAGAATAAAGAGCCAGAAACCATGGAGATGCAGGACAAAGCTGGAGCATAGGCTAGAGATCAGTGAGGATCCATGAACATATGGAAAGGAGGGGAGACTCAGGACTGGTGTCTTGAGTGCCTGCCTCAGTCACTGAGGCATGTGGACAGTCAAGCATATGGCTTTTCATAGGTAGGTATGCAGGGGCAGTTAGGCAGAAGCTACCTTGTCCTAGAAACCACATCCCTATGACAATGATTCAGCTTCCTGGATGTTATGGATGAAGCCAGCAGCAAGAAATACTGCCCCAAATCCAAAACTTTACAGTACTATTACTTTTGTATGTCTTTGTTGGTGCAGAAACCATGCAAAGCACATAAACCTAGCTCTTGAAGACCCACTAACTGCTCTCTATGCATGGGCAGCCAGTTTGCACAGACCATGCCCTGTGCAAATTCATAAAGGTAGTCTGCAACTAAATAGAGATGGTCATTATTTTCCCCACAGAGCAGTAAACTGAGGGCTGGACCAGACATGAATTTGGCTGAAAAGACAGAATTTCTAGAAGGCTGTGGATAATTAATAGGACACTGTCTAGTGTCAGCTGACAGAAGATCTATCCCATGAATTTGATGGCCATCTGTAACAATGACGCAGGATTCATCAATGCCCTTGACAAGTTTCCAGGGCCTGTTCCCAGCACCAAAGTCATGTAGCAGCTCAGCTTGAACTCATGCCTCAGCCAAAACAAATTGTCCAACTGTTAACTCCTGCTTTTACAACAACTATTCAAAATTGTCTGGATTCAGCAGACAAAGTGTGCTCCACCTGTCCTCCTCCACATGCACACTCCCCTGTGTGCCTCCTCTGCATTCCTGAATGCTAACTGAAAATCATTTATTTTCTCTTCACAAGAGACTGCAATCATCGCCCTTCACACTCACTTATTTCTGACAAGTGCCTCCAGACATCCAAAAATGAGTCCTTCAGTCAGCCATACTTCAAGTACCTCTAAGACATCAGGCCTCTGGAGACCTCAAACTTCAATGGCAGAACCTTTCAGTCTAGGAACTTTCTAGGATATCTCCTGGAAAGTCTGTTGTCCTTCTGCATTCTCCAAAATATATACGTCTCGTAAATCTACCACTCTCAAAGATCCAGACATACAAAAGGTGCAAACATCTAGACAGGAGGAAGAAGCAGACATTAGAGAAAGTGAGGAATCCTGCCGGAACCTTCATCATTGTGACAGTGATGGTCAGTAGGGATAATTAACTTCAAAAAATCCTAAGACCTAGTTTTCCAAAGAGTTTAAGATGCAGCTATATAAGAAATAGCCCACCGGCCCATTAGCTCACCAGAGGCAGAAGATGTTAAGTGAGTAGCTGTTCATATACTTAAGAAAGAGGTGACCTATGCATAGATTTTGGAAGTATGAGACTGGTGAGCAATATCAGGAGAAAATAAGGGACATAACAATGCTCAGACTGATACAGAACATACATAATTAAAATCTGAAAACAGAAATATAGTAGACTGAATCATTGTGTTAATATAAAATGTAGTATGAAATTCAATCTGAATAAAAAAAAATAAAGTTGAAGTCTTGAACACCAAAACCCAGAAATGCCAAATCTATCATGGAAGTGTGTTCTAATTAGATGATTTAAATTTTATTTCAAGATAGTAATGAAGGCACAAAAGCATTACCATGTCACCAAATTAAAAAAATAAATACTCTGGGAATATCATAAGTTCCATTAAGACAAATATCAATAAAATCAGTCCAGGCTTTACAGATGATGCTCAAATGACTGAGGGAAAAGTACAAATGAACTGGATAAACACTGTAAAGAAGAGATAATTCAGAAAACAGTCTGTGAAGGCAATGTATAGTGGATCAGTAAGGTGCTGTGTTAACATATCTAAAAGATTTCTGAGCTAAAGATACCTGCTGTGCAACAGAACAGCTCATTCCTTCCAAAAGATATCTGCAGAGCTCCCTCTGTGCTCCCTCAGTGTCCCCTCCCTGCAGAAACATCAGATTTTAATATTAATTTTTCCAAGATATTTTTATAGGTCTGGTGACAACAGAATAATTAGAAATGTCTTGTCCTTTCCCATTAGACACGTTACTTCTGTTTTTCCATACTTCTCTAATAGCTTTTTCAGCTGTTGATCTAAAAAGCTGACTGTATGACAAGTTTTAAAGCCAATGAAAATATATTATCGGGCTTCCATGAGGTCTGAGTCCCATCCCACCACCCTAGACAGGAGCAGGGAAGCCAGGAAGCATCGGGCCAGCCCCCACACCAGGCATTGGGCACCTCCCTAAAGATAGGATTTAGCCAAGGCCAGGCTGGGATGTGGACCCACCAGTGGGCAGTGAGCCTGGTTCAGTGGGGCCCGTGACTGGGCAGGACAGGGCTGTGGGGAGATGGAGACTGGACCTGCTGCAGCATTGTTGGGGCAGGGGCTGATGTCCCCAGAGGGCTGAATTGGGATTCTGGGCTGTGGGCAGGATCTGGAGGGCCCTGGGGACCAGGGGCCAGGGACAATAAGTCCTGCAGTGTCCTCAGGACCTGCAAGTATACATTCATGATAGTAAAACTGCAGTGTTAGAAATAACTCTCTTTGTACCTTTTCCAAGAGCAACTGAATGTAAGTACTAGTTTCTCAGACAATTAGGTCTTTTCTGGGAACATTATTCTTAATAAGAAGCTTTACGGTGGTTTTCAAAAAGCTTCAACTTCCTGTGGAATATTGTTATCCTTCCTAATACCTGTACTAAAATCTGAGAACTATCAAAGGTGATTTGCAATTCATTAGTTTTATCACCTCTTCAAAAAAAGTTGTTTTAGAGATCAAAGAGAGATCTGAAATCCCAAACATCTGATAAAATTAAACCTAATGCTATGTTAGAAGATAAGGACTGGCTCCAGCATAGGATAACCTATGCACATCATATGCAGCTGACAGACAGAGTGTAAAAGAGGTTGTGATGATAATGAGGTGGCGAGGGAAAACTCACTTAATCTGCTTACTTTAAGGCATCAAGAACTAAAAGCTTTTCTGTAATTTTTCCTATTCCAGCTCCTTTAGCAATAAGGACAACATCCTTTTCTCTTTCACGGCATGATGCAAATCAGAAAAAAAGTTAGTAACTGTATGTCAATATTCCTTACTGATATACCAATATGAAATATAATTTTATATCATATTATAAGCCCAAGTAAAGAATCTATAATGATCACGCAGGATACAGAGCCTGAAAAAAATCCCGGAGGGGTACATTCTCGCCCAGAAAGCTAAATAAATATTGGATGCTAGCAACTGCATACTGATGGAGGGCTTGACAAACTGATTTTCTGTAAATCAGTGAAATGGTAAGATGTCATAAGAAACCTGAAGAGCATGAACAGCAGTCTTTGGTGCATGAAAGGCTTATAAGACTTCATTGACTAAACATCAACACAAGGGCCGAGGTATCAACAAACTCCATCATCAGCAGTATTGCAGTTCTCTGGAATTCTTTGCTGTTTAACAAGTGAAAATGGTCACCAATTAGTGCATAAATAATAATTATGAATATGTAACATAATGTATACCATTAAAATTAAGGGGTGTCTCTTATTGACTTTGTTGACCCTTAGTTCAAATTTTCCCAATAATTATTTTCTAAATAGATAATGCTTGCAGAAGAACAGAGGTACACACATGAGGTACATGGATAAGTAGATGAAATACATGTGGATCTCATACTGAGATACTGACACATACACTGAGATACATGCAGATAGATTTTCCATAGCAATGTAAGCTCCCTTCCCTTAGGCAGAGTTTACTCTTGAGGTTCTGATAAGAAACTGAATGACTGACAAAGAAGGCACTAGAATATGTCTTCAAAACATATAATTAAAGCTGTCTGGCATACAGGACAGTCTTATGGGAATGATTATTGGTGATTTTTCTGAAATCTACGATGGTCAAAAAATACACAGGCACACACACCCCTATTGATAAGAAAATTTATGGAAAAGGAAATGTATCCTTTTGGATTTCTTAGTTGATTGGCACTGTCACACATTTGAACAATGCATTCAGGAGGTTCCAAAAACTTTACATTTTGTGGAGATGATGAAGTTATTTTTACCGGGAGTAAGTCCCATAACTATGTAACTGGCATCTCTGAAGAGGCACCAGGTACATTATGGCTCACGGTCAAGTCAGAAGTCAGGAACAGTGCAGGCATTTTATCAGGAAGCCCAGTATTGAACCTTCATATGTTATAGGTAGAAAATGTATTATTGGAGATGGAAGTTACAACACAACATGCACAGACCACAGTAAAAGGCTGCATATGAAGGAATTTTAGAGTTGAAGTACTGAGGTTTTCTTATAGCTATTGCAAGCTGTTCTGGTATTTACTGTTTGCCTAAACATATGTATAAAGCTACATTTTGCCTACTCACAACATGTTTTGCTATTTTCTCTATGTCTTAGGCATCAATCAACTTAGAAGCTTTTCCCTTCGTGATAATACAAACACACTTACCAAGTTTTATGCAACATCTGTGTTCCAGTAAAAAAAAATGTATAAGTGTGTATATATGGCCATATATATCTATATCCATATATCCATATATCCATACATATATATGCTTATGAAAGAATGTGTGTGTATATATATCTCCATAGAGTGAAGAGATGAAAACAGAACTGTTCAGAACTACTTTGGACAGCTCAAACAGTTCTTATTCCTACTACTACAGGAAAAAAAGTTCTGTGGCCACAAAAGCGTTATATAATTAAAATTAATGCAAAAAATACCAACAAACAAAATTCTACATCAAAATGAAAGAATGCCAAAATCCTTGGGCTATAACTGTCCCTCTTCAGCACTGCTAATTAAGGACATTTCCTGAAAGTTATTTGAGCTGTTCATGAAGCCATGCCACATTATTTCCTTACTCACTTAACTTTTTAGGCTTCATAAACCCTTATCTTGAACATCCAAATTGGGATCTCTCATGCTTGTAAAGTTGAAGATATTTTCTTCTCTGTTTCTATTCTTTCATACATTTATAGCATTACATCCAATGAGGATGCATTTACTTCACACAATGGGCACAGTAACAAGGTACATGGTCTAGTGCTCTCCTTCTAGACAAGTGAAATGATTATCGAAAACACAAATTTTCATGACAACAGGACCTTATTTCCTTGAGTAAAATAATTTCCCTTTCCTATAATGGAGTGATCAACTATTGATAAGTGCATGCTTCATTTCCTACTGAAAGAATTCATTTCCCTGTTCTTTCAACACCGTTTCAAAGTCAAATAAAACTTTATACCAATCAGACTGGGTGGGGTTTTTTTGTTATTTTTTTTTTTGGTCTTTAGTGAGCTAGAATGATTATTGATGTTATGGAGGAATCTTGAGGGCAGCAAATTCTCCCCAAATCTGGCAAATTTAGGTTCAGCAGTTCTGCTTGGAACGAGACACAAACAGCATTAGTCCTTCCCTACAATTGACGAACTGCTGATGTGGAAAGTCTGTCTTCTGGACAAATGAGTGGGTCCCTGCAGTACAGCACATATGCCTCTTCACTGGTTTGAGATGGAAGTGAAAAGCATCTGGCCTGGTAATCCAATCCTGTTAGTAGATCTGAGGGTCCTGCTTGCATGTTACCCATGCTGCAACTGCTTGATGTTGGCTTTCACCTGCCTTTCACTGCTCTGAGTTATTATCTAGCCTGGACATTTGACAATACTTTTAAACTGTTCAAGTCAAACTTGATTATTTGGCAAATCTAATTAGAGTGGCATATGTTTCACAGCCTCCACAACAGGGTTCTTTGATAACTTTTTAGATAGGTTTATATTAAATGGCATTAATGTTGAACTGACTTGTCAGATACCTTTTATTTGTAGCACTGCGTTCTTCCTTTAGAGCCAAGAATGTGGGCACATGCAGAAGTTCTGAATAACTTTTATCTTTAAAATCACATTGTCAAATCAAAGAATTTTCTGTGGCTGATACATGGTATTGCATTATTTAGGCTGGGCTTTGTCTTCACACAGTGGAATATTTATTAGCTGCCCAGAATTTACCTTAGCCATGAAAGGAGGCTGGACTGTCATGCCTTTGGAATAAATCTAAGGGAAACACAAGAGACTTTTTTTCAAAGTGGGCATATCTTGATAAGTTCTTTATTTTTCTGATCTAGCCAGTTTTATCTATTATTTTTTTCAACTTAAAAAAAAAAATTTCTCATATATATCACATTCTTCACTGCATTCTCAAAATTATTTTGGTCTTAGCCAATTTATTGTCCCTTAATATTCACTGTAGAGAATTCTTCACAGCAGAAATAAAGATTCATGAAACTGAGGTGATAAGAATGGAGTTTTTTACAAAACTAACGATTCTCAGTGGTTTATGTTTCTTGTGCTTGTAATTGTTTTATATCTCTCATTTTCATTTTTTATTACACATTCTGCTCCACATTTGGGCCTTGGCAAGTTGAGAGAATTGAGGAAATATTTCTCAAAACAATAAAATCTTTCAGTTCAGGAGTAACATTTTAAGTGCAGCCACTGTATTATGCAGTTCCCAGCAGATAATTGTACATAATGAGTTTCTTTCTAGTAGAAACAACTCAAAGTATCAATTGGTAGTTTACTCCTATTCTTATCCAGTACAAGGTGACTTTCATTAAGAAAACGGAAAAGTACATTTTTATGACTGTGGCATTATAATACTGGTACTGTTTTTCACTTAACTTTAAGAAAATATAATTATATTTGCTGATATAATAATCAGCACCAGATGTGTCAAATGTCTTTGATTAGAAAATGAAAGCTATAATCCCTGATGTTTTCTGTGAGTTTATATTAGACTGCAATCATAACAATTTAAGATGTAACATCACCCATTTCAGTGGTTTTTCTGAAGCTAAATTATGCTTTGACTTTAATGAGACCACGAACACAAATAAAAATATACAGGTACCTACAGCTGCAAAGCAAACCTTGAGGGCCTTAAGATTGTTTAGCTAATAAAAAAGAACACTCAGTATAGGTCAAATAGACATGTTATTTTCTAAAGCTTTTTTTCCACAGCAGAATTTATTGGGTAAAATCCAGCCAAGAGATCCATCTACCTCTGCAAGTGCACTGTTAATGACAAAGACATTGAGTGCAGATATTAATTTTCTACACAGTTCACACAGTGTATGACTTTTTCTTTGTCCCAAGAGTTTTCAGTTCCTTCTTTTGTCTCAAAAGTTCAGATGTTTCACCATAGGTTTCCTTAAAAGAAATAAATTGTTCTTTTAGATGACTTACCTTTCTTCCTTCCTTTCATAAGAGGCAAGCAAAGAATATAATTTAAGCTATTTTAAATATTTCCCTTATCAATCAGAAACAAAATTTGCACTTAAATTATTTGGGTATTCATGGTACTAAGCATATGAAAAAAAAACAATAAAGTTGAAATAATCACACTGATTGTTGTAGCTGAGCATTTTCATCAGACCTTTATTATCTTTCCTTCTTTTCATCAGCTTTTTGTAAACATGTTAAATGTATTAATCAGTATGTGCATGGATTTCATAAACGTTGCTGCATTACCTGTTATATTAACAGATGTAATATTTCCCATGCAAAATATTGATTATGAAAAAAACCTTTAAGAGTTTAAAAGGTTGATTAATTCAAGGTTAAATAGTTTGGATTGATAAATTTAGTCAACAGAAAAACTTACAATGAGGTGGGATTCAATTGCTTAACATCTTGTATCATCTGAGATGCCCTAAAGTATATGAGGTATTTGTGTGGGACTGACAGATAAGATACAGAATTTGCAGAAGTGTGCATTTTGGAGCATTGGTTAGGTCAAATACACCACAACCCCTAAAACAGGACTAGTCACTTATGTTTAGGTAACTGAATGTACTTTGGACAGCAACTTTCTACTGTGCAGAAACTCACTTTTTGTAAGCCATATGATATTTTACCATGATTTTTTTTTTCTTCAAAGCGATATTGTACACTCACTAAACTCAATAGCTTATTTTGTTGACAGTGAAACATTTGATCAAGACTGAGATACATCAGTCACACATACACAGATGAAGGTACTGTCAGAAGATGCTCTCTCTATAACACCTTTCCACTACGTATCAAGAGGGAATTACCACAGGGGAAGCTGTGCACCTTCCATAATCCATTTCAGCAGGGTTGATTTACAACTTTCATTGTTTTGTAAATTAATCCAGCAGACACTTCTGGAAAGGGCTGAAGAGCATCTACTTTGGATCTGCTATTCCAGCAAAAAGGACACTGGAAAGAGCTGGTGAGAAGTGACTTCTCAAACAACAGAGTTGTTTGGAAAATGAATATCTGTTGTCAACCTCACTTCACTGGTAGTTCTTCTTACTTCTTACCTATATGCTAACATCACCAAAATGTGAAGTATTAAAACAGTTATTATGAAGGATGATATATATTCAGAAATAGATTCTGTTATTTTGATTCATATCTCAAAGCATAACTGTGTCTGTATGAAATGGCTAGTATAGTGTCTCTACATGAAGACGTGGAATAAAGTCTGCTTGGTAAAGACTGAATATCTCCTTCAATACTTCAGTGCACATCTTCATTCAGGTGTCAGTTAACTGCCATTTTTCATGGTCACTCATGCAGATTTTATTGATATAAACACATTATTGAGTCTCACCCACCTTTTCTGAACTAGAGCAACACAGGATGCCCTGTAGGCCATTTTCACTGCACAGGGCATTTGGCACCAAATGGGGCAAGTTTGCTTTGGTGAAGTCTTTGAGTGAAATCAGAGTCTGTCCTTTCTGTATGTCTGTATAAAACAAACAAGGAAACTGGTGAAAAAATCCTCAGGATCAATGAGATCCAGTCAGTTTATTTTCTGAAGCCAGAAACTGTTAAAATGGGCACAGAAAACTTGACAGCATTTACCTTGTCCAACACAACAACTGATATGGTATTTAAAATACCAAGTATGCTCTACATGAAAAGAAGTCATCTTTCATTGCCCCTACTTTTTTTTTCTACATACATTGGCATTTTGCCATTTATTCATATGTGCCTGAACCTGACAACATGGCTGACTCTTCATATGCTATGCTGAAAAAGATTAAACAAGATCCTATAAATGACAACTTTTCAAATAAGTGGATTCTATTTATATTCTTCAGAAGTTTACATCATGCTATCCATATTAGTTAATTTGTATGGTTTCCACAGAAAAGGCAAAACTGGAAACATGAAGTAAAAAATGGACCTATGAGCATTCAAAGTCTTTTAACTCAGAACTGCACTGAAACAGACAATCTTCTCACTACCTTCTCCAGAAACAAATCCACTACTTTTTAGATGCCTGATTGCAAGTTTCTCCGTTTTATATCTATTGTATTTTCAAAGTCAAATAAGAGCTTGTTTCCTTGGGTTCCTGTGCTATGGCTTTGCTTAATGTCAACATCCACTTGTACCATAAACTGTATTTTTTTTTTCATTTCTGCTGGGAACTGTGCTACTATCCTTCTGAAGGAAATCTTACCTAGTAGAGACAGAAGTTTTTAACTCTTTCTTGCATACACCCCCTTTTAATTTTAAATCATTATTCAGTACTATCTTTGGACTAGCAACACATTCTCTTAACATATTCCACTAAATGTGTACTAATGAGGGAAACCTCTGTGACAAACTCCAGGAATTACATAAAATTTACAATGAAATACCAAAAGCCTTGAGGAGAAACAGTATATCTTTAGTTAACTATCAACGTCATCGAGGTGATTGCTGATTTTTTAAAAACAGAGAAACTAATGATATTCAGCAGGTAAACTTTAATTCTTCATAAACTTTTTACTGTTGAAAAAGAAGTTTATAAGCCTTTCTAGTTTGAATGTTGCTACTCTATTGATTATCATCACTCAATATATGCAATAAATTTATTCCCTGTCACTGAAGTCTGGCAGTGACTTAAAGCAATGCTCCTTGTGCCTTCCAGGTTATGTTGAAGTTCTCTAATACATATAACTGCCTGAAATCCAACATCAATATACTATTTAAGTAGCATCTACTTTCTTATCCCACATCATGATGCAATAGAAGCCATAAACCAGGAAATATGTAAAAAAGGAAAAAAAAAAAAAAAAAGAAAAATCTGTTACGTTGTCATTTGAAACAAAATTCCCACACACATTTACAGATTAATCTGAAAATCTATTGCTGGAAGACTGCATCAATAGAATTAGCACTATGTTTTTGTCTGCAGATTGCTATTTTTGAGGTACACAAATAAGGTTCATAGTGTTGTTTTTTCACTAAAAACCTTTTTCATCTGATTTGACTTAGTTTACTCCTAAACTTAGAAATGTAACGTCTAAATTACAGCCACTGTCCAAAGACCTTTCTGCATTTCTTTATGGCCTGACTCTAACTATGGACACCATATACTGACCAGGAAGCCCAAACGAAACATAAGAGGTGTGTTTATTTACTATAGTAAAATAGCTGTAATGTTGCTAATGTTTTATCCAGATTAGCACTGCAATTATGGCTGACTAAAGGCAAATGTCTTCACATGCTTTCTTTAAAAGTTTTCATTCATTTGAAAGATTATATCACTGTCATGAAAAAAAAAAAAAAAAAAAAGTCTTGTCTCAATTATTTTATTCTCTACTGACAGAGAAGTTTACAGATGAAACACTGCCATGAAAAAAAAAAAAAAAAAAAAAGTCTTGTCTCAAGTATTTTATTCTCTACTGACAGAGTTTACAGATGAAACATGCGATACCTACCTGAACTCGGACAATCACAGAAGCCTACCTTACCCTTCTAATTAAACTACTGTCAATAGATAATGCTGAAAGTAGACACAGAAAAGTGGCTGAGATCAATTGCTTCTAGCTTTAGTAACTTCATCACAAGTGATGATGTGTGTTTTAGGTATCTCTCAGATATTAGTGAAGTGGTCAAGGACACTCTTGTAAAAAAACATGCATAGTCCTTATATTTCTGACACAGACATTTTGGCATGATAGAGTATCCGTTGCTCTTCACTATTCTTTTTACTGATTTGCTGAGACAGAAAACATTAACTTTAGCAGGCTTCAGCCCCCAAAAATCAGGGTCTGTAATATATTGAAACACATGAAGACCACCTGAAAAAAACAGCTGGTGAAAGGATTTAAAATGATAAAATATATTTTTTATTTTTGTCACAAAAACATTTATTTTATTAAAAAAATATATTTTGGTAAATTGAAGTTTTTAATAATGTTTTCAAAAAGAATTATATTTTAAATATTTGTTTCAATAAAGTCAACCATTTCTCTTTCATTTTATGTAACATAATTTATAATAACTTATAATAAATGTGTCAAAAAATGCATATTTTTCTAGTAATTGCAAAATAGCATGTTGATATTACTGTAACAAAATTCTGATCTCACTAATTGTTTCAAGTACATATTTTGAATACAACTGTAAATGCCCATGTTCCTAAAGGCCCCTGTATAATGATTATATGGTCTAAAGGAGGCCAAATGGAAGTGACATTTGGGTCAACAGAGTGTAACCGTGAAAAAAAAAAGAACAACTGGAGAAGAGGTTGTATGAAGTAACTTTACAGAAGAATCAATTATATCATAGCATAAAAATCTCAGATTTCTGGAGAAATTTTTTCTTTCCTTTTTGACATTTTGGGCAAGCCAATATTCAGAAATTTCACTTTTAGTTTCATATATCATGTAGGTTTTCTTTTCTTCTGTTATATGGCTAATGACTCAGTTATTTTTCCCAGTTCTCTTCAAGAAGGAATGGCTCATTGTGATACTAGAGTAGACAATTAGCAGCAGTGCCCCTCCACCTCCCATCCACCCCCACCCCCAACCCCCCCACACCCCGGGAGTGTTTTGTTATTCTCATTGTCTGTGTCCTGAATTGATTCAGGAGTTCACTTATTGCTCTGAATAAACACTTTCACAGTTCTCATTCTCCTTATTTTTTTTTTTTTTTTTTTTTAAGTCTAAAAGGTTCTTTGAAGAGATATCCAAGCAATATCTAAGAAAGCAGCTTAAAAAGAAAAGACTCCAAGGTCTTTTTTCTAATTAGGAAATTTTGCAGTAATCCAACTAATTGATTTAAGTGCAAACACATACATTTCAAAATGAAGCTAAATAAGTCTCAAGGGTTGATGGTCCTTTGGTAATGTAAATAAGGGTCAACACACTTTCATAGCAACTATCTAATTATGTGATGGGGAACAAGCTTTGAGTGATGTTCACACAGAAAGCACAGAGTCTTTATTGCTCTCTGCCACAAAACTACAATTCTCTTTTTCAAATGTGTTTTTTCAGAAAATATTCTGATATTCTGGAACATAAAATTTAAGAGACTATGTTTAAATTGTCCTTCCTCTGTTTTCTTCTTGTTTCCCCCTCTTCTTTCTCTCCACACTGCTATTTTTCAGATCAAAATCAGGCCTCCTTTGTTAAATACGGTTGTAATTTTTGATACTTCTTGTCTTAGTCCTTCCAAATGCAGACATTTTCAAGCCATTGGAAGAAACAGAACAATTAAGATCTAATTGGAATCTAATCTAATCAGTTTGTGTCTCCGTTTCCACATACATTAAGGAAATCTTGACCATTTCCAGTCAGCTCTAGTTTATACTAGTTACAGTCCAGTCTACAGTAGCTATACTACTCCTTAATATGTGTGTAAATATAACAGAAGACAAAATCTACATTGTCAAAGCACTGTAAATATTTAAGAACTTTGAAAGTGTCATTTCCAGAGAAACAGGAATGGAAAAAGGCCCTAGCAAAAAATATCTATGTCCCATGTCTCCATGGTACCATAGTACTATTACATAGGACACAGATTTACGAATCATTGACTGTTAGAACTTAACTACTTACAATTTATTTTGATTTGTTTAAAGGTAGCTCTTGAAGGAAGTAATGTGAATCTGGAAACCAAACTGTCCAACAGTGACTTCCCTGGATTTTATTGCTCTTTTTCTGTCCCCACTTTCATCCTTTACCTCCACATTTTGCTATAACAGGATGGCAAAAGGGAGAAGGTACTGGACCAAAAAATTCAGGTTTTATTTTGTCTTACCTATTGATATAACTCAGTATAAATCACCTCTCTGATCCTTCTTGAACTTAACTTTAAATCTAATCTATAGATTAAATATTAAATAAGTTATTCAAATGTTGAATATTTAAATGTAATATTAATGCATACAAGCATTCTATGTGTTTATTTCATACAGAGAACTACAGAAACTATCAAGCAAAAATAAAAACAGTGTTTTATGTTATCTCTAAACAGTATTTTTCTGTGTTCCTAGTAACACTTAAAAATTAAACAGATAAAGATCCTGTCATCTTAAGACAAAATATTTATATTTCACAAAGATTCAGAAAGTTATTTAGTATAATTATTAAATGTGTTCTTTCATTCAAAGCAAAATCCAGAAGAAACATTACGACTAGTCAAAACAACTACCCAAAGTAAATAAATAAGATCTTATAAAGTGCAGGCTTTTTTCTCTCTTTCTCCCTCTTCTTTATTTTTCCAGTGAAATTATTTCTTCTTCTTTTTATAGAAAAGGATTTCACTAGAAAAAAATCCAACTGAGGTCTTATAACGATTTTCTTTTGTAACATGTTCTAAGATGTCTACCTGCTAGTTCCTGTAGGAGAGCTCAGGAAAATGCTTATCTTTTTCAGTTCTTGTCCTTTGTATTACCACTTTATAGCCGAAGGACAGACCCATTCAGTTCTTCTTAAACGCTGAGCCATTGACAAGTTGTCCAAATACTACCAATACTCCTAATCATCAACCAAATCACAAAATAATTATGATGTTTGCACAGTGATTAGTTTCACCATTAAAAGCTGATGCAGGTACCCGGTCAACTGTTGGCTTCTCTGACTTCAGTAGTTCAATTAGCTTGCTTAGTCACATTGGGGAGATCAGCCAATCATGATAGATACTTTTTCCTTACCAGGCCACATTCACTTCTTCCTTCTATTAAAAGACAGGAAGCTTATCTTCCTGCTGGTGTACACTTAAACTCCTTCAGTGCTACCAGAAGTATGATATTCCATCAGGACTAAGTAGCGTGCAAGCAGGGCATTCAGTAAGCAGCACTTTCAGAGACTAGTTCCTTCCACCATGAACAGCTGTCCAACACTGGGTGCTCAGACCACATTTCTACAACTTTTAAAAGCCTCCCTTATCTTTTTTTGCTAGAGGAAAAGAAGCTGGAATTCTGATTTTGGGGTTTGTTTGACAATTAATCACTGCAAAGAGCAAATAACTACAACTGTGAGAGGCGGAAAGGCTAGCAGTCAATGAATAAAGAAAGAATAAACACTGTGTTCACCTTCATTTCAACATGTACCTTATTTACAAGTTCTATACAAATCTAATAGCAGCTATTTTCAGTCAGGCCTGGATCAGGTCTGAAGCATGTTATTTTAGCTCTGGGAGAGTACTTAGCTCCCAAGAGTCAGGTCCTGGCAAATGTTCAAAATCTTTACAGATTAAGGTAAATAAGGATTACTCCGTATTCAATGTTTCTGCACTGATTGTTATATTCCTCCAAAACATGACATTTAATTTGCCTTATCTAAGCATCCTTTGAAAGATGTTGAGCTGTTCTCTAGGATCAGTTGTCTTCCTACCTTATATGAGCCTTCTGCTATAGCATACATAAGCAAAACAATAGATCCAAAGACATTTGATTTCATTTTGGCTGTGAATATTGTACCAATATAATTTTCATCAAATACACAAAACTGAGTACATTGATTAATTGCAAAGCTAAAATGGTATCCTTTATTCAGATTTGTTTACTCAGAATTTTACTACATGATTAAAAATGAATGGAGTACATGCTATATTATTTAATAAATTCATTATATTTTAATGATACTAGATATATATTCACAATCTGTTTAGGTTCATATTTTGTATCTATCATACTGCCTGGGCATTTATCAACTGTAATAAGCAAGAGAATTTCTCCATCTCCTATAAGATTTGGTAGGATTATATTTTACTTTCCATAATGCTTACTTATTTCCAGGACTAACCTCCATGGTTCTTTTGCTTTCTGGGAATATTTATTTACTCAAGATAAAAGAAGCACCATTTGCACCTTTGTCATGGTTTGGGCCTGGTCGGCAGCCAAACACCACTCAGACACTCTCTTTCCCTTTTCTTCTGGCAATAAGAAGAGACAGAGAGCCAGGCTTGGGGTTAGAGATAGGACTGGGATGGGGAAAAAAATCACCCTTTATGATCATGAGCAAAAGGCAGACTCATTAGGGGAAGAAAATAAAAAAGGAACATACATTTATTACAGACACTAACAACACATAACAGAGTAGGACAGTGAGAAGCATTGCCACATCTTGAGAACACCTTCCCCCCACCCCTCCCTTCTTCCCGGGCTCAGCTCTGCTCCCGATATCTCTACCTCCTCCCCCAGTGGCTCAGGGGCAGGGAATGGGGGGTGCAGTCAGCGCTGCCGCTGCTTCCATCTTCAGTGGGGGGAGCTTCTGGAACTTGTTCCCCCTGTTCCATCATGGTCCCCTTCTCTCAGGAGTCAGTCCTCCACAAACATTCTCTGACATGAGTCCCTCCCACAGGCCACAGCGTTCCCCACACTGCTCCAGCGTGGGACACCCTCACATGCTGCAATCCTCCCAGTGCTGAATTACAGCACTGGGGCTGCCTTTTCCTACAAGAACCCAGCCTTCTTCGGGCACAGCACCTTGATCACCAGACGAAAAAACACAGGCCACAAATCAATGTCTGCTCCACCGTAGATCTCCATGGGTGGCAGGGGGGGCCGCCCTGCCGTCTCCCCACAGGATATAGTGGGGTCTCTGCTCCGGCACACCTCCCCCCTCCTTTCTTCCTCCGTTCCTCCACTGACCTTGGTGTTCACACATCTTCTGCAACTCCTCCTCACCAGTCCCACTGCACGTCACCACGTCCCTTAAATACGTTCTCGCAGAGGCGCAGCTGATGGGCTCAGTTTTGGTGCAGAGGTGGAGCTGACTTGGAGCTGGGGGAGCTTCGAGAAGCTTCTCACAGCGGGCTGCCCCTATAGCCCCCTCCTCTGCCACCAAAAAAACCCCACCACTCACTCAACCCAGGACACCCTTTATGCATCTTATGATGGTTGGAAGACAGGACAGGACTTGAGCTCTAATGATTATATAAACGAGAACTCACTGTAAGTGAATATTTTATGTAGCCCTGTGTTACAGATGAAAAATGTTTTTAGGTGTTTTAACACAAATGGTAGGAGAATTCTGGATCAGGACTTTGTTGCAAGTCTGAACAGTTTATCCCATTCACATATGCCTATGAGTTTCTTATGTTTGGGTTCAAATATCTTATTCGCCTTGAGAAGCTACTGGCCTGTGAGTGCTTCTACAGCAAATAAGACATTTTTTGGTGGCAGTAACTATTTAAGCTCATTTAATTTCTCCTTCTTCTCTGTTGCTTTTAATTGCCACTTCTGCTACATAATATAATGACCAAATTTTCTAATTTTGTTAGAAACCCTAGAAATAGGGTTTTTATGAAGAAAAATTAAAACCTTGACAAGATTAATTTGGTAGAAGGTGATGTGCTTTTTTCTAAACTTCAGTTAGATGACAAGAATCATATCTTATTTTATAAACACTGAATTTAACAGAAAAAAATGTACCATGTTTATCAGATAAAGGCTTATTTAGATGAACTCCAAACATGCTACACTCTGCTTTTAATCAATTTAACTGAAACAGACTCTTCAGATTATCCAAGTTGTCATATATTTCTTATTTTTCTCTAATTTCCAGTGGAAGACAGTGTGTTGAATCTAAACAAAAGGCTAATTCCATAATTCTTGTTTCCTTTCCACTGTTCAGTAACCTGTATCAGAGTTTTAGTGAAGGATGAAAGAATAATTCTAGTGAATTAACAAATTGTTGAAAAACTGTTCATTCTTCACATTAAGACAAATTTGCTTTAAGATTTGGGAAAGTTACAGCACTAAGGGTACCATCAGCAGTTCTCTAAAGATATCCTAATCTCCAAGAGCACAGAGCACAAAGAAGAATTTTATTGAACAAAATAGAAGTTGCATGATATTACAGCTTTTTGTCTACAAACTGTGTTTCATTGTTGACATTTCTGTGGAATTGTGCACTCCATCCTGGCTTGCCTCTTGTTCTTATTGAACTCTAAGTACAGTTTTGACAGTGTTCAGTCCACATGCATGTATGTTCAAGAGTGTTTCCAAAAGAATAAGAGAGAAATTTGGAACAAATAGTGAAAGAATGACCCCAGAAGTGGAAAGCAGTGCTGGAGCTTTGTGGCTGTAGGAGAAGACAGCTGTGCACATGCACACACACACCTAGTTTAACAAGCAGATAAAGGAAAGGTTTTGGCACTAGAATACAGGCAAGACTAAATTGTTTCAGCTAAAATAGAAAGAAACCTGAAGCTTTGTTGAATTTTGGAAATTAACTAGGGCCAACTGTTTTTTATTATATGATTATATTTTATATAATATATACAATCTATTTATAATATATATATTTATAATATATATATATTTATTATCTATCTATCTATCTATCTATCTATCTATCTATCTATCTATCTATCTATATATATATATATATATATATATCTCGTATTTTAGTTTCTGAACCAACCAATTAAGATCTTGCCCCTCAAATTTCTAATTTTAGGGTTGAACTGGAGCCAGTACCACATGCACTGGCTAACAGTTGGTCATGGAACCATTCAAAATAGAATAGGCCCTCCTAAAATAAGATGTAGATTGAACTGTTCTTTGATGTCTTGAAGACAAAGGCAGAAACTGCTGGGTAGAATGAAAGAGGCTGGTATCAGAAATAGATTACAAATCTTCCCCTCAAGGAAATGTAAATATTGGAAGAAAAATGTTGGAACTGCAAAGCTTGAGAAACAGAAAATAGGGAAATGTTGCCATGTGAAGGCCTCCATCAAAAGGCACATGTAACACAGTTTTAATCAGTACTAAATCATACCATGAAAGTGGAAAAGGCATCTGCCTCCGTCATTTAGAATTTCATTACCTGATACTGACTAGCTCCAGGGCAAAATAGATTAACATTGTGAAATCTGAGGGGGCATTTAGTTTTGCTGCACATAAAGGTATGAGAAGTCCACCTGTCCTCATCTTAGAAAGATGTCTGAAGAGGATGTGGAAGTCAGTTATACAGTGAGCATTCAAGACATATGCAAATTTTTGGTGCATTCAAGTTTAAATTGCTCTCATCTAACGGTAGGCATTTAATTGAGATGCTTGGCTTCGAAGGGGTCTCTCTGGAGTCAGGGGAGAGAAGAAAGCACTTCCTCCAGGTAATTCAGGCCATCACACTCATCATGTGGAAGTGCACTGATTAGAGGGATAGCCTAGGGTGATGAGGGTCCTTTGTGAAGTACTTCACTTAATACATAAAGTTAGATTGACTGCATCTGAGACTTAAGTTTTAAACAGAATTTATATTAAAGCCTGAAGCACCTTGGTCTGTTTTTAATTCACTGAGCAACTCATATAATATACACTGTATATTTAAGAAATGTGCAACATTTATTCAGTCCTTTAGACTAGCATTAGAATATTCTGATGATTCATAGATAAAAAATTAACTTATTTTCACAGCTCTACTCTCCCTGCACTACCAATGCATAATGCTCAAGGGGTTCATGGCAATATGCCATGAATTCTTACCTTTCTGGAGAAAAATCTCCCTGGTTTGCATAACAGATTTTGTCCATTGCTTTGCCTGTATCTAGTCATCCATCCGTTCAGTCCTAGGCATCCCATTTACAGCACTAGAAGGCAGAAATAATTCAACTTTTCTTTCAAGAAAACCTCTGGGTTTTACACTGTTGTTCAACCTCTTTATTGACTTGACTTTCAGTCTCTCACAGATTAATATGCTAACTCCTCTGTAAAACCACAAAAGTTGAGACAGAGGTAATGATGAAAACCTTTCAGAAGAATTATTCATATATATGTTTTCAATCTATTGATAGCTGCTCTAGCTGCTGTTGATCAAGTACTGAGAGATATACTAGACATGAAAATAAAGAGTAACATTTGGAATTAGTATCCAGATGCTGCTAAGAGGAAAGATTCTTGTGCAATTTTTTTTTTTTTTTTTTTTTTCCCTTTAACAGAAGACACAAATTTGAGAGGCAGGAAAGTTCTGTAAAGTCTGAGGGGATAGCATGCACTTCCACCTGACTGTTTACCCATCCTAGGATAATAGGTGCTGCAGCTACACCAGTTCTGCCAGACAGTAAACGCAGGTGATTGGAAGCCAGAAGTCTTCCTTTCAGTACATGACTAATTTTTCCTACAGCCACTGGAAAATTCCTTTTTCACTTCCATCACCATTTCTATAGGACAGCATCATAATTATGTACTGAATCTCTAGGCAGTGTTTCCTAATGATCTGTATCCTGCTTTAAGTCTTTCTGTAGAAACATATTTGTTACTTCTGTATGTTTCTTTCTTCAGAACAAAAATGAATGGCAAAAACCCAAGTATTTGTATTTTGCAGAGGAAGAAAGTCTCAAAGTTGGATCTTGATTTCAGCCCATAAGAGAATGTCAGGCCACAGATCTCTGGAAAGGTGATAATATAAACAAAAAGAAGATAATTCCTCCTATCAAAATAGTTAGCATGTCCTCCATAGCTACAGTTTGTCAGATATCAAACATCATTATAAAAGCTAAAGAAAATCATGGATGTCCACCTATCCATGTGCTTCTATTTGTATCTCTGTACATTTCTTGTTGAAACTGCAATAATAGTTATTCTCACTTAGTTTCAGACTTGATTTAAATTCTCTTGAAACCAAAAGAAGAATACCTTTTTAACATTACAATCGGGATCTCAAAGAGACAAATTTATGTGTAAAACAAAAGGATCCAAAAAGTAACTTGTATCTATGCTTATGCACCATGGTGTTGCTTTTTGACTTGGTGACTGTATTTAGCACTTGTTCACTGTGGTATCTTTGTAACATTGCCCATGATGATGTCTAAATATAAAAGGGAGTAGGATAAATAATGCTAGTAAACCACAACACTTTGCTGTAGTCTTGATGCAGTTTATGATAACCTGGTGGGAATTTCAGAAGGGTGCAACTTCTGGGTCTTCCCAGCGCAGCAGGTCTAAGAGCTGGAGCACAGTCCCCAGAGGTCCCTCTTCTCTGCAGCCCAAGTAAAGACTGCTCCCAATGTAGGTACACATGTTATAGTTTTTGTCAAATCTTCATATCTCCAGCTGTGTACACACCACAGGACAGAGCTCAGCACCATCTATAAATTTGCTCAGCATCTACATAGCCAGCCATGTCGAGCTCCTTGTTGCTATGGCTATACTGCTGTTCAGTGTCCCGGTCAGGTAATTCAAATTTACATCTGCAAATGCAAGCTTCAGCCATTCCACTACCTGTGGTGTAAACATACCCTGAATTAATGGATGCCAGGCTGCAGGCTACCAACCACCTGTGGTTTACAGATACCCATTAAAGTGTATAGACAAAAAAGCACATTGTCTGTCAATCCTGTACTCATCTGATGCATAAATTGTTACCTTCATGCACACAGAGGAAGTGTATCTAGCTGTTCTCCTCCTACTTACATAAAAGTAGCTTTGCAACTCATTGTTTAATCCTGAGTAAACTGATTAATCCAACTGTACATTTATTTTTCAGTCTTCTAAATGCTTTGAAATGACAAGGATTATCTATACCAGAAAAATGTTGTGAAGTAGCATTCATTAATACTTACAAAACTGTTTGAGATTATAGATAAAAGGGCTTATCACTTTGATATTTTTGTCTTAAATGATATTAAAATTATAATAATTTATAATTGAAACAGAAAAACAAAATATGGACAAAAGTTAAATGTGCTGAAAATATAAACATCAAATCCAAATAAACAGCTATAAAAATGTCATTTAGAAGAATTGATCATGTCAGTAAAAAACACAATATGCCTGTAAAACTATTCTTAAAACAGCAGGAACCTCATTTGGCTGCATTTCCACAGTAACACCTGTTGGGGGCTTAGTAGGAAAAAGACATTTTTCCTTAAAAAAAAAAACAAAAAACCAAAACCAAAAACAAACAACAACAACAACAACAACAACAACAACAACAAACAAAAACAAAAAAAAAACAACAACAACAACAACAAAAAAAAAACAACAAAAAAACCAACCAAACAAACAAACAAAAAAAAAACCCAAACCAAACAAAAAAAAAAAAAAAACAAACAAAAAACAAACAAACAAACAAAAAAACAACCTAAAAGCCAAAAAGCCCTCAAACGTGCATTTCAGAGGAAGACAAAAATGCAGCATCTGTATAATGTGGAGCTGCATCTAAAATTAGATAAGAAAAACAATCTCTTTAAAAAGTATTAACAAAGCAATATGCTATTAAAGCAGGTTTATGATGCCACCAGAATGGTTTTTAAAATATGTTTCAAGATTTTCAGGTGGTGGATTATTCTAAAAAGCTCTTAGCCACTTGGCCTGAGTACAAAGGTAGTGATTCTAATTTTAGTTCGGGGATGCAGAAAAAAAGCCAAGCCATGATATTTGAGTATAAAGGCTACAGACAAAAAATTTATTAAAAATGGAGGGAAAATACTTCATCTTTTTTGAAAAATAAATTTTGAACAATAGATTTTAGACTTATTGACTATAGTTGTCATTCACAGGATTAAAAAATATTTATGATGTTATTTTTCTCCATTGTTTATAAAATTACTCACTAAAATCTTGTGTGTTTTTTTCAAGATTGCTACCTATACAGACATAAAAATATAAGTATAGATAAATCTTTTGGAGAAGTCAGCAGTTCATAATAGTCAATAACCTCTCTCCAGAGATACTTTTTTAAGATTAATGATATAAGAATATTTTTATCCTAAAATATGTTATCAGTCTGTGTATGTATTCCAGATTAGATAAAATATTTGTAATTTTGTAATTTTGATAAATCATACTTTAAAATTCTAGACATTATAAGAAGAAAAACAATTTTATAGTTGAGTTGCAGTTTGTGACTATTTGTGGGTATGAGACTGCATATGGGAGCTGAATGATTCAGACTGAGTATTTTAAATGGCATCATATTCATAGAGTTCATCTAGCAATTGTTGTAAATCTTGGGACATCCAACAAAGGAACAGATCCTCTTCCCTTCCCTCCCTGTCATGAAACTGCATTATAAGTTCTGAATACTAATTATCAACACCTATAGACTGAGACAGGAATAACACAGAGTTGTCAATTATTTCCCTGGAATATTCATTGAAACATTTAAAATACTGACTATTCTAGAAAATAAAAAAAGGTTAGTTTTTCGTAGTACCTCAGAAGGAAAAATAACAGTAGCTGTTTGCCCAAATTAGTACTGTGAATAATTACCTTTTACATGAATACCTCGAGATTTACAGATTTAAATTTGAAGCTGTAGGCAGTTTCAGTCAATGCAAAATTTGAAGATATGAGAACACTGCGGGTAGGTATGTCATCCTTAAGCCAGCTGATACAAATAACCTGTTGCAGCAGTGGTGTATTTGCTCAACTAAAATTTATGCTAAATTTATTGGAATCTAAATCAATAGTCAGACAATTAATAAAAATTACCAGCTTTCAGAAGGTCTGAACATCATCAAATATTTCAGTGAATATTAACTTTAAGATAGCAAGCATGAATGTCTTATTTCTGTATTATATGTGGGTTCTAATTCAGGCTTCTGCAGTGATAACTGTGTATAAGATTCATATATCCATGAAGAAATGATAATTCCTATGATTGAAATGGACTATTCAGAAGTACTTAATTTGCTAAGAGGAGATCTGTATTTACTAAATCACATAGGCTAAGAAAGACATAGCAAGGATATGGAAAATCACATTTAATGAAAAATGGTTTGAATTATATCACTGATTGCTATATAAAATAAGAGAAGATTTACTGCAGTGATGAGAACAAAAGTAAAATTAATTAGAAGGAAAATATTTTGGGGAAATAACTTAGCAGTCCTAATAGTAGGCTCTATACAAACTGGAAAAGTAATTAACAAATAAATAATTTGGATTTATATCCAATATCCACCTTGAATATCACTGAACTAAATGATAGGAAGTGAACTTTAATTATTTCTATAAAGCATTTATAGTTTTTTTGGTCCTTAATACACTTTATAGTAAGATAGATATAGTAATATACTATAGTAACATAATCTGTGATATTCCTCAGATACCCATATCTGCTATTATTTTGTGTGTTAGCCTTGACACAACTTCCCTCCTTCCTTAAAATTACAGCCTGATTGATAGATTCTTGAAACTAAGTTTAAACTTTCAGAACTCATTTGGTTGATCCTGAGATTGTGGCAATCATATATATTCCCTGGAACACTGTACTTGTATTTTCAAAATATAACACAGAGCATTGTTAGGCTATCAGACATGGATAAAAACTGTACACAAAAACACGGCAGTACAAAAAGTACAGAGTAGCCTGAGAAGATATTTTGGAATGTTTTTTCCTCAATGGCCATTGTATTGTAGGAGGATGGAGGGAAAGAGGCAGGAAACTCTTACACAATCACACAGGCCAGATCGCATACTGTGATCCCTCTTTTTCCATTGCTTTTAAATCTTTGTTCAATTATCTAAAATTTAAATCTAGCTGCAATGAAGTTCAATAAACACTGCCTTCTTATTTTCTGTCATCTTTTTTCATTCAAAAATTGTAAAAATGGACTGGGTTCTCCCACCACACTGGTCAGCTCAAGATCTTGACAAATACAAAATTAAATGCAGTTCACTTCTCAGTAAGAGACTGATTGACCCAGTGTGTCATTTTTTTTTATAACACATCTACATTGTGAAACATACTAATCCAAGCTCAAGTTTCTTTATCATCTTCTCAGCCCTCTATCTGACATGAAGATAAATAGAGGTGAGTACTGGGTAGCTAAGGTAAAATATGAAGATATTGATTTTTCAGGTTGTAGCAGATTAAGTAACCTGTTAAAACCAAAAGTCATTAGGAAGAAAAAAGGTTTGAGTCAAGTGCCCTCATGTCTTCAATCTGAGTTGTTATTTTTGGATGATTAAGAGGAAAACACTTTATTTCTTCAGAAACCAGTATATTTATTGCCTTTCTTTAAAAGCTAGAAGGCTAGTAGATGATAAAGCACATTTTCCTGGACTATACAAAACACATACAAAATTATCCACTGAATCTAAAATTAAAGTTACCTGTTTTTATATAAGGAAAGGCAACTGCCTGTACCTTTTTCTTTGTGTGGAAATGGTACCCACATCCTCAACACATAATTCAAATCATTATTTTAAAAGTGGTTCTTGAGAAAAATCATTAGGTCTGATGTTGCCAGTATTCCTTAGATATGTTCATTCCTCCCTTATTCCTTCCAAAACAGAGGGAAAACTGAATTCTCAGTAACACAGAGACCAAGATGTTTTGCTGTTCTTGCACTTTCATACCAAAACATTTTCTGTTAGCTTGCAATAGCAGGGGAATGAGGCCAAATGATTCAGAAAATCACCACCAAGATGATGTTCCTGTGGCATGTGGCTTTTCATTTTAAAGGTCAACCTTGAGCAGAGATGATTTAGAAGTACCCAGAAGGTGATTACCATCAGAATGAAGGAAAAAACCCATGAACTTTTTCTCCACTTTTATGATGAACTTGGATAAATAGTCTTTGATTAATCCTTCAAGCTAGCATATCACTGCTCAGTAATTCTGACAGTAAGAGTGGAGAAGACACTTGAAATCTCTTATGTTCATAACTGGTGTTCTTTGGATGCCCTCATCTTTTGCTTCTTATAGTTATGGAATTCTAAAATAATTTGTGAGGAAACAAAGGACATTTCTGATATGAAAACTTACATTGTTTTCAAGATGTTCTTGAAACCCTGTTGTAAAGTTCATCTCTTGGAAGGATTAACATATTATAAAGATATCTGAAGCCAGCATATCCATTTTACAGAGATGTATTTTCCATTATATGACTGTAGAAGGTACATTCAGAGAGAGAAATGTAGAGGGTGAAAACAGCAGAATACAATAGTACTCCGTTTGAGATGAAAGTGAAGAATCCAAGGATTGTACTAGTTGCAAAGTCAAAGCAAAAATGAAGTTGGAGTTGGGCTGACGGTCAAGAATCCTGCACCATGCAAAAAGATCTAAGATCAGGAGGTAAAGTTAATTAATTGAGAGGGGAAGGAGGCAGAAGTGAGGATCAGGACACAGAGCTAGGGTCAGGCACATAGATTCAAGAAACTGATGCACAACCTAGAATCTCGTCGAGAAGCAAGAATAACCAGTAAAATAATCTCATTTAATAATAACCCAAATGCACTAGGATCAAATATCCATACTCATCCAGATGTTGTTACCAAGCTGTTCAAAGAGACTACTGGCAGTGTTACTGGGCTGGCAGATCAAGTGAATTGTCACTTCCAAGGAAAGAGGCATCAGGCTGTCAAGCTGCAAACCTGGATACGAACCCTCTCAGAAAACAGCATGTTGGTAAGCATGCCGGTAAGCATGCCACCAGGCCAAACGCATGTCAAAATGTTCTGCTCTAGCTCTTCTTTAAAATACCAAATCAGTCTTCATTTGCAATACACAGTTTATATTGATTCTTTATTGCTTTCCTCTCCCTCCAGCCCTGCTCATCACGGACTCTTCCTCTCTTTTGCTTTTCTGTAGTTTCCTCCTTCATGAAAGCCTGGTCATTTGGGAAATACCAAATGGTCCACGTAGTAAAAGCAGGGCATTCTTTGGGGCTGTTTTATCATTTTATCAGGAAAATCTGAAGACCCTTGAAGGAGTAGAATTAAATTGCTCAGTGTGACATTTGTACGCATCTTTGGATGGCTTCTCTTTCTTGTCCAAGGCAGTATTTTGAATGGACCTGTAATATATTACAGAATGAAGAAGAGTTAGAGGAGACTATTTTACACATTCCAACAATCTCTTTGAATTTTTTTTGAATTCCTTGTTATATTTTACTTTGCAATTATGTAGTATCTTGTAGCTTTCTTCTTTTTATTGTTGGCTGGCTGCATTGGATTTGTGTTTGTGAACTGTGTGTGAACTCTACTGTGAACTGTAAAAAAGAACCGTCTAGGCAATTGCACATATTTAAAAACAAATAAACGAAACATGTATTAAGAAAAGCATAAAAAGTGCTGTGGCAATCCAATAGTGTCTAGGGATAAGGAGAATCTAGGCAGCCAGTCCTGAATGTGAGGATTAGAGCTACTAATATAGTAGCTGAACATATAATAGAAAATAGCTGAACATACAGAAGTACAGCACTCAGATGGAGCCTAACAAATGACATAATGTAAGCTAGGTGGTAGGGAATATGTCAGATGTTCTTAGGTCTACATGCAAGTGATGGAAATCTTCCAGCCAGGAAATTTTCTGACATGAAATGGTTGACTATAGGGTTGCCATCTGAGCCCTACGAAGGGATGAGACAATACAAACCATACTGAAAGAATAGTCAAAAGTATCTCCATGAAGAATGCATGAAGATATTTTGTATATGAAAATGAGGACACCTGATTTTGGAGACTTAATGTGGAAGAGTGCAGTTTATAAGCAAACCCTGCAACATGCTCCTGTTCTCTTTTCCCACTTAGCATCAATTCTTCAATTAAGAAGCACATATAAAGTATACTTCCCATAGCCTGCTGCACAGAAATCAATTAATGAGAAAAATCAGAAAACCACTTGACATTAATGGCAGGAGATTTTAGCTGATGTTGTTCTTGTTTCTACTTTCATCAGATGCACAGAACAAGGTGAAAAGATTAAGCTGTTGTCTGCATTCTGTTTTCTTCAATATGAACTTAAACAATGCTTTATGTATCAAGCCTGGATTTCAATTTTTTGGATTTCAAAGGTATAAGCATACATAAAAACTTGTCACCTCATAAACAATTACAATCTGTTCATAAATTTAATTAGCTTTTATACATATGTGTTTTCTTTGGAAAGCTTTTTGTCTCTTGCAGGTTGGGGCAAAAAAGAATTTAGGAAAACAGTGCCTGAGAGAAAGAACTGGTCAATAAGCTCCATAAAAGATCAAATGTTCTCTGATAATTAAAAAATCATAACACATTCAGTGAAGCTAAGGGGTTCTGTACACGGCTCTATGAAATGTTTACCCTTGCAAATGGAATAAACTTAACCCTCAAAATAAACTCTATCATCAGAGTTACCAGAAAGTTCTGTCAGTTCCAATGTGCCAAATGTAATCACGGGTGTTTAGGCACCAAGTATCCATCTGTGGAATATAACTGGTAGTCTGAGAGGAAGATAGGTGTTTAGAGTGGCTTTATTTTGAAATTATATTACCTTCCTCTTTCCCACCCTCCTACCCTAAATCTTAATGTTCTTTCTAGAAAATATTGACAAATCAGTGTTTGTCCATTGCTTATACTATAAATTATATAATTTATAAACTATAATACAATTAGAACATCACAATAAAACCAGAGTATTTTAAAAAATGAAACCAAGCATTTTAATTCTTAGAGTAGAATTCTCTTTGTACTGCAGAGATCTTAATTTAGAACATGTGGAGTTGCATTAAATTCTATTTTTATTGAGGCGCACGAATTTGAAGTGCATTTCTCCTTTGGCATTCCTGATACTAAGAACTTGATTGTTTGAAAGGATTCTTGGGCACATATTTCTTAGTTGAAATGAAACATAGCGTGCCTGCTGTGGATCTATTAAAATACTGAGCAGAAATATCAGCAGAACTTGTTTGGGCTTTTTCCCCCACACTGTTAATTAGACAGCTGAGATAACTCCCCACAAATTTAATCTGATTAACTGATGGACATCATGAGAGAATAAGAAAAGACAGATGCACTGATTAGGAAGTTAGACACTGCAAGGTGACATTGCCACAAACCTTATGTCTCACCTAACTAAACTTGCAGCATTCATTGGGACTATCTCATTGATATGTCAGTTGGATGCTTCCATGTTCAAATACACCATGCTACAGGCAGTCCATGATATTTTGAGCACTTAGCTATAGCTAACAGAAAACTCTCACATCCTGTACAAAATGACACCAGAGTTGTCACTCTCTAGGTTAACAATGACAGTGGGTATTTAGCTACAAGAATTTTTCTGGCTTACCATCTGTCATCATGTTCTGTGCTTTCACTGGCACATAAAAGCTGATTAGTCCACATCAGCAAGTGCTGCTTTGAAGAACAAATTAAAATACACCAAAAGTTATGCAGTTCTTTAATTGCCTCCCTGGAATGTATCCAAATTAAAATATGTTTGCCTGGATAAAAATGATAAAAGAATCCTCTGAGGAACAACCAGCACAGCCCCTGTGCTATTTAGGTAAGGTCACAAGACCTGATCCCATTGGAACAAGATAATGTTGCTTAGCATTAAACTGTATCTCAACACACTGCATCTTGAATACTGTGTTCAGTTTTGGGCCCCTTGTTACAACAAAGACACTGATGCATGCTGGAGTGTGTCCAAAGAAGGGCAAGGAAGCTGGTGAAGGGTCTGGAGCACAAGTCTTATGAGGAGCAGCTGAGGGAACTGGGGTTGTTTAGCCTGGAGAAAAGGAGGCTGAGGGGAGACCTTATTGCTCTTTACAGCTGCCTGAAAGGAGGTTGTAGTGAGGTGGCTGTCAGTCTCTTCTCCCAAGTTACAAATTATAAGACAAGAGCAAATGACCTCAAATTGTAACAGGGGTGGTTTAGCTTGGATGTTAGGAAAAAATTTCCTTACTGAAAGGGTTGTCAAACATTGGAACAGGCTGCCCAGAGAAGTATCCCAGAGAAGCCCAGAGAAGTCACCATCCCTGGAGGTATTTAAAAGGCATGTGGATATGGTGCCTAGGGTTTAGTGGTGGGTTTGGCAGTGTTAGGTTAATGGTTGGACTTGATGATCTTAAAGGTCTTCTCCAAACTAAATGATTCTATGATTCTATATTGTTAACTCTAAAAGAATCCATATGGTAATTGCAGATGTGTACATGCATGCACCTCATTTTCCTTCCCTGCACTTACGTAGGAATCAATGTGTGTAACAGCTTCACGATTCCTACATGTGCTTATCTGTAAATACCTTTCAATACAGATAATAAATTCACAAAAAGAAGAGATAAGCATACATTGGTGGGCCAAAAGAGAGTGGTCAAAAAATACCTTTTCATAATGTAGGTCTCCTAGCCTTATGGATTTCTTATTGAATGGATTTCATGATATTTAAGCACTATGGGTCCAGTTCAGTTGCCTAAATGAGCAGGACTATTCATATGCTTTGAACACTACACTTAACTTTTTGAAGTGCAATATTTTCTACTGGCCAAGTAGACCCAAGAATCCTAAGCCAGATAGTAAAAAAAATACAAAGTAAATAAGGAATCTGGGCTATCTAAATTCTACACTTTTATAAGTAAGCAATGTCTTACATAAATGATATGGGTATAAATGTTAAATAGAAAGCATATAAGATTGCTATGGAGAGAGGAATAATATGATAATAATATGTACCTATTTCATCCCTTTTTCTGTCATCCCTTTGATTTTGATCTAACATCTAACACCAGTACTAATCTTTTCTTATTTTCTGTTTTATCACAGCAGCATGAAATCGCCACAATAATTGTACAGTTGAGCTTTCATTTTAGAAAGCAAGTTGTTTTACTTCTTTTATCATGCAAGTACTGAAAATGTAAAATTAATATGCATCAATCTCCTTTTTTAAAGTCTATTAAAGATGTAAAAATATAAATACTGGAAATAAGTTTGATCATGCCCAGAACTTAATCCAGAACTGATTTAATTTCAAGTAGGAAGACAGAAATTTTACAGAGTGAAAACTATCTGGAACAAAAAGATTTTATATATTTGTGTCTATTTCTTCCCCTCCCCCAAGATATTACGTATTTGTCATGCTAACACATCCAGAATGTAATTTTATATTTATATGAATGTTGTCACCTCTGCAGTTTCCCTAGTTATGCCTTTATTGGTTCCATGATGTTCTTCCAACCAAGTCATAGCAGAAATGCTTCCATTCCTCATAACCACTAAGATAAAATATTATAAGAGCAGGGCTCTGAGCACTTAGCTACTGTTTGCAGTCAGTGCTGAAAGAAATACCACACCTGGTCTGCAACTGCAACACAATGATCAGGCATATGTTCCATGTAAATATTTAGTATTTTACACGGGCTGTCTACAAAATACTTGATTTAATGTCAGGATGGCTTTACTTAATTTTCCAGTCCTCTAGAGTATAAATTTTGACTATATGCCAGGTCTTCTCTTTGAACAATATTTTGACAAGTATCTGTGCTTACAAACACTTGGGTAAAATACTGTATCTGTGTAATTTAGGTGTCAGGCACTCCTACTTTTTTGAAACATCTTCAAGGGTGAGGAATTTTCTCAGCTTTAGTGCGTACAGCAATTAATTCTCCCTTTCTTCCCTCATTCCTTTTCTCCCTTCCTTTATCATTCCTTTCTTTCTATATGTACAGGGTTTTAAATATTAATCTAAAAACTGTGATATTAGCTGATTTCATTCCATTCAGATTTTGCATCTGAGTCTCAGTGGGAGGCTATATGCAAGATGCAAATGATGTAAGGGCTTCCAGAATGTATTAGAAACAGATTTTTGATTATGCTGCAGTGGTCATGATATGGATGAGCACATGTGAACCATTACATAAACAAAAGTATTATGGTAATGTTAATTATATCAAAACCTTCTACTGGCTGACCCCTCCTGTCTCTTTTTTGGTTTTATGACACAGTATGGACTTGACATTCCATTGGTTCATATCCATCTCCTGAAATTAATTTATATGTCAATAAAATAATGTACTTTAAAATTTTAAAATGTAATTAACTCTTCACTGAAAATAAGAAATATGATTCTCCTACTTGGTCTTTTTTGCATATTACTGCTAGCCCTATTCAAACTACTTCTCATTACTAGTTGGGCTGTGAAAGATGCTCGTTTAGCACCATATGTTCAAGAAGACATAAGTCTTAAGATTAAATTCTGCTTCCTCCTCTTGGCTAGCAGCTCATTAAAACAGACCTCATTTGCATGCATCATCAAGTACTCTTGCCAGAAATGGTGCAGTAGCGTTCTGTGGTTTGTCTGCCAGAAACACAAAATAATTAATATCATTTATTTTTGGTAAAGACAAAGCATCCGTCTGCACAGCAGCAACAGTAGTTCTGCTTGCTCTTGTTTTAGGAGCTTCTTGCATACTGCCTATCTATGGTCTTATGCAAGGCAGCAGCTCAAGGACTCAGGAATCTACTATCAATCTGACTTCATAAGTCTCCTTTCAGCTCAGCATTTTGGTATTCTGTCAGCTTGAAGATTTATTTTAAATAATGAAACAATGGATTATTAACCTAGAAACCACCTCTGATATTTGCAGGGATGAAATGACTATAGGCTTTATGTTCCATCTTCCACATGCTGTGCATCCTTTTCTTCAGAAGTTTTGAGAGATCATCTGAATTATCCAAATGATGACAGAGATAAGAAGAGAATTAACAATATCTGTCAGTTTCTCAGTAGTTCATAGGTATGCCATTTTTTCATTTAATTCTGAAGTCTACAATAAATGTGAAAGAGATGCACCTTGTGATATCTCCCCTTTTTAGAAACACTGTGCAGTAATAAAAAGTGGATTTACATAAATGCAAGAAGTTGTGAGAGTTTTCAATCAGGCAGTAATGCTGGGTATCAAAGTTCAGCATATGTTTAAAGACTCATCTGGTCTTCTGATTTTTTTGCAATATTGCATCAAGACTGGTCACTTGGGAGCTATGCTGATTACACAGTACATTATGTTGGGCAATCATTGAACAGTATATTTTAGGATCTCAGTTTGCTTCAAGAACCTATAAAATGATGCTGGGAAAAAAGCCTAAAACCATAATACAATAACCTTAAGGTGACGCTGTCAGGAGGTAATCTGCACGGAAGAGAGAGCTTGGACTAACATAGGTTTGTGATAGGAAATCCTACCCCATGTATGATGATGCTAATTAGAGTATGGCTGGGCACAAGCTGCTGTTGGTTAACCTATAAACTGTCTGAAGTAATAAAAAAAAGTCATGCCTCCTTCTCCAAATGTCTGTCTGCTTTCTTTCTGTGAAGTACTGTCAACTTTTCCAGGTGCAGTTACCTTCCTGTATGACAGATCTTTCTTGCAGAGTTCTGCACAATTCCCTTCTCACACCTTGCTTGTTTAGGGCATTGGTAGGGTCTGGGTAAGATGGTCTGTGGGATGAGAAATGTTACAGCATACCTTCAATGTGTTGAAGGAGTTATCTGATCTGCACTGCCATCACATCTGACACGTTCTGAATTCCCTAACCATTTAGTTACTGAAGAGAAGACCATGTCTGACTATTCAGATAGGTAAAGGAATGTATAGAAAAAAAATGGCAAATAATAACTTCATGGTAAAGGGACTTGCTTGTCAGTATCTCAAGGGCAGTTAGGAGGGCTGACTATCTCACTGTGGGTAAGGCAGTGAGTCCGCATTCTGTGCAAAGTTTTTCCTTTACCTAAATAATTACACTTAAAATCAAATCAGGAATACTCTACTGATGAGAGGAAAATATCCCTCTTATGTGGCATCACCACAGGTTATCTACAGCATTGTCATGCTCTGATAAAACAATGCATTTCACTTATTAATCAGTGGTTGTGCAGTTGTGATACCTTTGCTTCAAAGGCTTAAGCCCTTCTGGTACACAGAGACCAAAGGTTTGCTAACATCACTGAATCTAACTGAAGCAAAAAAATGAGGAGCTGTAACTATCAGATTCAAATTATTTTAATGGGACTGGAAACCCATGTTCCACTTGGAAATTCTGTGGCAAGAATCTTTTCTTATTTGCCTTTTTCTAATACTTATTAAAACTTGCAAATAAATTCAGTTTTTCACAGCATGACTCCCACTAGTCTATATAAAAACAAGAGATATTAATCTGTTTGTCTGTTTTAGTTCTTTTCTTTGCTTTTCTTCTTGACACATTGTACCAGCTAATATGCCATTATTATTTCTAATTTAGCTGACTAGATTTATGATCATCCAAAATGAAACTTTATTATTATCCTAATAATACCTTTAAATTGTTTAATTTGAGTTTGCCATTGCTTTTTTTTTTCTTTTTTAATAAAATATCAAAAAATTGTTAACATGCATTAGTCAGCTAGATGACTTTTTAATATGGTGTCAGTGTGACTCAAATCTGTAAGCAATAATATGGCCATCTGTTCATATATTCTGTGCAATAATACATATATTGATAAATTAACTTGCAAAAACTGTTTCTTCCCTTGCACAGTTAGTGCTTGGCTGAGAACATCAGACAGAAACTTTTTCCCCAAAAAATATATTTTCACTGAAATTGAAACAATTGTGTATTTTGGTTTAAATGATATTTTTGTATCTAAAAAGACTTAAACCATTTAGAATTTTTTCCTTTTAATAAAATGTTATTTATTCCCACCCAAAAATTTCCTCTGGAGCAAAACCTGAAATTATTGAAAGGTCCTGTTTAAAGTTAAGATATTTGGTGTTATAAAAGGGACATCGAGAACATATTCAAATATTCCAATAGATTACTCGGTCCCAAGGGAAGTCAGGTAGCACTTCTACCTTAATATAACCCAGGGTTATACCAGGACAAATCAGTTTAAGAACTCTTAGCAGTGTAGCTGATAGAAGATATTCAGAGAATATAAAAAAAAAAAACATATAGAGAGAATATAAATAATTACATATTATTTATATCTAAATGTAAATCATAATGAGAAGAGAACCTGTAAACCTAGGATGCTATTAAAAACTCCATTATCTTTCTAATATTAGTCATCTGAAATTATTAGACTGAATCAGACTTTATGCCTACAGAGTTATTATTTGTTTGTCACTTGTTTAGACAGAGCTGTGCACATCATTGTGGATTATTAGGTAGTTCATGTGTACTGTGGACTGTTAGGTAGTTCATGTGAAATTCTTGCAGTGTTGAACTATAGGACTGAGCTTGTGCTAACCACTTATCCTGGGAAGCTAGAGAAGATGTTGGTGGATGGAAAAAATAATCCACTTATGCTAACAGTGTATTGAGTTCTCAGAGTGCTTCCAGATTAGTCACAGGTAATGTCTTCTGAAATGCAGTACTTCCCAGTGATATTCAGTACACATTTCTTCTCCATCCTTAGGACTGACCCCTAACAGCTCTACACAGCTGAGCCCAAGTTCTGGGGCACTCAATTCAGATATGAGAGCCCTTGATTCCAGGACTTCCACTACTTTTTTGTTTTACTGATATGGAAAGGCTCAAAATCCCTGAAGCAGTGATCAACACTGAAAGGCTTGGAGCTTAGCTCCATATTTGCAGCACTAGTGCAGTGATAATAAAACTAAAACTCTCTGGAAACTTTGCAGGGATCAGTGGCAACAGGGCTTTCAAGATGTTTAGAAGTAAGAAGCAAGCTCCCAGAATAACTGAGAAAAATCCTGAAGCCATATATTTTCCACTCCTTTACTCCTAACCAGACGTAATTGATAAATCAATATTTTCAAAATGAAACCCTACATTATCTTTAAATAGCTGTGGTTCATATGCACACATTTTGAGATATTCTTCAACAGTGAATTACACACTAAGTAGATTTAAAATTCTTTCCTAAATATGGGTCCAGTTTTCTTATAGAGTTGGATAGTTGGATGCCTACGTGGCACATTTCAGATGAAGCTGAAGGAGACAAATGAGGTCTTGGAAGCTGTGACCATGCTCTGTCAGGGCCAATAACCCTGCTTCTCAGCAGGACTAATCAAACCAAGGAGAGTTATTCTAACATGACTATACTGTTTCAAGGACCTGATCTACCTTATCAAAGTCTAGTAAGGGTATAGCTACCTGGCACTGCATCATCACTGTTAGACTCAGTCTTCTTTTGCAGAACACTCAGGCCAAAGAAACATACAACCAATATTCACTGAGAGTTACTGACACAAATAGTATTATTGTGAAATGTTTTTAAGTCTAGCCATCAAAATAATTATTTCCTTCAGCATAAAGAACCTTGTTAGACCTGTCATAGCTTAAATAATACTTCCACTCCTGTGCCACTACAACTTCTTACCAGAAGCTTCTCAAAGCAGATTTGCAGTGAGTGTGTGTACTTCATAACGAAAAGACCTATTTCTAAATGCCTTCAGTGTGTTTTGACAAATTACTTATCATATATAAAATTATCATATTAATTTTAATTCAGACAAACAATACTGATTTATTCCTTATACAAAAGATGAACAAGAAACAGCAGAAAAATGCCTAAGATGAACTGTTTGAAACCAAGTTTTAACCAGGGAAGTATTTAATCTCCCCAGAGCAATGTAGCAAGAGAAGATCATCCTTGTTTTACAACCAAAGAACTTTCAGTTCCTGCCAAACCAGGCTGAACTGCCCAGCCCCACACTTTGAGCATCAGGCACATGGAGATGGCCTCCAATTTTTCAGGCCTCTGAGGTGAGGAGCATGCCTCGCACACCCAAGCAGCCGGTGTCACAGCTTCCCTGCTGCCTGCTTGGTCCACAACAGCTTCTGACACTTTGGTAAGAACTATGAGCTATCTGACTTCAAGACATTGCAAAGCCACACCATACCAGTGAAGAGGTAGAAGGTGGATCCAGGAATCTAGAAACTGTTCCATAAGAAGGCAATCGATTACTGTAAATGCAGTGTTGTTTTTTTTTTTTTTTTTTCTATTATTTTTTATTATATTTTTCTTATTAAAAATATGGATAGGGATCAAAATTTTGAGGAGACAGACACACTGTAAGAGCAACACACTTTTAATGAAGTAAATTATTATGGAAAAGCATTTAAATCATTCCTCTTTCAATAGTCTAATGCAATTAAGAATAGGATTTTAATAATATGAGAATCATAAAGGCATGGCAGCAAAATAGGACTGGGATTTGGAGGGTAATCTTGCAGTAAGTTTGTCCCTTGTTTGTAAAGACACAGAGCAGTATTTTGAAGATGCACAGAAAACTTTCAAAGCAAAATTACTTCTACATTTGTAAAAAAAAAAAAAAAGAGGTCAAACCCCACCAGCCTTATCATTTGACATTTTTAAGAATAAAATCCCTTACTTATGTGACAAGCTCTGGACTAAAAATCTAAAAATCATTATTCTCCTTTTGAAGATATAATCACATGATTCAAAGTACAGTCTAATGATGTGTGCTAAAGATGTACTCCCAACTACAGCATGTTAATAATTTATGGTTTGGGTCAGTCCCCGATGTTTTTTTTTTTTTTTCTTTAAGCGTAGAGAAAGAAGAAAAAAAAGAATCTGTTCAACTGAGCAATTTAATTTTACAAGAAGCATTTAACAATTTTCTAAACCAATGTGTCACTTGAAACTAAAAAATCAATGTTTCATTTAAAAATTCTCATAGCTTCAAGCTTTTTTGAAATGTATAGACATTGTCTCTTTTTAAGCTGAATCTACTATTTAACATAGTTCAAAATCCATTATGAACACTACAAAAAAGTATACATTATCTTATAAAATATTTTCTGTGAAAAACACCCAAGCCAAAATAAACCAAGCAAGCAAAAAAAGCCCAACAAAACCTGAGTGCCCCTATAATTACATTTCATTTTTGATCAAAACTTGTTTCTTTGAATTTGTCAGCTCTTACCAAGACTCATAATTTTATGGCTTAATCTGATCGCTGCCTTCTTTTAAAAGAAGTGACAATTATTTGATGCCAGTTTTCCAGAGTGATTGTGGTCTAAGCTACCATGGTGTCTTTCTCTCCTGTTCCTTCCTCCTCCAGTAATCCTGAGTCCATCCACTGGCTACTTCAGAGGGTTCAGCATAACTCCTTTTTATATACAAGGGACAACTCTACAAGAGTCTTGTAAAAACTGATAGACACTTTGAGAGTATATCTACTTAGTGCCCCCAATAAAAGAAAGGTTAAACTGCATGTTCTTTATTGGAAATCAGAGAGTGTGCAAAAGAGAAAACAGTGCAAACTAAGCTTCATTGCCTGCTCACAAAACAAGCTATTAGCCCTTGCTTACCAAGTTACAAAAAATTTAGGTTAGCCAGGATTGAGGAAGTCTTATCCCTACAATCTTCGATCTGTCAGTTTCTTTCAATTTGCAGTATGACTGCTATATGAACTGCTCACCAGTTAACTGAGCACAGATGAAATAAATAAAAATAAATAAATAAACAAATAAACAAACAAACAAACAAACAAACAAACAAATAAATAAATAAATAGGGGAAGGATGTACCTGTATTTATTTCAAAGATGGCACTGACCTTCTTTTCATTCCACTAGTACTGCGGGGTGCCAGAGACAAAGTTTTACATCTCATGAGTGTGTTTTGCTTCAAAGTCATTGCCTCAAACAGACTGATTAGATAGTCTTCTGGTTGGTGGAAATAAATAAAGAAGTTTGTGAAAGTGCTATTTACAAATATTTCTCTGAAGTGAGCCAAGTACAAAATGGAAGTTACATTTTCCAGTGTAAAGGGATGGGAACAAAAGGACTTCTCTCATCTCGGGCATGTTACATATAGTAAACTAAATAAAAAATAAAAACAAGTGAAGGTTTGAAATGTTGCACAACCCAAAAGAGAGGATTTAAGAAAAGGGATTGTATTGTACAGGAAAAGTTACATGATGACTCATAATGACATGAAGGACATCAGCATAATTAATTCAAAGACAGTTAGTCTACAAACCCACTTAATCCTTCAGTATGCATTAAGCCTGAAGAAATCACCACTACATAAAGCGGGGTAAGATTTAATCTATATCTATACTGTCCTTGATAGCTGTTCTGAGATTCTTGATTATTACCGTTGAAATTATATTGCTGGGGATATACAGAAGCTTTATGTTATAGGATAGTAAGCATTTTAACCAATTTAATTTAATCTCATTTCATTTGTTCAAATTATCCTGCAACAAATGTTGACTTCTCTGCAGTTACTGAGTATAACTTTTTAAACATGTTAGGCGAATAAGATTTCAATCTAGCAAACATTACAAACCACTCATTTCAACAGTAATAATATGGCTAGGAAGAATAAAACTAAGTCTATACAGATATCTATTTATTATACTTAGGCAGACATCAGAGGTTAGTGCACATCTTGCCTTGACCTCAAGCTGGTGTCACTGCTAAAAGTGAATACATCTTTCCCCTCACTGTAAAGGAAGCAAGAGAGACAGCTGCCATGGAGATATTAGATGGTAGATGGTTAAACTAATTGGAGATTTACCAAACCCAGGTAACCACCTATCTAAATCAGAACATTATTTTTGGTACTTGATCAAATGACTGAAATCTCAAGTAAACTGAAGAGAAACTACTTGGATCAGAGTAAAAATGCCTGTTCTCATTTGGAGTTATCTTAAACTTCACGTGCAAAAATATGTTCTGAATAACAACTGATATACTTCAATTCAAGTCAGCAAAAACTGCTGGCAGAAATATTCTAGAAAAAACAAACTATATAAAAGTGATTAAAAGTAAGAAAAGCTTTGTAAATTATTTTCACCAGCTTTAAATGAACTAAAACTTCACTTATACAGGACATTCAAATCTCAGCACCAACCTACTTCTAATCAGTAAGATTATGAATTGGGTTGAAAGTAGGAACAGAAAGATGAAAAGAAAAACTTACTCTATTACTAGTTTCCCAGTATGAGGAATTATGTTTCTAAGTTAAATGAAAAGTCTTGATAATGTAGGAACAGAAGTCAATATTACAACATCAACAGTTGCCAATAGTTATATTTAAACATGGACATAACCTTTTCATCCATCCTCAGCCTATGAAATAATTATGGCAACGCCACTGGTTATAATGTAGGTCATTATTTTCTAATGATAGTAGTGATCACTGGACAGTTTGGTGGGGGTGATTTTTATTTGAATGAAAGCATTACTGCTACTTTTTTATATTTTACATATAAATATATATTTAGTGTGCTTCATAGTTTACATATAAAGACTGTTGGTCACTAAACATTTTCTATAGCTGAGAACTGTGGTAACAAAGAGCAATGAACAGGACTTTTTCTGGTGTGATCTCATGTCACAGACTCAGCATAAGGACCTGTGTTTCTGCCCAGTCTCAAAAAAAGCAGTGGACTCATTTGGCAAGTGATGTTAATTGCATTCTCTTTGAGTTCAGGAACTCAGAGAGCATTTCTATGTTTTAAATTAAGCCTCCTCACCAGGGACCAACTTCAGAAAAGGATTGAAGACGTTGGAATGATATAAATAGATACCTTATTCTGACTCATTAATATGCATACTGCACTAATCTAAACTCCCTTTATACTCTCCTTAGATTTCCCCAGGCAATCCTACACTTTTTTTCCCTCTCATTTTCATAAATTTATCAATATGTTACATTTAAATCTTTAACTTGGTTAGTGTATTGGTATGAAAAAAGGAGAAAATGTGTTTAATTTCTAAGCTGAAAAGTAGAAAAGTAGGTAAAGGGACACAAAGGAACAAAAAAAAAAAACAATAGGTAAATGGTATAATTGCATTATGCCTCATCCAGTTGAAATTGCACTTGTTTCTTAGTGTATTGGCAACTTCCATGTGTATTCTTTTAAATGTTGGTAAATTGAATGGATGAAATTACGCATAAGGCTTCTAAATGAACAAAAAGCTTGTAACTGAATTTGCAAGTCTTATTAATGTATTAATACAGTTATACAACTTCAAACCCATTACATTTCAGTAAAACACCCTGTTATTGGTTACCTCAGAATACCTTAATATAATCTTTGCCTTCAACTCCAGCTGTTTTCTGAAAGACACGTTGATTATCTGCATAATATTGGACTTTCCAAAATGCAATCTACTATCTGTTTACCCTTGAGAAAGAAACTGCAGACTGTCTATTGGGAAGAGCTGAACACACCTGCAAAACATTTATAACTTAATGTGAAATGAATCTGGTACTCTTTTGCCACCGATATAGCAGCTGCTAAAATTGTGCATGAGTAGCAGGATGATAGGTAGATTCAGAGAAGTGAAACCTATTGGGAATTATTAAAGACATGGCAATCTTGAGACACATAGATGGAGGCTGAGAAAGCATTTATAAAATTTTTGCTATATTCTAGCTAGGCATCCATCTATGGACACTATCAGAGGTCTGATATCAAAGAAAATTAATGACTTATTGGTCTAGCTCACCAGTTTCTCTTACAGGTTCTGCAACTTTGCGTCGTTAAGTTGCATACATCATTATATCCATGTTCTCTTCAAAGGAATTAAAAAAAAAAAAAAAAAAAAACAAAAAAAAAACAGGGGGTGAAGGGATAAAGAAAGAAATTCTGAAAATTCAAACAATCCTTATTAAAACGAATGCTAAATTCCATGACTGTTGGCTAGTATTATGATCATTTGAGTAAGTGTGAGCCAATTTATGGAATGAAAATGAAAACCAAGTACCATATTACATTTTTTAACTCATTCACAGAGCATTAAAGTGCTAAGTATAACCCTGACTCTAACCCCTGGAGAGTGTCAGCATATATGTTAATGTGTGTTAGCATATATGAAGGACATACAAGCATGTGTGTATGTAATGGGTTGGTCAATCACTTGAATATAGACAGAATCGAATTTTGAGATCTGGCTTTGAAATTTCATGCTCATGAAAAAATAACAAATATTTTCCCATTCCCCTGCAAATTCTCTTATCATTTAGAGGAAATTGTTTCCACAAAGTTTTCAACCAATTCCTTGTGTTCAGAAAAGTGGACCCATAACTGACTGAAAACAATTAGAAAGGGAGCAATTGTCTTGACAAAATGGAAAGTGTGTTGTCCTGATTTTTTCTCTTTTTTTAAAGATGTTTTTGAAACTATAACCCCAAATGTCTCATTGCCAAGACAAGAGACACATGGTCAATTTGGCTAAGGATTACTTCTTTGAAGCTGCTTAGTTATTGTATGGGTCTCTAATGAAACTCAACATTCTGTTCCTGCCTGAAAACATCTGTTCTCTGAATTGGAAAAAAAACTGAAAACCCTTTATATATCTCTTAAAGAAAGGATTCTGCCCTGCTAAATTATCATTCAATGCATTTTAGCCAAAAGAGGCTGTTGAACTTCTGCATTAATGGATTTATAGACCTTGCCAGGATCATAAAGATGAAGAGAAATCCCTCAGTTGTTTTATGTGTTTCTTGTTGCTTTTCATCAACAAAGTTATGAGAGTTCAAATACTCTTGACCATACCTCTGCTAGTGATCTTTTTATAGGGTATTAATATGTTCCAAAAGTTTCACAAGAATTTAGAAATCACACTTTACTTTCTGAATAAGTTAACTTCAATCTTAAAAGTTATCAGTATTGAAGAATGAGATTTTTAAAAGAAGATAATGTAAGGAAAGGGAATTTGCAATAATTTGTATCTAACTGTCTTCAAAATCATTAAAATGCTTCATAAGTGATAAGCAGAAAAGGAAACATGTTTTCTATGAGAAAAATAGATACAGAAAAGATTGCTGATTTTTCTACTGTTATTCTGCTGAATAAAACATCAGTTTTATTCAATGCTTTCTAGAAAGAAGCAGAGTTGCAGTATTATTACTTTAAAGTAAATATCCATTAAACTCTTGCTTTCACCTGCAAAAATGGCTTTGAAAATATAAAAGCCAAAAGTTCAGCAGGAAAATGAATCAGTCACTATTTCCTACCTTTCTCTATAGTCATTCAGGAGAGGAATTGCAGGACCAGAGTCATCCTACATTAAACACTGAACTCGGTTATCCTCATGTCCACTGCCACAATAGAGTCCTCTACCACCAAGCCAGTGACAGACGTTCACAAAAGATGAACTCACCAGTGGGATCTACTGTCCCTTCAGGGGCCCCTCTCTCTTTCCAGTGCCTATAGACAATAGCCACAGGGCAACCAGGCTTCTAGCTTGGACCTCTTCATTCAGTGCCTAAAGAGAAGCGGGAGGTATACATGGTGAGAACAGTTCCTCATGAAAGGAAAGGCTGCCTGTAGCCCCCCAAAAACAGTTTGTTAGCTCTCCCCTCAAAAGTACCCGCTTTTGTTTTGCACAAAGATCAGACTGAGAAGCTAAAACTGCTAGGAAAGGCAGTAGCAATTAGCCATGCTGTCTACCCTCTCAGGACACAAATGGAGCAAACTTAAACTGCTCTGTTAAAAACTGATGGGGCATTTTATAGAAACAGAAAATGATTGATCTAAGTCAAAATTTGCCTATGAAGATTCCAGGATAAGTTTTTTTTCACCCAAATGGCTTGATCTCTGCAATTTTATGACATAACCTGTGTGCACTCCCATTATTTGACAAAAGGGGAGTTTTTTAAAGGTCCAAAGAGGACTCCTGTTGACTTTCAATGCAAATTGGGCACTTCTTATTATCTCCCACCAGATCTATAAATGTCCTTACTTGTTCTGTACTTTAAAGAAAATAGGGTTCCCCAGGCATTAGGTCATTAACAAAAGTGTTCTCTTTTCTTGCCCTAGATAAGGGGTCATGGCTAGTTAATGTGGGCACTTTTAAGAAACATTATTAAATATTCAACATGACTTATTAAAAAGAGCCGGAGGCAAAATAGCCTTTCAGATTCAAAAAAAAAACCCAATTTTCAACATGTGTAAGAATGGCTAAATTAAGCCTGCTTGCTTTTTAAAATTCTACAATTCTGTTTTTCATTATTACTATTATTCTACATTTCAAGACTCCTTCCTCCACAGCCTGGTAAGCACAAATTATCTGCAGTCTCAGCCTCTCTCCTCTCAAGCAGAGTATCACAGATTTCTGCAGGGATTTGGCCTTTTCCAAAACAAACATTGCATTTTGAATTGGTTTCAGGGCAAAAGCAATTCACAGCTGCAAAAGCTCAGTTAGAATACTGTAGAGCTGATACTGCACAAGTACTATCATTTCTACTTCCAGCAAATTAAAGGCTGCAGCTGATTTGTACATGCCTTTTCTGTGTAGTCTTTTTCCCTGCCTCACTTTTTTTTCTTTTTTTTTTTTTTTTCCTCCCTTCCTGTGAACAAGTAGTCAAATGCTCAGTCAGTTAGCAAGTACTGAGAATTGTATGATTTTCTGGTCTTACAACTCAGCTGTTCCCCACAGCAAGGAAGAGAACAGGTGCCTCTATGCTGTTAGATTGCTTCATATGGTGCTGTGTCCCTTTGCATGTTTCAATCCATGCTGCAGCCCTAGAAAATAAATTATTAAGAATGAGCAATCTAACAGGATTCAAGAGCTTAGCAGGTGCTTCCTTCTAGTTAAAATTTATTATTGTAATTTCTCAATTAATAATGTCTCTACATTTTGCAGAGCTTAAGGTTCTGTATGCAAACCTAAGACTCAAGAGAATCTACACTCTCAAATATTCCTGTATCTTGTCTTAAAGGTACAGCTGAACCTTATCTCTTCTAGTAAAAACATGGTCCACACTTAAGTAAAATAACAGTAATCATGAATCAGATCCAACAGCCTTTTTCCATACCATGCACAAATATAACAGAATAAGGATCTCAAACTTGGAATCCACTGTTATGGGTAGCATAGTTCAATGTGATCTCAGATGTCACATAAGATTGCAAAGCTGATTACAATGATAATGGTCTGGTTTGTCCTGGAATGAAGAAGCACTCTAGGAGGTGACATAAATTGCCAGCTATTCTGTTGCATTATTCCCAGATGATATATAAGCTGTTGAGTAGTTTATTAAATATTTAAAAAAGCTGCTGCCAATGTGAAGCTATAAACTTCAGATTACATTATAAATATTTAGTATGCCTGAGTCTAGTGTAAAAGAGACATAGTATAAATAAATAGTGTTTGATTACTATAATTATGGCATTGGGGCCAGACTGCACATTTAACCTGAAATCCTACTCTTCTTCTGCCTACAAGAAATTCAGTCACTCTAAGAGACTTTTCTTTCTTGTTTTTCATAATAAATCTCTTCCAAAAACTCCTAGAAATCAGTGTTTACTTTAAAACTAGTTAAAATACACTGTACAGTGTAAATGTAGATCTTATCTTCTGTTTGCATATGATTAATAAATCAGTTCTGACTTCTGTGGGTATATATGAGCAATAAACATCTTCCAAGTAGTTTATTAATATAAATACCAGCTTATGATTGTCCATGAAATGTCAACTTTAACAATTCACTATTGACTTCTTTTGGTCATACAACATTGGTTTTCTCCTCGCTTGAAATATTGAAATGTTTGAAAGTAGGATGAATGAACTGACAGATTAAACTATGAACATTTAAGCACATGTCAAAATGAGGTTTTTATTAGGTTACTGTTTGTTCCAGAATTCTTTTCATTTTGAAATCCTCAAAATTTTAATTAAACTAAATCAACTTATAAAAAAATACCCAAAACATTTACATTTTTCTTTGAGAAAGTGGTTGTGAAACACTTACCTTAATTTGATTAGCCCTTCCTAAACAAAATATCCTCTCTTGGGGTCTGAATATTTCTCGCAGCATCATCTGCCTCATGTAGACACACACTGGTAGGTTATAAAGGAGGGAACATAGCATTCGTTTGCCTCAGGATGGGATATGACCTTAAGTTAAATAAGTTAGCTCAACTCACATAATTTCAGCCACTTTGATGAGGCACTTTGACTCAGAGACTGCCAGTCCATGCTCCATGCTCTACTGGCAGTAGGCAAAAACAAATTTTGCTGAGTCAAGGAGATGGACAATTTTCTTTTGCCTTTTCCAACCACTGTCAACAAGATTCACTATTTATTCCCTCTGCCCACCCCCCATCCCATCCCAAACATGTTAACTATTCCCTTAGCACTAGGAGCCGTTCTGTGATAGTCTTAGTAAGTGAGCTGTATATCCCGTTATCTGAGCTACCCTGTGCAGATGCCTTGTCTTTCTTTCTCCATGTACATTGCATCTACCTTTATTCAGAATTGATGCTGTGGAGGCAATTATGATCTGCAGCACACCTCAGCATCCTGTTTCTTGGTTATCTACATGTCAATACTTATTGAAGAGCACCCTGACTTCTAGTTTCAAGTTCAGGTTTCTTTACAATAATCAACGAACAGGGAAAGGAGAAGGTACATGACCGTTGTATCCCAGCAAGAACTTGTGAGGAGGTGAGGGGAACATACTATTGCACAGGCAATTGCAGACGGACTGTTTTTTAAAACAAACCAAACCAAAACAAAACCAAAAACAAACAACCAAAAAACCCAAGCCCACTACTTCGTTGAGATATCTTGAATGGGATGATGCTCAACTGGAGAATGAAATCTCCAGCAAGTTGGTCAGTGACTGTCCAGGTGGTGATGGGAGTCCATTTTAAGGGTCCTTAGCTGGACAGGAGGAAACTTTCTGAACTGTTAGTTTTAGTAAATTTTTATAAACCAGCTGAGCTGTGCTACTACTTGACCGCTCCAGTGCATGCATGATCCATTTCTATTGTTTACCTTAAACTACAAACAAATTGTTCTCATTTTCTGTATGCAATAGACTGTTCCATGTAAGCATTTCTGCATCTAAAAAACAGTTTCTGCAGAGTACTAAAAAGCAACTTTCCTGTGTACTATTTGGTCAATTCTATAGCAGGAACTGCCTGGGGAAGTCTCTGTGACAGCCAGATCCTCTACCCAGGATGTTAATCAGCACATTTAAGCATATAAATAATGCATTAATTGGACTGTGAACAACAGGAGATGCCTGGGGGAATCTACAGGACTGTCTGAAATTCCCACCTGAAATGCTCCTGTAACAATTAGTCACAGCTCCACATGAAGCCAGCCAGGAGTTTAATCAGTCACCAGATAAGTACTCATGTCCAAAGTCAAATCGTCTTGTGTATCAACTCCTGGTAGTTGGTACAGAGACAATTTCAATTAACAATAAATAAGATTAAATGGAAGATAGAATTTTGAATGTTTCCAAGAGGAATCTTTCCATTTCATATGAAAATCTGTTTTAACATTAGGGACTCTTCTACTAGGTAATTTAGCTCACCCAAATACAATGAGTCAAATAACTACTTTTTTCTTTCCAAGATAAAGGTTAATTTCTTACAATGAGATGTGTTTATTCCACACTTGGATGACAGTATAACGGGTCAACCTGTGCACCAGCAAAAAAATGTTCACAGAATACCACAAACATATATTTAAATCAATACTTGAAATTCTTTGCAGTGATACTATGAAGTGAAAATAGTGATGTGTTGGTGCAACTTAGTAAATAATGAGTCATAAAGTGCTGTATCTTCGTAAGCCAGTGTTAGGAAAAAAATGTAGGGGATGCAACATGAACTGGAGTCTAGTGTTCTTAAAAAACCTCCAGATTTTTTAAAGGGACACATCACTGATTGAATGTTTGTGAAACAGGGGACGGGAAACAACAAGTTCAACCATTGACCCACTTGGTAACTTTGAACAATGCACATTGAAGTGGCTGTACCACCTTCCTCCTTTGAAATTATTTTCAGTTTATATGTGAAACATTTAAATATTTACTGGGCCTGGGAATGTCTTCAAGCTGAGAAACTTAAGACACATCTAGCAAGATCTATTCTGGAATACCTCATAAATTAGGAGTTGAGACTTTCACCTAAGAGATGGGAATCATATGTTTGAAAGCCTGGTGCAGTGTTATGTAGAAGAAAAATGACCATGCTAAATCACTTGTACGTAAGAAAGGAAATACTCCCACTCTTATGAACTTTTAAATGTAAAAGTGAGGCTTGGACATCCGCTAGTGAATAATAAAAGATTGCGTCTGAGCTCTTCAGCACCTGTGCCCAACAGCACAATCTTGAACTGGGTATCCAGAGTCCCTGCAATGCCTCCTGGAGAGGATAACTGCATCTGAATGTGATCCAGGACATCTCGAAAGCCAAATGAGAGATTGCTAGAGCCAAGCAACAGAGGCATACTGAGAAGCAAGACATGACTCACAAATCCAGCTATTCTTCTATATCTTCTATAGGATTCAGGTACGTTATGCAGACTACTGACAGGTGCATTATGGGATCCAGTTTCCTGGCAAATGTGTCAAGTCCACACCTTTCTGCTGTTAAAGGGCACAAGTATAAATGTGTAGGGTAGGAGAAGATGTAAAGCAAGGGGTATTATCAAATACTTTGGGTTGCAGCTGTTCAGTCAAGATCACAGTGTCTGAGTGGGATGGATAGAAGGAATTGATAAAATCCTCCTACCTACTGTCTAAAGGAATTATTTAGGAGTGGTAGGAGTTGAAGATGTGAATTACAAACCCTATTCAAAGAATTGTTTCTGTATTTTCCAAGAAGTAGTTAATGGATAAAAAAATAAACAGTTCTTGAGGAAGGAACAAATATTGTCCACTGGACTGCTTTGGGCAAACTTGTGCATCTATGTCTCAGTCTGCAAATTGCAAATCTACCTCTGTCTTAATCAAACACTGTAATCCTTAAAATGGAAAAACTGAACTGTTGTTAATTTATCTAATTTACACATTTGAGGATTATTAAACAAATTATTCCTGAAAATGTTGGGAATAATAGTTACATGCTTTTTAGATATGTTTATATAACATTATCTAGGCCTTGGGTGTTTTCAAGTTAATATTAATGCAATTCCCTTTTCAGTTCTGTCCTTCAAACAGTACTCCAAATGTGGAGACCCCATGTCTTTGTATAAACACACAAAACATGGCACTTATTATAATAAGCAGCCTCAGGAAAATCACTATTTTGCCCCAGTTTAAACCTGGAACAATCATCAAATGTAACAGCTGCATGGTGAGCAGAATAAAGAACATACAGTATACATGGATACAAATCACTTCCAGATAACTTTTTATGATGTGCCTCTAAACAATGTTTGTGGCTGAATTTGTAATTAGTGCACTGAACAGATGGAGTTAGCTGAAAAACTGTAGTGCCCATAAAATGACTCGTGCCACCTAGTGCTTGCATGCTGGAATGTAATTTGTTTAACAGAGCTTTGCCTTCGTGGAGGATGCCCCCCTTGAACAGAGGAGGTAAAGAGAGAAATATTTTATAGCCCTGGTCTCTATTAAGAGCCATGCTCAAGGAAGTAACTTCTTCATCAATCAACTTTAAATGACAAAGAGTTTGATAATTATAATGGCAAGCACTCAGAAGCAAACCAAATTTAAATGTTTCCCAGGAAACTCAAAAAGGTTTGACAGCCGTGAACATTTTCACAACAAGAATTAACATATCTGTGCCTTTTGTTCAGTTTCTCAGCAACAACTACATACACCTTCAATGCCTCTAGACAATATTTCAAAGAAGCAGCTAAGTAATAAGCGCAGAGAGACTCATCCCCACTGTGCCAGATATTCACAGCTGTGCTGTCTCTTAAATCAGTGACAGGAACATGACATCACTGTGTGTCAAGGTGAAAACACAGATGTGACTAGGGAGGTCTGGGCTCTCTTCTTGGTTACAGCACTGAGGGACTCATTTGCTGTCAGCACTCCATGCTTCAGTTTTCCCATCTGTAAAATGGGGTTAATAAATTATGATTTGCACAACAGCCATGGGACTTATAGCATAGTTCACACTGGCACCTGAGTACATACCATGCTCTGCTGGAATATGCAGTAAAAACTAGCAAAAATTATCATTAGTTCTCAATAGCATTTAGATTGTCAAAAGCAAAATGACCAATTTCCTCACTGTCTATTACTAAAAACCTTCTGATAAGCTAATAATAGCTCTAAATCCATCCTGCAAGATGCTTTTTGTGGCTGCATCTTGTGTCCAGACATTTGTGTAAATCTGTTGGTTACAACTGCTATATTACTTAGAAACAGAACTGTCAAGAATGAGGGCTGGGCAATGCAATACTCTCTCACACTAGATACCACTAAGACTCATATTTTATAAATTGTTTACCTAATCTGCAACAGAAGAGAGGTTATAGGCCTCCTCTAGAGTAGTATTGCAGGCATTGACCACTGGAGTCAAGACTCAGTACACTTGCAGAGTTCAGTCCTCTATTCTGTGGTGAAAAAAAATAGCTTAAAAGCACACAAAAGCATATATGTTTAATATTATAATGAAAAATGGATAAATAGGTGCGATATTTGGAGTTTTTTCCCCTAAGAGAGAATGTGAATCATTTTATGAGAATTATGCTTAAAGAATCATCAGACTCATGATCAATTGTAGAAGCTTGTTCCATGACTTTTAACAAAAGACTTCTATTTTACCTTAATATAGTTGAATAACTGATTTTTTTTTTTTCATTAAAAAAACAAACAAACAAACAAAAAAAAAAACCAAAAAACGGAATAAAATCTAAGCAGTTTCTGGGCTATATCCTTTCCTTATAGGGAGTGGAGACCCTGCGAAAAGGGCTGCAGTAAGTGAAACAGCTACATCCGCCACTCACAGTTCTTGTCTTAGAAATGTTGGTTTTATTTTTTTTAAATAAAAATCACTGCAGGTCAGCTTCTAGTCCCATTCAAAGCATGACAAATACTGGATGGACTGTAAGAAATTGAAACTTACACCTGCTAGCCTTATTCTGTCTCATATTCCAGATTGTCAAGAGGGTTGGAAATGTGGCAAAGAGAGCACAGTTCAGGTGAACTGTTGAAAAAGGAGGGCAATTTCTACACGTGCACACACAAAATTGAGAGAGGGAAGAAAATCATAGAATTGGTCAATAGTTCAACTCGAATCATATAGTACCAGGTTGGAAGGGACCTCAAGGATCATTTGGTCCAACCTTGGCAAAAAGACAGTCTAGACAAGATGGTCTATCTTCCTGGGCCTGGGAAGAGGAAGAGAGACAGGAAGGAGAAGAGGGATGGAGGGAGGGGATTATCAAACAGCCTTTTTTCTCAGGCTTGAAAGAGATACATAAGATAAAGGAAGTTTCCTAACAGAAAGTAAGAGCACTTAGCAAATTGTAAAGAAAAAATGTTTTTCTAAGAAAAATGTCATAACAGATGGCAAACTGTGTGTGCTATATTTTGTTCAAAAGTAATAAAAAGGTAAGTACAATGAAATAGACAGCATAAAAACAAGAAAAGAAACAACTTCTATTAGCAGAAAAGGATAATTAGGATACTTAAGGTGCAGAAAAATATAAAATGAGTAGACAGATCAAGTTCATTGAGAATAAATACAATTAGAATTTAGTCCTTTGCAGCAATTATAAAGGAGCCAGACTCTCAGCAAGGAAACTACAATATACTGTAAGTATTTTATATATATTCTTATTACACAAAATTAGTTGATGAGCAATTATTTTTCCACATGAAATACAGGATACATAGGAAGAGGTGCTGTTGGAAGTGCGGGAGAAGCAAAACAGCAAGGAAACTGAAAAATATACATTTCCTTAACACATGGTTCCCAGAACAAACACAGAACAGGGTGAAGAACCAGTGATTTGTGTTGTCATGGCACCAAGGAGGAATGTGAAGTGAGGTGGAGGCTGTGCGGTCCTGCTCTTCCACTTTTTTTCAAGGAATGTTTTGACAACTATATAGTTTTGTCTCTTGCTCTTCCCCTTTTCTCAAGGAATGCAAAAGCAAAACTCTACAGACATTACCTTCTGTGCTTCTGCTTTTCCCACAACAGCTGCCCACTTTTCCCACAACAACTGTGTGCATATTGCACCAAGGAATGTGATGTGTCATTACTGAAGAAACAATGGATTGGCCACAGTCCCACCCACTCACACATATACATTTAGATAAATACTACCCTGAGTTTGTATCCAATTTAGAGGGACAATAATCAAACACCAAATTGGAGGGACAGATTGACGGGCTTGTGCTCCTCACCCCACCCCACCCCTGAAGGGACCCCTTTTGGTAAGATTTATGCACTCACACTGAGTGATTACCGAAGAATTAAGCATGTGATTGTAATTGTTTTTGTGTGTAGTGCTATATAGCCAACTGCACTTTGTGCATTTATCGTAGGTAATCTAAAAGAATCTGTAGATGATTCATAAGAATAAATCGTACTATTTGTGAACCTGACTTCTTCTCGTGAATGTAACTGGACCTACAGCACGTGGGCTGATCGTGCACCTGGTGTCAGGCCTATAGTCATGGTAATAATTGGCATACCTATTAAGGTATAAAACCAGCCACTTCTAGTCCCTCTAATCTCTAAGGACCGCTAGAATGCAAGGGGATTAATCTCTTACCAAATTAATTTTTCACCTTAAATGCAACAGATGCTTAAAATACATTACAGCAATTTAGGTGGCAAAGATTTTTTTCCAAGAAACATTAAGCAATGCAGATTGAAGGTCTGTTTAAAACTGTTGGCCATTATTGCTTTGATAAATAATAAATCAACACTTTGCCAATGACTTCAGCGTGCACAAAATTAATTCACACTTAATGGACCAGCTGATGCATGACTTTGTATGTGCTTGAATTTTGAGAGATATATTTACATGCCAAAGAATATACTCTCTGCAGCTGAAAAGAAGCAAATGCAAAAGTTCTGTAAAAGCTTAGAAGGATTCAGAAAAAAAAAAAAAAAAATTGGGCCACAGAGAGATAACTCGAACACTTAAAAAAAAAATTCAAAGGACCATCTTTCACTTTTCAACCTCTTACCAGAAGGGATGAGAAACACTATCTCCCTGTGAACAGGATGGTCCACATTTTTGTACTCAGGATTTGTTACAACATCCCCCTCTATGGTGGTTCATGACAGTGGCCAATGTCAGCAACAGTACAATGCCTTGGCTGCATTAATCTGGTATGGCAACAACTATGACCTTTGCATCCTGCTTCAGGAAACAAGGCCAGGTGGGTCAGGCAGTCCCAACCCTGCTATAATCTCATGCAGATTTCAACTGGGCTTTTGAAGAGTGAGCACTATAAAGGTACAGCCAGGAATCTACATCACCTCTGGACTGATCCAAGACTGATTTAGAGACAGCACAGTTTGAAGAATCTAGGCAGAACATTTGTAGGCACCTGTGCTGTAAAATATCTGTAAAATGTCCACAAATGTCCACAAAATGTCCACCAAGCTCATTTAGTCCATGACTTTGGTCTCCATTTGTTATGGTGGTCACTCAGGACAGGAGATGTGGTATGTTGTGTGGAATTATTAAGCACCAAAGCCAGCTCAAGTTGGGTCACTGATGAACTTGCACTGCTTCTCATAAGGCTTGTCCTCTGTTAGTTTGGGTGGTTCCTGCTACAGTGATTCCTATAACGTGCAACTCAAATCATGGGTTACAACAAATTAAAGGTATTTCCACTACAATCTCCACCCCTGGTCCCTTTGCACCAGACCATCAGGTTTAACATTGCAATGAACTCCTGCCCTTGATCCTGCTTGGGCTTGGACTTATCCACAGTCTGCAGTCTGTTAGGGGTGTACTTGCTCCATGTGGAGCCTTATCTTTGAAGCCACAGTCTCTCAGGGGTGTTCCTGCTTCATCATTGGCTTATGCACAGCCACAGATGCTTTCAGGTACATCTGTTCCAGCACAGCCTTCTCCATGGGCCACAATGCCTTCAGAGATACACCTGCTCCAGCATGACCTTATGCACAACCACAGTCCCTTCAGAAGTATCTGTTCCAATATGGCCTTACCCATGGCTGCAGACCCTCCAGGGATGTATCTGCTTTGTCATGGGCTTATCCATGACCACACACTTTGAGGCGCTCTATCACAACTTCATGCACAGCCACAGATTGCTTCAAGGTGTACCTTCACCAGTGTGGAGTTATCCTTGTGCTACAATCCTTTCAGAGGTGTATACCTGCTGTGGCATGGACATAACCACATCACAGACACTTTGAGATGTACTTACTTTGGCATGGGTTTATCCACAGCCACAGATGTTTTGGGGTGTCCTGCTCCCACATGGACTCATCCACAGGTAACAGTCCCTTCAACTCAAGTTCATACTGGATTTCCATCCTGTCCATTACAGCCACACAGAAACAGCAGCGATGCCCTGGCCATCAGCCAGCCCAGGCACATTGCCACTGCTGTTAGCAAAATGTTCTCAGGCACAGCAGTGTAAGATGATAAGCAGTACAGCAAGCAGCGAAAGCAAAAAGCAGCCACTAATGAGCACTAGACTCTAATACAGAGTGAGGCAAGCCAGACCCATGGCAAGCACAGGAACCTGTCAATTAATAACTAAACAGCAATAACAGCCATAAATTCTATCTAGCACATTCCAGTCAAATCTGTAATTATCTCTAACCCACCGAGCCCCACACTGGGCCAAAAAGGACTGACATGATTTAACCTCAGCCAGCAACTAAGCACCACACACCCAGTGGGATGGGGGAGAGAAGTGGAAGAGTAAAAGTGAGAAAACTCGTGGATTGACATAAACACAGTTTAATAGTGAAAGCAAAAGCCGTGCACACCAGCAAAGCAAATCAAGGGATTCATCCCCCACTCCCCAGGGGCAGACAGGGGCTCAGCCCTCCCCAGGACAGCTGGGCTCCATCCCGCGTAACAGTGACTGGGGAAGGGAAACACCATCACTCCGAACGATCCCCCCCTTCCTCGTCCTCCTTCCCCCAGCTGTATGTGCTGAGCATGACGCCATACGGTGTGGGACATCCCTGGGGTCAGGGGGGGTCAGCTGTCCCAGCTGTGTCCCCTCCCAACTCCTTGTGCCCCCCCAGCCCGCTCGCTGGGGGGGTGGGGTGAGGAGCAGAAAAGGCCTTGGCGCTGTGTGAGCGCTGCTCAGCAGCAACCAGAGCATCCCTTGCTGTCTTATCAACACTGCTTCCAGCATAAATCCAGAATGTAGCCCCATAGAAGCTAATATGGAAAAAAATAACGCTATCCCAGCCAAAACCAGATTTGCACCTTTCCCATTGATCATCTGCTGAAACGATTTAAAGGAGTGACTTTGCATTTTACGTTTGCTTGAGATACATTATGATCTACATGGGACAGTGAAAAAAAAGTAATCTTTATCTTTGACCTATTCAGGCACCACTTAGGATTTTGGGGGATTGTTTGTTTTCTTCCTATTATTATCAGTCAAGGTATAATTTTTAAAGAAGTAATATGTAAAAGAGGAAAGGGTCATGCAGAGTAAATTAAGGATACTTATTGCATTCTCAGATGGTACGATGAAAGTACCTACACTTACATAGGGTACAGAAAATAAATATTAAGAGCTCCTTCTTAAGAAATATTTTTTATTGCTAATAATTTTTACATAGATGGGACTGGAGTGGCACAAGCAGGTTTTAATCTGAATCACTTTACACATTTTTTAACAGTGTGTCATAACATAAGCATTAAGAAAGTGAAAAGTTTTTATTCTTGATTGAAACCTATGGGTCTTTGCTTCCCTCGAGGCTATATTTAAAAACCTGACACATTAGTTATGAGTAGAATTAGAGAATCATGTAATCGTTTAGGTTGGAAAAAAACTTAAAGATCATCAAGTCCAACAGTTAACCTAGCACTGCCAAGTCCACCACTAAACCAAGTCCCTAGGCACCACATGTACACATCATTTAAATACCTCCAGGGATGGTGACTCAACAACATCCCCAGGAATGCCTATTTTAGTGCTTGACAACCCTTTCTGTGAAGAAATTTTTCTAATAGCCAATCAAAACCTCCCCTGGCACACCCTAGGGTAATTTTCTCCAGTCCTATCATTTCTTACTTGAAAGAAGAGACCAATAGCCAGCTCACTACAACCTCCTTTCAGGTAATTGAAAAGAGCAATAACATCTCCTCTCAGCATCCTTTTCTCCAGGTTAAACAAGCCCAATTCCCTCACCTGCTCCTCATAAGACTTTCTGACACAAGCCAGGATGCCATTGGCCCTCTTGGCTACCTGGGCACACTGCTGGCTCATATTCAGCCGGCTGTCAGCCAACACCACCAGGTCCTTTCCTGTCAGGCAGATCTCCAGACACTCTCCCCCCAAGCCTATAGTGTTGCATGGGAATATTGTGACCCAAGTGCAGGACCAAGAACTTGGCCTTGCTGAATCTCATACAGTCAGCCTGAGCCCATCTAGCCTGTCCAGATCCATCCGTAGAGCCTCTCTACCCTCAGGCAGATCAAAACTCCCACCCAAGTTGGTGTTGTCTGCAATATTACTGAGGGTGCACTCGATCTCCTTGTCCAGATCATTGTTCAAGGTATTAAACAGAACCAGCCCCACTACTGAGCCCTGGAGAATACCACCTGTGACCAACTGGATTTAACTCCATTCAGCACAATTCTTTGGGCACAGCCATCCAGCCAGTTTTTTACCCAGCAAGGAATATGTCCATCCAAGCCATGAGCAGCCAGTTTCTCCAGGAGAATGTTGTGGGAAAGGGTGTCAGAGGCTTTCTTAAATTCCAGGTGAACAACATCCACAGCCTTTCCCTCATGCACTAGGCGGGTCACCGTGTCATAGAAGGAGATCAGGTTAGTCAAGCAGGTCCTGTCTTTCAGAAGCCCATGCTGTCTGGGCCTGATCACATGGTTGTCCTGTATGTGCTGCGTGATGGCACTCCAGATGAGCTGCTCCATAACCTTCCTTGGCTCTGAGGTCAGGCGACAGGCCTGTAGCTTCCCAGATCCTCCTTCTAGCCCCTCTTGTAGATGGGCATCACATTTGTCAACCTCCAGTCAACTGGAACCTCCCCAGTTAACCAGAACTGCTGATAAATTATAGAAGGTGGCTCAGCGAGCACTTCTGCCAGTTCCCTCAGTACCCTTGAGTGGATCCCACCCAGCCCCATGAACCTCTGTGTGTCTAAGTGGTGTAGCAGGTTGCTAACCCTTTGGATTACAGTAGCTTCATTCTGCTCCCCATCCCTGTCTTCTAGGCGAGGGGGCGGGGTAGTCCAAGAACAACTGGTCTTACTATTAAAGACTGAGGCAAAGGAGGCATTAAGTACCTCAGCCTTTTCCTCATCCTCATTCACTATGTTTCCCCCTGCATCCAATAAAGGATGGAGATTCTCCTTAGCCCTCATTTTGTTGCTAATGCATTTATAGAAACATTTTTCAGTCTTTTATGATAGTGGCGAGATAAATTTCTAGTGGGGCTTTGACCTTTCTAATATTTCCCCTGTGTAATCTCAAGACATCCTTGTAGTCCTTCTGAGTTGCCTGCCCCTTCTTCCAAAGGTCATAAGCTCTCTTTTTAATTCCTGAGTTCCAGAAAATGCTCTCTGTTCAGCCAGGCCGGTCTCCTTCCTCACTGGCTTGTCTTTTGGCACATGGGTACAGCCTGCCCCTGCCCCTTTAAGATTTCCTTCTTGAATAATGTCCAGCCTTCCTGGACTCCTTTAACCTTCAGGACTGCCTCCCAAAGGACTCTGACAACCAGGACCTTAAACAGGACAAAGTCTGTCCTCTGAAAGTACAAGGTGGCAGGTCTGCTGACCCCTCTCCTTACCTCTCTGAGAATTGAAAACTGTCATTTCATGATTTCACCTATTCAACTAAATTTATTTTGGGGAGAAAAAAAAAAAAAAAAAAAAGAAAAAGAAAAAAGAACCACCTGCTATATATGAGACATCAGAATATAGGGAAAGTAAGAGATTTTAAGGAATAAAATTGTAATGTCACTGATGAAGTGGTGGATTGGTGCACACAGAACTGAGGACAAGACAGACATCCCTACGGTATCTGATTTAACTTGATCAGCTTTAACTATTGCTCACTGAACTACAACCTCTATATAGACGTTTTTGGCAAAAATCAGGGTGTTTCAACAAAGTTGGTGCAAAGGAAATAGATCAAGCCTAGACTAACAAATGGTTGCTCAGGAACCAGTTGGTGTAGGTACAAGTTACTGCTTCTGTTAGGAAACAGATGCAGTTAGGGTCATCCCTACGAGGTGACTGTCCACTTCCACTCTTCTGTTCCACTCTTTCCTCTATCTAAACACCACTCTGGACTTGATACAGTGTCCTGTTAAAAAGTATTTGTTGATAGTAAATAGTCTTGATTTTGATTAGTTGCTGTTGTGCATTATTGAGGAAGTCCTCTGATGATTCCCAGATCTGACAATTGTCAGGATCAAGACAACAGCTAGAGTTTGAAAAGATTTTTTTCATCAGAAGCACATAACCTATACAGTCACAACCCATTTCTTGACAGCTGATGAGAATGAAAGTTCTGATTTTCAGCACAATTACCTGTATCTTAGTTATAGGGTTATTTGACATTCATAGGGGTAATGAGTTAAACAATTTCTCATGTATATCATTAAAACTCACATTACTATGCAGAAAGTATGATTTGATTGACACTGCCAAAACTTGTGTTTTACAGCAGTAGTTACTCTGTTCTGTGCTGCACCTACATCAAACAACATCTTTAATGGCTCATAAATTACAAATGGTGAAAAAAAAAAAAAAAAAACAACATTAAGTCATAGCAGGAAATGCAGTTAAAACGAGCATTACATTGGCAAACAGCAGTAGATAAAAACATGTTAACTTCATCTCTAGGCAGAAGGATTCAGGCATGGCATCGGTATCCATTCATGTACTTTAAATATTTGTTTATTCCACATTGAATATTCAATTTTCTTAAATTTCTGCTGTTTCAAAGAAATATCAAAAATCTTCTTACATATTTTTTAAATAAGAGCAGTGACCACAACTTGTTACAAGAGACCAGACAGAACAGTTAACGTGAAGAGGTTTTCAGGGCAAAACAGGAATTTTCACCCGTTGATTAATATAGCCTTAGTAGGTTATTTGGACTGTAATTTTGGTTTTCTTTTTATGCTGTTATCAGTGGGAAGTAGTATGTAAGATGTACTGCTCAGCAAATAAACAAGCAAAAAAATCATAAGGATAATAAGAATAGCAAGAGCTAGGGCTTTCCTGAGAGTTTGGATTAAGTTATTTTTGGAGATGGATTATAAATAGTCTCTTCTAAATTAATTCATAAAAATGATGCGTAATATCTTACCATCTAACAACTTTGTTCTCATAACCATGCTATAATACTTGTCTACATATATTTCCCACCCCCCTTTTTTTTTTATTTAACCACTACAATTTTCTTGATAATTCAGTGCCCCAAAGTGTGGCAAGATAAATGTCAGAGCTCTTGAATGGCTGATGGTTTGTATGATCTGCATTTAAACCCAGGTTCATTTGCTCTGGAGTTTCATCGGTGTGAGCCAGGGCAGTGCCTCCCGTTTATGACATCCTGATGCCATACCAGGGATGATACCAGAGCAGCTCAGAGTTACCTCATAAGGGAAGGAAAAAAAAAAAAAAGTTGTTTATTATTTAAAAACAGTGTTCCACATATCCCATAGAAAAGCAGGGAAACAGTATAGTCTATGCAGTGCATAGAAATAAAACATTTTCTCGCATCATTGTTTGTATTTGGGAGCAGGTTATCCCATTTTAATCATTTACTCTAAAATGCTATTAGAAACAAGGGAAAGCAAAAACCTCTATAACTCCACACAGAGCACAGCAACTGCAAGAGCACAATAAAAATACTGCACAAGTACCTGGCTTCTTTGGTCTCGTCTCTGTAACAAGCATATATATTTGGAGACGTTAATGAAAGACAGGATGAGAGACCTATGGATAAAGCAGTATTCTAAGTAGTCTGTTGCACTGGAAATATGACATATACTAATGACTGTACTAAGATTTTAAAACTACAGTTTCCAAAGAGCAATTTATTTTGCTTAAATGAGCAACTCAATAAAAACAAATAATTGTACATCAGGTTTTTCATGTCAATCCTTACAGGCCACTTCTTATTTTAAGGTATCACCTCCAGATAAGTTCAATTTAACAAGTCAATTTTTCAGTGTCCAATTAGGAACCCTTCTCCTTGTTTACTTTCAGCAATCATTTCATTGATTGTATAAAACAGTTCTTGCCCTTGAAGCCATACGTATTGGGATTCTTTTGAAAGAAAGATAAGCACATATAACAGTACAAGAATAAGCTTCATAATGCTATGTCCTGTGACTTGAGCTTGCAAGTCTTGCAGAATTATTTAATTTATGCAAGGCATCCAAGCTGTCTACAAAGCCCAGGAAACAAGTAAGTAAAGAGTTAGTTTTGTTCAGTTACCTGGAGATTGATAAGCAAGACTTTTGTAGCTATTCTGATAAACCTGTATGTGATAGTAGTCCTTGCAATATGGCTGGAATACCCTTCTGTATGATATTTGTTCTAAGAAGGATGCATTCGTTATTTCCTCTCAATCTGTGGGGTTCAAAGCAGTTCAGGTTTTGTGTGTGTGCGTGTGTGTGTGCGTATGCTATGGATATTATGCAGTACTTTCATATCTAACACATGCACTCTTTTGGTATTCCTCAACTTCAAAACCTAAGAAACTACTAATTTGATGAAATAACACGAAAGTATTTAATATCCATTATGTAATAGTGTTTGCTCTCTGATTTTGTAAAATCAACATAGATGAATAACGAAATAATCAGAAGAAGAAAAAATGAGGGGGTTTTCTCTTAGGAATAGCTAATATGACTATTCCTTAAAAAAAAAAAAAAAAAATACAGGGATTTATTCGTATTAATATTAGCCTTTGGTAATTTATATAGTTTCCGCAAATACAGTTTGCTCTCTCTCCATTCCTTTTCTGAGGAAGAAATCAAGAAAAAGAAATCCCCCAAACATATCATTGCCAGCAGGCTGATTTGTTTTGTGTGCTCATGACATTATTTACTATAAATTATTTAATTTGATCAGGGCATTTATCTAAAAATTAAAACTGCATGTAAATTACAAAGTGTAATTTTACATAGACCTAACAGCAATAGGTTCATTCTACATTTAACTAGCAACAAGGTATAAAATGCACTGCAATATTATTATTATTACTAGGGGTATGGCTTTAAAAACCATTAAGGTGTATCTAGATTTAATGAAGTGAGAAGTGTTTCTGGTATTGCTCTAGCTCCCATAAAGGGACAAAAGGGAGAACTTTCTTAGCTGCCAGGGTAATAGCCAACTACATAATAAACATGCACTTACTAAACAACACGCTACATTTAGAAGAATACTAAGTCCTGAACACGGTCAAAAATAGATCTATAAAACCAAAGTAATGTAGTTTCTCACCTAAACTTTACAAGTAATTTTTAGATTAAAGGGCATTCAGTTTACAGATTTACTATGGGGAAGAACTAAAAAGACACAGCTATTACCAGTTAATCTTAGCAAATGACAGAATATTACAGTGAAATAGCAGACAGATGGTCAGATTCATAGATGAAGAAACATATTACAAACACACATATGTATATATTTATTATGTAAATACCAGGTATGTACAATAAATCTGGAAAATGAAGTTTGATTAATGATAACTGCTGACTCTCTGTACATGTACATGTGTATACATGTATTTTTACACATACTTACAAAAAAAAAAAGCAGATTTTTTTTCAAAGTTAGTATGGCTTTACAATACTAGCTAAACTAAATCCTACCCCATAAAATAAGCATATGGTAATTATGAATAAATATATCATCTTCTCCACTGATTCTAGGAATGTCATAAACACTTGAGTCCCATGAAACACAGCACAGGTGTCCTACGAAACACCGTAAACTGATCCCCATGAATATCAAATCTAAATCTGTTTGTGCAAAGATATAATCACCTCACTGACTCTCACTAAGTCCTAGCCATGTATCCACATTGTGTTTCTGTTTTGCACTCTCCCTCCCATTTTAAGAATTGGTGTATTAGAGATATGAAAATATGGCTCAAGAAAGATTCATGGTGTAATCTTTGGTTAGAAAGAAAATTGTATTCCTATTCCTATCTGATCTTTACATTATGCTCCAGAAATACTACTAGGTCCAACAGGACATGTTGTAAGGAAATCCACTGCTATCCAGTCAGCCTGTATTCCTGATGAACTTTACTAGACCTTACCCTAATTTTTGAGGAATTATAATCCACCTAATTTGGATGTTGCAACTTGAGTTTCTGTTCAGCACAGCATCCCTCCTGACCTAGCATAGAGATTCTCAGCTGATACTCCACAGACCACAGAAAATTCATCCACCACAAAGCATGATCACGGCAGCTTTCTTTCCCAGCTCAGTATGCAAGCAGCAATGTCCACAAACAGTACATTGAGATGTTAAGATAGGACATAAGTAAAAGCTTTTTTATTATCAACATGGTGTGGCACTGAACCAGGTGCAGAGGTGGAGAATGTCCATCTTGGAGATTTTCAAGATTTGGAAGTGTGAAGCCACAGCTAAACTGATCTGCTGTTACAAAGCTGACAAGGAATTTGGACCAAATGACCTCCAGAGGATCCTTCCATCTTCTGCGGTTCTTTGAAAACTGTGTGACAACAATATTCTTGATCTATTCATACAGACTAAAAACTCAGGAATAAACTTAGCAAGATATACTTCCAGTGGACTTTATTCTTCTATTGATTGAAAGGGACATTATTAATGAATTTACAGCTCCTGAAATGCTGTCATTTGCAATGAATTCACGGTACAGTAAAAACAATGACAAGACTGCTGTTCTACACTCCTGAGAGAAGCTCTAACATGAAATGTGGAAAATAAGAGAATAAGGTCCATGTTCATCACAGCCTTTCTACTTAATTTATACATACCTTAGGTAGTGCCTCCAGACCTCCCAGGAGATGGCTTGTGATTGGCTTCTTCCACTTTCAGGTGTCTTAGATATAATCCCACTCTCTAGTGAATGACAACACCACTCATTTAACAAGGATAGTGCCCTTTCAAATTTATGTTTAGTAGAGCCACGTATAACAACGTCCTCATCCTATGTCCTGTAGTCCATCTGAACTCAGCCAGCCTGTATACCAGTCACAATGGCAACCGGTTGGAGCACTCTTGTGCCAGCTTTAAATTGGCACAGAAATGTATGTGGAAGGGCTGGTCTCATAAAAATCACTTAATCATACTTCAGTACATACAGCAGATGCTCAAACTATAATCATAAGCTGGAGATGGAACAGGAGAATGATTATTTGCACAGCCAAATGCTGAAATGATTTTTTGAAATCATACTTTATGGAATCTATTGAGAAAGTTGCAGAAGAGAATTTTTTTTTTTTTTTTTTTTTTTTTTGAGAAAGATTATAACTGGGAGACTGTGAACAGCTATAACAGCAATAACCATTCAGGCCAGGTACTAGTATCTACTCTCCTGAGAGAATAGTTACCTTCCCAGAGGAAGTTGGTAAAGATGTTAATGATAAGTAAATTGATTTTGTTTATGTTAGGCATTAAAATAGGGCTAAAAAATTAAATCACAATAAGAACCTATGTATAGCGTAGCTTTTCAATTGCTCCTGGATTTTATAATCCTAGAACTGGAAGTAGGTGTGTTTTGATAACTTCAACCTACATAAACATAACTTTACAACTCTTTTCTGTTATAAAAATATGTAGAAAAACTACTAGATCTCCATTTACTTCGTTACTTACTGGCAAGTAATCAAGATAATTACCCTAAGATGCAAACAGTCATCTAGGTAATTCATTAGACCTCATTAGGCCATTAGAAAATGGTGTCTTTTTCCTCCATGAACTTTTTTTTTTTTAAATTATTATTTTTGACTTGTAGTATTTTCTCTTTATTGTGCAAAAAGTTTAACTTTCTTTTCAAAATGCATACTCTTCCTCATTATTGGCATTGATGTATTTACTTCTGACACTATATTGTCTGTCAAAGGTGTAGCAATAGAATTATATTTTAAGATGACATTACAACTCAGGTGAAGAAGATTAAAGAGCTTGGCTTTTGAAATTTTCAATTGCTTGTCAGTGTTTGTGAAAGGGCAATTTGCCCAGCAATCCTACAAATTACTTAACTTTTTTTTTTTTAAGCTAACATTATCTGAAGTTTGCACATGAAGTAATGCTGCAGAAACTACATTGATTTTCAGTCCACAACATTTTGATGAGAAACAAGGTCATATATTGCATTTGTCTTTCTTCACTGTCCCATCTAAATCCCTTGTGGTTTCTTAGGTAAGGGGACTTTGAAAGAGAACATTTGTTCTAGCCAGCTGGAGCCAAGAAAGTGCCTTAAACCCATGCACATTAAATGACATAATGCTCCATTCTATGTGATCTCTCCAGCAGATAATACAGATAACACTGTTTTCCACTCTGCCACAGTCTGTGCATCTTTCTATGCACATAGTCTTCCTGCTACTTCAAACAGCATCAGAAGACAGGTAAAACAGATTGCAAGTGACATTTGCTGCAAAACTCAATGTAGCTGAGCAAAACTCCATTACTTCTCTAAATTTCCTACAAAATGTAAGAGGAAGGAGTTAAATCTTGAGTAGATAAGCCTTGAACCAAGTATTTTTTGGTTTAATTCTGCAAGAGTTTAACTAAAATTAAATTATTTTTAAAATTTCAAGGTTGAAAAAGATATTATTCCTTAATGAAATACTTCTCTCAAGTGTGGCAAGGAAAAATATTCTCATTGCCGGAGGGGAAGGGAGAGAGAGCTGCTGCATTGTGGTTGGCTGCCAATCAGGCCTAAACCACGACAACAACACATACTTCATATTACTCATTACAAGTAAACCAAGACCAGGGAGCTGAAAGACATTACACTGGGTTACTGTATTGATAAAGAAGAACATTTAAGAGAAAATAGCTATAAGTACCTATCTCTGAACTTAAATCTTAAAAAAAATATGGTACTTGGGTGGTAGAAACATTAAGAACATAGTGTGGTTGCACTTTGATATACTCTGTCTCATGGGACACCTTACAGCGTAAAACTCTCATGCAAAGAACAGACATTGCAGAATTGAACTAAATATAACAGATACCTACTTTACATCATTTTCCATATAATGCAAGATAATGTGACTAAAAAGGTACTAATAATCATGTCGCTATTATTGTTAGAAATCTGGGTCCCTGTGTCTGCAGTTGTCAAAAGTGCTATTGCAGGCAGAAAGAAGTTAGAGTTCGGAGGGTTACTGAGAACAACTAACCTAGGCATGGTATTAAAACATGCTGCTTCCTTATGCATCTCCTCAAATGTTCTGATGGATCATTTATTACAATTAAAATTTTAACCTGGGATAGCACTTCAGCACCTTACTCCAAACACTATTTTGCTAGTAGTGGCACTAGACCACAGAGGCCTGCCCCTATTTGCTTACAATCTAAAACAACACAAATATAGATAGTTGAGTGGCTATCATATCACTAAGACAATATTAGCCAACATAACAGCAAATAGAATAACATTTATAGAAGAATTATTATTAAGTGTTAGCTTAGCATCTTGGACTGGTGCTTAGGGCTTCCTGCCATTTCTTTTCCTTCAAATTGAGCTCTGTGCTAGTACTGCAATTCAGCAGCATTTATGAAGTTCATTTTGCCCTTAAACCCAAAGTGAATATTAGCATTTTGTAACATTATTCACTTATATGTTCCAGTATGAAGTGAAGCCAAAGTAGGTTAAAGGGGTGAGGGAATCCAACTCATAAAATTTTAATTATTGCTCCTATAAAAATGTTCATTAACTCAAGTCTAAAATGCCAGCAGAAATAGGAGTGTCATCTTTGTTGTGAACTAGGAGGTACTGGTGGTCTGGTATGTCCTGCACAAGAAAAGGCATATTTACCAAATAGAAAACAAAACAGGATTTTACAAGCTATAAAAATTAACAAGGCATTTTATGACTTAGGACCATGTATGTGAAAAAAAAAAAATATCTCAGAATACTGAGAAAGCAGGCTTCATCTCTGTTATCCTGAACAAGCCACTGAACAGTCACCACAGTAACTGCACACACCACAGAAACCTTCTCCAAACCTGAAGCTCATCATTTCAGATTAGATCTCTCAGCAGCCATTGAACAATCAACCAGGTGCACTGGATCCCATTTGTTAGTCTAGTATTGCTCACCTTTTCCTTGTGTTTCACTTTTCCTGTTGATATTTGCCATGATAGTCATGACCCATAGGACATCAAGGCACTCCAATTAAGCACAGCAATTAATCACTCCAACTCCTTTAGCCCGTGAATGGCAAAAGAGTTTGTGACAGAAACACTTGACCCCTAGCCACACATTGGTTCAGGATGACTAAGGAGCAACAGGCCTCATGCCCCATGGTAAACCTGCAAGCTGAAAAGCTCCTGGCTCACATACAAGGGAGTGAAGGTGCCTCAGAAAAATTTTTCAAAAGGTGGTTTTGAAGCCCAGAAATGCAAGATAACAAAAGTATAAAACAAGATACCAGAACTAAAATTAAGACATCTATCTTGACAAACATTTCACTCTATTAGCATCACAATGAGCTCAATTTGAGCTCTCCCTGAATTACAGCTGGACTGTACACCAGGTGACTCTCCCCTTGAGTAATGATGAATCTCAATGTTTGAGATCCCTTACCTGAGAGAGACTAAGAGATCCTTCCTTTCCCATGAAAGAGCCATCCCTTACTCATGATAGATCCTTGGTAAGTGACTGATAGAATGCTGAATTAATACTAATGAAACATTACTAATCCGTGTAGCTACTAAATATTAATTATTATGAACTCTGTGTAGATAATTCCATTAAACATAAACCATTGTTCAAGTCTGAGATGAAGACTGGATTTGGCCACAGCTAAGCTCCATCAGGAGTTTAGAAAGCACAGAAGTCACCCTTAGCCTTTGCATCTCTGTGTGAATCATTTTAACTTGATTCTAACTCAGTTTTCCTTTGTATGTTTCTTCCATTCAGTAATTAATAAGGTGAACCTTGCCACCAAACTTATTAAGCCTCAGTAAACCACTGTTAAACTTTGTTAAATTTCATAAAATTTATTGAACTTTGACAAATTATTATTTTATGTCAATAAAGCATATTTCTGCTTCTCTCTTTTGAGTGAGGTGCATTCCACTCAACCACAACCAACTTGTAAGATACCAACATTACAGACCAAAGGCCAACAACAAAACAAGGTGCTTGAGTGTTTAGTTAGACTCAGCCCTGGCAATAGAAGAAAAGTCAGACAACCTTCAGGACATCTTCAGCATCAATTTCACATGCTGTGCATGGGAAATTAGTTGTTGCTTTTCCAATAACTTAAATGAGGGCAGAAACAGACCACTAGAAAGACAAAAATAACCAAGACACAGGAGTTTTGTTTTGTGTTTTTTTTTTTTGTTTTGTTTTGTTTTTTTTTTTTTTCCAAGAAAATGGTAAAAGAAAAGAAAGGAATGAATAAAAAAGGAAAGAAACCATGTATAAAAGATATCAAAGAAATCTTCTTAAGCACTAAAAATGTAAAAGTATTAGCCAAAATAAATCAGATTTACAGCATATTCCAGTGAAACATATACACACACAGTTACCATAAGGTGAGAGGAAATAAGCTCATTATTCCAGGCTGACAACAGGGTAATAATGGGAAAGATCTGACTCATATCACTTAAATAAAAAAAATTTATGAACATCAGTTGTACTAATAACATCTCTATGAAATGCTTTAACTTTCAATAAACGCTGTTGTTTCAAGCAGAGTTCCTGAAAGGGAATTCTAAAACAAAAAGCAATTGCAAAAATTCTTATTTCTTAATCAAAAGAGAAAAATAATCATCTTTATAAAGTGGTGCAAAATGTAATTAATATCTGGATCTTACTCTTTACTCAGTCTTTTTTTTTTTTTTTTTTGATTCATTTTTAAGAAGACACTGATTTGAAAAAATGAAAAGCATTCTCTCACAGCATGCAGAAATAACCTTCATCTACTTCATGACAGCACCAGACAGATCTGTTAACACCCTGAATATGTCAGTGGGCATCAAGACAAACTACTAGGAGATGTGTTACAGAGAAAATATACATTTATTGCTACCTTGTCATGGTTTGTCTGCTGAGCACGTGGAAATGGTTCTATACCAACCCTTCCTGTTTAAAATCAAAACCATTTACCTGTTTAACTAGTGATGATGCAGTTGTCTCAGGTTTCTACTGAGTGGGCAGGCACATCACTGGTAAAACATTAACATTCTTAGTACAGGGAATAGGGGTATAATAGCCATCAAAACTTCTTGCTAAAGAAGAATTAACCACTTGCTCATGCCAGACCAAAGACATAGGTAGGAAAGATCATTTTCCATCTGTCAGTCTGATACATTTCATGTGGACTAAATAATGTTTTTAAAAAATGGTTATTGGTGTTTGCCTTTGTTCTCCAGGTCACATACTTCAGCTTGATAAATTTCCTTGTGTTTGGTTTTGAATGGAAATACAAGTTTGTACTCAAATTCATAAGGGTTTATCTGCACAGGTTAATAGTAACAGGTTAATAATTACTCAGAACATGTTCTTCCCTTAATGATGAGGCACACTGCAGCTTGAAACATGTATAACTTTATACTTTACTTCCTGCATACATCCTTTAACAATACTGACTTAATTCTGGAAAGATAAGCCTCATGTTTAGTTATATACATATTAATTTCTTGAGACTGCAAATGCACAGAGTGGTAAGAAAGCAGTCTCAAAAGAAGAGGTTCTTTTCCCAAAGGGCTTTAAAATCTGATGTGATGAAGAAAGAACAAGGGGGAAAAAAATCAGTACATTGACTAGATGCTGGACTTTTTGTACAGGAATGTCTCATGGAACAGGGAAGACTTCAACACTTTCTTCAAAATCAGGCTGGACTCAAGTACTCCAGGGTATGTAATACTACCTGCTCAAGAAAAGGTAGATCTTATGCTCAGTCAAGAAGAGAAGAACAGGTATAGTAAGAGAGCAAGGAGAGTAGAGTATCTATCAAAGTAGAGATAGAGACCAGTGCAGAGTTACATATAGTCTGATTGAGAAGCAGCATCTTGGACTAGACAGTGAAAGACGGGAACAGCAGAAAGGAGCAACAGGAGGGAATACAGAAAAAAGGAAAGACTAACAGCTAGTCTTTAAATGAATGAATGGAGAAGAAGAAAAGAGGACATCGTGAGGAAGAAAGGTGTGGCCACAAAGGAGAGCCAGACAAAATACCACTTCGAAGATTTGCATGAAAGGATGAATTTCAAATGTCTCTTTGCCATGTGGGAAAATATCCAACTTCATATTGTCAATTTCTTCCCACATAAATAATCTCTTTTGAGAAAATAATCATTGTTAGTTAGGCATTACAAAATATAATTGTTAAAACATAAAACTTTCAGCCTATTATTGTTATGTGTGTTTTGCCATGATTTTAAATGGGAAACTGAAACACTAATATGCTGACTGGTTGTGAATTATAATGCCAATTAGACAAAGCAGACAGCTAAACTCCAGTTCTATAAATGTGACTGCAGGAGAGAAGGAGTTCTCTGCTAGTGATGGCTGGTATTAAAGACAAAATTCAGAGAAATACCAGGCTGACCCAGCTACAACTTACTGTACTGTACTCCTTATTGCACAAAGGGAAAATATTTGCAGGTTCTTCAAAACCATGAATGAAAGTTAAGAGGAAGAGCAAATATGGGACAAATTAAACAACTAAGTCATTAAATCAAATCATCAACTTGACTCCCATCTGCTTGCATTACGTAGATTGAAATAAAAAGCGCAACTCTGCCATTCGTTTTAATCCTGTTCCAAATAAGTCCAGAGAGCCCTATACCGAGTCAGACAACAACAAATGAATAGTTTTTATAAATAGTTACTGGTATGCATTTAGCACTTTGTGGGCCCTATGAAATGCTTTCACAGCAGTACTCTTTCAAATATTTTAATTACTGTAATACCTTCTGTAGCACTAGTCACATAGTAGCATTTTGAACTTAACCTATTGATACAGCCTCAGGAAAAGCCCTGATTATCTGGGCTTTGCAGCTTATGTCAAAAGTCCTTGAAGTTTTACACAACATTTTTCCACTATTCCTCTTAAAAAAATTTTTTAAATGTGCAAACTTGTCAATACCCCAGAGTGTGAAGAGTAGAGAAAAGCTATGTCATTACAGCAGAGTAAAACAAATGTTATTTTGAAGCAGAACTAGTGCTAGAACATGTGGAAATTTTGTCACACTTGGGACCTGAGTTACATATGTCTACAAAGATCCAACTTACTCTTATTTAGGTCAGGGATACATTACTAGTGCTACATTGCACCCTGTAATCCTGTCCCAGTTTGATCCTACACACTACATCCAGAATCCACCTGAAAATTAGGATACACCGTCTTTAACATGTAAACAACTCTGAGGACTCGCAATAGTTACAAAAACTCTCTGAGCCTCTGAAGGTGCAGCTGATTGGTTGTCTTTCTCTGATCATTTCAACACAGTTGAAGCAGCCTGTGACTGCCAGCATCGTATTTCTGAGATCTCATCTCCTTTTCTTCAGCTAACTGTTCCTGGAAGTGGCCAAACCTTTGCATGCTCAGTTTTTTTGTGTAAACTTTCAGTCATACCTGAAGATGTACGTGTTAGTGAACAGAAGAGATCACTCACGTATATAATATGTAAATAGCTTTTCTAAAAAGAAAAGAGGGAAAAAATTGCAGATTAATCTCATTAGTTGCTAAGACTGATCCTAGGATAGAGCCTCTAACATCTGTAAGTCTGGATAATAAAGAGCTTACAATTTTGACAGCTTTTATTTTTACTCCTTTCTAAATCTGTCACCCTCCAACAAAAATGAGGAATGTTCCTCTGTTGTTAGGCCAGTCACTACATGTGTAGCAGGAAGAGTATTGTAACTTAATGTGGTTTAGGCAGAGGTAATTTCACTACAAAAATCACATTTTCTTTCCAATGTAGCCAAAAAAACTACTGAAATCAATACCTTCTCCCCCCCCCCTTTTTTTTTTTTTTGGGGGGGGGGGGGGGGGGGTTGGGGTGGGGGTGGTGGTGTGGTGTTGTGAGGGGGGTGTTAGTTATTTTTTTCTGGTTTTTGTTTTGGGAGAAGGGGATTGAGTAAAAACCACCATTTCATTGTTACCAACGCAGAGTCCTGTATCTAGCTCTGTAGCTGCCTAGAGAAGTTTCTCTAACCACCATTACTGATAGACGAGCTTCTTGGTGGCCTTTTCACAAGTTTTCCTGTAAAGGAGAACTTGATGCGAACCACAGGGGCAGAGTTGCAAAGCGCCTGAAAGCCCATTGTCTGAGATCAGTCAACAGAAGTGCTGTAAAGCACTGCTGTTTCTCTCCCCTCCCTACAAACCACAAAGTAGACTGCCATGCTTCAAACTACAGTGGGGAATTGGACATCCTTAAAAATTACCCAGAAGAAAAGTGTGGTCTTTTAGTTCTGTGTACTCCAGATCAGTTATCCAGTACAGTGCAGCTGAAATAGTGAAGCATAGGAGAAAGAATAGGCAATGTTACAAGGTGTTGTAATATCTTAAGCCCTCATCTCTAAAAGGCTGCTGCAGGGAGAAGTGATCTGAGAAATATAAGATCAAAGCAGTCAGGAGGCATAAAAGGGTCTCAGAAAGGCAGATCAGAGCACTGACATACATTTACGTGGCATCAAGGGGTTAGTCACAGAGCAGTCAGAAAGAAGGACTATACAACTGGTCAGGACAACAGGCTTCTGAGAAAAACAGAAGAAAGCCAAGGTGCTTTCTCCTTTTATTTCTGGATTACAAAATCCCATTCAAACTCCTCACTACATTATTGTATTACAGTAATAAAAAATTAACTTTTTACATAACTTTAGTCATTCCTAACAAACTCCTCCTGTGGAAGTTGTCTTTGAGGTAAGAGCAGCAAAATCCTACATACACGGAGATAAGAAATACAGAAACATTTTTCCCATCCTGAACTGTTTTAATCAAACACTAATATTCTCAACTTAAAAATAAGTTTCCTCTGCTCATGTAATCTTTGACCTTTTTTTTTTTTTTGGTTAGATTTATTACTATTTTAAATACTCTTTAGTTTTACAATGCTATTTCACCAGCTGTACTTCTGAGATATCCCTATTTTTCAATTACTTTTTTCCCTTTTATTTTACTTATTTAATTTTAGCATTCGCAGCAGAGTATAAAACGCAATATAAGCACAGGTCACAACAATTTCCATGAAGAAGAATTAAAATTAAATAGAAACACATTTATATATTACATTAAACAAAGACTTCATCACTTATTCAGCAGTGCTTTGTCCTAACACCAACACTAAAAATGGTAATGTTATCCACATGATCAATGGAACAGAACCATAAAAGCAGTTATATCAGATAATCACCAAAAGACATTAAAACAATTGTGCACTGAATGCTATGGATATATAAACATCAAATATTAGAACACTCACTGGTAACTGCCCAACTTGCTTGGTAGGGCAATAAAAACTATTATAGATTAATTTGGGAGCTGCAAGGAAAGGGGGCAACACCTCGCTTTCTGATTTTGTTTATCATTCAATAATATTCCGCCCATATCATTAGTAAACAGAAGACAGCTATAGAATACACAGACACATTTATAAATGTGTCAGCAAAGTTTTGAATAAGCATCATTTTTAAATGAAGCTTTTATATTTTAGAAAGTTGAATGGACATAACTCAATGTTTTTGGACCTCATATATGACAATCCAGTTTCTAAGCAGTGAATCTAGACTCATGATGCTATATAGATTTCTGGTAATACCTCAGTCATGACATCTCCAAGCACAAACATTCACCTAGAAACATCTCATTGCTGAAATCATAACAGCTACCAGAAAACTGGTCAAGAAGAAGAAAAGTGTAGTAGGGAAAAAGTTCTTGTAGCCAGCCTATTCATTAGGAATAAGCTTAAGGCAGGCAAGGAGAGCCTAGATCCATCATGAATGTGCTCCGTCCTTCAGATCCTTGCTACTTCACTCTTGAGCTCCCATACAGAGAGATCAAAATACTTTCTTACAGGAGAAAACATAGGTGTAGTTGAACAGGTGGCTTTCTCTAAGGCTCACTCCCCACAAGCAGCGGAGATGCAAAAAGCACCAGAGCTCTCCAAGTTGATCTGCACTCTCAACATTGCCTTTCCGCTCCAGAGGATGATTGTACTCAACAGCATGAACATGAGCCGGTCCATACCAGCCATCCCCGAGGCTTGTTTGTTCCCTGGTGTTTCCACAAAGACAGCTTCTACTTTTCTGTAAAAGAGAGAGTGTATGATTTAACACCTGCCTTCAGGAGTTTCATCTATTAGATCAATGTCTTAGGTTCAAACTCCAATGAAGAATGTTATAGTAAAGGAACAGAAATCGACTGAAGCATACAAGTTTGTAAGAGTTTTGCTTAATTAAGACCATATAGTTTTGCAATTTGCAGAATTAAGCTACAGTTGATTTACAGTCCACCCCATTTTCTTGCATATTTTTTATTTTGGCATACATTCATTATACCAAAAGATATTTGGACCAACAAGGAAGCGTCTACTTTTTACCTACCTGCATTTCTTCCTGTAATTCAAACTTTGTCATTATTAAGTATCTGGGTTTTTTTCAGATGTTTGCACAATTTATCAGTAAAGGAATATTTTTCTTGCATGTCAAATCAGATATTCTCCTGATAGCAAATGGTCTACTCACTTTATGCTTAAACAATCTTCTGAAGGTTTGATATTACTGGTAATGCAAGGCACCAGATCTCACTTAACTATCCTCTGCAGATGTAATTAAGTACTTCCAAATGTTTTGCTTAATTGCATTCCTTAATGTTCTGAGTGATGTTTTGCTCTTTTCCTTCAGTTACGAATTGCATTTATAGCTTCCAGTAATCCCATTTATCATTGCAATTTGCTTAGCTTGAAATGTGCTACATTAATTAGTTCTTTTCAAGTCTTTTAAAAGAAATGTCTGGAGATCATTAATTCTATATGGGCAATTTATTATTGCTTAAGAGAATTACATATTGCAGTCTGCTGCTCTTTTTTATAAACTTCTTTCAGCATTGCCCTGTGTAAAAATTATCTTACATGATCACCTTTCATAAACCCTCCCTAGTGAGTATCATTGTAATTTTTTATGGTTATAAAAGGCTCTGAAGCATTCAACAGCCAATTCCAAACAAACAGCATTAAGATTTTTAAATTATTAATTTTTTTTGTAAGCTGTTACTCCAAAATGAGTTTTTCAAGTTGCATATATTATAAAAATTAGTAATTTCCATGATTTATTAGTATGTAACACAGTAATGATGAAGATGCACCATGCAAAGAAACACAAGGAGACCAATAGTGGAATTGTTCTTTGTACAGTTATTAATCTGGAAAAGAAAATATTGGGTTTTATTTTTCTTGAAATAAAACGAGAATACAAATCACATCATCTATTCTCCTTTGCTTTCAGCATTCTGTCCCAGTTTAAGAGTTTGCTGTTGCAAAGGCCTGTTCACATGCTTAATTTCAAATACATCAGTTGCCACACTGAGCTCAGTGCCTTTAAGCACGTGAGTAAGTCTTGGTAAGATCACAGTGTTATTCACAACATGATGACTCTGGTCCAGGGGAATTTCTGAAGCCATCTGTTCCCCTCCTGAAGAGAAGATGAGGAGGACTGAGTATACTGAAAGCCCTGGAAAAAAACTCATGAATCTATTGACATTCATATTGCTATAATACAAAAGGAGATTTAGTAAATGGTGGAATAAGGTGAATATTAAAGTTGAAAATAAAGGTGACAATTAGATATGGCTAGTGTTACCTGTCTAAGGAAGATTAACAAAGACATGGCTTGCAACTTACATTTGAGGTGTGGGGAGTTTCAGTTGTTTGGAAAATTTTCACAGCATGAACTCCTACTTCTCATAATAGAAATGGCACTGACATATTCCCTTCTAACAGGCACCTTTAGACATCCCTGATCATGCTTTGCTACAGTGAATGGACTAGTTTCTGTTCTATCATTCTGCTCCAAAATTAAACATATTTTTCTTTTGTTTTGGTTATGTTGGTTTTTTTTTTAATATGAAAATAAATTAATAGGGTTATAAATGTCAGTAGATACAGCTTTGCTCATTGATTTATTTTGGTTAATATAATAACAAAAACTTTGTTGTTTGCCTCTAAGTAAGGGAAAGTTGTAAAGGAGAAGCTGTTTAAGAAGAAAATTTCATAGACTCTATTATCAATCCTTTTGGGTAATTACTTTAAACACAATGACATTACAGTATATAAATTATTTCTAGTTAGCCAGTGGTAAAAGTGATTTTTGAATAAGACACTGGGGAAAGAAAAGTTTATTTGGGAGAAACTTTATGATTTGGTTTATTTACTTTTGATTTCACAGCCTAGAAGTAGCATAACAAAACAAAAATCCCTTATTCTCGAAGGGCATTTTGCAAATGCAATTCTAACTGCTAAAAAGAAAATCAAATATTTAAAAAATGAAATTCAGCAGGAATTGCAGGTAATAACTTCCTGTAAAGTAGCCCTATTTCTTGTGGAAGGAGGAATAATATATTATGAAAACAAACATCTGTTGATAAAATACATTCATGTTAAAACTATCAAGTTTAGAATTTATCTATAAGCTTCTCATCCTTTTTAAGTCCAAGTAGTACTGAAAATTTCTGAGTACATGTAGATTATAATACAACATCTGAAGCATAATAAACACTGTAAAGAGAGACACAGGCAGTTAACTCTAGACAAAAGTAAACTGTATACAGCAGCAGATTAGCTCAAGTACCACATAATTTCATGTAAATCATTTTACTTTTTTTCTCAGGATTGTTTTTAAAGAATGAACATGACACTCCTTACAAGTTTGGGGAAAGAGTAGGGTGTTAGGAACTATAGAAAATTTACTAGTTAAGACAAGAATAAAAAGAAAAAAACAACAAAACTAAAAAACAAATTCTCTAAGATAAATAATAGAAGCCATATTGCACTGACAAAGATCCATCTAGCTATATTCATCTCTGATATTGGCCTATAACAAATGACTAGTGAGGAATATAAAACCAGAACAAACATACTGAATATTTTCCCTAGAATACTCTTTAGCAATGTAAAGCTCAAGAGCTGCCTGGAAAAGCAGTGGTTTTGTAAGGATGAAAGCTCACTTCAAAATCTTGTATTAAAATATATACTACAACTTCAGCAACCTTCATTGTAGTAACCATGACAAAAAAATCTGCACAAAGTTAGTAACATAGTCTTATCACTATATAATAGTGAAATGTTAAACAAGGCTCAGAAGTTTTGCATCTTTATTCCCAGTTAATGATTGCTGTTTGAAAACCATTAAGATTTTTACAAGTGATACAGTGTGCCCCTCTTTGAGCAGAAGCAAATACGTGGTGAAAGAGTGCTGCTTTAGCTTCCACTGCTGCTTAAGTCTTATTCTGCTTTTCACATAAAGGAGGAAAGAGGTTGAGTGGAACAATCAAATAGGAAATCCTGTACTTGACATTATTCTTGATCCTCATACTTTCTCTCATTGTAATGTCCAGAAGAAATACAGGCACAGCCAGGGGGGATATAGATATCTGAACATAACTAGAGGATCCGTTTCTTTGACCTGGACTTGTCAAAGATACTATTGTAGTTTGAGCTCAGAGGGCAACTGAGCACCAGACAGCTGCTCACTCCTCCCTTCCCTCCCAGAGATGAGAAGGGACAAATGAGCCAGACCTGGGATTCAAGATAGGACTGGGAGAGGTAGATCACCCATTATGGTCATGGGAAAAAGGCAGACTTGTTAGGGGAATTAAAAAAATAATATATATTTGTTACAGACACTAATAAAAACACTTAACAGAGTAGGACAGTGAGAAGCATTGCCACAACTTGAGAACACCTTCCCCCCACCCCTCCCTTCTTCCCGGGCTCAACTCTGCTCCCGATATCTCTACCTCCTCCCCCAGCGGCGCAGGGGCAGGGAATGGGGGGTGCAGTTAGTGATGCCTCTTCTTCCACCTTCGGTGGGGGGAGCTTCTGGAACTTCTTCCCCCTGCTCCATCGTGGTCCCCCTCTCACAGGAGACAGTTCTCTACAAACTTTCTCTGATGTGAGTCCCTCCCACAGGCCTCAGTGTTTCCCTGAAGTGCTTCGGTGTGGGAAACCGACTTTCTCCAACTGGAGTCCCTCCCTCAGGCTGCAGCTCTTCCCAAGATGCTCTGGCATGGGACTCCCCCGCATGCTGCAATCCTCCCAGCACTGAACTACAACAGCGGGGCTACTTTTTTCCACAAGATCCCAGCCTTCTTCACAAACAGTCATCTTTGTCATCCATGCTAAAAGACCTCACAGACCATAAATCAGTTTCTGCTCCACCATAGACCTCCATGGGTGGAGGAGGGGGGGGTCACCCTGCCATCTCACCACAGGATACAGGGTGTCTCTGCTCCAGCACACCAACCGCCTCCTTTCTTCCTCCGTTCTTCCAATGACCTTGGTGTTCATGCAGCTGCAGAAACTCCTCCTCACCAGTCTGACTCCTCCTCACCACGTCCCTTCTTAAATATGTTATCCTAGAGGCACAGTTGATTGTCTCCTCTTTGGTGCAGAGGTGGAGCTGACTTGGAGCTGAGGGAGCTTCAAGAAGCTTCTCACACGAGGCCATCCCTGTAGCCCTCTCCCCTGTTACCAAAAAAAACACCACCACTCACTCAAACTCAGAACAGATGCCATTTTGGACTGGGGTAACAGAGGCCCCATCATCTTCCCCACTTCCTCCCGCAATCTAGGATCAGCTCAGTAAAAGACAGGTGAATGACACTGGAAGTCTCTCTACCAGCTGTATCCTGGTCTTCACCACCTACTCACATCTCCAACTTAAACCAGGCAAGAGGGGTGAGCAGTGAACACTAGCTATGCTGAGGATTCATAAATGATGTAGTGCTGGATTATAACTTTAGCCATCTGAATGAGATTGAATATAAATGTCAGATAAAGCTCTTACCTGGGTTAAATGTTTTCCAGTGAAGTTAATTTCCATTACATTATATCCATTCTGTTATTTTCCAATCCCGTTGTTCTCTTGCTTACCAAACAGAATCACCACACAGTAAAATAGCTCTGTGGAGTTTGTTCATATTTCTGAACTAATTAATAAGAAAATCAGTAAGTTCTTACCATCTTTAAGAATCTCTACATCTTTCTTCACCTGGATAGGCAATGGGACTATATCATACCTGTGGATCAGAGCGAGACATTCTGAGTCACTCTTGGTTTTGCAATATGGGAAGTATTGTTACATTATGACAATTTAAAGATGTAATATACAGAATATACAGTTTGGAATATGATGGGTTTTCTGGCTTTCACTTTAGCTGGTTTGAAAGAAAAACTAATTTTTTTGAGGCATCGATTATTAAAATAACAGTACAAATAACAAATTTCACTATGATTTACACATAGATATTCAGATGATAGCCCAAATTCTGGATTACAAAGAAAAATTATCTCCATGAACTTGTTCATATCTCACTAGATTTATAAAGAAGAAACTCCCTGAAATATTTAACTAGAAGGCTTCAGAAGTAAGCTGGGAACTGGATGATCGCCAAGAAGAGAATATGTCAGAGAATATGATTAGAAAAGAAAATCGGTCTTTCTATAAGAAACAGAGGAAAAGATTAAGGAATTAATCAAATATCAGAGTATGATGAAATAATAATCCAACACAGAGTCCCTGGTCCTACTCGCCCAGACTTCTCTTACTCATAAAGGTAGAAACTTGGTTAGATTAGAACAGACTTATTTAGTTCTTACCTTGCTTTTCCTTTGCAGGTTATTACTGTCTGTAACATACTGCCCTTGTAGGCACCTCTTGTCTTTTTCCTGTGAGTTACAGAGAGAAGCAGCAGGCTAGGCAACAATGGGATATTCCAATTACTACTCTCTATACACAGTACCTAGTAATAATAGAATATTATTATGCTGTTCTTTATATCTATTTTAAGAATGGATAAGATCAGCATCTCTGCAGAGGCTTTCCAAGCTTTTTTTTCAGAGTAGATTTAAGAACTACATGACCTCCTGGGGTCCTTTCCAGACCTAAACTTTTATGATTATATCAGCCCTTTGAAGACTTACAGATTGTGCCTTGCTCAAAGTGGAATATTCTCTCATCACTTGGACAATGCTTGGGTAATGGCTTAGGTTATGGCTACCTTTTTGTATTAATACAGCCAGCACTCATCTTGACCTTTGGATACTTTGTCATTATCCCATCTGACATGAGAAAAAGTTTTACATCCTTCTGTCTCAGCAGTATGTCATTACCAACTGAAATTTCTCATAGAAATAATTAACAGAAATTAAAGGAAAGAAAATAATCAACATGTATTTTGCTGTGATCTACAATTACCATTGCAATATTTAAGTGGTTTAATGGCAGCACAGGAAATTGAGGTAATATAAATCCACCCAGTCAAGAAAATTATGAATTATTAATAATTCTGGTATATGCATTTTATGCAAGTTAAAGATTAAAGGGTTTACAGTCATGTTACCTGCTAATCTTGATTCTTTTTCCTGCTGAAGAGTATACCTATGTAACTGCCAGTACTTATCAGTTACAATCTCCAGTAAAAGTTTTACACACACACATACTTCACAAACCACCTCTAATAGCTTCCAGACTACCATTTATCCACAGGCTGGAATAGCTCACTTCTTTTCGTTTACTGTATAAAAATATATATATCCTTATTTGAGCAACTAAATTCTTTGATTGAAAGAAACAGTGTAAATGCTGTCCTAAATGTCCACATAGTTTTAAGAATTACAAGCAATAGATTATCTGACTTAAAATGCAGGGTTTCTGTGTGGTTCTTCTATAGCATAATTCCTTAAACAACTTTCCAGCACCAAAACAGGTCAATAATTCAATTCAGGCTTAAAAGAATTAGAAATACCCACTGTTCAGTAGTGATGATTTTCCATCTAGGTATATCTTAAAACTACCATTTAAATTTGTGAAAAAAAATACTATAGAATTACAAATTAATTATGCAAAGTGTTGTACACCATTCCATTACTGTATAACACAGTTCAATATTTTAACTCGTCTCTTACAACACTGATACAGATTCTGTTTACATAAACACCTGCAGTAGTGCCTCAAAAGGTTAGAAATGTTTTGACCCAGATTACTGCTTTAAATTCCTTTCCTCTATAACACATGAACTATCTTTTCCCTTCTATTTACATACTCAGACAAGACAAAGTTGACTGAAAAGGTAAATATTGTGGAAAGATTATATGATTTTTTTCTTCAATCTTGTTGGTCTTCAGAATAGTGAATGTCAGCTGAAAATGGCTTTGTAAACTGCAGAAATATCAAGTCTCAAGCACTGTAAATGCACTGGGTGCACCTGAAAGTCACCCTCAGCTTGAAATCCCTTTCAGCTTGTTAGTTCAGTTCAAGAAGCCATACTGATTTAAATAATCTTTTATTTCAGTCTACTTCTTTTTTCATGCCTATTAGCATAGACAATAATCAGTTAGATATTCTATAGCAATTTAAATATAATGAACTTCCCCCTTCTTAGCTAGATGTAGGAATTCTGATAATAGAGATATGCATAGTGTCTAAGATGGAAATGTTATCATTAGCACTTCTCTCAGCTTCCTACCAAGTGACAAGCAATGTTGAATAATCTACAAGTGACAACACTGTTCTTTAGAATTTACACTAAAAGGGGACAGCAAGATAACATAGAGATAACATATGAACTATGTATAAGGATGCAAACGGGTCTTTTTTCTTTCAGGAACGTGAGAAAAGTAGAGGATTTGGAGGGTCTGCTGGATGTGTCAGAGACTGATACACTTTGTTTAGGAGTTGCTTTGTTAGTTTGATGATAAGTGATACAGTCTGAATGTGTGGAAAAATAATGAGTTAGGATATCAGTAATCTTAGCAGATCAGATTAATATACTTATCATTAATGGGCAAGAAATCCTCACAAATTCCTTATAATAGATAGTCTATTGAAGGTAAATTTAATTATACTATTATAATTTGGGGAAATTTCAAAAAACCTTTATAAATTTAGATCCATGTTACATTTCTCTCCCCTGTCTGGACTCCCTCAAACTTTTTTCCATAAAAACTTATCTTTCTGAATTGCACTCTGTAACAGTTATAATTTTCTCACTCATACTTACTAATATTTTTTGTGTAATACTCTATCCCTTCCTGTAGCACTCTATTTCTGCAATAAACTTTTTGGAGAAAACTGTGTTTATACACCACTTAACAAAAAGGGGAACTCATTCTTTGTTTGCCCCTTTAGGAACTACCAAGATATATAAGATTATTAAACTGACATATTTTTTCAACATGGAATTAGCAGTAAGTAATCATACGTAAATGTGAGAGTTTTTAACAGCCTTTTTGCAAGACTGATGACATTTTTATCCATTTAATTACTGCTGCAACATAAGCCATAAATCATTCATCTGTAAACAAGGAAGTCAGGCTACATTTATGAAGAAGAGAACTGATCGTTTCCTGGAAATCTGTAATTCTGAAGAGAACCTAGAGATTATATCAGGCAAACCACTGAACACAATCAAGTGCAGTGTTGTGGGAAACAAGGTAAATGACATATAACCAAGATAGTGAGTAAGAGCAAGAACATATGTGGGACCAGCACTAAAGTGCTGTTTATAGGTTCCACTCTACAAAGAGAATGTTGCAAAAGAGAAAACATAGGCTAAATTGAGTTACTTACGGACCTCACTTTATATGGCAGGAAAAACCTCTAACCTTCGAGATGACTAGAAAATTACATTTTGCAGGGGAATCTCGGGTACTAAGGTACTCCTAACTGTGTCAGAGAAGCAGCTGGCAGTCTCAGAGAGAGGAATTAAAACAAAACAAAACAATATATACACTTTATAAAAGCACATATGATTAACTATTAGAACAAACTAGCAAGGGAAGGTGAAACTGAAGATGTTAGACAGCGATGGATACATTCTAGCCTAAGTAGAAGTTAACTTTCTTTCAGGCACAATACACTGTGAATACCAAGTAAATCTTAACTATTTCTTATTTACATGGAGTATCATACTAGATTAGTGGTGTCCAAGTTTTCCATCAAGGTCAGAAACATAAGTTGTTTATCATCAGGAAGGAATGCACTGTGACCACCCTCGTATGAGCAGGTGCACAGGAGCCCAAGGGCCAGGGTGACCTGTGTGGCTGGGTGACAGACTGACCACTCCGAGCAGGCACAGTAGGGAGAATATATGCTAAAAATGTGAGACTTACTGCACCTGCATGAGAGGGTGCAGCACCTGTGAGCTGCCTGTTGTCTTTTGAGCCTGATCAGCAGCTAAACGCCACGCAGCCGCTCACCCACTCTCCCCCCACTTGGGAACGGGGAGGGAATCGGAGGGGCAAAGGGAGACTCGCAGGTTGAGATAAAAACAGTTTAATAACAGTAACAGAATGATACGGTGACAGCAGTATCAGTGGTGTCCTGGTTCGAGCTGGAATAGAGTTCCTGTTCGTTTTAGTAGCTGGAGGAGTGCTGCAGCACAGAGACCCCAGGGGCTCCCCAGGTCCTAGTGCCCTCACCTGTGTGCGGGGGCGGGGCGAGCACAGCTGGAGGGCTGAGCTGGGATTGGCTGATATTCCATGTCATGTGACATTATGCTCACTGTATAAAGGCAGGAGGGGGCAGGGAGAGGCTGCCACTTCTGGGAGCGGGGCTGTGGTGCCTTTGTGTTTGGGATTGCTGGCTGGGAGCATGCAGGTGTTGGTCGGTGGGTGGTGAGCAGCTGTATTGTACATTACCCGCTGATACTGCTGTCAGGGTATTGTTCTGTTACTGTTATTAAACTGTTTTTATCTCAACCTGCGAGTCTCCCTTTGCCCCTCTGATTTCCTCCCCATTCCCAAGTGGGGGGAGGGTGGGCGAGCAACTGTGTGGCATTTAGCTGCTGAGTAGGCTCAAACCACAACAAGCAGGTAATGTACAATACAGCTGCTCACCACCTGCCTGCTCCCAGCTCACGATCCCAAACACAAAAGCCCCACAGCCACACTCCTGGAAGTGAGAGCCCCTCCTGGCCCACTCCTGCCTTTATATAGTGAGCACAATGTCACATGACTTGGACTATTGGCCAATCCGGGCCCAGCCCTCCAGCTGTGCTCCCCCCGCCCCCGCACACAGGTGAGGGCACTGGGCCCTGGGGAGCCCCTGGGGTCTCAGGGGGCTGCAGCTCCTCCCGCTGCCAGACCCACGGGAGCTCTAGGCCAGCCCCAACTAGGACACTGCCCCACTCCACAGTTACTTCAGCCACTCGACAACACACCAGAAACCACAGGCAGCCCTGAAGTGGCAGTCAGGAGCAGACTGCTGCCACCCAAACCTCTGGACTGACGCTGCTCCAGAGATATTCAAGAGAGAGGGTGCTTGGGAGAATCCCATGAGCTGAATTAATTGCTTGATCAGAAGATGACACTCTTAAATCCTTGAACTAAATGGCCTCATGTTGTCTCACATTCAGCCAGACCTAGACGGCATTTTTCCTTAAAATTTTACTTTAACTTCAATCATACTCTCATATAAATTAAGTGCTAATGACTGAGAATTTCTGACCTCCCTTGTGCTTATTTAGTCACAATGTGAGACTTGATAGCCTCTTGAGAGGTAAGTACCTATAAGCAGTAACAAGTACATACAGATGCCCAGGGGTGGCTCATGTCCAGTTCCACAGATGATAAATCTGGAGCATAGATTCCATAATGTGACAGACAAATTTCTTGGAAACATCTTGCAGGTAAAGCAGTATTACGTAAGCGATCCTCTAGAGAACTCCCTCTGGTCAGCCATTGGGTAGACAGAATCACATCTATCATCCTCAGTAAATACTAAAGAAAAGGCCAGAGCCTGTGCAACAGGCTTGCTGTTAGAGCCTGAACTCATAAAACAGAATTCCTGGAGTTGAGGCCTGACAAAGCTAAAAAGGCAACAGCAAAAAATGGCACTTTGCTCACTTAGGTGTTTTATTTTGTCATGTTTGCATGGGTCCACAAATTAACCTGTTCTCTTGAAAATTCATGTTAAAAAAAAAAAAAAAAAAAAAAAAAAAAAAAAGTGAAAAAAAGTTAATGTGTATAACTGTGAAAATGCATTCAGAAATGGAATAAATCAAGGGGAAAAAAAAAAAAAAAAAAGACTTCTTTATTTGGGGATCAGTGATTTTCCCATCAGCAAAACATATAGATGGGACACAACCATAATAATGGTGTCAGGTTAAATAGATCTAGTACTGGACAATCATCTGGTGTGTTCAAAAAAGGTTATATAGGAATTTAAAAATCTCATCTGTAATCCAGCCTTGTTCCAGAGGCTTTTAAAAAATTTCTGCTTCATAAGACCTGCATCTTTCTCTGCAACACTAGAAGAATTAGCCTTAAGTTTCAGAAAATATCTTACTTCACAGAAATGTAGTAACATTTGAATAATAATTTTATTATATTATTGCATTTTATATTACTTTAAAATATTTCAGATTAAAACTTAGATGAGAAATTCAATTACAACTTTTCACAGCTTGCTTTGTAACATCTACAGTTCCTTCAGCACTGTGAAATAAAAAGCTGCTTTCTAAAGTGAAATTCTGAAAATATATCCTTATATTGTGTCACCTTTGCTTTATTAATATCATAGGCTCATCAGAGAAAGGTAAAATGGTTGGGGATTAGTGGCGTAGTGTTCAATAAACATGTCTGTTATAAGAGATCACATGATGCATTCACACCTTAAAAAGCAGCAATGAATTATTTTATTTTACAATAATTAAACAGATACCAAGATCTGCATACCATTTGAAAATTATAATCTTTGATATATGAAAAGAGAACATGGAACAGAAGTAAACAGGTGGTTTATACAGTTTTTCAAGGTGGGGTTTTTCAGGAACTGTTGCAGTGGCAACATATGAAACTACAACAAATCATAGAATAATTTAGGTTGAAAAAGACCTTCAAGATCATTGAGCCCAACTATAAATCCAACAGTGTCAAGTCCACCACTAAGCCATGTCCGGAAGTGACACATCTACATGCCTTCCAAATACCTATAGGTATGGTGACTCAACCACTTCTCTGGGCAGCCTGTTTCAATGTTTGACAACCCTTTTAGTGAAGAAATTTTTCCTAATACCTAATCTAAACCTCCCCTAGTGCAACTAGAAGTCAATTTCCTTTTGTCCTATCACTTGCTACTTGGGAAAAGAGACTGACACTCACCTTAAAACAACCTCCTTTCAGGCAGTTGTAGAGAGCGGTAAGGTCTCCCCTCAGCCTCCTTTTCTCCAAGTTAAACAACCCCAGGTCCCTCAGCCGCTACTCATAAGACTTGTGCTTTATACCCTTCATCAGCTTCATTGCCCTTCTTTGGACACTCTCCAGCACCTCAATGTCTTTGCTGTAGCAAGGGACCCAAAACTGAACACAGTATTCAAGGTACAGCCTTCCCATTGCCAAGTACAGGGGGACGATAACTTCCTTAGTTCTGCTGACCATACTATTACTGACACAATCCAGGATGCCATTGGCCCTCTTGGCCACCTGGGCACACTGCTGGCTCATATTCAGCCAGCTGTCAGCCAACACCACCAGGTCCTTTCCTGTCAGGCAGATCTCCAGACACTCTTCCCCAAGCCTATAGTGTTGCATGGGAATATTGTGACCCAAGTGCAGGACCAAGAACTTGGCCTTGCTGAATCTCATACAGTCAGCCTGAGCCCATCCAGCCTGTCCAGATCCATCTGTAGAGCCTCCCTACCCTCAGGCAGATCAAAACTCCCACCCAAGTTGGTGTTGTCTGCAATATTACTGAGGGTGCACTCGATCTCCTTGTCCAGATCATTGTTCAAGGTATTAAACAGAACCAGCCCCACTACTGAGCCCTGGAGAACACCACCTGTGACCAACCACCAACTGGATTTAACTCCATTCAGCACAATTCTTTGGGCACAGCCATCCAGCCAGTTTTTTACCCAGCAAGGAATATGTCCATCCAAGCCATGAGCAGCCAGTTTCTCCAGGAGAACGTTGTGGGAAAGGGTGTCAGAGGCTTTCTTAAATTCCAGGTGAACAACATCCACAGCCTTTCCCTCATGCACTAGGCGGGTCACCGTGTCATAGAAGGAGATCAGGTTAGTCAAGCAGGTCCTGTCTTTCAGAAGCCCATGCTGTCTGGGCCTGATCACATGGTTGTCCTGTATGTGCTGCGTGATGGCACTCCAGATGAGCTGCTCCATAACCTTCCTTGGCTCTGAGGTCAGGCGACAGGCCTGTAGCTTCCCAGATCCTCCTTCTAGCCCCTCTTGTAGATGGGCATCACATTTGTCAGCCTCCAGTCAACTGGAACCTCCCCAGTTAACCAGAACTGCTGATAAATTATGGAAAGTGGCTCAGCGAGCACTTCTGCCAGTTCCCTCAGTACCCTTGAGTGGATCCCACCCAGCCCCATGAACCTCTGTGTGTCTAAGTGGCGTAGCAGGTTGCTAACCATTTCCCTTTGGATTACAGTAGCTTCATTCTGCTCCCCATCCCTGTCTTCTAGGTGAGGGGGCGGGGTAGTCCAAGAACAACTGGTCTTACTATTAAAGACTGAGGCAAAGGAGACATTAAGTACCTCAGCCTTTTCCTCATCCTCATTCACTATGTTTCCCCCTGCATCCAATAAAGGATGGAGATTCTCCTTAGCCCTCATTTTGTTGCTAATGCATTTATAGAAACATTTTTCAGTCTTTTATGATAGTGGCGAGATAAAGTTCTAGTGGGGCTTTGACCTTTCTAATATTTCCCCTGTGTAATCTCAAGACATCCTTGTAGCCCTCCTGAGTTGCCTGCCCTTTCTTCCAAAGTTCATAAACTTTTTTTTCCTGAGTTCCAGCCAAAGCTCTCTGTTCAGCCAGTCCATATTTTGGCACATGGGTACAGTCTGCTTCTGTGCCTTTAAGATCTCCTTCATGAAGCATGTCCAGCCTTCCCAGACTCCTTTACCCTTCAAGACTACTTCCCAAGGACTCTGTCAACCAAGCCTTTAAACAGGACGAAGTCTGTCCTCTGGAAGTACAAGGTGGCAGTTCTTCTGACCCCCCTCCTTACTCTCTAAGAACCAAAAACTCTTATCATTTCATGATTGCTATGCCCAAGACAGCCTGCAAACATCACAGCACACACAAGTCCTTCTCTGCTTACAAAGAACAAGTACAGCAGGGCACATTACCTAGTTGGCTCACTCACCAGCTGTGTCAGGAAGTTATCCTCCACACACTCCAGGAACCTCTTAGACTGCTTCCTTTCTAGAGTATTGTCTTTACAACACACATCTAGTAAGTTGAAGTCCCCCATGAGAACAAGAGTTAGCCATTGTGAGAATTCTCCTAGCTGCTTATAAAATATTCCATCTGGGTCTTGATCCTCTTTGTGTGGTCTATAACACTCCCTTCATGATATCTGCCTTGTTGGATTTCCCCCTGATTCTTGCCCATAAACACTTGACCCTTTTATCACCATCTTCAAGCTCTAGACAGTCAAAACACTCCCTAGCACACAAGGCTACCTCACCACCTCTCCTTCCTTGCTTACCCTTTCCAAAGAGTTTATAGCCATCATATTGCAACACTCCAGCTGTGTTATCCAACTATGTTTCCTTGACTGAAACTATATCATAGTTTCCCAGTTGCACAATGACTTCCGCTGTTTGTTGCCCATGCCATGTGCATTGGTGTAGTTCTACTTTAGTTGGGATTTGTCCCCGCCACTTTTTGGGGGGGATAAGCCCTAATTCCTATGTGACCATTCTCAGGCACTTCCATGGTTTCTAAAATATCAATAACCCTTGCATCTTTGCTTCCACATAGATCTCCATCCCCTACCTCCAATGAGATAGAAGACTAAAGGACCTTGCTGGCACACCGCCCCTCAAATGTCAGCATGCCACCCACCCCCAAGCTTGTTGCAGAGCCTGGATTTCTCCCTTTCCCCCTTCAAATCTATTTTAAAGTTCTTTCAATAAACCCTGCTATTGCCTGTGCAAAGATCTTTTTCCTCCTTTGAGCCAGGTGTACCCCATCTGTCACCAACAGGCCTGGTGCTGTGTAGACAGACCCATGATCAAAAAACCTCAAATTCTGATGGTGACACCAGATGGATCTTCCTGTTTCTTCCCTTATCAATCTCTGAAACTGGAAGGACAGAGGAGAATATGCACCCACAAATATGATTTCCACCGGTTATTGCTCACAAAGACTTTTGTAGGTATTTGAGAATGACTAAGCTGTATCATTACTGTGATACTGTCTCAAGGTCTGATCTACAACTTTAAAGAATAACATTAGCAGATTTAAAAGGGGGCATGTGCATGGGGGGGTAGATATAAGAATTGAAATTATGATTCATACCTAGAAATCTGCCTGGAAATAATCAAATAAACTGCAACGTCCAGTGACAGAGCCCAGGCACATTCAGACCAGGAAGCAAGACTAACTTTTTAAATTAATTAATTCATTTTTTTTTATTTTATTTTTTTTTTTAATTTCTGATTAATCTCTTAAATTACCTTCTGGGTGACTTCGTTATGCCTTTTAAAGTATTTTCTAGAAGATATAACCAGAAGTTACAAGTTAGACATAGAAATATTTGGGTGAGAGACCACAATACTGGATCCAAAGGGCCCTCCTGGCACTGAACTTAATGAGTTTGTAAAAAGTGTGTATTTTACTTCAACAAACAGTAATAGCCAAAATATTTATGTCCAAAACACACTAAAACCATAATCAATCCATAGTTTTCAGCCATGAAAGAATTAATTTAAATAGAGCATGCTCATTTGAAATGCTGACATAACAGTAAATACAGTGTAACAGGTGCTGCTATAATTAACAGCACATTCTGAATGAAAGATTACATAATTTAGAGCGGTATTACCTCCCATTGCAATTTTCACAGATCTCAAGCATCTAAAATAATCATTTTGTTTAAAATCACACGATGTTCTTATCTTAATTTACTTGTAAGTATACTCACAGGGCTGTTCTCTTTATCCAGCTCACACATTGACATTTGACTGTATTACTGTGTTTTACGCACGTTGCTTCCCTGCTAATAAGCTGTTCCTCAATTTGATGAGGGAAGGGAAATGAGGAAGGAAAGCTGTATTACACCTAAATATAATATGATATTTAAAACTTCATTACATACTAAGTGCTTTTAAAATATGTATAGTTTAGATATTTTAATTTGGCTTTCAACTTTCACTGTTATTACTCTGCTCTCTCTAAGTTTCTTTTTACCAAATGAAAGGGAAATGGTGCAAGTATGTCTATGAGTATGTCTACAGACTATCAGGAAGCTAGTTAAAATCTATCAGTATTTGAGTCTACCTGGCCAGCATGTAGGAGAAGAAACAAAAAGGCAACTTTAGGAGTAAAACCAGTTTCCTCTTACTGCTTCACAGGGATTTGATGAAATTGACTTTTCCCAAGAATAGGGCAATGACACCGAATAGTAGTGTCAGAATATAAATCCTCAAGTGACTCAAAGGAACAAAACATATTTGGGCTCAAAAGAAAAGATATTGCTTGCCATTATTTAACCACAGGACTAGCTGCATACAGAAAGAAAGAAAAAAAAAAAAAAAAAAGCTGTTTTCAGAAGAGACTGAAAGAATTGGAGGAAAAAAAATGAAGTAAATAGAACTGTAAGAACTTGAGAAGACTCCATGGTCTACAGAGTAGTCGAGATGATATACTTTCTCAGCAGAAATACATGTATAGGTATTCTGTTATTGTATTTCTGGAGTTACCTCCTCACCTCCCAGACTCAAAATGATGACTATTTTAAACCCTTTTAAAGCCAATATTGGAATTCTTTTACCAAATCCAGACATAAACCATGCCATAAATTTTGGCATAAACCAAACTCAGACTGCCCATCAGCCACTGAGACTTTTGGAACCAATATTAGTCACAGGATGTAAGTGCATCACGATGTTTCTAGTACTGGGAAGGGTGTGACACAGTGGGCCTATAGATTAATAGGACACCTACATATACAAAGCTAGAGACAGTATTTGAATTCTGCTCTGACATAGATAACTTGGGCATTTATGCAGCAGCTTAAAATAAAAAAAAAAAAAAAAACAAACAAAAAAAAACCTAACAAAAACAAAACCAGAAGCTTCTGAATGGTCCTGCAGGGGAAAGCTTTGCCAGCATTAAATAAAAAAATATAATAATATAGTTACTTTTAATAATGTATATTGAAAAGTGAAATTTGTACAAAATGTATCTTTCTACTGAGCTCCAAATCACTATGGGAGATGATTAAGCTCCAAATGTTGTATTAAGATCAAGTTTCTGTGTTAAGACTAAATCTACTGAAAGATTCATCTTAATACATTTGTCTGTATTAAAGTAAACTTCTCTGTCTACAATCAGCTCTAAAAAGATAATAATACTAGTTTTTTCTACCACCATGTTGATACCAATATATTATTCTATCTACAAACTCTAAGTTTGCATACAGATGTCCATGATGGATGCTGCAATGCTTTCTGCTCTTCTTATTTTAACCTACTGCTTTCAAAACTGAGATTAATATATTCTGATATCTCTTCAAAATCATTATAAGCAGTAGAATCTGAGACATATTATGAAGTATAAGACAAATTTCACATTTTTATTTTCCAAACCTGTCAAAATTACACCTTACAAAATGGGAAAAGGGAATTCCAGACAATATACAAACAGGTCCAGTGGTAGTAGTATTAATAGCTAAACATCGAGGAATCAAATCCTTGCACTGATTTTAATGGAAAGTTACTGTTTTTACTTCAACTGATTCATTCCAGTATGACTAAGACAGAGTCTGTCCCTAAAAAAAGCTTATCAGGATTTTTAGTCATAACATGTAATCAGTACCCTTCTTATTCTCATTTAGTAAACATGCTTTATCATTCCTATCTTGCTTTCATTGTTTTTTTGAATTTAATAGTAAGTTGCCCAGCAACTGTCAACAATAGTTTTATTCTAGATGCTTTTAGAGTGGTAGTTTATGGTAAAGTTTATGACCAATAACCAATTACACTGAGTAACAAGCGAGTTGTTATGCTGAGGTAATGATTATGGGCTGCAATTGTTATTACAGGTAGTGAAATAACAGTGGCCTTAACCATCGTGAGACAGATTTCAGTATATTCCACTAGATACACCATTGCTCTTCTGCCTTCCACCAGCTCACTCAACTGAAAATCAATGCTTTTAGGTGCTTAGAGTTATTATTATTGTTTTAATAATAGCAAATATCCCTTGTGTCAAAGAATGGTCATGGCAACATAGATACTATAATGTCTAAATTCAATGTGGAATGACCAGTTTGACCTTGAGGCTCGTAACGCTATCGTTCTGCAGTGCCTGACCAGACAAAGTGGGCACCCAACGGGAGAGAGGGAAGGAACGTGACTGGGAGAGAGGAAGGGAGGGATGGGCCACAGACTCAACTCTCAGTTGGCATTACTGCCTCCTAGACAAGAGCAACGGTAACTGGGTGAGCTTCCTTCTCTGAGCATTTTTGGTCTAAAACCAGGTTCCTCACTCTAAATCAAAGGCAGGTTCACTTACCTAGCTTTGAACTGAAACATCAGAGAAGCAGCACCCATCCACAGGCAGCATTAGTGTTAGTTGGTACAGGACTGCAAGCAGCACCATCTCTCAGCTCAGACAGGATATGGCTTTTGCAACTCATTTTTTCTGTGTTGCTGGATGCCCTGTGAGATGCAGGGACATAATGGAGAGGTCACGGTGGCCTGGCCCTCTAAGCGTGTTACTTGGGCAAATGGACAGTGGTTACCAACACCAGCATGGGCTCCAGCCACAGCCTGACCTTTCCTTACTGTCATCTCTGCACAACTGATTGGTGAGGAAACTGCTGTCTCCCACCAGTCTGGTTATTACTCTGATGTATAGTCTGGAACAAGAGAAAAAAAAAAAAAAAAAAAAAAAAAAAAGAAAACCAGAAAACTAAAATACATTATTTCAATAAACATTTTATTGGGTTTAGGATGTCTTTCTTTCTCTGAAACTTATTTGTCCACAACAAAGACACAGCATATGAATCATTTTTATCCAATGGGATGCATACCCAATATGTTACCATAACTATTAGGCTGAATTATATAACTGGAAAATATAGATATACTATATGACAAGCTACCCTTCCTCAGGCAACCTCTTACAGCCGAACCTTCTTAATTCTAGTCAGTTGGCTTTGGAAAGATACTTCCTCACAGCCTTTCCCTTTATTTTATCTTTAACTATAACCAAACTACTAATTACTTAATCATGACCAAACCACTATTATTACATTATTACTGCATTAATGAGCTGACTTTTTCCAGTTCAGATCTGGTTTTGTTGTTTTCAAAAAGAATACTATTACGGAAATTTTTAATTCAGTTAGTAGCTGAAGATATTTAAATGGTTTTGAAAGAAAACAGAAGTTTTCAGCATACTGTAAACACTTTCTCAGACTACATGTAGGGAAAAGAAAGATGTGAAGGAAAGTGAGAGCAAAACTGAGTATACACAACTCATCAAAACCCAGAACACAAGACCAAAGTTTAGGTGATTAAATTCTAATTAGACAATTAAAATAATTTTAAATATAAACAACAGATTGCATTACTGGGAGCGGCTAGGAAGATTTTGGCTCATCAGCAGTTCCAGAGCTACAACTGGAAAACAAAAAACCCAGAGGCAGTAATTGCTGGGATAGAAACCACCCTTTTGCAAGGAATCTGAAAAATAGCACAAAGAAGGGCAGGAAATGCTCTGTTCTGTGTTTTTTCTCCCAGTCTTGGTGCTTTTAAACCCTGAAGTTAGCAGCTGCCTGCCAGTAACCCTCTTGTACCTCATGAGAGCACCAGAAATTTGGACTTGTTGCCACATCTGAAGAAGGGGGATCGGAGTGGGGAAAGGGGCACACTGAAGAGCCTAGTGAAGAAGAGAAGTTGATGTTTACCATAGTCCTTTCTACAGAGTTTCAGATGCCATAAAAAGGACAGATTTGAGAAAAAAACAGAAGTTTTTGGACCATGAACAACTTATTCAATGTTGTAACAGAAAGCTTAAATTCAACTCTAAATCCTCTTCAGTACCCTTTTCAGTTCTCATCCATCTTATTTTGGCTTCTAAGACACTTGCTGAGAATGCAAGCAAATGGTGCATGTATGTCTAATGAGCCTAGTGAGTTTTCTGAAGCAAAGAAAGGATCTTAGAGGCAGGAATATAGAGGAACATGGGAGAAGTCTGGAGAAGTCTGAAAACTAAATAATTAAGACAGGGGATAGGAAGGACAGGGTAGATTATGAAAAGAAGGGAGATTCCTTCAGACCTTTTAATCCTATACTGGTGTGTACCTGCAGCAAACAGCAGCAGTGCCATACAAAGACTTGGATCTAAATTTGTACATATTCCAGCAAAGTAAATTTGATGCCACTCCTGGTATATCTATCTCTTCTTTTACCATCATCCATTTTCCTGCCAGTTTCACAAGATAATTATTTTTTTTCTGACTTTGCTACATTATATAGATTGTGATATCATTGTGGGTTTTATACCTATATAGTCCTACAAATAGCTCTGAATATTGAGCAAATAATTCTGTGGGGTTTACAATCATTTGCTTAAGCTTCAAGCTGATTATTTCATGAACTGTCTCACCAATTGATCAGACATTACAAAGAATAACTCTCAGACGTAACTATTAAATAAAAAAGTACTCAGCTAACTTTTGCTCATATTACCATTCATTGGTAACACTAAGTAAAGGAGAAGGAAAGAAAAAAGAAAATCCATCCTTCATTTTTAGTAAACTTTCTTATTTTCCATTGTCATGGATAGTACCATGTAAGCTTTACAGATGCTGGTCTCAGTTATTTGCAGCTCATACTACACCACTAGTACCATCGTATATTCTGATGGACCTACGTCAAATTTTATTGGTGTCAGTTTTCTGTCTGCATTTATAGATGTCAATCAACTGAACAGATAAAGGTCAAGAATAAAAGAAAACTGTACTTTATTGTATCTTTCCTCTTCATCAACTATTCATTATCATAATACTGTAATTAACATATTGATTATATTTCTGTTTATAAGTATCATCTAGCATAGATAAAATATGTTGAGATGTGCTCTGGCATACAGATTAACGTAATCTTTGTTCAGAACAAGTTTTATGAGGAGCGGCTGAGGGAACTGGTGTTGTTTATTCTGGCAAAAAGGAGGCTCAGGGGAGACTTTATCACTCTCTACAACTGCCTGAAAGGAGGTTGTAGCAAGGTGGCTGTCGGTCTCTTTTCCTGAGTAACAAGCAATAAGACAAGAAGAAATGGACTCAAGTTGTGCCAGGGGTGGTTCAGATTGGATATTAGGAAAAATTTCTTTACTGAAGGGGTTATCAAGCACTGGAACAGGGTACCCAGGGAAATGGTTGTCACATGTAGACATTGAGAAATGTAAATGTGGCACATAAGGAGGTGGTTTAGTGGTAGATTTGGCAGCATTAAGTTTACGGTTGGACTTCATGATCTTAAGGGTCTTTTCCAACCTAAATGATTCTATAATTTCTGTCAGTAGAAAAGAAGATCAATTAGAGTGCTCTCTACTCAAATAATGATGGGTTTCTTCTCATATGGTGGAGCTGCATTTGCGAAGCAGTTATTTTCAACCTTTTTCAGGTTATAGTCCTCTAAATATTTTCCAGGACAACTCTGGAATCTAGTTCTGCAAATTTAATACAACTGAAAACTTTGCACATTGTCTACAGATTTCTGCATACCACAGATAAAAGACTTAAAACCTCAGACTTACCCTGTAACAAAACAGATGAATAAAACTGACCACCAGGTGAATTTTGGTACAAGATTTCCATTGCTGTGGAAGTGATTGTCACTTTCACAGTCCACTCCAGAACATGCTTTTTCAGCTATCCCTTCCACAAATAGGCTAAAGGGAGTAAAAAAAAAAAAAATATGAAAAAGGAGGAAGTGATTTAGCCTCCTAATACAGCAGTTGCTACATACATATAATTTTGCCACCGTAATTACTTGCCATAACTGAATTGTGCTATCTCCACAGAAACTGAGAAATTCTCTGTATTTTTTGAAACAGCTAGATATTTTCAGTTCTTTTTATGAAAAGCAAATGCCTCAACTTGAAGGACTGCTGAAACGATCACCAGATGGTGCTTTGTACTGGCCATGCCAGGCTGGATATGGCTATTAGCCAAAATGGCTAGCAACTTAGAGTAAGGTTCTTAAATTTGTACTTTCTGATATTGTCAGAACATATAATCAATGCCATCTCAGCCAGTTGGACAGCCACTTTAAATGCTTGTCTGTCATGTTAACACACACAGTGTCTGCGCCTGAAGTACAAACAGTTTTTTTGAACTTCAGGGAACAAGAAGCTAACAAGAACAAGGAGCAGGAGTATTTTTGACAGAAGTTAACAGACAAATACAGACTGGAAAGCTTCCTGCTGTGCCCCAAAGGCCAGCTCACTTAACCTTTGCAGTTCTCCAGGATTTTCCCTCTAGGAAAACCTAAGAGAAGGTAGCTATACCTAGAAACCCCACTGTGTCCAAGGGGGAAATTACTCACGCTGCATGCTGTAGGACTTCAGACATACAGCGTGACCTTCTGAAGAGAACTGCAAAGTAATAGATGTGAATTCGACCAAGAAACTACCAGACTTCCTAAACAACTTGTACCTTTGAACAGGTAGGGGCAGAGCAACATTAGGATCAAGAAATTTTAATATATAACCTATGACAACACTGTGTGCCTCAGCATCATGTCTGCCTGTTTTTGATGACAAAAAATATCTTTCTCTTTTTAATTCAGAAGAACCAAAATAGCTAGAATAGAAATGGAACTTTATTCCTTCCTTAAATTCAATTTAAGTCAATTAAGTTCAAAGCAATAGATTCAAGATTCCCCCATGGAAATTGTTTTAAGGCAGGGATGACAGTGTTGAGTGAGTTCATCACACGGGAGAAATCAATAACTGAATAAGGTGACAATCTGTGAATGTAACAGAAAAAAAAAAAAAAAAAAAAAAAAAGACGAAACTAAAGTCAGTGGGTACTTGGAGGAAAAGAAAGACAGGTCTGCAGGAAGCTGCATGTAGACAGGCCCTCACGCTAAGCCACATGAGTTTCAGTGGAGTTAAAAGCATTCCCCTGTGTTAACCACTGTCACACTGAGAAACTACATATGCACAGAGACACAAGAGAAGGAGGACTGGATGAGGCAGCTCAAGAAATGTGAAAGCATTAGTAAAGTCTCTGCTATGCACTGAGACAAACAGAATAAATGCTTAAGTAGTCATACTGATCATAGCTCTGTCATGCATTTCTCCTTTAACTTTTTACTTTGTTGGCCAATTTTAGCTAAGTTTGATATTAGGATAGAGCTTAAGAAATCCTTACTAGTGTCAAGATGCTATGGTTTGAGCTCAGAGGGCAGTCAATTCCAGATGTATTGGACATCCCTCCAGATGAAAGCAAACTGTGGCCTGCACTCTGCTGCCAAAGGGATTGAGACCTAGCCATCTAGGAATATTAGAAATGCTCACAAATTGGCGAGAAAGCAAAGATTTCAGAATATCACCAGAGGAAGAGCTGATGCCTGCCACCCAAAAAAAAACCCACTCACTCAGACACAAGACACAGGAGAAAAATAAACAAAACAAAACAAAACAAAAACTAGGTAGTCAAGCAGACAAGCAGATGCCTCAAAGGAAACAAGAAGTTATACCCTGAGCCCAACAACATTATTTGTCAGTAGAGAATCCTCACACAAGATAGAAACACTAAACCTGACTAAATTCTTCCAATCACACATTACTTACATGCTAAGTTAATATCAAAAAAATGTATTTACCATTTAATGTGTAAAAACATGCAGACACATACACCATCTTCTCTTTAAAAATTAGTAGGCATGGAATCTTCTTTGGAAACATGTTTTTTTACAACTCCAGACACTGTGCTATTTTTCACATTATATGAATGACTAGTTGTGTTCAATATATCCTAAAAACAACATATGTGATATACATCTAACTAGAGAAATAGAACAGATATGTTTGCAGATGGTAAACATCTTCAGATTTATAGGTACTATGTTGTATTTTTGCTCATCTACTTCACATGTCTTTACTTCCCACATTAATTATAAGCTTGTTTTAAAATGACAAAAACATTACATGGGATGACAATAAACTTCACAGTCAATGTTTAATTGCATCATAAAACCAAACATGTAAAAAAGTTGAAGAATTTTCATAATAACTCTTAGAATTATAGTTCTGAATCTTACTTTAATGAACATAATTAAATCTAGTAGCTGCTTTTAAAAATACTGTACTTCAGCTGAAAAAGGATCTTAATGAAAAGTTTAGAAATCCTGCAGATAGTACTACATCGGCATTAAAACCGAATGACAGTAAAAATGCATCATATTTCAGAAGTATCATTGGCTTGTGTTCCTGGCCAAATTCCAGTTTCGAGTTTATGCTCTTTTTATATGTCTTTCAATAAACAAAAAAATGTAAAGGCATGCATGTCACTCAGATTTATAGGTAATGTACATGTTTTATACTGTCTCTCTGGGCAGGCATAAATTGCATCTGCAGTGGTGGGATTTTCCCTTTTTTTTTACCTTAAGACAGATATTTGATAGAGTAAAATAATCTGTACAGCACAAATTCCACATGTATATACATACACTTGACTTTATAATGGACTTCATACTTTTGTTTCCTTACCAGGAAGAACAACTAAGTGAGGTGTCCTCCCTGATCCAAAAATTTTCCCTTCTTTGAGGCTTGTGCCATGTCACACTTTTTACTACCACAGCAGCACATCTTCTTGTGCTAGGTTGGCATTCCTACTTTGCAGGTTCTGTAAGCCCATAACAAGCTGTTGCACCGCACAGAACTGAGTTCTCAGTGCTCCGTTAGGTCTCCATTATGGAGTACTGTCCTTGATGAATTAATCAGAGCACTGTAAAACTAGTCCAGTACTCCCTGATTATCAAATAAGGCATGTACACTACTGAAATGAATTCACAGATGAACAGGCCAAAGTCAATAAAAACATTTTCGTCAAGCTGCTGCTTGTGTCACCACAATCAACAAGCAAATGACCTGATTCTACAAACAGAATGAAGAACATATCTTGAAAACATGTACATAAAATTAATCATGAAAACAACTCAATAGTCCCACAGAAGGACTGTCATTAATAATCTCAAAATGAGAAACTTTCACAGTCAATGATATAAAGATCACAGACTTCGCAGGGTTTTGGTGACTTTATCTTTACATACTGGCTGTGATTTTTTCTTCATTTTTTATGTATGTTTCAGAATGGAGAGTATCATCTACATTAAATAACAGATTAAAGAAAAGAAAAACATCACCTCAGCCATAATATATGTTAATAATAACATATGTAACATAGTAATAAACATGTTTTGTAGCTGTATTACAATGCAGAGGTCATGCCTTTGATACCACACAAAACAGCTGTACTTTCTAATGCAATGGATAATATCTAATGCATATTAAATATCACCATATTGCAAAAGCTAGATTCAAATCTAGTAATTTTTGACTTTCATTATCATCATGAGTGATGCAAATCTTGTCACTCATTTCCTCAAATAGTGTGAATTTAAGACATTGAATTTCTCCTAATATATCCTAAATTATTGTAAGTCCATCAGAACAGCCACCTTTCTTTTGCAAGAAGATAGACATATCATAAAATGTCTAACATCATATCAGGAAGGGCATTTTTGCCAAATCACTTTCCTTAGGGTCCTTTAATTTTGCAATTCATTTCTTTACTCAACCCCAAATAACCCCGAATTCCTGAGTCACCAGTGTAGTGGTGCAGCCAGAAGACTTCTGAATGAAGAGTTCACAATCCCCATGCATACTTCCTTCTCATGCATATAGATTTCACATAGAATACTCTATGAGCACTTAACCAACCACCTATGACAGAGTATCCGTGATTACTCAAGCACATGTCTCCATATCATGTATACTGTTCAACTGTTCTATAGAATAATTAATCCATGTAGAAGTAAGCAGTGCATAGCTAATCAAAGTGCATGTATTCAATACACACTCAATCATAACTATACGTAGTAGTGTATCGTCTTGTCCACTAGAAATATTATACATGCTGGTTTGGGAACTATACCTTTATTGAGATAAGTGTATGGGAGCATTATTGTCCAATGGCCTCTCTAAATTCACATTTCAGATTTAACTGCTATCAGTAACCAATGAATATGCTGTGAGCAAGACTCTGCAAGAGTACAGGAGGAATCTGAGCTGGGGACAGGGACTCTATTCAGCAGAAGTGACTTAAGATGCTATCATCTTTTTTATAGTTTCCATAATTTACTTGATAAATTAGTTAACCAGTTTTGAGTGATAGTGCCTTTCTTAGTGAGATCCCAAAAGAACTGACACCTGCTCAGTACAAAACAAACATAAATAGGTGCTATAGAAGACAGGTGTTGAAAGAAAACAGATACGAGTAGTAAAAGGTCATGATCAGAGCTGAAACAACCTGTTTTTTTGTTCTCTCACTTACAGTCTTTAATTCAAAAAACCACATAAGCATTGGGAAGTTATCTTTTATATTCGGGTTCCTGGATAGGCAATAGGGTTCTTTCTTGAGTGCTACCCTAGAGTAATGTCTATTTAATCTCAATCGTTTATTAATTGTAGAACGAACTTCAGCTAGATACCTAATATTGAATTTGTATACATAATGCACCTGATACTGAACTAGTAGGAGGCCCCAGTCAGAACTTCCTGCTCTGACTGAATGAGCCTTTCCAAAGATTTGTAGCCAGCTTTGAAAAACATACCTGGATCATTTGGATTTTACTTTTATTGTTGTAGATTGTATATTTTTTTATATAACCAGCATATACCTTAGGCAGCTTAAAAAAGAAAAACCCAGAACAATGACGGAGAACATTGTTAGGGAGAACACACAAAGCACAGGACTAGTTTTGCATTAGGCCTTTTTCATGCCTTGTATTGCAGTACCAGGAAATATTTAAAAGGCATAGATTAGAATAGAAACGAGTCAAATATAAACCTCTACCTTTGGATGTGAAATACCTGCCTGTCATCTGAATTTTAGTTTACCTCATTCAGCCTGCTAATCCCTTTTCATATTTATATATGCTGCATTTTACATTAAACATGTTATTTAAAACATCCTACACAATTTCCAGTATTGCTGTGTCACTTATTCGTAACTAAAATCAGTATACCATTTATGTTAATAGCAAAAGGAAGGCTAATATATTTAATTTGCATGTTAATGACTGCATTCTTTAGTCAAATAAGCCATAAACTGCTTCCAGTCCAGTTAATGTATTTTTCTCTTGATTAGAAAGAGGTGTTGGATGTTTTAAAAGACTTAAAAGATCATTTATCCAGGCTATCCCTTTCCCTGCAATAGTGCAAGCTATTTCTTACTACATTAGTCTAAAATAAACATAAGATGAAGAAATCACATTTTGTAATTTCTCAACTATTATAGCACTGACATTAGCAACTTAACAGGTCAAAATATGTGGCAGTCATTTCTGTCTTAATGGAGTCATATGGACAAAGCCTAACTCAGCCGTATACTCAACAGTGTAACTCAACTATGTAACAGTTATTCATAGGTCAATCATCTGTTTTTGTCATGATTGAACTCAAAGCCACATCATGACTTCCTGGAAGAAGTAGAGCAGAACGTAGCTATCCTAAAGATAAGAGGTCAGTGAGTAAAGGAGGAGGAACAGTCAAGATGTGAGTCCTGAAAAGAAAGACCTGTTCCTGCCTTCTGGTCCTACATCCAAAACTATGACTGTGATACATTTCCCCTTGTTGGTCAAACACTGTCTACAGCTCCCGCAGCTCTCTGCCTCTCTTGACAGCAAGAAAGTTGACTTTCGAAGTCACTGGCAGAGACAGAACAAGCGGGGATGTTTTGCTGCCCTAAGAAACTGCTCATGACAACCATTCTGGCAGACAGCTCTGCTCGGGCTAGCATATCTACCAAACTGGACACAAAGATTATCATCATCCATGCTGGAGCAGTAGACTTGTTTTGAACCATCAGTTGCAAATGATTGACCTGCATAGCTGGGCACCAGATTTTAACAGGATTAGATTTCCTTTTTTTCCTGTTTCATGTAAAGGATATACAAACTGACTAACACAAACAGGTTACAAGTAAACCCACTATTGAATTTATACATCACCATAGTAATAAAATTGAACACAACAGTGGTATTAACCCTATAAACCCATACTATCACTGCAGCAAAGCTACAATCTGCAGTGTCTGGTGTCTGCTTGTCCCTCGGGTTGTAATGTATTAATAAGAACCTGCAGACACATGTGGAGGGTTAAAACAGAAACTGTACTCACATGCAGAGCGTGTATCACCACATCTTAAAACATATGTATTAGCTATGGAGTAGGACGCAGAGTGATTAATCAAATTTGCCACAGCTTTCTAAGATTTGGGTTCTACACTCGAAAGAAATCTCCATCTGCCTCACTTTAACTTTTCCCATACATACACAATCACCTAGGTAGAGTTGTAGCTGCAGTCTTCGGGCACGAGGCTGAGTTCAAAGCTAATATTCACAGAAAACTCATAAATGGAATTTCTGACTACTATCAAAACCATTTTCCAAATAGGAAGTGTATGTGATTTCACTTCAGCTGAGTTTGCAGCTTTTCAAGTGTGTTCTTCACAAATGTTCAAGCAGCTGAATATGGACTGCTGACTAGTCAATTAATGCTTATCCTGAATCATGCTGCATAATGGATTTAAAACTGTATGTACTTTTGAAGGTTCGTGATTCTATTTTAGACCTCAAGTAGGGCTTTTAAGCCTTTTTTTCTCACTCTATCCATTAGGTCTAATTAAAAAATCTTCCACTTACAAATATTGTCCAACCAATGATTTTATGTAAATATTTCCAGAGAGCAGAATTGTCAAAAGAAAGAACATAAATATGAAAATATTGCATCAATTTCCAAGCAAGTTTCTATTTTCTCTTTTCATGACAGAGTTTTCAAATTCACATTCAGCCCACATTCAGAATTTACAAGTAGAAACTACTTGGAAAGATAGGTGATGTTAAGCCATTATCTGTGGTAGTATTTTGCAAGCTATTTTGCAGTTAGATCTGCAAAATGAACTAACTTATCTGAAATGTATTTACAGTTGGCCAGTTCTACAAGACTTTAAAGCAGAGAGCCATAGTTTAAACACAGCTGGCAGCCAAACTCCACGCAGCTGCTCAATCACCCTCCCCCACCCAGGGGATGGAGGAGAGAATTGGAGGGGTGAAGGTAAAGAGACTCATAGGTTGAGATAAAAACAATTTAATAATGGAAATAAAATAAAATCTAAATAATAATGATAACAATAGAATATACAAACAAGTGATGCACGACATGATTGCTCACCACATGCTGACCAATGCTCAGCCCATTCCTGGCTAGTGATCCTAGAGGAGAGAAAATCCCAAAACTGCAATCCCAAAAGAGAGAAAGAGAGCTTCTCAGCCAACCATCATCTATATACTGAGCATGACGTTACATGATATGGAATGTTTCATTGGCCAATTTGGGTCCAGTGCTCTGGCCATGCTCCCTCCCAGCTTCTTGTGCACCTGCGCACCGGCAGGACATGGGGAGTTGGAGAGTCTGTGATTTCTTAGAAACATTTTTCTCATACCAAATCCCATACTGAATCCAAAACACAGGACTTTTCTAGCTACTAAGAAAAATTAACTCTATCCTAGCCGAACCTAGAACACACAGACAATTCCTCAAAGTCTTGGCTCTGGGTCTATGTCACACTTCTAATTGCCATTTTTAAAAAGTTATCAAATCTCTAAATTTCATAGTAGTGAGGAAAATCTGGGAAATTACCTATTTAGCCTTTCAAGAGCAATAAAACAACCCAAAATAAGACCTTTTTGCCCCCAGTTTTCCTAAACTGCAAAGATGGCCTCATGACTTTTAGTGGGATGACAAGCGATTATCTGGCCAGATATCAAGCTGGCAATCAGGGATTCTGGCCAGCTGGCCAAAAGCATTGCTGGCTCCTGCCCAGCTTGCCTGCTGTCCAGCTCTCAGCTTCCTGACAGCCTCCACCATTCTCCCCCTGGCCAGATGCCTTATCTTTTTGCTGGCTGCTTGATTTGCCACTGGTCTGTGCTCTGGCTTCGTGGCCAGCTGGTAGAGCAGCTTGAGCTTGCTCTCCAGCTCCCTGGATGCTTAGGCACCCATCTGGTGTTCAGGATCTCCAGCAGACAGATGGGCCAAAATGGACCGTTTGCTTTTGCCAGTTTCCAGACTGCTGACATTTCATTCCAATGTAAAACAAACGAAAGTCTCCACAACCTAGGATCTCCTGTAAAACAGCAATTCTTTTTTTTTTCCACCCCCATCAGCTCTGACTGAAGACTAAGCAGCACAGAAACAGACTGTGATACTTTTTTCATTTTCAGTAGTATCCTAGTTCATGCAAAGTCCAGTAAGGTCTTCTTTGGAATAATATAACACTAAGTTGGAATATGAGTGTAAGAAATTAATTTCGGAAGGTCCATATTCTACATCTCTGTATGAGGATGCAATGTACAAAACAACTGATAAGCAATACTGAATAACTTGTGAGTGTATTCTCCTTCTTCAATGAAAAAAAATATAAAATTGAAGCAGTTATCCATCCAAAAAATCTCAGATAAACCTGCATGGAGAGACAGTGCAATATAAAAGTGGTTCTGCCATTTATGTAGAAAGTCTTTTTCCAAATCTAATCTTCAGAATCTTATCCATGTATCAAAGGCATACAAACACATTTTTCAGTGGTCTCAGTCAAAATTTATATATGCATTATACATACAATGTTGAAAAGAACTTCCGTGTAAGATGCCATTACTACTGATTCATCTGTCTGGGTTGCACTCTACGATAGCGAAGAGATACAACTATATTGGAAGTGTGTGTATTTAACCTTGTATTATGCATGACTTTTTTCCAAGTAGAATAGAATAGAATAGAATAGAATAGAATAGAATAGAATAGAATAGAATAGAATAGAATAGAATAGAATAGAATAGAATAGAATAGAATAGAATAGAATAGAATAGAATAGAATAGAATAGAATAGAATAGAATAGAATAGAATAGAATAGAATAGAATAGAATAGAATAGAGTTTTATGTTTGTGCAACACAGCATTCTAAAACACTGTCTAAGAAACACCCCAGGCAATCAGTAGGTCTTATGGTCTTTCTCATTGAACCCACTCCCAGTGCTGCCACCCCCAAAAAGCAATGATGAAAGTTTGTGGAAGAAACCAAAACAACTTGCTTTGAAAAAAAGCAAAAACGAAGACATCTTCTGTTGCTAAAAGAACTCAGATATACCAAACCATCTTGTTTCAATTCACCACTGCAATCTTGAGGAAATTAATTAATTCCCTCTGTGCAACAAAAGAGGACATTAATCAGGGAAAAGAAAGATAGCGAAAGCAGAGTTACTCACAAGGGCCAGGAGAAAATGCAAGGCTTCAATCAGTCTGCAGAAGGGAGGATCTGTAGCTTTTTATCCATGGTTTGAGCTGTATTATGATCTCCATTCCCTCTTCCTTCTCTCTGTATGGCAAGACTGAAAGAAGATTTCTGGGATTGCTTTAATTATGCCAGTACTCATAACCCATACTACCAAACAATTTTTGCAAGAAAGTTACACAGTAATTTTCATAGGCATTAAATAATCTTATAGTTTATTCAAAATCCTAGGCCAAACTGAATACACAAATTTGACGCATTCTTGGCACTGAGTCTAATAAAAACTATGAGGAATGGAGCAGCTTTATTAGTCATGTTCTTTCTCAGATGAGTTTAGAAATTGTTAAGAACATGAAGAAGTACAGCTGAAACATTCATGCTTTACATACTTCCTTTTAGAAAACTGCCATGGATTTATTTCATTCTTGACTCTGAACATTTGAGTGATAAATGGTTGGGGTGCCCCAATTCCTGATGGGCCCTGACACAGATTAGCCCTAGGGAAAGGAAAAAGGATGAAGAAGGCTGCCAGGGAAAGGATTTTCCATGTTCGTTTCCAGCATACACAGAATTAGATGGGACATAATCATGCAATGTCACCTTCTACATTTATTAAGCAACTTCAGGAAATAAATATTAAGGAGCAATGCATATTCCTGTTTACTAGACTATGGAATATAGAACAACTGAACCATGGAGAAAGCACACTCATTTTTTCTGAACAGACAAAATATTGCTAATAAATTAAGTAAACAAACACTTATTACTTTTTTTTTCATTAAAAAAACTTTAAAAATTTTTAATATAAGAAGTACTGAATTCAAAACTTATGAAGGCAAAACTAGGTGTATTTTGAGATATATGAATAATATATAACAGTACTCAGATAAGCTCATCTCTTCCTATTGCCTTAGAAATCTGCTATATGAACTAACAGTCATTTTATTAGCTGAAGATGGGTGTGTGGCATAGCTTTCAATTTTTAGGCAAAACTGACATTTCAGTGCATAACATCATTGTGTAATGTAACAATATGACATGCTGAAATGATAAAATGCCAGCTCTCAGATGCAAAATTGAAGAAGGAAAGAATTATTTTGAGATGGAAAAATTGCTGTTAGGTTATACAGCAGTTCTTCCCTCTCCCTCTCTTCCCTACTACCCTCCCCCCCAAAAGCACATAAATGATTTTTATTCTTAAGATATTCAGCAATGTCATCAGGAACATTATTACAGGCACCTGAGAGGTTCTTTCACAGCTGTTGTTTCTGGGTAAGGAATGAAAGAGTTGTTTGATGTCTTGAAACTTTTAACCTGTTGCTCTATGCATTTTTTTGTTCCTGACTTCTAATGTAGGGGCTCCCAGATTTGCCAATCACAGAATTATTTTCAAACACCCATCTTTCTTGCAAGATCAACATGGGCACTGAGACTGACAGTTTGCAGATTTTTCTTTGAAATTTCATGAGCCATCTAGACCAATTTCAATGGCAGTATGAATCACAAAATCCAAAGTAATGGAACCACTATGTAGGAAAACAGAATTTTGAAGTAAAGAGAAAAGCCCAATGCGATTGCAGGCTAATATTACAATGGAAAAATGAGGAGATGGACAATATTAATGGTAGCTTCACAGTGATATTTTCCAAATGTTTCTTCAACTTCCTTTAGGCCTCAGTTAAGATCTGTTGTCTTTAGCAGTCTAGGGTTAGGACCAGCACACATTAGCAATCTTGACTCACCATGCAAGGTGCTGGTAAAAGATACAACTATGTGTCAGATAGCCACTATTTAGATAATGGATTACATTCATGTTCAATGTAAAAATCTCATTTTTTGTTCTGCTTCAGCATTGGCTAGAAAAATGCAAATACATTTCATAGTTCTGGAAGTTATTAATTTGCTTAAAGGTAGGACAAAAACACCACCACTGCATGATATTTATGCAAAGACATATATAATTTCATTTGCAGAAATATTTTCATCTTTATATCAGGTTGTGTCACCAGATAAATTGAAGGCATGTAGGAAGCCAGCAAGAGGGGAGAATAAGGGATAGCCATATCCCATGATAAGCACATTTCTTCAATTTACCATTATTCAAAACAGTCAGAGTTCTATTTTTTACCAACATATTTTGGAATAAAATTGAATCATTAATCGATTTTCCAAATTGTTTTTCAATTCAATTGACATATTGCATTCATATGAGTTACCTTCCAGAAAGAAGCATTTCAATTCTTGAAGCTGGGAGACTTTTTAAGAAAATGTGCATTTTTAAAAATACAAACATGCATATAGACACACATGCATAAATATATATTTATATTCACATAAATATAAAGAAAAAAATACAAAGGCCCACTTAAGAATGAGATATTTTAGTTTTACCTGAGTTGTTCCTATTAACACAAAGCAATTGAGACTTCTTTCCTGCTTTTTTCTGTTGTTTCATTTTAGAAGTTTAAACTATATATGAAATTGCAGAATATCTCATAAAATAAAATATCTAGTTCCATTCTATTTTAAATCAGTAATCCACTGTACAGTTTTGCATATTTTTGATCAGCTGTGACTCATTCATTGCCCTCATGTTGCTTATTACACATTTGCAATGAAAATTCCATTCACGGGATACCAGGTATCACACTCTTTATCTAAATCTTAAAATCTTTAAATTAAAACATCAGTCACAGCATTGTTACAAAAGCATCATCCAGAAAAGCACTCATTGCTATTCACTTTTCATAAGAACATTATTATTTAACTTATTAGCAACTATTGTTCTAATAAATAAAACAAACAACAAACTGCACATCTGAATTCTTACCCATATTAGTCAAAATTACAATATACTACATGACAATACAGGCAATGGTCTGACTACCTTGGATGTTACAACTACTTTTTTTCTGGTTTGAGGACAAGATTATCTGTCTTTTCTCAGCCATTAGATAGTTCATCTGTTGAGAGGTATAATGCTCTGAGAACATGCATTGTAATTTTCTTTTATATTTTGTCAAGTCTTATCTTATGAATTCCTAGCAAATTTCTGCTTTTCCTCCTTACATTCAGATTAATTTTACATTTTCTTCTCTGTTCTCCCTCCAACAGGTAGCTATCTTCGATGACATGCTTCATACAGTAGGACAATTTAGGGTAGATAAATTTCAGGAGAAAGGTAGTTGAATTCTAATGAGCAAGTGGGATCAGCAGAGATCATTTCAGGTGATAAAGCATAAGACTTGTTCACTTTGAAGCTAGCAATGCTGAAGTTAAAATGAACTGTTTGAGATCAAAATTTCTACGAACATAAGAAAAAAGGCGAATTCATGCTGTTTGGACAACTGCATTACAACAGCTGGCAAGGACCATCATTGCTCATGATAATATCATATGCTTACTTACAGATGTTTCCCATGGTCCTATGAAAAACAGCATGTGAAACAACATGAATTCCAGTTCTGAGAATCTTTTTTCTAGTGCTAATTATTTAAAATATATTTCCTCAACTATTAATATATTCTAAGCCAACAGGAATGTTGTTAAGTATTTAAACATGTGCATACTCATTCAGAGACACAAAATGATAGTGCTTTTCCAGTGTTCAGTCTAGGATGTTTAGGATATACTGCACAAGGATGGCAGATCTAGATGAAACAACTAAGCTTATTTGGCAGTTAATTTCTGCCTTGTCTCTCTTCCCAGCTTTGTCATCCTCTCCCATACATTTTAACCACTTCTGCTGTTCCTCTGAAATCTCAACATCTCAGCTAAGCCAAAAGAAAACTATTTGCTCTCCTCCTACCCACTGAGTTTTCTGTCAGTTTAGTGAGCTGAACTGGCATGCATATTAAGTATTCTAGAAACATAAAGGAGCCATAAAAAAAGAGGAAAGACAAGAAGACTATTTGGTCAGGAAGGGAAGGACAGTGTGCAGGGCAGTACCACCTGTTCTGCAGATAAGGTTTTACACTGGCTAAACTCTTCTTGTCTCACCACCCTACATGCTTACATATTAAAGTTATCTAGATATTACCCAAGCAAAGCCAAGGGAAATTGCAACTATTTGTTGTATCTAAAATTAAGTCACTTTCACAAGATACCTACCTGTGGTTTTAGGTAGCTGTGACTGACACCTTTGCGTCTGCACTCCAATTGTTTTAAAGCACTGATAAAATAGACTAGTGCAATGCCATTCTCTACAATGACTACAATTCTTTCCATCTGCAGAGAAAGAGAAAAGGATACATTCAAACAAGCTTTTAAGCAGAATTCATTATGGCACTTGAAATGACCTTTGAAAATTGTTAGTGAACCAGTTATCAACACTTAAAGTTTCATTCTTCTCATGCATCCAAAATTTTTTTTTTGCACAAATAATTTTGCTAATTATCTTTAAAAGCATTTACTCTGAAGTACAAAAAGCCATACACAATACAGCTGATTAGAAGGCATGTCACTGAAAAGCCTCTTTTTCTTTCAGATTCTGAGACCCAGACAGTTGCAGCATGACCCTATATCCTGAATAAGTCTGTATAATGCACAGAAATGAAGAAATATTTTCCTATTAGCATTGATTAAATGCTTCATAGCAGCTACTATCAATGCACTATCCCAGATATTAATTTTCCTACTTTACACCACTAGGGCTGGTGGATTTAATTGTTTATATACTCTCTAAGACAAAGCAATACACTGGCCATTGAGAATGGCTATGCTGAGTCTTCTTAGCTTTATTATACAACCTGTAAATCTTCTTACTCGAAATGCACACAATACCACAGAAATATTTCAGACCAGATCCTCTGCAGCAGTAAATCAATATAGCTCTACTGAAATCAATGGAGCTAGCGTGATTTACAGTAGCTCAAGATCTGCCCTTTCGATTGTGGCCAGTGATATAAGAGGCTCAAGTGCATTATTACAGTAATATTCAGGAATATATTTTCCAGTAAATTACAGTTCTTTAACTAGAGATTGAGGAAACAATGCACAGGCACTGCACTACGACTCCGTTGCAGCAGAGGATTAGCAGGAGGGGCCTGCAATTGTTCATGCAGACTCCGGCTGCCTGTAGGTAGGCATCAAGCCAGGCACCAGACCTAACATGGCTGCCTGTTCCTGCTACAGTCCATTAAGAGAGGTAGGCCCTACGCTTACTCTGCTGTACCAACTGGCATGAACATCCAGGGATGTTTGTTGATTTCCCCTCATTGCAAATGAACCTTGCAGCTGGTCTGCAGCAGACAGCCAACTCCCAGACTGCCGAGGAGTCCTGTCACCAGCCAAGGTGATGGGTTTCCTCTGCCTCTGTCCTCTCAGGAGGCAGCAAGAAGCCAGTAAGATCTTTCCTCATCAGTCTCTGCAGGTGGATCTAAACTTCTGCTCCCATTACCAGTGCAGATCTTCAACTTCAGCACTTCAGGTGCCTAAAGCCAGCAAGTCCAGACTGTGACCTGAGGAATTTACATAAACTGTGTTTGTTGAATAAGCACTAAGATTTAGGAGACTTAGAAATTTGCATTATTTCACACTTAAAACCAATGTAAAATTGGAATAACTTAAGAGTCAAGAAGACCATGTTAAGTAAGCATGCTTGCAGTTTAGTACAATTATAATTTTGCTTTTGAAGATTTCTTAACTAGCTACTTATTGCTTGCAGAATATGCCCTGGCAAACTAAGTGTACTGGTGAATGCAATTGAGATGTCGCACTGTAACATATACTCAGGCTTCCTAGTTCATTCTTCATATAGCTTTATTCCTTAAAGGCACTCAGAAGCCAAACATATTATGGCAGGTGTTTTTCTTAACAATTTTGCCAAATGTTTTTAAATGACAGTTTTGCTGGTCAGACCATGTCCTCCTTCTGGCTAATCAAATTACCAGAGCTCATCTTGAAAACTCCGGTTTAAGAAGGCTTTAAAATATATCAAAATAGAGAGCAAAGATATCAGACGTGCCCACAGCACCACAAAGTTTACTGTGGTTTGTTGTCTTTTTTTTTTTTTTTTTTTACCACTGTAACATTAATGTAACTATCCCAAGTTGAGGACATAAGCAAAGCAAAATATGAAAGAAGAGACAACATTTTTCCTATGGCAGGAAAAAGAAATAAAATACTCGGTCACACACATAAACACTTTGTTAGAGCTTGTAAATGTATGCTGTGAAAAAATAAGAAAAACTTTAAAAAGTCATTTTATTTGATGTTGACTAGAAATGGACAACATAAAGATAACAAGGAGAATGAATTTAGAAGAGTTTCAGCTCAGCTGAATACACTGTTTTTGTAAGCCAACACTTAGCACTCTATAAACTTATCAGTGACTTTGGAGCTTTGTTTTTGTAAACATTTTGGCTGTTTAAAATTTGTAATAAAATAAGGGAATATTTCCTCCTTTGTTAATGAGCCTTCCACATCTCTTACCACACAATTTGACAAGATTAGGGATTGGAGAGAGAATGTTTAATTACTTTCCCAGGCTGTTTAATGTTTGCAAAGCCTGATTAGAACTGTGGATGAAAAGAGAATAATTATCACTTAATTATATAATCTTTAAAGAAAACAAGAACACGTTTCATCTTTGAACTGTATGAATGACAGATAACACAATACTCTTGGGTTCAAAAAAACCTCAGAAATTAATGAAGGATAGTTGAGTGTCTGGTATCTGTTATATCAGTTCACTACACTAATACAAGTGCATTAGACCTTAAAAGACAACATGGAGGTTCTGTGAAACACTATGATCTGTTAAAACTTAATCTTTCTAGATAAGTACTTTGGACTGGCAAAAATACAGTCACAGAGGGGAGGAACTGAATTTACACCCTAAAAGTACCAAGGAAAAAATAACTAACATTGCTTTAATGGATAAAGAAGCAATTAGATATTCTCTGTTATTTCTTCCACTGATTCAAAGTCGAAGTCCCAGCTACATTCTTCATTGGCATTTTGAAAGACTGATAGAAATACACTGATGTGTTCCTTTTAAAGCAGGGGAGAAAGGAACATAAAAGAATAGCTGTTTAATGTATTATAAATTGTTAAGATGCAGTCTTTTCTTTGGCCAGATATATGTAAATTTATTAAGTTATAAATGTAAACATTCAGGTACATTATATGTAGTAGAACTAGATAATTCTAGTAATTCTAGTACAAGGCTGTACCTTGGAAAATCTGCCCTAATAGACCTTCTTTAAAACAACATCTCTATGACACTGCTAAGGCTGTACTACATTACTTGTGATCGTACTTAAAAAACATTCAGTGGGAGGTTTTTCCATTGAAATACACAGATTTTAGTCCGATTGAACAAGAAAGCAGAAAAATGTTTAGACTGGAGAAAGAGTTTTTAAAAAAGTAGCATTTCTCTGATGGGACACAATTTGCTTTATTTCAGGCAGCCTAAGAATTACTATAAATTCTGGGGTTTTTGTTAATTTGTCTTAAGGTGTGTTAACTCCATACTAGAAACTAATTTTAATAATTTAAGGTACTTAAATGAACCCTGATGGGAGTTAGGAATTAAACAGAAAGGATCTATTACAGAATAAGCTAAAATGTAACAGCAGGAAGTTTTGGCCTATATCTTTGGCATGAATACTGTCTTTACCTTAATATATATAGCCATAGATACATCTTTAGCTATAAATTCAGCTACAGTGCACATTCATATAATATTAAATAACTTCATGATATTGTGATAGGTTGACCCCAGTCAGCAACTAGGCACCCACACAGACACTTGCTCACTGCACTGCTCCTTCTATCAGGACAAGGGAGAGAAAAGGGAAAGAAAAAGTGAGGAAGCTTGTGTGCCAAAATAAATGTAGTGAAGACATGCAATGGCACACCCCTTCCCACAAGAAGACTGACGCCCAGCCAGTCTCTGAGCAACAGACACCTTGGAAAACAAAACCCTCACCCCATTCTTCTCCTTATTGTGATTTATTGCTGACCATGATGTTGTGTGGTATGGAATAGCCCTTTGGACAATTTGTGTGTGTCTCCATCTTCTTTCCTTGCTCCACCCCATTGAGAGTGAGCTTCAATGTGTCCTTTTCCTCTGCCTTTGTCCCCATACATAAACATGCTGAGCTGTTCCTCTTAGGACTGAGGAAAGACACACAACTGGATTACTTTCTCTCATGTCAACCCTCCATAAGGCATGCCCCAGGAGCATATGATGAAACATCAGCAGTTCTCTCTCTGCTTCTGCTCCTTGGCAGCCCACATTAGCCACACAGGTGAAGTTATTACCATTCTGAGTAGCAGTGTTATTATAGGGCTTTGGGTGGTTTTTCCATTTTCCTTAAGTCTATGGTCTTTGCAATATGATTACTCTTTGCCTGTTGGAAAATCCACTACTGCTGTGGATAAAATTTAGTGTACCGCTAGAAACACTGGACTTACGTCCTTCACTTCTGCATTAATTCAGGATTTTGAAGAAAAGACAATATATGTATTTCTTTACGAAGCAAAGCCTTTTGCATCTAACAGATTCACTAGCAAAGACTGTAGTACTGCTATGTTGTGTAGTAGCGATGCGAGGCTGCATTTCACAGCTGTGTTCACACTAATAGGGACTCAAAATCACTGTCCTGGGTTGAGTGAGTGGTGGGGTTTTTTGGTAGCGGGGGGGGGGCTATAAGGGTGGACCCCTGTAAGAAGCTTCTTGAAGCTCCCCCAAGCTCCAAGTCAGCTCCACCTCTGCACCAAAACTGAACCAGTCAGCTCTGCCTTTGCAATAACATATTTAAGAAGGGACGTGGTGACGTGCAGTCGGACTTGAGAGAAGGAGTTGCAGCAGTTGCGTGAACACCAAGGTCAGTGGAGGAACGGAGGAAGAAAGGAGGGGGGAGGTGTGCCGGAGCAGAGACCCCCCTGTATCCTGTGGGGAGACAGCAGGGCGGCCCCCCCCCCCGCCACCCATGGAGATCTACGGTGGAGCAGACACTGATTTATGGCCTGTGTTTCACCTGGTTGATCAAGGTGACTGTTCCCAAAGAAGGCTGGGGTCTTGTGGGAAGAAGCAGCCCCTGCTGTTGTAGTTCAGTGCTGGGAGTATTGCAGCATGTGGGGGTGTCCCACTCTGGAGCAGCTCGGGAAGGGCTGCAGCCGTGGGAGGGAATCCAGTTGGAGAAAGTCGGTGTCCCACGACGGAGCAGTGTAAGGAAATGCTGCAACCCATGGGAGGGATACATGTTGGAGAAAGTTTGTGGAGGACTGTCTCCTGTGAGAGAGGGATCACGATGGAGCAGGGGGAAGAAGTTCCAGAAGCTCCCCCCACCGAAGGTGGAAGAAGAGGCATCACTGACTGCATCCCCCATTCCCTGCCCCTGCGCCACTGGGGGAGGAGGTAGAGATATCGGGAGCAGAACTGAGCCCGGGAAGAAGGGAGGGGTGGGGGGAAGGTGTTCTCAACATGTGGCAATGCTTCTCACTGTCCTACTCTGTTAAGTGTTGTTAGTGTCTGTAATAAACGTGTGGGTTTTATTTCTTCCTCTAACAAGTCTGCCTTTTACTTGTGCCCATAAAGAGTGATCTGGCCCTCCTGGTCCTATCTCGAACCCCAAGCCTGGCTCATTTGTCCCTTCTCATTGCCGGAAGAGAAGGGGGAGTGAGTGACTGTATGGCGTTTGGCCGCCGACCAGACTCAAACTACAACAGTCACATACATAACTGCCTTATGTCCAATGTTGCATTTTCTGAAAGCACTGTGTCCTACTTTTACCAGTGATCTTTCATACATAAGTACATCTGTACAGTTTTCCTAAGTGGTTGTGTAATCCTGTGAGTTTTCCCTCATCTCTGTTTTTGTTCTGAGTCATTCAAACTCCTGTTTTCTGAAAGTATATTTTTGCTGCATCAGATACATGACCTTTCATACTGATAAGATGCTGTACGTGGTTTCCCCGCCCCCCAGTCTTGAGCAATTTTCATGGATCAGGACAGCAGGCACACGTGCTGTTGGGGTTCAACCCAGCCAAGTATTCTAAATCAATATCCTCTGTCAACACTTCCTACTTCTACTTAGACGTACATGAGATGCTCCCACTTGTTTTGCAGACAAGTAACAATACTGTAGACCTTTCTGTCAGTCATTCTTATTGAAATGGCATACACATCTCTGAAGTGATGTGAATACTACTTTCCAAAAGTGAACATACAAATGTAAATTCACATACCTCAGCAGAAATTTAACACTTCCATCAGGCAGTACTGTACTCTATGAATGCCTGATGAGTATCTTCTTTCATTTCTATATATTTTACAAATTTTATAGTAAAAATAAAAAAAAAAAAAAAATCAAGATCATCATGTCATCCCATCCTTCAGTCTTCACAACTAAACACCCTTCCAAAAAAAAAAAAAAAAAAGAAAGAAAATGAGAAACAGACTTTAAAAAACTTTAGAGAGAGTTAAGCCATAAATAAAAGGGCTCTGAGTCCTCTTCATTTCACTTGAGCCTACAAGAGCTTTATAACTCTGTACAGCTGGGAATATTGCAGGCAGCCACAGATCTTTATATGCTAAGGAGCCAAATAGCCTAATTTGATGTGTTAAATTCAAAAGAACATAAGATGTACTAGATCAGACAGAGGTCTAGCTGGCTGGTATTCTGTCTCAAACACTGGTCATAAGCAGATGATTAAAAGAAAGATAAAACAGAACCAGTGAAGGACATTTCCCATTTACTCGTGCTCTGCCAGGCTCAAAGTATTTTCCATATGGTGTACTTATTCAGTAAGATGTATATTTAGTATTTCTATGAAATACACAGTATCAATTTATATTTAGTATACTTAAATGGCTTTCTCTCTCATGCTTTTGTCCAGTAACCTCTGGGTCCAGGTAATCTTTCACCATCTGCAACGCCCTCTGGCAATGAGTTTCACATCTCTACTGCCCACTGTGTGAAGAAGCACCTCCTCCAGTTTGTCTGAAGCTACCTCATCCTAGTTCTGTTTGATTACCAAAAATAAAACTTTCTTTTGCAAGTTGTTGGAGGCTTTACATAGACCTAACTTTAAATCTTTGGTATCACTGTGGTAAGGGAGAGAGGAAAACAGAAAAATACAAGGTAAAGCCTCAACTCTCTGCTCTTTCAGTCTTGGTGTTATACGGTGCAGGTTAAGGAAACCAGAGAACAGCTGTAATTCATGCTGATCCAACAGATCTCCAAGGAGAATGGTTTCACTCCTTCTCTGACCCACTCAGGGGTCATGTCCAGCTCTCTCCATTTGCTCTAAGTTATGATTCTAACCATTACGTGATTTTTTCACAATGTAGCTGTCCAGATTCCTTGTCAATTCCCTGAAAAATCCTATTAAATCTTCCTAAAATGGCCAGTGTTTCCTCCTAAATGTTCACCAGCCTTAGTGTCCTTATGTCGCTGTTTTGATTTTCTCTTAAATGCTCCAATCATGATAGGCATGTTCCAGACATGCTTCTGCTGTTCCTCATTTCCTCTCGTGCATGTTACATATATTGAAATGGTTGGTCTAAAAAATTCTGCTGATGGCAAAGGTACCATAGGACTTCTTTCAGTCCTAATAATATCTCTTATTTTTAACCAGCTAGTAAATAGGTCATACTAGTCTCTTGTTTTTGCCTGGACTTTTCCTTTTTGTGTGACACCTTGCAACAATCTTCTAAATTTCTAAATGCTAGTCTTTCAGAATCATTTCATGGAATCACCAAATACCTTCCAGACAGGACTTCTTGTTTGTTTTTGTTTTATGAAAAACAACAACCATAATAGACCACATACAAATATTATAATCTCTTCCATGCTCCATTTAATAGATGTGTGGAACTGGTGATATTATAACTATAGCATATACAAGAAAAATAATTTTTGAAAAAAGCTTAAAATATATCTTGTTTTTTTGGATTGTCTCTTTTTGTGTGTGTGCTGAAGCCAATACAGGACTGGAATATCTGTGTTTGGATTTTTTCTTTAGCAAGGACTCAATTTCAAGTGATCAGTACTTTTTATTATTTGAAGTTGGAATATCATTTATAATTATGCCAACTTTTTTTTTAACCAGTCTGAACTAAGATTTTCAGTGTTCCACTGTGTACCTGCAGTTAAGGTTCTTTTTTACTAGCTATCAACTCATCTGATGCTGAGAATCCATTCATTTAACCCTTTTTTGTGAAACAGTTTGAATATGATTTATAAGGAATAGATGTAGATGAAAATATGAAATAATTGTTCAATTTCTGAGATCAAGATTCATGCTCCATACTGTGGTACCTGCATTGCTTGTGAACAAGAACCAGCAGCTGGAAATGTTAAGAAGATAAAAATGAAGCTTCTAGACCTCTGTCTCCAGATGTATCATAAATGTACAACACTTGTTAAGTATTATATCAAAGATTTATTGTTCAGATATCCAGTGTAAGAATATGCAGTTTTCACACATCACTTGAAATTGTGAACAGTTTGTGAGGTGCGGTTAATGATACGAACTACATTTGTCCAACTATATCTGCTATCTGAATGTGAAAATTAATAGGAATCCTGGGTTAATCTACAGCAACATGGATTGCAAGCCTATAAAACTGAGACCCTTCAAGAAACAACTTCTGAAAATACAAGTAACAATCCAAACTGTTGAACAAACACATGCATCATCAAATCTATGTCAGAGCATTTTTGAAGGAATGAAAATAAATATTTTTTAAAACATGTCCACAGGATATGCTGAATCTGCAAATAAAATTCCAGCTCAGATTTTGGGGCATAAAAAAATATATTATAGGAAATGATTTATTCCCTCACAAAATGAGGCCCAAAACCTGACCAGTTACAATGAAATGAAGTCCGTAGTGCATTCATTATAAGATAAACCTACTTGGATTTGAGAATATAGCTGTGTAATTAGCAATGAAAGAAAACCAGAAAATTTACCTCACTTTCAGGTTCTAACTGTTACAACTCCAAGAAAACTATAAATTGAAAAATGTAATTTTTAGATATGTTGAACCCGAACTTGTATAGTACATTACATATAATTGTACATTTCTTTCTGGAAGTGAACTTTTCATTATTCTCTTCAGTTATCAACTTTAATAACCTTTCAGACTCTGATGTCCTCCTCTAACAAACAGCAGGCTTTACCATAACTTTCAAGTTGACCCTTTCATTACATTATCATTTACATAATTGACATAATCAAAATAGAGTTTACCACTAGCATAGTTAAAGTATAACGAGGAGTCAAATTCCAGCTCAGAATCACAGGATATCTTCTGGGATCAGAGTGAAATAATTAGAAATGCATCAATGTATTCTGAAATCAGATTACATTTATAAACGTAAGCAATCTCCTTTCTTCTTCTTCACAGCCATAAAAAAAAAAAAAAAATCAGTAGAAAAAATTTAACTAGATCTATGTTTCTCCATATTAAAAATACTTGTCATAAATTTAGCACCACTCATAATTCAGTCAGAAAAGGAATAAATACATTGATAAAAAATATTTTTTGAAGGCTATAAAATACAGAAACATAATTCTGTCTCAAAAAGCCCTTTCACATTGATCCTTGAATTGAAATTATTTTGGAGGATATTCCAGGGACATATCACTGTCTACTTGCCTCATTCTTGTGTTAGGCATATATTTTTGGCCAGCCTTAGAGATAAAGTGAAAAGCTTCGGTTTGACTCAGCCAGCCATTCTTACAGCATCTTTTTTTAAGTTCTTTAGCTCATTGGTATCCCACACTGAAGCAATTACAAAGTTTCATAGAATAACTTCAAAAATACTGAGCTTCTTCCCAGTCAAGAAAATTTTTTCCCAGTTTGTGATAAGAAACGTCTTTTAGAAACTACTTCTTGATCAACATCCTGCAAGAGAGTATCTGCTTCATGCTTGATATTCTTGTAGATCCTGATGTTATCTGACCTGAGATTTCATGGTTTGAAAGGAAAGGAGGCAGACGTCTTCCTCTTCCCTCCCCTCACTTCACATCAGAATAAGTCTGTTCTTTCAAAGCATTTTTTCTTTATAAAGAGTGATGATAACATGGTGAGAAGGACTGGGATTCAAGTCTCTCAATGTCTCTTGAATGAATGAGGGGAAAGAAGAGACAAAGGAGGAATTTGAACCTGAGCATACTCCAGGGGAAGTTACTGAACTTTACTACCTTGTCTTACTGAATTATTTTTTACTTCCACCTGAAATTTATGAAGCCCTTCATGTCAGAAATGGCACAGGTATTCTTGAACAGAACTTCACATGTCAGTCTATTTTTTGTCCTTTTAGGATGCTTTTTTCCCACAACAGCCTAAGTGTTTTGACATATATGCCACGTAAGAACTTATATAGCAGACCTCTCCTTCTGACAACGCTGGAAAAGGTCAATTTATTACACACTTGGTGGGACAGGAGGGAATAAGTCAAGCCTTTCCTTTCTCTGTCACCTTCTTTGAGAGCAATGGAGGACTCCTTAGTATTTTTCTTCTTGATCTTTGAACCTTTACCATGGGGACCCTCTTGGGACTGGGTGCTTGTTTCTTTTTTCTTTGTTAGATCTTTTCCTCTATGAACTAGAAAATACTTCTCCCAGTCATTCTTTTATTTCTTTCAGGAGAATGAGAGAGCCATTCTCTACAGAAGCAATTGATCTTCTTCTTCCCTTTGTTTTCAGAGACAGGAGAATACAAAGAAGCAGCAATGACAACAATATGCACACACAGTAACCATTACTCTATGTGTATATATATGTGCAAACACACAGAGAAAGGTTATATCTATGCTTAGATTACTTAAAACACCACACGTTGTCCACACCAAAGAAAAACTAATTTGTGTCTTATTCAGTCCTGCACAACTGAGACCAAACTGCTTTATAACCATAATTACAATCAAAATAACACAATAAAATCACAATAACAATCACAATGCTATATCTGCTTTGCAGCAATTTGAGTACTTTCATACAAACAGTACCTTACACCTGGAAATGCATCCTTATCAGGATGTCCTGTGGTGCTCTCTTTAGGGAGGAACCTGCACTGAGGGACAATGAAGTTGGTACTTTTTACTGCATACACTCATGTGCACATCGCTCCATTTTTTCAGCAGTTCATTCAACAGCATTCCTGTCAATGTTGCAGGAGCCATGTTTGATCTTTGTATCAACCATCCTGATGGTACTTGCTATTTTATTGTGACAGAGTCTGAGAGAATGTGCTCACGAAAAATATTTTTTCAGACAATTTCAAAACTAAATTTGACAGGATACTATTAAAAAGTAGTGATTTTTACAACAAATGCCAAAATCAGTTCCTTCACCTATGTCTTGTTAGATTTTCCTCAAGCCACCAAGTAGAACTAGAAAGATGGCTGTGTAACAATAGGTCAAACTATGGAAAATCTCATTTACTGAAATTGAGCTCCATACACTACTTGATTAATGGGCAGCTGTGTAAAATGACAAAAGTAGATCAGAGACAAAAAAAAAGACTTAATATCCATTCTCTCTATGGGTGATGGACAAAAATGGACATCTGAAAATGGATCCACATAACCTAGAAGTATGAACATAAGCCTATCTCTTGATAACACTATTAACTTCATCCAGAAATATCAATCTGCAGAACAGAGTCTAAACAGCTGAAGATATCTAAAAAAGTAACAAAGGTGTCCTCAAAAGCCATGAGCTATTTATCTAATTCTAGAAGTGCTGTGTGCTGTTACATGAAAGATCCCGGTTCAAGTTCCCTTGGCACTTCCTAGTTCTTTTGTTGTAATGAAAACGTGGAGAATTCAAGATGTGGAGGAGAAAAATCATTCCCAGCTAGTGCAGAAGTCTTAATTTCTTTGTTATACACAAAGAAAATTACTAAATCACACTATGTATCTCCCAACCACCTTAAAACACAGGATTTTTTCAAGTGTTGTTTCTATTGTTCCCTGTTGCAAACTTGAAAGGTAATTTAAAGCCTGATCTGTGCTAGTACGTATCACATCACAAAACAACTCTGGTATGACAGTACAAAAGTACTGTTTTCTTACATGAACTAGTTATAGGAAGTCATAGAGAGGATAGGATTTGCAGCTGCTTATACATACAGTTAACAGCTTCAGACTGAATAATTTCTGACAGTCTCTGCATAACCAGCTCCCACTCAAAGATACACACTGCCTCCTCACCACCAACCACTGAGCAGACATCTGTTTCACAGATATTAGTGCGATGTCACACAATTTCACCCAGGCAGTCATTGCAGGATACCTGTCTCTAAAATAATCTAACACACTCTTGCTGTCTTGCATGGTAATAAAAACTTAACAGTGTAACAAAAAAACCACTGTAGAAATGCCATGCACTTGAAATTAAGTTGATTATTTTTCAGCATATAATTCTGCAATATATTTTTGCAGAAAAGATATCTTCATCTCTGTATTAAGTTCAATTACTTTATATCAGTTGCTTTTGATATCTGTTCCCTGTAAAGAATACATTAGCAGAAAAATCTCCTTTATTTTTAATAAAAATGGTAACTATTATAGAGTAGCTTTGAACAAGATTATTGTTTTGAAACAAGATTTTTTTTTTCTGGTAAAGGCTTTATATATTACTTTAAAATTTATTTCAAAATGTTGAAAAGTTACTTTGAAAAAAGTTCAGATGAGTCTTCACCTCTTAGATTTTCTCTTTCAAAAGAGACTCACAAGTAAGTTAGAAGTGGACATATAGATCTCAAATAGTGTTATCAAGTCAGAAGTTTTCTGGTTTAGCTTCAAACCTCCCAAATTAAGCATTTATCTCAGGAGTTTAGAACACCCCTGGACAGGCAAAGTAGTTTAAGCCTCAAACCCACATCCCCGCCCATTTCCATTGCCACAGACAAAATCTGAAGATGTCACTGTCTGAATCTCTTAGCTCTGAAAATCTGAACTCAAACTCAAGACCAGTTACCAAAGGCAATAGACATGTAAACACATTAGGTTTCCCATATACCAGAGAGAGATATAAATATTTTAAGAAAAAGAGGATCATTTATCCCTTGTAAGAGCTTTTTGCTCTTAGCTGAGCAACACAGAATGTCTTAACTCTTCTGTCATTGACCCTTTTTCTATTACCAGAAGTAGCATGGAAACCTCTGCAACATTTAGGTTTAATCCCCAGATCTTTTCTTTGCATTCTTAACAGTAATTATAAACACCAACCATGCATCAGTAACCAAAATACTTCCAAGGAAAAAGAAAATGTTTGAAACAAGAAATTCATTTGAACTAGATTTCCTCTCCAATCTCCAATTTTTCATCTAGTTGAAACATAGAAAGCCAGACCACGTAACAGGAGAGCCAGATTTTGAAGATTTACAGCTTTATTTTGCTATCTATCTCATTTTCCTTGCCACCAGTTACATACATTTCCCTTTTGACTACACAGACTAACTGAAAGCAAGCTACCCTAGCAGTACCAGGGTACTGGTACTAGTATTCTCCTTTATCCTGCCACGTGTGGGTAGTGACGTCAAAAGAAACAGACAGACCCAGTTTACTAACCCTTGTCTCCAAGCCTGGTATCACCATCAGAATTTCAGGGTTTTCAATCATGGGCTGGCCCATATGACAAGAGCCTGGTGGGGCCTGGTGGACCTTTCTCAATGGGGGAAAAGTATTTTTGCTCATGAATTGGCAGGGTTGTTTGAAAGAGCTTTAAACTAGGTTTGAAGGGGGAAAGGGTTAAATTCAGGCTTCCTAGTGATAAGCTATGGGATGGCATGACAGTGTTTGAGGGACGGTGTATGGTGTGGGACTTCACTCTGCTCCACTATGTACTGAATACACTGGAGTGCATTTGAAATGCTTGTCCCCTAATTCATGCAGAATGAGGAATGAAGTGGAACTAGAAGCTATGTCTCAGTCCCAGGGATATAACATCATTGGCACAAGTGAGATTTGGTGGGAAGAGTCCTGTGACTAGAGTACTAAGATGGCTAGTTATAGACTCTTCAGGAGAGATAAGCAGGGCAGGTGAGGTGGAGAGGTAATGCTGTACATAAAGTAAGGGTTGGACTGTACAGTACTTGTGGTTGGGGATGACATGGCTGAGAGCCTCTGGGTAAGGTTTAGGGGAAAAGCTAATAAAATGGGCACTCACCAACCATATGAGATTTAACAAAAACAAATACCAGGTTCTGCACTTGTGACGTGTAATCCTGGATGTACGTATAGACTGGGGACAATAGGCTGCAGTGCAGCTCTGCCGAAAGGGATCTAGGGGCTGATAATAAGCTCAATATAAATCAACAATGTTCCCTGGCATTCAAAATGGTCAGCTATATCCTGCAGTGCATTAAGTACAATATAGTTAACTGATCTTCACACAGGGTCAGGGCAGGATGGGAAAGAAAGGCCCATGTAATCTTTGACAGTCATCAAAAGAACTGTTTACTGCCAGGAGATCTTGCAGGTGAGCTTGCAGGTGAGCCTGCAGGATGTCCATAGAGTCTGTCCTCTCTCAGCTAATGCTGGGTGCAAAGACTGGATTGCTGGTGGGGAGCTGACCAGGCACTCCTTTGACAGCCATTGGTGTGATCTCATGGAAGGGAGTCCAGGTATGCTAGAGTCATGCCAGATCAGCCCTGTTGCAGGATCTTCTCCATCTTGAGACGGATCCACCACCGTGGGCTCCACATCATTCTGTGCCAGACTGACACCCATGGGCCCCTCGCTATGTTTTAGTGGATTGACATGCACAGGCTCATTCTTTGGTGGGTTGACATGCCTGGGCTTCACAACTATTCCTTGGCAGATTGACACAACTGAGCCCCTCGCTGTTCCCTGGTAAACTCACATCCATAGACTCTATATCATCATTCACATGAACATGGTTAATCACTCAGATGTCATTGGTGGTGTTAATCCTTCACTGATTCTTTGGCAGATTGACATGCCTGGTACCCATGTTGTTCCCTAGTAGAGTCACATCCATGTACTCCACACCACTGATCACATGATCAATCACAATCACTCTCATGCCATTTTGGGTGGTTCTACTCCTCAACTAATTCTACTTTCTATTCTTGGGAAGTGGCTTTCTCCTCTGTTCCTTTCCCAGGATCTGCTCCTCTGCTGTCTCATGCAAAGGTGGGCAGCCATATGTCTTGCTGCTCCAGTTGCTCTTCCTTCAAAACATGTCTGGCATCAGGGAGCCTCAGAGTTCAGTGAATTGTCAGCCAGCTGACAGGGACCTTGTTTTTATAAGGCTCACCTGGAGCAAAAGGCAGTCAGGAGGCTTGTGGCAACAGGGGGCCACTGTGATTGGTGAGTGTGAATGTGGCTAATGTGTGTGGACAGCTATGGCTGCTTTGGAAATTGGGCGTTCTGTGGCCCAAAAGATGCCCAAATGTGGAAGGAGTTAGGTCACAGGGGCTGAGGGCCCCTTTCTTGGGGATCACTCCCACCTGCCATGTTTTCTTGCCAGAGAGAAAGACTGCAGTCCACCTCATCTCATGAGCCCTGGGCTCCATCCCCTTCCTTATCCTCTGCCTGGGGTCCCCTCAAGGATATGGTGGCAACCATGTTCCAGGAGGGTCAGGGTTCCTCACTGACCCCCCACCGAGCTGATACCCTTCAAGTGGCACAGCCCCCTGTGCTCAGAAGTGGCTGTGAGGGAGCGAAGCATCCAGACATCCCACCGGTGGGAAAGGGAGGCCCAGCCGGCCTGTGCAAGGTCTGCCAGCACTCCATGAAGAATTGTTGATTGTCAAGTGTTGCATGGATTTTTCTTCCTCATCCCCCAGCCGTGTCCCTGGACTGTGGAGAGGTACCATCTCTTCTAAACAGAGCCCTGAGGGAGAGGGGAGGAGATAGCCTGGCATCCTTTGGGCTGCTGTGCCAGAACAACACAAGAAGCTTGTTGGAGGCCACCGAGGGAGGACCCTGGGGTCTAGAGGTGAAGGTGGGCTCAATCTGAGGTGCAACCTTGCTCTGTTCACTTGTGTGCAGGACAAAGCTTCTCATTGCTTTTGTCGTCTCTTGCTTACCCACTCTGAGAGAGCTCTCCTGTTTTGTTGGAAGAATCAGAGGCAATTCCTGAACAGGAGCTTTCTGACAGGTTTCCAGTGAGAAGCTGTTTTCCTTCTCAGACATCTACCAGAAGATCACTTGGAGGCACATGAAGGACAATGTGACATCACTGAACACCCAGCACAGCTTCACCAAGGACCAGTTGTGCCAGGACCAACATGAGCCTTGCTTTGCAGGAGTGACTGTCCTGATGGGACTCAGGGAGAGCAGTGACTGCCATTTACTCTGATTTTAGGAAAGCCCATGACACAGTCTGGAACAAGGTTCCCAAGGAAGTAGCAATGGCCCCAAGCCTGCCAGTGTTCAAGAAGCGTTTGGACAATGCTCTAGTATATGTAGTTTAACTTTTAGATTGCCCTGTGTGGAGTCAGGAGTTGGACCTGATGATCCTCGTAAGTCCATTTTGACTCAGGATGTTCTATGATTCTCTTCTATGATTCCATACCTCCCTTTTTCATTTTTGTCCCTCTCTTTGCTGTTCTTTTGATGACATTAAACATCAATTCAGGAACTCTGAGGAAGACTAAAATAATGAACAGATCTAGCTCAGCTATAATACAAAACAAAAAGATTACATGCAATTCACCTTCAAAGTAGAAGCCATCATTATCCCTTTTTGAGGCTATTTAAAAAAAAAAAAAAAAAAAAGCTGCTGAAGTAATATTTTTCACCTTTATACATTGTCCTAAAGAAAGTGCCATGGTTGAAAAATCATCAGAAATTCTATTTTCCACTTCCATTGTAAAATTAAGAGAGCTTTTGCATTTTGAACTCTACCCACACACTGCAGCAGCAGTCCCCAGGATTGTTCTGAGTCTTAAATAGGTGTGCTTTGGAGAAAGTAGAAGGAAAAAATCCTTGAATAGATCCCATGCTAATGACACACAAAACTTTTAAGACGTTTTCTATCCATATTTATTGAAGCCAGGCAGTTAATTTTGTACTCATGGGTCCCGATGTATTCACAGTTTCCTACAGGAGATTTGGATATTTCTCTGCTTGGACAATTGTGGCTGTAATTATCTATTATCCCAGCAGCCTGAGCCTTTTTGTGAGCTCATATTATTAGTTGGTGGCAGTGTTCAAATATTATCTGACTTTGGCAAAGAGCAATCTCTGGGCCTAGCTTTTCTTCGTATATGATGGTATGTGAATCAATAATAGCTATTCAGAACTCAAAAAGTCTAGCCCAGAGGGGGAAATCTGTCTCTCCAGTTTGAAATTGTCTTATTATAGAAATTAGTTGGTACTTAAAAGTGAATTTTTAAAAAATTTTATTTTTTGCCTCATCTGTGGAAACTGTGAGCCTGCTGAGGGTTAACAGGGTCAAATATAGTCATAGTCTTAAAAGAAGGATGTTGTGGATGTTATTGCATCACGTAAGTGCAAACTACATGCCACACTGGATGGTATTGTATTTACCCCGTCAGCAAGTTCCAGCTGGGGGTCACTAGAACATCTTTGCATATTATGTCTTCATTTCTGAAATGTTTCAGGTCAGATCTCAGTTAAACTGGCACAAATCTTTCAAAACTAAGGCAAGGCACAGCACTCAGGAATGCATGCCTTTATGTGCCCTTGTGACAGAGAAGGCTGTTCTTTCAGGAAGGTCCTAGTGGAGGTACAAAGGAGGATGCACTCCCTGCACCTGGTGAGTGCTGTGCAGTAATGCATTTCCAGTCTTTTACCTCGTCTGAAACTGTATGGTCATCTAGCTCCACAGGAGTCCACAGATCTGTTGCACTATTATAGAATGGGAAGCTTGGGCAACATCTAAACTGTGATTCAGTTGTGTACATTGAAGGTATTTCCTGTTTCTCTAGCCTAGTCTACACCTAATCTGTAGGAAATACTTAAAGGGCGTTGTCCTAGTTTGGTCTGGAATAGAGTTAATGTTTCATTTCGGTAACTAGGATAGTGCTGTGTTTTGGATTCAGCATTGGGTTTGGTATGAGAAGAATGCTGATAGCACACTGATGTTTTCATCTGCTGCTGAGATTTCAAGGACTCTCCGACTCCCCACGTCCTGCCCGTGCACAAGGGCACAGGAAGCAGGGAGGGAGCACGGCCAGAGCACCTGACCTAAACTGGGCAATGAAATATTTCATATAATGGAACATCATGCTCACTGTATAGAGGAGGGGTGGTCGGAAAGGGGAGCTTTCTCTCACTTCTGGGATTGTGATTGTGGGATCCTGGTATTTCGGGATCGCTAGCTGAGAACGGGCTGGATTTTGGTTAGCGGACGGTGAGCAATTGCATTGTGCATTGCCCGTTTATATTTTCTACTACTGTCATTGTTTTCCTTTTATTACCATTATTAAACTGTTTCTATCTCAACCTGTGAGTCTCCCTTTACCCCTCCAATTACCTCCCTCATTCCCAAGTTGGGGGGCAGGGTGGGTGAGCAACTGCGGGGTGTTTGGCTGCCGACCAGGCCCAAACCACGACAGGCATGCTTTGCTTAGAGTGGCTGATCAGTTTGGTCATGAACATGAAACAGCCTGTGTATGGATTCTAGCAATACTGGGCAACAATTCTAAAATTACTGAGGTTCTGTCAAATCAGTAGTTACATATGAAGGATTAGCTAGTAAGACTGAAAGCAGGGTAGGATATCTCTTCCTTTCAATCTTTACTTTGCCTCTCTCACAAGTCACTCACTCATGCTCTATAAAGAATATTTCTTTGGAAATGAAGGGTTTTTCACAACACAGTGAATTAAATGCAAATTCAATAAAATACATTAGAGCTTATCTTTATGTCCAAGACTTAGTTAACATAAGCACATGCACATTTTTTAACCCTCTTACATTTTTCACTACCAATGAATCACTGATCCTTTGGGACCTTTCCCCTGTATCCATTTTAGCACTACAGCATTTTAAGTGCTTAGAATAATTTAGAGGAAGAGAGTGTGTACATATTTATGATATATTCTGTTCAGCTTAGAAATGTGACATCTTGAAAATGCAGCAGAAACTTAAATTTCAGATTTATGATGGTAGAATTGTTCTCCTCATTTTGTGTTCTACAATAACTGAATTCATTACCAGATTGCTGAGTCTGGGCATAAAAAAGTTGCACATAAGAATGAAAACACAGTGATTGCATAAGTGTAGGTTTAATACCAGGAAATTAATGTGGAAATGTTCTCATTGTTTAACCTGAGTTTGGCCCTTTTTATCTGTTGCCAGCTAAGACAAACCACAGTCAGCCATTAGAAGTGTAAATTAAATAGGGATCCTATCAAAAAGTATTAAGGCGCCACTTCCTACCTTGCTTTCTGAAATCCAAAGCTATCTAAAGCACACTTGCTGTGTGCTTGATCTCATAATGAAACCGTATATTAAAGTGAATTGCAGGAGTCCATACAATTCTGTTTTCCACAGTGCTAATTTATTAGAGTCTGGAATAAAGTTGTATAAAATATAAAACACCATGGCTCTGAATTAGCCTATGAGAAACACAAATGTTGCAAGGATGATGAAATGAAAAGTTGACTTTGCATCTCAATTAAAGTCAGTATCACGTAAGGGTGACCATTCTTCCAGGACTGAAGGAAACACCTATTAAAACTTTAGAGAGATTAGAGGGGCAATAAACAGTAGTAGGGGAAACCTTCAAGTATCTCTGTATCGACTAAGTAAATGCCACATTAGGTAATGGATGCAGAACATACAATTTAGGGATCAGACAGGATTCTTTCTTTAAAAAAAAAAAGTTTCAAAGATGCCTGATCTCTCTCTCCATGCCCTCCCCTCCACCTCCAGTACACTGAAAAAAATATATTTCTGAATTTTGGATTTGGACTAAAATCTAGTTTAAGAGGTAATTATCAATGAGACCATAATGTATTTGAATTCAACTAATTATAAAATTTCATCTCTCTCCTCCCCCAAGAAAAGGGCTCTTTCTGGCCATTATTTAGCAATAATATTTAACAAAAACAACAAAACCAGAAAAAGTAGAACACTAATCAAAAATAACAGTTTCTGGTGGTATGCATACTGTTTGGAAAACCTGTATAGGATTCTCAGAATAAATGTAGGACATCTGTAAAAAAAAAATATTCTGCATCTCAAAAATCCATACTAGTTAAATACAAGATGATAGTTGAAAAAGCTTTCTAAAGCAGAAATTTTTCTAAAGCAGAAATTGTGACTATAGAATTAAAAAAAAAAAAAAAAAAAAGCCGAACTTCAGACTTTATTAAGCTGAAATTTAAAAGACAGCAAATTCACAAACTTTTTGTGAAGTAACTTTTCAGAGATATAAACATTTTCATGGTAAATTGGAAAGCAAAATTTTGCCAGAGTCAGTGAATATAGTGGAAACCAGAAGGAGAATACAAAGAGGATCAACCCAAAACAAAGAGCTGAATCTGTTATTTGTACAGAAATTTGCTACAAAACTACTACAATTTCCCTTCATGAAAGAAGAGAAGCATGGCATAATTTACTTTGGAAGAGGCCTCTGGAGACCTTCCAGTCTAAAACCCTGCTCAAAGCCAGGCCAGCTTAGAGCAGATTGACCACTACAAAGTTTCTCTGTGCAACCTGTTCAAGTGTTAGACCACCCTCTGTTTGAAATTTAATTTCCTAACACTCAGTCGGCTTTTCCCAGGTTGCAACTTGTGTTTCCTGTCTCTCACCCTGTGTACCTTCAAAGTAGAGTCTGACTTCTGTCCCCACTCCACAAGCCCACTTCATCCCAGACTGTAAGACAATAACCAGTAGTGTCTCCATAGTGACACGTGAGTGACACCACTAGTAGGCAGCCACTAGCTGGACATGATGCCATTGATAAACCCTTTGAGACGAGTTGATCAGCTGGTTTTTTCCACACAATTCACAGTCTAACTTTCCAGTCCATGTCTCACCAACTTGCAACAAGATACTATGTGAAATCATGCTAAAGGGCTTGCTGAAGTCAAAGCAGCGTCCATTCCTCTACCCTCACTTACAGAGCCAGATGCCTCATCATAGAAAGTCATCACACTGGTCAGGCACCAGTTTATCTTTGGTAAATCTGTGCTGGCTGTTTCTATTTGCCTTTTGTCATTTAAGTTCCAGAAGCATTTGCTCCACAGCCTTCCCAAGAATTTAAGTAAGACTGACTGGCCTGTAGTTCACAGATGCTGACCCTTTTGCTGGGATATGGTGTATACTAACTCTTCCATTATGTAGATCAAATGGCAGATGAACAAAAGGTGACAGACACAACAGTCATATTTTAAAATCAGTCTTTGGAAACAACCCTTGAAGGAAGCTGGGATCAGGAATTCTCACCTCCATACCGTTCCATTATTATGAAATACATATATTAGACATGTACTTATGTGTATATACACTTACAGCATATTATAAAAGTATAATATAGAATGAAATTAACACACTTAAGGATAAATGTAATATAATAAGAAAGAATCAAGTTTGTGGGTTTGGGGTTTTTTTAAATAAAGTGCATGTCTCTCTCATTAGTCCATCAGAATTCCTTGATATAAATTGCAAAACATGATGGGAAAGTACAAATTAAGCATGTAATAGAGTTTCAAAATGCTTTTGATGAAGTCCCTCACCAGAAACTGTTAAAGGATGTTAGTTGTGATGGAATGCAAACGCATGCTTCACAGATTAAATATTGGTTAAAAGACAGAAAACAAATGGTGGCAATAAACAATCAGGTTCCACAGTGGATGGTGGCTACCAGGATTGTTCACAATTATTCATGCTGACATGCACAATGTTCAAAAAACTTCATAAACTATCTAGAAAAGGTTCCAAATTCGCAGCTGACATAAAATAGTTCAAGAAATTAGAAAGCAAATTTCATCCAGAGGTGCTGCAGAAGATTTCACAAACCATACATATGCAGTCAGGAGATCTAAACTACTACCACTCAGGAAAGATCACAGGGTGACTGTCACTAATTCCTTAAAATGCCAGTTTAATTGGCAGCGCAACTTCATGTCCCCAGAAAAGTCGGGTATGACTACATGAATAAAGGGGTGGTGATCAAAGAGAAAAAATTTGCATTCTTTTGAATAAATCAGTAGTGTACTGATGCATCATGCAACACCTTTTAACAGAGGAACCCATTGCTGCAGGGAATAGTGAAGACCAACTCTGTAGATTCTAAACACATTAATCAAATGCCCAAGGACAGATGAACTGAGAGTCTTAAGTACAGTAACCCAGGGAACCTCCAGTTTAAATCACTGCCTGCCAGAACCTTGAAAAGTGTACCAAGGGATGCACGTGCACCAGGGATACACCTACACCTGCCAGCAGACACTGCCAGAGGCATCATATGGGTCCAAATGTATCTTTGCTCTGACCCAAAGCAGAGCTTACCTTATGATTCTCTGAATTGTAAAATGTAAATCAGATTTGCATTTCAGAATTCATTCCAGGTTTTATGTGTTAAGTTTTTAGCTTAGCAAGTAAGGAAAATTTAAACATTTAATAACCAGTCTTGACAGAAAAGAGGTTTCTAGGGATTAGACTGATTAACTCTTTCACACATCAGTTGGGTAACTGAGTTTAGTACACTTTGAATGTAGACATGAAAGATAGAAACATAGCCTGGACTAGAATCCTGTTGGTTTATTTGGAACCCCAGAGAGCTATGCAAGTGAGGTAGATGGTCTGGTATTGAAATGATGGGGTTAGTACAGCCATCATCTCTCAGAAACTACAGACTACTTTCATCTTTTCCTCAGAGTTATTCATTAAGATAACTTGTTGAACAATCAGAAGGGAGATGCAATGTTATGTAAAGAATACAAAGGAAATATCTTTTGCCTTCTTCATTCATTACATTGCATTATATTTACCCTTAATTTATGAAAAACAGAAATGAGTTTGTAAGGTGATATCATTGTAAATGAGAACAAAATATTATGCACTAAACATAGTCACATCGGATATATTTACACTAGTAGTACATTAAAGATAGTGCCTCTCATCTGTACTTTAGCACAAATCTACTGGATGATTTTAGCTATAAATTAGTACCTAACTTTCACTGAAGTGACCAGCTGGTAAAGATAAAATTCCCTGAATCTTCTCATGCAAAAAGTGCCAAGAAAGAAAGGCTATAAAAAGACAAAACTCGAGGAAATGGAATTCTCTCCTAAACTCAGGGCACAATACAGGGAGCTTTGTCCCTTCACATTAGGGTTTGTGGCAAGCACTGCCATTTCAGTAATAAATAACATTGACATTTGTCCCTTTCAGTATGAATAATATCATTAACATATGATGAAATGCAGTCAAGTTAGAGCAGCATAATAAGTTATTATTTAAAATTTAAGGCACCTTAGCTATCTTTGTGCATACATTTGCAAAGAAAAAACATGCTAGCTTAAACTTCAGTAGTAGAGGTTTAATTTAAAGCAGTCTACCCCTTACAAGTTTACAGACACGCATTATCTTACTGCTATTCTAAGATGTTTATATGGTCAGCTATGGTGTCTTAAGAAGGGTCACCCATTTAAACGTTGATTTAAATCATATTTTGTTGTGTACAAAGGCTCAAAGGGCACCAGATCGTGGCTCCAGGCTTCTCAATTTATTATACTGATTTTATATTACAGAAAATTAATGCTGTCTATAAAATATACTGAGTTCATAAACTAGATGGAATAACACAGGTTGGGAAATTCACACATACACAACATTAAGTGATAATGATATATCTATTAGTCATGGCCAAACTGTAAGCAAGATTTGTTTGTTCAATTCAAGTAACCAGATGAATTATGCAAATTGTTTATGAAGTATCACTGATCTTGCAGGAAGAAATTGCTTTTTGAGACTTTGGGTTTCTCCTTGGAAGGAAGGTACTTCCATTTGGCGTAGCAGCCTTCATTGCGGAGTTGTAAAGAACTGTCCTGCTCCAAAGGACTTGTCGAGCCAAAAGACACTTTACAAAAGCAAAAGGGGTGCTGAAAAGCCTGTCTCCACTAGCAGTCAAGTGGAAATTTTTATTAATGCCCTTAAGACTTCTGGTCAAATAAGTCCATACTGCAAATTGGGTTTTATTTCATATGTATTTTTTCTCCATCCAAAGAGTTCTGTGTTGCATTCACCTACTTGACTGAAGATATTTGCCACAAGACACTAAGGTTTATTGTTTTCATCACTATTATTTTAAACATAATTGTTGTTTCATGTCCTTGGATACTACATAGCATCAAACAAAACTGTTCTAGCCCTGATAAATTCTCTGAACAAAGGACTGTATTTTAATTGTATATATTAAGTCTGAATGATCACTTTTAATGACCTTAAACCTGAAGAAAAAAAAAAAAAAAAAAGACAAATTATAAGATGCAGAATTTTAATGTTTCTCTGCAAACTGTTAGAGCTCTCAATGTTCATTAATATGACACTAGGAACAAAACTATACATTCCTATTTCTTTCAACAGATACATGTCAAAATCAGGTCCTTCAGCTGGTGAGCATCTGTCATAGCTGTGTGAGTTCATCTTAGGGAACACAGAGTTCTCAGCATTTAATTTTGGGAATTATATTTTGCAATCCTTAGCAATATTACTGGTGACACTGTGAATAGCTGCTGCAGGTCATGCAGTTGGGGAGTTTTAAGGGTGTCTCATTTCCAACTGTCTAGCATTTTTATTTTGCATTTCAACACTTATGAAAATGGATAGTATCTCAGGGCATCTGTATAAAAAATAGTCAGCTAACAAGGCTAATAAATAAACTTCTGGGTCATAACAATGCCAAAACAGTCTTCCATTATGCACCACAGTTTCTTGAATGACAAAACAAAACTGATACTTAGCTGAAACATTGCCAGACTAAGGGTAAAATGAAGTTGTGTCCAAATTTTTAGAACCACTGATGATATGTGAGTTGAGAGAAACCCTGATGGAGCTAAAAGTTCATAAGTGTTGTTTTTTTCATGCAGGGAGAAATTGACGTTACTTCTTAATTTATAGACAGAATGAAAGAGGCATCCTAAAAAATACAAGGCACATGCAACATCATTCAAGAGCTAGAGTTATGTGGTGGTCCAGGAATTTTAATTCAGAGTCCTGATTTACTGTTACCATGTGTATGCATGCTTGTGGAAGACGGTTAAGCATATACAGATTTTGCCTCTGACATAAGCAAGACTCCTGCAAGTGTTACCCTGAGCCAAGGCTGAGAGGGAAAACCTTGGAGGCAAGTAGTAAAGAAAAAGACAATGCATAAATTGGCTTGGGAGTTCTGCTAGTTTCATTAAAAATTGAACAAAAGGTGGTTTTGCTTGGTAACCGCAAGAACATCAACCACAAAAAAAAAAAAAAAAAAAAAAAAAAAAAAAAAAGCCTTCAAATTTATGCTGTAATATAAACAATCTGTTCAATTTGGAATTCTGGGTGACTCAATAAAAAACAAAATAATGCTGGTTGGGGAGTTTAAAAGAGGCAGAGAGGATCCACGTAACCCATCAAAGGTATCTATTTCTATCCAAAATCAAGAGTCCCCCCTGTCCCTTGCCATCTTTACAAAATGCTTAGGAAGCTCAAGAAAGTTGATCCTTTTTTTTTTTTTCCCCCTTGCTTTTTTTGTTATTTCCAGCAGAGCTTTTCTCATTAGCAGTTTTTTTCCTTAGGAAATCTTTGATGAACTCAGTAGTATTGCTGCTCAGTGTGGAATATGGAAAGCAAAAGCACAGATTACATGAAGGCTGTTCAGCAATTCAACCCCTTAGACACTTTCTTTTCTGGCTGATACATTCCATGTGATCTGGCCAGAAACAGTTGTTCTCAGTGAGGTTCCTGCCACTATTTTCCTGCAATTCTTCAACCTTAGAGGTGCGGACTTGCCAGATAGTATTTCAATTAAGCCCGATAAGCAGTTTCCATACAGAAAGCATGAACAATTCCGTTATATATCCATTTTTATAAAGTATCCCAAATCCCATTTGTACTAATGAAAGTCTCTACTGACAGCTATATTGTCATTCAAGATTTACAACAATAACAATGATGCTGTGGCACTGTATTCATACTTCTGAGTTTCTATTCTAAAACACAATACAATTTAATTGTACTTGCAGGATAGTCACTGATATGATAATCCTATGGGAGATTATTATATTTCAGATGGACCTTCACTGAATTTCTTTGACTTGCATAGGGTGAACTATGTGTAATCAACATCCCTTCAAGGACCTCCAATAAAAGTACAAATTAATTTTTGATAATGATTCTGATGTGATGTTGGAACTGTTTCTTTAAGATATAGGTAAACAACATCTGTAAATCTGCAACTATTTTTATACAAATGTAAAATATATATTATACAAACATCATTGAAATCAATAGGAATCAACCTATTTACTTCAATTGCAACCCCACACATCTTTTTCCATACCACAAGTGATATCAATACAACATGAAATAAAGGCAGGAAAAGGAGAGACCTAAAAACATCTTTTCAAGGAATTCTTCCACTTGCTATGGTCTTATGTTGCTAAAGTAGGACAAAAATAGCTCTGTGTTTATACTTTTCTTGAAATCAGGGAAAAAAATAGCCTGTAACAACGGCATGAAATTCACTTTGGTACAGAGTGATTGCATTTTTAATATAGTGCCTTTTTTTTCCAGAAAGTAAGTGCATGGAAGAAGGATCCTATATAGCTTCATCCATGCAGAATTTCAGTACCTAGCCTGGTTTACAAAACTGATCATCAAAAGTTCCCTGTTTAGGGAAAGCAGAGATATATATCTACACAAGGACATTTGTCACATTTCACGCCCACTGACAGAACAGTATGCTACACACCTAAGCTTAATTTAAACAGTTGAGGTAAATGTCTACAACTAATCTAACCAAGATGTGTGTTCTTTAAAGACAAAAAAGAGAATCAGCCTTGTTTAAGGAATGGCTCATCTGGCCTGTTCTAGAAGTCTGCTTCAAGGTAAGGTAAATCATAACCTGGATTCTGCTGACTAGATGGTTGCTGACTATGGAAAATGTTCAGGGTGAACAGGTCCTATAGAGACAGGAACATTCAGTCACAAGAACCCCACCTCTCACACTTATATACCTAAATGTAGGAAAGATCTGGCCTTTACTAATTGATTCATGTTTATAAATCATCTCAGCTATAATAACCAGCAGTCAGTCCTAGATTGCTTTAGAACATGTAATCTTGAAAATTAATATTCTTACTATTTGGTACCGAGTCGGCTGCATTATTGTTTCAATACAGTAGTTCTGTTGTTTTTATGCTAAAAATGAGCAATGACAGTAAAGATTTTGACACAGATTCAATATATTACCTGGTCTTTCCACAGTGTTCTACTAATTTATCCAAAATTATTCAGGGTCTACATCCTACCAACAATTCTACCATAAAATAGTGTTAATTTTATACTGGTGAAAAAGATAACATAATTGAGAGTTATGAAAGAAAAGGAGAAACAGAAGACATACAGGCAAGTACTAAAAGTAGTTCTTTGGTTTAGACACAAAAAGTTATAAAGAGTGGAAGGCTTAAGAAATCAGCCACAAATTCATTTTAGGTTAATAGCATCAATATATATCTGCTGAAAAATTCGGCCCAGTATCATAAAAAATGAAAGTATACTACACTGTATGTAGTATCTCTGGCTTCTCAACAATCCAGAAATTTATGTTTCATTGTTTTTATTTCTCCAGCATTTCAAAGAGGATATATAGCCTATAGACTGCAGTCTTTTCCATACATTTTATTTTGCTCTAGTTATAAGTGGCCAGATTTTCAGCTAGTGCTCACTGGCAGACTACAAAAAATGGTTTAAAGCTTTACTGATTTATACCTCTTGAAAAATATAACAAATTATTTTTCAGAGCAAAAATATAGATTCCTGCTGATACATCCTTGCCCTCTTATAAAAATAATGGTTTATTGGTTTCACATGGTAGTAAATCAAGATTTCAAAAAATATTGCCTTATGTCAACTTCAGGACTACAAGACTGCTAACTTATTAATTAACAATCTAACCAGCAGAGAAGGAAAATGCAACTGGATAGAAACATTTCATCATCTGAACCTGACAACTTTGCGCTTTCAAGACCTAGGCAACACATGAGGTTAATTTGCCTGAAAGTCCATGTAAAGACTTTGATAACATACTTTTCACAGCTTTCTAGAATGCCTTCTGCTCAGGATAGTTTATGAATTATTCGATTAAGGTAAGGAGAGATAAATCACCAATTTGTAACAGCAGTGGAAAAATCTAGTGCATGATCATGATTCGCTACAGGTAGCCGGCCCAGTGAATTGGGAGCTTAGTACTTTTTCATCCCCCTAAAGAAATGATACAGGACCAGCATTTGAACTGTGGCTACATGTATATGGGCTCTCTTTGAAAACATAGACACGATACTTTATAAAACATTGGCTTTTACTGTTTTGAGGAGGTTTTTTGCTCTCCAGAGATTTCTTTACATTTTCAGTTTCTCAGTTAGAAACAGCATAATACCAAGTTCCTCTTGGAGCCCTTCCATTTATTATAAGTTACCATAGTTTCCTTTGTTTACTATTTTCCATTGTTGGATAATATAGCTCATTCAGTTTCAAAATGGTGCTATTATTCTGGTACTTTATACTTAAATAGACTTTTTTTTTTTTTTTCTAAATCACAAAAAACATTGCAAAATGTATCAGTCACCATCAGTTCCTTGCATGCACGCACATGTATAAGATCAAAAGAATCTGAAATTAAAGAGTTACAGATGCTTGCTATATGCTTTGCATGAACAATAAGTGGATACCAAAGCTGAATAAATGCTTTTTTACTTACTAATTACAAAGGTGACATTTTCAAAATCACTTCAGACTGACAGCACAGCAGCTACAAACCCACTTATAAAATAAGAAAACAACAACTAAGTTTCCAGATCTCAGACACATCACAGCGTATTCATGCGTGCAGGCTGAGCTGCCTTTATGACATCTAGGACAGAATGACAGGCATGCTGTTGGCCTATGTTTTCACTGCTGACATCCCCAAAATGCCAGAGAGCTCAGATCTTACTATTTACCTTTTGATTTTGACAGACAGAAAGCATCTAAGAGGAGAATGTGTACACAAATGTAGCTGGGACAGTTGAGAAATGCTTAATATCGGCCCAGACTTCTCTGCACAGTAAACTGATCAGCTTCTTCCAGTGGTCACTCGTACCTGCTTATACCCTCTACTGACAACAGGGGATATTTTCCCCAGTTCTCTACCCAGCCCTCCCTCTTGCCCAGGTACATTTACTTTTCTCCTGGAGCCTGCAAACGCCATTTCTTCTTCTTTTGTTGACACCGTGTTTTTTCTCCAGCCATTCCCATTTTGCACCACACATTACTTATTGTCGTGGTTTAGGCCTGATTGGCAGCCAACCACAATGCAGCAGCTCTCTCTCCCTTCCCCTCCGGCAATGAGAAGGGACAGAGAGCCAGGCTTGGGGTTCAAGATAGGACTGGGATGGGGAAAAAATCCCCCTTTTATGATCACGAGCAAAAGGCAGACTCGTTAGGGGAAGAAAAAAAAAGAACATACATTTATTACAGACACTAACAACACATAACAGAGTAGGACAGTGAGAAGCATTGCCACATCTTGAGAACACCTTTCCCCTACCCCTCCCTTCTTCCCGGGCTCAGCACTGCTCCTGATATCTCTACCTCCTCCCCCAGTGGCGCAGGGGCAGGGAATGGGGGCTGCAGTCAGTGCTGCCACTTCCCTTCATCTTCGGTGAGGGGAGTGTCCGAAACGTGTTCCTCCTGCTCCATCGTGGTCCCCCTCTCACAGGAGACAGTCCTCCACAAACTTTCTCTGACATGAGCTCCTCCCATGGGCCGCAGCATTCCCCACACTGCTCCGTCATGGGTCACTAGCTTTCTCCTACTGGATTCTCTCCCACGGCTGCAGCCCTTCCCAAGCTGCTCCGGCGTGGGACTCCCCCGCATGCTGCAATCCTCCCAGCACTGAATTACAGCAGCGGGTTTACCTTTTCCCATGAGACCCCGGCCTTCTTCGGGCACAGAACCTTGATTATGCCGAGCAGGAGCCACAGGCCACAAATCAATGTCTGCTCCACCGTAGATCTCCATGGGTGGCAGGGGGGGCCGCCCTGCCATCTCCCCACAGGATACAGGGGGGTCTCTGCTCCAGCACACCTCCCCCCTCCTTTCTTCCTCCGTTCCTCTACTGACCTTGGTGTTCATGCAGCTGCAGCAACTCCTCCTCACAAGTCCCACTGCACGTCACCACGTCCCTTCTTAAATACATTATCGCAGAGGCACAGCCAATTGGCTCAATTTCCCAAACAGAAGTGGAGCTGACGTGGAGCTGGGGGAGCTTCGAGAAGCTTCTCACAGGGGGCCACCCCAATAGCCCCCTCCCCTGCCACCAAAAAACTCCACCACTCACTCAACCCAGGACACATACCTTGAATAAAATTAGCATGCTCAAATGTTTATGACTGGACCTCACCCTCAGGTGTCTCAAGGTCCCTCTATAGCATCTAAATACACGTGTCATGGTTTGAGCCTAGCCAGCAGCTAAACGCCACACAGCTGCTCACCCACCCTCCCCCCACTTGGGAATGGGGAGGGAATCAGAGGGGCAAAGGGAGACTCATGGGTTGAGATAAAAACAGTTTAATAAGAGTAACAGAACAATACGGTGACAGCAGTATCAGCGGGTAATGTACAATACAGCTGCTCACCACCTACCCACCAACACCCGCCTGCTCCCGGCCAGCGATCCCGAACACAAAGGCCCCACAGCCACACTCCCAGAAGTGAAAGCCCCTCCCGGCCCACTCCTGCCTTTATATAGTGAGCACAATATCACATGACATGGAATATCGGCCAATCCGGGCCCAGCACTCTAGCTGTGCTCCCCCCACCCCAGCACATAGGTGAGGGCTCTCGGAACTGGAGAGCCTCTGGAATATCAGTGTGCTTCAGCACTCCTCCAGTTACCAAACCAACAAGAACTCTATTCCGGCCTGAACCAGAACAGTATCCACCCCTTATTCCATATTGTTTACGTTATGCTCATGTTCCATATTTTTAATACATTCTAATTAATTATTATCCTCTTCCTTGGTCATAGACATGTGCACACTGATATCATTCCCTCAGTCCATGGGCCATCACTGCAGGATGTATCATGAATTCATTTGGTCCATAGCTTCAGGTTCTACCTGGCACAATAGTCCCTTCAAGCAGGAGGAGTGATGTTCAGTCAGTAGGGCAGAGGTGTCCTTGGACCTGGCAGGAGGAAGGCATGGAGTCTCTGTTGCTGTTGGAGCTGGTGGCTGATGCATCTGACGCTGTCTGTATTCACAGTCTGCGGTAGTCGCTGGGCATCAGTTGCTGAAACCAGTCCTAACTTCATCCAAGTTCATGTTTGCCTTCATTAATATGATGCCCTTAGCCTAATACGTATCAACCATAACAAAGCATTGACAGGGTGGTGTGGTGATTAATCTAATACAGTTTACTGGCTATTTTCACCTAATATTAAGTCTCCTTGAAGCACACATCGGACTTCCCCATCCTTCTGCATTACCCACCAAGTACATCCAGGTCCTTGGGCAAAGGTAATTCCATGTCTGGGTTTACCTTTACCTGAAGTAGGAATAACCCAGATGGTCTTCCCCAGCATGTTTTTAGGGTGCACTACCAGGACTCTGTCTCCATCTACAGTACGTAGAATGTTTGTCTGGGCAGGGCCAGCCTGGTTGGCAGATCCTCTAGTATTGACTAACCAGGTGGCCTTTGCTAAACATGTAGTTCCCATGCTGCAACTTATTACCCGTGGGAATTGGATTAAGATTTTTGCCTTGCTGTATTATGTAACACTAATCTATGGCATGATAAAATCGTTGGTCCTGAGAGTAGTGGGGCATTTGTACTCAGCGTGGTCGTCGTCTGCGTACACTGGGGGGAACCTACTGGAATGGGTTAGTAACTACACCCTCCACCTTTTCTCCTCGGAGAGTCCACCCAAGGGGGAGATACCTCCTTCCATCTTCCTGTTCTCCACGTTACTTGCAAGTATGCTTGAGAATGCTGAGAACTCTGAATATCCATGGAATGCTCATATTAACATTTTTGTCTTGTTGCTGGAAGCTGTAGTGTTCCTCAATGAGGTTGAGGTTTTGTTTCGGGTTAAACAACTGTTTCTGAATACCACCCAGAGGTCTACCCCAGGGTTGGAGAGTTATGAGTGGCTGGGAGTGTGGGGTAGCATGGGCAAATACCTAGGACAGTGGGGACCTCCAGTGTTTTGGAACTTCACCCCTGAACAAGTGTGGGATCCTGAGAAATTAGTAAAATATTTAGAGAAGGTGTGCTGTCATCCTGACACCTCAAGAGAGACGCAGATCATTGCAACATGCTGGGGCCTGGTCCATGCCTACTGAACCCTGCTCACCACTACACAGTATCCTCAAAGGGAAGAGGTCTCTGCATCTGATATTGGCCGATAGTCCATGTCATGTGACATTGTGCTCACTATATAAAGGCAGGAGTGGGCCAGGAGGGGCTCTCACTTCCCAGAGTGGGGCTGTGGGGCCTTTGTGTTTGGGATCATGAGCTGGGAGCAGGTGAGTGGTGAGCAGCTGTATTGTACATCAACCGTTGATATTGCTGTCAGTGTATTATTCTGTTACTGTTATTAAACTGTTTTTATCTCAACCCGCGAGTCTCCCTTTGCCCCTCCGATTCCCTCCCCATTCCCAAGTGGGGGGAGGGTGGGTGAGCGGCTGCGTGGCGTTTAGCTGCCAACCAGGCTCTAACCACAACAACATTCCCTGAAAACTTCAGTGTAGTTCAGTCCCTCCCTGCTGTCTCAGCTAACTCATCCTAACAAGCAGTAGCCATCTATTCCCATCAGTTATTCAAACATTCTCTTAAAACCATACATTTTAATTTTCCTGCCCCTCAGATAGCCCTCAGCTACTTCTAATATATTATTTAGCCTCTATCTACCCACTCTGCATAATTTCTTAGCCTTCCCTTGGTATTTTATTAATATGCAGTGTATTTCACATTAACATAGCACTAATCAATTCCAAATATAATGATTGTATGTTAATACTTAGCTAAATTGTACATTCTCAAATATCTTACTTAAAAAGTTGCAAAGATTGAGGTTTTAAAGTCAATTCCCAGTTCCTGACTCTAAGAAATCTGCTTCATTGACTCACTCTCTTGTGAAAACTTTCCTCAGAGCATTAACAAGGAGAATGATGATATGTACTTTGCAAGTGTGCCAAGACTTCCTCACGCCAAAGCTGTGTGTATACAGTCTAGGGGAAGACAGGAAGGGGAGTGGAAATTCAGTGAATTATAAAGAGTTGAATTAGGCTGAATTAACAGCACATGATGAGACTCTTCAATCCGAGGAAGAGGAGATGTAGTCCAATTGGTATGTGATATCTGATTCACAGAAAGTTGACACTCTTCTTACTGGCAAGCTTGAGTAAGTTTAAGATGGATCTAGTAAAAACAGATTATATACCATTTAACTAGACTATCTAGATCTCAGTTTTTCTAAACAATTTGCATACATTGCAATAATGAGTGCATAAAACAATTCCCATCAGAACAATATAGAGTCTATATAAGAAATTAACAAATATAATATTTGTCAATTTTTTATAAAATAAAATAGCAGTCAGAATTCTCAAACTTCAATTTTTTGATGGCTGCAGTTCAAGTAGGTTCAAGAGGAAACATTTTAATTTAAATTGATTTATGAACTGGGAATTAGGTTTAGATTTTGTAACTGTAAAGAGGAGAGCAGAAATTGTGTGACTCTATCAAGACTGTGCTGCATTTCTTGTATGCAAAATAAACTGGTTTCATTGACTAGGGACTGTATCCAGACTTCCTTAGGTCTATGTAGTGTCACAGTACTGTCATTTCCATAGCAGTTAAAGTTAGCATTTATTTAGAAATATGGAGTAACTCCATTACTTACTTATGCTCTGTTACAAGCAAAACAGCAGAATATGTATCTGATTTTTTTCCCCAGCCTAAATGTTATATCTTCTATAAATTCAGGATTAAAGTGGGGATTTTATGAGGTTTTGTGTTTATAAAATTTTTAAATAAACAGATTTATTTATGTTCTAAGATTTTATCAAACCCCAAATTGCAGAAGAGTTAATTTTCCTTTAAAAGCTCTGCATATAAGGAAACTGATTTCATTGGTATATATTAGATAATTATTTTTTTCTCAAGCTTGTGTTTTTCTTGGAGGGGTTGTGAGGGCAGAAAGAGGTTGGATTTCTTTTTTAAAAAACCTTTTTCCTTTTGGAGGAGAGGTAATATGAACAGCTTCCTGAATACTTACACAATTTTATCTAAATTTTCTTGTCAGGTGTGAAGACCTCTGTATTAGAAAAGATTCCACCATCACTAGAAGCAGGACTATTGTGCTGCCTACTCAATTTTGGAACATTGCTGTTTCCTTCACAAGACAGCACTGAAAATAGGGCACCAATCCCAGAGGTTGACAGTTCATTTCAGAAATAAGTTGAAACAAGAAAATCAACAGACAGCTCTTTTACCTTAAATACTGTCTTTGGTATGAAAAAGATAACAGGTTACAAATTGAAGTGTTACAGCCTCCTTGGCTTGATGGTACTAGTAATTTTCAAAGATTCTCTGTGTGTTTGTGTGAGACACAAAGGGGGAGAGAGAGACAGACATGGAGAAAGACTGGAAACTCCTTGATAAAACACCCAGTCTTATGCCTGAAGTAGGTAAGCAATGAGAAAAATAGTAGAAAGTCAATCTACATTACAAAATATCAATTATTTTAAATTACTGTTTTTCTACATTGTGGTAATAACCTGGTATTAGAAAGGTCAGCAGTAATTTCCAGTACTGACAACCCCATGACATATAAAGAGATTTTTTCCCTACTGCTCAGTGTCTGTATGGATGAGTAGAGCAGATGACAGCTGCATGTAAGCCAATATAAAACTTCCAAGTAATTTTTTAGCCTTTCATCCCAAAGTTACCTTACTCAGCAGAACAACCTCTCTCATGTCCTGGAACATGCAACTTTAAGTTCCATCAGTTGAGATGAAGAAGAAAGCAATTCTCTCTTGCAGAAATTTTCACGGGTATGATCACTCATTAATCCTATCAGGTTATCAGTACACAAGCAAAACTTGTATTTTTCCTCTCTTAATTTAGACAATCCTTAACCTACCAGCACCCTACCTCCCAATCCTCTCAAAGTATGAGAAAAAAAAAAAAATAAAAAAAAATAACAAATTTAAGAATAATAATTTAGCAATACAAGAAAATCTACTTATGCTAGTATCATTTTCTTTGGCTAATGTAATTTCAAGCTGTTGCTATAAGCTTTGAGGAATTTCTCTCCAACCCATCATCTTCTAAAAACCTGAATCCTAGCTAAATTACATTTTTCAAAGAAAGTGAAAGTTCAGAATTGGCATTGGAGTAAAACTAATCATGATGTCAGTAAAATAAGTAACAATAGATTTAATATGCAAAATCCCCAAAATCAAGAGCTTATCTATTCTGAATAAACATTGAAAGATCACATTAGTACAGAAAACCTTCCCTACAATTTCCACCCCCAGGTTATCCTCTCCCTCCACACCTCCTAATCCTTCTAACATGCACTACAAACTACAGTACTATATATTCTACCATTTTTCTGATATTCACTCTCTAAGAAATTGTTGCATGATTACTGTCTGCAATTTTTATTTTTACTCATTTGAGTCCAGGAAAAGTAGGGAACCCAAATTTGGCCTGCAGCTTAAAGAAAATCTTTGAAGTACTAGCCTTTCATCGGTGACACGGTATATTTCAAATAATTTCTACAAATATTGGTATTTTTCTTTAGTTATATTTTATTCTAGCATATGTAGCATGTCATACAACAAAAAAAGTTTACTATTTACAGTAACTAACCATAAATACTGGATTATTATTGTAAAACAAATATATTATATTTGAAAAACAACCTATGAATTCTGTCAGTTGCACCAAAATAAACTAGGTTCACAGGTCAGCTATACCTGAGCAACTATTTGTGAAGCTATCCTTTTCTTGTCTGTTAAGTATCACCACTCAACTGAGATGCCACATGTGACTTCATGAACACTCCCTGTCATTCAAATCTAGTTTAGGCTAAAAAGACTACCTAAAATCACTGTTGGAAGCAGTTTGAAATTCTTAATTAAGATTAATCTCATCAACTTCCCCATAAAAGAATCCAAAAGTGCTTATAAAAAAAGGATAGGTGGTCAGTGTCATATAGATAAGGAAAAATTATTCAGTTCTTATTTATCTGCAATAGGCTGATATATCCCATGATATACCATCATACCAACTCTACTACAATGTCTACGTAAATTCTGCTTGAAGACTGTTTGGCCATCACAAATATAGTTGGTTTCTATTTCTAATATACATGCATTAACATAAGAGCCATAGAAAGCTCTCCAAGCTAAGACCTTAAGCAACACCTACATATCGATGTAAATATGTTTTAAGATATTTCAGACAAGAAATATGAAATAAGACAATTGCTTTGGAAAACTTCAGCCATGTCACATAGTACTTGCAGCTCATGACAGATACTAGTTATTAATTCTTTCAGTTGAAAAAAAATGCATGTAAAAAAACCCACACAAAATAGTAAAGTTGTGTGATTCAATTTTAAATACGGTAAAATAAAACCTAAGTGCAGTTTGAGGTCAAATGCTTCCAAAGCATTTATTAATATTTCCCATCACTACTAAGCTGACAGGAATAATTGTTTGCATTGCAAAAATTTCCTGAAGGGTTGCAACAAAACTGATATCCCAAATATTGGGATGTTTAACAAGGACTATTCAATTTCATAACCGCAGCTAGAATCTTCTATCTTATGGCAAATCTCAGAGGCTTAATGGAAGTTCCAAGCCTGAAAGTGGGGAATAAATTAAGCAGGTTTTTGGTGCAATAGAGCAACAAAACCAAATCAACACAGACTACATGTATTAGCTTTATAAATATGCAAAAATCTCCTGAATTAACCAGAAAGCACCTCCCTGGTTCAGTCAGGGTTGAGTGCTACTTGAAGAACTAACGGCTAGACCCTTATGGAGCTAAGTGTAGAGAATTGCATGCCTGAATCACAGCAAGTCTACACCTGATATAATTAGCCCTACACCTCATAACTGCAGCCCTCAAATTAACGTGGCTGTATAGACTGTATAGAAATCTGTGACTGAGCAAGCATCTCTTCCCAGAGTAGTGATGCTCTACAGAGGGATCTACTCCATGGTTCAGCATCAGCTCAAGGACTTATAATGTAGCATGAGATGACTGTGCTATGTAGATATACTAGGATACCTGTCGTAGAAAAAATAAATATTTCCAGAAGTAAAAATGAAAATTAATAATTCAATTTATTTAAAAAAATAAAACCAACAATAGCCCAAAGCTTCAAGAGAAAATAAAATATACAATGTAAATGGGAAACAGGCTACTTTTTTCTAGGCTTTGTTTTCATTTTAGGTGGTTTCACAGCAGTGCAATTCTAGTGACTTACCACTCTATAAAGGGAAAAATAAGCTCTTGAGCAGATAGATGGTCCTGAAGAAAATTCTCATAGCTGAATAATGCTGAATTTGGGGGAGTTTAATTCCATAGTTACCTCTTGGCAACCGCTCTGGGACTTTAAAATATTAGCTAGATTCTATTTCTACCTAAGCCTCTTCATAATTATATTTTTCTGAGGAAAATATACAGATAAATAAAGATGACACGGGAGAAAAGGAATGCCACTCTGAGACATTTCTCAAAAGAAGATTATGGTGTCTGTGTAAATGAAGAAACAGTTGAAGGTGAGATCTGTGGAGGTAAATGAGAAAAAGTGCACTCAGAGATGAAACAGGAAATATCCTACTGGAAAAATCATAACTTATCTTTAATTTGCTCCAGAATAGTGGGGGAAACATGACAGGAAGACAGCAATTTTTTTTTTTTTTTTTTTTCCTATGGTAAATAATGAAAACATACTAGAACTAAGGTCTCATGAGAAGACATACTTGAAGAAAGAGTAAAGTAAGTCAAGAATATTTTGAGGTCAAACAGTATTCCTCTAACATTTCAAAGAGGCTAACTTCCCCACGTAGACAAGCATTAACTGTAGGTACAGCTGGCACCGATCAGTAAACAATAGTACACTGATTTTTGCTTCTTTTAACATGTGCAACAGAGGGCACATATCACAAAATAAACTAGCTTTAAGCAACTGAGCAGTTCCAAATTCATAACAAACAAACCATACATTTCAAAAAAGCTTTACTGTCCCTTTGCTTGTACCTTCAAGCAAAGAGATAACTGAATCACAACAAAATCGTTTTTTTACTTAGCTTTGTAACTCCCTTGTGGTAAAAGAATATAACAGATAACACTTCCTTTCTCAAGCAGACAAATGAAGAACAAAGCTGGCCAGCTTCAAAACAGGACTTTGGAGGAATTTCAGCAAGGTACCTAATAGTGAAATTGTGAAAAGCCTTCTGCAGGCATGCAAAATCCCCTGGCACATGTCTGAGCTACTGCTTCTTTCTGAGCATACCAAGAAGGGTGTTAGCAGTGGGAATCTGAGAACTGAGATCATAGAATCAATTAGGTTGGAAAAGACCTTTAAGATCATCGAGTCCAACACTGCCAAGCCCACCACTAAATCGTGCCACATCTACACCACTTTTAAATACCTCCAGGGATGGTGACTCAACCGCTTCTCTGGGCAGCCTGTTCCACTGCATGACTCTTTCAGTAAAGAAATTTCCCCTAATATCCAATCTAAACCTCTTGTGACACAACTTGAGGCCATTCCCTCTTGTCCTATTATTTGTTACCTGGGAGAAGAGACTGACAGCCACCTCACTACAACCTCCTTTCAGGCAGCTGTAGAGAGCAATAAGGTCTCCCCTCAGCCTCCTTTTCTCCAGGCTAAACAACCCCAGTTCTCTCAGGTGCTCCTCATAAGACTTGTGCTCCAGACCCTTCACAAGCTTCATTGCTCTTCTTTGGACACACTCCAATACCTCAATGTCTTTGCTGTAGCAAGGGACTCAAAACTGAACACAGTATTCAAGGTGTGGCCTTCCCATTGTCAAGTACAGGGGGACAATCACTTCCCTATTCCTGTTGACCACACTATTTCTGACACAAGCCAGGATGCCATTGGCCCTCTTGGCCATCTGGGCACACTGCTGGCTCATATTCAGCCGGCTGTCAACCAACACCTCCAGGTTCTTTTCCACCAGGCAGCTTTCCAGCCACGCTTCCCCTAGGCCTGCAGAATTGGATGGAGTTGATGTGACCCAAGTCATGACCAAGCTGCATCGAGATCTATCTGGATACTTCTGAAGGGCTCAGATCTGCAGGACACCTATCTTGTGCCCACCTCACTGATCTCCACAGCAAAACAGCTGGATGAAGAACTCTCACTGGAGTAGTCTCTTTGAGAGACAGTTCTGGACTATGCACAAGATAAGGTATAAAATATGTTTGGGGGGCAGGGTTTGCCCAATATTCTTTTTTTGCCAGCATGCTTAGCCAATGAAGTAGTGTATTTGCAGAAAAGACCAGATTTGCAAAGCAAAGGATTAATGAGACACCCAGAGTCCTACATGAAAAAGGTTGAGGTATGTGTGGAAAGCCAGAAAGATTGAGAAAGGGAAAGCCACAGACTAAGAACAGACAGAGAAACACCACTGGTGCTACACTCTCCATAGCTGTGTTAGTCAGAATGGGTGGGCTGTATAGGAAAGGTAGTTACAAATAAGACATGGCAGCTAGCTTTATTACTACAAGTCAGATAAGCTTCATTAGTACTGCAGTCAGGCAGGGTTAATTAGCTGTTCTAAGCATCCCAGCTCCACTGTTTATTTCTGTATGGAACATCACCCATAGTGATTTGTTTATATGGGGAGCACATGACCAGTCAGGGGAATAAACCAAGTCTTGCACATCCTAGATTATCATGATAAGCACTGGCACATCATCTAGAAGTGAAGCCCAGCTCTCCTCACACCACTGCATATGCATTTTTCTATTTTAGTCTTCTATTAATTTTCTACACTACCAAATGAAGCAAATACTAACACTACCCTGTTTTTGTCCGTTAAAGCGGATCTGTAAGACACAAAAATTAAATAAAACACAGAAATCCAGACCAAACCTTTACACATGTCTAAATTTATACTATAGCAAGTCTATGTAAGCACAAAACCATAAAATTCATGCTATTGGCATCATCAGGTACCTACAGCAATATTCATCACCCATCACCTGACTTCTTATTTAAAGGGATAGCTGCCTTGTTCCTTCTCACTATGCTACTCTGTTATAGCCACTCCTCTGACTTGCACTTCACTATTATCAGCGTGTCATTCTCATCTGAGCTATTTAATGAAATTATTTTCCCGGTGGTGCCCTGACATGCCAGAATGTCAAGCACATTGTTGCAATAAGGTCCCCTAAGGGACACCATGACCATGTTAATGCTATATACTGTGCTTAAACCAGAACCTACTGCTAGAGCCTTAACTTTCCTTGAAGCTTTAATTGTTCAAGACCCAGGCCCAAAAATTTGTTTCCCCCAGTTAGCATTGCTGAAGGCTTCATTTTTTCACTGACAGAAACACACTAGCACAGCAAGATGAGTTAGTGTTTAGTTGTTTTATTTATATAAAAAAATAATATTTTGGCTTTAGAAGATACTATCAGCACATTATATTAAAGACTGTTTTCAGTGTTAATTATTGCCAAGTATCAGGCAATAATTGCTTTTAAATTTCACATAGTCTCCAGACACCTGTGATCCTGATTCCACTAACAACCACTGTAAACCTTTCTTTTCTTCCTGTTTAGTAGGCCATGAAGCAGCAGAAGTATTGTAACATAAACAAACCTAGTAACATTCACCACATGTCTTCACCCATCACTTGTTAACAAATTCACCACACTGGCCACTTCTCCTTCAGTCAGACACTTCCCGTATCCAATTACTGTCTGACATTATGTTATCCCACAAAACTGGAAAGAGTCCAGCTCACAGGAGGGTAGCTGAAGAGCTGTGCTTCACCACATTATGTTCAGACACAGCTTGTCCTATGCACTTCAATTTCAAGACTTGCATGCACCCTATGGATTTAACACCTGGTATTTCCTGGTTAGTTAAAGAAGTGCCTCCAAGGTCTGGTTCTTCCCAGAACCTCCAAGCATGCAGCTTCTCTGATCCGTTCTTAATTTGTCCTGTAAAGTACAGAGGAGAATGGTAGCAGTAAATTTGTCTCATTTCTGTTTCCTGGCCTAAGACCTGTATGCATACACACTATCACAATGCAACTCAGATTTTCCTTTATACTCCTAAGGATCTCTTTACTTTTGGTATGCCTTCAATTCCTCATGTCATTGTGATTTAAATCTAATAAATGCTTACTCCTTCAGTGATTACAAGAGCATGAACTAAACATGGGGAAAAAAATTCTGAGAAAAACTTTTCTACAACAAAAGATAAGAAATGGTTTGACAGAAACTAGTCTGGTCGAGTCTGTTCAAATGTGGTCAGTATTTCTGATGTCCCAGCCTTCCTTTTTTTCATGGATATGGTTTTTTTGGAGGTTTAGGTTGTTTTTCTTTCAGGGGAGATGGGCTTGGCAGGGGGGGAAGCTTCACTGTAACATTTCTTAAAATGAACATTTAACCTACTGATTCAGAATGCTTTAAAATTAAATTTACACACACTTATTCTTAAACATGCAGTAAAGAACATTTCCGGATCATATAAAATAACGTTTCTGTTCATCGAAATAATTTGACTTTGATATTTTTGTGCTGCGAATGAAGTGAAAAAATACTTCATATAACTGTAATTATAACACCCTCTCTAAAAAGAGTTATTCTAGCTATTCTCAGACCATCTTCCCCAAGACTTGGATAAATAGAAAAATATATTCAAATTTCCTCAGTATTTCATATTTCATACACAAAGAAATGCCTACAACTTTATAAACTGTATAAACTATGCATATATATGTGATGACTGCATTTTTATGTACAGCCTTCAATTACTTGTATATTATGTAAAATCCTGTTCCTATTCTAAATGTACATGTTAGCTTATAGATGAACTTAAAGACAGTCTTGTAAACCTAGTAAGTCATCACTAAACTTTGGGGTGCCTCTTGTACTATCTTCCCTAATCTAACCTGAAATCTCAGGGACTATAATTTTTTTTCCTTACTTTCCCCTCCCCCAACACAGGCAAGATCAAACAAAATTATTAAACTTATATCTGCATAATAAAAATAAAAAAAAATAATATATGCAAAACCTAAAATGATCTTTCTTGATAAAAATATATATATACACTAGTTTCCCTGAGTGATACTTGATTGTATGAAAGACTTTCATACAATAAAAAGCCACAATAGTGTGGTAAATAACTTCTGGAGTAAAATCTGAATGGAGATCTTTATGGGGTTCTTTCCTGTCCCGTTATTACATAGGTCATCTCCCCATCTTCTTCTTCTATGTGTATTCGTGCATGAACACAAGCTATTTACAGTCAAAAAGAAAGTGTCTGCCTTTCAAATTTCAGCAAGTTGTCATTCTTTTAACACATTAGAAAACATGCTGCAATTCAATAAATCACACTGAATCTTGACCTGGGACAGTTATCTTAGCCTTATTCATTGCCTCTGAGAAAAAACCTAAATATTCTTGTAATCACATTGATTTTTGGGATTAATTTTTCTCTTTCCCTGCCCTTTACCTCCATCTGTTTGAGCTTCTTGGAATAGTGGAACCAGAATCTGACTCCAGGTTTTTTATCATTATTACTATTTTTATTGCATCCAGAGCCTCTGATGGCAACAGATATATCTCTGGGCGCTTTGACCCAGAAAAAGGTCCCACTGATATGATAGAACATTTTCTGAAAATATAATGTTGTGCCTGCTAAATGTAGTCTCCAGTCCTTTTCCTGTCTGGATTCTTCCAACAGCACTTTTGCCTCAATTTCCTTTAATGTGCTCATCCGCCTTCTAATGTGAAGGCCACAGCACCCTACAAAGGATTTAAAAATACTTGAAGTCAGCATTCACTGAAAATTCTACCTTTTTAACTGTTCCTCTCATGCCCCAGTAACCTTATTGAGTCATTTATCTGAAAAACTTTCCGAAGACCCTTACCTTTTTACCCAAATTTCACAGAACAAATAAATATATTATTTGTGCCCTTAGGAGCTGTATTTATATATTTTTCTCCTGGTCTTCAGATGAAGGGAGACTGCAGAGAGTGTAGCAAGAGAGGATTGCTTTTTTGGCTTTTCTCTCCTCCCCCCTTTTCCCTGCTTGTCCATCCCTCCTTTCTTTCTGCTCTGTGTCTTCAATCACAACCTGATCCTGGGAAGATGGCAGTGATGAAGAAAGTTTTTGTTAGGAGGTAAGAACTAGCATTTTATATATAGCCTCAAACTGGTCAGACGAACAGCAGTTTTCTCCATGCCCCGTGAGGCAAAGTTAAAGTGGTCTGCTAGTGAAGTCTGTGGTCTGGTTTTACATCTAAAAAGGGCTGTAAGACAGCAATCATGAAGCAGTCTAAACATTTTGCTTTGAAGCCTTTTCAATGTGGAAAACTCATAACACTTCAAAGTGACAGTTTCTCTCTTAAAAGAAAATGAGCAACAACTGGGTTGATATCTTAAAATTTGAAATAACTGCACAGTTTCTAACCAAAAAACCTATTGCAGAAATAGTAGGGGATAATATAGTTTTGGTACACAGAAATCATGAAACACAGTAATTCTGAGTTACCACAGATATTTTAGCCAGAAATTCTCAGGCAGGCATTTAAAAGTGTGCCAATGAATTTGAAATCAAACTCTGAGATACAATAAATTAAAAAATATGCTGCCTTAGGTACAGAGTGTACACTGATGTTATCTTATTTATGAACCTGATTTACTACATAAGCTTTGGAGACCATGAATCCTCTAGCTCTCTTGGCCCACATGTGTGCATGCACACACTTGCACGTCACTGTCTCTCATCACTTTGGAGCCTGTTAGCAAATTTCACTCAGATAAGCAGCTGAGGTCCCAAAGATATGAAGTTCCCTCTAGTTTGACAGAAGGCGGCAAGAAAACCCCTAACATTTCCACCACTGGAGGAAGAGCTGCAGGCCTTCCTTCCAGGACACCATGGAAAGACGTTACATGAATGTCTCGAGCAGTAACATCTCTGTCAGTGCTTTCCCCCTAGGGGTTATCAGAAAACCCAGCCATATGAGGCTCAGAGATAAGCAGGAACCAGCCTTCATTAGCTTTGGTGCTTCTACTACTTCCTTTACTTGTCATAACAACAGCAAGTATGTGTATCTATAAATACCATAGGAGTGTAGGCACATTATGTGTTAAAGGCTACAGAAATATATAGAAAAGTATTTTTCCTGCCCTACAGATGTTGACATTTACCTCAGTGAGAACAGCAAAAAAACCATAAAGGATCAAAATCAGCCCACATGCCCTTGGGAGATACTCAGGTGACCCTTTCACAAAGGCATTATGCTAGACATTTAGGTGAGAATAACGCTCATATCCCGAGAGCCAGTCCAAATGTGCATGCAGAACAGGAGACTGCTTTAATTCCCTCCTGGCTGTGCAGAGTAACTGCTATGCAGTGGGGTTAACTGAAGTCTAATAAGCTTAGTGGCTGATATGGTGCCTGCACCTTATCAATAAGTATTTTTGATAACTCTAAGTCACCAGAACCCCCAGGAGAGACAATATCAATAACAGACATATCACAATCATTTATTTTCCTTTCATTCTGTAAATAAAAGCCAAGACACTCAAAGGAATCACAATGAATCTATACACTGTAGCTATGTAATTATTTTGGAGGGTTTTCTAATTGAAGTTTTTCAGACTTTATTAACTGAACTTGCAGACTATAAAAAGGAAATAAAAATAACAGAACCACACAGTGTAGCCTGTATTGGAAGTCACAGATCACAGCAAAACCTAGGATTTTATGTTTACAAGGCTTTTGTTTCTCCTTTACAAGATAAATCACACGTGGACAGATGGATTTGCATTTTCTATTTGTTTTGTTACAGAGTTTAGACATTTCTTTACCCCATTACTGGTTGGTTGCAATGTAATGACCATTCATAATTTTTATTTCTATAAGGATTTTCTAATAGATTGGTGTAGATATCGGGAGAGTTAAAATAAACTTAGTCCTAAATCCTCAGTTGACATAAACAGATATATCTCTGTATCGAAATCATCTAATTTAAATTTAGGTAATTTATAATATGTGAATTTGTTCTATAATACACATTGCTTTTAATTAAAGTGAATATGTACTCCATATAAAGAGGTAAAAGCCTATTAAGACCATGTCTGTGCAAGTTTCAGAGTAGGCCTATATTAGAGGAAACTTGCATTAGCAATAAATCATTCTGCTTACGGATGATTGTTTAAATTATTAATACATACATATAGCCATGACTAAATTGCCAAGTAATTTGTTCTAAGATAAATTAAACATACGGAGAGAAATCTTGGCCTTGCTAGAGTCAATGGAAGTTTCTTCCACTGACTTTGATAGTCCAGAATTTGACCTTCAGTTAAAGACGATGATGTCAGTACATCTGGATTTACAGCAGTAATATAAAGAAATAATGCAAATGATAGTAATGCCTTATGACCCAGTTGGTACTTATCCCTCTAAAAGAAATTTCTATGTATGTGTTACATTAAGAATTAACCGATTACTGATTTACAACATTTACTATGCTTTGAAGCAGCTAATTAGTTTTAGATGTCTTAACCTGTGCTAGAAGGTTAAATTGTTGTCTATGTGTTTTAGAATTATTGGCATTTTATTCATTTTCATCATGGAAAACTAGGACAGAAAAAAGGTACTTTCAATCAAGTCAATGCATCATAATTATTTCCTGATTGACAAGATACTTGATTACATTTTATACCGTATCTTGCGAATTTATGAAAGTTCCTTTAAAAGTGATTTCTTTACCTTCCAGCATGTAAGCATAAGTAGGTGATGCTAACCCTGCTTTACAGGTTTCTTCTGGCAGTGAGGTTCTAACTGGCTTTGGAATCTCCTTTTGCTATTTGACAGTGTTGGGTTTTTTGTTTGGTTGATTAGTTGTTTTTTTTTCCTGCTGTTTTGGGTTTTTTTTTTGTTTTTCTCCACAAAACCACTTTTTTCTTTTTTTTTTTTTTTTTCTTAGTGTGCAGTCAATGGAACACAAGAATACTAGTAAATTGGATCATTAACAAAAGAATAAGAATACCTTCTTTCACCGCAAAAAAAGTATTATTTTCTTAAGAAATTATTTCAGAATCTAAGAATTACTTAGATTTGAAGATAAGGAAAAAGTTATTGACCTGTTCAATTCCAGTCTTTTAATTCAAATGCTAAAAATTACTGTTAAAATATTATTTAGAACAAGACTTAATAAATAAGGAAAGAGCATCCAGGCAGCAATACTGAGGAAACAGTAACAAAGTAGTTGAAAACAACTGAAGTAACAAAATCAAAGCTTCATCTCTGTTCTCCAAGTGTCTTTTTACATTCTCTTCTATTTCCATTTCCCATGGATAAATAATTATACATGCACTCATAATCACTTCAGTGAAACTGTGATTTTAACCTCAGGGTCCAGTCCAGAAAAGCATTCAAGTGTTTTGAGTCTCACTGAAATCAATGGTGGATTACTCACATAACTAAAAAGCATGAGTTTAAGCTTCTGCCTGGAACAACTACATAGTTTATACCTACCTAGAGGTTGTAAATTGCGAGGGCAGGTAAAAACATCAACAGCCGGAGCTGTCCTGGTCTCTTGATAAGACCATACTCTTAGATGCATATACCCCCTTGGTAAATTAAGCCATCTGAGATAAAATTTTCCATACCCAGACGTCTGACTCAATTCCCTCTTCTATCACAGCACGCCGACATAATGACTATAACTCAAGATGAAACCCAGCAAAGTGCTGTTTTCCCACCCTATCTCAATGCCTTGATCTCCATACAAAGCAAAAGGGACATACAAAAGGGAGAACAACAGAGGAGACATGAGTTTCAAGGAGTCCCTCAGTCTCCTGTTTCCCTGGAGCACACCATGGCACATTGCAGGAGATGGTCCAGAGTCAAACATATTTATCTTGTTCTGTCCAGTGCTCAGAATGACTTAGCTTGTTAAGTGTGGGCACTTCACACTCTGCAAGGGAGACTTAATTTTAGTGTGAGCACTCATCCTCCTCTCAAAGAGGCACAGGATCCCACAAAAGTCTGTCCTAGTTACCAACCACTGAAACTTTTTATTCCCACATGCACAGTGCAAAATTTTGACTCTGTAATGGGACCCTAAGTCAGTCAGAGCTGTAAAGTAAGCCTACCTAGATCTTCTTTTTACATTTTTTTCCTTACAGAAAATTCAGCTTTTTTTAAAATGTAAACCATAATATTGACACAGTTAGGTTTTGCATAGAGACTTCAAAGCAACATGGTGAGAGAGAATATGGGGAAGTGAGGCAGGTTTAGAACCAGTTCTCTATTGGGACAGTATGTCCTTGCAGCTGAGTAGTTATTTCTAAGCTTTACTTCAGAAAAATCTGTGATTCTGTAGTGATGAAAACACTACATAAGGAAGCTGTACGTGGAGTGGATGGGTATTTGGTGTGGGAACTGGGGACACTATTCCCACCAGTGAGAAATAAAAAAGAGGTGGAGATTGAGAAAGATTTTACTGCTAAAAAGAATTTCCCAAAGAACAGGGAGTCCAACCTGAGACTTTCAACTCACAACATTCCTACTTCAAATTGACTTGCAGAAGGTATGCTACATCTGACCAGGTGAATAGCTCACTTTTACAGAGGATGACAACTTATTGCAGTTATCTGTTATATTTACTCTCAGCCTGAGTGGCAGATGCCCAACTGTGTAAAAATTCAAAGACTGACATTCAGCATAATGTGGATCATTTGCAGAATTTCACTTGTTTGAAAATTATATTCTAACTGTACTGTTTGATTTAATTGAAAAGATTGGAAATTAAAGTTATGCTACAGTTGCGTAACCAAATATTCAGAAGAGGAAGGGAAGGTCAGACAAAATATGCACATCTTTATGTACATGTATGTACATGTACAGATTTAGATCCAGCTCCTTAACATTTTAAAAATTTGTTGAAAAGGAGACAAACATATTAATGATTTCAGTGTATGTGAAAAACGGTTTGAAAAATGTAAGTGGGTAAGACATTATAGTCATATGTCACAATTTTCTTCAAAGACAGTATTGTTTTTAGAGGCAAATACAAATTCAGTATTTTGTCAGGAAAGCATTAGCATAAATATTTTTATTTTTCTTGTACTGGAATCATCAACCAAAGTGAAAGGAAGAAAGTATTACAGTCTGTAAGGAGAGTCCCCATGAAACAATGCAGTTTAAATGAAGTTAAGTTTAGATTTGGGCTTACTGATAAAATCCAAAAATTAATTAAAAGGAAGCTCAAAATCAGAATTCAAAACAGTAACAACTGTGACACACATGGCATATTGATAAAGTAGGTACCTTTAAAATAGCTTGTATAAATTATTCAGATTTTAAATATAAGAGTATTCAGAGGTCTTACCTGAGCCCAGAAAATTGTTGTGCCAAGCACTTTAGATAAAACTCAAGTTTGCTTAAAAATATATATATTTAAACCTCGACATCTTTTGGAAAATCTATAACATTTTATTTTTGTTACAGACAAACTTTATTTCTCTCTTAAAACAAAGTAACTTTAAACTATCATTTTGTAAGAAAGTGTCAGTGCTCATTCACAAAATGTAGAGCAAGTCTCCCCTGCTAAAACCCTCCCCAAAACCCCAGAAATATCAGAGGTCTTTTTGTCACTTAGCTGGCACATTTTTAAAATAGCAAATTTAGTCAGAAAGCTATTTAGTTTTATGCCTTACAGAAGCTAAGAGGAAATCCATCTCACACAAAAGCTACAGGTCAAGAACTACCTTGATGGTTATCTTTTTTCTCTCCCCCTCCTTTTTTTTTCTCTTTTTCTCTTTTTTTTTTTTTTTTTTTTCCATCTTGTATACATTAAGAGGTCAAGGGTTTTCCATGGGACAAGCTAAATGTGTAACAGCTTTCATTTAATAGAATAATCAAGAAATAAAGTACGCAACTTTTAAACTTATGAGCACTCTAAGCATTATTCAATTTTTAATGGCTGGACAGTTTTAAAACACATTTGGCTTCACATTATACAGTATAAGTAGAAACCTATCAATTTCCCCTTATCCCTGTATAAAAGACAGTTACTGCTTCTATATGACTTTATGTAGGACACAACTTACAATTTGTGAGAATGAGAGCTTGAAAAGGCAGCAGATTTTCCTCAAAACTGTACGGTTTAATGTTAACATCCAATAAAAGAAGTTGGGCAAACTCAATATGAAAATACATCCTTTTATAAACTTGTGACTAATCCTGAAAAAGTAGTAAGCTGCAAAAAACACAACAACAACAAAAAAGAGAACAAGAAATAAATATCCTCAAAGCACAATAATTTGTTACTGCAAGGAAAAGCCAGGACATCCAACAGCCCTTCTCCCTCATATGTGCACGTACTGACCCAAACTCAGGGCTACAGCCTCTGTGTCCTCTGCAGCACCATAGCAAGGGGCATGTTGAGGCTGTCTTTTGGGGGGATGAAGCCTTTCTGTGTGCAGGATTAGAGGGCACCAATGAACTGGCATTACAATGGGCTAAAACTCCAGGTGCTGCAGAGCCTCAGGGAATATGACCAGTGCAAACAGGTAAAACATTATGTCCTAAGAAGGAGCCATAAATATGAACTATAGAGGCCTGACAGGGCTAGCACTAGAAGTGCTGATAGCCAGTGACTCTGTAGTAAAACTGAAAATATAACCAAAGGAAGACTGACAAATTTAAGATGACATGAGAGGGAAAAAGATGATAGGCAATGAGGTTGCTCTCTTCTTCCCCACTTTCATCACTCAAAAAGATCAAGAAGGGAGAAGATAAAAAAAAAACCACTTCATCAGAGTTATAAGATTTTTTTATGAGGATCTATCACTTGCTATAAAAAAAAACTGGTAATGTTGTGCCCCTCCCCATTCAGGGCTCAATTTGAATGCATTCAAATTACCAGCCTCACTTGAAATGCAGCAAAGATCTATAGAGTTATTACTGTCCTACACCATGATATTGCAAAATATGCCAGCACCTCCTAGGGAGGCTTACCTATTTCATTGTGAATTTGTATTTAATTTACTGCCCCTTATCAGCCACAAATCTCATTTGTCACCATAGTTCCTGAGGTTCCTGTCTTCCACTGAGATTGCGCCACTTTCCCACGGCCTGTGTTTTCCAGACATGAATCTCATTTTGTTGTTTTCCTGACCATCTTTCTAATCTCTCCAAAACCTTTTTATTGTTTTGTCCTCAGTGACATATTCAATGACTCTTGATTTAGTATCATTCAGGCATTCCATTTAAAATATGTTGTATTTTCCCAATCATTCAAAAAGATATTCAGTAAGACTTATTAATATGAGCTCTTATAGAAGTTAGATGTCCTTTCCAACAGTCTTTCTGTTGCCACTGACTTTTGTTTACAGTATGCAAATATGAGAACATTCTTCATAGTTATGCCAGGATCATTTGAAATCAAAATATCATATAAATAGTAATGTCTATGAAAAAAAAAAAAATGTGAAGTTATATAAAGTATTCCAAGAAAAAAAAAAAAAAACAAAAAAACAAAGCATTTCCTCTTTAATTAAAAAATTGTTGCTTTTATCCAAAAAGTTAAATAAGCAGTAAATGTAAACCATAAGCTTGTTAAGGAAAATCTAGGTTTTATGAAAGTATATTAACTTTTTGCTCTAGGGTCTTTTTACCCCAGAGATGGCTATCTATTTTTGTTTTTGTATTTGTTCCATTATCTTCTTAAGGAAGGAAGGGAAAATATTGATTGTACATCTCAATATCTTTTTTTTTTATTATTATTTGAATTTCCATTTGAAATTTCAATTTCACCCTTTAAGGTCTACCTTAGTATTCTGGTTCTCTGCTACTTATTGAATATGCTTCACAGTAATTCTACACACTCATTATCTGTTTCCTTCAGTATCATAAAATCTATGTCATCCAGATCTGCTGATTTACATGTGTCCAAGTTTTCAACATCGTCAGGTCTTTTTTTATCTCTATTTCACAATAGGTCTTCATATTTCATCCTATCTTTCTAAAACCCTTTCGACTCTCTCCCTCTCCTCAGCAGTAAAGATGGATTAAAAAAAAAAAAAAAAAAAGAAGAAAATGAAAAACGCTAGAGTTTCAGTCATTTTAGAGTCAGAGTTACTGACTCATGAGTCACCAAATAATTTCTGTATTAGTGCCCATTAGGAAATCTGAGACAATCTTATCTGATTTGTATTTTTAATGTTGTAGCAAACTTGATATATATAAACTATCTTAAAGTCCAGTATTTTCCTTCATTTATCCTATAATATTAAACCATTATTTTTGTCCCCACTCACCACGAGGAAGACAATCGGGAGGAGGGATTTAATACAAACTAACTAAAATCATATCACAGACATATATATATATAAACTGTATTCATTAGTGTACTATGAAAGCTCAACTCTTCCCTTATCTGCTCTCAGTCAGGTAGAAACTGCTACTTTCCATTACAGCAGAAATGCTAGATATTACCTTTTAACCTAGATCCAAGCCAGGTGCTGTGAAGCCCTTTTCATTCAAACCTGCAGAAGCCCAAATGGTCTCTGACGAGATGCTTTGCTTCACGTTTCCCAACACCCACAAACTAGTGACAGAGCTACCTGCCAGAGTACATTCTCTCCTTCACACACACACACACACACACACACATGTTGAAGTCAGCTATGAAGTTTGTTACCACACAACCTCAAGATACATGCAAACTCTGTTTGCGTTAAGGGGCTGCAACTGTATAATTTTTCCAGTATCATACATCTGGGAGCATGTCTACTATACCAACTAGTTTTAAAGAGAGGGAGAGGTATAAAACCTGTTAGTTCCCCCGATAAAACTACAGCTGGTATAGCTTAGAGCATGTGAGTGCTTAAGCTTTAATTTTCTTAGAAAACTTACAGGTACTATCCCAAAAATGCGTCTGTAACTTCACTCTACATGAGCCATATCTATATTACATACTAGTCCACTAGGTTTTTTTCAGGTTTGGTGTTACCACTCTTTCATTTATTGTTGTTTTGCTCTTCACAGAAGGTGTCAGTGAGGATTACCACTTGTATCTCTGCTTGTGATATCATTGAACTGTGCTGGTGTAAGGATTTATCCCATTTATACCACACTTTAATGATAGTCCTAAATGCTGCCCTCTGCAATCCATCTCTGTCAGATATAAATGACAAGTTAAGTATAAAGCAGCAGTCCTAGTACTGCATGGGACTACCACTTGAATGTAGTAGGGAAAAAATAGCAATTATTGTGAACTAGATGCACAAATTCCACAAAAAGTTCACGCTGAGAATTTTTTGGTTGGTTTTTTTTTTTTTTTTTTTTACTCAACCAGTAGCTTAGGAAAAACAAATTAACAAAACCCAAAAGCAAAATCCCCCAAAACCCAACTGTTTTCCATACAAGTTTTGAATATTTACACATAAGATTTGCACCTGAATGCCAGCTTTTGGCTCAAAGTGATTTTTTTAAAGCCAGACTGTAATTATGCATTCAAAGAGAGAAATGCTGGACAACCTTCTCTACAGCCTCACATCATCCCAGACATTGTGAGGAAATTTCAACTGAAACATGAATTACTGCAAAATCCCAAATTTGGTGATAAAGCTGTAAATAAGCATTCTCATAGCCATAATTATAGCACTCCTGGCTTTTACCTTTAAGTCTTACCCTTTTGTATTTTTTTTCAATAATAACAACAGTCCTCCCTTTTTTCTTTCAGGGTTGTGAATGCTTATTCAAAACAGACAGCAACTGTTCTTAATTGAAATGAGAAGGGAAGGGAGAGATGGACAGAAATTTCTGGCTTAGAGACTTGAGTACAGTATTAGGTACACAGTGTCATCTAGAGGCCAAAGAGCTCTTTATAATAAGCTTCACAGTGAAGGGCTGAGTTTTTTCCCCACTTTAATAACTGACAATTCTGTCTCCTTGACTGGCCACATAAATTAGCTCTACAGAGATCTTGAGCTGAAGACCCACTGAGGCCATTCTGAAGATCTGCATCAACACCTACAGACGAGTACAGGAGTGTTTCACTGCAAGATGCACGTAAGTGAATGGACTGTATGTGACCAAGTTTCTAGAGACAAAGCCAGCTTCATGAACTCTTTTCTCCTTACATTTCCAATAAGAGTTTTCAACACAGGAAATAGTCACTGTTTGTGATCAAGAATTGACAAAGATGATTTAATTTTAATATATTTGTACACGGACTGAGATGGACATCACTATAGTTTAAAGTGTAAATTCATGTCACCTTTTGCATTTGTCTAGGAACATTATATAAAACCAACTTTCAGTAAAGAAGACATAGTACATCTAGAAAGAAATATGCCATCATTATTATTAAGTACGATGTAGGAGAAAAAATACATTTCTGAGAACAGCTGCTACACAGAGGAATCTGATCTAACTAACCAAAGGAGAACATGTAATATTTGTGTCAGCCCCAATATTAATTCATGACAACCTATAGAAAAAGATTTTTCACTCTGCATGTAAGATGGCATACTTCTCGTGTTTTCATGCCATATTCTATTGTTTTCAGCAGAATGTTCCCTACCTGAATACACAAAAAAAGCACAACCTACCTGACAACTATTCTCTAACATGGAGTTAGACATAGCTCTTACTGCAAACCAAGTCTAAATAGATTAGTATCACACAGAAAGATTTCAGGCTTGGTACAGACTTTGGATAGTCTGATTTCTGTTGGAAAACAAACCAAACCAAACCAAATCAAACCAAACCAAACCAAACCAAACCAAACCAAACCAAACCAAACCAAACCAAACCAAACCAAACCCAACAGTTGGAGGCATGCTGTAAATGGTGTGCAGACTGCTGTTCCAGGAGTAGTACAGGTAGTACAGGCTCCATCAGACCAGATCAAGAGACAGCAGAAGTGGTGGAGCACTGCAGTGAATCAGAAAAATCTCTTAATATACCTGTACACCCTTGGGAAGAAAGAGGGGGAGGTGAGTCAGACACATTTTTATTCCTTCTGAGCACTAAATGGTCACAGCTGCCTGCACCCTAAGGATGCTGTTCATCTGTAATGAATGAATCAAGCTTGGTATAGCTTTTTCCAGGAACACTGTGGTCCAATCCACATTTATGTGAGATGGTATCTAGTGACAAAACAGTACAGTTCATCTGGGAATTCAGGAGCCTGTGATAACTAAGGCTTTCTCTCTTCTCAATATCATCAGTCAAAACATAGTTAAAGCATAGTTCAGTTTCTCCTCCAATCTAAAATTAGTATTACCAACACTATACCTTCTTGCAACTTCGATGAAATCCATTTATATATTATTTTTTATTCCTAACTGCATCTACAATAGTCAAAAGTGAGTGGCAATTAAAGCCTAAGCATATATAGTTATTTAATATTTTATTCCACCTGTTATTCAAATTCACCAGAAAGAATTAAAATATATATATATATAGTGGAAGAAAAATAAATTGCATGTAATTTATCTGCTGTTTCCCTCTACTTAGAGTGTACTAAACGTGGATGTCTGCAAGAATTCTCTGTGCTGGAAAACGCCTACTCGAATGTTAATTCTTCAGCTCAACAACAAAGTCTGCTGTTGATATAAATATTAAAAATATTGAACATATACTGGTTTTTTTATGCTCTAAAAAAGTTAGTGCTATACTGAAAAAATAATCTGAATCCTAAAAACATTTAAAAGTAATAAGAGTTACTGCAAAGATATACTGTCCAATTTAAAGCATGTAAACAAGAAACAATCAGTACATTAGTCTGACCTACCATTCTCAAAAGTACAATTAATTTTAATGTAAATTGTTAAATTTTAAGAATTAAAGTGCTAAATATAATTATTTATACAAGTAGAGACTGCACAGCCAGCACTTCACTGAAAACCCAGCTCTCCAAAGACTGCAATGGGTCTTACGCTTCATATACACGTAGATGAGAGCCAAGAGTGAAGCTGTTGTGTGTTCAGCACACAAAAGACAGTGAATAGACAGTTGCTAAAGCAGTCTGAAAACCTACAATTTAATAAACTAACTGAAGTAAATCAATGTCAAATAGCTAAATACAGTCTCTACAACAAATGTAGTCACCCCCCAGGCAGATTTGTCACTGGTTTATTGTTTCTTATGCTGACCTAGTTTATACAACACTTAAAATTTATGGCTGGCTTGTTACTCACAAGGTCAAACAAAATTAGAAACCTTTCTTATGATCTATTTCAGAAGAAATTGTAACCCATGTATTTCTTTGTGATTGGAAAAACATAGGTAATAGATCCCCACAAATTTTTGAAGTTGAAAATTTTATCACAGGTCAATCACTGTTAATTTTTTTTTTCAGGGTTGTGTCACATTCAGCTGAATATTAGATAAATATAGAATTTTTTTTTCTAGCAAAAAACCAATGCAAGCCAGAGAAGAAAATGTTTCCATCTTCAGTTCTCAACAAATTTGCAGCAAAATTAAATTTGGTCCAGTTTAACCAAGAAGGTGTTATAGGAGGTAGCATGTGAATCTTCTTGATGTGAATGGGATTGTCATCTGTAACCACACTGAAAATTTTGGAAATAAACCACTTGTTTCTCTTTCAGGAAAACTTTTCATACTTTCCATTATTATGGTTAAGAGTACTACAGTATTATTCAGCCAAAACTGCACAATAATTGTTGAATAGATATGTGGTACTTGGATAGGTTATTTTAGCTTCTCTGTATTTCCCTGTTTAATGTCCATTTCCACTGGAGCACGGCACCTGGGTAGTTCTTGAAATTCCGCTATTGTTTTTTTTCATCTTTTCCTATAGGCAATTTGAAAGAGGTTTGACTGTGTGATTCTTGAAAATATTGTGTGGTAAAATTAGTCCATTTGCTCTGGAATATTTTCTATTCCTAAGCAGTATTGACTGCTGGGTAAAAGCATACTTTCCAGCAAAACCTCAACTCTCAGTTAAAAACTGATGTGTTCTCAGTCTCTTTAAAAACTAGGAAGTCTTTAATGACTGAGAATTCATTGCTTAAGAAAGGACAGTGAATTTGGTCTATATAAAGGGTCATATTTTGTGCTGCAGGGGGGCTTTCTTTTTTCCTAAACTTGATACCTTTAAGATTCTCACATCACAAATTCAAAGTACAAGTTTCATAGCCTGGTAGTTTACTAAATTATAGCTCTCTCACATTAATAAGAGATATCTGACATTAAACAAAATAGGATACTTTTTCAGTTTGTTAGCATTTACAGATTCATTTTTAAATGATGCTTTGAATGACTCCTTTGCTTCAAACAGAGACTTTTTAAATTTCCCTCCCCTCATACAATCAGGCCAGAGCACTATTAAAGAACAGTGATAGCTCACTATTTAAAGTCACTAGTCAGAAAAGTGTCTTGAAAAGAAGTATTAGGTCTCTTCCCATAGAAATAAGACTTCCTTCTAATGATTTGTCAAGTAAACCCAAAGAGAATCCATGACATACAGAAAGACGGGCTTTCACAGAAAGATTTGGGTTTGGTTTTGTTTTGTTTTTAAATCGAAGAAGTTTTGCCAATAGCTTCTTCTATAACTCTAGATGGAAAATGCTCCTGAGAATTCAGCTTGCATATGTACGAGAAATAATGATCACATTTTTTTGTCATGTTTTAAGCAACATTCAGAAAAGAAAAAGAAAGCTATTTAAGGCATAGAGGTGAAATCAGGGTGTGCACAATAGAATTTCTTTTATCTCCCAAAAGAGCAATTCAGAGAGATGATTAATGGTTGCATGTAGAGGGCATTGAGGAAACTTTACTAGAAGACGTATCCATTCTAAAAAGATCTATTTGCCAGGTCTCCGAGCAGACTATTATATGCTGTAGGTAATTGAAAGTAAAATAATAAGACTCACAGAATGTCTGATATTTCTATTTCATATCTGAACACATAGAAGTTTATAATACCCATAACATTGTATCTACACTATATAATCAACCACTGGCATCTCACTTGGTCATCCATGAATTTTTAAAATAATTCATTACAACTTGTTTTTGAGCAATTTAGGGTTTCAGAGCAAAATTCTAATCAGATTTAGATGCTGCAGTTCACAGACTAAGGTATTTATTACAACTGTATAAAAGTTCAGTTTACATTAATACACTAAACTAAAATTACAGGGAAAATACCAGTTCTTCTGATGCCTCTGCTTTATGTGTGTAACACAGCACAGCACAGCACAGAGGAAGGCAAGTGAAGGTAGTTAAGCTCTTCAACTGAAACAGGTAGAACAACCAGTTGGAAATGGAGAGATTTCAGATTAGTTTCCAGATAGTGGAAAGGAACAGTTACATTAAGAAAGCAGAAGATAATACACAAGTTGGATGGGTTGCAATTCCATGAAAAAAACCCCACCCCATCTCTTTGTCAATTGTTGGACAAAGACACTAACACACCCTTGTTCTTCCAGCACCATGTTCACACTTACATTGAAGTAGGGATGATGCTCCAAAATTAGCCATTTAAAATGCAATATTAGTAGCAAAATAACTGCTAGTTGGCAGGTTTTTTCTTTGAAAATCAACTTGGATTAGCAATTTTGTTAAATTCTTTCTCTGTCATGTCAGCTACAATGGAAATCACTTGTATTCGCTGTCAGCACAATTGAGGACAACTACTAGTAACTTCACCAATAGTAGATACCACTGGAATTATAACAATGTTTCCAGAAATCAGAAAGACAACACTTCCAGCAGCATGAGAAGAAAGGAAAACATGTGATCCTATTTCTCTTTTCATTAAAACTTCATCTCTACATAACTGCAGAAGGCAACTTAATTTAATTAAGGTTATGATATAATACAACCTTTATAAGTTTAGGCCATAGGTATACAAAAGGAACAAAAACCACTACCCCACACACTTGTGCAAAGTAATAACCAAAAATTTTAAGCAACACCACAGTTTTTAATAAACTTTCAGCCACATTTGATCTAGACAGCGAACATATCTCACTCTGCACCAGAAAGGACAACAAACAGGATGCCAAGTGTTGAAATTATGTTGTGTGCATCACTACTAACCACAGCACTCGTATCTAAGCTTTTTCATACTCAGAAAAGTATAATGCTTTCCTTATTTGTTGCTTGGCACAGAACTTACTATCACTGTCAATGCACATCTTGCTCCCCAGAGAGGTAAAATGGCTGCTTCTAGCATTTCGTGGTTGTCTTTTACAGTTGCTATTGGGGAAAGAAGATTAAAAATATAACACTTTTAATAATGAAAAAATCTTTTTTCTTTACTGTCTGCCAGACCCTGAATCCTTCATGGTATAGTAGGGATGGTTTCAATTACAGAGTGAAACACTCTCAGTTAAGCCTTGCTCCTGCAATTGTGTTGTCTCATTTTTCCATTAAATTACATTGTTACCCTTACTCATGGCTGTAGTAGATAAAAATAACAACATTCTTTTTTTCCTAAATTTCATAGCAGACCACTTTTTTTTTTTTTTTTTTTTATGTTTTCCACCAAGAACCACTCAGATCCTGAAAATTCTAATAATTTTGTCTAGAATGTGCTCAAAAGGTCAAAATTTGCTTTTAAGTATTTTATCTGTGGGCTCTACTACAGTCATGTGAAACAAATGCTCTTTTCATTTCATGTGCACAGTACTTCAGAACAAAAATATTCTAGCTCTACACAATCCCAGGGATCTAAAACTCACTCAGTTCTTCTCTGAGGTGGAGATATACTTGTCTTCCAATATATTCCAGGATGCTAAAGCAACAAAAAAGAAAAACCTGTGCAAACTGCATATTTGTAAGTCTCTAATAAGCTATAAGTACTCAGCTGGGGGGGGGGGGGGGTGTGTCCTGACTAAATTGAAACACAGTCAGTGGTTAATTGTTCTTTAATTAACTTGATTTTGTGGAACTGAATGCTACTATAATTCCTTTATCTTATATCCTTTATTTGGAAGATACTTTGAATACATTTATCAAGGTTTTTTTCCACAGGTGAACTAAGAATGGTAATTTAAAGTTGAATGTTGAATTCATACTGTAAGATGTTACAATAGCAAAAGTATTTTCTTACCGGCTACGTGTAACATTTGACAAAAATGTTGTATAAAAATTTTTATAGTTGAATACTCTTAGAAAATTTATTTTTCCCAACAGTGCCTGTCAAGTCAGTCCTCAGCACCTTTACAGACTGCATTAGAAGAGAATTAAATTGAATACTGAAAGTGATCACAACTGAGGTCATCTCCTAACACCTTTTAAAAGTTTAGTGGATTTTGTTGTTACTGGTTTTTGTTTGGTTTTAAGGTTCTGAGGCATATGTAACCAAAACCACTTGATAACAGCTATAATTTTATTTAGTCCTTCCACAATGTCTTGCAGCTCCTCTCAACCTTACAGTTTCCTTTTCCTGAGAGAATGCTACAGGTTGTAAAACACCACTTGCTGTATTTCCTAACCTACCTATAGTCATCTAGTTGTGTCAAAGGTCATTTATATTTAACAAAACACAAAAAATCAATAATGTAGTTTTGATGAAACTAGGCCTTCAGAAAAGGAAGAAAGCCAGAGACAAACTGAATAATATTATGTTGCAATTTGTCCTGGTTCTATACCAATTCTGTTGTGCCAACACATTCTGTTTGCCACAAGCAGAAAGCAGGACAGAAGCATCCTGGTACATCAGTTCTTCAGTTTGCTGGGGCTCTTCTTCTCACTGTCTGGAACATCATCAGTATTGTAAAACATCTTATACATTGGCAGCACTAACTTAGAGAACTAGCTTGCTAAGTCTTCTGAGATCCTTGGACATAAAATTGCTTCAGAATTACTCATTTTATTTTTGTAGCTAAATAAAACTTATAATCCTGAGATGCGAAGGGAAATAAACTAGCCACATAGCATCTTGAATTCTTGAATTTAGTTCTCACTGTCTCGTCCAGAACCTGGTCCTAAGCTCCCTAAACAATGGATGGAGGTGGGAAAAATGGGAAGCACACTGAGCAGGGCACTGGGGAAACACTGCAGAGCTGAAAGGCAATTGATAGGTGCCACTTGTGTGCCATAGACTCTCAGTCGCAATGCAACTACATAACCAGTTCATGGCTGTAAATTGTCCATGTGGCCATACCCAGGCATGGCATGGATAAAATGATGATTTAAGGGACCTGGATCATGGCCAGAAAACCAGCCCATCAGCAAGGGAATGGGTCAGTCATGGACACAAAGTGGCAGCTGCACATGAGTTTACACCCCTTCATATCCCCCCCCTTCCCATTGCTTTGCATCTCAGGACTCCTGAATCTAAATAACTCTTCCTTTTGCATTCAAGCCCTCTTTATTAAATACCTCAAATTCACATCTTAAGTTTTTGCTCTTTGATACCTACTCTAGATACGCTTGAACTAGAAGGTACACTCAACTTGGAGATGTGAAAACACGACTGAGAGTCCTTCCTCAAGCATTAAAATAATATTTATTCAAACATATTTGCCTTCTGAATCATCGCTCTCCCTTCTTATCAACTTATCTGAATCAAAGCTAAGCTCTTTTCTTCCTAGAGATACTAAAATGCTTATTCTTAAACTTATTTGCTGTAGAATTTACCATCGCTTTTCATTTGTCATCAACTGTCTGCATTTCATAACTCATAATTTGCAACCACCTCTGTGAAACCCTCAGTTTTTTATAACATACTGTATATTTAATATGAGAGAGACACTTTTACTCCTACTACCATTTCCAGTGAGGACATTAAGGCTTTATTATGGGTGGATCGGAATGCATTGCAGACAAGCAGAAAGGCACCAATAAATTATTCAGGTCATTCTAAGTGAATGCCAATAAAATCTTCATATACAACAGCCTTGCTTTTGGAATTCACCATTTGAGGCATTACTCTAGTTTTAAGCATTACTTTTTGTAGTTTGCATTTAATTTTCCTCCCTATTTTTACATAGGTGGAGCCAGGAGTATTTAATTACCATGAAAGATAAGTTAGGGGAAAACAAATAAAAATAAAAATAAAAATAAAAATTACTCCATTTAATTCTCTGACAATAATCAGTAAGGAGTCTTCTGAATAAAGTACAGCTGGGAAGTACTTCATCTCTCCAGATTCCCAAGACTTGAAGACATGTTGCATAGCCCATTAAAATCTGTCTACCTTTCTTCTGCATTCTCTATATTTCCCAAATTTGTACCTATTTAGGGTCATGATATCATGGACAATAAAGCTTGCCTTAAAGTTAGTCTGCTTCACTATGTAACACAAGACATATATTCTCTGGTGAGTGGTGAAAGTCAAACTTTGCATTTCTATAAAAGGGCAAATGTGAATTAAGTTAATTGTTCAAGGAAGCCATTATCCTCACTTAGGAATATATTATTTGGCAGAGTGGCAATGAAGTGTAAAATGCGTATGATGAATCCAATTTATTGTATAGACATCAGCACTATATTCATGGTCTGCTTCTTGGGTTTGTTATTCTGCAATGTAACACAGACATCAAGACATAGCCCTGAACAAGGGCTTTGTGGAACAGGAGTTTACAACTTGCCATCTGCAGGGCTACAAAAGGTCAGTGTTCCCCTCAGAAACTCTATATGTGATACACTACCATTGAAGAAGCAAAATTCATACTGGAAAATTTAAAGTTCAATAATCTTCAAATACTTACTACTTTCTAGGGATCTATGCTTACATTCTGGGCAATATTTTGGAGATGCATGTTGATAAGAATGTAAAATACATGCACACACAAGTTATAAAATTCAGCTTTGACTTCAGAAGCAAAACAAAATGAAAGACCTGTAAAGAATGAATAAAATTATTAATGGTAGTCTGTTTATAGCTCCTCCTCTTCTCATCCTCTGAAAACTCAGTCATTTCACTTGTTCGGTAACAGAGTTCAATTTTCAAAAGCTGTGTGGAGTATTGAGTGCCATTTTGAGTGGCCAGATTCAATGTGTGTTTTAAAACTAAATTACTCTAGGTTTTTTTAGTATTTCATAGTCTCACTTATCATTTGATTTTTAAGTGTTCAGAAATATATTAAAAAAAAAAAAAGAGTCATCAAATAGTAGACCAGGCATTACATGCAATGCCAGAGACCTAGAATAGTATTTATATCTCCACTAAGATAACAGAAATACAGGTCATCCCACTGTAGAGATGAGAAGCAACATTTACACACTACAAGATTAAACTCTAATTATACTTCAGAATAAGTGTTGCACCATGAACACCACTTAGACAAGGATCATGAGAAAAATCATTTCACAATAGAAACAAGGGTGTTTCTAAAATGTCTCCCTGGGTCCCAGTTTTCATGACTGCTGGCCTGGCTTGACTATCACTGGTCTGGCTTATTGTGCAAAGCAAATGTTGATGGCTTGTTACAATGGACTCATCCTTTGACTCACATATGTTTCTGCCTGCATTTCTCTTCATAGTTTTGGTTTCTAATGGGCACAATAATCCGAACCCCTTACTTCAAACCCAGAGAACTGACTTAAACTCAAAAAATCATGCTAAATTCTGCCATTAACACATGCAATGACTGCATGTGGCCCTCTCCCCTCCCCACCAAGTGCTCTGCATTTCTGATTTTTTGTTTTGTTTTTGACCAGTGGAATTGGGTGGAAGGAAATCTTTCCTGTCTCTTAATATACATTTATGAATATTTTTCTTCCCTATTAATGAGTTTTTCTCCGTTGCTAAGCGAGTCTACAGTATCGTTTCAGTTATGAATACTGTGTTCTTCCCCCTTATTATTTGTTGGGCAGGAAAGCCTTAAAAAAAAAAATAAAACTCCTATTGCAACAGTTCTGATAAAAACTGCATTGTCTTAAAAGGAAAGGTATTTATTCCTGAGATTCTCTTGCTGGTGATGTGTCAGCTGCTCAAAACACTGCACTGACTACAATGTGTAGGTAATAATCCACTCAGGAGCTTCCTCTGCATCTCCCCTAGAGTACAGCATTTTCTAGTTATGAAAAACCACTACATTTTAAACCACAGATATTGGAGATTTGTCAGAAAACAATGACAGAAAAGATTACTGGCTAATACGTTTCACTGATTCTTTCTACATATCTTCTTACTAAACATGATACACCTTGAATTACCTATTTTTAATTAAATTAAATAAACACACCATCTAGTGGCCAGCAAGTAGCCCTTTACTTATAAACTTCCCTGATTATTTTGTCAGGGCCTAGTACACTGTTCCTTAAATATACAGCATATTAAGAATACTTTATATTAAAAAAAAAGCGCCAAAAATATTTGGAAAACATGCCACAGATACCTGTTATTCCAAGGGGAGAACAAGATACATCATCTAATAATGTTTTCTTCAAAACTCAGGGGAATTGTCAAGCGAGAATAGATTATGTTTCTGCAACAGTCTACTCTTGAAACTGGACCAGATGTTTCTCAGTAGCTCATAATACTTCCATAGAGGAGCATTCTTTCCTTATGGTTTATTCAAAAGATGAAGTCAAATTTCATTTAAGAGAAAAATTTTCTATTATCATTAGTCACTAACACAAAGATCAGAAATTTTTATTCAAAGAATCATATGAAGAAATTATAAGAGGATAAGCCAAAGTGTTTTAAAATCTGAAAAAGAAGATTTGGAATGTGAGATGTAAATTCAAGTTTATCCGATGCAACTGAAAACTGACCTTGTTTTGAAAAATTACTAATTGAAATGCATCCTTTTGTTAAAACACAGTCCAAATGCTTTGTGTATGCAAGTACTCCTTGTTGCTAAGGAACTGGATTTCTAAGAAAGTAGAAAGATTTTGCTAGGTTTTTGAAACAAATAAAGTTGAGTTTTGTCCTTATCTTGACTCTAACAGCAGGCATAGTAGCTTAATTGAAAACCTGTCCAGGATTTACCTAAGAGCAAGCTTCTATGTATGTCAAAAATGTTCTTCTGGAATAACAGTTCTCAAGTCACTTCTGGCCTTTCTTATTTCAGTACAGAAACGGTCTCACTAGTCTTCTTTTGCTTATTCTGCAATGCAGGTTCTAATTTCTACACATTTTAGTGGTCTTCTGTCCTAGGTTAAGTATTCCAAAGCTGAATATGCGAACATTGAAACTCGCAGGCTTAGAGATACACAGAACAGCTGCACATCACCCCAAAATATTAACAGGCAATCAGCACTGAGCTACAAGAGGTAACAGAGAATTTTGCATGCTTTGGCTTAACTTCCGTGCGCCAGTTAGCAGAGTCTCCCACAGACTTATACAATATTCTACAGTACCTCCTTTCATTTAAAAACAGGTCTACTTCTTTTGATAACTAAATGGGCCTATCAGTTTAAGAGATGATTGCCAGTACTTGGCCCTAATTCTGAGGACACTTTTACATCATTTTATTTCTGTGTGGTCTTTCATCTACAAGGAAAGTACTCCTGATTGCCATAAAAGCCGTTGTGATAAGAACATTTATATCTGGATCTTCACTTTTTGTTAAAATGACAGGAGAGGTAGCTTTGAAGTGCATGTCCATACACTCTTTGTTTTACTTTTTCTTTATTCAAAACAAAGGATTATTTTGTGAGGTATCAGAGAATTCTAGCCACTAATCTCTACTTGGTATTTATAAGGTTTCTCAGATGTGGGTAAATGGCTTGAGAGCACTGCATGTGTTTTCACATTAAATCTCTGACCCCTTTGAGGTTTCTCTGTCACTATTAATTTTTTTCAGTGGAAAAGAGAATCACTTATTCTTAGAAACATAAGCTTTAAAACACTCCCCCCCCCCCAAATAGGTTATTTTTTAACTTTGTATTTCTCAGAGATGTTACGCTATAAAGAACCATGATTCCTCAGGTGTGTGATCAGTCTCATATTTCTCAATGCTCATTCAAAGAACACCCCTGAAAGCTCAGCAAGCAGGTTCCACATGTACACAGTGTACTCAGATGTTTAATATAGCAGCTTACCTATGCAAATGGGAGTAGACCACAGTAGACCAGTGGATCAAAGTAACCCATAAAACTCTCTCTTCCTGCTTTTCAGAATCTTTTTATCATTAAAAAAAAGCTTTCAAGAAATTTTTTCTCATAGCTGTACTTAGACCTTCAATAGTGTGTAATGGAGGAAGGTAATGGGAATAACATAATTGCTAGAATCAAGAGAGAACATGTCTAACACTGCACTGTTCAGTCAAGTGGGTGAACAAATGAAGATAGATAATGATGAATTAACTCTATTGTGGTGCTGAATTCCTTTTAGCACTCCAACCAGTATTTTGCAAAAGCTTACAATTTTTTCACTATCTAGGCATAGAAACTACAGTATCTCAAAAAAAACAACCAGCATTATCAGATGACAGACACCAATAGGTAACTCTGGAAACTACCTATAGACTGTTCATCTGAGACAAAAAGTCGTGAGAAAAGGAGGGAGCCACTAGGTTCCCTGTCCTGAGACACAACAATATTGAGAGTGACACTAGTAACAGAATAGGAACTCTTGGGTTTGACAGCTAGGAACACATAGTACTGCACTGAGAGATGCATTAGGCTGATAATTTTCTCCTCTTTGGGAGGGAGAAGAAGAAAACAGGCTTCCTGTGTGACTTTTGGGGGACTATTTTGCTATTTGGATATTGGTTACTATGAAATTAATAGTCTTAATCCCTATTTAGAGTCTCTGTTTGCTAACATAATTTACGCATTAAAAATTGGATGTGTTTATTTATCCAGAATTAGGATACATAATTACTCCTTTTTTTTTTTTTTTTTTTTTTTTTTAAAGCCAAAGAAAACAAGCGATAGATAGCAGTCACCTTGTTAAAAGACTACATGCAATAATATACACATTAACTGACTTACCTGGCTGAGCAACCAAGAAAAAGTGTTTGTCTCTAGCAAAGGGTACTTAAAATATATGCAGTTTCTGCAACACAACAAGAAACAACTGGAAATTCAATTTTTTTGAGGTATCTCATTCACTCACACTGAGGTCAATGGTCAATGTAATAATGGAACTCTCAGAGAAATACCTAAGATTGTGTAGACTGCTTTTTCTAGGTAGTTGCAAAATAAAACAAAAAGAAAATATGACCTTTTAATAATTAAAGTATCTATTGTTGCAGTCGGCAATCTGAAGTGTATCACAAGACTTTGATGATACATGCTCATTGTTACTTATAATGATAGCTTTGTTGCACAGTGCCTCTACCAAATAAAAAGTTACCTTTGTTGCCCTAAGCCAGTTTACAAAAACATAAAGCAAGAAAAACCCAACTAATGACTAGGAGTAGCAGATCAGCACATTCAAACCAATCTTTTTGTCTAGAGTCTCTTCACTGTAGACAGATATTATGAAGGACTTGGTTGCATTTTCTCAGCTGGATACCTGACCTTTCTAGTCTAGTTCTGATACAAGCTATTAAAGACAGAATAAACTGTGCTTCCCACCCTCCAAACTCCTAGACTCGCCTGTCTTCCTAAAGCATCACAGCTGGCACTGGATCTCCTTGAATTGCCGAAAGTCAGGCCCTTCCTCAGCTGGCAGGAAGAGCACGTAATAGGGCAAGGACACAGAACAAAGCGTGAATCTGGTCATGTTTGTCTAATACATAGCTCAGGTGTCTGCTGAGGTACATTCACTAGCAGAATTTCTACATGGAATTTAGCAAGGTAAAAAGTTCTGTGCTTTTACTAATTAAAATTAAGGTGAGGGGTTTTTTGTTCATTTTTATGAACTCCTGATGCAATCACACATACTTCTCTAGGAATTTCTTAGGGACCTAACAAAGCATATACATGAATAACTGTATCTGAGGTTTCCATATACAAAACCTAACCTCTATGAACCATAAGACCTTGGCCCAGGGTCAATGCATCAATGGTAAATGAATGGCCAAACTGAGAACAAAATCTTGTATTTTCTTCCTTATTTTCTATTCTGACAAGCACAATGGGACTTTGCTCTATAAATTGCATTTCAGCACTTGTGGAACTAAAAGACACAGATTTAATTCAGTAAGATATCTGCATGAGGAATTACGACAACAGTCAGTACACCTCATTACACGAGGGCATGCAGATCATCTTTTATTATTTTCACTGTCACTGTCTAGATACCCATGAAGTCAGATTCTCAGCTTACATCAAAGTTAAGAACAGCTGCTGATGCAGCTACTCCTAAGGAATTCAGTCTTGAATATACTCACTAGTGAGTCTGAATTTAACTTATCATGACTATTAATTCCTCAAGAGCTCATAAATACGGTTTCTTTCAAATATCTGCACAAAGAAATACATAAAAACACCTATGGTAAAAATAACTATGAATCAAAAAGTAAATCCTGAAAATGTAACTGCGTAGCATACCTTCATATGCATGTCCTGAGAATGGCTATGTAGTAGATTTAACTTCTTATTACTAAACAAGAGGAAATGAAAAAGTCATCAGGAGTAATTGAATTGGCTCAATTATTAGTGAAACAGTCAGAAGACACTAATTTTCCTTAATCTACCGAATTGACTAAACTGACAAAGGAGCTGAAGAACTGGCAAATTTGAACTGGTTTCAAAAAATCCTCTGTTGCTTGCAGAGTTCAGGATTTATTTGCTTATTTTCAAATATCCTGTGGCTAGATCGAGTAATAACAGGACAAAAGCACTCTCAAAATCATAGGGAAAAATATCCAACAAAATACCCACCTCCCTAAAATCCTCTCAAGAAAGAAAATTAAAGCATCCTTTGATTCAAAAAGTGGCTTCACAGCTCTCCAGTGTGAACATCTTACATTAAATTGTTAGCTGCATGCACAAGCACCCTGAAAAAAAATGCAATTTGATTTCAAACATGCTAGGGACTGCCTGTTCATTTCATAACGTCCCACTCTGACCACTCACATTGGCTTTCATTTCTTTTTGCAAATGAGCAGACCTAATCACACACTTAAATTTTCAGCAGCTGCAGTAAGAACAGCAAAACCAGATCTTTTGTTACATTTCCTTCCAGAAGAAACAGCTGAATGCAGGAGGGAAAAATTTCCAGACACGACTCTCCCTCTTCTGTGGCTTATATGACTGTAAACCACAGTGCTGCTGAATTTGGGCAGTGCTGCCTACAGAGGCTGAAGCTGAAGAAATTCCTCCCTTCAATTTTTGGTGGGTTTTGATTTTTTTTTTTTTTTTTTTTAATGTTCCAGAAAGTTTTTCCCTTCCCACAATCCCAGAGATTCAGTGCCAGCTCTTCTATGAAACAACTACAAGTTGAAAGAGCGTTATGGGTATGGATACAGCTGTGCCTTCTGCATAAGAGTATCCAAGGCACATGACAAAAGTTCTGGGGAGGAAATGGCTTAGTCCTCCCCAGTTGTGAGTTACATAAAATAGGTTGGTAATTTGCCCAGAAGACCAAAAAGAACATGTCTGTTCTTCACTACAGTATGAAGGAAGGCATGGGCTTGTCTGTTGTAAGAATGGAAATAAAAACTCAAATGTAGTCTTCTTTGGCCAGCCTCAAAATTGCTTGCGTGAACTTCTATCTTCCAACTTCAGGAAAAAAAGTTGGAAGATAGTGTACCATCACCAACAAAAATTAAAAAAAAAAAAAAATCCACACAAATGGCAAATAGTTAAAGAGTACTTTTTACCCATTCCATTATAAAACAGTAGATTAATATGTTACACAAGACTCATGGGAGCCAGGTAAGCTATGTCATATTAAGAAATTGACAAGGAAGAAAAGTACATCATAAGATAAAGTGAGTGAAATCACTGTTAAATGCTGCCCACAAAATATGGAAGGATGATGAATTACATTTCTTTCATTACAGTTCTCCTAAGATACTCAGATAGGAAATAAAGTTTCCAACCCTAGTAATTGGATTGTTTTCAAGACTCTGAAAGGAAATTCAGAGATTTCATTTCCTCTTCTTCTTGTACTGCCATGCTTTGAGAAGGACTCACCCCCAGAGAAATGTAGATAATACTCTTGACAACACCCTCTCTAAAAGGGATCTGTGGTCGAACTTGCTTACAAAATAAGAATTGGTGCATCTTCAAAGTCCTTCCCAGCCACAGGCAATATGCAAGTACTTGTCCTGCTGTCCTCCTGCTTCCAGGAACTGCTGGCAGCCCAGTCACCAAGAAGAGCAGGTAAAACCCTTTGCTGTACCTCTGATGTGAATGTTCTGGTCATATCAATCACTCTCACTTGTTCTTCATCACTATCTAAATGTTAAATTTTAAAAATATTACTGCCACTGAGTTCTCAGAATAGAACTACATAGTTACAATTCACAATATTTTTCAATATTTCAGAAACAGAGGAACCTCCTGAATGCTAACTTTAGATCTGGACTTGTTTTAGAGTGGAAGTCACATGTCTAGCTGTTTATGTTGCACCAAATCTCATCAAAGCCTGACCTCTGAAGACAGCTCAGAGGAGTTTATTTTTTTTTTTATCAGGGAAAGAAAGCATAGAAATATATCTGCTACACACTATAACTATAACCATGCAGAATTTTTGTAGACTTGATATGCCCACACAGAATACAGAAAATTAATAATTCTTCTTCATGACATGAACCAAATCAGCTAAAGATTTGAAGTAGATCTGAATATAATTTCCACCCCCATCACTTAAAAGACCACTACAATAACATCTTTAGAGACAACTAAAAAGCTCTTAAATTCCAAAAGAACAAAGTTTTATTTAAAGAAAAATGCAAAATAAGAATAAATTTACTAAATCAAAAAATCTCAAGTGACTTGTTCAGATAGAACAGAACTACATGGAGGATAAATGTCTCTGTTCTTGCCCACTGTGTCCTTGCCAGTGGGTCCTTGCTTCCCAGCGTGATTTCAGATGAATCGATGACTTCAAGTTGTAGTAAATGCTACACAGCCCTCTCTTGTTCCTAATAAAGTTATCTTCCTTGTTTGTGAAAACTGGCTCGCTAACTCTCAGTAGTCCCTTTTTCTCAATCTGAGAAATTTCTCAGTCCATATGTTTCCAGACTCCTCTGAGGAGGCTGTCATCTACAGCCTGTGAAACCCATTCTTTCTCTTCCTTAGCAACTGCTTGCACAGAAGAAGAAATCCCACCTTCCTTCCATAGGCACCAACATGACTGTCTTTAATTTTTAATTAAAAGGGGCACATCATATGAACAGTAAATGAAGCATAAAATGTCTATTTTTCAGTTTCCATAATACAACAGATCCATATATTCCCATATAATGCTATTACTGGCATCCAGATGTTTGAGACTTTCTTCTTTTTTCTCTTTTAAGAACTTGCAGAATAAGCTGTTTTGTCGTTTATCTTCATGACTTCTTGGCCCCTAGAAGCACAGGTGCATGCTGGGGTGTTTTCCCTCCTAATTAATCTTCCCAGGATCAGACTGGTTCAAGATATTCACCATAAGAAGTGATGTAGCTTCCTAAATGCTAACTCTCATTCTGAAATCTATCTTTGACAACACTATCAAACCATTGTTTCTTGTAATACACATAACAGATAAAAAGCACCTTGCAGTTTCCTTTTGCAATTAAATTAGTTCTGGGAAGTCATCCTTTGAGAAATAAGAAATAATGTCTGATAGCTACTACAAAATGAAACTTCCTACCCCATCCTTTTGATTTTCAAATATATATCTACATATTGGAGTACATGTTTCTATTAAAAATGAACATAATATATTTGTTGACTGAGTGCAAATTCTGCTTTGCAAAAACATAAACTTCAGAGAAGTTTGAGTTAATGAGGTTGGATATTTCTGTGGGCTTTCTTTTCTTTTCTTTTTTTGTTTTTTTTCAACTGATATTACTTAAGTAAAAAAATAGTTGCATGGCTATCTCTTAGCCTTCCCCAGCCAGTATTTGCACGCCTGTTAATGTTACTGTAGATAGGATTTCATGGTGGAGATAAAGGTCACCCTCTGTTCTGAGGACAACAGATCAAGAACTAGGAACAAACCCAAGAGCTGAGTGATGGCCCCTGCCCTGAAGTAGTGACATCTGTAATACACAGTGCTCTCTTCAGGGGGCTGAATGGGAGTTGAAGTACAAATTAAAATTGCAGGAACATGTAAAGAACACAAAGCAAAGCATACCATACATAGATCTCCGCATCTTCAGTTAGATAAGAGGATTTCTGAGGGACTTGACCAGGAAAAGCATCAGATAGGTTTTTGGAGGCAAGTGTAGAACAGATTCAACATAGAAAAGTTGACAAGAAAATTGTGACCAAGCTAAGCTGAGTGGAGAAAGTCCCTCTACCATTTTTATCAGTGACATAGAGCTACTGGCGTGACCATCAACCAAGGATGGGCAGCAGCATTCAGAACTGATTTCAATCATTAGGTAACCAGAGATTTATTTGAAGTCTTAAATCCTCCTATTACATTAGTCCACTTTTACAGAGCAACTCCAGCAAACTCAATGACTTCTAATAAGTATCAAGCTGTCACAGCACAGTAGAGAATCAGGCCCTTTATTGTCCCTCACATTCTTACAGTCGGGCAGGTGGGGGAACTACTGTGTTGCAGATTGGAGAAAGTATGGTTTGATGTGTGGGCTTTGGCACATGGTGAGCATTTTTGCAAGGAAGTATTTTACTGTAATTTAACTTTTATTGTAAGGCATGACACATCCTTTCCAGCTAATTGCTCTATTTCAGCTTTTAAAATGAACAGATCTTTCTCTCTTATGTTTCAGCTCATATATTGTAATGATATTACTGTTACTGTTAAAGGTGACCTGAAAATGATTTTAAATTATTTGCTTCTTGCTTCTTCATTCGTTTACAATGAATAAAAATGCTTAAGAGATTCTAGACTGTTTCCAAAGCATATTACCCCCACCTGTCCCTCTCCCCCTTTCTATTTTTACTTTATGTGTGTCACCTCTCACACTCTGGCTTTATTCAAATTAGGACTGTACATGATACATCCCTAAGAGCCATTTTAAGTTGGAGAAGTAATAAAGACTTCTGGGACAAGCCTCAGCTCTCTTCCGTGATCTGCTATACAGGATTTTATCAGTGTTCTACTCTGGGGAACTATCTGGCCTTCATCTCTTCTACATTGGGTCTGAAACTCTACAGTTGTTCTACTCACTTGTTAGACTCTTCCTTTTGTGATTGATGATTTTGGTGTAGATCTGTCTTAAAGAGAGGCAAAGAGGCAAGAGATGCTGTCAGAAGACCTGAAAGACTCTGCTGAAGAGCAGACAAGTGAAGCACCCATGTACAAGTGTATCAACATCTAAAACAAAAAGAAAAAAAAACAAACAGTCCAAACCTAATTCATACCACAAAATAATACCCGTGAGCCTTACCAAGATTTTTTTCTTTTTCTTTCAGGAAAGAGATTTGGATGCATTTCAAAAGAAGAAGAGGTGGATTATAACTTTGCAGGGGAAAAAAAAAAAAAAACATACAGAATTCATAGTTTTAAAAAGACGGCTATGCAAAGATGTTCTCTCACCCAAAGCCAGGTCAGAGAAGCAGCTGCATCTGGGAATGGTGAATACTCCTTAATCTTTACTTTATGTGCAGAATAAAGAGATCAAACCAACTTCTAAAACACCTGAACAACAGTTTTGTTCTGCAAAGAAGCACAGAATTCTATTTTTCATATCTGTTAAACTGAAGCACTTACAAGATATAAAGTTCCTACTGGGAGTGTAATGTGAAAATCCACTCAGTGGTGCATGTTTCTTTAGGAAGTTAAAGTGCTAGCAACTTGATTAATTTAACTTCTCTTTTCCCATCAACCTAATAGATGGGAACATTTTGAAATGTACAGTGAAAAACCTTTACACAAAAAGGATTTTATTATGTGCAAAACCAAATAAAATGACATTTTTTCAGTAGAGCGCTATGCATGCTGTAACCATGGTGTACCACGATAGTGTGAGGCTGCTGCACTCACGGATAATTTGAAAATCCACAGGTGGGCAAACATCAAAATGCACCTTCGGTTGCATAGAGTTGTTGCAGAGGTGGGTAGACAAACAGGTTAAACCACTGGAGTCCTGAGTCAATTGATGTATTCGGTATGGTTTGTTCCACCAGTACAAAACTGTAACTGCTGCAAAAAATGATAAGAAAGGTTCATCTTTCTCAGAAGAAATTGTCATATCCTGTTCACAAGAATCAGATTTGTACCATTTTAAAAAGATGTATCTTAATTTCAAAGGACCTATTCAGAGTGGCACAGCACTCAAAATAAGAAAAACCTTGAGCAGTAATACTCATGATGTGGGTCAGGATGGATAAAATTTAGATGCTTGGCTCAAGAACAAATCCTATTAATTTCTACGTGTTTCAGAGTTCAATAATGAGTCCATTGCTGCTTAAGATTTCATTAATGACTGTTGATGGGACAGAGCATATCCTCAGCAAGTTCACAAATGATATAAAAACGGGAAGATGGGTTTGTATACCACGTGGGTGTGGTGCCATTCAGAAACACCTCAGCATGCTGGAGAAATGGGTTGAAAGGAGCCTCATGTAAGTCTTGCACCTGGAAAGGAACAACCTCCATGTATCAGAACAAGATAGGACCCAACTGGCTGGAAAAAAGCTTTGAAGAAAAGGACCTACAGATTCTGATAGACATGCTGAACATGAGCCAGCAATGCATCTTCATGGCGTGGAGTCAGTCTCTGCCCCAGCAGCACCACAGCAGGGCTGGTCTCCAGCTCCCCACAGCCCTGCCTGCCATGAGCTCCACTGAGCCAGGCCCATTGACATCCCTGGCTGTCCCTGGCCCCCGTTCCCTTCACTGGGCCCGATCTTGACTCTCACCAAAAGCTGATGTCCCAGCCCAGATTCAGCTGTCCCCACTGAGGTGTTGACCTTGCTGTGCCCTGACAAAGTAACAGAAAAATAGAGGTTTCCATTTTGGCCCAGCTTTATGTACCCACTTATACATAGTTATCATCTAGGATATGGCCACTTAAGACTGTCTAGACAAAATGTGAGAGATTTTCCTTCACTAACTTAATCTTCTTTTCCTCCCATTTACATCAGGCCATAGGGTAACACGCAAAAACCCATTTGCCTACTGCTTCTAATAAATAGGCTCTAAATAGATTTACTGGACACAAATAATCCTGCAGTTTTTACCCCAGAAATTACTTTGCCAGCTATATTGGGAGAAGTCAATGAAGCAGTGAATATGGGTGAAGATCAATTAGACTTTGATTTAGAACATGGAGAAGCATGACATCCTTTACAAGGTGTGCGACTTCCTTTTCTCCAAAATCAGTTCCTGCTCTTACGTTTCACCACATTTTTTAGTTTTGTGGGTAAGGTAGGAGACAAAGTTTAACAGAAATTGCAGGTGTATTTAGAACTGCGTTACAGTACTGGGAGAGCTCAAAGCATAAGATTTATGGATTTTCTCCCCACATATGACAGAAGAAGGAAAAAATGACTGAAGTGTTTAAGTCACACAGTACTCAACAGTTAGAAAGACGTGCACTCTAAATCCAAAGCACAACACTGCCTTGTGAGGAAATTCAGTTGCAAAGTACTCTGAGTACTCTCTCATTGTTTGACAACCTACTCACGTGGAGCAGCTGAGTATCTCAGCCCTCTAATTAAAGATGTTACAGTTCTCCAAGTCCTTGCACAGCCCCTAAAGTTGCAGAGCCCCAAAAATCTGCAATAGTGGTGCTTAAGGACATTTTTTAAAATTTCTCTAAACACTTCACAACTTTGATTCCTGTTTTCCAAAATACAAGAACAGTTAAAAAACACTTCTCACAGAGTGAAATCTAGAAGTAAACTGTGGGTCATCAAAATGTTTCATTTTACCACAAAAAGAAAAAAGGCACCCAGGATTTTTTTATTAGACTCTTGAAAACCATAAGTCTGTTTTAAATGAAGCTAAGATTTAGTTCAAGGGGAGAAAACTGAAAAAGTACATCATAAAGTCATAAATGCCTTATTCAAAATCTCAGATAGCCTACCATCATTGACAAAATCTTTAATGTCCTTAAACTATTTATGGGATTACACCAATGGCAGAGGTCATTTGTCATCAAAGGTATAAGATTAGACACGAAAATATAATGATGGCAAAACATATTTTGACAGCAATACACAGGAGGGCAACTGCATAATAGAACTTTTAACACTTTTTTTTTTTTTTTTTATCTTCTACTTAGAATGTGTTTTCTTACTGACACTGATAATAAGAATTTTAGACATACCAGCAGTGCATTACACAGTGACTGGAAATATGGTACGCTTTTGTTTGTTGAAGTGCTTCCACCTATTTATTTTTGACAAGGTCAAAAATCTCTTTTAATCCAACTTTACTCTTAGACAGTGATGAAAAGTAGCTATATGCTTTGACATAAAATAACCCACAGACATCAGCATCAAGTAATAAATATCTTAAAGTGTTCCTACTAATAACTAAATTCAGGACAAGAACTGTGCAGAAATGTCCATCTCTATCAAACACTGTGCTTCTAAGTGTTCTGCTAATCATTTGTAAGCACTGAACATACAACTCACCAAAGTTTAATTCTATTGTTGGCATTTCAGATGAGCAGCAATTCAAACAAACAAACAAAAAATTTTAGAAAGTGTTGCAGAATAAATCTTTAGAACACTCCCTTCTAAAAAGCAAGCAAACAAACAAAAAAACCTAAGCATTAAACAAACACCCAGAACCAGAAACCAATCATGAAAACAAACACACACACAAAAAGTCAGTTCCTTTTCTTAATTCCTGCCTTTAGTGTCCATTAAGAAAAGTTACAAAAACATTGGTAATGTGTGGTGGATAAGACATGAAAAACCATGAGTGAAGTTACAATCCTTCCAAATCAGCACTTGCAATTCAGAGACTCCACAAACACAGTTAAACTAAGCCATCAATCTTTGCACTAGCTGACCAAAATTCTCTATTTGTCACAGAAGTGCAGAATTTTTGAAGGGGTGCCCATCTGATTTATTTAGACTCTTACATGGACACATCCACTGATGTAATTTCTAAGAGCCAGTAGAGCATGAAGTCACTGACAAGGTGATGATAGTCAGCTAATATGTTCAGATCACGACATGTCAGTACTAAATATTTTTTGGTTTTGTGTCTCTGAAAGCAACAACCATTTATGTGACAATGCAACTGAAATTCTCAATGGACACATAATATGTCTGCATACTCTGTTTTCATATCTGAACCTAAACCAATGCTACTCTGAATGCACACTACGAATAATCTGTCACAACCAATGAAGAGAACACGCTCTTGGATATTGTTCTATTCCTTTCCTATTTCTAGGATTTAGCAAAGACTTTGTCAGAAGTGGTATTTTTTTATTAGAATTCAATAATAAATTATGCAACATCTGAGAAACCAGCAACAGTCATTTCCATGACAGAACAGTCAGACTGGCAGCACTTACTTTTCAACAAGGTGAAAAAATCTCCATCAGTTTTGCACCAAGTCTGGCTGGTGATGAATTGGGGCTGTATACTTTCATGGTAGAAATCCTTCATTAACAAAGAAAAAGCATTTCATTGTACCTGTAGAAGTGATAGAAAATACACACTGAGGATGACACCTGAGGGAAAACAACAGCAACAAAAAGTCTTTCCTCTGCTGCTTCTGAAAGACTGGCTTTTCCTGTGTCCTCTGAGGCTCTGTCATTTACTTAGTGTTACAGTTCTATTGCGAAAACAATACACTAGATATTACCTTTACCTTACCTCTAATATTGCTTTCATAACCATTAAATCAACTGACCATTCTTAATAAGTCTGGATCCAGGTATTGCAGTCTCAAATTACTTGGCATTATCAAGAGTCCTTTTAGCTGAGTATACCTTTGTTAAGCACGTACTTTAATGCATATTGTACTTTAGCTGTACAGTGATCTAAATTGTTATCTTGTTTTCAATTTTCTTGGATAGTTTTTTTCTTTACATAATGAATAGGGTGAGAATGGTCTTTATAATATGTGGAAAATTTATAATGTGTAGAAAAACATTCATTGGTTATAAAAAAGTGGGGTTTTCCAATACATTTGTTGCTAGCTCATCTACTTTCTCCTTTGTTAAGTAAAGTCTTTCAAATAATGAAAATAATGCCCAGATCAAAATAAGTTCAACAACTGCAATTAAAGTAGTTCTTAACTTCAGTATCGAAATCTTTAATATGAACTTCAAGACAGTTCATATTTTGTATGGATCTGGGGTTTCTTGTGTCAATGGAGGCCCAAAAGCCTATCCTCTCTGCACATGATCTTTCATTCCATGGAAAATCAATAGCCAGTTCCATGCATTACCTGACCAGAGCAACAGACTTGCTCCCCACAGAGAGGTGTCTGAGAAGCAGAGCTGTGTGTTTCAGTCTCAGCATTGAGAAGGGCTCGGGTACCTATAAACACAGACCCCACATCTCACAACTGGGCTCATACAACTACCAGTGCCGAAAATGTTTTCAATATTGGGCCTACCAACCCTTGGGAACCTTCCTCATTCCTCCGTTGGAAGTGACCATGGACGGTATTCTCATAAACACTACAGAGGCCTAACTATATCACATTTCTTAAAGGGGTGTACACACTCTGATTGAAAGTTAAAAATCAAACCAGTGATTCTGATATTTATCAGAACTGATAAAAAAAACTGAGAAGGATTTGAAACATTTTCATACATTTTCAGACTAAGCTTGTTCTGAAAGACCTCTTTCACTTTTATAACACTTTGTTCCCCTAAGTCTTCTTTCCCTCCCCTTTTCACTTTGCTACTGAGTTGCAGTTCAGAGATCAGAAAAATAAAGAAGGGAGATTAATAGGACAAAATTAAAAATTTTAAAATCCTATTAATTACTTTAGAAGCCATCTTTTTCTAACTCTGAAGTAGTAAAAGCAGTAGAATTTGAAGCTAGTCTATATATGCCATGTATCCCAGCCTTCATATTAGGGTTCTTTCCCTTTAATTGTATTACAAAATAAGTCTTCTGTTTGATACATTCTTCTCCATATAACAGCTGCGCAAGTTTTAGACTTCTTGTTCATTTACAGTATATAACAATCAGATTTATGTAATGGAGATTCTGGGAGAAGCAAATGAGAAAAGAAAATATGTACAAGTTCAGTGGCTCTTCGATAGAAACACAGTTAGACCAGTCTTGTGTAGTACCAAATCAATTGTATTAACTATTTTAGTGATGTTCTCCCTTTCCTAGGAAATTGATAAAATTAAGAATTATTTTCTCCACTCTTGAAGAAAACTAAAATTGTTTCAAACCCTTAAAAGGGCACCCATAAGTGGTACCTTAAGTCTAGCACACAGTAAATCACAGAGGTACAATTCCCTAAAATACAAGCAATTCTCTATTTTACATTCCACCCACTGTGCAGCAACTCTACAGCACATCCTACAAAAGCCTGCATCTAGGTTAGCCCACTGACTATTTTCAAGTCCCAAATATTATGGATATTTAGGTGTATGTAGAGTGAGGTCTTTAAAGATTCTACATTATTCATTACATTAGTAACTTTTAATCAAGCAACTCATCAAGGAAGTAGGGCAAGGACAGTCCAGTCAGGCTGATGCTGATTATCCTACGGATGTGTTATCATGCACTTTCTCAAGAGGTTTTGTTTGGATCTGAGAGCAAAATTATTCCTAACATCAAACCACTTGTGCCCTTTTTTCCCTTTTCAGGCTAGCAACTGTGATTAGAAAATGAAATGCAAATACTTCTGAAGAAACAAGATGAGGGGAACAATTTCATTTCTCACTGACATCAGCAGGTCTATGCAGAACAGTGAAATTACTGTAGATTAGGTGAGTGAAGCTAGGTACAAGTGGGGGATCTTTGCCAGGCAAAACTTGTTTGTATAATTTAGTGCTACATAAGCATAGACACCTTCCAAGCCAAAAGTTTCTCTCACCTCTGGAAGGATAAACTACTAACATGCTACACGACTGCAGACAAAAATGAGATAAGACTGTCCTTAGATCTACTAAGCTTTTAGACACCTTTCAGATATTGGCCATATAAAAATACATTTGAAATGTTAGTTATATTTATTGGAATAACCCTTTCAAATCACATGATTATTTAAAAGAGAATGAACACAAGAATATTATTAAATTATGTCATGACAGTTCTACAAGGTAAGGAAATTGGAAAGGTACTGGCTGAAGCAAGTCTTCAGTTTGTTCTGACTGTAGTTTAACAGGTTCCCACATTACTATTTCCACTTATCCACTTGCCACGGTTTCCCTTTCAATTACCATTCCGCCCTAGTAACCTGGCATAAATAGAGGTACAGCTGCTCCCTGATCCCTCCACCCAGAGAGCTGACAGAGCTGAACATGCACACTTCTAATAGTAAGGTGGTGGCTGGGCTGACAGAAAAGAATTAGCATCCAGGTGTCTTGGCATATCAAGGAAGAGAGCAGGCAGTAACCCACCTGCACTCAGTTCCAAGCAAAACAGGAAACCTGACCCCGGTCTTGCAGAAAATAATTCAACTCTCCTCCCAGTCACTCCAGTCTTTGTGATCCAAGGCCTAGGTTCAACGCAGCATAACCGTGTAACCTTGGTTCAGACTTGTGTGAAAAGCTTCTAAGTTGCAAGCAAGAGTGAGGAAAAAGCAAATTGAGTAAAGACACACCAGGTAAGAAAGGTAAAATTAAACAGCAATGCAAGACTGCTGAGACATATGTGGCCAGTAGCTCAAGGATTCCAGGGGAAAAACTAACACAAATGATACAAAGCTCTAAAGAAAAAACCAGGTAATTGGAAAACTACTCCTCAGCAGCAGTGATGTTCAGGCCATACCAGGGATCAATGGAGACCAGTCTTCCCCTCTGACTGAAGACTGCCAGGTTAACCAGACTTGTCAGGTGACTTATTGGAGGGTGACAAGCATATTAGTCATTATCCAGTATCTCATGAGTACCTACTATGTAATATTTAATTAATTTGTTATTGTATCAGATGACAATTATTACTTTGTATTCTTAAACTGTGAATATCCACTTTGAACACAGTAAAACATTTTACAGAAAGCAGATAGAAAGGGTAACAATAGATAAGTTACAGTTGTTATTTGTACATATCCAGATGTGAAGCTGTCTATTGTAAACTCAGTTGAATATGCCAGTATCAACAGTATTTCATAGTTTAAACAATGAGGTTGAAAACTGAGTTTCAGTACCATCCAGCAGCCTGTGTATGTACAGCGGTAGCTTTACTTGAGAATTTCTTTTCTCTTTTGGACTGCTGGAAATATATCCAATTTTTCAATTACAGCATTCATGATAAGTCAAGAGGCTGTATACTTGGAGAATCATAAGAAAACTCATTAATTCAAAAGTGTCCACAACTGCAAGTTGTTGCATCTTTGAGACATACTGTGAGAGGAAAAAAAAAAAATCCAAACCCACCTAAATAACGCCACACACTTGGCCACTTTCCTTCATATTCTTTGTATTCCAGAAACATATTCCACCAAACAAAAGCTTTTCCGTATGCCACTAATACTTCTTACTCAGGGCTTTGAGGGCTGCTGCTAACTGAAACGCTTGGACCAGAAGCCACTGTCACTCAAAGCAAGACAAATCCATTTCAGTAAGCAGAAAATCAAGGGAAATCACATATTTGTAGAGCTTCTGTTACATCTATTTAATTAAGATTACTCAAGACAGAAATCCACAACATATATATATATCATGCAATTTGAGTACTTGTCTCCACACCCTCTAATACCTGAGCCTCTGATATTAAAAGTCCTTAGCATCCACAGAAGTCAGTCTCCCTCACTTTTGGGGTGATAGATCCTATAGTACCCTCTTTTCCTTCCTGAGACAAGGCACGGGGAACCACATTGTATGCCTCATGCAGAACACCACATCCATTTTCCTCCTCTCTTTTCTGCTTTTCATTCTATCCCCCCTACGCCTAGTGCTGCTCTCATCTATAAGTAGAACTGCAAGATAACAGAGGAACAAAGAAAACAACTTTTAAATACCTTAGTGCTTTCATCCCTCGTCTTCCTCATCCCTTGGATGTTTAAAAAGTTGTATGTTCTGCTTAACTCTTTGTTGCCTGTGGTTATTGCTATCTGTCACTGACAATGACCTTCATGCCAGAAAAAAAAAAAAAAAATCAGCTTGTATATATGAAAGACTGATAAGATACATACACTATTTTCCCTTCCTCTTGTTCTACAATACTTCCCCTCTTTAGAGACATTAAGCCTGCTTGCTCCAAACGTAAATCTTAAAAGATATCAACAGGCCATTCTTTTGCCTTTCAGATAAAGTATTATTAAGTACACTAAAAATACGAAGCCTGTATTCCTTCCCTCTTTCATTTCAGTGCTTTAAGTGTTTCTTAAGATAAAGCAATAAAGTTTTATTCTTTTCGTAATTTGGTTTTGGTCTGCTGAGAGAAAATAAAATGTTTTGCAATATTTACCCCAAATTAGCAGTAATAACATAGTCTAAATAAAGAATATTTAACAACAGTCTATTACAAATAAGAACTATTTACATTATTTTATGTGCTACACTATTATTCTCAATTCTTTCCCTTCTCCAGAAACCTAGATAATAATCTGCATAGCTTTTTAACTCATTAAACTAACTGAAGAAACACAGAGCTAACTTCACATTACCCCACCGTAAAGGTTTAAAGTCAGCCTAAATAGCTCATTGGATGCACCAAATAGCACATAGGAAACCCATGAGCTACAATCACCTCTAGCACATCTGATCACCTGGCCCAAATTAGAAGATAACACATTTACGGCTGGTCTGACAAAGAAATAGCCTTCAGCAAGCATCAACCCATATTTCCAAATGATCAGAGTTACTCTGAATGCTTTTGGTAGCAAAAGGGAATTATAGGTTGTTTTCATCCGAGTTGCTAAACGTGAAAACATTATACTTTGACAACTCCTAAAAGTGTGTGGGACATTAATGTAGTTATTAGGGATACAAAAGTAGATACAAAGATATGTGGAGGAAGAAAGGGATGCCTCCACATCCCTTCCTATACAAACTCCAAACCACTCATGACACATTTACATATATGGCATATTATATATCAGGTATACTAAGCCATTTTAAATCACTGTCCCCTCTCTCTTCACAACACCATTTTTGTAATGACATATCCTTCCCTTTTGCTTATCCTGCCCTCTCATTTTATACATATGCACACAATTTCTGAATGGCCATTAAAGTTTTTTATATCAATCTTCAGGTGCTCCCCTGGGTCTCTTAAGTGTAGAAATCCATACTCTCCATTACAAGCCTCCCAGACACTGCACAGTTCTTGCTTGTGTGTATCCATCCATCTATCTTGTACCAATCCAAGATTTTTATTCCTCATTGCCTAACAAGCTTCTTGCATCAAGGCAGAAATGCAACACTGTCCTTGCACACCAAGTGTTCCCCTGGTCTTCATTTTCACATCGTCTGTGTAGATGGAGACTGTAGAGACTGGGATTCCACCAGACAAGCTTGTCTTCCAAAACCCAGCTATCTGCATCTGTCTTGCATAACTGGCACACCTAGCCTTCTCCAAGGAAGAGAGAGAGTGTTTCTCTGCCAAAGATGCTGGTGTCACTGCCAAGATGAATGCACAATTTGGCTCCCACTGACTAACTGGAAGACATCCTTTCCCAGCCAGACATCACACCAGCTGACACCCCCAACAAGTCACACCTTTTGGTGCTCATCCTCTAGTCCCCTGGTATCAGGCTGGCAAAATATATTGGCTGCAAGAGACATGTTTTTTCCTGAGGAGTGTGAGCAAAAAGCAACAAAAACAGAAATAGAAGAACTAAGAGACACTGGCTGGATAGTGAAAGAAACAAAAAGGGCAGAACCATATTTTTCTGGAGTTTCTCATGTCTTTTCAAGTTATAGTCCACATTTACTTCCCACAGAGTATCTACAAATTGTTCGTGTTCTCTTCTATTCTGTTGAATATTCTCCAAGGTAACAAAGGAATATGCAATCATGCACATATACACCCACAAGGAGTATTTCAGAATAAAAACTGAAACATGAAATCTCCTTTACAACTTGGAAGTTATCCTCACAGACTGAGATCACCTAGAAATGTTCTGTACAAAGCCAATTCATGTAAAGTTTAAAGCACTATGCTCAACCCAAAGGGACATGTCATAACATCACCCATAATCAACAGTCAGAAGCATAATGCATTAGTTATAATGTTTTATGGAAGAAGTGATTGGGAGGATATTCAGGAAGCACTATGTATGGTAATGTAAGAATAAGTATTTCAGTGCAATGTTCAGTGTATTAAAAAAAAAATAGTATGGGCTCAAAGTGATGATGGGCAGAGCACTCTTGCATTCTTCTCATTTCAGGAAAATTTAGGTTTTAAACAGTATTCGGGGTTGAATCCCAAGTAGATGAGCCTGAGAACCACAATAAAACAGGAATATTTTGCATAAAATATTTCAAAATTGACATACACAGCAATACAGACTTTAGAGGCTAATCTCGTAATTTGAATTGCCAGGGCCTCTAAGGTATCTTAATTGATTTGGTTTTAAACTAAAAATTACGCAACTTTGTGAAACCTTAATTTATGTAGTCAGTGAATTCTCCTCCTAAGTCAAATAACCTCTAGAATCAGACATGTATTTCCTGCAGATGTCTCTGGGAGCCATCTGTATGCTGTAGTAAACAGCATTGGGGGTTACCTGATATCTCAAGAGATGAAGCAGCAGTGTGCTAAATCTCTATAAATGGTGACAGTTGCTTTACCACAGAAGCAAAGGCCAAGTTTAACACTAAAAATCCAGTAAGTAGCCACATTGTGTTCTATTCTTCAACCGCAAGTGATGTGTCTTCTCCCAAGCATGTACGACCACTGAGAAGCAGAACAGAAATACCATGCATATCATCTTCGTAATTGTTAATTTATGGATGCTGCTGTCATCTTTCTGACTTTTAATTTACTCATTTGGGAAAAATTAGTAGAAATAAACACTAGCTGAACAGTCAGTTCATAACAGAAATAGAAATTTATGACATCTCATAAAATCATTGTTTGATTTGCCAACTTGAAACTTAGATGCCAATTCAACCTGAACTAAATTGAGTTAAAGGCAATGTCATAAACCCACTAGTTTAGAATTACATTGTCTATGATAGAATCAGCACAGATCCAAGGGAAAATAGTAAAAAATAAATAAATAAATAAATAAAAACAAATACTAAAAAATAAAATCTCAAGTTTCAAAAGTTTTTTTTTTTTCCTCTAGAATTAGCTCCCATGAGTAGTTCATCACGGGTTTTACCACAGATAAAACTAAACTTTGGGCCCACAAATCAATGAAAAACATTTTTGCTAAATCTTGAAAGGTAGTGGTAGCCCAAAGAAAAGCCTTAGTCATCACCACACAGTAATTTACATCCAGACAGACTGAAATGTAATCACTTTCAACACTCCAGTAAGAACCAAGTATTGCACACAATGGTTTATTTTTAAAAAGCCTTTACTAAAATTCCTTAGGCACAGTAGTGCATGAATGTCAATTTTTCATCAGTGTTTTTTATTCTGTGTCTTTCTGATAGATGGCTTGTTCCTTCTAGTAGAAAAACCTTTTTTATTTTTTTTCCTAATTCACTTATAAACTCTTTATTTTTTTTATTCACATGCAGATTTTGTACATTTCTTGAAATATGAACCATCTAATTTTGTTGAAATATTAGTAGATGACGTAGCCATCCCAGTAACCTGTGAAATGGGTTATCTACATTGAAAACGAGGAGAACTATGAAGAATGGAGAGTTTTGTCACAGATCAACAGGGGATTAGCAGTGCCACTGAATCATTTCACAGTGTGGCTTTAAGTAAAAAGATGTACTTTGGGAATGATAAATGTTCTTTTATTAAAAGTGTACTGAGACATCCTTTTGAAAAAAATCAGTTTCAGAGGGGAGTGGACTAGAATGCTTACAGTGAAAGATTCTGTGAACAGATCTAAAGGAAGTTTTTGAGTTTTCATATCAGTCCTTGAAGTACAATTAAGTTACTAGAGATTCTTTGGGGAGTTGTTCCGAGGTGTTTTTTCCAAGTCGTTCCAGTGTAGTCATGGCATTACGAGTCGATTAGGTGAGTATTCTTCTGTGTATAGATAAATAAACAAGCATAACAATCTCCAATTGCCCTGAGAGAGAAGAAAAAACCTGTTCCATATTGAGTTCATGCGTACCCAGGATGTGATGAGGTCCCATAGAATTCATCCTAACTACAATGTCATTTACCCCAAGTTTTAACTACCAGACTACTCTGTAGGTTGTTTATTGTAGAAGTCAGTGCAGCAAGTATGTGGTTAACTAGAGCCATAACACGAGAGACATCCTAAACACCCTTTTAAATAACAGGCTGAAAATCTAAAGGATACGTTCGCTGAAAGAAAATGCAATTTATTGAATAAAGATATTTTTATTCCATTCCTTTTTAACTGAAACTAAAGACTTCCAGGAACCCAGACCCTTTTGCAATGACACCAAAGGCAAATCTCCTGTAATAGTCAATGAAAACAAGACCAAATTCAGTTATGTTGCTTGTAGCTGGTATGCTAGGTCACAGACTGATAACCCTCAACAGTTATCTCAACAAAACATTGCTTTGATTTCATGAGATTTAGGTTTCAGAAAACACCCTGTAAACAGGTTCAAAAATAATTAATGTAACCAATAAGTAATACTAATCTCTAAATAAGAGCATCAAAACCTTAAACTATCAAATTCTATACCTTACCTATTACTATTGATATCCTAATTATTATAGACTATGAATCAAATCTTAGGTGGCCACATTCATAATGTCTACACAACAGACAAATAAAGGGCTATGGGACACCTGGAAATGTTTCCTTTTACAGTTGAAGGGCAAACTCTTTAGAACAGGTGTTGCACCTATGAGTATTGGCAAGTGAAATAAAGTAAAAAATATCTCATGTGTCAAAATATTTTCAACATTTGTAGCACAACACTAACACAAATTTAACTTAATCTTTCATAGAAGACACTTTCTAAAGATTTAAGCTACAGTCTCTGACAGGTTCAGAATAATGGTTCAGAAACAGACTGACTAACAAATAACTCCAACTACTTTATAAGCCACTTGGGATACCTTATGTATGTATCAAAGAAAGCTAATGAGATTTCACACATCTGAAATTAGGGGGGTGGTGGTGGAATCAGACCATATAAATAGATATCTCCATTAATTCAATCTACTTTAAACAGCATGTAATAAGATAGGTGGTGGTTGTTTTTTCCCCCATAACTACATTAATTACAAGATTTGATTAAGTAATTTACTATTCCTGCTCAAGCATAACAATTGCCTTTAGTTTTGCATCTGTGTTTGATAAACATATCTTTTGATGATCTAACCATATTGATGGATTCAAATCAAGCAGTTACGTTTAAAATTTGGATGATGTCCTAAAATGATGTTCTTTGGTATTGTTTGTGTCTTTTGTCAGGATTGATGCATGTGCTTCTGTATCTTTCTTGTGTACTCTCATGCTAACTTTTAATAATGATTTTCTCCTTAGTGAATCCACTGAGGTAACCTGATATAGATAACCTTTTTCCCACCCCTTTCAATGGAACAAGAATTTAAAGGAGATGGGGAAACAAACTCCAAACCCGTCATCAAAATTACCACTACCCCTTCCCACCTACATCTGGCTTTGATCTTGCACTGAAAGAGCTTCCTGTGGGCAGCTAAAGATGACCAAGTTAAGCCTTTTTGTGAGCTCCTTTACATACAAGCTCCAACTTTTCCTGGATAACATCCTGGAAACCATTCCTGAATAATTCTATATGTTGTGAGCACAAATTCTGAAGCCACACAGCTAGGAGGATAACTGAAGAAATGAAATCTTTTCCTCAGTAGGCAAGCCACATTCACCTCACTCTTCTTTGCTTCCTTTTTGTTGTGCTTTAACCCGGCAGGCAGCCAAACACCACACAGCCATTCTCTCACTCCACACCAGTGTGATGGGATAGAGAATTGGAAAAAAGGTAAAATTTGTGGTTTAAGACAGTTTAATAGGACAGAAAAGGAACGGGAAAATAATAATAATAATAAAATAATATACAAAACAAGTGATGCACAATAAAATTGATCACCACTTGCTAGCCAATGCCCAGCCAGTCCCCAAGCAGTGGTTGCCACCTGTCACCAACTCCCCACAGTTTTATTGTTCAACATAATATCAAAACCGCATGGGTCATCCCATATGGGATATTGTCTTGGTGTGGGCTGAAAGAGAGTTAATATTCCTTTTCAGGGACTAGAAGAGTGCTGTGTTTTGGATTTAGCTTTGGGTTTGGGATGGGAAAAATGCTGATAGCACACTGATGTTTTCAACTGCTACCAAGACTTCAAGGACTCTCCGACTCTCCATGTCCTGCCCATGCGCAAGAAACAGGGAGCATGGACAGAGCACCAGACCCAAGTTGGCCAATGAAATATTCCATATCATGGAATGTCATGCTCACTGTATAGAGGAGGGGTGGCCAGGAAGGGGCTCTCTCTCGCTTCTGGGATTGCGACTGTGGGATCTTGGTATCTCGGGGTCGCTGGCCGGGAACGGGCTGGGTATTGGTTAGTGGGTGGTGAGCAATTACGCTGTACATTGCCTGTTTATATATTTCTTATTTTTTCCCCCTATCATCGTCATTGTTCTCATTTTATTGCCGTTATGAAACTGTTCTTATCTCAGCCTGTGAGTCTCCCTTCACCCCTCTAATCCCCTCCCCCATTCCCAGGTGGGGAGGGGGAAGGGAGGGTGACCAGCTGCGGGGGTTGGTTGCCGACCAGGCCCAAACCACAACAGATATCCCTTTGGCCAGTTGGGGTCAGCTGTCCTGGCTGTGTCCCCTCTCATCTTCTTGTGTACCATCAGCCTTCTCACTAGCAGGGCAGTATGAGAAGCTGAAAAGTCCAAGCATGGCTCAGCAACAACAAAAACATCATCAATATTATTCTCATCCTAAATCCAAAACACAGCACTATACCAGCTGCTATGAAGAAAATTAACTTTACTGCAGCTGAAACCAGGACTTTTGAATCCTTCAATCCTAGGATAGGTTAGTCAGTGCTACTGAAATCTGGAGTTACTTTTGCTCAGAACAAAGTTAAATGAGACAGTTTCCTGGATGGATTAAAATATGCTTCACATAATAAATCTCTTGAATAAACTGAAAACCCTTGCTACATCTTAATTAAGAAATGCCAAACATATGAGGTTATTGAGTATAAGGACATATATGCTTTATTGCTAAGTGTGGGTTTCAAACTCTAATCAGCTTAATAGATTAAATTTACTTGTCCCACAGAACAAGAATATATGTTTTAAAACAAAGAAGACACCTCAAAGTTTTATCCTATTTTTGATGTCTCATAGTCATAAATAACTGTGCCCTTGCCATATTGTCAAGTTTGCCAATAAAATACAATATTAATAGAAGTGGGAGGTACTACAGATTGCCAATGTTCAGGATTAACAAAGTCTTGTAAAAAATGCATGCCCATATTCGATGAATAACAAGCATAACAGAGTTAAAACTGCCCCACATTGATTTTACCCTGAAGGTAAACCAACTACATTGCAATGCTGTAAATTCCTGCCTAGAAACAATTGCTGTCTGGAAGCAAAAGCCACTGCATTCTAGTGACTAGAATTCAGTTTAGCTTGAAGAGACAAAGACTGAATACAAATTTTACACTGCTGGAGCTCAGTACTGAGTATAGTCATCTATGTATGCTTTTGCTAATACATCAAGAGAAGGAAAGAAGTGTGAAGGCTCATACAAAAATCCTACATCTATTTTAGGATACACAACATTCAAAAAAATTTCAAAAACCCCAAACAACATTTGTCAGCTGAAAATAAAAATCCTTGACTTGGCCTGATATTTTCCCAGAAACATGACTTTCCTTGGGATCAAGTTGTGACTTAACACACAAATTAAAACCATGTCTAAACAAGCTTTCTTGCAGGTCATACATTATATTCTTACATGATATCAATGGTTGCTGCAGCAAGGCACTGGTAGCCAACCTCAGACTAAGTAAGACATCAATATCCTCTTACACACGAGTGATTTGGAAAGATATTTCATCCTTCTCTATTTCTAAAGTAGACACTGTCCCCATCCACCTATGTTCATTGCTATATATTCAAAGCCATTGTTTCCATGACTGTGTATTTTTTAAAGTTTTTGAAACATTTCTATTTTTTCTCTCAGTTGCATACAACATTTATCACTGATATATATATATATATATATATATATATATATATATATATATATATGAATCGTAGAGGTGCTTATAAGTCTGGATGAGACTACGCACTCATTTTACTGGTCAGTTTTCAAGCAGGACTCATCTTTTTACCTAGAAAAGCATACAGTTTATGAAACAAGTGGGTACAAACATACAGGTGAGAAACCACAAGGAAATGCTACTCTTCATGGGGTTGTAGGAACTAGTCAAACTTGTCAAGCAGCGGTACAATACAGGACCAAAAGCAAAAGTTTAAATTTCAACTGGAGTAAAATAGCAAAAAAAAAAAAATTTAAAACTGTCAAACAAGTAAGGAACAGTAAATAAAGAAAAAAGTTGATGGTGTTACATAAGTTCTTCAAAAGACGTACAGAAACTCCTATTTTTAGCAGGGTCATAGTAAGTACTCAATTTAAGAACCCTTTTTTTTCTTTTTTTAATGGGTAACTTTGGAAATTTTATCATGTTTTACCATGAGATTCTGAAATTAACTCCCTCTCCCATGCCCTCAGACCTGAAGGATATTGAAATAAAACATTTAATAGAACGGGTAAGTGGATTCCTGTTTGGTCATAACAGATCCCTAGTTAGTCTCCAGAATATGTAGACACCTGTGAGTCATCAATAACTGGAAAAACTGGGTTCTACAATAAACATGTCTTTATGAATGTATGAATATAGTTTAGAATAGAGATGTCTTTATCAGAGGTGAGTTCTTGCATAAACTAAGGATTTTCTTAGAAAAATGTAATGCTATTGTATTAATTGATACAACTGCTCTTATAACCTATGTATTGGTGTAAAGCTCCATATCTATATCAACATTCTTACTCTTAAATCAGCAGAGCTTAAATTAAGCAAATTTGGCAAGATGCTACAAACTCTTCCAGATTGAATTGCCCACACAACAGCTTTAAGGCTGTAAATGCAGCTGCAGAGTAATACCAGCCCATTTCCAAAGGAGACAAACATTAACATTTATAAAGCAAAACTAGGTCCATGGAATTATTCAGGATAATATACTTTCATCTCAACTCAATTGCAATGAATCTGGTCAGGCCTGCTGACGAGCTATGTAGGGCTTCTTTCACTGCTGTAAGACTACTGTGAAGACAGTAAAATTTCTATTTTCTTAATAAGTAAACAAAAACAGAGGATATAGGATTTTCTTTATGCGCTTTACTCCCTGTTTAGCTTTCCAAAAGATAACTGTATTTTTGGCTTTCTTTGGAAACATCAAATGTTTATACTAGAAGAATGTCTTTTAAAAAAATTAATTTACAGTACCAGTAATACCCTAGCAAAGTTGTATTTTAATGACAGTTATGTTATAGTTATGCTACATTAAGATACAGTATTATTTAAATATAGATAATATATTTTTCATTGGACATAATGCATGCATATTGTTGAATAGCTGTAACAAACAATTCTTCACCTGGGGAGCTATTGAGCAGATCAGAAAGTTTTGGCTACATCCAGCTTTAGATAATGTATATATATGCATGCTAAAAGGAACTAAATCACAAATGGTCAGTTCTTCCAAGGTATATTTTTTTTCTGTAAATTGCCTAGATTTTCTAAAAATTACCCTTAGTTTCCACTGTTTTGGTAAACCACTTAGTACAAAACCAAGTATTTTAGGACACAAGTCTGAAAATAGAAATTCAAACATAAAATTTTAAATGATGGTTAATAGGAGATTTACAACCGACCTCCTGTTTGAATTTTTAAAGCAATTTATATCAATACCAATGAAAGTGAGGAAGCAATTAACTAGTGAAGCAGTGGGTTCTATCAGAAAATAATACCACAACAATAATGCCTTTAAGAATAAGTTTAAATGTTAAAAACAATAGCCACCCTAATGACTATATTTTTCCTCATTAAAGTAGCATAAAGGTGGCTGCTGAATCCCCAAACTAGAAACTTCACAGGGGTTTTGGCAGATGAAGCTTGACAGAGAGAATGCCGAGACACACATTTGATGCTAATCAATAAACATTTGCTTTCAAATTTCACCATTAAGGACCACTTAAAAGCACAAGAAGTTTGAAATTAACATTACTACAGTTCTAAAAGATAGAGAGGTTTAATTTACTATTATAGCACAGTAAACAATGTTAAAAAGGACTCTCATTTAATGAGAAAAAAAAGAGTTCTGCAATAAACATTACCAATACAGAAGAAGAAAGTCTTCAAAGCTTTAAAAATTTTCAGGTTCTGACGTCCCAAACAATGAAGGAAGTGGAGAATAGAATATTTTACTGATCATAAAAACCATCTGACATAATTAAAAAAAAAAAAAAATCAGTCAAAGAGACCAATCAGAAATCAATTCATGTCACTGGTAGCTTTCCCCTATGATTTTGTTGGTCTTTAGAGCAGATAAGAATGAGGCCATATCCTTCTTCATCTAGCAGAATCTATGGAAACCACCGCTACATTAAGCTTACTGAATGTAGCGGACAATATGTGAGTGCAAATGATGACTATACTATAGTTTAAAAAAATGTCTCAACTTAAGTAAAAAGTTTGCAAGACTGTCTCTAGAACAGTCCTAGGCAGTTTTGCTTTAGAAAAAAAAAAAAGATAACAGCATATGCTGTAAAAATAGGAAGGACCAAAATAAAAAGAACAGGCACACATTTCTGTGAATGTATCTGGGCAAGAGAGGTGGCACTGCACAGCATGTATTTGTAGATTAGGTTATTAGAAGCATATGAAATATTTAAAAGCAATGAATTTAAATGCTATTTCTATATTAGGGCAAATTAAATGTAGAATTTTTGAGACAGTCTAATGAATTTGCATCTAGTTCTTTGTCATACTCATTTTTCAGAATACTTTTTCCTGATCTCCTCATAGCCTTGGATGTTATGCTGAATGAGCACTGCCCTGACCAAAGAAATTAGCTATAAAATTTAGTTATGATTCACAGGTATGAGTTATACCTGGGCTCAAACCCAGCACCTAGCTCTATTTTATCATATTGCAAAAAAACCCTACAGTACCAGGAAATCATATGTTTATTATATTAATGATGAACCATTACGGAGCATATTCACAGCACCTAACATTTTATGTGAGGTGCCTAACTTGTCCGATATACCCATGTGGTTTCTGAAGATTCATTCAGTCATTATTGTAGAAGTAATCCAACTGAGATGCCTTGGACAGGCTGATCTTCACTACCAACAGAGAGAGACAAGACAACAGATTTAGTTGTTTTGCCTTGGGTAGAGCAAATGACTCTCTGCCACTAGTCCAAATCTGATACTACATTCATATACTGAAGCACAGAAGTATGAATGAGACCTGCATATCAGAAACTAAAAAGTGAAATCCACCTCGCTCAGCTAGAACAAAGACTTTAAGAACCTGATTCTCGTTCTGAACAATTGTTTCATTAACAAGTAAGTGATCTTGGCATTGTGTTTGTCTTCTGCATATCAAGCCAACTTCTTCCTGCCATGTCAATAAGTATCTTAAAGTCATTGTAAAAGAGATTTTCCATTTATGCAAAATCAATGTCTTATTATTAGGTAGTGCCTTTTGCAGGCTTTCTGGTGAATATAGTTAAGACCTTTTTACTCTCGGGAAAGATGGTTTGGGCCGGACTAGAGTTCCCGTTGGTTTGGCAGCAAGAGGAGTGCTGCAGCACCCTGAGACCCCAGGGGCTCCCCAGGTCCCAGTGCCCTCACCTGTGTGCGGGGGCGGGGGGAGCACAGCTGGAGGGGTGGGCCTGGATTGGATGATATCCCATGTCATGTGACATTGTGCTCACTATATAAAGGCAGGAGTGGGCCAGGAGGGGCTCTCACTTCTGGGAGTGTGGCTATGGGGCCTTTGTGTTGGGAATCGCTGGCTGGGAGCAGGTGGGTGTTGGTTGGCAGGTGGTGAGCAGCTGTATTGTACATTACCTGCTGATACTGCTGTCACTGTATTATTCTGTTACTGTTATTAAACTGTTTTTATCTCAACCCGCAAGTCTCCCTTTGCCCCTCCGATTCCCTCCCCATTCCCAAGTGGGGGGAGGGTGGGTGAGCAGCTGCGTGGCGGTTAGCTGCCAACCAGGCTCAAACAACGACACTGGTGAATGTAGTTAAGACCCTTTTACTCTGGGGAAAGATGCTAAGTTATTTTTCAGTTAGGGGCTATTACTTATCTCCTTACATCAATGTCAGTTGAGAGCTCAGAAATCCTGTACCAATGATCTTCCACTCACTTTGCTTCCTAAATGTGTCTCAGTTCTTGTTAGAAATAGCTGGATGAAGAGACCTTCTCCCATTCTATTGAGGACTATTGTATGACTATATTGACCATGCTAATGCTCCTTTGTTCATTAAAAGTTCATTCTGAAAAGCCCGGGACAGTCTCCACCACACTGAATGAGACCAGAAACCAACAGAGATGAACCCTGGAGCACCGTATCATAGAAATGAACCTTAAACAAGGCCCAAGGTTGGTATTCCATTTGAAAACATGAGTAACTAATAGGTAAAGAGAGTTCATAAGGTTATGAAAATAGGATCATGGCATTAAATACATGGAGCAGCTGATTTATCGTCAATGTGATATTAGTTTGCTAAATCACTCTTTCTTTAATTTTTCAAGCACAAAAAGTCATATGGGCTGAAGAAGTTTCCTGAACTGGTTTCCAGAATAAACTTGTCTCCATTTCTTCATCTTTTATACTAGAAAAGTCTACATCACACAATACAACACACTCTTATACTATGTATGCCAATTTTCCAGAAGGGATGGGAGTCTCATACACTGCATAAGATTGAATCAAGTATAAAAAAACATCTATCAGATATTTTGTATTTTCAGAAATCAAGTTGTTTAACAAATTCTTCAATAAGTATGTATTGTCTCCAAGAAGACCAGGTGTTTGAAATTATATCTAAACTTATTTCTTTGGAGAAGTGTCAAGTGTTTTTAAAAAAAAACGCACAAAAAATTCAACAGAAAAAAAAAAAAAAGGAGGGGGGACTGTATACTTCACAGTCCTAAGTAATCCTACATCCTGATTTTTGAACTTCATGTTTTCCCCTGCTTACATATATCTTTTGTTCTATGTCCCTTGCATTTGGTTTTGAAGAACTCAAAATTTCAGGCCCAAACTTTGCCAGTGCCAAGAGAGACAGGACTGTACTCTGGTTTCAGCTGAATGCAAAACAAACACAACACACTAAAGAAATTTATCTTGATTTCTCAAAAGAAAAAAAAAAAAAGTCAACTAAGAAATAGGAAAGCAAGATTAATTTGAAGAGGTCTGAGCTCTTAAAAGCTTACTCAAGTTTCCTAAGACCTCAAATTCAGAGATGAGTCATGTCAGGTTTGATTTTTTACATAAGCTATCAAATACAACAATTTTGTCACTGGAATTTCTCTGGAATTTAGTAAAATAATTATATTTACTTATAAGATTACAACATGGATTTTCTTGGCCCTCTTTCTTACCTCCCCAAGTAATCAAAGAACATCTGAATTTAGCTAAACCATTGCTTTTAAGTGTAGCTTGACATTTTCATTAATCCATATAAAAGTTAAATATTTGTCCAAAACAAAGAGTGTATCCACTGCATGTGCAGGACTGCTTTTAAAATGACAAACTACTGTTTGCTTTCTTTGCCAGTACATAATATGACTATTTTTAAAATTATAAGGATTAACATATGTTTCCAGACACCTGAAGAATATTTATTGAAATAAAGAAGGCTCTTAGAATGTATCTGAGTGTAAAATTAGGTCTTCTGTATAGAAAGCAGAGAGATTTTTGGCCTGAAAACTGTTGTGAAATAAGTTACAGGAAAACAGTTTGTTCAAATAAACTGAGGGGAGGCCATACTTTCAGTAGATGCACTACACAAATTCAAAGGAGTGTCAAAATATGCACAGAAATATGTAAGAAAAAGTCAGAAGCATATTGCCTCATTTTAGCACATACCGTCTAATTGCCACTTACTGCTATTGATAGTGAAGACTCAGCTGCTGGTGATGATCCTAGAACACAGAATCTATATATAGCATAATACATTGGACAAGGGTGATACAAGTTAATCAGATGAAGATTCACTAATAAATTGTTTATGCTACCACTTACTGCTTATGATTAAAGTGATTATAGTTGTACTTGACTTCTTAATGATAACTACAAAGAAGCCATATGATCTATTGTACATTAGCACAAGCTCTCAGTAAAAAAAAAAGCTTCTTTATTATTAGGATTTTAACACCCAAATGCCCAAGTTCAGTACTCTTCTGCAGCTATTATAAGAGATTATTACATCTTCTGTTCAATTATCAACACCTTTATTGCTTTGTTCACTAAACCAACTTCTCCTGCACCTGCTTCTTTGGAGTCAGATCCCCAGAAGGCGTACCTGCATTAGTGGAGCTATCGGGGTCTACAAACCTGCAAAAGATTCTGCCTTTTGTATATAAATTACATTTGCTCATCCATTCCTCACTTTAATAGTCATAGATTTTCCTTATCACACCTATATTTGCCTTCCATTTAAGCTGAAAAAGGATGAAAAGGACCAATTTTAACTACCTATCCTATACTGGAAGCCTCTAGAGCAAGTTCTCCAAGAAGCTGTAGAAGGGTAGTCTATAAACTCTTCTTAAATAACTCATGTTATGGATTTCCTCCACATCCCCCCAGTAATTTTGTGTCTATCGTGGAGGTGATGTGCAGCTTACTCACACATTTTCTTTCACTGAAATACAATGTTCCAATTTCTATGTTTTATTCTAGAGAAGTAACATGTCCTTGGTCTCTGTTCATTTCAGATATATTTATTAAAGATTAAAGAAAATAAACCAAAATAAACAAACAAACAAAAAATACAGTGCTGAGGACTGCATCATGCTTCCAACCTACTGAAACAGGCCACTAATCATCAGAAAGATGTAAGCCCAGCTAGAAATAGTTAAAGGTAGATATTTGTTATCTGGGTAAGTTACCAGTTGAGTGCCTCAATTTTGTGTTAAAGTTTACTTCTGTGGAATCCTTAAGATCAGCCATGAAAAAAGCAAAGTGCATGCACCCTTAGATTTTCTGGGACCATAAACATATTTTAAAACACCATGTTTTTTTTTTTCTTTATTCTGACTTAGCTTTGAAGAACACCTTCTGTTTGATGATTGATCATTACCTGCAATGCAATGGCTCAGAAGGAAAGGAAGATGGAGTGGGACAGCTTTTAGAGGTCACTGAATCAAGGAACTGCTTCTCACCCTTTCCCATGGACTTCTCCATTTTGCCGAACACAAACTTATTTTTACTCTCTCCTTCCACTGATAGCAAAGCAAGAATGGTGTTACACCACTTCAAGAATGAACCCAAAGAGCCAATCAGATTAATTTCCCTAACAAGCTACGCTATACTACTGAAGACATTTCATGTACTTATGCTTCATAAATCAAACCTGTTTGATGGGAAAGCTGTCAGTAAGAACTTTATTTTCATGACAACTATGATACAGCAGTCCTGTATAACACAATTTACAAAATACTCTTAAAATTTTCATAAAATATAAAGTTTCTCAGTAACACATCTACAGTTAATGACCAAATTTACCCTTTTATATTTCTAACTACTGTAGAGACATCATAATAAAGGCAAAGACTTCCTAATTACCCTGTCATCTGTACTCCTTTAAAGCCTACACAGCAGAAAAACATGCTTGCCACTTGCTGCATGTTTTGCTTCAATTTACCAATTCTTTTTTAGCTTACCCATCAATTTTGGTTTATTTTGGTTTTTATTAAGCATTGGATCAATTGATCTAATTGATATTAATATATCCCAGAAATTCTCTTGAATTCTCTTTTCTTTTTATACCTACTGATTCCCAGTTGACTACTACAGATGATGCTAAGTGTTGATAATTCAGCTACTGAAATTCAATATACACTTGGAGACCTATGCCCTCAAGTATCTCCAGTACTTGCTTTCAACCCCAGTAGAGATTAATTGTTATTTGGCTGTTCCTCAAACTTTCCTTATTGGTAAGTGACCCTCACTATCTGTTCTTATCTGGTTCTTATCTGTTATAGTGATAAGTCTCCATTTTGTAACTCTACATTAGCACTGACTTCACATTGCAATTTGTAATCTATAGTTTGTTCTTGTACTAAATACTTTGATTTCTAAATACTATTGAACTTAGTAAATATTGTAGACACTTCCCCTAATCATTGCCTCTTTATTTCCTGAGGTCTATAAAGGACAGTGTGACACATAAAAAAATACTGAAGCATAATGTTCTTTCTTTTTCTCCAAACCCCTCCCCCACCCTCTCTCCCCCAGTTGTTTTTATTCCATATTTCCTCTTTTGTCTTGTTAGGATTTCCATCTTTAGGGGAATGTTTTATAGTGAATATAATAAGAAAAAACTAGATACTCCAGAAATTCTGACTGCCCTTCTGATGTTGCTATTACCTGCGTATTTTCTCTTTTTGCATCTTGTGGCAATACCAAATAGTACCAGACAGAAACACACAGTGCAGTTTAATTCTTGTGCCCATATTGAGCTTGTCCAGTCCATGAGCCTCTTTCCGTATTTGCTCATGGCAAATTAGTTTTAGCTGCAAATCCAGGGATCTGACATGAGATCCTCCACATTGTCTGTGAAATGCATTTCTAGACTTACAAAGCTGATTATAGGTAAAAACTCACCTTATGCATTCTTCTATGAAGGTTCTTCAGACAGCTCCATTTTCTATTAAGAATTATTTGTCCATAATTGATTCTCCCTTTAAGTTGTGACTGTGTTGCCTCAGCCCTTCTTCCTATCAATGAAGAAGAGATGGCAACATGGACTTTTTCAGTGCTACAGTCCAGCAGTAAAATTTGTTGTCATCCTGTTGATGAGATTTCAGGTGAGGAACCTGGAATGTGAAAGTAGAAGTGCAAGAAGAGAAGCACAGCAGTAAGTAGGAAAAAAAGTAAATATTTATATTATCACAACAATTATTTCTTTTCCTTCTTTCCCACCCAAGAATAGCAAAACAAAACAAAACAAAACAAAAACAAACAAACAAAAAACCCTGATCTAATTAAAACCCCAAATATTCAAGTAGTGTCAACTGAAAATTTGTCAAGAAAAGAGCAGATTTCATTTGGTTTCAGTAACTGCTCTGCTTTGAGAGGTTGTTTTAAACAAAAAACCCCAATCTAATTAAAACCCCAAATATTCAAGTACTGTCAATTGAAAAATTTGTCAGGAAAAGAGCAGATCTCATTTGATTTCAGTAACTGCTCCACTTTGAGAGGTTGTTTTAAACCCTGATCCCAAAGTGTCAGGCTCACCCATGCTGTTTCCCAGATGGCTTGTTCTAGGCACTTCACATCCACACATGCACTCTGACTCACTGTCAGCACCCGACTCGTGCATCTACCCCCAAAACACTGAACCCTTCTCCACCACTGCCACCTCCACATCAGACACACCAGAGGCCTCATAGTTTTCACAGTTCTGCTTTGAGATCCAGCCATCTATCCGCAAGTTTGACACTATGGCACACATGGCATTACCGGTTGCCTGAATCTTTCAGCCACCCTGTAAAAACTGCTCAGAATGGACACATTTTTTCTGGTCTTAGTATTAGCAGAGGAGTTTTTACACATTTGACTGTTTAGATGGCTAGGTTTATATCACATCTTAGTGTAGGAAATGCTGACAAACGTACACTGTAGAAGACTTCCCTCCCTTTCAGATGCAGGTATTAGTACAGCTAATAGGTAAGAAAAAGAAAGATGAGAGACCAACCTCACAACTGAGAATTATTCAGCTATACAGCTCTGTCTAGGTAAAAGGACACACATACACACTGAAGCAAGAACACTGGAAAAAGTAGCCACATACACAATTAGCATGAAAACTGGTAGGAAGTTATTCAGTTCTCTATTAGATGGGATCTGTAAGGACTAGCTATTGAAAATAATCCCTTTATCTGAGCCTCTGTGTTTGAATGCAGGAGCTGCTGGTTAATAGTCTATGGTCCCTTTCTGACCTTAAAATCTATTACTCTAAAGCAAGAATTTCTCTCTCTGGTATCTGAAAGTATGATCTAATAACAAATGTTGAATTAAAAGACACAGCACTCAAAAGAAATTAGTTTCATTACTACATATCCCACAAGATACACAAGTATTTGCATTTGAATAACAATGTTAATATTAGGAAAACTATAGTATAATCAGTTGTGCTTCATTACACAATCTTACTGTAGCTGTAGCAGTATTTCATTACAGAGACACTTAGCACTTTGAAGCAAAAAACAATTTTTCAGTTCATGCGCAAAGCCGTTTTTTACTTCCCTGTTGGCTCTGTCATTGGAACTATTATTAAATCTCAAATCAGTCATGTACAATAGGAAATCTCAACATGACAGTTACAAAACCCACTTTAAACATCTTTCAACAGAAAAGTATTCAAACATTTTATTTTATTTTTTTTAGCAAGGACTCAAGGGTAACAAGTGGGTAATGTTGCAGAGACCAAGCTTCCCTAGAAACACTCTTCACATTAACAAGTTCACTCTTCAAGTTCAGTGAAGCCTATGAAAGTGAATTTACAGTCAGTATCATAACTACTTTCATACTCATTTGGTCTTAGAATAAAGCAATATGACAAAGACTCTCAATGATTTTCTGGCTCCCCTGCAGTCCACAGAGAAAGTTGTTTGGGGTTTGGTTTGTTGTGGTTTGTTTGTTGGGTTGGGTTTGGGGTTTTTTGAGTCTAAACACAACTCAAAAATACCCAACAAAACCAAATGCAACACAAACATAACTTCTTCCCTACCACCCTCAACACAGACCTTCCCTTTCTGACTCTTTCCCTACTGAATACACTGAAGATTAGTTCATTAAGATAAAGTTAGCATCTGTGACTACTTTGCAGTTTGTTGTATTTGTTTAGATCCTGTATTTCCCAGTTTTGTGCAGGTAATACAATCTAAACATTTTCAGCAAGAAATTCCAAAAATAGACTTATAAAGAACAAATACAAAAATAACATGGATGTAGATGTTTCAAAAGGTACGAACTCCTGCTGACTTTTGTCAGTTAACTAAAAGAAAATGCCTTTTTTACTAAACTTTCCCTGACAAGAATATTTTTCTCCCTCTCCCCCATTATTTACCAGTTCTGTCAAAATCAGCAGTTTTACACTAGCGAAAATGCCTATATAAAGTGCAAAGAAACATCTGTTCAAGTATAGTTGCAATGGACTTTTGGGAAGCAGCAGATGTAAATAATTAGAATTGACAAATGTAGCATTTAGAACACCGTGGAAAATACAGTTTCCCAAATTCAACTTGAAATTGAAACGCCATTCTAGGTATAGTGAGAGATTGTGTACAGATAGAATGCAGGACCCACCTATACAGCCGAAGAGGGGCTTTCTGTCTTTAATCTTGCATTAGCAGGTGCTGCTGTGATGCAGTTGCCACTGAGAAGATTCAGTTCAAAAGCAGGGATGAGGCAGGGGGCTGGAAGAAAGTCACTTTGTGAACATCTCTCCTGACAGAACCAATCATCCATCCTTTATTTTATAGAACATGTCATACAGTGATGAGAATAGTATGTCCTGTGTCAAATCAATGAAACAAGCACTTTGTCCTGTGCTTCAGCAACCATCATGAAAGATTAATTTGCACAGCACATAACTACACTTCAGTCCAATTATACTCCCAGGGAGCAGATTTTTGACTGTGTGTCAACTCCAGGCGATGCAGGCAGGGGGCACCTCTAAGCAAGCTGGAATGCTGTAGCCCCAGACAGAGTTCAAACCAAGGCTTATGGGCCATCCCACCTTCACACAGAATGATACAGTGACTTCAGGCTGATTCTCTGAGAACTTGTCTCATTAGTTAGGGTTTCAAAATTGAGTTAAAATAACTATTATTTTAAGCACTCTTAATTTTTATTGCTACATTTGCCTACAAAGTATTCACTAGTGAGCAGCTGAAGGTACAATGCAGGTATCAACACAGAATTGTCATCTTCAATCACTTACTGTGGTAGATGAACATCTTTGTTTTTTTTAATAAAATTGATTTACTAGATGCTTGCGCTTTACCCTCTCTCCCTTTCCACTGAGTGTGTCTCACACAAATTCAGATTGCTAGCACATAAAAAACAGTATTTCATTCTTTTTGAAGGGGACAGGAGAGTTTGCTAATCTGGACATAGAATCAATGACTGAAAAAAAAAAAAAAAAAACAAACAGAAAGGACCCTTGGATACTTCTATTTATCTTCTGTGTTTCCTTATATATTAGTTTCCAAAGTTCAAAGACAACTGTATTGAAAATGGAATATTTCTAGTTTTGCTTCAACTGTGAAATCTAGTAAGTTATTTTCTTATTGTAGCTGCATTAAACACTGGGAATTAAAGGGCAGAAAGTTTTAAAAGCATAATTTAGGTATCAAAAATGGTCTTGGACAGAAAAATGACAATTCACATGAGCAACCTGGAAAGAACACTGCAAAAGAAAATGGCATCTTTTAGTCTATTTGCATGTCAATGTCTATAAACGTGGTTCTGATTTTCTATATACACATCATATCCTCTTTTAATGAGCTGTCCATTACTGACATCTAATAACTGCTACCAAAGCAGTCAAGTGTCACTGTACACACCCTGCTCCTGAATTTTGACTATCAGACACTTGCTGATAATGGTGATGTATGGTAGTTTGTAGTTCCCTCATAATCTTCCCACCCAGGGTGAAACTGATACTCCTTAATATCAGCCACCTGCCTCCTTTATTACCCTATCTTCTTTGCTACTGTCAACTTTGGATTGCTTTCCTAGCACCGTATGAAAACATAATATGCCAATTCTTTTATAAAACTTATTCAAAGTATTCCAGGAGTAAAAAATCAAAATCGTGTATAGTGGTATGTTAAAAACTAATTGTCAAATCTGAAAATAATTTAATCTGAGGTAAGCATGAGATTGCCTCTGCCTATTAAATCTTACAGAGAAGTTGACCAGGTTTTTTTGTTTTGTTTTGGGGTTGGTTTCTTTTTTGTGAACATGTTAGTTAACATGTTCAGCTATCTTCTCTCTTTGCTTGAATTATTTCCTCATTCTTCTTGCCATTCTTTTTGGAGTCTTTCCTAAAACGCACCCCTTTACCACAGCATAATCCTAGGTGAAGACTCTCTGAACACTTGTTACACAAATCTAGTAGAGAGAGAACCTTCAGATAAGCCTCATGGTTTCTGATACAGGAAGGGGGAACTGCTTGTCTGGAGCAGGTCGTTTATCTTGTCCCTCCAGCACGAAGGCAAATTGCTATTTCTGGCATCCTGAGAGCAAGACAGTAACCATGTACCTCACTGTTTAAGTTACATGATGAAAGTTAGACATGCCATTGTTGCTGCTCTTGCTGCTGCTTTATTGACCCGTCAAAGAGAAATACTGACAAAACCTATCTGAGAACAATTCAGTTTCATGACTTCAAAACCACAAAAAACAGTTACTCCAGTAAAATCTCTTGCATCTATTATTGGAGTGTGCCAGTGGTAATTCTTCTGAGGTGACATTTCAGAAGCAATAGGTGGCATGGAAACAACCTACTTTTTTTTTTTTTTTTCTTCATTGAATGTACATGTGATGCTGTTCAGAAACATTTAAAAACAGAATAATTAGAGCTGAATATTTTGTAGATTTACCACTTTAATTAGAGGTGATAGCTAAAAGGGTCTTTGCTTTAATGTAAAAATTGTCATTAATAAAGGAAGACAACAATGAAGTGTAAACTGATAATTTACAGAAACTTGTAGTCAATGACATTAGTTTAAAAACATAACTAGCAGTCAGTAAGATAAAAACATGTTAACTATTATACTTGATCTATAAGTTTGAATTTGTTGCTATCCTGTAAATTTATGTCAGTTTTGATCAGCATTCATAGAATGGTTTGGGTTAGAAGGGACTTTAAAGATCTTCCATTTCCCGCCTCCCTGCCAGGGGCAGGGACACTTTCCACTACATCAGGTTGCTCCAAGCCCTGTCCAACCTGGCCTTGAACCCTTCCAGGGAGGGGGCAGCCACAGCTTCTCTGGGAAACCTGCTCCAGTGTCTCACCGCCCTCACAGAAAATAATTTCTTCCTTATATCTAATCTGAATCTGCTCTCAGTTTAAAACTGTTACCTCTCATCCTATCCCTACACTCACTGATAGGGTCCCTCCCCACCTTTCCTGTAGGCTCCTTTTAAGTACTGGAAGGTCACTATAAGGACTCCCCAAAGCCTTCTCTCCTCCAGGCTGAACAACCTCAACTCTAGCCTGTCCTCATAAGGGAGGTGCTCTAGCCTCCTGGTCATCTTTGAGGCTCCTGTATTCAATATATTTCAGAAAAAAACAGCAACAAAAACAAAACAAAACAAGAAACAACCTGTCTTCACAATTTCCTGAGAAAGATGGTTAGTTTTCGCAAAAGTCTGAATTAAAATGGAAGTCATAACAAGGTTATACACCATTTCTAATGGAGGAAGAAATTTAGGAGTCAAAAATAAAGCAAGCTTCTCAAGCTTTTTATATCCACACTAGCCCAGAAATTGCCAGTTATGCAAAGATAACTCAGCAGATTTCTGATATACTGGAAATTATTCAATGTCTCTGGTATGCAGTAATTGTATTAAACCAGACATGAATGAAGTTAGAGTAGAACTTGAACCAATTATTTTCACCAAAAAAGAATACCAGATACTGTCTGTGTACAAATCCATATGTACCACTGTCAGTCCTTCCAGGAATAAGGTGCTCTCTCCTGGAGATTCTCCCATAGTCAGAATCACCAAACCAGCTGCTTTCCAGATAGAGATACAACATTGTCCATGCATGCAACCACATCTCGATGTTGTCAGCATTTATATGCTATATACACATCAGTTCTATTTCCACTTCAAAGCATATGCAATTATAGTTCTCTTGACTGGGGCACATAAAGAAAAGATATTGTTGCTCATACCACAGTACCACAAACTCCAGATGGTTGTTATTAAAGGGCTTATGCCTAGTTCATAAGTGATGACAAAAAATAGTACTGCAGCACGTCTTGAATAATTTCCTGTTCTGAAACTTTCCCAGGGCATGTAACAGCTCCTCTTCTACGTACAAGTAAGAACTCCTACATCTGGAATCTCTTCCTCAAAGCATTATGTCTCTGCCATGGCACCTCCCATCTCACTGCCTTCTCCCTCATCACCACCCCCTACCTCCACAGTTACCACCCATAAAAAGATAGTCAACATGGAACACAGGAGCATATATGTACTCCATAGGGCCAGGAACCTGCCATCACATAACCCTCCTGGTACTTGTGCAAGAGCGGCCCTGATCTTCTGACCAGTCTCTGGAGAAGCTCTGTTGCTAAGGTCTGTCCGTTAACTCGGGCTGCACAATCACACAGGGGTCACGATAAACTCAAGCCAACAGCTGAGCACCTACACCACCTCCAAACTTCTGAGGTTGCAGTGGTGACTTACAGATGACCAAGCACGTTACAGGCACATCCAACCTACCAAACCTGACATGACAAAAAAACACATGAGAATATTCCAGAAATAACAGAAAGCCATCAGCACCTAACCTGGGGCTTCAGCTACTACTGACAGTTCGAGTCCAAAACAAACTGAGAAACCCTCCCACAACGACTCACAAGTTCTGGAGGTACTTCAGCAAGTACTTTCTGCCTCCTTCAGTAGCTACAGTCATGCCTCTGAATGCACCAAGGTTTGAGTACCACATGCCTACTCATAAGGACCTCAAGGCTCAGCTTACATTTAAGTCCAATTTAAAAACAAAAAATAAGGCCCTTCACTACCTAATTCCTCAAGGGAGTCAAAGTAATAATTCTTACCACCAAAGACACTGGAGAACAAACCTCCACAGATACAGAAAACAGAAGGGGAAGTTGAAAACACAGGTTCACCTCTAACTCCCTTCCTGAGACAACTCAAATGCGTATGAGACAAAACAAGGAAAAGGATTATTTTCTGACATTGTTCTGCAAGAAATCACCTGCAAAAGAGGCTTCTAAATGCTAACTTCCAAAAACAACTAGAACCAGTTAATTACCTACAAGCTCTGAGTAAAACACATACAAAGGAAGATTGAAGATTTGCCCCTTGCTGCAGCCCTTGTAATTAGCTGGGTCTGCTACAGGTGGGGCCAGAGGCACCTCCTTTGGCCCCACCACTTCCAGGTGTCACTTCTTCCCCTTGATGAGTGAGCATTTCCTCCTTTAATTTCTGTTAACCCCTTTGTCAAAAGGAACATTTTTCTATATAGTGCTGTAGCATGGCCACAATTTTTATCTTCCTGGAAGAAAGCAGCTATTCTGTTCCTGCAATAACTACCAAATACTTGTTTTTACACCTCCTGGCATTGTTTTCTGGCAGCATGACTCTAGCAATATGGTCTGAAGCCAGAAGTGGGGTTGGAAAAGAGCAAAAATCCAGTGTCTTCAATTGTGATGTTAATTAGAAACCAGAAAGAATTGTATTTCTTTGTAGGCCATGCTACATTTTAGACATGAATGCATCAAGCCGATGGATGTGAGCAGATCCCCTTGTGACTTCCCAGCACTATAGGAAGGAAAGGAAAATGACTGTGCAGAACAGTTTGAGTAATTAGGGGCCGTAATTAGAAAGTAGAACTATGCTTCCGGCATCCATATAATTTTGCCTGGTTTCCTTTAGGAGATGTGTCTTCTAGTTTTCCTCCAGGTTGTCTTCAAACAAAGCTTTCTGCTTTAGAATGTGACTATTAAATTAAATTACTGTGTATTTAAGACTTAAAGCTTAATTCAACACATTATTGTAAGTTTGTGTTCATTCTAATCACATGGTTTGTCTCATTTAATAATGCATTAATGGGATATTTCACCTGGTCACATTTAAATTCTCTTTAAGTGCTTACCTTAAACCTTTAAGTCTGGTATAAGATGAGAATCAATCCTTATCTTTTCTCCTTGTATTTATAATAGTTCATCTTCTCTCTTTACTTCAGAAGAAAATATAGTAGCATTAGTACTACTTCTAGCAGGCTGTCTAGAAATTCCTATTTCCCTTTCTAGATCCTACTGATTTCTGTTTCCCACTGCTTACTACTGATATGGTTATTTGTATTCCCTTTCTTTGGATTCAAGACATAAGAATGAGCTATAAACACACATTTTTAAATAATTTTCTGGGTAGGTAGGTATTTTTAAACTGTTGTGACATAACAACATGCCACCTTAATGTCAAGATATTTACTAAGGGAAATTGATTTGTGCTAAGATATTGCTATACATTTACCAATATCCTGATTTTTTAGTGTCTGAAAAGCTGAAGAAAATAAAACAAGCACTCTGAGACAACTTTCTAATATAGTGGATCTGATGTGTAGTGGTTGTGCTACTCCAATTCTGGGAGTGTCCAGAGTCCATTCATTAAGTGAGATCACTTTAAAAATATTCTGTTTGCTTCCTTATTGAATCAGGACAGTGAAATCTATCATTCAAAAAAGTTTGTTGGTGATACATAAGGAAGATAGCTGAAAGTTAAGCTATTAAATATTTTATACTGTAGCTTCTTTGAGTGCCTTTCAAATTCTCAGACAGGCACAAAATCAAAGTAACAACCTATCCAAATGGGAGCAAAATATGTTTTTAAGCATTGCTCATACTTTCAGAAAGAACATTGCTCAAGGCTGTTTCCGAATCTATATACACACACACATATACTTCTACCATGGGTCATGCAAGAATTCCAGCTGTAAGGAGTTAAAGCAGCTTAAAGTAATCCAGTTAAGAAAATTTCTGTGAATAACCAGTGAGTTTGATTTGTTTTATTTTAAGTGTAAGCATTGCAAATCCATCTGTGAAATAAGGAAAAAAAAAATCTTTCATTAATACTTTCTTCTAATCTAGAAAACAATTAAATGTGAAATCTTTCACTGAAATCTGAGCAACGATAAGACTTATGTAATTAGTGATTGACTGAAAGGATCGTCACCTAAAGCTATAAGTTTAAAAGAGCAGGATGAAATTAAAACAGAATAAGATATGGGTGCCTATAGTCTAAAATCTCCTTTGAAAAATACAGAGTACTTCTTTTTCAAATTGTGTTCAGGCCTAAATCCTGCTGTTCTGTCTCTCATGTTGCTGAGAATAAAAGATGGAAAGTAGATAAAAATATGGGACCTTCAGAAATGACTCAAGAGTTCTAGCATCTGAAGTGTCCTATTTTTAACTAATGCTGTTCATGGAAAAGGAGAAAAAAAAAAATAGAAAAAGAATATCCATAACAACCACCATTAATTAAATAGAGTGAATAGCATACATTTTCAAAAGCTTTTCTATTTGTAAAAGAGTTTGGTAATTTACTGTATACTGGTAGTCAATATCACAACCTAGAAATCTTATTTCATCTCTATTTGAAAATTGGCCTCTCAAGACAAACTGTTTTTCTCAAAACTGATAAGTGAAGCAAAAAAACCAGATCATAATGAAAGTCAGCCTATAATACATACTTTATGTATTGCATCAGAGTAGTCATTATCTTTCCTCCTATTGGAGCATTTATATTCTGAAATATGCCCACTAAGTTTACAGATACTTTCCCCTTGGAGTATTACCAACACACCAGTAGTAGTAGTTAATGATAGGCTTTGTGTAAGAAATAAGTCAAATAAAAAACTCAAATCTAGTAACAAACTGGGAAGCAGAGTCTGAGAAAATAATATTAGTTTTATTGGGAATGGAGGAATTTATTTTGAGACTACAGTGTTTGCTTGCAATATTTTTCTATACCCTTCTAGCATGTTGACAAGTAAAACCAACTTGTTGCATTTTGTCACCACATCACCACTAAGGCTTAGTCCTTAGACAGCGTGTGACATGGACCACCCACAAGTGACAGTCCTTGCACTCTTCCAAGAGTGCAAATTACCCTGGAGCTGCTAGGAGGAGCAACCAGTGTGTATTTTTGCACTTTCCTAAGACAGCAGAGCTCTCCAGCTGTGAAGCAGGAACCCTTACTCTGTCTGAAGTCTTCATTCTTCACTACGGATCTGTCCTGCACACTGAAAGAGGGGAGAGCCTGAGCCTGAAAAGTAATATGTAATTATACAATTAAGCAATATATCATGTATGCATGGGCACATATGAAGCAAAATCTTGGCATTCTCTTTCAAGTGCATGTTAATGAAAACTAATAATTTAAGTGCAGCTTGAAACTTCCATCAATTAAAAGTCACGATGTCAGTTAAACTAGAGAGTCTTTTGTTCTTCTGCTATGGCAAATGCATGGTAATGTGACTTAGCTCGACGATCTTTTGTCACAGGCTATGTTAAGTGCCATTACCCTCTTTTTCCTTTGAGCTAAGAATGTAGCAACTGTGGCTCAGCTGGTGTATGGTAACTGAATGTGAGCAGCAGCTTGAATCTGAACTTGACCTATCACAATTTTCTCTTAATGCCATTCTTCACAGTTATTGCTGTGGGATTATTTTAATTTTCTGCAGGGGAGAAGAAGAGTTATGTCATTTTCTAGTTTTTATTTTCACAGGAATACAAATGCACAGCTATTATGTACAGCTGCAGTGACATGTGTGTCATGCTATTTTAACTAGCAGCAGAAGGACTTAGTTTAAAGAGGAGAATATGTTCACAATGTGCACTGGATTCAGAGGAAAGGCAGCATGGGCCTCGGGTCTGCTGGCTTAGAGAGGGTATGGCCCAGATCTTCTTGGCCAGACATAAGAGTAGGTAGCGTTGGTGAAGTGCCACATGTGGGTCTGTGGTGAGAGATATCCTCAGGCTCCCCTTTCTCCTACCCCCTTCCTCCAACCTCAGTTCCATGTGTGATTCTCCACCATGACAAAGAGATGGGTCAGCTTGCAGACCTCAGATACTCATTCTGTCTGGTCTGTGAATGCAGCAAATTTTTTCGGTCATGAAAGCTGCCCTAGAAAAGGTCATGGCTGTCTGATGTGGAGCCTGACCATTCAGCACATCTGTGCCCGCCATTTGTATAATGTTCTCTTCTCAATAATACACATGATAGAGGGGATAGCTACATAGCTCAGATGGAAAGGAACTTCATGTGACCAAATATAACCACCCCAAAGGCTTGTTGTGGTCATCACTTGAAAAGCTGGAGTAACTCAGAAGTGAAAACAAGAAACTGTTATAATGGAAGATGTCACACAACTTCAGTGAATGGTCACCATTCATTATTTCTATCATTTATGCAACAATTTTCAGTAGTTCTCAGGTATTTCAGCTTCAAAAGTGCACATCACCTTACAAACCAGATATGAGATATCATTTCCTCCAATGACACAAGGATTTGTTTGTTTGTCTTCAGTATTATTCTTCAGGCATTGTTGTCTTCCCGTATCGTATTCAATTTTCATTAAAAAAAAAAAAAAAAAAAAAAGTTAGGTGGCTGATGTGGCAAGAAGTTATTCTTTTCTGAAAATGAAAGGTAATTTCATTTTAAAACTCATTGTGGCATTTACCCCAAAGCTATTGAAATGTGTTGAAGGAGAGGGGTGTGTGTGTGTGTGTGTGTGTGTGTGTAAAATTATCTTTGTAGCTTCATAGTTTCATTACTATAAGTTTAAAGAAAAATAAATAAACTTTAACAGCATTTTACTATGGAAACAGGACATTTAGTCTCAGTGGGTATCCTGAGTGCTGCATTTGAAATTTGATTTTTTTTTTTTTTTTCAAAAGGCCCTGTGGGGGAAAATTATTAGGATGAAAGGATAGGTCTGGAACTTCAGAATAATTTTAACAGCAGTTGCCAAACTTTTGAAGCCTCCATGAAACACAGCCTATTGGGGAGTACTTTAGTGTTGCTGGCTAATATGAAAAGAATTATAGATTAACAGCTAAGAGAACTGTAACCCTGAAGAAAATGTGAGAATATTGTTAATACAATATACAGAGCAAGGAGAAAGAGAAAGCTCGTCTTATGAAAGAATTGGGGAACAGTTTACACTTTTCTAAAATCTAGAATTCATGAAGGAGCTTTAGATAAAGGTTTTCTGTGTTTGAAAGAAAAACACTAGGCATATCCTAAGGCTTTTGAGCTAAGAGAAGAGTAGAAGATGCTATAACAATGGAAAAACTTTTGTGCAATGTAACTGTGAGCCCATGATGCAGGAGGTGGTCAATGAGGTCAGCCCTCCAACAAGGCAAGGGCCATCTGGCATTATTTACAGTCTTCCCCTTCTCCTGGTAAGCTTTAATCTGCTTGGCAGAAACCACAAGGCTAGAGTCACAGTTTTCAAGTGAAAGTCAAGTTTATTCTGCAATGCAAAGTAAGTGGGAGCCAAGGCTTTGAGAAAAAAAAAAAATCTCAAAAGCTGCAAACATGCATCAAAAAAAGATAAACACAGGAAGCATCAGAAGCACATTAAAGGTACATTAAAACTGAGCAACTTTAACTGGTCTTCTACTATAGGCAACCAGTCCAGTTGAAAAATATATAGTTTGAACTCTGCCTATAAGATGTCTCACTATACCTGCTGAAACATGTATAAGTATTCTTGTATTTCTTCACTTTTGTTTTACTCTACTTAAAAAAAAATAAGAAACCAAAATAATCAGAGAATCATAGAATGATAGAAAAGCCCAGGTTGGAAGGGACCTCCAAAGATCATCTGATCCAAACTTTCATGGGAAAGGGAGTCTAGATGAGACCTTTCACCCTGACTAATCGTATTTTGAAAACCTCCATGTCTAGTGCTTCTGGGGACTCTACCACATCCTTGAAGAAGTTGTTCCAGTGAATGATTGTTCTCACTGTGAAAAAATGTTCTTATATTGAGATGAAACCTTCCCTGTTGCCATTTGTTTTCTCCACATGGCTCCTTGTTAAAACAGCCTCCGCCCTTTTTGTAGCAGCCCTTTAAATACAGCTATACTGTCATGGGGTCCCCCCTAAGCCTTCTCTTCTCCAGTGAGAAAAGACTCTAATGCACAGTATGCACATGTTACTTTAATACATGGTATGCATGGTATGCACATTACTTTAATGCTCCAACTAGAGACTAAATAATAAATAATAAGGATGAAATTCTTATCTGGATGCTTGAGTTCCTTCTCCACCTCCCCTTCTCCCATGCACCCAGGCTGAGCACAGAGCAGCCTACACTAGTCTAACTACTGGTTGCTCCTCTCCCCTTTGCAGCACGAACACATCCTGTCCTTTGCACCAGCTCTGTCATTAATTTTTTTCAGTGTAGCCCCTTCCAGCATGGAAAGCCATCTCTAGATTTTATTTTGTCTGGTTGGTTTGAGGAATTAGTGCACTAATTCAGCTCCAAGTGGGGATGAAAGCCCCCTAAGTCATCATAAAGCAGGAACCATTTTCAACCAGCAGCCAGGTGTGTTTGTGCTGCTATTCATCTCCAATCTAATGTTCAGTACTGGAAGTGCTCTTGCTGCTACCCACCCCCAAAGCAATTATTAGTAAAAGGACAGAATCCCTAAATTCTGTAACGTATGCCTTTGTAAATTCATTCTAAGTTTATGTATCTGTTTCCTGACATTCTTATTTCTTTTTCCTCTATGTTCAAGTATGGAGGCTAATTTGTTAACACAAGCCATGCCGAAGAATCAGTGAAAAAGCTTAACAGGGAACTGCTGGCTCTCCAAATATGTTGATGATAACAAATTTTAATTGCTTGAGAGTGTCAGCTGTGTGTCAGCAGTTTTCCTAGGCCATTATTTACGCATCCAGTGTTTCAAATAATGATTTTACAGATCAGGAGAAAGAGCACTCATATTGTGGTTTCTGAAATGACAAATGGAGGTATCCTTTTGAGAACAAATATTCTGGGGAGTGCTGAATTGTATTATACTATCTCAGATTCAACAGGGAGAGCACTAGGGCTTTGTATCTGACATTTAATTTAAAAAATAACCTGTGCCTGTGTAGAACAAGAAAAAGGAAGGCTGTGCTTGAAAGTATAAGTAATGATTCAGACACTTCTTCCAATTTCTTTACATTGACTATACTATTAGTACCTGTTCAAGATACATATTTTTGCTATATTGTGATTATGTGTCTTTATAGAAGCTGAAACACAGGAAGTTTTAAAGTGATATAAAGAATCCACTTGTCCCTTTCTATTCAACGATTATATGACCCACATTAAAATAACAGCCTATAGCATACAATAGAGGTACCTGAGCTAGATCAGATACGGAAGGAAAGGTTACTCACATCAATACAGAGCTCAGGATGAGCTACACTGCCTTGTTTTGGGGGTTAAATCCAGCAATTGCCACATAGCTGAGTAAAGGAGTCCTATCTTTAAGCAGTCTGTCCAAAGCCACAAAGGGCTGAGGCAGCTACTATGAGAACTGAGCTGATACTTTACTCACAGTGCTTAGTTAGTCTAACAGTGCTTTCACTGTCCCTTGCTCAGCTCCTTAAGAATGGACCTGAGCTTTCCATGTCTAGTGCAAAAAACATTGTCTTCAGCAGTGCTTGCACACCATAGCCACACCGTGAAACTCGCATGCTAAAAAAATAGTAGCTTCATTCAAAGTTAGTGTAATCTTAATGGTTTATATGAACAGTCCATTATTCTCCATGATTCCTTTTGTACCAACACCGCCCTATCTTAAGTACTTTCTTCATAACTAATAATGGTTGCTGGGTTATTTTACAAGAAAAAAAAAGAAAAAAAAAAAAAAAAAAAAAAAAAAAAAAAGAGCAATTTTGTCTGAGAACAACAATAGCTAGACCGGGTTCAAAACCAAGGTTCTTTATTTCTCCTCTTGGTCACCCATTCTTTTACTTCCTAGCTACAGAGGAAAAAACAAAACAAAACAAAACAAAACAAAATAAAACAAAACAAACAAACAAAAAAACAAAACAAAACAAACAAACAAAATAAACAAAAGCCAGCACTTTAATAATGGAATAAAGTTCTCAAGGGAGAAAAACCAAAGCAGAACACAGTTCACAGACTGAAGAATAAGTTAAGTATTGATCGACAGAGTGAGAAAAATTGTTACTCCAGAAATTGTTTACTTCTCCTTATGGAGCCCCAATTGGGAAAGGATTGAATAAGACCATATTTCCACTGCAACTTCTTTAAGTCACAACACTCGCCATTGGGTAAGAAAAGTGATTATTCTGTTTTTCTGCAGAAAGCATTACTATCCTTGTCCAGCCTTCCTATCCATCTAAAGGCCAAACAGAGGTCACCTTTCTACAGGGCACTTTGTTCAAACAACTTTGTGTAGCAAACTGTGTTAAATGATTGACATTTGGGCTTCACTGGGAAACTTGCTGGTTCAGTCCAGAAAAACAACTGATAAACTTACACAATAATAACATTTTTGCTTCTGACTCCAACTAAAATCACAACATCCAGGATAAAGAATAATGAAAAATTTTTTTCTCTCAGTTATCTGAAGTGTTTTGGTTCAAGTCTGTTTTGAATTTAAGATTTAAAGTTCAGGCCAGTTCTTGTTTTATCACACTGTTTTTTCTAGCTGTAATCCTTTTGATTCCTATGTGTCTAAGATGCACAGACAAATCCCAGAAAGCTCACTAAGAGACAAATTGGCCAAGGGAAAGTTGTTTAGTCTCCTCTCTTCATAAAAAGGATTTTGTTTTTCTTCTTTCATCTTACAATATTTTTTTTAATACAGTATTCATGTTGTCTTCCTGTGCTATTGTCATCCAGTATTCATACAGCTGCATAATATCTTCCCACTGTGTGCATTTGACAATGAAAATTGCATTTCAATAAATCAATACCATATTTTAGGCAAGCTTCAACTCCCTGGATGAGCCAGAATATCCCACTTAGTGTACGAGCTGATTGCTAGCAATGGATTAGGAATTATGAGTGAAATCAGTTTTAAAATTACATGAATTAGCAAAACTAATAAACACTCAATGCACAAGTCTTTCATAGCTCTATTTTCTAAAGTTCCTAATACAAACAAACACAAAATATATTTCATACATCAGGCATTTAGAAGCACAAATATGTTGGAATACATCAGGTAAGTTATTAGCTCTATTTTTCTCATAAAGAATACAAGAAGATTATTTCTGCATTCCTATGATATAAATACTGTGGTTTCTTCTCTTATTTTTTATTCAGAGAAAACAACAGAAACATAGGTGGCTAGGCCTGGAGGCAGAATTAGTCTTAACAGAAAAGCATTTTAAAAATCAGTAATTAGTAAATTAAAAAAGGAACTTTACATAGGAGTTCCTTTAATGGGTAAGGAATATGCTTGTGTAGTTTTATATGTTGTTCTGGGTTTGAGTGAGCGATGGAGTTTTGGTAAAACAAGAGGGGGCTACAGTGGTGGTCCCTATCAGAAACTTCTTGAAGCTCCTGAGGCTCCAAGTCAGCTCCACCTCTGCACCAAGGCCAAACCAACCAGCTGCGCCTCTGCGAGAACATATTTAAGAAGGGACGTGGTGACGAGCAGTGGGACTGGTGAGGAGGAGTTGCTGCAGCTGCGTGAACACCAAGGTCTGTGGAGGGACGGAGGAAGAAAGGAGGGGGGAGGTGTGTTGGAGCAGAGACCCCCCTGTATCCTGTGGGGAGACAGCAGGGCGGCCCCCCCTGCCACCCATGGAGATCTACGGTGGAGCAGACACTGATTTATGGTCTTTGAGGGGGCCTCACATGAAAATTAAGGTGTCTGCACCTGAAGGCACCCAGGATCCTGTGAGAAGCAGCAGCCCCCACTGTTGTAGTTTGGCTCTGGGAGGATTGCAGCATGTGGGGATGTCCCACACCGGAGCAGTTCAGCAAACGCTGCAGCCCATGGGAGGGACTCATGTCAGAGAAAGTTCGTGGAGGACTGTCTCCTGTGAGAAGGGAACCACGATGGAGCAGGGGGAACAAGTTCCAGAAACTCCCCCCACCGAAGATGGAGGAAGTGGCAGCACTGACTGCACCCCCCCCATTCCCTGCCCCTACACCGCTGGGGGGAGGAGGTAGAGATATCGGGAGCAGAGCTGAGCCCGGGAAGAAGGGAGGGGTGGGGGGAAGGTGTTCTCAGGATGTGGCAATGCTTCTCACTGTCTTATTCTTTCTGTTAAGAGTTGTTGTTAGAGTCTATTAAATTTATGCTTCTTTCTTTCCCTAACAAGTCTGTCTTTTGCCAGTGACCATAATGGGTAAATCATACCTCCTTGTCCTTATCTCAAATCTCAAGCCTTTTGCTTTATTTTCTCCTTCTCAGTGCTGGGGGAGGGGAAGGGGGGAGTGAGCAGCTGTGTGGTGCTCAGTTGCCCTTTGAGGTCAAACCACAACATATATAGATGATATAAATTCTATATGACACTGGTAAATCAGTCATATGCATATTTTACTAACACATTTCTTTTTATGCAAGTACTGACTTAGTACATCAGTGACAATTCTTCAGAACTGTCCTGATGTTCTATATGAACAAAACTGAAGCTATCTGATATTTAAATCCTGTGCAAATCAATTTTAAAACTGGTCAGATAAGAGAAAAATTCTATTTGCTCATGTTGTTAAAAACATCTATATTAAATTTAATTTAAACAGTTTAAAAGTGTCTAAGACACTAAGTAATTTAATGGAGGGTTTTATTTTAATATGTATTATTTCAATTTCAATCATAGAATCAACCATAGAATCAACTCTAGAACACCAGGTTGGAAGGACCTCAAGGATCATCTGGTCCAACCTTTCTTGGCAAAAGCACAGTCTAGACAAGACAGCCCAGCACCCTGTCCAGCTGAATCTAAAAAGTGTCCAATGTTGGGGAATTGACAGCTTCCCTGGGGAGATTATTCCAGTGGTTGATTGTTCTCACTGTGAAAAATTTTCCTCTTGTGTCCAGTCAGAATCTTCCCAGGAGTAACTTGTACCCACTACCCCTCATCTTTTCCATGTGATTCCCTGTAAAAAGGGAGTCTCCATCCTCTTTGTAGTCACCCTTTAAATACTGGAACATGATGGTAAGGTCTCCTCTAAGCCTTCTCAAGGCTGAACAAACCTACTTCCTTATACCTTTCCTCACATGGCAGGCTTCCCAGTCCACTGATCACCTTTGTGGCCCTTTTCTAGACCCTTTCCAGCCTATCTACATCTTTTTTGTATAAGAGGGGACAAAACTGAACACAATATTTCATGTGTGGCATCACAAGAACTGAGTAGAGTGGGATAATGACTTTATCTCTGCTGGTGATGCCCTTGTTGATTCAAACCTGCATCCTGTTGACTTTCTTTGACACAGCAGCACACTGTTCACTCACATGGAGCTTGTTGTCCAACAAAAGCCCTAGGTCCCTTTCCATAGAGCTGCTCCCCATCTGAGTAGATCCCAGCCTGTTCTGCATGCCTAGATTATATTTTCCCAGGTGCAAGACCTTACACTTGTCCTTGATGAACTTCACAAGGTTCTTGTTAGCCCACTCTTCCAGACTATCCAGGTCTTCCTGCAGGGTGGCTCTGCCTTCCAAAGTGTCCACTTCCCCACTCAGTTTGGTATCATCAGCAAACTTCATCAGAGTTCACTTGATCCCATCATCTAGATCACTTATGAAGATATTAAACAGTGTTGGGCCCATAGAAATTCCTGGGAGACCCCACTTGTGACAGGCAGCCAGGTTGAAAAGGAGCAATTTTCCACCACCCTCTGGGTGTGGCCTGTCAGCCAGCTCCCCACCCACCGCACAGACCACTTGTATAGACCATAACACATCAGTTTCTCTCAGAGGAGACTGTGGGGAACCGTATTGAGAGCCTTAGAAAAATCCAGGTAGACAATGTCCTCCACTTGCCCCATATCAACTGAGCAGGTTATTTTGTCATAGAAAGCAATCAGGTTTGTCAAGCACAATTTGCCCTTCGTGAATCTGTGCTGGCTTTTCCAAATCATGTGCTTCATTTGACTTGTGATAGTCCCCAGGAGGATTTGTTCCATAACTTTCCCAGGGACTGAAGTAAGACTGATGGGCCTCCTCTAAGCCCTTCTTGTAGATGGGGGTGACATTAGTCTTCTTCCAGTCTTCTGGGATGTCTCCCAATCTCCACGACTTCTCAAAGATTATGGAGAGTGGCCTTGCAATGTCATCAGTCAGTTCTCTTACACTCGGGTGGATATTGTTAGAACCCGTTGATTTGTAGGGGTCAAGCTCCTGTAATAGTTCACACATCTTCCTTCACTGACAGTTTGTCTGTTTAGGCATTGACCTGGGTTTTTGTTCCCAGGGCTTGGGCTCCAACAGTGCTGGTAAAGACAGAAGTGAAGAAAGTGTTGAGAACCCCTGCCTCTTCCATATTGCTGGTGACTAATTCACTACTGTTTAACAGCGGGCCAGTATTTCCCTTCTGTTTCTGCTTGTTGTTTACATATCTGAAGAACCATTTCTTGTAGTTTTTGACATCTCTGGCCAATTTCAATTTGAGCTGAGCTTTTGCTTTTCTAAATGCATCTCTGCACACCCTAGCAATATTCTTGTAGTTCTCAACGGGTATTCATCTGATTTTCCATCTCTGGCACACTTCTCTTTTGGTTTTGAGCAGACTCAGAAGCTCACATTTAAGCCAAGGACGTCTCTTGCTCCAACTGCTTCCCTTACTTTGAAAGAAGATTAACTGCTTTTGTGCTTCCAGGAAAGCATTCTTGAAAAACTCCCAGCACTAACTAGTTCCTTTATCTTCAGTGGAAGCTTCCCACTGAATTCCTCTCAACTGAGCTCTCCATGAGTTGAAATTTGCTATTCTAAAATCTAAAACCATTGTCTTAGTAATAATCTTCATTGTGCTCAGCAGGATCCCAAATCTTACAATACTGTAGTCACTGCAGCCAAGTCTATCGATAACTGAGATATTACAAATCAGGTTTTCTTGGTTTGTGAGTAGCAAGTCCAGGAGTGGCTCATTCCTGGTGGACACATCTAACATTTGTATGAGAAAGCAATCCTCTATGCATTCCAGGAACTTGATGGAGGACATGTGAGCTGCTGTACTGTTCTTCCAGCAAATGTCTGAGTAGTTGGAGTCACCCATAAGAACTATGTTCTGTTGACCCAAAGTTTGCTTAAGTGACCCAAATATTGCTCCATTTGCATTATCATCTTGGTTTGGAGGTCAGTAGCAGATGCCTACTGTAAGATCCCCCTTTGAGATGACCACTCTGATCTTGGCCCAGAAGAATGAGATAAGGCTTCCACAATCGCTGTAATTGACAACTATACATTCAAGGTTCTCCTTAACACAGAATTTTTCTATGTAAAACTATAGCATATAATTCCATGGGGAAAAGAAAATCTGTTTTGTAATAGTCCATATACGTCTGTCCATTTGTCTACTCCTGATCCAGGAAGAAATCTATATTTATGTGAATATTGAAGTCAGTAGTGAAGGCCTTCCCTTTCTTCTTCTTCACATGGGTGAGAATGTGCACAGCTCTTCTTCCACCTCCTTTTGAAAAAACAAATGCCTTCAGCTTTATGTAGGACTGATGAAAAAGGAGCAAGCACTGAAGCTGTGAATGGTCAGACTCACAGAAAACCAGTTTCATTTTCTTCGTCTCTTCCTTTGCCATGCGCTACTTGATACATGTGTCTTCTGCTCTACTATGGCACACCAATTGAAAATAAATTTTTTGCTTAGGGGTGTCAGTCTGTAAATGATTTCTAGGATATGGTGGAGAAGTGCATATGAGATTAGACGGGTGAGCTTTGCTCCATCTGGACACTTCTATCTCAACAAAATGATAAAGACCTGCTGGGAAAATTACATCTCCTTTGTGGAAAACTCCAGATGCAGAATCAGCAGCTGAGATCTTATTAGTCATACCAATGAGAGTGTTTAGCCCTGTGGTGAATCAGGCCTTTGTGCTTCAGTTTCAGAATATAGATATTGGCACCACAGTTTGAAAATATTGTTCTGTATATACCGGAGGAGAAAAGAGCAATTGTTATTGCATGCAATTATGGGAGGTAACCGTGAAAAAGCTTAGCACTTATTTCCAGAAACATGAAAAGCCATGCCACAGTTACACTGTTACAGTGATATTTCTGTTGCAGATGGAGTAGAGCCAACATATCAAACACTACCAGTAAGTCTTCACTGATCAACTTACTGTACATATGTTGTTCCAAAACCTTGATGAACAAAAGCAAAAGTAGGTTTGCACAAAACTGCAGGCACTGTCCATCCAGGGAATTTTTACAATGTTCTCTGCTGTTCTCCAGCTCCTGAATTTTGTGGTGAGAATCTCCAGATTGGTCATCACTTTTAATTATGAAACAGTACCTTGATGAAAATATATGCCAGCCTCAAGAAAATCTGAACATAGAAGAATGAACTATATCTCTAGAAAATTGTTGGATACTTTTTTTTTTTTTTTTTCTTGTTAGGTCAATCACCCACTCCCTTTTCTTTTTTCCTTTTTATCTTAGGAGCTAGACAGTACATTTATCAATATAGTCATAGATCAACAGTTATATTGCAGTATTATTTTGCAAAATCAAGGAAAAAATAACAACTGCTTATACACATATACATTACATTTGGTTGGAGTGATTCAAGGAAGGTAACTTTTTATTTTCTTTGTGCCGTGTATCAATTAGTCGACTATATCTGAACTTCCATTGTTTGGATTTTTTTACCTATCTAGATACGATCAGTCCTCTTATATAACATTGCAAAGTACTAAGTGAAGGATTTTGAAAATCTCATTAAAAATATCTGTCCTTCAAATTGTGCTTGCCTTATCCCAGGCACAATCAGAAAGAGAAAGGAAGCCAAAAGTATGTGGTCCTACCTGGTGGACTCATCGTCTGTGCAGCCATAGTAAATTAGCACGAGGACCTTGACGCTAGAAAGAAACTGTGTCTATTCTGAATAGGGTTATAATACTACCCTTCACTTCTGTTACTCATCAGTAAATCTGTCCCAGAAAATAGTTGGGGTTATAATCCATCCCTTACCTGTGCCCACCTGATGGTCCTATCAGAGTGGACAGCAGTTTACAAAATTATCTGCCTAAATTTTCCTCTAGCTTCCTATGTTCCAGTTCATCCTGCCTGTGAAGTATATTTTGCTCTGTGCTCCAAATTTATTTTTTTCTTCTCAGAGGTGCTTTTTCCTATGATATTTTAATCTGGTTTGAGACACCTTACCCCTAGTTTGCTGACTCAGTTCATAACCATCTTTTTTTTCTTCTCTTGAAAAGCATTCAGATGGTGGAGGCTCTGTTGTGCTCTTCTCTTCCCCACCCACGTGTCTTTATATGTTACAAAGAAGCAGAAAAATTTTCAGTTTTTAGTGTCACTCTTTAAATGGTCAACATGGAAGCCTGAGCCCACACATGACTGTACTCTTACAACAGGAGATAAATTACGCTCCATGTCTTCCAAAATTAAAAATAGCAGAGGCTACCAAGGAGCTGTCATTGCTTTTTTTAAAACCTCACTCTTGGAACAGATCTCTTACTGACAGAACAGTCATGGATAAGAATGACTTTTTTGTTGTTGTTTTAAATACTCACTTTAATAACTGTATGTAAACTTCCCTGAGGACTTTTTCCTGAATTCAGGTAAATATTAAAAAAAAAAAAAGTTTCCATTAACAACAGGTACACCCTTGTCACCTGATCTCTAAGCCCACATGAGGCAGCTCCTGCTCAGGGACATAATGGCCCGTTTAGACCCTCACCATCAGGTGAGTTCATGTCGTGTAGTAAACGCAAACCATAGCTAGGGCTTCAGCCCTAACCTGACTCATAGATTTTTAATATTCTGACTGAGGACTTGGAATCCCTTAGGGATCACAGGAGCCCTAACTCAGCAAGGATCAGACACCTCTTTTTGGTAGTCTCTATCAGGGCACAGGACCAGCAGCACAACTCCACAGGGGAAGCTCAGCCAGCAGCCTAGGTGGTCCAGGCACGGGCCGTGCACTCATCCACGGGATGCCGTCCCCCAGAGCCTGCGCAAGGCACACTGAGCTGTGGCAAGGGATGGTCCTGCCAGGAGGCAGGGCTGTGCCCTCGGCAAAGACAACATAGCTCAGGCATTGCCCCCGCCTGAGCTGAGATGGGCACCAGGGGCCCCAAGATGGCCGCATTAGTGCCTTCAGGGTGGAAGAGAGAGGGATTTTGGCTGTTTAGAAGCTGTCTCCAAGCTGTTTGGCATAGACATGAGGATAGAACCACATGCAGGCATGAGAAGGAGGTAGAAAAGACAGCTTGCTTCTTTTCCCCATCTTTCCCTCCACTTCTCAGTGCTGACATTACCCCAGCAACTTCTACACCACCAGCAGGGAGCTCACCTGGCTGAGACCAGCCCAGGACCCACAAAGACACCAATCATGGCTTAGGAGAGTCACCAGGCCAGGTTTCACCAACATTTCGACGACTTATTTGCTGAGTTTGACATTGTGCTCTGAGGACAGACAGACAAGAATTAGGCTCTACAATGCTGTGCTCCTAGGCACTTGAGCCCTTTTTGGAGCTTGTCTACAGCTATTTCCAGAAACTTAAATGGTGGGTAGAATAGTCAAGACGTTCAGCCATCAGTGCCATATGGAAGTGATTTTGGTGTCTTTACTTTTCCCAAATAAACATAAGAAATGTTTATTTTTGCTTATTTTCATACACCCTGACTTTCACTTTTCAAAACTATTAATTGTGCATTTTCTGTGCACTAATCACAGCTATTAATGTAGCTGAACTCAGGATGGTTAACCAAACTAATGCAAACTGAATCCATATTTCAGAAAGAGAAAGAGTGTTTCCATACACATTACTGTACAAAGCTTACATTTTGACAAATAAGAGGCAAATTTATCAAGGTTGTTAAATACGTAAAATTATTCTTCTCTTTTCCTCAAAAATTAAACATCTAAACCCAGTTCATTTGTTACCTCTGAACATAATTTTAGCTTTTATCTCTAATTGAAATTCACAGTCTAACAAACTCCATCTAGCAGGAAAATTAGTCACTTGCAAATACATTGCACTGTTACTCTTTTGGGAAACAGTGTACTGTGGTAGTGTGTCACGGACTCTCACTTCATTACTGGGAGCCATTTACTGGAATTTATTCTGCCACTAGCACAGAGAGAAACCCCATCAGCAAAGAAAAGCACCTTTCATCCTTATACAAAACATGATATGAAAGTCTTCCTCTTCACCAGCATTCTTTGTTCGACCATACCTAAAGTCAGATTTATTTTTAAAGCTACACAGGAACCTGATTCTGAGGTCTACTCTCATGAAATTATTAAACAGAATTTTAACACCAATGTATGTATCTAACCTAAACAGCTTGGATTTTGAATTGTAAATGTAAACCGCTTAAAGCAATACTCCTAGCAAACAATTTCTTAGTAATCTGTAGGTTGAAATATATTCACATAAAATAGCTGTTGAATAATTCCAAGGAATTAAAATATTCTGGGAAGAAGTAATCATTTGTTTGCAATTAATGAACAGCAGAAAGCACTGTATTTATGAACAGATTTGTTTGCTGTAAATAATTCTCTTGGATCTAATAAAAATATATCTATCTATTTTTGGAGTATTTCAGGTGACAGTATACAAAGACAGGCCACTGTTTCCAGGCTCTCTTAAGAAAAATGATAGAGGGTTTTCAGTGTAAAATAATAAGGGATTACACTAATTTCAGTGTAATCACAATTCAAGTCTAATATGATAGGAAGCTATTTTAGCTCTTTCTTCCTTATGCAGCACGGGGGAAGTAGTAACCTCTGTCTTCTGGAAGAGAAAAAGAAGCAAACCCAGCAATCAAGATTCAGTAGCAAGATTCCTGGTACAGTGGTCTTTAGCTGTTATAAATCATTCAGGGTGTGTTTTAAACCCATGGACTTCTAAGGGAACAAAATTAAGTGCTGTCTTTCCTTTTTCCAGGTCTGTTTTATTTCCTTTGAGGCCTGTTTAGGGTCCTGTGATCTTGATTCTCTTGCATAGTGGAATTCAAGTTTATCAATAACCATCTGTAGCTGTCATTCCGCTTCATGGTCCAAATCTAGCTTCTCAAATGCCAGTCTTTCATTTGCAGTTCTCACTGGGACTTTCATATTCACAGATCAGGCATAAAGTAATGCCTTTGATGTTTTCAAAGGTTAGAAAGATATTTCTCCCCTCAGCATTCTCAGCTTCATTTGAATACATGGAAAGAAATATGAATTTTTAAGAGAGTTATCTAGACAGTGATCCATTTGAATCAAACAGGTCCTAAAATTTTTTTCAAATATAACTTTTCCTGGTTTCCCACATGTTTGTTTGTTGTGAAATTATTAACCCCACTGTACTGTGAACAGAGTTTAGAAATAAAAAAACCTACAACTGTCATAAATGTAACTCACCAGTGAATGCATTCTGGTCTCTGTTTCCAACCCACAGAGCACATGTATCTAATCTCTCCTCAGAGAGGTAGCTCAGGGAAAGGTGGGAATTCAGTGGGCTTCTTGCCAGGTTACAGTGGCTGAAAGATCATTTACAACAACAGGACACACCGTAGCCTCTGTTTACATAAGTGTCCCAAGGCTATGTTAAGTTCCTCTCCAGTCTGTCTTTGGGGTACCTAATCTTTCTTTGGCCTCTCTGGGATTCAGTATTGCAACACATTTTCTGTGCATAAAAATACACTTCCCCTGGGATATGATGGCATAGGTTAGCAAGAGTGATGTCATTATATACTTTACTGTGCCTCCCTTTTCAAGACCAACAACAGCAGCTTTTACAGACACTTTACCCAGATTAGCCTGGGCACATACAGCTATAGTCCCTGCACAGACTTCACAGATTTCTAAACCAGATCATCATCTCCCCACCACAAAATGTACTAGTCTCAGCAAAATAATAACTTCAGCCTAAATTCCTATTTAACTTTTCCACTGTCTCTGTGATCATGCAGTTTCCATTTTGCTCTCCTAACCATGGGTTCAGTGTCTGATCAAAGCTAAACTAACCTCGTTTTTTCTGGTTGAAAGGACAACCTTTGCTCCAAAATATTATCAGCTTCTACATTGGGCCAAAGTTCCATAACCACCAAGACCAGATCTGTCCAGTACAAGAGCTGAACAGACATGATCTGAAGCAGAAGTGAGCTCAATGGTCTCATTTTTATCAAATTAGAACAATGAGCACAGTGCAGAGGTGTACCTTTATGCAGTATTAAGACATGTGGTGGGTTGACCACAGCCACCAGCCAATCACCCACACAGCTGCAGAAAAGATCCTAAGTGCCTTAAAATGAAAATTGCTCTGTTTACTCAAACCACAGTCTTGGGGTCTTGCTTATGCCTCCAGGAACTTGCTACTGTCTCCTTAACCAATGGTACCCCGAAGTATGCACCACTTAATTTTCCTCACCTTACCCTATCTGATGATCATTCAGGCTGAGTGACTGACTGATGTTGTCCCTGGTCTGCCAGGGTAAAACTGATAAAACTGATTTCACTGCATGGATTCTTCACAGTCAAAGGTCATCCTTGATATCCTAACAAACTGCCGATCGTGAGTTGTAGATAAGACAGGTCCTTGCAGGCACAGAAGTAGCTTGAAATTTAAGTATTGCAAAATGTCAATTCTTGAAACAGTCACAGAATAAGCAGTGAAATATTGTGTAGGATGGCTGTTCTGGACCTATATTAGCTTTGAGTGCTACTTTCCAATCCAAATAAATACATTTCTTTGGAGGCATATTTGCATGCATGTACCCATGCTGATTTTTTATGAACTCTCACATTATTGCATGAGTTTGGGAGTCTCAGAGCAGACTTAGGGTCATAAGTCCTCAGTGAAAGTTTACATCATGAAACTTGAGCAAATCCTATGCTAAAGTTACATGCCTAAGTGAAATCTCTGTCTTTCATATACCTTCAGTCTTATTCATGCACTCTTCTATCAATTTATCATAAAAACTAAATGCCTTCATAGAAATTCCTAACAATGAGGCTACTTCTATTTTTGGGAAAAAGGAAACGGTCCATTCACATGTTATAATAGTGAGTTTGACCAAAGTGGTCAAAGCTAGTAGGAAACTCAGAAATTATTAATATGCAAATTCATACTTCCAGAATTACTTATGTTAGGCAGAGTGTAGATAGCTTTGAAAAATTAACTGTAACATTAGAAATATTAATTAATATTTAAAGAAGCTGAAGTCTGTGAACATGTTTTGTGACAGGTCAGTAAAATTAATTACAACTAACTAAAAATCTGGCTTTAAGGTAATTCCCATCTTTCTAGTAGGACTCTAATTCCAGCTACTATAGTGCAGAAATGCCAATATTTGGGCTTCTAAGGACCCAGGTGATGATCCTGGCTTCATTCTATGTTGGTGGTATTCTTGGGGCTACAGCTCAGGAACAAAATTTTGTTTGGTTTGTTTGGTTTGTGTTTGTTTTGTTTGTTTGTTTGTTTGTTTGTTTGTTTGTTTGTTTGTTTGTTTGTTTGTTTTAATTCCGTTTCTTTGCATATGTCCCCAGCAGCCCACAGCAAATCTAAATAGCAACTTATTTGGGAAATTCTGCCCAGGTCTTTCTGCCTTGAACTGGTTCATACTCAGTTACTTCATGGATATAATGCCTGTTTAGAACAGCTATGTGTAGGAGCCATTTACGACTGGATGATGTTCAGTACAGATGGATTATTTTTTTCATTCAACCAAAATTTAACAGACATATAAAATTTATTGAAGACTCAATGTTTAGACAGAAGTAATAAAATTCAGAACCCTAATGCACTGTAAAATTTCCAGTTCTCCTTCAAAGAAAAGGACTAAAGAGTTTCTTGTGAAAGCTTGTATAAGTTGTTCTTACCATAGTCAAAGTAATATATTTTTTCCTGATTCCATTCTCAGAACTATCTGAATATTCTGATGATACTTGCCCAAAAATCATCATGTGGAAGACACTCAGCACAGAATATTCCAACTCAAATATCTCAGGTTTGGCAGTCATAAGCAACTAAAAACTTGATCTTAATAACAGGAGTGTCAGCCAAGTAAAGACTGGAAAACACCACCAGTTCTGTTTCTAAGAATTACTATAACAATTCTTTTCACACCCTCCATTTACAGGTTAGTTGTGTGATACTGAGATTCAAATTAATTTAAAAATAATTTATAGTTCAGTAACTGCTTTCTACAGTTTCCGTCTTGAAAGCAACTTTCAGTTTAGTTAGCTGAGAAAACCTATTGGATTCATTTACAATTCAACTACATTTAAAGCAAATTATGTCAAATATTTGGATTCAATCACTTGGATTAGATAACATGATTTAGAGTAAAAATCAAAGAGCATGCTTGGGGTGAAATGAATAATCTGAAATCAATCTAAAAGCAATTTGATTAAGCTAAAACTGTTAGGATTAGTGATTGGTATTTACATAGGAACATTAGCTATAGGAATTACTTTAACTACATTTATATTTAAATTCTGTTAACGGATTTTTTAATCAACTATCTGCTACTGAAAAGACTAAATTAGAAAATAAATACATACAATTAGCTTTGTCACTTGCATATCGGTTTGTTGCTCTGGATGTCTTATAGGTTCAAACATTCTAAGAAATATTAATCCCCGGAAAACACAAAGATAATTTATTACTTCAGCATATATTAAATGCAACACTGAAAATATAGTGCCACTTACATTTTAGTTCCCATTCCATACAAATATAGAAACTACATATATACAAACATATACAATTTATATACAAATACAGAAAAATAAGTTACATTAGATTGTGATAGAAAAACTGAGATCTAAATACTTGTTATAAAAGTATGCAAGCCTTGGGTCATTTTCAGGGAAAAGACTCACTGAGAACAAACAATTTAAACATGTAAGCTGAACTAAATGCAGTTTTAAAAATCCACTGAGTCACCAGTAGTGGTTCTTTAAACGTAGTATAAGTAGTGCTGATCCAAAGTAGGATAGTTTTCTACATGTGGCCCAAATACAATGCAGTATAGCATCATTAATGTTTTATCTTCAAAATAAATGCTAGTGTAAGCTAGAGTGAAGCTTCTAGTTTCCTGAGCCAGCTATAGACTCATATAAAGTACAAGAGGGGAAAACTGCTAGCCTCATGTCCAGGTTGGAAGGCTTGCCTTCTGAAGTGAAGAAATCTGAAAATCAGTCGAGAGAAGAGGGACAGAGAGAGAGGAACAAAGAGATAGAGAAAAGGAGTGAAACAATATAAACCTACAAATCACAAATCTTTCTTCTTTTAACTGTCATATGGCCTCTGTATTTACTAGGACCAGGCTATAAATTCAATTTAATAAGTAATGATCCAGCCCAATGAAAGCATGAAAATGCATGGCAAAACTGAAAAAAAAAAAAATGCAAGACTAATAAAGTGATAACTGTAAAGTACTTTTGACAATAATCCTCAGACTCTCAAGGACAGCAGGTAGAATCCAGGGTGTGCACTGAGAGTAGGCAGCAAGGTTTTCATAGCAGGGGGCAGTCTGGTGTGGTCTGCAGGGGTGGCACCCATGGGAAAAGGTCAGGGTCTGCCCCGTGCCAAACACAGCCTGTTCCAAACTGTGGCAATAATAGAAAGGGAGAAGAGGTGCTCAGAGTGAGATGGAGCCTTGGTAAGGGAATAAGTGTTTTAAATGTTTCTGAGTTTGTTTTTGTTCCTTCAAAACCCTAATCAGTAATTAAATACTTATGCTAACTGGAATAAATTAAATTCCCCAGACTGAGTCTGTTTTGTCTATGGCAATACTTGCAAAGTGATTTCCCTGCCTTTATTTCAACCCATAAGTTTTCTTGCTCTTGCTCTTCCAGTTTTCCCCTCCATGCTGCTGGAAGGTGGGGGGCAGTGAATGGCTGGCTGGGCGCTTGTCTGCCAGCCGGTGCCACCCCGGCACAGGATGTTATTGCAAATACCAGTTCACAGACAGAACAAGCAACACCCAGCCATCCTTTCCCAATAAAGAACATCAGTACCAAGGAAAATGGGCTCCAGAGGCATACTCCTTCACCATCACCCTTCCTCCAAAACTTCAGACGTGAATCTCCTCATCCTTTAAGTTACATTTATTACTGTTATCAGTAATGGCTACTTTTACATAATGGCAAGGCCACTTCCCTCTCCAAATCTGAGGACTAGAATAGGTTTGGATTTTTTTTGAATGTGATCTTTATTAAAGAGAAATCTGTGGAAAAAAACAATTGATTTTACATATCTACTGTACGTGATGCCACATGGGATATAATAAACACAGATGAACTACTAATGCCTTCATAAAATGTAAAGTAATTTTTTATGAATAAAACTGATTTTTAATGTAAATATCTACATGGCATTTAAAGGAAATATTTTCATAGACAAAATTAAGGTCTATTTAGCTATTTGAAAATATTTTTCTGTATTGCTTATTACCTTCCATGTGTAATGACATATGTATATATATATATATATAAAAGGCAGCTTATTAATATATGGAGAACTCACAACATTATCTGCCTTATAATAAAATAAGGTCTAGTATTTAGGCGGTTTTATACCATGGAACAGAAAGCAGTGCAGAATCTTTAAAGAAAGCTGAGGTCATGACTGTTCCAGAACCAAAAGCACAATAGCTATTTTGGCACAGCTTTGCACTTCAGCAGACAACTGACAGTGAAGCAGAGATCCAGGCAGATACACTGCTATAGGGACCAAAATACTACTCTCTGCAGTGTTGCATGGACTAGTAGCTCCAGTGGTTATTTGCTGAGTTAATTCTACATGGTTCTCCATTTTGCAGTATAAGCAGGTCTGAAAAAGCCCCTGGTGAGCAACAGACCAGTGGAGCACTCCAACCTCTTCATCAGTACAAGGTGTAGCCTCTCTGATATCAACAGCATATGGAAGTTTTCACAGGTGCTGTTCTCAGCAAAATGCAGAGCTGAACTACATAGTAAATCACCTTGTGCAGAAGAATTGTCTTGATGTATGTTTTGGAGAGCAGTAAAGAAGCCTAAAAATCACACAACCCCATTTCTATCTAGCAGTGAATCAAATGTCTCACCCAAGCATATTTGAGTGCTGGGTTGTACGGAAATAGCTCAGACTGCATATAGTTCAAATCCAGTGTGATTAATTTACTTGCTTTTTTCTTTTTCAATATGGTAAACAGAGTGACATATCTAGATAATATATGCAGCCACAAGCTGGGTTATAGCCAGAAAACATTAAGCAAGAATATATTTTGTGTGTTGCTTTCATAAAAAATTGCCCCAGTGTCTTGCTGGAGATATGACATTTTATACAGAACAAATAGCTATGATTAAGGAACAAATGGTTTCTGCTTAATTTAGTTTTAAGGCTGATCGCTTTTCTGCTCTTATTACATGAATTTTCCTCAGATGAAATTTGCAAGAATAATCAATGGGCAGTGTGCAAAAAAAGGTGCTTTTCTTTCCATGGGGTTATATTACTATTTAGAATTGTGCATATAAAAGATGAGCAAGATTTTAAAATCAGAAACATTAAAGAACCTCCATCTCCCTCCTTTTTTAGAAGACTGCCTGCTCTCTGCATAGTTCATATATGGTAATATGAAATATAGGCAAAATGCTGAAACAACCCTGCATCCCAAAGGACGTTTTGTAAGTTTATTCAGCATGATTTGATCTGAGAATGGACCTTGAGCTTAGTACTGAAACCCAGACCCTGAGCAGAATTTCCCACCATTTCAGTTCCACTTAGACTGAAGTCTTGACTTGGACATTAAGTTGGATAGACATCTCTAGACACCAAGTCTGTGGTGTCTTCCCAATAGTGAAGATGCTTGGGTTTAACATTTTTTTGAGTGCGTATCCTCCCAATATTCTCTACCCCCATCCTTTCCCATTATCACAGCATCTTACTGGAAGATTTTTTCACCAGACAGTAGATTGAAGTCAACTCACATTCCTAGAAATATTAGATCAGTTACTAACAGTTCCTAGCTACTCCAAAAGGTTATATTTATTTTTAGTGGCTTCCAGGCTAAGAAACAAACCATGCTAGTATGACAAAGCTCTTTTTTTTTTTTTTTTTTTTTTTTTTTTTTTTTCTGGTATTACCTGGAAATTTCTAGAGATGAACATTCAAGACAGAATTATGTGATATTGATTGATATTGATTCAATGACCTTTAGTTATGTAAACCACTTAAACTTTTTAGTTACATAAAGTGGGAAAAACATAACCCCATGATTTTCTTCTCTTGTTTTGAAAGCTCTTTTAAAAGAATGTGTAATGAATACAATTGGAATTCAAAGTTTAGTATAGTTAAAATCTTTGATTAAGTAATTTTTGTTTGTTTATAAGTGAATATTCTAGAAAAGTAATTCAAATAGTCTCTATGATGCTATAAACTCTCCTGGTGAATATCAACAAAGAAAATTATTAAATCTTAAGTGTACTACAGCAAACAATTCAAAGGAGCAAGCTACATTAGCCAGGCACAAAACAAACATACTGAAGTTATTAATTTTATTTGCTTTTTAACTGAAAGAACAAATCACCGGAAAGGCACATTGGGAAAAATAGTTTCTAGAAAAAGTAAACTTACTTCTAGAAACTAGGACTCATGTTAAAAAAAAACAACACAAAACAAAACAATAAAAAAAAACACCCAAAACTTACAAACCACTCTATTTTTTCCTATTTATCAATCTCATTTACTCATTATAAATCACAGGAAATAACTATGAAAAATCATTCTAAGTCTTTTCCATAGAGATTTATTAATGTTTCAGAACAAAATCTAGCTCCATTCTTACCTCTTTTGTGATATTACTGCTCATTTTCTTTGCATTGTCTGATCAGGAACATCAGGTCTTTATGAGGATATTTCCACACATGAGACTTCAAGTGTGTTGCTGAAACACACCTAGTAAACTCCATAAGAGAATGATCTGTTATTAGAGATAGAAGACAATCTTAGTTCAAAGTACATTCGAAGTGATGGATCTTTCTTCTTTAAAGTGTCCCTGTAACATTTTACAATGCTCTGCTAGTTCTCTCTTCTTGTAAGAGTTGTTGTCTCATCATCAGCCCTGTAAATCAGCATAATGCTAATGGAGACAATGGAACTCTGCTGATTTATACTGAGGCAGGGTCAGGCCTACAGCTTCTATCATATTCTGTTCTGGAACGATAACCAGGAAAATGTAAAGGAGCAGAAAATGCCTTTGTAATGTAATTTAGCATAAAGGAGAGGAAAAGATATTTGAAAAGTGTTGTGTTTACTCATTTACTGTGTTAGATTTCTTAACATTGGAAATGGTATTTAGGTTAGATACTTGTCTGGGGAAAAAAGGAATTTAAAATGCCAAGCTCTCATCTCGTACATAATTCACAAACCTGAGTCACAGATGTATTTTTTGTTAGTCATAGTACATAAGTCTAAGATCAGTTACATAAGTCACATGCTAGTGTTACAGGACTCAGCTGAATTTCCATGCCAGCTATAGCCCCTCATCATTGGTTGTCATCACTCACCCATCTTTAAAACTGCTGTCAGAGCTGACACTGCAATCTGCAGCAACAGAGGTAAGAGTCTGAGACTATCTGTAGTGTAAAGGTCTACCTATTCACCTTTAAAAATGTCAAAACTACCATACTTTTAGTATTTAGCTTTGCTTGACAGTTCCTGCAGCATCAGAGAGGATTTGAACAATTCTGAAAAAGATTGATCATTGACACCCATTCTTTGCACTAAAAATGGAGCCATGTTTGTTTCTATGTCTTTAAAATGTCTTCCCCAGAATGCATATTCCTGCATTTTCTATAATCTGTTATCATCCAAATTATCTTCTACTATGGAAGAAGCTCAGAAGACTCCCATTTTAGATTGACAGTTCTGTTTCCAAATTTTGTCACCTGAATTCTTCACATGAGGAAAGAGAAGAAAAGAAACAAAAGGGTAACCTATCTTCTTGTGAATTAATTTTTGAGGAAGTCAATTCTCAAATCTTCTCTCATTGAATGCTTATAAATAAAAAACACTCCAAGTTCACTAATGTCAGTGGAACTATGCTAGCAAAAAAAAAAAAGGTGAAAGAAGAACCAGTGTCTCTGGACAGCTCTACTTTTTTATCTGGTTATTAGCACATATGAATAGTCCAGTACAGAAGAATCAGACAGTGTTATGTGCAAACAATTAGTCCCTCACCATAAATTGAAAAGCAGTTAGTGATACATAGTGCTAATTATGGAAAGAAGGCTAACTAACATTTGGAGACATGTTCTAGATAACTTCCCAAATGTGTTACATTGACAAATTGTGGCCTTGTTAATGCACATAATTTCTGTCTTGTCTGGGATGCTATTGTTTCTATCACAAAAGAAGGAAAAAAGCATTTATTTTCTGATGGACCAGATGCTTATCTCATTTACATCAGCATAAGTCCAGATAAATTCAATGATGTAAGAACACTTTCAAAGTGGAATCTGGCTCATTTTCCATTTTTTCATAATTTGGGATGGGAACAGCTTGTTCAGAGTTCTCACTTGATATTCCTTTGTCATCTTCTCTCATTTTTAGAAGATTCTCATCTTTTTTTCTTTTTTTCACAATGGTGCCCACTGCTAGGAATAGTTCCTTCTTTCTGTACAAGTGCAATCACCTTTCATTTTCTGATATTCTCTCACTTGTTGGTTTCCCACCACCAGGTTCATGTATTCTTTTTGTTAGTAAAATTTTTCATTAGCTGTTGGTGAACTCTTATTTTTGAGGCAGAATGTTCAGACTGTACTAAAGCCTCTTGGTAACTGTCTATTATGAAGAATTGCAGTTCAGGAACTTAATATTCTTAGAAGTTTTAAAAAATTTTTACTATTGCTATTTTGAAAGACTACTATTTTGAAAGTCTATTCCTGCCATATTTTTCTATCTTCAACTCTGTTTAAAAATAACAGAACTACTGAGGCTTTATCATAATTTGTTATCACAATTTTTTTTTTTTCATATAAAGCCAAGATGTTAGTAGTCCATACTACTCAGAATAGTATTCTTCCATTCATTCATAATTGTTTAATATTATTTATTATCTTGTAGATAATAGTATGGTATATGTGTATTCATCTTGAGAGGAAGATAAGTGAAGTATCTGCATTATATTATTACTGAGTTTTTAGTAAAATGTATCTGTAACACTGCCAGTCTAGCATATCACTGTAATGTAGTATAGTTTCCACTCATCAGCCTCCTTTTGATGACTCTATCCAAGTGAACATTTTCAAACACATGAACTATTGCTATGGTGGAACTGCTTATCTTCATTGTTCATTTAAAATGGGAAATTTTGCCCGGATTTAGTACTAAAGGGACTTACATGTGTAAGATATTACCATAGTGATCAGCCTTTTTCTTAATATATGCATATCTCATGCTGAATTAATCAGTTGTACGGTTGTTATTTCAAATGACTAAATAGTAAAAGCTTTATCCTTTAGTGAACCTCAAATTCCCCTTCCTGTGTCTCCCACAACTAGACTAAGCATCAGAGTTATATTCTGCATATTTCCTGTGATTAATTGAAATATTCAATTACCCTAGCTTGGCTGCCTAATTTGTGTGATTTAATTACTTGGTATGTTTTCTTCTTTCCTTTTATGTTATTAAATGCAGTGACAAAGCTGACTGCGTGTCAAGGCAAAGAGCATTACCACTCCTGAGGAATTGACATAGTTATAATGAAAAATATCACTAGATGGTGTCAGCAAAAAGAATTAGGTAGGCCAAAATATCTTTTTCTCATCTCTGCATAACTCCATCACACTAAATAAGAGCAAATGATCATTAGAGGTGTAATTTTTTCAAGAATTACACTTTCTAAAAATTACACTTCTAATTCCTTGGTAAGAAGTGCAATCATGTGTCCCCATTTTCAAGAAATCTCTCACTTTCATAACAATGAGAGCAATTTGGAGTTTTAATTTGGTTGAAAATCCCTGTTTCCAGTGCCAATGGTTGTTTCTTAGCAGCACAAGAAGGAAGAGTTTCTCCCTTTAAGTCCTGCATTGGTTTATTCAAAAATACGTATTACTGGAAGTCTGTTGACTCTCATGCAGACAGAGCAAATCAAGTCTCACTGATAGGACGAAATAACTTATTTCCTTATTTTTGTCTTTTGGGGGATCTGAATAGGGCAGGTTTATAAAAAGGAATCCCTTTTTGTGCATGTCATGCACTTCAGCTTTTTAGATAGTAATGTCTAAAGAGGAGGTGTTTTGAGATAAGGAGAATTATAGTGAAAACTGCAGTGTCCTCATAACATTCTTTCCTTTCTCTCTGTCCTCTACCTCAACTTTGAAAAAATAACAAAAGGATATTCAAATGTTATTTTTATTTAAATAGGTTTCATTATTTAAAATTATATGTATTTTTCATTAGACTTCATATTTGTCTTGCAGACAATCAAAATAATTTCAAACAAATACTATTTTTATTCCAAATATGATATACTTTCTGTTGTTTAACTTAAGAACAACCTAAGCGATCAGTGATCAGGAAAGTAACCTGTACTCTCCTGCAAGATTTGAGTTCTTTCTGGGTCTGGTATTTGGTCCATGGATTTTGTCATCATCTTATCTCAACTGGTCTCCAGGGTTTGTATGGCATTCACGTTGCTGAAGATATTCTAGAAGGTCATGATCAAATCTGAATGCGGCTCTATGTACATCACACTCTCCTATCTCTTCATGCCTCAGAATATGGATGAGAGATCGAAATTATAAATTCACATTGTGGAACAGATCATGTATTTTTTTTAACATCAGATTCTATGTATAATCTTTAGGAGAAAAATATATACTGAATAGGTATGAACTCTTTTTCTATTTGACTAATGCAGAATATTTCAGCTCATGTATAATTCACAGTTTATGGTTTGTTTGTTACTCTTCAATGGAAAATTCAATAAAAACTTAATTAAAAATAAAAGATGTAGTACCATAAAACTGAAACAGAAGTTTAATCTCGGAGACACTCACATTTTGCAAACTTATATTTGTCTGATTTATAATTAAGGCAAGTAGTAGAAATATTAAAACTGTGTTTTGTTTTGTTTTGTTTTTTTTTCTGAGAGATTAAGTTACATGAAGAAAAGATACTGCATTAGCTCAAAAAGTGACAATGGTGAGTATGAGGAAAAAAAAAAGTAAGATAATAGAAAAGATTTTGAAAAAGTAAAAGTGGAGCTATCTGGGAAAGAGGAAATAAAAGAATTATTAGTTAAAAAGAGCAATTGCATAAATTATTCCAATAACATTCCTATAAAAGCCATCACAGTAGTATCAGTAATATGCACATTTTATGAAGCAGGTGCTACTGAAATGATACTATAAATTGAACAAAAAGAGTCAAATCATTTGCCAAGTGATTAAAGTATTGCAATTTATTATACTTTTAATGTAATATTTTTGTGGGATATGAATAAGTTTTACAACATGTAATATGGCAATTTCAGTCCTTGTGATCAATACCAACTTAACTGTAATAGCCTGTTCTAAGATTTATTATCATATTTTGCATCTCATACATAGATAAAGGTAGTTATGAGAACTAAAATGGAATCGACTTGTTTTAAAAAATTTTAAGACATTCTACTGAGCAAAAAATGCTGTTCCAATATGCTCTAAATTTCTGCATAAGGTCTACCTTTAGTATTTCTTCTTTTTTCCAACTGTAGATAACAGCAAAATTAACCCCAACTTCAATGGAATACTTTATGAATCTACACCCTAGGGTCTGATTTGTAACAATTTGTGCCCTTAATACTACAAATACAGATAGACAGATAGATATAGCTGTAGCTTAGACAGATAACAATTAGATATAGATATACAAAAATTTCAAATGGCTCTGTTACATTAACTTTCATTTTAGATCCATAATTTTTTTGCTCTTCTGTATTTTGATTCCAACTTATCTCTTACATTCATCGTAAACACTGAAAACACACCACTTGAAACAAAAGTACAGCCTTGAAAAGAAAGGAACACATCTGTCAAAGGTTTAATATGCTTTATTATCATTAGTGTCAGTGTAATTTGAAGATGTTGAGTATCTCACACAATCAAGATATAATGTGGGATTGGATTGCCACCTTTACTTCTTATGATTAATATCATAATCTACAGAGAGTTTTGTTGATTGATATCAGCCAATTTAATCAGAAAATGAGGGTGACATCTTATATTAATCAATTTCAGAAAAGAAACTTTCAGAATGATGTTTGGTAGAGCAAGATCATGGTGCAATGCTTTGTTCTGTCTTTTTTTTTTTTTTAATATTAAATTTTAAAATCCAACTCTGTCTTTGTTAAAGAACCCAGCTGCCATCCATGTTAAACTAAAGTTCTGTGCTGTCTGAGCACTCTTTTTGTTTGACAGAAAAAACAATCTTGAGCAATGATGTGGACTTTTACGTGATGACAGTTTTTCAATGAAGCTCAAAGAAGAGTTTTTTCCAACGTGATCAACCAGATCATATTTTACATATATTTTTAAGTAATCTTTCTTTTACCTCTATAATTAACACATTGTATTTATGAAAGTGTACAAGCCACAGAACAAATTATCATAAAATCTATTCTAGTGGAGAGTGTTCTTCAAGACAACCAGTAAAGCTGCTGCTAGGAATTTTTTATTAGGTACTAGCAAATATCTTCAGAAAGCTAAAGAAGTGTCTGAGAGTCACAGTTTCTAGGAATAGGCTAAGGTTGTGTCACTTTGCATATATATCTTATTCCCTGCTTCTCAAAAGTATACCTAAAAGTAAATTTGTGTCGAGACTATGAAAGGCATTAGCAGCACCAACACTTAATTTAGGAGGCTAGTCTGTCTGAAGTCCTAGTACGTACAGTGAGGACAGATAAGTCCTTCAAGGATCATTCAGAGTGTGCGCTCAAGAAAGTATTCACTGTATCCAAACCTGGTGTCTGCATTAGACAACTAGCCTAGACTCCCTCTGCAGTCATTGAAAAGGATTGAGCACATCAATAGGGTATATCCAGCAGCTCCACATTAAGTTACTGTTCCCAGTCACTCTCTTTCTCTGGCATATTATGAAGAAAGGCATCCTATAATTGAGGCATAATTTTCTGCAGAAGAATAATCTTTCCCCACTTTGTTAACTTCTTAGTCAATTTTTTTCAGCAACCTGGACCTAGATATATTCCATCTATCTATCACAAAGTCACCATGCTACCATTTTATAATGGAAATATACCTATTTTTCAAAAGTTGTTTTGTTTTTGAAAATAAACAGAGTTGTCAGATTCTAGCAGTCTTAAGTACACATTTGAACATCCATGAATATGAACTTGGGAACTAAGCATACTAAGTTGGTTTTAAGCAATAAGAGATTGAGTAATGAATAGTAGAATTAGTATAATGATCTTCCAGTATGCTGTCTTCCTGTATGTGATATTTTAAGGCTTTTTCCCTCAAGAGAAGATAAAAAATACTAATTAGCTTCACATTACCAGACCTATAAGTAGGTGGGTTTTTTTTTTTTTTTTAAGAAATCATCACTATTCTAGCAAATGGAACTCAGAAAATGCACTAGGCATAATATACAGAAAATACCATTTAGCTGTTATGGTGAAATTTTCAAAACAGTATTCAAAGTGCTTTGTAGGAAAGGGAAGTCTCAAGTGTCATTACTCATACAGAGTGCAGAAATTGAGGTATACAGACATAAGGTGACAACTTCCAAGAAAAAGTAAACGTAAATGATGCTGCAAATGCTATCTCAATTCCCTATACAATGAATGAAAGTCTACCTCTCTCCTTGATTTTTATTGCCTTCTTGGTAGCAAACATATATATAAAGCATGCATATAAACCTTACAGTTTCCCCCTTTGCCAGTGCTTGTCTTCTCTGACTTTATTACTTCTTTGTTTCTGTTAATAAGACACAGTTAATATAGCTGACAGGATAAATCACCAGAACAGCTCAAGAACTCTATGAAGTTTTGTAGAACCTAACTCAAAGTCATAACATCTGAAAAGAAAGAAATCAAGGAAGAGAAGGCACAGAGAGAGAGGAAAAAAAGAAAGCAAGCTCATAGATCCTGAATTTGATGATGTTTTGTTCCATTTCCAATTTCCACACCTTGAACCCACCTCTAGATAAATACAACCCAACATTCCTGCTTATTGCTACAGGCTATATTTAATGACATTTTAAAATTTTGTAGCTATTTAGGGATTCTGAGTGCCTCAGTCCTTGAGAAAATAATTTGAAAATCCACTAAGGAAAATGGACTTTAAAATTCACTACATGGGTTGGAATTCTGATTTTTTCTGTTTATTGTATACTTATTAGAGTTGAGATCAGTTAAATAGTGGTATTGTTTTAGGTTACTAATACAGTGGCATGTCACTAGCACATATATATAACTTGCATTTTCATTATGTATTTAAACTATACTAATAATTTTACATCACATAGGTGCCTGAGAAGTACATAAAGTAAATGGCCAGAATAGCATATTTGTAATATATTCAATATTAGTACTTGCAATAAGGCAATTTGCACTATCACAGTATTTAGCAACCTTAGTGGTTTCCTTTCTTTGACAATCTGAGGGTGATATCACCTAATTAACACATTTACAAAAGAGAAACTATTGAACACACATACATATTCCAACTAAATGCCTGTTCTGAACTGTACATTTGCTTGTACATTTGGTATTTATAAATTGTACAGTGTCTCTGTGTTTAAACCCTGTGGTATTGTTTCTGTTTAATTAGATATTAGTTATTCACACTGCACTCACTTTTCTTCTCAATACCTCTTACGAGGGTTAAAAAGTATATCCTCTTGGCCAAAACACCTCAGCTTTATGAGAGGGGTGAAAAGCATTAAGTGAATTTAAAACTTACAGGACCGGGAAAAGGCTTCCCACGCTACATCCCTGCTCTCTTTCTTGGGAGGAAGCACTGTCATGTCAGGAAAAAAACAGTATTCTGCAGTTTGGAGCCGCAGCCACTCCAGTCAAAAAACACAGAGAAACCTCAAGTTTTTTAACATAACAGTGACAGAGGAATATTCTTTCAGTCTTGATATTTATACTGAAGGAAGGTTTAAAGCTCAATGAGCATATATATTAAGTTGTCCTTGCAATACTCCTTGAAAGAAAACCAGCCTTTGATTTGTAGATTTGCAGATCTATTGAAGTCAGTCATAAAAATGGAAACTTCTCCCATGGGAATATGTACAAGAAAGCTCATGAGTAACATGCCCATTGAGAAAGTTTGTTTGGTTTGTTTGGGATTTCTTCCAGTGAGAAAACATGAAATACTAGGAAAGATAGGGTGAAGGAGAACATTTTCTCCCTTAGTCATGCTTAATATTTTTTTCCTATTTTTCTAACTGCAAAACTATTACAAAAGGTTTATCTATATTTTATTATAAGTTTTAATCTACAGTGAAACCATTATTTGTTACTTTCTTTAATTTCAGGGAGCAACAAATTAAAAACAGGAAAAAAGTACTGTTTCCAGAGGACCTATTCCATTATGTTTCTGCAAATCTAATAATTTTATCAGAAAAAAAAACAAAAAACAAAAAACAACAAAAACAAACATGCTTTCACTACACCTTTTCCATCTATTTAAAAGTTCCTTTAAAAAATCCTGAAATCTAGAAAAAATCATGTACTTTGTGAGAGAAACTATCTTTTTACATAGGGATGAAAACACCTACTACAGTACATCTAGATTTTACTCAATGACGTTGATTTCTTATTGACATGATCAGGATGACAGTCATCCATGGTTTTACTTTAGTCAGTACTGTTATATGACTCTCTGTCTAAACTTTCCATTTACAGGACAGGCACATGGGTGTAGGCTATGAATTGTAAACACTATCCTACCAGCCTTATTCTAGTTATCGAAAAAAGCTTTTTTCTCAAAATGAATACCTTCAATAGCCTGCATTTAAATGGTTACAAAAGCAGCACACTCATGATCTATGGATTTTACTGTCCAGACAGGATTATTACAATTCTGTATTTATAGGTCTCTCCCAGAATGCTGGCCATAAATTGTAACTCATTTGGAATGCAACAGCTTAGGTACTTACTCAGATGAAAAAAGGGACTTACATTTTTTCAACCTAGTTGCATTGCACTGGTTTCCTATTTGACAGCATATTGATTTTTATTTCTTATTAACTGTCTATTATTGTTTATTAGGTAATGTTCCATCATACTCATCTTGGCTGATATATATTGGCTTTCCTGCCTGTTCATTATGATCCACTTTAGGCTATCAGCTGTTGGCAATAGAATATTAGCATTTTATAGATTAAAATGTTAAAATTATTGATGGCAGTAACAATTCCCAGTTGTACCAGTTTCAAAAAGCAAAGAGAAAAGCCCATGGCCCACTCTGTGACTATGCATTAAGACAGTCTCTTCTAGGCAGTATTATAGACCATATATTTCTTCAGCATTCTGTAGTTTGTGTACTTCTATTCCAGTAAATACAGACAACTTGGGGAAATATCTTTCATGTCAAGCACTGCTATCTCTTTTTAAATTTTACATACTGAGGTTACTGGAGGCCTGTATTGTCCTTTTTTTCCAGAACTACAAGACTAGAAGTCACTGTGTGACAACTCAACCATAACAGTACATATGGTCTTTCTGTTAATAATTGTAGTGCTATTCATCTTGCATTCTACTTCTAGTTATAATATAAGCTTGTATTAACCTTTGATTTAGTAAACTGTTAGGCCAGTGATGCTTTACTGGATGTCTGATATAGTTTACAATGGAAGTACTTAACTCAGGCCCTTTGTTGGAAGGTGGAAGGAAAGAACCTGGTTAGATCTTTGGCTTTAACCTCATACATGAAACAGTAACACATTATAAAACACAATTTACTAGTGTATGGGTTCCTACAGATAACAGTGCTAGAATTACTCTCAGTGTCATTAAAGATTTGTGTGACTGTCACACTGAGAAAAGGTTTCTAGTCTCTTATTACATATTCTGGAACTGCATGCAATATATCTGCAGAGAATCAGAATTTGTCAATGAAAATGTTGACTATGATGCTGAAGTCAGACACTCACTTATCTTTCAATATTTTTGTGGATAGCTATCCTCACTGTTTAGATCTTTGCTGGGTCTTTTAAGAAGTTTATCTTGTAGCAATTAAATACAGTATAATTATTCTACCTTCATATTTTTCTGGAGAATTAAAGCCTATTTCCAGAACAAAACTAAGGTAGTTCTTCAAGCCTAGGTTTTAGAGAGAGTGATATCAGAAAATTTAATTTTATAAGGCTCTTTTAATGTCTATCAAAATATTTCACATAAAATTATCAGAAAGTTTATGAAAGATATGTATTAATTAACCTCCACTCTGCAAAGAGAACATGAATAGACTAGTGAAGCGACAGATCCATGCACTGTGTATAAAGCCGCATAGCTTTTCTGAATCACTCAATGATTCACACCAGCTGAGGAGATAGACTACAGACATGCAGTGAATTGTTCATTGTATGGTAAGGACAGAGACGGAAGATGAGTTTTATTCTTCTGTTATTAAGCATGTAACCACAAGGTTTCCATTTTACTGCAACAATTCATTTTTGCTCTGGTTATGGCAAGTCTAAATCATGCATGACCCAAAGTTGTACTCCATTTGCCAGCCTAAAAAGGCTGTATGCTGAAATGGCAACTTCATCATTTGCCACCTGCTACTGTGACTACTGATCATAAGAAACACCAGCTAGTACCATCCATGTGCTGATAGCCCTCCAAATTCTTCCCTTAATTTTAACCCATGTGCTCAGAAAAGACAAATGCAGATTTTTCCATTATTCACAGAGAAAAATCTTTGTAGACTGGTCTATTCCAGCCTAAAGAAGTCCTAATGACCACACAAAAATTACAGACCTAAGGGGGCTGTGGTTGTTGTTCTGCGCTCCAGGAATGGCCTCTAGTTATGACGTTCCAGTGCTAGCTACACTGAGGCAAGAGACTTTCCAGCTACTCCTTAGCACTACAGGAGCCCAGACCTGCTGATCTTCTGGCAAAGCAGTTCACCCACATGCTAATTTTGTTGAGAGAAAGCCATTCTGGTTCAACTAAATGAAAACAGCAGAATGTGCCACTCTGCGTGAGATGAATTAGGTCACGTCCATGCAGCCCCTCTATGAGCTGTGAGGACCTTTCAGCAGGAACGGGCCCAAGAGGATAAAGGGGGCAGCAACCACTGCCACGGCTCAGAAAATCCGTGTGTCTAACAACCCAGTTTAAGGGCAACACCTCCAGTGAAGATAATTAGAATTGCAGTGGAAAGGCATTTTAGACTTTGATAGGCTCTGGCTTACCTCTGTTTCATCAGACCAAGCAACTTTTGTCTTCTTTTTTTTTTTTTTTTTTTTTTTTTTTTTTTTTTTTTTTCCCCCTAGAATCATTAATTAATATATCTTCTATATTATACAGGGATTTCAGCTATACCAATGGACTATGCCTTTCTTTCAAAACCAGTGTTACCATAGAGATTTGAACTGCAAAAAGCCAGCCCAGCCCAGACAACTGATTCAGTTATTTCACTTCTCTTTGATACATTGACAAGGTCATAACCTGTGTTTCTGATTTCCTAAGTGTTTATTTCCCCCAAATACTTGATATTTAAACATAAACAGATTAATATATTTATTATTATTATTCATTACAGGGTGGGAATGACATTCCATGTATTTGAGCTGTTTGCTTGCTTCATTGTGACTGATCTGAATGAAATTTTATATATGCTATTTTAAAAATAGCATGTTTTCTGTGAGAACATGGATACTAATAAAACTCCACTGCTGAAAAATTGTCCTAAACAAAACACAAAGGAAGATATGTGCATATTCACACTAAATTTATTACAAATGAAACCAAATATATGCAGAAAGTACTTTGTATTATTTATCCTATTCTACATCTGTCTCACTGGTGGAAAACCAGCGAACCCTCATTTTTCTATATCTGATTTACATTGATTTTATACTTACTCTCTTACACCTTGAGAGAGACACAATTGGACTTGAAAAATAAGGAGAGACAGTTTTAAATTCCAGACAGTTGTAGCATGTAAATGCCTGATGACACTATGTCTTAGGAAAAAAAAAAAAATGGAAATATGGAAATAACAACACTGAGACTAGGTGGTACAACATAGCACCCTTGAAACTCAGTAGAAAGACAGGTTTCTCATAAAATGACAGTGGCCTCTCTCTAGATGTTAAAAGCTCCCCTTTGTGGAAAATAAGATTAAGAACTATGTAAAAACAAAACAAAACAAAACATGCCAAAGTAGCATCAGTTATAATAACCTAATTTCTCAGCATTCCTTAAAATGCAGATATACTGATACCCAATATACTTTATAACTTGCACACAACACAGTACAGCTCACTACCTCTTTACCGTGGCATTCTCTCATCTGCTTGGAAACTGTTGCTTTGTCCTTCCATGCAATGAGAAACCAAGGCCTTTAGAGTATGCATGCTAGCCATTAGATATTACTGGAAAAATTAAAGATAACTTTAGACTACAGAAATGTTATTAATATTTTTTCTCTAACAAGCTGGTTGCTCTTCTTCCTCTTCATAAAGATATATAATAACATCTAGAAAGCTTTAAAATAACTGCAGATCTAAGATAAAGTGTGAATACAAACACATTTTTATTCTGAGAAAGTCTTCTAGAAATTCTTAGAAAGCTGGTATGCTGGAATTACTTTCTGTAGAAAAGTGATTTCAGTTCCTACCTTTGCTGTATTCCAAGTACGGTGTACAGCAGCTCGGTCAGGGAAGATGGATAATATTCCCTCTTAAAATGATTATCAACAGATGTGTATCTAATTATCCTTACCTTAAACTTAAAGGGAACAGACTGTTGTATTATTTTCTTACTGAGTGTAACTACTCATGTGTTGCAGAATTATAGTAATTTCACTTCACTGGGATGGTATGTAAATCTAAATATTCAAGAAATTGTAATAACAAATTCTCCATAAATGCACAAATACACACACATATATAAAAAATGTTAAAGGGCAATGCCATCCTGTAAATTCTTTTCTTTTTCACTTTCACTTATAAAACAATCAATGTAGCAAAAACTTTTTATAGGCATTGTCCCTAATTTCTCTAGTAACTGTTTTGAGATACTGAAAAATAAAATAATTCATTTTAACCTTTACTCCATTTAACTGAAAGAACACCTCAACATGCTAAATATTCTTTATTTTCATAATAAATCATTCCAAATATTTGACAATTCCTGTCAAGTTGACAGGTGTCACAACATTTCTGAAGTACTTACCATTTTTGCAAACTGATTTTAAATACACCTGTATAAGAGGTGATAGCTGGGCCCTCTAAGCCCATAAACCCAGGCATAAACCTGTATCCATTTTACCTCTTTACATCACAGAGATTTCACCAAATCCAACTACTTGCAATACCTGAAACTAAATGATTCTATCAAATCAAAAACAGGGTTTGGGGTTTTTTTTTAAACATAAAACATCACTTTCTCTTTGATATAAGTGACTCTTATTGATGTTTCAAAGACTTACAAGCCAGAAAATACCATGGAGAAATATGCAGCATCTCTGCCTTTGAAGTACATGTGAGACCTGTTTTAAGCAATGAGAATCTGTGGTTCAGAGGAAAAAAAGTTTCTGATACTTCACACAGCCTATTAGATTTTTAATACTCTTCTGAACCTTTTGGGGTTTGCACATCTCTACTTATCATTTCCATTCTTTACTCTTATGTAGCTAATTTTTCAATTGTAAATTATTTCAATTAAAGCATTAATTTTAGTTTCCTTGAAAGTTAAGAACAGATTAATGTTGTTAGCTAAGGATGGATATGAATGTGAAAGTAGGACAGTAAAAGGATGCGGATCAAGTAAAAGTGCTGTACCACACTCATTGTCTAAGAACTATTTTTAAGCAAATGCCTAGTGGGTAATTAACAAAAAATCATTTATTTGACTAATTCAGACCCTTATTCTACCTACAAGAGGCTCATGGGTAGTTCCTGATTTCCAGTAATGTATTGATTCTGTGAGTGCATTCTGGCAGTAGCTTTCAGAATGGGTTTGCTCTAGGTGAAGCATGTGAATTAAAAGTAGATCACTGCATTGTGAGATAAGTCATGTGATACTAGTTTTGACTTCCCAATGAATGAAATCCAGAAATTCCCCTTGAAATTCTTTTTTCACCTCACACACACATGCATACAGTTAAAATGTATCTGTGTAAAAATCTTGAGAACAGACATGATAGGTGGAATAAATGTTCTCCCCGCAAGAATATTTTAGAATTCAATACAGTATTTAGAGATAATATTTTCCATTATTCACCCAGTTCTTGTTTCAAGTTGCTATTTTCCACCATCCCTTAGAGAAAGTATTTACTGAAGTGTCATTCCCTGATGCTTCTAGTGGGAGCCATTAGGCTGTTGTCCTTTTACAAAGTGGCTTTGGTGGGAGTTTGCCTGTGGGATCTTCCTCTCCATTTTTATGACCTGATTAGAGGGAAGCTTATTTTGGCTTTGTGGTATCTGTCAATATTTATTCCTACATTACTGGTTTGCTTTTAGTTCAAGGGCCTTATGTCCTCTGCATATGACTGTTTCTGGCAAACAGCTGCCTAAATGTCTTAAAATTATTGCCTAGAATTTAGGAACTGCTGTAATGGATTAAACCAGTCATTCATCTAAGTAGGTGAGATCTGTTGGTCTCATATTAATATTGCTGAAAGAAGTAGGTGTTCAGAATTCAAGCATTCAGTCATTACTGATGTCTTGCATAACAGGAAAAAAAAAAAAAGATCAAAATAAAAAGCTTAAAACTATTGCCTTTTGGCCTCAAGATTAACCATTAACATTTATTTTAAAGTACCCCTGTAAAACACTGTGGCTTTATGGAACATACATTCATTTGTTTGAGGGCTACTTCTATACTATTTGTTCTTGTAATGAAGCTCAAGACACAAATGCTATCACATCTTCAAGGAGCACCAAAACATCCAGGGAACAGCTAGAAGAGGATAAGGACTTTGTTACATACAAAAGAACAGGAGAAATAAGAGGCAAAATGACAGAAAAGTGACCTTGGAACATTCAGTTCCCTATAAATTTGAGAATATAGTTTTGTTCTTATTACCCATGTTTCCTTTTTTCTTTTTTTTTTTTTAATTCAGAAGAGTGGGATTGTGCCTATCTAAATTAACAGCTGATATATTTGGCATCAAATCAAATAAAAAGCTGAAAAAAAAACAAACACCAAGTGTGTTGTCACATTGTACCAAGACACTCTGCAGTCATGACTCTTGACTTATGGCCAAGGTCTTATCATTGGAAATTGTCCAGTGTAACATGATTCAGTGTATTCAGGACATTTCAATTTTTTATTTTTTTTTAATAGATGCCAAACTCATTGTTAAATACCAAGAAACTTTTATCAGTAATTAACAGATGATGCTGCTAGTTAAATTCACTACAGTGTTTGCTGCACATTTTATTCTTGTATTATCAGTGGAAGTGTTTGGACTACAGGCCTTCACACCCAGTATGCCTCTGCTCTTTGACAAATTATGCATTTTTTAAGGAAATTCTTTTTAAAGTTGTGGTGGTTTATCATCCTTTTAGGAGGAAAAAGGTTCACTGGAAGAAAAGATACTTCAAGGTTTATTTCACAGTTGGGAAACATAAAGTAGACGCTGCTGCTGTCAGTCTCCCCGTATCTCTCTCTCTCACACACACCTGATCCATTCACATTCAGAACATTACAAACAAGCTAGGGATATGATTCCAACAAGGAAAAGATTATATTCTAATAAATTACTATCATATTCCAACTGAAGCAATGAAGAGACTCCCACTGGCATCAATAGGAATTGAGCTGGATCCCCAGGAACCTCCTCTTCCCTTCATCCAGACCCAGAAAACAGTGAAACATGGTGTCTGAAATTTAGATACAGAAGAATTAAAAAATACAGTCCCAGGGTCTACCTGCTTGAGATACCAGCGTGACACAATAAGTTTAGGTTGGTGCAACTGTGTGAAATCAACAGCTATTGCAACTGAGTTCAATATGCATGAGGAAGATTGAGAAAAACAACTGGATTAAAGTAGTAATCAAAATGGGAGGTGTATTTTCACACGTTAGGAGAGTAGTTTGTGTGCTGGAACTTCCCAATAAATAAATGAAAATCTTACTAGAGTATCTAAATTCTGCTTCTGGTAATATTTTGACCATTAATTTGGAGGCATAATAGATACCTAGTATAAGCTTCACTTTGAAAAGTCTCTGAGCCTCAGCTTCCTCAAAAAAAAAAAATCTATTCCTCCTAAATTTGTGAAGAGAATCATGAAAAAGTGATGTACATCACTGATGTAAGCAGTTCAGGCATCTCTGCCCTGTATTTATGTTTTTATGGGAGACTAACAGCAAGTACCATGAACGGTAAGGGATACAGTGAGACCTTCTTAGTTCATTAAAATCTCTTTTCCTGCCTTAAGAATGAAGAGGAAAATACTTTTCTGATAAATTACATAAACTCACGTTTAACTTCAGTGTGGTCTCCTAATATATTACCATTACCTTGCTATTACTAGTTTGGTTTACCTGATTCTGCTTCTATCTGTTTTACAGAGGTCTTGATAGATATCCAGGGAATGGAGGTGCACTGGTTTATTAACAGGAACTGTGTATGTGTTTGAAAGGCAAAGGCATTTGCTGTGATGTATTTTACAGCAATTTGCAAGGAGCAAGATAATTTGTTCATTATTTTTGAGTCTTCTAAAAATGCTGGGGACTTCTCTAGAGACTTTCTTCCACTGTATGAGAGCTAGAAGGCCTTCAGAGCATCTTGATACAAAATAGAGTGTGAGAGAAAACATCACATTTTAAAGTTATTGGCCCTTCGAACAACTATTAGTGCTAAAGGAAGATAAATGTTTGTCTATTCCTTCATGTTGTTCACTCACCTTCTCACTTTCCCCCCCTATATTTTCATAGTTCCTCACATTTATTCCTGAAGAGATTATTTTATAAACTCCTTCCTATCTACTTTTTGCAAATAACTTCAAATATCTTAAGTCACTGTTTCTATGTCCTAGCCCTTAATTTCAAGAAAACATGTCCTGCAGCTTGACTCTTTGACATAGCTTACACTTTTTTTTTAGAAATTTGGAACAACTTACAAAAAGCAAAACTCTATACCTCATGAGATATCAGTCAGTACAAAGCATTGTCTGTGAAATACCTTGAACAATTTGTTAAGCTATTTACCCAGGTGAAATCAACCAACACAGAATTTCATACTGACTGATATCGTTGCCTGAACCTGAATGTTAGGATCCACTTTTTTATTTACAAATATATTGTATATAAAATGGGGACTGAACAAAAAAAAGTAAATAATACAAAAAATAGTGGAGGAAACAAGAAAAAAATTGTGGAAAAAAATAGGAAAAGCTGGGACATTAAAGAAAATAGGAATTTTTCAGGGGAAATTAAATAATCCATGTCTGCCAGATAAACAGAATGATAAAAGTATCCTCTAAGTCTACACAGAATGTACAAAGATTGGGCATTCAAAAAATACAAAAAGGAGAGGCTCAGCAGCTAAAAAAAGCACCAAGTACCAAAGTATTAATGCAATGTCCAAATACATTACATAGAAACACTATCAAGGCAGTGGTGTAAACATTGAAAAAGGTGAATAGGCAACAAATTGCAATGACAATTTGCATAAAGGGAGCATTTTGAAAAAGTGGTAAACCTTGCACTTTCATTGAGGTACAAGCGCTACACCCTCGTAAGTAAATCAGGCAGCCTGCAATGCAAGATGAGTTCAAGGACGCATCCACCAACAAGGGAAGAAACAAGATAAGCTGCCAAGATTTCATACACTGTGATATATTCTTTGCCACAGGTGCTTTACAGAATTGATGAAATGATCAACATACTATGTGTTAAAGATAGCAACAGTTCACACTTCGACGACTAAGTATATTATTCAACAAATCTGAAGAAGTTGCGTAAGTGAAGCAGATAAAAAGACTACTGTAACAAAATTTCTTTGACAGGCAGCAGAAGTGTAAGGATTTGTAAGACAAATAAATGCAGGAGGGAAGTAGGATATAAAGCGAAGTTGATGGATTGGCTCTTAGGGACCATTTCTACTGGGGGCCTGTGGAGCCTCTCTACCCTTTGGCTGTACTTAGGGCTGTGTTACTTCCAAGGTCAGGAGAGCACATCCACCATTTGCTCCACCATCAGTTCTCTAGGGCCTGTGACTAACTGATCAAAAAACCTATGATGGCATGAGTCTTGCTGCCTCTTTGTTGCTCACAAGCAGATGTTAGATTATCAGAGAACCACAGAAACATAGCTATGGTTAATCCAGTCACCAATGGCCACGTGTACTAGGACATGAGTGCTCTAGGCTTGACGGTGGCATAGGACACAAAAACACCAACATCACAGATCTTCCTTTTTTCAGATACGTTTGGTACTGTGAACAAGTAGAGCATTTTACTGTTGTTCCCAGTCATGTAGTCCATTTTTAGGGGATAGTTGTTAATGACATAGAAACCTTTAACTCCTTCAACTCAGTTCTATCAACCACTAATTAAAGAGGGGAGGCTTTCAATATATGCATAAAAACAAAATATGCAAATTATCTATATTTTTCTTCATTATAATGGGAAATTAGGAATACAGCAATTCAGATTCATTTATAGATACATCAAAAAATATTTCTTCCTTTGATGGTAGCAACATTAGGCAACTTCACTCCAGGCCTTGATTAGAGATAATATGATTAAATTCAGAATCAGAACACATGAAACATCTACTCCAAGGACCTGCTAGTTTATAAAATAAAGAACAAATCCCAAAGGAGGAAAAAAATGTACTTCCACTGAAACAGGTGTGACCTGCAGATGCTTAAACAATTTCCTTATATTACAGTGAACTCCTTTTCATTGATACGTCTGTGCAGCAACAAAGTATAAGCTGATTCTGTAAGCAACTGTTTTAACCATTTTTGCTACTAAAATACCAGAAGATGATTTTTCACCCCATTCCATGCATTTCACTTAGTGGATTGATACTGGCTGTGAATATTACAGTAAAAACATCTGTAGGGTCAGGGCTCCTTGCTGATATCTTCCCCAGATTGGCAGATGCTTATTATTTCAATCCTATCACAACAGTACTTAACATTTCAGAAGAGCTGTGATTTAGCAATATGCTATGTTAAAGGAAATATAGAGGTATTATCCTTCTATAGTTTCACATATCATTAGTGTTCAAGGGAAGTAATCCACTACTGACCTAAGAAAAAGCAACCCTTTGTGAGGAACATTTATTTTCTCACAGATAATGGAGGCAGGCAGAGCTCCTCCATCTGTGTATACATATACCTTCCTAGAGTAATCATTACCTTCTGTGTTATTATCTTAGATAAGAGGATTGATTTTTCCTTTTTTTTTTTTTTTTAGTAAACTTTGGATGACACCGCTTGTGCTTGTAAAGTTTTTGTTTGTTTGTTTGTTTTAATGTATTTGAAACAAACTGGGATATAATATAACATCCTTGTATATACATTGTACTTTATACAAGATGTGAATGCTCATTTTTCCCATGCTGACATTCTGCCCTATCAAATAAGAACTCTACTCAGCCTTAAAGAAGTAGTATTGTGTTATAAAAATCAGTTTGGACAACTCATCTATTAAATAATCAGATTCATATTTACATACATACTATGTTCACATAGTAGTGAACATTTTACACTCACATACCTGTACTAATGCATAATTCTAATTTTGCTAAAAATTCTGACAAATTTGAAAGGCAAAACAAGTTTAATATCACTGGTGTTCCTCACTATTTTACCAGGTGTAGTAATCCAGCTTCCATGGATGAAGTGAAAAAATGAATAGATATGGAATCATGTCTACAAAAAAAAAAAAAAAAAAAAAAAGGAATAAAACCAAAGCATATTTTGTAAACTGATCCTTATAATAACATATCCTCTCACAAGTTACATACCAGAATCAGCATGAATTTTATTTTCTGTAATTTTCCATATGGCCAATGTTGACTATGAACAGTGAGTTTTAAACCTGCATTGCGCTTCCACAGAAATTTAAAAGGAATATAAAGAAAATTCCAAATTGCACAAAAGAACGCTGTTTATCTAACAAAGTTCTGGAGTATAAAACTCGGAGGTCTTTCTGATTTAAAAAGATTCCAATATCTTTTGATGGCTGGCTGCTATGTGTATGATGACCTTTTCAGATCATCAGCTTGTTCTCTTAAGTTGCCATCACAACAGTGTTGCTGATACTGTATTTTCACAAAAGCTTTCCAATATAGTTGTATCATGGACTACACTGAGCTCATGACAGCAAGCAAGCACAGAATGAAACCAGAAAATAAGTCATCAAAATTAATCATTCCTAAATCAGACTTAAATAAAATCCAGAACACAGAGGGTATTCCTTTTTAAGATACTCAGAAATTATTTCAAAAAAAATAAGAGTTCTTTGAGATATCAGACTTTTTTTTGAAAATAAACAAAAAGTCCAAAATTATTTTTTTTTAAATCTGGTATATGACTTCTTTGAATGACCTTGAACAACCTCTTGTGGAACCACACCCACTGTGGCAATAAGCAAAGTTCAAACAGCAAAAATACCTTGATGTAAACTATGCCATTCCTATGCTGAGTTTTCTACTTAATATTCTCCATTTCCACCCGGTCATCAGTTCTACTTACAGTTGCAAAATATCATTGTGCCTGCAGCCACATTAGCTTCATCACTGGGGGAAAAGTCATGATCAGGATCAGTTCTCTGCATAATAGTTCAGAATTATCTATGTGTATCAATCTCATCCTTATTTAACTTAGAGGTGATGTACTTTTAGTTTAACTTATCAATACATTTTACTGAAATATTAAAAGCTTAAGTTAAATCCGAAGTATTTTTTTGAAATACAAATTGACAAATGAAAAAGACATAGTTGTTCTTATAAGTAAAATATTAAAGTGCAAAGCTTTGATTCAAAAGAAGCCACACAACTAGTGCTGACAAAGATCAGGAAACACATCTTTCAAAGGTGGTTTGTTCAGGCAGCCTAAGCTTTTCCATTTTGCCTCATATAGATTCTGTCCTAGACTGCAGAATTCATTAATGGCACTTGTAATCCTCTGACTCCCCTTCTGGAAACATTACATTTACCAGTAACTTCACTACTGATTACCTACCTATGGGTGCATTTACAGTAGGTTTTAGTTCAGATCAGAAGTACATTTTTATGTGAATCTCCCAAACGTCCCCACTTGCCACACTTCAGTTGACATTTCAGTGCACATACTGGATTTATTTCAGGTGAAACTAGACTTGGAGATTCTCTCCAGCAGCACAATTAAAGGGCTCCAGCCAATAACAGGTATCGGTCTGCGGGATCAGACTAAAGCGAGTTCAAAGTACATCCTCTAGAGGTGTCTATAGTTGTTATTTCACTGTACATGTCTGCCTCTACAGGGCTGCAGTGAAAGATAATGGAGATATGGCCTTGAAGAACTCCTTTAGGGTCTGCTGTGTCATTTTGAATTTTGGGGGAACAAAAACCAAAGTATGGCCAGTTTTGTCTCCTCTCAGTCTACAGATTACAAAAGTGAGGCTGGTGTTCTGCCTATCCAGCCCATCTTCCTAAATACATTAATATGAATCAAAAAAAAAAAAGAATCTAAAGACACTTCAGCTACAATAGAGGAACTATTAACAGCTCACATTATGCCTGGTTGAAAAACAATCATGATCGGATCACGATCCAAGTTGTTTTACACTGCTTAATTCCAAACAACAATCACGAGATCACATTGTCCATAACTGAAATGAGATTTGACACAGACAGATGTAAAGTCCCACTACATACAGAGACTGTGGGGTTATTTTGGTGCAATGAGAGCATCTGCCCCCTCTCTATTGTACTGAAAGATCTACAGGCTGTCTTGCAGTCACCTTCCACTACTTCATATAACACTGATGTTCTGGAGACAGACAAATGACAAGTGCCACAGGAACAGGTTTACACAAATAATGAACAGATGTTAGGCACTAGAAGTGATATATTTAAGATCTCAATCACTGTGATGTTTTAATAATTTATTGCAACTGAAATTGTAAACAGCTACTGTTTCCTATATCAATTGTAATTAAAACTATGTATGATTTAATGACTTGCCAAATGCAGAATATATTTTTCCACTTGTATTTCTTATCTACCCTTTAACTTTCTTGCTTAGCAACTGCAGTTATAGGCTGTTCCCCTAAATGGCCTTTCAGCTGAATTATTGCATGACTGATGGACTGATTGATGGTGTGTTCAGTTCAAACACAGATTATCACAGCTTGAAAAAAGAATTAATTGATAGAGGAAAAAAAAAACCCTGTGGCAATCAGATGAATGGATTATCATCCCTCTAAGGAAAGATATTCTTTTTTTCTACAGGTACAAATAACAGAGTATCAAACTTGTTAAGCTTATTTTTGAAAGCAAAACAAAAAATTCAGTTTCTCTGTTCATCCCTCCTATTTTTTACTCATCAAGTTATGTTAAACTATTTCAATTCACAAATTATTGCTGAGTAAATTCATTAGATGTCTTCACTCACAGAGAATTTCTTAAGTCTTTATTCAGAATTTACTCACTTAAGCCTGAGGTCTCAGTAACATTGTCAAGACTTGGCTCAGTTATAGTGAAGAGAGTGACAATCCCATCTAAACAACATTTGGATCAACTGAAGTAAGCCAAATATTGACACAATTTCCCTTAAATTTGCAGCAAATTCCTTTGACATCAGATTAGGTCTCAAAACTTATTTTTTTAAAATATAGTTGTAGGCAGGAGGAAAAAGACTAAAGGTTACCAAATTTACTTGCATATTAGTTTGTAACATTCAGTACTAGCTGGAACTAAACTTGTTTTTTATTTTATACAGAAAAAATTTAATGTCATGTTGTCATGTTAAAATGACAGTGACCTTTGGCAGAAGTTTGTGCTAAGAGAAAGGGAAATGTGCATAAAGTCCTGAAACAATTGCAGGGAGTCACAGAAGGCTGTGTGTTAGGTTAGAAGCAGTTATTGTAGTAGCTGGATGCCATTCTGACTGTATGTACCCCGGCAAGGCCAGGGCACCACTTAGTCACCTCTAAATCCCCAGGTGAAGGGATAGAGAGAGGCACCTCTGAGACAGAGGCCACTGGAGTAAACTGGTCCTGTCTACTCTTCCTGGTGTTCAGTCTAGTCTCCTCCCAGCTGTATGTGGTACTTCTATGGTGCTAAAACATAGTTATTACTTTGGGTTTGGTTTTTTGTTGTTGTTTTTTGTTGTTGTTTTTTGTTGTTGTTGTTGTTGTTTTGGGTTTGTTGTTTTGTTTTGTTTTGTTTTGTTTTTCCCCAGCTCCAAGTGCCAAAATAATTTGAGGCCTTTGTTTCAGCCCTCCAGAGTGGTATTTATAGTATGATGTACATTGTATGGGCACTGTGTGCAGGGATTTGAGGGTATGGAAGACCGGGTGAGATAGAGGGGACCAAACGTGGTGTAGTTATATTCCAGTTTCTCCTGTAGGGATGAATAAAAATTATAATGGAAATCACTTTTCTTTAACAAATCAATTTCTAGAATAATTTTCCAATATAAATGATGGGGACAAGAAACTAAATAGATTTTTAAGTCAAATTTTCAAATCTGTATAAAAGGAATTATAAGAGTTGTTTGCATGCAGCGGAAAGAAATTTTAATCTGTGACCTGGATGGTGCCTTCCAGCCCTGTCTTTGCTTCTGACAGTTTTTTTCTTTTTTCCTGGTACCATCTTCTTTTATTGTTCATCTGTGCCCCGACCCTGGCTTCAAAGAGCATTATTTACTGAGATGAGTGCAACTAAAAGTTTGAATAGCATTTCAAAGGGATTCAAAGCAGTTGCTCTTGAATAGCTTCAGGTGAATAGTTTCACCTAGTGAATAGTTCCAAGAATAGTTTGAGTTTTTCTCTAACCTTTTTATTTCTTCTCTCTCTCTGACTGACTTTCACTCACTGCAGAAGTATAAACCGAGGACCAAGCTGAAATGAGCACAGGAAGAAAAAGGCAAGTGTGAGGAGACAAATGGAAAAGCAATGATTTTTAAGAACAGGAGAAGTAGTAATTACAATAAAATGTGGCAACAGGGTCCTTACAAATATCTCTAAACAGAAATCACAATATTTCAATAAACGCTAAATTTTGTATTACTTTAAAGGTCTTCATCTTTAGCCTTGGAGTAAAAGAAATCATTCTCACATGGCTATAATTTGTCTTGGAAAGTTTCTCTTCTGGCTTCCCAGCTTCGTAACTGAATCTAAAACAGCTTTATGTCACAGTAAATGATCAAAAGTAGCTAGGGTAATTTTGTACTGCTTAAATCAATGCATGGTCTGTGAAGATGATCATGATAAGTGCCTGAACTTTCACTGACATTTCAAATTTGTAATGTACTGACTTAATAGTCGCTTGCACATGTGATGAGTCAGCATTAGCAGTCACAATAGGTTTCTTATATCTGCTACTACGCATCATTGAACCATTTATGATAAGCATTTGTGTTTTGGATATAGCTGGCTAAATAACAGATGTTAATGTGATTAGTAGGATATTCAACGTAGTTTGTAATTCAGTTGTCCATCTCCTTTTGACAGTATGCCTTTATCCTCCTGTCATAATTAGTATGTTGGAGTCAATTACTCTTTTAAAAAAGACCTTTCAGAGTTTCAAGTGTCCTGACTATTATTTCACAAAACATTCAGCACATTCAGACTACTGCTTTTGTCTGTGTGTCCTGTCCTCAGGAGTTACAGTGATATGGAGACACGAGGTACTAAAGCATTGGACAAGGGAAATACAGGAAATTTTTAACAGGTCCAGAAAATCCATTGAGAATGTTTATGGTTATAAAATGTGGAGTTTTCTTCCCAAATCACTAAGCTGAAAACCACTGTAACAGCAGTTCTACATAAATATGTTACTATTGTGTTGCCATTCAGTCAGGAAGAATAGCAAAAGCATAATATTAAGGACATAATATTACTGCTTCTCAATAGTTAATAATTTGTTTTATGCATGAAAAGCAATATACACCAATTCTCCTAAAATGTTATAATACCTTAGTATATTCTTAATCTAGACTATTGACATATAATCCTTTTCTGGGATGTTTTAGCTATAGATAATGAAGAAGAAAACCTGATGTTTTCATAGAAAACTACTAAACCTGCCAGGATGAAGCATCTAAAGTTTTCATCCTTCATTCAAAGCCCTTTTGAAGAGTCTGAGCAATCTACACATCCAAAACCATTAGCCATTTTTGATAGTCCTGATGATAATTTTTATTCATATTTTATTCTTTGAGCTCATTTAACAGTGGTCCAGATGTAGCCTTCAGGAACTAATCCTGGCTGGCGTAAATGGGCCTGGAAGCAAGCAAGTCATCAGTCTTCCTGCATGAGATGAGTGCATAACATTTGGTAAGATTTAGATGGTGAATTGAGTGGAAGGTGGGGGGGTAAAGAGGATTAGGACTTAACAGGCTTATGATATGAAGAATATAGGTTGCAATATCATAACATGGAAGCCGAATAACAGCACCACCAGCATAAGACATATGCTACACCAGCTACAGCTACAGTTCAGAGGAGTTTTTATTTTTATATCAGGATATAAGAGCAATACCCTGGCCTGTGACACTACATACTCACCATTACATTATTCTACAGAGCTCCTAATAAATTTAACAAATGAAGGACCACGCATTAAAAAAATAATGTGTTCACTCTAGTATTTGAAGTTGTCTGTTTCCATTACCTTGTATTCAAATGCCTGTATTAATGGAGGAGAGCTCGGTAAGAAAACGTGTTTTGTAACTTTGGAATTAAAGTTTAATGAAAAAATGAACAGAATATTTTTTTAATCATGGCAGATAAAGTAATTTTTTAAGTGAAATTTGGACACCAAACATTTCTAAATATGTCGCGCTTAATGCAGTATTATTTAGGGAAACTCACTGTTCCATTACATCTTGGGAAGGAAACAGTGAGAATTAAAAAATTCTTTGTTAAACAGTTTTCTTTACTAAAGATTTTTCCTGCTGATCAAATGCTACATTGTTTCACATCTTCTATATATTTATACTTTCCTCATTATTCTTCTGAACAGCTTTTGGACATTGTTTCAGGGCTGTTGTTTTACTGACAAAAATTCTTGAAACAGAATAGTTTTTCAATGCATTTAAGGTGGTCAAAGCCTTGGATAGCTTCCCCTGTTGACTGATTGACAGTAATGCTGAAGAAAGGATCTGCTTTTGAGCTTACTGTTTCACAGTCAAAAAGCTTGCCAGATCCAATATATCTGTATTTACACTTAACTGTTCTTTGAATCTTTGCTTTCTGGGCTACAGAACAAATTTAGGAAAGCAAACTTGAGCTAAATGCTCCATCTCCTTGTTAGATTTAAGATTTAAAATAATTTGCACACCACCAGCAATGATACTTGTTTTGCTTTCTAAGGTTGTCTGTCTCCACTCCACATGACCTGCATGTTTGTGTGTGATTTATGAACAAATAGTGTGAATCACAAATGCCATACTAGTGAGGGAGAAGAGGAGACAATGTCACTTATGCCTTTCTCAGAATAAGGCTCTCTTGTACAGCTGTGATGATGAAATAAGTCCACATCCTTCCTTTCCACTGAGCTGTCAAAGTGTGAACTAAGTGAAAAGTGAAGGAAATTTAGAGAATAGTTCAAAGCCCATTGCATTAATGAGAATATAATCATTGTCTTCCATGTGCTTTGGAGGAGATCTGGAAGTACTGCATCAGGTGTCCAGCATCCCACCACACCTAAGGCAGAGTACTTATCTGGGTTGAGGACGTGATTTAGTTCCTTGGGTTCCTGCCAAAGCCCACCACACTCTAATTGGGAAAATTCACTGTGGAAAATATTTTCCTGTAACTTCCAGTGAGACCCTGAGGAACTCATGCCTAGGTTTGAAGTACAGAATTATTTAAAAGCTGATGTTTCACCTTAGATCAGTCCATAACAATAACTTCAGTTGGGTAAGAAGTCAGACAAATCCCCCCATCAAAAGATGTAAGATGTCAGCCACACAGCAGAATTGTGTAGCCACACTCCCCTCATGAGCAAACTTTCATCATAGAAGAGGAGCAAAACAAACAAAAGTTTGAGATTAGGTTCACAGATAGAAGGGGTAGAGAAACTAGCCTACTCCTTTCAGACTACTTTCACCCCAACTCTATTTTTTATCACAGAAAATCAGGGAGCCCCATAGTCTTAGGTATTGCACAAATTCTTTAAACAGGGTCAACTGTCTGTCCTTAAAGACCTCACAGTCAAACTTGCAAAAGTTAAGACAGTAAAGAAGGCCACAAAAACCCATACAACATTCTCCAAACTACCACAGAGTATAAGGGAGGTCAAGAGCAATCCACCTTGTGCTCTCCTCTCTCTCTGTATGGAGGGCCTTCTAACTCTCTATTCCCTTCCCTAGTTCACAGGTATCAGTTTTTACAAGGTCATTCAGACACTGAAGGGCAGTGGCAGGTGGAATTAATTTTATAAGGTTTTATGGCCTATAGATAGGCAGGTCTCAATGTTGTTCTGATAACCAAATCGATAAAATAACACATCCTATTCCAGTTTGAGAGACCTAGAAAATGCCTGTTTCTCCGTATTTATTTTTTTATTAAATAATTACTGGCCCTTGGGCTTGGGTTCAGCAAATGTTTCAAACTTGGGGTGTCAGAGGTATTTTGAGCAGTGAGACCTCTAAATTGTACAATTTTCATTATTCATTAAATCTTCCAGTTTTTTTTTCCCACCTTCACTGTATGACGCTTAAAAAAATTTCTATCTTCAGCTAATCCATTAAGCATTTGCTGTACATTCAGCAGTGTAGTCATTTTGTATAAATGCCTTCTTTCCTCACTTTGCTCTATGTCAGTTTAGCTATACCTCAGAGAATATAATTTTCTTCAGGGATAGAAAAACTGCGGTTGATTTTAAGAAACTGTAGTATATCTGTACACAACCTACACTAAAAATTGAAGGCATAAGACTAGAAACTGATAAAAGCAATATCACTGGAGAGAGGATCTGCTTTTGCAGACAATTTGACTTTAATTTAAACAATTTGCCCTTGTTTTTTTGTTTTTTTTTTTTTTTTACTTTTTTCCCCCCTCAAGCAAATAAAGGGTTAAGAAAACAACAGAAAAAAGTTACTTTGATGGATCAACATAGACCAGATTGCACTGTTTCTCTATTTTTACATTTTAATGCATAACACATTCTGATGATTATTTACAGTCCTGTTGTTCCTTAAACTGCATTTTAAACCTGTTTCCCCACCTCCACTTCACCAGTATATCTCCTGTTATGTCTACAAAAAAGGTAGAAACCTATGGCCACCACCTGTCTGTATCACAGATTGATAGCAGGGAAAGAAAAAGCCTGTCTAACCCTGAGAAATATAATTAGCTGGAAAATTTTTCATAGCTCAGATTCCAATAAGAAGGCAAAATATCAAAAATATAATAATATGCCATTTAAACAAATTTAGCATTACTTGTTTAATTTCTTGTATGTTTACACAGTATAGCTGAAATTTTCAGCAGGACTCATATATTATCCTATACACTCATTGTTAGAACTGAACAAATGAACTTTTAATTTTAAAATAATCAAATAAGACATGTTAGTATCTTAAAAAAATCATATAGTTTAAACAAGTATTAAAATCCACACTTTCTTGTGAGATGTTTTAGTTTCAGATTTGCTGTTGTTCCTTTTAAAAAAGCAAGGAATCCTTTAAATAATCCCTTCCTATTATTTCTGGGCTATTTATTTTTATCTGCTTACCACCTTAAAAGGAATAATTCATAGCTGTCTCTGTTAATCTGAAGTCAGACCACTCTTTCTGAGTTTAGGTATCTGCTGTAGTGGAATGCGTTTTACATGGAACCTGGAATGGAAAAGTCCATAAACTGATTATAAAAGATTGGCTTATACTACCTGGATAATACAATCACAATTTAAACTTTTTCCATAATTTTCATGTTTGCTTTGGGCTTTTTGTTTTCTCTCTCTTTTTTTTTTTTTTTTTTTTTTTTTTTTTTTTCCAAATGACAGCCAGAGATTTGAATTTGGAGTTTTGGCCATATGAATATCTATTTGCTTCACTGAGATTGTAACAAATCTTACCACAACTGCAAAATTGATAACTGCTGGAAGATGCCTTCAACAGTGCTTTACAGAACTGAGGTCTGGGGAAAAAGTATTTACAATGCTCAAGAACCATTATTGGATAGTACCTCTAATCATAAGCTATCATTTACAAATGCAAGTTTAATATTATGATTACACTAGCTCTAAGTGAACTACAAAAATATAATATCATATATATTCATTAAGAGAAGTTACATTTTACACTTAATGATTGTGAGTAATGTTGTAGATAGATAGAAAATGATCCTTGGAATTATTTCTAGCAATACAGGCAAATGACACAAAGCAGCCACGACATGTTAAATTAAATTTTAGGCTCTTTTTTATCTGAAGTGAGATTTAACATTTTAAGAAACTTTCAGAGATGCAAATTATCTTTCGTATAATCAAATTTTCCAAATAGATTTTACTGGCATCTTAGTAGTTAGACAATGAATTTTCTTCTTGGTTTTAAACCAGTCCTCTAATATAAATACCCCGGATGCTGGAGAGAAAATTTCATAAACAGACATATACGTGCTAACAGGTAAGTAAGAAGAAGTAATTCGGAGAAAGCAACATAGAATCCTTGGCATTTAGAATAACAATTAAAAAACAGTATACGAATCTTATTCCATAATTATGTCAAAGAACGAAGGTAATGCTTGGCAGACTACTTTACTGTTGATTCATTCACTGAACATCCTTCTTCATTCCTGAAAAATGTGATGAGAATTGCACAACATTCAGTTTCCGTCTGAAATGCAAACATAAACAGGAATTTCATAAGGAGCTGTGTGTTATCTATAACTAAGAATTTCAAAATACCTTATATATAGCACATTTATTCCACCCTAAGGGTTACAATGGGCCTTTTCAGAGGATAGAAATAAGTTTTATGTGATGAACTACTAAAGATAAGATAGGTAAATTGATCTCCATCAAATTTAAGCTTTCCATTTTTTTCCAGGTATATGCTTTAAAAGGCAATTTATTCAGAAAAGTAAAGTCCTTTTACTTAAAAAGTATCATAGTACTTTATGGGCGTTTGACTTCAGTTTTGCAGTGCTGAAGTCAAAGTGAATAACAAGCTTCTGGGGTTCTTTCCCTCTATGAATACTTGTGGACAATCTGATCATTAGCCTTTCAATCAACTTATGCTGTTCTGTTCATTTTGCAAGAAATCCCCTATATTTCCATGCCCATGAGGTTTAAACAGTAAATGCTAAATGAACTGCATGAATCATGTACCTATATGAAATTTTAACTGAAACAATTAAACAGAATTTGGAGTGAGGTCTTGTCTGTAATAACAAAAAAAATGACACTGAAAAAAATGACAGTTTACTCTTCCTGCTGGACAATCACTATTACTTTGACAATCTTGAATGCACTATGTAATTCAAATGGGAATTTCCATGTTAGCATTTTTATTAGGTATGTTTGGGCAATGGATACATCAAGAAAAATGTCAGTAAAAACCGTCTAAATTATTTTAATGGTCTGTGGAACATACAGGACAACCAGGTAATCAGGCCCAGTCATCGTGGGTTTCTCAAAGGCAGGTCCTGCTTGAATAACCTGATCTCCTTCTATGACAAGGTGATCTGCTTAGAAGATGAGGGAAAGGCTGTGGATGTTGTTTACCTGGACTTTAGTAAAGCTTTTGACACTGTTTCCCACAGCATTCTCCTGGAGAAACTGGCCACTTCTGGACGGACAAAGCTCACTTGAGACGGACATACTCTGCTAGGTAAAAAACTGCCTTGATGTCCGGACCCAAAGAGCTGTGCTGAATGGAGTTAAACCCAGTTGGAGGCCAGCCACAGGTGGTGCTCTCCAGGGCTCAGTAGTGGGGTCAGTTCTGTTTAATATCTTGATCAATGTTCTGGATGGGGGGATCGAGTGCACCCTCAGAAAGTTCGCAGACAATACCAAGTTGGGTGGGAACGCTGATCTGCTTGAGGGTAGGAAGGCTCTACAGAGGGGTCTGGACAGGCTGGATCAATGAGCCAAGGCCAGTTGTATGAGGTTCAATAAGGCTAACTGATGGGTTCTGCACTTGGGTCACAACATCCCCATCCAACACTACGGGCTTGAGCAAGAGTGGTTGGAAAGCTGCCTGGCAGAAAAGGACCTGGGGGTGTTGGTTGACAGTCGGCTGAATGCGAGCCAGCAGTGTGCCCAGGTGGCCAAGAAGGCCAATAGCATCGTGGCTTGTATCAGAAATACTGGTACTGGCCAACAGGACTAGATTGTCCCCCTGTACTTGGCCCTGGGGAGGCTGCACCTTGAATATTGTGTTCAGTGTTAGGCCCCTCGCTACAAGAAATGCACTGACACGTGCTGCAGCCTGTCCAGAGAAGATCAACAAAGTTAGTGAAGGGTCTACAGCACAAGTCTTATGAGGAGCAGCTGAGGGACCTGGGGTTGTTTAGCCTGGAGAAAAGGATTCGGAGGAGAGACCTTATCTCTCTCTACAACTGCCTGAAAGGAGGTTGGAGCCACATGGGTGTTGGTCTCTTCTCCCAAGCAAAAAGTGATAGGATGAGAGGAAATGGCCTCATGTTGTGCCTGAGGAGGTTTACATTGGATAGTAGGAGAAATTTCTTCACTGAAAGGCTTGTCAAGTATTGGAACAGGCTTCCCAGAGAAGTGGTTGAGTCACCATACCTGGAAGTATTTAAAAGTTGTGTAGACATCGCACTTAGGGAAATGGTACTTTAGTGGTGGACTTCGCAGTGTTAGGTTAATGGTTGGACTGGATCTTAAAGGTCTTTTATGACATAATTGATACTATGATTCTGTGAGTATATGGTGTTTTCTTAAACACGCTACTGAGATTGGCATAAGCTATGACTTAATTTTTGCTGGCATACTGCACTCTCATGTCATAGATGTTCAAGTCAGAATCACTTCCTGTTTGAAAGAATTGGGGTTGAAGCCTATTGCATCATTTATGTGCAATATAGAGAAGTTCAAGACAAGGAGGAAAGCAGCAAGAGTAAATAAAGAGAATGAGTTTTGGGTTAAAAGTTATCTAATTTTTCGCAGGTTTTCCAGAGAATGAAAAAACAGAAGAGAATTGGAAGCTCATTTTGCCAGAAGCAAGTTTGATAATTAAATATCCCCTTACTTTTTTTTCTTAATTTTTAAATTTTGAATTTACATTTGTTTCTCTTCAGTAACAAGTTGTTTTTCCAGGTCAAGTAGGGATTCAGAACATACAGCTTTAATAGAGATCCCCTGGCTCTTCATGTTGTAAAAATTCACATAAGATTAGCCTTTCTTCCTGTCCCATTGGACGACAAAGACACTGAAAGGGATATTATCATATTTAAGTTACAGTATGAGAAGGAAAGAGAAAATAACATAATCATTAAAATGGATTCACTTTACTTCATATATATATATATTAATTAGAATGGAAAAAAGGAAATAAAATGGTGTATTCTTGAGACACATATTTAACATCCTGTTCTGAATCACCCAGCGTTGCAGCCTTTCTCTCTCATGGTTGATTATGTAGGTGCCCATAGAGATTAGTCTCTAAATTTAGGCACCTTCAATTACATTCCTAAATTTGGGAAGTACACGTTTACCCTTCTCTTCACAAAGTTTTCACACACTATAAATTTATTTCTTCTTTTTCAGGCATAAATAAAACTCACCTGACACTGAGTCTCAGTAATGTAACTGCAGTATAAAAGAATAATTGGTTACTGTGCATCCTTATTTTCTTTAGTAATGTTCTGAATGCTTACTTTTAATGACTCTTTGGTCTGTGTCAGTTGTGCTGGTTACTGATACTTTGTAAATGTCAATGTAATCTCAAAACATGTGTTCCTGTAAGAATTTGATATTTAACATGGTGTCCAATATAAAACTCCAGATGAATGGTATTATTCTATCATAGAAACATGGTCAGTAACAAAAAAAAAAAAAATTAATTGAGTGTAAACCAGAAAACATTGTCTGTCTGTTTTGATAATTTATCATATTCTTTCATCTGCAGATTTATCTGGAAATCAGAATTGTGAAGATATTTCTCAGACCTGAAAGACTTATCAACAATATATCAATAGTTCTTATTTCATATAGAGTAGCAGAGGGGAAAAGAGAACAACAACCAAAAAAAAAAAAAAAAAGGAGAATCTCTCATTCTTATTTAAAGTAAGTTACTAAACTGGACTCTAGATCACTCTTCTGCAATTACATAAAATCATGAGTCCTGTAGTAGAAAGAAATAGCCCATGAAGTTAGGACAGAAGTACGGCTAGCAGGAGAAAAATAAAAACAAACAAAAGAATACAGTAAAAGATTTGTCAAAACATGATACAAAATAATTTTCAAAAAAAAAAATCTCATACAGACTCAATTGCTTTTGATACTATACTAGGTATTTCAAGAGAGCAATGTAATTGTTGGAAGAGAGAAATGATACACATTCATAGCAGTCATAGCATGAGCACACTTGAGGAACACCACTCCAACACGCAATGTGTGAACAGGAGCAAGTATGTTGCAAGGAATATTTTGACACATTTTTTTTTAAATAAGCAAGTTAGAAGAGTAAGTTCTGTATGTCTCTGCAGGATGTTGGCTTGCTTTCTGTATGAATGGAAATTTCATTGTAATAACTTCACCTGATCTCTAAACTCAGTATAGTATATGTAACCTGCTGTTTGAAGATATCTTCACTCAGATCCTAAGAGAGCTCTTAATTCTATTTCAACTAGAGCCATTATCTCAGAATACAAGGGGCAAAATAACATACATTTGACAGTTGTCTGAAGATGGTTTTCTCACATTATTTTTGCCCATATTTCTTGTCCATATATTTTTGAACAGATTAGGAAGTCTGAAACGTGGATTTCAAAGCCACCGTGCTCTGAATGCTAAGAAAGAACCTAATACCTTCAGAAGTGAAAGAAGCTTTCTGGATAACAGTGTGCTTTTCTAGCACACTAAAAATTCCTTTTTAAATTTCCTGAATATACTCTTATTTAAAAATATGATCATTTTAATACTTCATTGGAGTGCAATTTTCTGCAGCTTGGCTTTTGACATAATTTTTGGAGCTAGTTTTACTGGTCACTTCACCCAATTCCTCTTCTTCATCTTTCCATTGTGATTTACAGCAGAGATAACCTGTCCCTTTCAGACCAATGACACAGTCCTTATATCAGCGCAAACTACATTTGTCATAAATGATTCTTCTCCCGAGCTGCAGTGGTGTATCACTTGGTCTGCCTGCTTCTTTGCTATTATTCCCATTTAACCTCTTTATGTGCAAGCTTTTGGACTCTGAGACTATCCTTGTTATGTTTATTTGCAATTCCTATTATAACAAAAGCCTAAACTTGGACTATTGTAGCCTGGCCATAATATACGAGCAGTACAAAATTAACAGGAAACACTTCTGAAGAGGATTTTAATAAATGCACAGTTGATTTAAGGCAACGTATTCCTTTTTTTTAAAAAAAAAAAAAATGACTAATGAATTATGTTTGGTGAGTTGTTGGACCAGCTGTATTTTGTTTTGGTGGGGTGGGACACTAAGTCTTTCTAGCTGAAAATGAGAATAGATACATTTGCAATATGAATGGCAAAGTCACATTAAAGATGAGATAGAAAAGGAATTAAAAAGTGAGAGAAAGCGAAACCTTTATATGTAGTATGTTTCAGCACACAGTACTTCCATAACAAAGCTCTTGACAAACAATACAGTTTAATTTTTCATCGGTGCCAGAACACCCTTGGTTAGTTCCTTCGAGCTGTTTCATGCAAAAGAAAGGTCATGCAGTTTAGAACATAATGTCCTTAAGACCAGTGCTCAGGGCAACTTCTTGTTATCTGCTTAGAACTGCTTGGGTCCGGTACTACCTAGCCAGTGAGCAAAGATCATGCTGCCCTTAATGGGGGTCACAGCTTTTATTATTTGGCAACTACAGTAATTTGGGAAAGCAAATGACTGAAGCTTTTTACTCTTTAAATGTTTTGCTTCATCTTTTAAAGACAAAGGAGAAGTACTTCTCTCTTCCACACCACTTACCTCAATGATCACTTAAGCATAAAATTAGAGAAAAGAGAAGAAAATCAAGGATGCTGTCAACTCCTAAGCACTATGCTAATGAAATCACTACTTTCTGCATATGTTTTTTGCATAAAATTGTCTCCATGTCTTAAAATAGCTTTTCCAACACAGTTCTTCTGACATTATTCTTTCATTAAATCATTGCCTGGTTAATTGTATCCTATTGATAGCAATCCATTGATGCTCTATTTTCTTTTTATCAAGTAAAAGGTCACATCAACTGAAACCTGCTATTAAGCAAATAGCAAAGAAATTGAAAGCAGTAATAATAGTCTCTGCCTGCATACACAAGGTTTATGATGAAATGAAGGTGGAAATATACATTTAAAACTAACCGATGTAAAAATATTGCAATATCTTAAGAAAATATTGTATGAAAAAATGCTCTATACATAAAAAGAAACAGAACTGAATTTATAACAATAATGAAAACTATACAATGTAATTGGAGAAAAAAATTATAGTATTGCTCTCTATCATATTTGTATCTTGATAACTGTTGATAAACTACCTTAAGAATTCAGTTACACTTATAAATATCTCACCTTATAATTGTCTTAAATTGAGTTCTCCTTAGGGAATTTGGTTTAGAGCAGGAATATAATATTACTAACTCTCATGAGAAGGGGGAATATTTTACTCTTCACTTCTTAATTATCTGTCCTTAATAGTTACCTGCCATTAGTCAAAAATACATGTGCTTGAAAACAGAGACAGTAATAGACCTTAAGACGAAAAGCAAATTACACAGCACAACTCTCAGATGATGTCAGTCACAGAGTGAGATTCATTATACATTACATATTTTGTTTCCCTAGCAGTTCCAAAAAAATCAAATGAAAATTTTTTTTGCAGATAATCTCAAACAATTACCTTTCTTAGAAAATATGGAAAATTGAGAAGCTGATGGGAAAAAAAAAATCAGATGAAGAAGATTGTTTGCTTGCTACCCTTTGTTTTGGTTCAATACTGAAACTTTTGGAAGATAAAAGACTACTTATCAACTTAAAAGTAAATTAGACACTCCATTGCAAATGTCAAAATTTTTCCACAATACAAACCCTTCAGTGACTTGAAATTATTTCAGAAAATATTTCAGCATCACCAAAGATGTGTTCGTTTGTATTACATGAAAAAATGACAGCAAAATTATTTCATCCATTTCTCCTCTAGATACCCATTCTATTTTCCTGCTCCTATTATTATCTAAGAAAATCACAATCTTGAATGTATTTATAGTCATAATAACTCTCTAAGGTAGGAAAATAGTACTGGTACATACAAAAGGACAGGTCTAAAAAGGGGTCATAGCCCAGGGATATTCATTACTGATTGGAATTCATGTACCTAAGTCAAGCATCTAACACTTCTGTAGATTAAAAGGCAAGAATTGCATGCCAAGAAAATATATCTGCAGTCTCCAGCATGCCAAAAAGAGAACAACAAAGGCAGCCAATAATTAACACTGAAAATCTGAAGAAAACTATCTCCAACACCGTTGAATATCTACGTGTAATTCTGTCCAAAGCCTATCACTGTTCACAAAAAAAAAAAAAAAAAAAAAAAAAAAAAAAAAAAAAACAATCAAAAACCTTCTTAACTCCAGGGTTTAAGCTCATATTTACCCAGAAAATCACCTCACCTCAGGTCTCACTGAAAATATGATCCCTCCAGCCAACAGAAGTCATGAGGCAGAAAGTCATTCAAGTTTCAAAGTGAAAAGAGACGATTGGAGACAGAAAACCTATATTCCTTTCTTCGTCCCTAAATCTATTTCTACTGTTTCTTACAGCTGATGTAAAATGGATAAATAGTTCAGGAAGCTGAGATTGCCACTAGAAATTCCCCTCCTTCCCTGTGTGTTCTTATACATGTTTACCTACTGCGCTACAGTTTGATCTAAATGAAGATATGGGGCTTTCAGACCTGAGCTGGCCTAGTCACTCAGGGCTGCTGGGCACCTGTGCAGAATTGCCAGCCCCATTTTGCTGGTCATGCTTCTCTGCTATGCCAGCATTTAAAAAAATCACATTTAAGAAATATTTGTGACCGATATTTATTATACGTGGTGATTGTTTAAGTGGCACCTTATCCTGAGCTCCAGATGCTGAACTGATTGGTCCTTAGACACAGGATTATACTCCAATATACACATGGATTAGGAAGAATGCTCCTTTCCCTAAAATCTTCTAAAGAATTGTTATTCTTCAGGAAGTCAAATAATCTGTGAGAGCAGTATCCTGAAATTAATTGTTAAGAAACTAATGGACTAAGCTCAATAGCAATCTTTAAATGTATGGGACACAGAAGACCAGAGCATGAGGTGGGACCTGTAAGAAGAGCCACACTGGGTCAGTTCAATGGTGGTGCATTCTTCATCTCCAGAAGCACGGTGGAAAATTCTTAGGGATAAGTAGGTTTCAATCTCATCTTATTCATGAAAGGGAGTATTAGTATTTTCCCAACTTGAGTCCTAAGGATAGAATTTACCATGCAATCTACAGAGCTAACATCTTCTCCTCAGGACACTCAGGGTGTTTTCAATCTCTTCCTCCACTCTTCAGCTGGATCCAGTAAAGTGACTGAAATGTTCCTTTCCCAATACTGGCACTAACTGCTACTGCTCACCAGGTGTAGCATCTGGGCAGCAATATAATCACTGGTAAGGCTATCATCCAAAGACACTCTTGACCATGCTAGTTTTAACAATTCTTAACTTGTTTTTCTTTCGATATATATTTTGGTGGATCTTTAAGGGACAGAGGCAACCAAGCAGACAAAAAGGAGTTATAAGCTGCTTTTTCCCTTTTCATTGACAGATTCACTCCTGTGACTTTAACATCTGATAGGGAAGCCTGATTCCTGTTTCAAATACATATGGCAGAGGGCATTGCTTACATTCACAACAATGGTTAACTAGTAGTAACTCATTACACGGAATTATTTTGCAGCCTATTTATCACAAGAACAAAACTGATGAAACAGATGTGATTATAAAGGATGAGTTCACATTTTCATTAGATCCCAATTATTAATTTACCAGTGGATCCACTTATACTGCTTTTAGGCACGTTGACAAACAACTGAAATTAGAGAATCAAATAAGCTAAGGCATGATCACAGTGATTGCGGCACACAGAATGAGAAGAAGGTGAAATATGATGGTAGTGAAAAAAACCCACCACGATGACACAATCATGTCAGAACTTAAGAATTAGGGGGCATGAGACTCCTAAGATGATTGGCATATAAACACAAAAACAGACTGTACTTTATCATAAGGTTATTGAAAACTGAAGCAAGCAGGTTACTAAGTAGGAAAGGTTATGTATGACTGGCCCATACTAGCCTTCAGGATCTACAAAACAACTAACCACAGGATTTTCAGTTTTGAAGAGAGTGACGCACAATTCTATGACTGCCAAAAAAAGCTGAGAATGCCTCTGAAAATGTTAATAGCAACCACCAACCCACCTGATATTAGTCTGGCCATTATAACAGGTGGCTGTAGTTAACAAGGGATATTATCACAGGGTTTTTTCTGTACTTCACCATATGGTTCCTATTAATTTAATACACACACAAAAAGGAAGAATATTTGTCAGCAAGCAAATCTGCCTCTTCAAGCACCTTGTCTAAACCCCAGGTACCTTTGAGATAATTTTGCTGAATAAAACATTGTTTTTCCATGTAATAAGTCATAATGGGTATTTTAACAAATCTATGGCAGCCTTCTCAGGTTGATACAGTGATGTATGCTCCTAACGAGATAGAACTTCCCAGTGCAGTAGATGATCATAATCCAATAGAACATTACAGAGCCACAACTTATCTTTGATGGTTCATGGAATGAAAAAATAGGGTCCAGCACTAAGAAATTCTCTCCTGTATTGTTAACCTGCACATAGCGATATGCTTCCACACTGTTGTATTTCATCCAAACAAACCCATTTGAGTTAAGGGAGATGCTCCCTGATTTTGCAAAAGCAAATACGCCTCTGAAGGTCTGCCTGGAAAAGAACAAATAGGGAGAAGAAAATTAAAAGGCTATAAAATTACAAGTAGCTCAAAGAATGTGAAGAGAAGTTCAGCACTGATTGCTATGCACACAATGAAGGAAGAAGGGGGTGTTACATGAAGTGATGAGGCAGCAGGTTACAAACAAAGAAAAGTATTTTTTCTCTACTGTGTTTAATTGTTTCATGGACACTCATTGCCAAAAGATACTGTGGATTTCAAACATATAGATGAGATTAAATGACAGTAAGACAGATTCAGGAAAGAAGACACCATTGAAGTCTCTTATAAACTTGTTCATAAAGTGCATATTACTGGCAGTGGAGAATAAGAAGAATTATCACTGTTTTTCCTCTTTTGCTGGCCACTCAGTCAGGGTTTTTTTTGGTTAGACTGCCTCCTCTTGAGTGGTGTTTCCTATGCTTTTAATAGCTGTGCAAATAAATATACATATAATCAGTTCCTTGCAGTATACATCAGTCTGCTCTCTTGCACATTTTAAGTTTTTTAAAAACTTCCTTGTAAGAAGGTTGTGATTTTGTTGTCAGTATTGTTAAGTAAATATATAAATTAAACTCCTTTTGGATTAGTTCCATTGGGAATAATGAAGAATAAGCTTCAGATATTACATTAGAAAAAGGCTCTTTTAGGATTTGAGGAGGGTATGCACAGTGTGAATACACTGGAATTTGGAGAGGACTTAGATTGTTCATAACCATAAATAGTGCTATAGAAATCATTGCCATCATCAGTTTTCAAGTTTGGGAGACTTGATGCAATAGTATTGAGTTAACTGAACTCTGACTTTTGCTCACTTAGGTTTTTCCAGTAAAGATATAAACTCTAAACTTTTTAATGAATAGGTTTTATGATATATACATGAAATATGAATAAAAATCACTACCATGTCAAGAGCTTGTATAAGAGCCTTTGAACCATTATATCTGTATTGAGGTGTCTGTCTAGCCTTAACCTAGTATTACAGGCTATAAACACACACCTGGATGAAAACAACTGCTGGACTGGCTTGCAAGTATTTCTTCTAAGTCCAAATTCCTGTACTTTGTTTCAAAAGAATTGTGCAACGAGGTGAGCCACCATTTTTATTAAAAGCCTGACTATTTCAATGACAGCAATAGGCCATGGAATCCACCTATGTGTCATGAAACAAACCACGCTAAGGTTAGAAAATCAAACAGAATTTTGATGTTGCAGACATGAATAAAGAAGGCATGAATATGAAAGGAAGAACATAAGAGAATTTCAAATTGTGGAGAGAATGCCTCAATAAAGTCAAGAGAATATGTATAGAGATTATCTATTTTTAGTGGGGAAAATAATCTCATTGCCTCCCGAATTTGAATTATTTCTATTATATGAACATGTTGAATATTAGCAAAATTCAGTTTCTAACACCTCCATTTTGCACTTCAGTATCTTTCCTATACTTAGAGCAACAAGAGTTAGAGCATTCTTTTGGTCAGAGTACCTGTCACAGTTTGCTATATTTTGAATTCTGCTGTGGATTGTTCATGGGATAGAAGGGTCTTCAGTCAAAGACAGTGTCCTGGGTTGAGTGAGTGGTGGAGTTTTTTGGTGGCAGGGGAGGGGGCTATAGGGGCGGCCCCCTGTGAGAAGCTTCTCGAAGCTCCCCCAGCTCCACGTCAGCTCCGCTTCTGTTTGGGAAATTGAGCCAATCAGCTGCGCCTCTGCGATAACGTATTTAAGAAGGGACGTGGTGACAGGCAGTCAGACTTGTGAGGAGGAGTTGCTGCAGCTGCATGAACACCAAGGTCAGTGGAGGAATGGAGGAAGAAAGGAGGGGGGAGGTGTGCCGGAGCAGAGACCCCCCTGTATCCTGTGGTGAGACGGCAGGGCAGCCCCCCCTGCCACCCATGAAGATCTACAGTGGAGCAGACATTGATTTATGGCCTGTTGCTCCTGCTCGGCATAATCAAGGTTCTGTGCCCGAAGAAGGTCGGGGTCTCATGGGAAAAGGCAGCCCCGCTGCTGTAATTCAGTGCTGGGAGGATTGCAGCATGTGGGGGTGTCCCACGCCGGAGCAGCTTGGGAAGGGCTGCAGCCGTGGGAGGGACTCCAGTCAGAGAAAGTTGGTGACCCATGACGGAGCAGTGTGGGCAACGCTGCGGCCCATGGGAAGGACTCATGTTGAAGAAAGTTTGTGGAGGACTGTCTGCTGTGAGAGGGGGACCACGATGGAGCAGGGGGAACAAGTTTCGGACACTCCCCTCACTGAAGATGAAGGAAGTGGCAGCGCTGACTGCACCCCCCCATTCCCTGCCCCTGCACCACTGGGGGAGGAGGTAGAGATATCGGGAGCAGAGCTGAGCCTGGGAAGAAGGGAGGGGTGGGGGGAAGGTGTTCTCAAGATGTGGCAATGCTTCTCACTGTCCTACTCTGTTATGTGTTGTTAGTGTCTGTAATAAATGTATGTTCTTTTTTTCTTCCCCTAACGAGTCTGCCTTTTGCTCATGATCATAAAAGGGGGGTTTTTCCCCATCCCAGTCCTATCTTGAACCCCAAGCCTGGCTCTCTGTCCCTTCTCATTGCCAGAGGGGAAGGGAGAGAGAGCTGCTGCATTGTGGTTGGCTGCCAATCAGGCCTTAACCACGACAGACAGATTTTGGCAACAATTGGCACTAGACCTGTTTTGCTATTCTGTCAAAGATTTAGTGTGCCAGTCAATTTGAGATGATAAATGGTCACTTAAAATTGATTATAATTCATTAAAGGTTGATCAGGATGCTGAACTCCATTAATGAGTTGCAGTTGATGCCAAGTATTTTTGGCTATACTTTCACATGCCATTACTTTGAACGCTCTCAGGACATTCATCAGAATGACAGCTCTTTCTCTGTTAATATAGGATAATAGATGAGATAAAGCAAAATAATTCTGTTGAAGGCTTCTGATGACATCACACTCCAAAAAAAAAAAAACCAAACCAGATCTCATGATTTATTATATTAAGAGTATCCATATGGAGTTATTTTCATGTTTTATTGTATAGCATTCATTTATTTAAATAATATACATAGCTGTGACTTTAAGACTTTCACCGAGGCATGACCAAACTCTCTGGTTTGTCTTAGCATGAAACTAATTGTTGATGTGAGCAAGATCCAAGAAGGCACAGGGAGGACTTTTGTAAAGATTCCAGCATTACTTGTCAGCATTGCCAGTAGCAGTGCATTATGTGACTGGATGAGAAGTATGATAGCATTTTTTTTCACAGTATCGCCTGATAATGTACAACTCAAATCACTTACCTCCCTGTAATGTGTTTGTCCAATGTGATTTTGTTGGGGTTTATAACATATTTGCCACACACTGTGCTGGGTATTTTCTCCTGACCTCAGTGAACAAGACAAGGAATTATGTGCTGAAGGCCTGTTTCTATCATGGCTCCATTCTCATAACTTGCATGGTATTTAGAGGGAAAGTCCTTATGAAATAGATACAGCTGTTTCCTTCCATCACCTTTTCTCTTTTCTTGCTCCTTGCAGTTTCCAGTTGCAGAAAAAAATTGTCTTTACATTACTAATTTATCTCTGAATTCTTTCAGGGTGCTCTTCCGCCTTCTTGACTCACACAAGTTCATTTCCTTTATAAAATTAAACTCAAAGAGAAAGTGAAAGTTATTAAGCATTAGTGTCTTCAGGAACAGACAGGCTGTTATCTCATAAAAGCAAGGTCAAATTCTTCCACTGATAATTTGAAAAAATAAACAACCTGATTATTTTTGTACATCAGTGTCCTGGTTCAATGTAATGTTAGAAAACCATGTGAAGATCACAGGGTTCTGTAGATCATAGAATGGTTTGGGTTGGAAATGACCTTAAAGATCATCTAGTTCCAACCGACCTGCCATGGGCAGGGACACCTTCCACTAGACCAGGTTGCTCAAAGCCCCGTCCAACCTGGCCTTGGACACTTCCAGGGAGGGGGCAGCCACACCTGTGCCAGTGTCTCATGACCCCTACTGTAAAGAATTTATTCCTTACATCTAACAAAATCTACTCTCTTTCAGTTTAAAACTGTTACCCCTCGTCCAATCACTACATTCCCTGAGAAAGAATCCCTCCCCATCTTTCCTGCAGGCCCCCTTTAAGTACTGGAAGGCCACTATAAGGACTCCCCAAAGCCTTCTCTCCTCCAGGCTGAACAACTCCAACTCTCTCAGCCTGTCCTGATAAGGGAGGTGCTCCAGTTCCCTGATCACCTTTGTGGCCCTCCTCTAGACCTGCTTGAGCAGGTCCACATTCTTCTGATGTTGGATCCAGCCCCAGAGCTGGACATAGTACTCCAGTTGTGGTCTCACGAGAGCAGAGCAGAGAGGGAGAATCCCCTCCCTTGACCTTCTGGCCACACTTGTCTTCATGCAACCCAGGATACAGTTGGCTTTCTGGGCTGCAAGCGCACATTGTTGACATATTCAGTTTTCCATTCACTACTGCCCCCCAAGTCCTCCTCTGCAGGGCTGCTCTCAATCCACTCATGGCCCAGCCTTTATTTGTGCTTGGGATAGCCTCGACCCATGTGCAGGACCTTGCACTTGGCCTTGTTGAACTTCATGAGGTTTCCATGGGTTCACCCCTCAAGCCTGTCACAGTCCCTCTGGATGGCATCCCTTCCCTCCAGCGCGTCAACCACACCACACAGCTTGGTGTCCTCATCAAACTTCCTGAGGGTGCTACTCAATCCCACTGTCCACGTCGCCAACAAATTTGTTAAACAGCACCGGTCCCAACACTGACCCGTGAGGAATGCCACTCGTCACAGCTCTCCACTTGGACATCAAGCTGTTGACTGCAACTCATTGAGTGCAAACATCGAGAGAATTCCTTATCCACTGAGTTGGCCACCCATCAAATCCATGTCTCTCCAATTTATAGACAAGGATGTTGTGCTGGATAGTGTCAAATACTTTGCTCAAGTCCAGGTAGATGGCGTCAGTTGCTCTTCCCTTATCCACCAGTGCTGTAACCCCATCGTAGAAGGTCACCAAACTCATTAGGTACGATTTGACCTTAGTGAAGCCATGTGGGTTGTCACCAATCATCTCCTTATTTTCCATGTGCCCTAGCAGAGTTTTCAGGAGGATGCACTCCATGATCTTGATGGGCACAGAGGCAAGACTGACTGGCCTGTAGTCCCCCAGGTCCTCCTTTTTTCCCTTTTTAAAAGATGCCTTCATCCTATTCCATGAAAGCTTACATACCTAAATGGGACTGAGAAAAATGCAGAAACTGCATGTTTGTGCCCCCCACTTTTAGCATAATTTAAAAATGTCCCCAGAACAAGCTGTGCCTAAAATCTGTAAGGTCCAGCCTCACAGAGATATTGAGGTACTTCACTGTCAAAAGTTCCATCAAGTTCTCCTAGCAAACCCTGACTAACATTTAACACGCTACCTGTGGGTTTTTTTTTCCACTGAGGTCAAGAGAAAATGCCTTTGTGAATCTGGGCCTACTGTCAGTTTCAGAGAGACTTTAGAATGTGAGAGCTTGCTGGCTTAGTGTGCAGTCTAGATTTCCAAATGCATTCAGATATCTCTACACATAGTTATAAAGAGATTCCCCCTGTAATTCCTAAAACTGTTATGGAGGGTGTATCCCTAACTCTCTCATTACCATATTTTTTAAAAATTTTCTTTATCTTTAACTAGACTTTTTATTTAATCTAACTTTTGATCAGCAGTTGAAAAAGTTATGAGCAACTCAGTAATTTCTGAAAAATCTGTGTCGTATAGTTTGTTGAAACAGGCATAGGCTGCAATAATAACTTGATGCAGCAATACCTTCCCCTGTCAATCATCTTTACTTATTTTAAATATGATGAATGAAGCAAAGAATGCCACAATTAAACAAAGAGATTAAGCTTAGATTTACAAAGAAATACAATTACATTTAAGAATCATGGGACTAGAAAAACACTAAAATTCTGAATCCGTTTACAGAAAATGAGTTAGAAATACATGTAAGAACTTATGTCATAGACCATGTATCTAAACAATCTTAAATAATACAATGATAAAGTTAATTTAAAACTAAATATGTTTGTCTTCAATGGAAAAATTGTCTTTTTATAATTAATTAATTAATTATTTGCATAAAAACAAAATCATACATAATCAAGGAGAGAAAACTGCAACAAAGCATTAAGATGTCATTACAATTTTGAAAGTACATTTACTTTCATTTCCATTAATGGACAGAAAAATTAGGTTTTAATTTATTACTATACAAATAAAGAAAATTAACCCATCAATATATTCAATTAAGGTATCGTTCTTTGGTTACCTAATGAATAAAAATTAGACTAGTGCACGTCTAGAAGGCATAAATGAATGAACTAGGTTTTTTCACTGTCATCTTGCTAAATTAATCTTAGATCTCCCTGACAATCAGGATTTTTCCTTACAACACTAGTATCACACAAATCAAGTGGAAAGTGAATGTTTCACAACAAAACTAAAGCCCAATAAAAAGCTAATAGAATTACTCTCCCAATCAGATAAAAAGGCTCTACTGTATAAGTTAAAGAGTGCCAGCCCATCTAATTAAATCAAGCTACAACCTGTCTCTTTTGAAGTTTTGTCACCAGCTTCAGTACAAGCAGGATTTCATGTGCACTCTATAAACAGAAATGTATTCCCTCTTTTCGGAGATATCAAAAAGAAAAATCTCTGTAGATTTGAAAAAAGAATTTCTAGGCTGCCAATCTAAAATAGTTAAATTTGACAACTGACCAGAAGGACCTGTCGTCCCATTTCAACCCACCTTATTTGAATTAATCTTGTTCTGTTTCTGCGATAAGCTTTAAAAAATCAAATTTAATTTGATAAAACTACATGATTAAATTGAGATACCAAGTAACACTACAATCTAAGACATAGCTGTTCTTTTATTAAAATGCAACACGATACATCGGGTAAAATACTATTCTATTTTGAAAGATAAAGGTAGTTAGGACAAAACATTGGCTCTACTATCAGAAGCTATGCTTTTTGGTGTCATCTTCAAGAGACACCTCACTATAGGGAATAAGAAAAAAAAAAAGAAAGGGGAGAAAAAAAAAAAAAAAGAGGATGATATAACCCTTCAGTGGGATGGGTTTGGATCATCCATAATGTTTTCCTAGGAGCCATGTCTTCACTCTACACGAGAACACTTCCCTTGCTTGTCAGCAGGTAGAAAAGAAGGTTGCTCTGACCCCTCTGCCTCTGGGATGACAAACCCTTGTGTTGAGCAGCTGTCAAGTGTTTAGTAGTGCCACGTCCTGCAAGCAAAGGAGAATTTTAGCTGTTTGCATTACTAGTAATAACCCCGATCTCTCTTGTACTTCTCCGCTACAGCTCCTTCCCATAATTGTATCAGGTAGGCCATTTCATCTGCTGTCACTTGCCCTTATTATAGCCCAAGGACTCTTACTCAGACACTAACTTGGGCTGGGGTTTCCTCTCTGGAATGAAGGCACTCACTGCAAGGTTCATCACTCACTTCTTCCCCTGCTTGTGGGTCCCACCGCTTCCCTCCCCCCTGCATACCAAGCCAGACTGTGCACAGTTACATAGTCAGAGGCTTCTCTACTATTCACATCCATAAGGGAGGGTAGGAATGGTTTCATATCTGCTGTTGAGTTTGGTACTTTTAGACATTTGATTGCTTAACTGTAAAAATTTAATCCTCTCAATCCTGTCCTTTTTAACAGGCCCAAGAGGAGGCACATTTTTCTGATTACAGAGGGCAGTCACTGGAGGTGAAATCCTGGCCTTGTTGAAGTCAATGGCAAACTTCCATCAACTGACTTGTTCATCCTCTTAATCCTCCTTTAATCCCCTTCAGGGCTAGATCAAATGCAGTCCTTTGAATTGTACCCAGAAAAGAAGGGGAAGCCAGTGTTAATATTAGAGTGTTGTGTAATGCATTCCCTCTCACTCATCCCACCTGGCAGATGAACAACTACTGGCTGAATATTTTGTAGATGTAGCTTTTGGCTTCTTTTTAAGTGTTGCCCCCTTCAAAGCTCATTGCTGTATTCTAAATCCCAAGTCAAAAAGGTCTGGTTCATTGTCAAACTATCCTGAAAAGAGAAAAACATTCACTTTTATCAGACATTTTATGACAAAAATAAATTTCAACAAAGCAAAGAACAACTTTGCCACTTTAAGCTCCAACTTTATATGAGGCACATCGAAGATGATATTCTCTGGCTTTGAGGACAAAAATATCATTAAATAAAGGGACAAAAATACCTTTCTTTATATACTTTCCTCATGTCATCAGCTTTACTTCTGTCTTGTTTGTAAATTAATCACCCTCCAGTTAATCACAGTCTGAACTCCAGTTGATTCACTGAGAAAATTACTTAAGGTGAATTGACTCAACTTGAGAAAATATGAATTCAAAACTTGGTGCAACCTGCCATCTCTGATGCTACAACCCAAGCCATACATCTGCACTTCCTGTGACTGTTCATAAAAATAAGCAGCAAGAGATGAACAAGGTTTACAGGAAAATTGCAACTGATTGAAACGTAACACAAGCCTACTATGAGTTGTAGTAGATGCTACTAGTCTGCATGCAGTTTGATGCAACACTGCCTCTCTAGTTTGGCAAAATATATACCACAGCAGGCTAATAATGCTATTAAAAATTAAATACACCTTTCTCATGTACCCTGCAATATCTGATACACTTATGTATTAGCTACAGCTGACAGTCTTACATTTAAATTACAGTACAAAAGCTGTCTTTGTGGCATTACCTCAGCATAAGTAACACCACGGTTCAATGCTATGGGCTGATCCTCAAAATACCATAGCTCCCTTGATTTTACGGCTTTACCTTTTGCATTTTTTTATATTTTGAGATAGTTCATATTTAAATAATAAATAACAGTAGTCCCTTCCCAGAGCCTCAAAGAGTTATACTGCCTAGACACTGGTGCTTTTCTAAAAGGAAAGAGTACCGCTAGCAAGGGTGTTGTTTTCAATAGCTTTTTTCCCCCCCAGAGCAGAAGGTCATTAAAAAATCTACTTGTTCCTTTACTTCATATTCATTCTGTCTGTATTATAAATATTTAAGAAAGTAGTGTTTTCTTGTGCCAAAATTTGAGGTTGGAGTAATATTTGGAAAATCACCTCTCATTACATCTGGACTGTGGTTGGCTGTACAGTTTCTGACAACTGGAGATCAGAAGCAGAATTCACCAAGAGGTAAGGTGAAAAGTCAGGCAGCATCCTGCTGCACCCCACTGTTCAAACTTTAATCAAGTCTCAGAGAAATAAGTAATAAAGCAAGAGTTGGCAGACTATCAGGAAGATTTGAATGACAAGGTGCTGCAACTTGAATGCCACGGGGCTGGGAAAATGTCAGATTCTACCCTGTTATCAATCTGTCAAACAGCCATCTGTCCTTTCCAGTTCAAGCCTTTCAAGTTAAAGCAGATCTGAACTGAAATCTCACAAAGGTTAAGGCTAACCAAAGCAGAGTTCCTTTATTCCAGTCAGAGATATTAAACGGTTGGTTTCCTATTGTATGGTTGTGTTCACTCTGGTAATAAAGACAAGCTCATTGATTTCAGAAGAGTTTGATGCATCTGACTTTTGTTAGCACTCATTCTGAATCACATTGGTAGATTTCACTTCCCGTTTTCATTTTTACCTTTTTTTAAACTTTGAAACGACCCATTTAGATACTTCGGAACAACCAGGGATTTATGTATATCAATTTCAATTTTATTTTTTTGTAGAAGAATTAATTTCTGGACATAAGACACCAACAGTATTTCACCAGCAAGGGAACAATTATTGAACTTATTCATATTAAATTAATATCTAGATTTTTGTTTCTTCTGTTCAATTTCAAAATCTGCTAAGAGCAAAGTAGGACTTATAGGTATTTTTCTTCCCCTTAAAACTCTTTAAAGGAGCATTTTACATTTTAAAAATGTGAACAAAACAAAACACTGAGTGAAGCTTTATATGTTTAAAGGACTGGCTTACAAAGAGCCATCTCTGGATTTCACCTCAGGTCACTGTGATTAGCTTTCAGGCTGTGTGGAAAACTGAGTGTTTTGATGTTTTTAAACTGACTTCAGACTGTTTCTGTTTGAGCAGCGTGCATGCAAAGTAGAGGACGTTGCCTTACAAAATACTCTACAGAATTACATCTCATTCCTTTCGTGTGCAAGTAACCAATAAAAATCAGTGGAGTTATGTTGCTATAAAACTGATATAAGGATGAAGAAATCCAACCCTGTGAGTTGCGATCCCAGAATAATAGGAACAGACAGCTTGGTTCTTGTTCAGGCCTTCTTTTCACTGAATGCTAACTGCATGACAAGTAAACACGTGCTTTATAAAATTTTAAGACTTCTGAATTGAGACTGTATTGTGTATATCAACAAATAGAAATCTCACCATTTGAAAACTTTTGTGACCTTTATCAGCAAAATCCTAGCACAGCCTATAAATCGGTGGTGCACTAGATCCTACACATTGCGATTAGTAAAGTTCAGAAATACTGATTTAAAATGGAACTCACGATTTTTTCATGTTGCTCATACTCTGTCTCTTATCAACAGACATCAGTGGGGGATTGGAAACTCATTTCTGGGGCCACAGGAGATGAGACAGTAAAGAGGAGGTGAACAAGACATGCTTGCTCAGTTTGAAATAATGTGGTTTTATGATGAAAGTACTGTCTTTGGGCTCATGTTGCCTTGGGTTCAATTGCAAAATGTGAGCTTGACTGCAAAATATTAAACCTACATGCAAAAGGTGGGGCCTGGGAACTCTTTTCCATGGTCAGGTTCAGATGCTTGCATTGCTTACGTGCTGAAAGTAGACTAAGGCACGTACTGCCCCATCTCCTCTGTGCCCTGGTACCTGTGGGAAGGGAGCCTGGACGCAGAAGGGAGCTGCACTGTGCTCTCATGTGAAACCAGATCCAGAGCAAAGGTGATCAGGATCTTTAGGGTATGACCAAAAGTGCCGCTCCCATGCTGAACTAAATATTGTTGGGCCAAACTAGCTATTCCCTTTCTAATTACAAAAAATAACTAGCCACAGGTGTATTTTAACCACTTTCATCTGCAGAAAACTTGGACAGTCACGGAATAAAATGCTATCTTATAGAAGTATAGCACAGCTTATTAGAGAGCGTTTTCTTGGGGGATGTTTTTGATTTCCTGTTACTGTTTCTGTCTAGCACCCAAGACAAGTACATGATAAGAGAGATACTGTTGGAGGTATACTGCTTCTGGTTCATTGATTGACTCTCTTGATAAGTGCTCATCAATTTTTATGGTTCAAAAATGTAACATGAAGAAAGGCTGTAGAAGGTGACTTCAAGAACATTTTATGGACGTTTTAACTTTTGTTAGGATGTGGCTACAAATCTATTAGGATTTCTGTTAAAGCCTTTACATTCAGAAATGATCAGCCTCTACAAATTGCAGTTTACATGTGTTTTCTCTATGATATTTAACTGGGAGACTTTCAACAAAATACGTTGAAAGGCAAAAGGGCTTAGTAAAGAAAATTATTTTGCACTTGTATTTAAGCTGAAATAATACTAAAGAATGTAATAATCTTATTTAATAAGGAAATGATTATATATTAGAATAACAGTATTATGATGTAGAAACTATCTAAACACATTAGTGTTGATAATAATACAATATGTAGCAGATTCCAACTTACCAGTCTTTGTGCAGTCTCTCTCTCTTCCTTCCTTTCTACAGAAAAATTCTGTGGCTCACCTGAAACATTCAAGGGAAAAGCTGCTGTCAAGCAGAAAGACCAGCCCCTCTACAAGGACAGCTACATGTGGCAACCTTGGTTCATAAACATCTGGCACTGTAAGCACCCCAACCTAGCTCCACAGTCTCTCTTAAGAGCCAGTGAATCACACCCTTACTTCAAACCTCTGAGAAGCCCAACATGAGCTCCTTCATCTTCATTCAGAGATGCTCCCCAGGATGATTAATCTTTTCAGGACCACTGTCACCTGAGATGTATGCATTTAAACATTTCTACATTCATTCTTATAATTCTGAAGTCATGCAACTTGTTCAGCTCACACCAGTATTGTTACATATTTCTATAGTGAAATGACTTCACTCTGATTTATGTTTTTCCAAAGAAAAGTGCTCATTGTTTCAAACATGACAGGTGGTTAAAAATAAATAAATAATTAAAAGAAGCAGATTAGCTTTTTGGATACTAAGTCTGTGTAACACAAAGATAATCATTCCAAGCACATTTCAGAGACTGTCAGATCTGTTCTTACTGGTGATATAGGAAGGGACTGGAGGCATTATATTTTTCACTTGGGGGTTTCCTGGCTACATTTTGTCACTGGATTAACAGTGCAGTAGCCACACACATTTGAATAATGAGTGCTTGCATTGGTTTTGATGCCAATATAGGTATATGCAAACAAAACAAAAGTTTAAGGAAAACATCCCCAGGAAGGCAAGGTCTTACGCTAAAGCCATTTTACATGGTTTAGGAAATTCAAATCCTGTGCATTGCTTTAGCATTACAGAAGACTGATTGCATGTAAACATAAAGAACCTCATCAAAGTAATAGTCTATGTACTTGGGTTCACTGTTTATCATATCCTGTGCAATCCATTATTAAATTATCCACCTTTCATTCCTTCACTGAGATGCAGTCTCACAGAAGCCATGAAAGCAGACATTTGGCAATTTATATAAGTTATAGGCAGCAATAGTGATCAGATTAATTAAAAACATTTTAACCTCCAAGACACCAATGTATTTCAGCTGAGTTACTCTGTGCATACAGTAATACAAATGAAATGAGAGGCTTTCTATAAAGCATGAAATAATTAATTTGGCTGTTGGCATGCTTGAGCCAATTTCAAGCAGAAGAAATATCAACATCTAATCAGACACAGAGGGAGAGGGTATGGGATTCTCCAGTTCTCATGTCTGGCTCTGTGTTACCCTTTCCACAGAAAGGGAACCATACCCAAAGTCTTTTAATCAGAAAAGGTTGCCTTACTGTCTTGCACCACCTGGAGATCCCAGGAGACAAACATCTCAGCAGATCTTTCCACTTCATTAGGGACAGAGCAGGTAGACTTGGGGATGACTTCCTCCTGTATTATGAAGAACAAGGCTCTTCATTCCCTCACAGAGACATTTACATCCTTTGAAGGACACTTGAACAAGCATTTTATCCTTTTGGCAACTTGTTAAATTTTATAGCATGAAATTTGAATACTGTTTAATCAAAAATTGATACTAGATCAATAGATATTCATTATGGCTTCAATTGATTCATTCTGAACAGCAAACATGATTTATATTACACTCTGTCCTAAATATCTGTTTTATATATGAATTAAATTCCACTTTTTAAATTTCAGGAACCTGTAGCATTCGTTGTTTAAATAAGATTGGCCCTCCTACCCTTTTTCAGGGCAGGAAGATAACAATTAACACCACATCTTTTTGCATCCATTGGAGGTCACAGGTTTTTTGTGCATTGTGTTATCTTGAAACATTTAAATGTGAAATTATAGTATGATCAAATAAGTTCTTATTTATTTGGGTTAAGTTCATGTAGCATAGTGCAATTTCTCCTTAGATTGCAAAGATTACTACTTAAAACATTAGAGCTGAAGCAGTCCTAACTAGCAGTGTTCTTTCTTGAGATCTCAGTAGTTTTGTAATTCTTATTTTTCAACTATAGAAATATGCTGTTTATTAGGTCTAAAAAAAGATTAATCTCTAGGCCAATTTAAAAATACATATAAACTCAAAACTGAATGTATTTTTTCCTTTAGATGCATTTTGCTACATAATACAAATCTTTCTGAAGTATTATTTCACCGATGAATTATCATAGATATCAGGCTGTTAAGCAGCTTTAAAAAGCATAAGTAGATAGGAAAATATATCCAAAATACAGCCTGGAGAATGTTAGAGCACACTGGTGGTCCTTCCCCTCTCTACAATATATTAGAGAACAACCAATAATAGTTGAGCAGGGACTAAGAAAAAAGCAGTGAAAGGGAAAATAAATTCACAGTTTCATGCACAAATAAAAGACGATTCCCATCTGCTGGGACCAAAATGCTGCTGGGCAGTACTGTCCCTCATTAGCACTTTGTATGGGTTAGATCTGCTCCAATGTTTCTCCACAAGCAAACACAACTGCTGAAAATTATTAGCAATTGTATTTATCAACAGAAAAATTACCCATCCTGGATGTTTGTACTGTCATATTGCCTGAGACTAGTTTTTTCTATTCACAATCTGTGGTGGGTTAACCGTGGCTTGGGGAAGGTTGGATCGACAGCCTTGATGCTGTGCTATCAATGCTCAACGGTAGCCAAAACTTTGGTGTGTTATCAACACCATTCTAGTTACAAATACAAAGCACAGCACTAGGAGGGCTGCTTTGGGGAAATTTAACTCCATCCCAGCCAGACCCAATACAAAGTCCCACAAAAAAAAAAAAAAATATGGTTAATAGATCAGGAATGTTTTCTTCTTCTGTTACAGAGACATGGGTTGGCTGGCAACGGCAACTGCTACGTACTAATTAAAAATAATGAGAGAGGTAAATCCATTAGCCACATCAGAAAATAGCTGGAGAGCTACAAGCACTTGTCTTAGGATATAATGGAGTAAAGAGGGCTTGCCTTTCTGGTCAGCCATAACCACCGTGTCCCCTTCAATCAATACCACCATGAAATATGCACATGCAACTTGGTATGTGACCTAGAGGTCCAGGAAAAATGGAGAGAGACTTGGGTTTTTTCCTCAACAGAAAAGACTTCAGATATGTATTCTGACAGATTTTATCCTTCTTCCCCCACCTCACCCTTACGTCTCCTCATTTCTGGGATCAGCAGGTTACTTCAAGGAACAAGCAGTCATTCCCAGAGGTTGCTACCTTGCATTTGGTGTCAAGAATTTTTTCAGAAAGGGAAAGGATAGAAATGACCATACGGGAAGGGGAACATGTCTGTTGAAGAAGTGCTCAGCTCTTCTTTCAGGGCACTCCATTCCAGTTTGAGGATCTTTTGAACTTTAAATTCTGAACTGCATTAATCTGCTTTGGTTTTGGCTTTATAATTGGTCATTTCTCCACCTCTGTAGAGGGACTGTAATCTTCACCTGTCACATCTGCTTTATCTATTCACTGATCAGATGTTCAAACAAAGCTCTGTGACTTAATTTTTTGGTGGCTTTCCTGCCTTTTCCTTCCTAAAGACCTGTCAAACATTAACTCTATAGCAAAGATCATGCAAAGTCATACAATTTCATTCTGGGCTAGGTTAAAGGATTAAGTTCCGTTTACTGTTGCTCTTCCAGATACTTTGCTCTTTTTTAACAAATGGTTTGATATGTTAAATATCCACATAGTATCTCTCTCTCCTGACAGGTGCTGTTTCCGTTTCTAAGTACTTGGGGACAATATCAGGGTCTGAAAGTCACTAGAACAGGAGCCATCCCTTTGAAAGGGACCTCATGGCGCAACAAGTGGATGTAAGGTTATCTCATTTTCAAATAAATCCTCAGCCTTCTAGCTACCTCTGCTACCAGCCCTAATCTTTGTCTTCCCACCCCTTCACCTCATTACGCTCAGTTAATCTCATAACCTCTTCCTGGGTAAAACAGCAGATACATTTTGTCATCTTATTTCATGTTCTCTCCTTGCTTGCTCCTTCTTTTTACAACTGGCTTTATTGTCTTTGTGTCAAAGATCATAAATCTTCTGTCCCCTCTCCTATCACATAAAGGAAGGAGATATGTGCCATCTCATTAACAGAAGTAAACAAAGAACTTTGACATGGAGATAGGCCCTCAGCCAGTGATATCAGCCAAATCAAACATTCACATTGTTCTCTTGAAGACTGGCTTCAAGCTCACTGACAGTAAGCTTTCAAGCTCTTATTCTACAAGGCTAAATATAGCCATACAAGCCAGTGTTCAGAAGTCTGGCACAAAAATAAAATAGAAACAACATATAAAATGTACTTTTGTGTACACATTATACTTGCTTCCATCACCATGGTACGTAAGATATACCAACTAAACTCCTTTTAAGAGCAGGGGTTTATATATATGATCTAGTAAAATCTAAACAAGACCTTAAATTGATAGTATAAGAGAGGTATTAGGGTTCCATAGTTGGTTATCACTTCTGTTTTGGTACTTTGATTTCACTGCTATTTAATGGTCTCAAAAAACAAATCTCAGAGAATGTGAAATGCAATCAATCTCTGAATACAGCACAGCAACAACGTCAAAGCACATACAACAGCCCAAATATCCTTTTTGCCCTAACTATAATGCAAAAAAATAAAAAATCAGTGTCTCTCCCACTCCTTCCCTTTGAAATGAACTGGTATTGTTATCAGGCTCTTTGTTAGACTTCTCTTTCATAAAAGGATTTTCTCAGCTTTTCTCTGAAAAGAGATGAACAAATGATTGCAGAGAAGACCTTTCCCATAGACAATGACAATGAAGTTTAAATCCATTGTTTAACACAAGAGTATATGGATAAGACTGTTAATTCTGAGTGGACAATAACAATTGAATTTATTCTTATAATTCAGTTATAACTCATACTACAAGTTGAATCTGTGATAGTAACACGGAACTAGGAATTCGGACACTTGGTTTCCCTTTGTGCTCTGCCACAAACCCCCATCTTAACTGTTCATAAATTACAAGAACAGTCTCTCAAATAATCAAATATTAAATCTAAAAGTTGGGCATCCATATTGGGTTAGCATGCAATGTACTTAAACTGAGATTTTGTTTGATTTTCATGTTTCTGTGTGAGCACAGTTCTCTCAAAGTCCATGGGAAGAGATAGGCAGACATCTCAAGATAAGCATGCTATAGAGATCTTCAATATCACTTGCACAATCGGGTTTCTATTTACCATGGAACTCAGTTTCCTCTCCTAGAAGACCGGGGAAATAGGACTTCTTATAAGTGGTATCATGAGATTCTTCAGGGGAAGCTTTTTGTAATTTGCAGAATATTCTATTTACTCCTTCTTGTATGAACAGAGGCTCACAAAAAGCTAAGCCAAAGCCAGGGAAATCACCTTATATTGAAGCAAGATTTTCACTTATTTTATGCTCCATGGAGACCTAAACCTCATTTGGACCTTTGTCACGACAATCATTCTTAGTCTTAGTTATTATTCATTACTCAGAACACACACAGACAGAAAATAATCCACAAACAAATAAAACCAAAAACCACCAACAAAAAAACACAGAAAGCTAGTTTATTTGTTTTTGAGATCAACATTTGTAATTATGATGTAACAGATTATATAAATTTCTTTTGGCTCTGTGGTGTGTTGGTACTAGGGCACATTTCACTGTAGGAACACACTAGATTGTCACAAGACCCATGTCCAAAACACAGGACCACATTTATAGGCCCTGTTCTCAGTCCAGGCTTTATACAATTAGTATAGTTTGCTCCTCAGATCTTGCTTCCATCTTCCTTAATCTCACTAAAGTCTTCTCTTCCTGCTACCATCTCAAACTCTTCCACACTTATTAGCTTTTAGGTTTCTTTTACCTCCAAGTTAACTTGTGTGACATTGAGAAACAGTATAACTTTTGCTGTTACTTAAGAAATTGGTGAACCATTTTGACTGTCCTATTTTCAAAGACAGCCTGATGCAAATATATTGCAATAAACATTTATCAGTAAATAAAAAATCAGTAATAAAAAATTATCAGTAGCTAAAAATCGAGCCTTTCAAGGATCAAGAGACAGCCTCAGAAGATACTCTTTTTATTAGTTTTGCCTAAAAATTTGGTAGTTTAAATAAATAGGAGTTTCTTTCTTCAGTTTCTTCTTTCCTTTTTCTTCTTCCCTAAACAGCAAATATACTTACAGAAAGACACAAGTAATGTTAGGAAGAAAATTACTAGTTTTCTGAAGTTTTTTGGACAACCTTATGTAATTTGAGACAAAATCCTGCTTTTTTCTCTATAAAATACTAAGCATATGGTTAAAAACTGAAACAGACAGGACAGCACTTTGTATTGAGTCCTGCAGGTTAGCAAGAGTAATTTCTGTAGAACATTATTGCTTTAAATTACATTAAATCCTTTAGGGCTTTTCCCTAAGAGATATTTGAGTTGTTTTACCAAGCAATTTGGCTTTAGAAGGTTTCCTCTTATTGGGAAATTTTTCCTGTGTTTTCCTGTTAGCCAGCTGTCCACATCTAATGCTGAGCTGAATGTAAATTTTAACAGCCCATAAGACATTGATGGAGTGGTTCCAAATTCAGTAAAGTTTGGTCATCAGATGGCTCAGCAGATAAAGTGACACTCCTCTTTTCTTCCACCAATCTGCATAATAAATTAATCCAAAGTAACCACTTTGATAATCAAGCCACAAACATTGTTAAAATTAAGCTACAGGATCACAAACAAATAAATTATTCCATTTTCACCAAAACCAGGTAAAATTCCCAAATTACTTTCAACATTCTGCATATGGTCAAAGTTTACCCTTCTCACTTTCTTTGTAGCTTTGCTATAAAAAAATAACAAACTTAACCTGTTCTTAGGTCTTTTTATTGTAGGATCCCATCAACCAAACTCAGGTATCTCTGCTTGTTGTAAAAAGTCCTTCATCTTTTAATTCTGTTGACCCTAGCACAGATCCAATGGCTAGTATCAAGTCAACTGCTCAAAAGGTACCTACTGTTATATGTCTGATAGCAATCCATCATCTTAGGGGGGTACAGGGTCTGATAACTCACTGTACAAAACCACACTGGTCTACACAAAAGGATGAATTGGAAGGAGTTTAGTTAAAGCATTTCTAGGTGGTGTGAGAACTTCAATCATTATTAACCTGGTCTATATTAATTCTTGTTATATTCTTTAAGGTAAAAGACCTTGCCTATATCATAAACATTTAAAGAACTTTTATAACTAGTTTAAGATGAATAACTGTTAAAGGTTAAGACTCGAGGTACAAACTGTACAAAGTATTGGTGTAGACACTTTGGTTCCATAAGTGCTAACATGACTGTATTTGCTTTCTTAAAAGAGCATTTACTGAGGAAGAGAAACTGATTACAAGGCAAGCATAAATTTGCTTGCTTTGCAGACAGAAACGAGGATAAAAATACATGTGAAGGAGCACAGAAGTAAAAATTAAGATATATATATATAGATCATCCACATTACTCTTATAAACCAAAGATATTTTATGTCATCAGGTGTCATTAACATGTTTCAAAAAATTCTGCTGAAATTATGGAATGATCAACTGAAAAGCTGCGTTGCCACACATTTATAGAAATACATAAAGATCTAGTATTTATAGCCTGAGAAACAACCTAGTTACTCCTGAACATTTGAATGGGGCTGTTTTAAAGCTGAAGCTTATGAATCTGGGACTTTTTTATAGTCCAAACTATCAAAGAAGATATGCAGAGTGTCATATTTATTTAAAGGGTGATAGGAGCATCTCTTTCAGAGGCCAGTTTCTTGAGTTTCACTGGAGAATCTCCTTTATAGAATAAGTTATGTTAAGCAATCAGAGATTTCTCTTCCAAATAGGACAGTGTTTTGAACTGTTTAGAAGAGAATAGAAAAAAAATCATACTGTTATGTCATCACACTGGAAATTTATTGTGACAATACAATACAGGAATGGCCAGTCGAAGGCTAGGTTCTGTCACGAGGGAATAAACAACACTCAGCATCTAATTATCTGGTATTTAAAGCAATTTATCATTTCATAATATGAGTTCAGCAATGCACAGGCTCAGAAACCCAAGATATCTTTGTGGAGAAAACAATTTGTTTTTGTCAGGTTTGTGAAAGATAAGCCTTGAGACATTTTCAGAAGTAGGCCCTTATCTACTTTCCAGATGTTTAAATTAATAGTTTCTAAAAATAAAAATGCTACAGTATTCCCTAGAGCACTAGTTATTTGCTGTCTATCATATCTTCACCATTCATATGCAATGCCACCATATTGGACACATGCCAATGAATCTTTACTCCACAGCACACAACATAGATTATCAAACATACGCATTATTAGCCAAAACAGGTTCATGCATACTTACTAGATAGCCTAAGTTATAAAACAGGCATGTATAAAATAACCTATAAGCTCCAACATTTTTTTCCCCAAACGAGGTCATTTAGTGTCTTGGGGGAAGAATAAAATTTTCATGGTCATTAGAGGTAAAGAGACACGACAATGGGAAGATATTGTGTGCTTCAAGGAGACCTAGTGCCCTTTAGTTGACACTCACATTTCATACCTATGATGTAATGACTGAAACAACACTAAGTGAAATGAAAAAGATGCATGTTGGCAACAGCAAAAATGAAAACTATGAGGGTGAAACATTTATCATACATTTTCAGGTACGGAGAGAAATAATTTCAACTGGTCACTGAATGTTTATTTCACATAACGTGCTGTGGGGAGGAGTATAACCCAAGAGAAATTTCTTGCTTTTCCCTCCATGCAGGTGGGAGCATGGCTGGGTTTCTAACTGTACAGAAAAAATGAATTGTGCCTTCCCCATAGGCAACTCTTCCTTAGTCATTATAGCCAAATCAAAAGAGAAAGCACAGGTACAGGCAAAAGTGACCTCCCTTCAATAGGGAGCCACAAATCAGTTTGAAACACTCCTCACAATCTAGTTGCTTGGTGGTTCCTAGAATAGCAAATCCCTGTTTGAGCCCAGACATGCAATGGTAAGTAGCCAGCCCTTGCAGCAAAAGGAGGGCTTCACTGTTTGCCCAACGGGCCACAGAGGAAACAGAACATGCTGCTGTTAGGGACCATTGTTTGCAGCATCAGAAGCTGGTGGCAATAGCACCAACTGCTATGTGGCCGCCCCTGGCGAGGAGCTAAATTTCAATCTGAGAGAAAAGAGCACACCTAAAGGGTGTCTCCTCCTCTGCACACAAAGCTGGACTACATCAACTTGCTCCTAACGAGTGATGTAAAGCTCCAGCAGTTCACCCCCACATTGGTGGGTCTACGTCTCCTGAAACTCCCATCCACCTTATTATAGGATTAAAGAGGTCACCCTCCCTATAGAGCAGGACCTAGGGGCCACTAAACTCAGCATAAATAATGTTAATTCTCTTTAACAGGTAGTGGTACTTATGATCTCCATGGTGCCAAAAGTTCTAAATTAACAGTTCTCATTCATCTTTGCCGGTATCTCTTCTCTTACCCAACTACAAATCAAGTACTTAATCTAGATGAATGGAAATTTCTTGTAAATTATAGAAGAGTTGAAGATAATTATGTCTTCCACTGCTTGTTACACAAGGTGGTGGAGAGAGACAAGGAGGGCAAGAAAAAAAATCCTGTATCATTTTTACAGTAATTGATTTTCACAGGTATAATTCTTTATGAAAAACAGAACCATATTTGTGGTTTAAATAGTCCATGCTATTTACAAGATATGAGCTGAAACAAAATGTATGGGTAGCATTTGGCTTTTTAGAAAAAGAATGGTAAGTATTTTACAACACGGAAAATAAATTTTATTTATTAATAACTATTTGTATTTTGCTAAGTGTTACACAGCCAGAAATCTCACCACAGTTTTGAGGCAAGTGTCCTTTTTAAAGTCTCTGTTCAGTCCCCTTGAACCGTAGGTTATTATTTTAACCATTTATCTAGATTATACTAAGAATCTATCAGTAATGCTGAGTGGTTGAAACAAACTGCTGGTAAAATGGAGGTTGAATGAGCCCTTCCGAACCTCCATTCTGCATGTGTGATGTCTCTTTATTGCAGCCATTTATCATTTTTTACCTTTCAGACAGCATTATAGAGGATAATTACATGGTAGTTAAATTGGTAGAAATTAATACATTTCTCCTTCCTAGAAAGGTTCTCTTCCATTTTGAATCTACCATACACTATAAAACACAAGCTTCTATGTGACAAATTGGATACTGTGAAGTAGTATATGCAATAAAAGTGATTAACACCATGAAAATAGGCTGACTTCATTTTCAGACAGATGTAGAAACATTTCATATGTTAGATGTTAAATACTGTAGGATTCTCATATTGAATAATTTGAATGCCTAAGGAGTTTTACTTTGTATTCCAAATTATAGTCATTAAAATGCTCTTGGAATAGTCTCCTTAATATTAACGGAGCATTCCTCATTACACAACAAGCAAAATGATTACTTCTGCTGAGTTTCTCTTTCATTCTTCAGTTTCAGCAGTCTTTAACATATAGTAAAGATCTCTGTGAAGCAGACAAAATGCACAATAGTTTCTGAATCACATAGTTCTGCTAGCATACCAGAAAGTAAAACAAGACTGTACCTTATATAACTATAAGGGAGAAAGTTTTGATCTTACTTCCACTAGTTAAAATATAAGAAATTTGAAAAGTCAGTATCTAACATTGAAATGGCTACAGATTCTGATTTTTAAATACTTCCTCTTACACATTCCTCCAATGTTGGCATAATACAACACAAACAATGTTCTTTAGCTTGGAGGCAAATTATCTTATTTGCAATTCTAATAGCAGTTGTGAGGAGTTTTGATTCCCCATCTTGAAGATAAAATTAGTTTTCATTTTAGTTGAGAAAAATCTATGCATTTTATAAGAGCAAGTTCTAAGAGAACTTTTATACAAAGACATCATGTTTTCAAGGACATTGGGTCTTTCAGTGTGTTACCTAAATAATGCAATCCCAATGAGATTTTATACGAATTATTAATAGTACATATTGATACTGCAAAACAATGACCAGTTAAAGAAAGTCATTCAGAGGAAGGTAGGTTTGAGTGTGTCACAGTTGTTCTCTGTAATAACAGTTAAATATTGCAGCATCCACAACATACATAGATTGGACTGGAAGAGCTAGAAGATCTTTTCAGTCTTATGCAACAGAAAAAGGACTGAAAATGCTTCCACTCAAAAAGAAAATACTTAAATGAAATCTTATTAATATATTAGTAGACTGTAGATAAGTGTAGGGAAGTGTAATGCCTGTCAGTATTACGCTTGGCTCTGTCTTTTAGATTTTATAGCCCTAGGCATGAATAGTTACAGTTTTTGTTGCTAATTTACCTCATACAGCCACCAAAATACTTTTAAAATTATATTAGAAACAAAAATCACAAATGTCCTATATAAAATAACTAAAAAAAAAATTCCAAGGGCATCCCCTTTCTGCCTTTAACATTAAAACTGCTGAAAAAAGTCAACCACTGGTCATATAGAAGATGTGGGATCTTTAATGTTCTAGACAGCCTTATGAAGTTTTTCAAATTGTTACAAATCAGTACCAGTTAGCAAAGTAGTAGATAGGGTAGAGGGGCAGGTTGTGAAAACACCTAGCAATTTAGAAGACTTATCTATAAAGTGAATCAATAAACTAGACTGTGACGTAAAGCCTTAGAGAACAATGGAAATCAATAATGGAATACTGTGCAAATGTGAGCAGAATAACAAATAAAAGGAGGACCACTCACAGTACCAACAGCAGTATGGGCTCGACTCAGGGAAACCTAGGTTTGTGCCAATGATCATCAAAGGCCTGATATTTGAAGTTCCAAGGGACCAGTATGTTTCCCTCGTTGTAGTCTACACTCAGAACTAAATTTTACTGGTCTTACTGAACATCTGATTTTGCAAAACTTAATAAGGCTACTAGCAGGACTTACGACTTCTTGTTCAAATACCATTTTGGAGGAGATTTCCACATGCTTCTGCAAAAAAAACCTCCACAGAATTACAAAGCGCTTCTTCAGAAAAATTGGCATTATCAAATCCCGCTCTCCACAGCTATGCACAAAAAGGAGATGTGAAATATGAAATAATAAATGGATAGACTTGAATTTCCATCTGAAAATTGGCATCGATCAGAGAAATATTCCAGACTATCAGAATCAACTAGAAAAACAGAAAGCTGTCAAAGCCATGTAATTCTTTGTTTATTCTTGGGTAATATAATGAAATGTTTTATTAAACAAGTATATTAATCTTTATGCACTTGATAAAGATTTTCTTAGAATATTTAGTTTAGTCAGATGAAGAATATCAGACTAAAGAACTGCTGATTTCTAGGAAACTATTCATGACTAAGTGCTAAGCAAATAGATATTTGTAAACTCTTGTTAAAAATTACTGTTACTGAAAAGTTGAATACCTCATTATGCAGAGAGTTATGGTTGTATATGCAAGACCATACTTAGCTATTTTGTGAACTGCTCTTGATTTGCATCCTGTTTCCTTGCATTTTTCAGTTATAAATAGATCACTGAGGAAGAGTCAAAGGTAACCACTAGTAAGACTTCAGATTTAACTTTTTGTTCTGCTAGATTTCTACATTTTACTTTTTGTGATGGGGACAAAAAAAGCTCTTTATGGGATCTTGCTTAGTTTATTATGAACAGTTTGCTAACCTTGCAGCAAGAGTTCCTTTTATTCTCCCTTCTGTGTAGTGGAAGGTAGTAGCTATTACTTTTTTGTTCAAGTTAATAGAATGTCCTAAGGTCAATTCATGTTTTGTGATTTGTAGATATTTTAGTGTACTCCAGTTCATGATGGATTTTTTTTGTTATACACTTTTTCCCCAGCTTACTCCACAATGGCTATCAGAATATTTATTTCTGTAAGGGTAATTGATTGGCTTACTATATTTTTTGCTGAGAAGTCAGTCCATGTCTTACAATCACAGAATGGTTTGGGTTAGAAGGGATCTTAAAGATCGTCTAGTTCCAACCCCCCCAGGGGCAAGGACACCTTCCACCAGACCAAGTTGCTCAAAGCCCCGTCCAACCTGGCCTTGAATGCTTCCAGGGAGGGGGCACACACAGCCTCTCTGGGCAATGTATTCCAGTGTCTCACCACCCTCACAGGAAAGAATTTCTTCCTTATATCTAACCTAAATCTACCCTCTTTCAGTCTAAAACTGTTACCTCTCATCCTATCCCTATACTCCTTGATAAAGAGTCCCTCCCCACCTTTCCTGTAGGCCCCCTTTTAAGTCCTGGAAGGCCACTATAAAATGGTGTGTGCATTAGGCTTGCACAGTTTTATTTTCTTATTTGTGAATACATATTTTACTTTAATTTTTCTTCTTCTTCCACAGAAATTGTACGTATGCAAATGTGTGAGGCCAAAGGAGACAGTCTGCAAATATATAATGCTAGTCTGGACCAATCTATTCTCTAAACTTATCTCTCTCTGATGGACATACTTAAGACTAGATAATTAGGGTCACTGGTGCTAATTTCTTAGTAGTTTCTGCCTGCATTGGAAAATACAATGGAAAGGGGGCTAGGGCAGGTGGGATGCATCAAAGGCAAAGAGTTGTTAATTTGGCTACCACAGTATTTAACAGGGCATGTTCTACAGTGACCTTTCACATATCAAATAATTGTTGCTGCTTCTTCAGATGACTCATCTCCTAACTCCACTAACTCCATTGCTAAATGTCAATAGATAAATAGAAGCATAAACCCACCACAGAAGGAAATTATCCTCCTCTGTCTCAGTATCTACATCTGAATCTGATATTTAACTTCATGTTTGCTTCCCATTCTAATATGCTATATACTTTAAGATTTTTGGAAACACACTGCTCAAATTGTATGAAAGTATGCAATAAAAAGGGAAGAGTTTCCAGCATTTACACATTACCGTTTGAAAGCTGGATTAAATAGGAATAACAATCACTACAAGTTTTATCTGCCTTTTTAATGCAGGATTGAGGGGATGCCATCAGACATCACTCAGTATTAAGATTATGCAAGCCTTAAGTGTACGTGTGACCCAATGACTGCATAAGCATTCAGAACTCAAACAAAACTTACATGGAGAAATTATAGACTTGATCTCACTCCCACTGAGGAGGACAAGGTAATTCCCATAGACTTAGGTGACCTCATTTGAAGAGGGACCTCTCTGAGGTTCTGTCATTGTAAGTTATAAGATCTATTTTGACGGAATAAAATCATAAAGATATCCTTGAAAGGACTACAACAGTAAAATAGAAGTAGTTAGAAACAGTGCAGGAGCAGGATGTCTCCATATGTCAAAAGACGAGCCAGTTGGGAAGAAGACTGGCCTGTCTGAACAGAAAGTTTTGGCTGGAAATCGGGGAAAAAAAAAAAAAAAGAGAGTTTATGACCTTTGGAAGAAGGGTCAGACAACTTGGGAGGACTACAAGATGTCATGAGGTTATGCAGGGAGAAAATTAGAAGGCCAAAGCCACACTAAAACTTTTTCTGGCCACTTCCATAAAAGACAATTAAAAATGTTTCTATAAATACATTAGCAACAACAGGAGGGCTAAGGAGAATCTCCATCCTTTACTGGATGCAGGGGGAAACAATGGTGACAAAGGATGAGGAAAAGCCTGAGGTACTTAACATCTTCTTTGTCCCAGTCTTTAATAGCAAAACCAGTTGTTCTCAGTATACCCAGTCCCCTGAGCTGAAAGACAGTGATGGGAAGCAGAATGAAAACCTCCATAATCCAAGCAGAAATGGTTAGCAAACTGCCACAACACTTAGACACACACATGTCTACAGGACCAGATGGGATCCACCCAAAGGTACTGAGAGAGCTGGCAGAAGTGCTCACCAAGCAACTTTCCATCCTTTATCAGCAGTCCTGGCTAACCAGGGAGGTTCCAGGTGACTGGAGATTGGCAAATGTGATGCTCATCTACAGGAAGGGCCAGAAGGAGATTCTGAGGAATCACAGGACTGTCAGCCTGACTTCAGTGCTAGGGAAGGTTATGGAACAGATCATCTGAAGTGCCACCACACAGCACATACAGGACAACCAGGTAATCAGGCCCAGTCATCGTGGGTTTCTCAAAGGCAGGTCCTGCTTGAATAACCTGATCTCCTTCTATGACAAGGTGATCTGCTTAGAAGATGAGGGAAAGGCTGTGGATGTTGTTTACCTGGACTTTAGTAAAGCTTTTGACACTGTTTCCCACAGCATTCTCCTGGAGAAACTGGCCACTTCTGGACGGACAAAGCTCACTTGAGACGGACATACTCTGCTAGGTAAAAAACTGCCTTGATGTCCGGACCCAAAGAGCTGTGCTGAATGGAGTTAAACCCAGTTGGAGGCCAGCCACAGGTGGTGCTCTCCAGGGCTCAGTAGTGGGGTCAGTTCTGTTTAATATCTTGATCAATGTTCTGGATGGGGGGATCGAGTGCACCCTCAGAAAGTTCGCAGACAATACCAAGTTGGGTGGGAACGCTGATCTGCTTGAGGGTAGGAAGGCTCTACAGAGGGGTCTGGACAGGCTGGATCAATGAGCCAAGGCCAGTTGTATGAGGTTCAATAAGGCTAACTGATGGGTTCTGCACTTGGGTCACAACATCCCCATCCAACACTACGGGCTTGAGCAAGAGTGGTTGGAAAGCTGCCTGGCAGAAAAGGACCTGGGGGTGTTGGTTGACAGTCGGCTGAATGCGAGCCAGCAGTGTGCCCAGGTGGCCAAGAAGGCCAATAGCATCGTGGCTTGTATCAGAAATACTGGTACTGGCCAACAGGACTAGATTGTCCCCCTGTACTTGGCCCTGGGGAGGCTGCACCTTGAATATTGTGTTCAGTGTTAGGCCCCTCGCTACAAGAAATGCACTGACACGTGCTGCAGCCTGTCCAGAGAAGATCAACAAAGTTAGTGAAGGGTCTACAGCACAAGTCTTATGAGGAGCAGCTGAGGGACCTGGGGTTGTTTAGCCTGGAGAAAAGGATTCGGAGGAGAGACCTTATCTCTCTCTACAACTGCCTGAAAGGAGGTTGGAGCCACATGGGTGTCGGTCTCTTCTCCCAAGCAAAAAGTGATAGGATGAGAGGAAATGGCCTCATGTTGTGCCTGAGGAGGTTTACATTGGATAGTAGGAGAAATTTCTTCACTGAAAGGCTTGTCAAGTATTGGAACAGGCTTCCCAGAGAAGTGGTTGAGTCACCATACCTGGAAGTATTTAAAAGTTGTGTAGACATCGCACTTAGGGAAATGGTACTTTAGTGGTGGACTTGGCAGTGTTAGGTTAATGGTTGGAGTCAATGATCTTAAAGGTCTTTTCCAATTTAAATGATTATATGTCTATACTAGACAGAATTAATTTATGCATATATGTATTTATATATATATTCATCAACTAATATATTATTTTTCCCAAAGCAAGATGATGAGAATAATATATTTAGTAGCAGAAAAAAAAAAGAAAAAAATTAAGGAAATAATCTTTTTTCTTTCTCTCTTGCTCTTTAAAAAACGCCAAGAAATAAACACATAACAGCTCTTTTATTGTACCTTTAGAAATAATGTCTCGACAGGAACTATTTCTCAAGCAGAGTGCAGTAGTTTCCTTCTGCTTCCAAAGTTTGCTTCTTTTATCTTAACAAAACTATAAATGTACAGGACATTTCAACTCAATAGGCTTTGTAAAATTAAGCGTTTTCAATTGCTAGCAATGCCCCCTTTTGACATAGATCGATTCTGCCTTCTACTTCTAAACATGAAGCAACTGCAGCACTTGTCCCTAAAGCCAGCTTTTCATGGCTTCACATGGCAGGCCACTTTCATTTTCACTGAGCAAAACAGAGTAATTGAAAGATTCCCCTTGCCCAACATGCCTCATCTCTAACACTTTGTGTGGGAGCAGCCTGAGGTCTGGCTCAGCCTTGAACAGATGCAGGCAGCTTTAGTAGCAGACTGTGATCAAGTATGATTAAGCAGCAAAACCTGAGAATTATTTGTACAAAATTATAACTAAATGACTGTTTGATCCAAATCAGCTAGCATCTTTCTGTGGATAAAGCAGACAAAAAAAGTACTTATTACTGGCCAGGAAGACTTTTTAAAGTATGTATGTACCTTGTAAATGAAAATGTAAAGGAAACAACTGGTAATGTAGCCAGAGAAAAACAACTAGCCATGAGGATACAGAGGTCTGAACTTGCAGAGAGCCTACCAACTTGAGTAAACAACCTAAAGTTCCTCAGAGCTTTATTCTGGTTGTGTCTAATAGTCATCTCTGGCTGATTTAAGCTAGCACAGAAACACTACTCTATATTGCAGGAACGGAGTTATTTAACAATGCAACAGTCAATTTAAATTGCACTGGAACTGGACACTTCATTATGGTATTCACTTCTGTTAATTCCCACTGTGACTTTTTTTTTTTTTTTTTAAATATATATATTTATAATAGCTATCTGGAAGCTTTTTTTCCCCATGATTCCCATAAAGGACATTAAACATGAAACTGGAAACTTTGCTTAAAAAAAAAACAAAAAAAAGAATTTGGCTATTTATGTAACATTTTTGCCCCCAGAAATCATTCATAAAGTCATCTGGCTATTTTTGTCCTTCTTTCTTTCAAAATATCCATGGTAAATCTTGGCCATGACTGATTTGCAGCCAAAGTAAAGGTCTCTTCATGTTCTATTTTTGGATTAGAGTTTCCTGTTTTAACCTATCAGATATTTCTATGCTAGGATCTTGCAGGTTAGATAAAGGTGCAATCCTATAAATCACAAATTTATCACCTGTGTCCCTTTGTTCATCTATGGTGATAGGATATAATTAAATGAAATATTTTATAGATTATTAGGGTATTTATGCATCACCCTTGGTCATATCAGGGTCTGCTTTTTAGTTGAAGGAAAAAAGAAAAATGTCAGTCAAAATTGAAAAAAAAATCCTTCTAATTAATACTGCATTCTTCATCACAAGGATTAACACATTCAATAAACATCATATAATTACATTTTTTGTCTACTTTTCTGAAAGAATAGAGACTTCTACTCACACCTAAGTCTGAAATACTAGGGAAAAAAATCTTATCCTTGAAGTGATATCTGCTTTTGTCTGCAGATGGGCAATTGTACTATACTATGTTCCCACAATTCATTGACCTACCTGGGCACAACCATTTTAAGCAACTAAGGATTAAAGTCTATTAAATTTATAGGACAGTTTATAAGGTCTTATCTCACACTTGTCATGTGGCATCACTAGGTCAGTCACTGCATATGTAAGCTACTGCAAAAATGCATTCTTAGCTTTTTCTTAGTATGGCTTCTTTCTCCATGGAGAATAAAGAAGGTTTCTTTCTTTTATTGCTTTTTTAAACAAAACATTAGAAGTCGTAATAAATAAAACTACAGAATATGTACTACTATTTTTTTTTAATGTAAAATAGAATAGAGAAGGAAAAATAAGAATAGATAATAGTGCAATAATACATTGGTAGACAAAGAATACTTTAAACACTAGCAAATTGTGCAGCCTTTTCTACTTTCTTTCTCTGCTGTATTTGCAATGTAGAACAATACATGTTATCTTCCAGTGACAGAAAATTTATGCTGCCTTTGCGGATTAGTCAATCAAGTAAAAATTTCAAATCTCACTGCTCTTCATCAGGCTGTTTTATTGAGATCAGAATTTTCTCTTGCTGACTTCACTTACCTTTGGTTTCCAATCAGGAGACGCAAATTTTAATGTAACTTAAAAGCTGTATTTGAAGAGAAAGTCACATTTTCTACTTTGATATTATTTCAACATGTAGTTAAGACATTTTATGAAAGAAAAATGTCACTTTCATATACCAGATCATTCTGATAAAAATAGCTAAGCATTAAACTTCAAATTTCTGTTGAGAAACACAAGGTAATTATAATTTTTTCCAAATAAAAATTACAAGTAATTTTAAATGACCAAAATAGTCTCTGTCATTTTTGGTTTTGTTTTTATCACAACGCCAATCCTATTTTCTCACTTATACTGGATCTATTCGTAAAACGTATTCCTCAAACATGTCCTTGCTTGTAAGACATCGCCAACTAAGCTACTGAATGAGGTGTGTTCAGACTTTCATGCAACAAGTAACTACAGATTAATGGGTTACGGCTTTATGAGGGAGCCTCTTTTTCTGGTCATGTGGAGTCTTCCATCCTATGGCAAAGTCAGAATACAAATGTGTTACATAGACCACTGTGGAAGTTTTTAGGAGGCTATAAAAGCTCTCTAATCTTAAGGGCTTTTTTGTTGTTTTGTTTTTTGTTTTTTTTGTTTTTTTTTTTTTTGTTTTGTTTTGGTTTGGTTTGTTTTTTTGTTTGTTTGTTTTGTTTGTTTTTCTTTGTTTTTTTAAGTGTGAGAGTGTGTGTGTACCCTCATAACTGTATCTCCATCCTTTTACAGAAATGTTGCAATGGAGTTCCTAAAGCCACCATTGCTTGTAACATCTGAGCAGGGAAGCCTAAAAGAAAAACGCTCTTATGGAAATATGAACAGGTGCTGGAGAATATTCCATGGACATGGAAATGCAGTCTGAATTGTGTCCTATAAAGAATGAAGCATGGAGCTACTTTGCAGGAAAGGTAAAACCATCCACATTTAAAGGGAGAATAAACAGGAAACAAAGCAACATTTTCCTTCACAAAAGTTGACTTTTTTTTTTTTTTTTTTTTTAATCACTGTGGTAGTTGAGGTTTCATACTGTTAAGAAACTGAAGAAATAGTACGTGACTTCTGATTTTAAATTCATGATTTTTAGTCTAAACTTGATTTTAAAAGCCATTAGTCAATTAATTTAAATCAGAAGATTAAGACTTGTTTTCAAAGTAATTTAGCAATAGTCAGGGTATCACAAACCCATTCTAAGGTAACAGTGGGTGAAGACTACTAGGCATAAGATCATCTCTTTCTATTTTCTACCTGTGTACATGACAGCTTTTACTCAAAACATATATTCTTTAAAAAGTAGAATATCATCCAAGTAAAGTATCATGACTTTTGCTTTTGTTATTTAACATTTAGGCTTCTCACCATATTAGGTGACTTCTAGAAGTAACCAGCCCAGAAATAAACTGCACCTTTATTGCATGCTTTTGATAATTAACCAATAAAGTAACCAAATAATAGTTACCATTCACAATACAACACAAACGTTGCAGTTCAAGAACTGTTCACCTGAAAATTCACTAGAAGTATGGGAACAGAATTTAAAAATAATAAGTGGTACCTTTCTTAGTAGTGTTGAGCACAATTCATTGAAAGAACTACTTATTAAAAATCCAGTCTCATATGAAATAGGACTACCTTGCTTAGAAGAAAATCGCTTACATTTCTTGTGTTTGGGGTGAGTGGTGTTTTGGTTTGGTTTTGGGAGAGAGAGACAAGAGAGTGGATGGAAACAGATCTCATCACAGCAGTCTGTGATGTAATAGTGAAGTTTTCACAGGTAATGGAAGGAATGTGGGAGGTTAAGTTTTACAGTGGATAATCGCAGCTGCCTTTCACCTCTGGGAACCTGTACACAAGCAAGGTCAAACAGAAAATTAGTTTTGCGATCTCTTCACAGTCCCTGTCTACAGTTAGAAGAAGCTATGACCAGAATAGCAAGAGGCTGGCAGTTAAAGGCTGAGCTGCCTGAGGCACAAGATTTTCACCCACATGCTTCAGCCTCCCTTATCCTACGAGACCTCAGCTCTGCATTTAATGTGAGGCTACTGACCTGTGTAAGGTGAAGCACACCTACCCTTTATAGAATTGGTTTCTTGACTGTTCTTGTTAAGTTACTGTTCTTGATAAGAAAAGTCTTGCTCACCCCTTGGTTCAGAAATGTTAATAGAAAATATAGTCCACTACTTGCCACACCCTACAAACACAAAGAAACTACATAACCTCGATTATATACTATTAATTTAAAAGAAGTTATAGCATTTACTCAAGAAATTAAAAGAAACAGTTGAACATCACTCATAGAAGCTTTTTAATGTGTTTGGTGAAATAATTCATAGAAAATAAGGTGAGGTAAATTAACAAAATTAAGGAAAACATTGTGCCTAAGCAATACTTAGGTTGGACTTTGTGACCCCTTTTTGGACCTGACAGAAGACAGCCAGATCTCAGCGCATGCCAGCTTGATTTCACTCCCTACCACCACCTTCAGCGATATCATATGTTCTCATAAACAATATTAGATTTTAAATTCCTGAATCATATTATCTCTCTGCATACACTTTCCCTCTATTACATTCTTCCACTGCCGTGGCTACAACAATATTGCTTTTAGAACACTAGTCAAATGCATTTTATGCGCTCCCATTTTCTGCAACATTTATCATCTGGAGTAATTCATAATCATTTCAATGCTGAATTCATATTTGAAGGTCTCCATTTACTGGCCACATTTTAAAAATGGTACTGAATATGCCAAATAGATAGTTATGTGCAAAATTTAGCAACAAAGAGGTTTCAGTGTGATTTCACACCAGCCATTGATACAAAACCTGTCTCCTGCCTATTTAAATGCTTCAATAAAGTTGAGTTCCACAGTAATTGAGCAACATTCTAAGTTTTTAAAAAGGAAAAAAAAAAAAACGTATTATCATCTCTCTTCTTGCTAAACCCTGAGGAGAAATAGCTTGACTGAATGGAGGTGGGGGGTGTCTGTTGTGTGGGTGGATGTGTTCCATGTGTGAGAAATAATTACAGAGGAGAAAAGAAATTGATTTTAGTTTTAGTTTTTATAATGGTGAAATCTGGTCTCTTCCCCTTGTTAAAACTTCTGAAAATAGTATTTCCAACATTACAACCCCCAATATTAATCAACAGAAGAGTACTTAAAAATAGAAGTTTTAAAAGAATATTTTTCAAAATCCTCTCCATAAAGGATTTAGCATTTTCTATCACTGAGTAGCAAGCTACACACAGTAATGTCACTTACCAACTTTTAGAAACAATGCGTTGAAATATTTAGTATATTCTGCTGTAAAAAATGTAATGCAGAAAACAAATATTGTTGCTTTACTGGAAGGCCTAGCATTTATTACTGCAATTTCAACTTGCAAAAAAATCTCAGTCATAGTAAGAAAAATTCATTAGCTATTATTGTTCCAATATTTTTCTTACCATTTATATTTTTTAAGTTGTTAGCTGTCTCTATAAGAAAATTATGGCAACTTACTTGAATTTTCCAGTAGAATGTCTGCAATTTAAGGCACCAAGACAGCCTTTCTAATGGTCCTTCTAGCCCTGTGTCCTCTCTTCAAGCATGACTAACAGTTCATGCCTAGGGAAAGAGGAAATAGTAATGCATATCCCCATACTCATTGTCAGGGACTTAATAAATTAGAGGTCATCTGCACATCATCCCATTAATAGATTTTAATATACCTTTTTATACAGGTTTAGGTAAGTTTTTTTGAATACAGTTATAGTTTTAGACCCCTCACAATATTCTTCATGAATGAGTTAATGGAACTTAAGGGTTACTCTCTGTACCTTGTCCTATTCACTATATCCTACCGCATAGTGAACAGCATGCAAGTTTGACAATTTGCTATCTTATGAGGTTAAATGCTAATGTATTTCTAAAGGCTTTCTGGCTCCTCTAATGATGTTGAATTTCAGTCTACTGTGGTTGCTCAATACTTACAACCTTTCTAGTTAAAATGTCAACCAGACTTCACAAACTAATCAGAAGTACATCAGTAAGGTTTTTTTTCTTGTATATCTTTTTTTTAAAAAAAAAAAAAAAAAATCATATTCAGTGTATAAAAATGACAAAAATGATAAGGTATTTTCATTATGAAAGTATTTTCATTTGAAATCAGAGCCTGTTGTATTCATGTTTGACTTAGAGATGCCTTCAAATTTTACTTGGACCTAAAACATGGTTTTGGTGACATTCAAATTATCTTCCTACCAGAAAACAACAAATTACAATCAAAATTTTGAAGAAATTCCTTTTCACATGACTTGTCTTTCAGGCCCTAAGATATTTAAAACAAAATACTTTGTGTTCGATATTAAAAAGGAAGATTCTTTGATGCATTCTGCCATCCAGAACCCAACAAGGGAAACAAGACATTTCTTCTTCTCCATAAATGTGAGGTAAGAAATTTTGATAATATCATAAGATTTTATAATCTCAACAAATGCAATGACAATTCAGCGTGACAACAAATGCTATTTTGCCCAAATGACTTGTAAAATATAGGAGGGGTCCTGCTTCCATGTGAGCCTGTACTGTATTGCACAAAAGCTCTTAATACACAGTTTGCCTGTGAAAAGGGGAAACAGCATACATGCACAACTTTCTACCAGCTGCCCCTTCCCTGAGAAAAATAAATGACATAACACAGTAAGAGCAAGAAAGGACAGTATAGAGTTCTAAATGGCCTCTGAGCTGTGCAAGTTACACTGATTTTTTTTTTTTTTTTTTCCTGCTAAACTTTCCAAGGACAAGTGACCTGAGATCAAGAAACCACAATTAACAGCTGTTACCCATGTCCTCCACCTGGGTCTCAACTTATCACATGAGGCGCTTGTCACGAAGTTTCCTTCTGTACTAAGGAAGGACTCACTAAGGTGCACTGAGATTTCAACAGTTCTGAACAACATGGACCCATTCATATGTTACATTTCCTGATCCAGGCTTTGAAAACACTAATAAAAGTTTGAAATGCTCACTCTGCTCATCTTTGTTCACTACCTTTTTGTTGTTAGGGTAATTTGGTATTATCACAATTATCTCTTCATTGGTACAATTTATTTTGGTCTCTGTAGATAAATGCTGCAAATGTTCCATCCTCTGTGACCTCAATCACCACGAAACCTCTACTGAAGTAATTTAAAGAGATCGTTTTTCCATTTTTTTTTCCCATGATTTTCCCCATAAAATAATCCTAATTTCATTGTTACTTTCACAAAAATCATGAAATATGTAATGGCAACTAATATCAATGAATCATGTGTTGGAAGGGAAGAAAATGATAATCACTTAAAAAGGAAGAACAATATGTCTAAATTAAAATGCTGGTCAACAGAACACAGAGCTGACATTTACAAAGGTTATGTTTGACTGTAATAAAATAAATGACAGCTCTTTGTGTACACTGTTGTCAATTAGCATTGCATATGTGTCTCTTGGATACATTTATTTTTGCCTAATGACTCCTTATTCAAGATGCAAAAATCTATTATTAATGTTTGGTAAGTACTCCTGACTGAGGGAAATAACTAAGAATAATAGCTGCCTCTTTGTGTTAGCACTTTCTTTTCATGAGAATGTCACTAAAGTGAAATAATATAACATCTAAAATAATCAGAATTGTTTGGAAACAGAAGAGTCAAAATATAATAGAAATGGAAAAGTTTTAAGAAAATCTTATTTACTGTAGATTCGAGTGAGACAAGAATTGTTCTTTTTAAGGTTAAATTAAAGCAAGTAAATCTGTTATTTATCTACTTTGAACTTCTCATCTATAATAGCGCTGCTAATGCAGACATGATTAATATTGAATGATACTTTTTAGTAGTTGAAGACAAAAAGAATTTGCAAAAACATTTATATTTATTTTAATGCAACTATGGGGCTCCTTAAGTGCCTGAACCTTCTGAGTGATTTATCTATAATGGAAATTTTATTTCCTTTTTGCCCTTAATCAGGAAAAGAAGCTCTCCCATTGAAACTCAGAAGGGATAGACTATTTCCTCCTGGCATTGGCATGGAGTGCTGCTTTGCCTCAAGAGGAAATGCAAAGATAACGTGCTTGCTGCATCTCTCATTAAGCCTGAGCTTTGCTGGATGACACCCAAACCCCTGGGTAGCGCACAAAGGGGCACCCTGCCAGAATCACATCCCAATGTCTGATTCTTTTCATGATTTTGCAGCAAGCAGCAAAACCCCTTACTCTCCCTCCTAAAGAAGAATCAGGATATAAATAGACAGAGAGTTATTTTTTTTTTCCACAAGACAAAGAATGACTCCATATCTGGTGGGCATGAGGCTCACCAGAAAGGGCAGCTAAGGCTATCCTGGTTCTAGTCCTTACTCAGAACAATTTGTACATTTTGCATTAAAACAGTCATTGAACAAAATGAACAAACAGCCTTGGCAGAACAGATTTGAAACGAGGTACAGTGGGTTGACCTCTGCCAACAGCCAAAAACCTGCCCATCCTTTCCCTCACTTCCCTCTCCCACATGACGGGGACAAAATAGAAGGAAGGCAAGAAAACTTGGCATCACAATAATGACAGTTTAATAACGAAAGCAGAAGCTGCATGCAGAAGCAAAACAAAAAGAGGATTTCATTCAATGCTTCCCACTGGCAGGCAGATGTCCAGCCACTTCCTGGAAAATCGGGTTCTCAGCATGTGGAACAGTTGCCTGGTAATACCAGTGCCATAATCACAAATATCCCCTGCTTCTTCCTTCCTTCCTCAAGCTTTTATTGATAAGAATGACAACATGGTTATGATGTCTTAAGAATAGAATATCTCTTTGGTCAGTGTAGGTTAGCCGTCCAGGCTGTGTCCCCTTCCAACCACTAGCTGACCCCCAGACTGACGGCAGTGGGAAGAAGCCTTGGTGCTGTGCAAGCACTGTTCAGCAATAGCCAAAACACTGGTGTGTTATCAACACTGTAATTATATATCTGTCATGAAAAAGATGTATGCCACTCTTTCCCAGATAGGTCCATTGTGAAATGTAAAAGGCGATTGTGTTGAATCCTTTGAAATTAAGGGCTTCAATCTCTTCCCATGAGACCTTGTTTGGATCCTGCCTATACATAGATATCTAAATGTAAAAGACAGGTATAACTTCAGACCCGTTCTAGCCTTTTATGTTTCCTAGAGGCAAGTCCAAGTCAGCATTTGTAGTGGATACTGACCTATAAAGATGTCTCTGTTAAATGAAAATCTTCCTTCCGGATTGAATTTGGTTTCTACTGAAATCAATGGCAGATTTTTAACTTAAAAAAAAATCCAGTTCTTTCTGAATCAATTACTTTTATATCATGTTTACCTCTGCCTATTGTTTTTCAAATATTAACATTTATGGCTTGTTGAAAACTTTATGGAGGCAAAAAAATCCATTAACACTTTTACATTTTATACAAGTTACAGTTTCAGTTAAAATCTTCTTTTGTGGGGAAAAGTCTTGATATTCTGCCTACCAACAGATTCAATCCACAAGCTGAAAGGGGATTTAGAGATGCTCTATTATTTTCCCAACTCCTGTTCTGAAATTCTTTGTAGTTATTTATATGAAGTACTTTATCTAAGCAAATATGTTTCATTTTAATATGTTGAAAATTAGGCAGTTTATATGATAATGATTTAAGCCTTCAGTATCTCCTACCTATAATGAGTATTTCACTGGCTCATATTTACATCTAGAACACTAACAAAATGTTTTAATTTATTGCCAGATGAACTTTCTCAGAATCTAAATGTGATGATATCCATAATAAATATACCTGGATCCAGGAACAATAGATAGAAAAGTGTTCAATAACACCTTGGTAAAGATCAAAGACTTCACTCACCTCAGGAAGAAGAGAGTTCAAGATTCATCCATGAAACAAAACAGACAATGGTGTCTTTTTTTTTTTTTTTTTTCCAATAAATGAAATTTTAATGTTCAGTGCATGTAACATTTATCCTAGATGTCCTACTTATGATTACAGCAGAGCAATCCAATGGGAATTTCTGCCTCCAATTAGAACCAAGATAAATGCAATTATCCAACAGAATCAATGTAGAAACCCTAGACAAGTAAACGCATGTTCCCACAATGTATTATATAAATAGAAATATCTGCTAAAGACATGCAAATCTTTTAAAGGTGATATTTTTAGGAGTGAATGCACAGTCAGACCAGAGACACATAAAGAGAGATTTCATATCAGTAGTTACACCTCAGCAGGAACTGTCAATACACAGTCCTTCCTGTCAGGATTCAACATCCCTAAAAGTTAACTCAGAAACTAGCTCAGAAAGTAATTCAAGAACTTCAAAACTATTCAAGCATACCTGAGATACCATCTGCATGAGTGGCATCATCACTACTGCATCCCTTAGTAGCAAGATGCACTCCCTCAAATTGCTTCTATTTCTTCTTTCAAGCTGCATTGTTGTAATACTATGTATAAAACTTACAATAGTCAGGGAACTGTATGACTATATTGATGTACATCTTGACCATATAGTAGTACCATCAGAAAAGGATTTTTTTTCTAGTTTCTTCCAGAATTTCCACATATTTCCACCAGGGAGAGATTAGGAGCGCATGAGTCTGTAAGGAATTCTTCACACCTATGAAAACATGCCATGTTCCACACCCAGGCATCACAGCATGCTCTCACTCTAAGGAATGAAAATGTATTCAGTATGTATACTGCATACACACAACCCCTAGCTAGTTACTTTGCATACTGCCTCCAGAAAGGTAATTTACTATTGACAGAGTAACGATTACAATGGAGAGGATCTTGAAATCAGGAAACTGGTCTGCTAACCAGATGAAAGGTTTCATATATGTTACCATTCCCATGGACTGCATTACTTAAATATTTATATTATTCATGACATTAATTTTAGCATGAATAAGTGACTCTGAGTGGGGGGTACCAAGTGGTTCTGCAAGTGATTTAAATCTATATTTAACAATAACACAAGCAAATCTGGAAGCAGCACAACAGGACACATTCCACTGAGATCATCTCTACTCTTTGCACATATGAAGCCCAGGCCAAACCATAAACTCATATGGGCACATCCCTTCCTCACACATAGAAATATTAGGAAAGAACTTGATCTTCCGCTCTGTCTTCACTACTATTGTTTAACTGGGGGAAAAAAAAAAAAAAAAAAAAAAAAAAAAAAAAAAAAAAAAGCAAAACCCCTCAAACCCCAAACTAGACAGATGTACTTCCATTTATCCCTAGGTTTCACTTATGATACTGAAAGATTGTTTTCTGGCCAGCAGAGTTGCCCTTAATTTTTCTTGGATCTTTTTCCACCTTGTTTGGTTACACACTGTTTATTTGTCAAATCAATGCTTTCTCTGATATGCTTTGAACTCCCTAGTGCTCTCCTTTCTTCCCTGGGCCCTCTGAACTGTTTTCCAGCACTGCCACAGGACTGTAGCTTACCCCGAGATAATTTTTAAAGCCAAGAACAACAGTCATTCACCCTGTGCTACCTTGTCATTATTATCAAAACAGTAACTTCAGTGACACTGATTAAAGGGATCTATGGACAATAAATGTCCCCTTGAGATTTCCTGAGGGGGGGAAAGGAGTGGGAATTAATTTAAAAACAAACAAACACACAAACAAACAAAAACAAATAAAAAAACAATTTAAAAGAAACCCAAACAAACAAAAAAAAAAAAAACCCTCACCATTCACAAGTTACTTGCCAAAATAAAATTAAAAAGAAACAGAAAATACCTAGAAAATGGAAGAAATAATTATTAGATACGAAAGACAACTTCATTGCTTTATGGAAGGATAGCAGAATAATATAAATTCTCAGGGTAACAAGATGACAAATTAGTTAACTTACTCCAGAGTACCATACATAAATCATAATTTAAGCTGCATTCTATTTATCTTTGTTTATATGACAAGTCTTCATCTAGATAACATATGGGAAAATCACAAGCCCATGTCACTATTACTCAGGCAAATTCCCCACATAAAATAACCAACCAGTGATGAAATATTCCATGTTATTTTCAATTCTAAATTCATGTAACAGGGGAAAATAATGCTACCAAGGAAAAATGTAAAGTCACAGGTGTATAGCCATAGAGGAAGAATATTACAAAAAACATCCCCAAACCAAAACAGCTCATCCACTGAACACGTATCAGGTTATGGCTCCTCTGGAAGTCTCATACTTACTGTTGTAACCCCATGTTATTTAATTCCTTACTCTTCTCCTTTCCAAATTCTCTATTAACACTAGCTACTCTTCTTAATCTGGTCTCCCAAAGAGATGAGGTTTAGAACCTGTATCTGTCTGTCTCTCAGATCCCCACTTCCAATCAAAACTGATGAGAAGAACTGAAGTCTCAGAATCATTAATTTGCAGAAATTTAAGTGAAAAAGGCATTTAGGTAAAAGACATTAATGCCTTCAGAGGAGGGAAACGTTGCAGAATTATCTCAGCTGTGCTACTAGGTACCAGAGAATCAATACAAGGAAAGCTGTAGGAAACCAACCTTCACAAATTCTGCTTTTCAGAGAGGTATCTGTTTCACTTGCAAAAGAAAAAAGGCCTTAGAGAAAATAACATGATTTTTCTCTAGGCACTGACCAAATCTGAAGTAACAATAATCTACAGGTATAGTCACAGTAGTATACAACAATTCTTGTGGACAGTTCATCAGAAATCTTTATATTCAATCTTCTGGGCTATTTCTCCCTTATTAAAACCAATCTAAAGCTTTAAACTCTCACAGTCTGCAAGGATGTTACACTGCATTTTCAAAAGCTCCCTTAACTCCTTTAAAGAGGATCTTAATTTCCTTTGCTCTTGATGAGAACTGAATGCCTAATTCTCTTAGGTACTTTCAAAATTTTATTAGATAAATAATACAAACCAATCATATCTAGTGTGCTTGTTCTAGTTCATCCCACATTCATAAGTGGCATAAATTATGTTAAAGTTAAAAGCAGACTGGAACTTCTGACAGATTTTTCAAATGAGAAAACTTCATCTCCCTCAAAACAATGTGAAACCCCTACTCTCCTGCAAGTACCACCTCACAGACAATGTGCCAGTCACTCAGAACTGTCAAATGAAAGGCTCTTCAAGACAAGGAATGTGATTTCTGGGTGTGGAGCAAATGTGAAAAAATAACCCGTATTTTTCAGCAGACTACAATTTGGCTGGTGTATGGGATATCTTTCCATTTGTGCACTTCCTAATAGCTTCTTAATATATAAGGAAATGTCATTTTGCCACAGTTCCTCAGTAATAAAAAGCACAACTAAATTCTATATAAAACAATTTCTGAAATGCCAAAATAACCCCAATGATTGGAGTAGTACAGGTGGTTTTCCTTTTCATTCCTGAAGTATATAAAAGAAGCTTCACACAGAAGAGATGAGGTTCAGAACCGGGCCCACACTACAGATTTATGCCCTGATGAACCAACAAAGCAGAGGCTGTCCAGTGTAAGACAGAACTGTCCTAAATTTCCTCCTCCTCAATGGCATGACTCGAGTGATTGGCAAAGCCTCGTCCTGACTTGGATGCTGCTGCGGCACACAGCAGTCACCTGAGATTGCGGTAATTCAGCAGCTGCTTAGCAGCATGTGCCAACAGGCATCCTGCGTGCTGAAAGTGGCACTGAAGAAGCCTTTGTCAGTGCAGAGCAACTGTATTGAATTTAGAGACCAGAAAAATTATTTATTCCTAGACAACTGATCAGGTTATTTTCACATTAGCCAGCCATGTATAAATAGTTGCATATACAGATGCAAATGAATCTTGATAAACAAAACTTGCGAAGCACAGTGAAGCTTTCAGCCAGAACTGTAAAGTCTACTACAATAAAACAATTGAAAAAGATTAAAAAAAAAAAAAAAAAAAAAAAAAAAAAGCATAGGTTGCCATTTCTTGTCATTGCTTATTTTTCACTACTGAATATGCATTAAGCCTCAAACACTGAAGCTGCATCCAAAATTCAGTGCTTAGAACTAAAGTCAGGGGGACCTTATTCAAAATCTATTCTTGATAATACAACATATTGCCACCATGTTTATGAATCTTGGCTTTAGCTTTTATTTCAAATGTTAAAAAAATAAAGTTTTTAAAAAATATTTTCTTATTCTTTCCTTCTGGTAGAAAACCAACTTATTCTGTGAGCAGCAGGAGTAACCAAACACATACCTGAGTTTTCTTTCCAATGTGGATTCTCTGATGTATAATAAAGAGTACATCTTTTTGCTTTGTGGGAGAATTAGTTTATTCGGGCATCTATTGTAATGACATTAATGGGATTAAAAGATTTTGGAAATTTCCACCCCAGGTCAAATTGGTGATCAGGTTCCACAGTCATTAGGCAGGAGAGAAATGATGAAGGACAGTCATAATCACAGAGCATAGACCGAGAATAAGAAGTAGGGGGGGACAGGACACAAAAAAAAGAAATAAAAAAAAAATATATATAAAAATCAGATTTTACTAAGGTAATCCATACTAACTGTTTTTCTCTGATTTTTAACCAGAATTACTGTGAGGACTTTTTATTTGATTATACTTCATGTGTCTCTCTTAATAGTTTTATAACTATTTAGAAGCCCAAACTGACTGAGCAAAAAACAGACCAAAAATAAATTACATCACTCAAAATCTAGAGGCTAAAAAGGAGTGACCCTTCCACTCTGAAGGGACATCTTCTGGTCTGAGTAGGAGTGTGCAGGATACCAGAAACTCTGGAGGGGCAAAATCAATATAAATGTCCCAAATATAAGGAAAATATCAAACACCATTTATTTATAAGTTCTTAGGAACCAGTGCTGTGCAGTCAAGAGTCAGATTTGCAGAAGACAAATCTTCCTTAGTGCTTACAGAATTGTCTGGCATAATGCTAAAACACAGCCCAAGAAAGCAACAATATTGAAACCCCCAGTGTCTTCCCATGACTTCCAACCAACTCACAGGGAAAGGTTGCAGGCTTCTGCAGCAGCTTTGGAAATTGAGTTTATGATGACAGATTTTAAATTTGCAAATAGTAAAATTTAAGCCACTCAGCTAAAGCAAAAGAAGAGCTTTACTAATGACAAGAGATCACACAACACAAAGTTAGAGATTAAACAAGTGCGTTTATCCTGGCAATTGTTACTGGAACATAGTATGCATCAGTTTAATGTTTAGTTAGACTATAATTTGCTGGTATTTTGCAGGATTTATGAAGATATACTTTTTCCCTCCCTTTACAGGTGCAGAGCACTTAAAATCCAGGCCTGTTTCAGAGTCTTTTAAATTTTATTTTTTTCTAGCTCCTGTGCCTGCATTTGAGATGGTCAAAAACTTCACAGATTCCCAGACGGGCAATGAACTTTCTCAGGCTCTCACTAAGATTTTCCTTAATTCAGTAACAACTGAGAAGACTCTTAGAGGTATGTACAGTATCATATATCACACATCACTTTTTTGTAATTTCAGCAGCTGTTCCAGACTCTCAAAGAAAACGGACTGACTTTTTCGCTATAGCACTGGTGGGGTGACTGACATCACATTTATTATCAGGCCCATTTCAACTTGAGCCAATTTTGTAATAAGCTTACAGCTGACATTATGCTGGGTATTAAAGTGAACCTATGTTCTTCAGAAGTATTTGGTAAGTTTCAAACAAAGCGATGCTGGAAGGACCAGTCCAGCATAGCTATTAATTATTAATTGTGTTATTATTATTGCATACACTCCTAAGGCACTCTCCACAGTCCATCTGGTGTGCTCCTTGCATAATTTAGAATTACAACTGATCTTTATGGGAGAAGGGAAGTAAAGTGAGACTTTCTCTTTCTTTTGTCTGGGAATGCTTCCTTTGCAAAAATGACAAATCCAAGTGACAAATGCATGTAGTGTTCAGGATACAACACTGGGAACACTCTAGCATCCAGTGACAAGAGGACAACCACAAATAAGTATTACAAAGTGCCATGAGGAATAACTCTTAGCTTAGTCTTGTGTTTTTCATGGTAGGAGCAAATTCTTACAAAAGCAAATATGCTACAAAAAAAGTTTAAAAACATCTCATCCTGTCCCACTGGGTCAAAGCACCCCTCCTCATCCCAACTCCTAATCTAGGATTGGAAAAATAAGTAAGGTATAACTAAGAGAGTCCCATGCTAATAAGAGTTTACAGAGGACTCATGACTGATTTGGAAGCCACAGAATAGAGCAATAGCATAGAATAATATAAATCATCTCCTCTGTGCTACAGGGCAGAAATTTGCATTTTATTCAGAAATAAGGTAATTATGAAGGACAAATACTTTAGAATGTGAGGGGGAAAAAAAATGGGGAAAAAAATATTTATGAAGACTTTTTTTTATAATACTGAAAAAAGACCCCATCATTCTTTGCCAATTTATCATTAGTAAAACTTATATAATCATCTACTTCTTTGGTTCCTACCCTTGTAATAACTCTTGTATCAAGCAGAGTTTTAGGCAAACATGTTAAAGTCACTGGCTGGTGGAGAAAGCAGACTGCAGGGAAAGAACCAATGGATCACAGGAGGCAAAAAGATGGATGGGACTTCAAGAAAGGGCAGGAATGGGAGTAAGTCATCACGCACACCCAAACACTATGTCTCGTACCTTTGTTGGCACTTGAGCTCTCACAGTATAATACTTCCTTCTTGAAATAAAGACTTTCATGGCCACATGGCTCTCTGACTCTTGCCTGTTCTGCACAATTCCAGTTAGTATGAAGATTTTCTAGTTTATAGTACATCTACACAGGAATAAGCAAATCATATAGTACATATAGTAACTAGGTTAGGAAAGGGACTGACAAGAATATTCACTTACTCACTTAGGAAATAAAGTCCAATTGAATATATATATTTTTAATGTATGCATAATGTCCTTCCTTTATTACACGACATGTGAAGTTTTTCACATTTTTCCCTCTTCTAAACTCGATATGGTGAAAATTTGCTTCAGACTGAGTGAAATGCAGCTTCTCGATTTCAACAACATAATTTTTTCTGTCATGACATGTCTCAATCTATGGTCAACAGATGACTCTTCTCAGGTAACTCTGGACTTCTAAGAAATGACTGTTGAAGTTCCTTATTCAGACTAAAAATTTTAATTAATAACTTTGCCCCAAACATTAGCATTTACAAATTATACACTCTGACAACACATATATGGAAGGCATCATCAACACAGAGGGAGGTAGAGATATAATTTAGAAAACTGAGTGTCCTTGAAGACTGCAATACCAAAAATTATACGAAATTAAGAGTGGAGTAAAAAGGCAGATTTTTAACAAGAATTTATTTTATCACCACACTGCACAAGAAGAGGAATAAGACTTATTAGAAGAAATGGATGAATTAATCAGGTGTGGGTTGTAAAACATCAGTGTGACACAACCATAAAAAAATCATGCATACAATTATGAAATTAAGAAAAATGAGAATCTAATAATACCATTTGATAAAACATTGGCTAGACCTCACCTCAAATATTACGTGCAAATCAAGCCACACACATCTAAGATTAATTCAAACTGAACTAGGAGGAGCAAAAGAAGGGTTAATCAAGGAAGAAAGGTGATGTCTAGAAGTTGGTTTAGTTATTAGAGCCTGAAAAGAAGATTCAGGGGGGATATGATTACTGACTAGAAATATATCAAGTAGATAAGTATGAGAAAATGGAGAAAGCAGAGTTACTTATATCCAGAGACAGTATTACTATATGAAAATATTTATATATGCTGACTACAAAGCAATTAGAGTTAGAAAAGAGTACCTAACCACCAGGAAATGGAGTTTCTCATAATAGAGATAGTACCAGAGCAATGGAGATAAAAGTGGATCCAGATAAGTAAGTGAAGGTGTTAAATAATTTTAATATTTCAGCATTTAGTAGTTTTTATTAGCTTAGCATTAGATCTGTTTTTCACATGGTCTTTTCCAGTTTGATAGCCTGATTTTCTGGGAAACTTCTCTTTGATGAATGATCTCTCCTAGCAAAAAACAGCTATGCCTGTTTCAGTGAGAAAACACTTAAATCAACAACACTTTTTATTAGCTCCATGCTCTCTTTTAAAAGCAAAGTTATAAGACACAGGACGAAAACAAAATAATGGCTACTCACAGAGCCCTCATAATATGGAATGAACATAGAGTTCCCATTTTCCATGTGGAGCAAGGCATAGTAGCAGAGGTAATATTAATCACAATGAGATCTGTATTCAAAAAGAAAAAAAAATCAACAAGTTCAATATTGGTCATATTAGACTATTCTGAGTGCATAAAATCCAGAGCTCCTAGAGCTGTAACACGGTCTTCCTGTTTCAAGCCTGCATTTGTGAGACATCACATGTAGTTATTTAGAAACCATGGAACTGCATCAATCAAGTATGTCTGGATCCATGAAAGAGTGTCTATGATAGTTCAAAGTTAGAGAAAGATTGTGCACCTAAAACTAGCTGATATGCCACTTGCAAATACTCCATCAAATTCAGCTGGTAGATGTGACTGATGGTTTATTTAATTAATAAAATCTTAAGGCCATGTAAACCTAACTTCTTGGGCATCCCATAGTCATACCTAGCTGCATATTCAATGTCCAAGCTGTTATGAATTCTGCAGAAAGTGATTTATTGTCCTAGTCACTGATTCACAAGCCTAGTGCCATTCAGTTCCAAGCTTTAAGTCAGAGGTTTTGTTTCCAGGATCAAGACAAGTTTGTTTTTAACTGCTCAGATTTACTATGAGTTGGTGTAATTGCATATCGCATTGTGTCCTGACTAAATCTCTCTCCTGTTTTTGTTCATCAGCTCTGCCAAGATCTTTAAAAATCTGTTCTGATACTGTAATGCTATTAAATCATAAGACTGGTTGGCAGGCTGTTTGGAGCTGGGTTAAAATTAATACTGGTTAAAACTATATATCAAAGATACTGCAATGTTCACCAGTAATGCTGTTGCGAATCTACAATATTCTGCAGCATTACTGTTAAGTGCTGTAACTTTTTTCCATCAGTTGCACTTAATCAGAGTAGCCCATGTGATTATCTAATGCGTTTATTCTGGGTGAAAAATAAGATGACTATTTATGGCACGGACAAATGCTAGACTGTGCTAGAGGCAGCATCGAGGCAACACAAGATTAACATGAGAAAAAGAAATTAGGAAAGAAGGACAACTGCGTAGAAGACGCTAGCTGGAAGAATGCATAAGGGATGAACACCAGACAGGATAGATCAGGAGTACTGGAGAAAGAAGGCATACATATAAAAGAAAAGGTCTTCAGAAAGAGAAAGGAAAAATGAAGGCATTTCTAGGTTTATCTCCCTAGTAGCTAATCTTCTACATACTAGGAACTCTTTTTTGTTATTTATCTGGTGGATGTACAGATACAGAAATAAATAACTAAATTTACTTGCTGGAAGAAAACAATAATTGTAGCTGATAATGATTTGAATGAAATACAGATAGTAGGCATAGATTAAAAAGAAAAAGCTAAGAAAGCAATATTGCATAATCCATAAGGGAAAGTGAAATCTATTTACATCAGAGAAACCAAAATAAGAAAATACTTCAAATAAATTAAAGCAAAGTATTACTAAAACTAAATATGCAGCTAACTCTAAGCTTTCAGAGAGATGGAATGCTAACAGTGGATTTTCACAGATTCAGTATAATGAAGACATACCGAACCTGAATACATTTAACCGTCTCCTGAGAATAAACTATTCAAAAACACAGGCTCTTCAAAATACTTCTTTGACTTCTTTAGTTTTGATGTACGGCCAAGTATTCTAGCCAACATTCGAAACAACATAACAAATATGAGACTTCATTGATGAATTAATCAAAAGCACAGTAAATAAAGAAAATGCAAAAGTGGGGTGCTTCTGTAAAAGCTTTAGAAATATCTTCATGTAAATAAATGTAATCCCCAGAGACAGAAATCTGTATTTACGGGAAGTGGATTCACATAGTCAGGATGTAGCTTCAAGACAGCTCATCAATTCTAACTGAAAGTAACCCTAGAACACATTTTTGATGGGTGTCTATAATTGCCAGAAGTGCTGACTCATCATAAACTTATTTGATGTGTATTTAAAACTGAATTGACAGAAGTGTGGGTAAATCATAAGATAACTGCTCACACTACCCAGAGGCAGAGATACCACTTGGAATGAAAAAATAATTATTAAGCTACAATTTTGCTCCTGCCTGAATGTTTATTTAGACAAGGCAAAGTGAATGGATGCCCTTTGAAACAAACAAATGAAAGGTACTAATTAGATGAGGGATCAAAACACCTTTTTTAGAATTTAAACTTATGACACCAAGCAAATTGCCTGCAGAAAAGGAGGAGTTCGAGAGCAGAAGAAAATGTTTGTAAGCTAGTGAATACTGAACATAATTATGTAAGAATGCACATTCTGGAAAGTTCAAATAAAAAGATGAAATAATACCTAATAAGAGAACTTTCTCAAAATTCAGAGCTGTGGCTTGTCAGATATCTCACAGACCATCTGCCTTCTTAAATCTATGTAATTTCTTACGAGTAATGGCCAAACGTCCACAACTATATTTTATGGGGTTCAGTAATTGCTTATAAAGGGGAGCAGCAGCATGATGCTTCATTCTAATTAATTTTCATATGAGCAGAATTCCTGAAGATATGTGCAGCTCCCATTCACCATCAAGGTCTTTATTAGCCATAGCTCAGGGAACATCTGATTGAAAATATCAATCATTAATTAAGAAAAGGAGCTGAATAGAACAAGACAGCACTTCTCAAATGACTTCTCAGGGACCTGGTTTCCCTGATACTTTTGATCAAATACTATATACACTTCCATCCTGTTATTGCCATCGTACTTATTTCAACTAACTAATAATCCTTCTACTTGTCCTGAAAACATGTAAGCAAGCATTTGGTCTAGATGTTGGTTGAAATATATGCTATAACAGCTGGAGTTCATTTATTCCTTATTATAATAAGACTAATTCCAGCTATGCATATATATACCCTGTTTTCTAGATTATCTAGTTAAATCCTTAGTCTATGATTCTCTACTTTGATCAATCAAAACCACTTTAATGTAGGCTAACTTGAAATTGAATCAATAATTCTCACTAATATAAATTCACTGGAAGTGAGGAACAAAAAAAATATCTATGTGAAGTATTGCTCAGACCTTAAGAAAGTTAAGTAAAGCCATTCAGTCTTGATTTCCAGTCTTGATTTCTTCCTGAAACAGACTGGAAAGAGGGCAACTACAGTTATGATCAGAGCAAAATAAGTTTTAAAATCCTAAAGTAGCTGAGAATTTCTAACTAGTACCTTACCAGGCCTTACACAGTTTATAGATGGCAGCTTCACTGAATACAAAATACCTTACTTAGTGAGTACTGAGCAGACACAAATTGCTAAGGTCTATTGCATATAAACTACAAAAAATAGCTTACTTGATTATTAATTCACTCAGAGAAGTGCAATTCAGGAAATACTAGGAAAACTGCACTCTCTTGGCTTTAATTTTGAGGTGTTGAGCACCAGAAGTCTCTTTTTGCTAAAGCATTTTATGAGTTGGATGTCTATTGGAACAATCCATCAGCATCTCCGCTCAGGAAGTAACACAGTGTGACACAGGTGACTAATCACAGACATGAAGTGTTTTTCCAGAACTCAAGGGTATCCAAAATATGACAGATATGAGCAAGGAATTACAGGAGATCCACATTCTTCTGTTGAGACAAATGAAACCTGAGAAGCTACTGGAACAGCTAAAATGGGACTAGATGTTTAGTTTAGGAATCTGAATCATTCCTTCAGAATCTGGCATCCTAGCAACTCAAGCAAAATAAATCAAATAATAGCTGCCTCTAAAATTATCTTCCTCTCTGATTGGGATCATACATGACACCAATATTCCACTAAAAAAAAATTGATCCAATGATCCAGAAGTGGTAAATTCAACACATATAGGTGAATACCCTTCAGAGGAGCTCTCCTACATAAATGATACACTAGACTTCTTGCTAGTTAGATTTCCTACATCCCTTAGAAAACAGGCAGATACTACAAAACATAAACACAAGCAAATGACAACTCACAATCCTTAAAGTAATCCACAGTTTACAACTATAGATACTACAGTAACCAAAGATGACGTAGTAGTGTTAAATCTGAAATATCATGTGCAGATCCCTCTGATAGCCATATAAGCAGGTAGATAGATGAACAATATTTGTTTTTCAGGTTTAGTTATTCCCTTGGCTCAGAAAGATTACCTACTTCTTCCATTTGAGCACTGAAAATTAGTAATCTCTGACTCTTAACGGGTTTTCACTTGAGTTTTTTTTTTTCAAGATGCATAAGCACAGCAGGAAGTCACGTAAATCACTTTATATTTCTGAAAAAGTGCTTCAAGAATCACTTAGGAGTTCATAAGAATTAGTGGAAGTGAGAGAGCTTAATTCAATCAAGAGAAGTGGGCTCCTAAATTAAGTACAAGGATCAGTTTTTCCTCTTTCCCTTCATCTCTGAAATTAATGGGAGTCTATTCCTGTATGTCAACAGGTTTGAAATAATTGTCTGGAACCCAAATCTGGGGAGGGACTAGCAAACATGACATAGTCATTTTGAAGTACGCTATCTACTATGAAGAAGACATTCTCCAAAAAGATTTCAGGGCAGATCTGACCACCTTATTTTCTGGTGGACAGTTTTCTACCAAAAAATACTGTTTCACAGAAGTAACACCTTGCAGGAAAATAAGCTTTTAGATTACAATTTCAGTGGAAAAATTCAAATATTTTGTCTCAGGCATGACAAAATGTTTCATTTTGATGTTATCATGCTAGTGGTTTTATCATATTATTTCTATTATTTTTATATGAAGATCATTAATTTAATGCTGCAAACAGAATAAAATTAACAGTAACATGAGTTATTCTATCTCTAGCCTCAATAAAATGCAATATTATAAAATTTTACTAATTTTGTATTTTTATTTCATAATAAGTTCTGGTTCAAATTTTTAATGCTTCATGTATCTACCTTTCTAAATAGCTTAAGAATGAAGAGACAGAGGGGGAGGGCTACATTCAAACTGCTGTATCAGTTTGACCCAGCAGAAAAACTAGAAGATTACAGAAGTGGTGAGATCCAGTCTCAGAATTTCCAGCAAGAACTGATCCCTGACATGACCACAGCTGATCTACTGAAACCTAAGTAAAGAAGTAAAAGAAGATCTAGGTGAACATGTTTTGAAAACTACAGGAAGGAGAGAGTGGCTCAGTCTAGATGTTTCCAAAACTGAAACCAGAGAAAACCCAAAATCTCCAGTGAGGATTTCCAGCTCTCTTTTCCATAAGAATCTTGACTAAGGAATCTGATGATTTTTAAGGGATTACACATAAACTGGTATGTAGAGATGGAAAGGAGTATTCAAAGGTACAAATAATCAACAACAACTTTTGTGTAAAATCTGAATGAAAAATTTAAAAATTTTAAATCCTTTTTTCTAAACAAGTCTTATTTTAAAAAATTAAAATCCCTGTAATTTGAGTTTAAAACCTGTTCCTAGTAAGTCAGAAATATTCTTGTCAATAACACGAGGAAGAAAGCTGTTTTCAGATTCTATCTGAATACAATTTGAAAATTAATTTTATGTTGTACTTGCACAGCAAATTGAATGTGATATAGATTAATAAATACATTTCAGCATTAATCGAACCGTTAAGTATAAAGCTAACAGCAAAAAAAGTGGCAATGTGACATCTAATACCTCACTGCAAACCCACTAAGGACCTAATATGCCCATTTGGGCCCCAAACCCATGCTGAAGAGGTTTCATTTGCTGTTTCTGCTTTCTGATAGCTGCATGGTAGGTAGTGGGGAATACCCATCCACCTGTAATTCTCTCACTTTTCTACCTAGAAAGATAAACAAAACCTAACAGTTTTGTTTTGATGCTATTCAATCCAGAGAATGCATATTTAATATATTTTAGTAGAGGTTGGATAGAGAAACACCAGAATGGAGAAAAATATTTGGATATGAACTGTCCCTAGAAAGACGTCTTCATGGTGTGGAGGAGCATTTATATCCTCTGAGTATCTACAAGTGCTAGGCAAGCTGAAGACTATTGTGCAATCCCAGAGCAAAAGAGCCAACTCCTATTAAAACGTGAGCACCATCTTCAACTACTATAGCATAAAATGAGTATACCTACATTACACACCAATGCAGTGGCCAAAGCAATGTCAAGATTGAGCAAGTCCATTTACCTAGCTGCGAAAGAGGAAGAAGAGCAGTAGCTGCACACAATAATGTGGACTGACTTATCTCACCACTTTGCTCCCTGATATACAATCTGGAGTTCCAGTTGCAAGATTATTTTGCCTCCCATTTGCCCTCTGTGAAAGAGCACAAGACAGCACTTCACTCTTCACATAAAATATCTGTTTGACTTTAATGAGTACTAAGAGCTAATTAGATACATTCACATCCACCCTAACACACATAGACAAACCCTACTTTTGTTGCTCTTTTTTCCTAAAGAAAAGCTCTGAAAATTCCAAAGAATCCAACTCTGTGCAAAAGTGCAATTGCAACATGGGCTAGCAGGTATGAAATTGCTGAACTGAGTTCCTTACAAACACTGGCAACATGCCAGACTTCTGTACCAGGTTCCACGGCTCTTCTGATAACTACAACAATCTAATAAATTATACTGGAACAATGGTACGTTTGGCTCCAAGGAGAGATGGATAAAACTTTTTAAGCAATAGCAAATGAATCAAAAAGTTCAGCATCAGGAGGACTGAACCTATTTTTAAATTCAGCTTTAAAATACAGAGACTAAGGTTTTGAACATACAGAAACATTTCATTCTGACAGTTTAGAAAAAAACACAAGATATATATTACTAGTTTGCTTCAAACAACACTACAGAAAAAGACTTTTTTTGAAGTGCTAACATTAAAGAGCCAAAATTCTCTAAATATAATTTCAAATATCAAAAAATCTTCATCTGAGGCAAAACCACTCCATCTTTCATACCTCAATTTCAAATAATTCCCTTTAAGACTCCCCTGAGCCTAGAATGTCTCTGATTGGTATCTGACTACCAAACTGAAAAATGCATTACTCAGAACTCTCTCTCAGGTTTTGGTGAGCTATTTTGCTCTATGTGACCAGCTTGGCATTGTTCCACAATTAAAAAACTAACAAAAGCCCCACTCAACTGAAAGGAAGATTAATACTGAAGATTAAATATTCAAGTACTAAATAAAAGAACACCTGGACCTATTAGCTAACAACATTAGCTAATAATACTAAGTTTTGGAGAGAATTAGGTTTTTTACCTTCTTTTATCCTCCCATCTCTTTGTCAAGTATGCTAGTTTATATGGTGATGAAAGGCATACCTGGTTAAAAAAAATAGTAGCTAGTATATTCCATTTTCAAAATCTTTCAAGCTGAGTTGTTTTCTCTAAATCCAGTTGCAACACTCATTAGCTGGATTTTATCAAACACTGTTTATCTCAGACTGAATCCTTAGTTTTCGTCTCATAGAATCCATAACTTCTAAGGTCAGAAAGGAACATGATGTGTGTCCAGCATGATCCTCTCACATGGAGCAGGCCAGAGAGCTCCAAACAGCTGGTGAAAGACCCAGATATCAATTTGCAGCTGTCATTCTGAGGCAGTGGAGAAGTGCTTTTGACATACTTCCCATTGGCAGCATCTTTTAAATAAATCTCTACTGTTCATAGTAGTGCCATGTAGAAAGATCTCAGTCTGGTCTTGGGAGCTGGCCAGCTGCACAGGATGTGAAGGATGGATACGTTCTGCCTCTCCGGACCTGAAAACACTAGTGTTGTCTTCAGTGTTGCACACACACACACAGCTTTTGGGATGCACAGCTGTTCATACAGTATTCAAAACACACATATGTAAAAAGTAAGCATTTCTCTCAAATGGACTCTAAGAATTGTGTACTGAGTCCTGCAAATTTCTACCTGGCAAATGAGGCCTTAAATCTGCCTTGCAGACTTGCACGCCTGTGGCTGTTGTGCCCTCTTAGGGAGCAGAGCAAGACCTTCTGTGCAGAGGCGAAAGCAGAAACTTGCCTTCCACAGAAAGAAAAAGCAGCTAGCATGAAAGTAAGAGAAAACCCTATCTGATTAACTAGATAATTATATTCCTTATGTTTAAGAATGTTCCTTGTGTGGTGTAAGTACACAATCTCCCAGCTACTTGAGAAACAATTTGAAGAAAAGTAAGCACAATGAAAGGAATAAAATTTTCCATTCCTATAGAGAGATTCTAATCCTTTCTCAGAGTGAAGCTCTTATGGGGAATTTAGAAGAAACTAAATCTTACATTTGCTGTAAATACTGATAGCTGCATTGAACCCAGTGGTACTAAAACCAAGATTTGGGTTCTCAGTGGATTGTACCTGGTTCAAAAAGGTGCCATAGCAGTACTTCATGTTTGTTTGGCTAATAAAATATAAAATGTACCATTGGTTCTCAGTGCTTCTGAACTGATAAATTCAACTGACACTAAAAGTCTCCTCACACAAAACCAGAAAATATGCTCTATTTCTAAACTGTAAAGGTGTTGATTGCAACTTGGATATTGATCTGAAAAATTCAATACTGTTGCCTGTCAAGTTTGTCACTTAATGTGAAACTTTTTTCTTTGTTTTGGAAAGACTGTAGAATTGCCAGCCTTTGGGATTTCTAAAGATACCAACACCACAGATAACTTGTATTTATATTTAAAGAGACAGTATCTACATAACAAATAGTAGAATTGTTCTGTTACTGTCTTTTATATTGTATGAAAAGTCTCTGTTTAATTTAATCCCTATTGTTTTGTAGCATAAGATTTATGTGTGTTCATGTGTTTAAACCTCCATACACGTGAAATCAGGAACAATTAAAGCTAACATTGGCCCTCCCCTTCAGCAAACTACAAAAAAAAAAAAAAAATCAGATTTCTGGCTTTTCCTATTTTCTTCTGAAGATTATCAATCAATTACTAATGCAAAACTTACAAGAGCTGACAGTTTCTGGTGAGAGAATTCTTCAACACAGACATTAAGAAGTTTTTCAAACTGAAAGCAAATGGGTCCAAACAAGAGGAAAACCAACACTAACCTTAAGAGACCTCCCAACCTCCCACTGCAGGCACACAGGTGTCTATAGTGACATAGATCATGCCCACTTGCCACTCTGGCAGTCCAATGAACCTCTCTGAATATAATGAATTACACGAAGATTCCAAAGAGATTGCATTGTAGATGACCAAAAATTGGATAAATCATTTAAAAAAAAAAAAAAAAAAAAACCAAAACAAAACAGTTTACCATGTTAGTAATTTGCAGACAGAGAAAAATGAGAGAATGGTGTGTTACTAACTATGCAGAAGCTGTTAACCTATCCAGTCTTTAAAAGGATATAGGAAAAAAATAACATCATCAGGAGGCTTGTAAGAATCAGGTTCATGAAATGAAACATTAACTCCACATTTTCTGACAAGGTTAAAAGTGCAAGACTGAAACTGCCATCTTGCACAAAAATAAACTGAGCTAGTGACACCAAAACAGCTGCTACGTGTAACCCGCTTTTCAGGCATTAATGCTATATTTTGCAAGAAGACACGATCTGTTTTTTCATCAATAAGATGGCTTATGGAAGCACTCTGTCATTTTAAGAGCACACCCTTCTTCTCTATTTGTGGGACTGTAGACTTATGAAATACATGGTATGAAATGTTGTAAATGGAGTAAGCCAAAATATGACTTCAGCTTTAGCTCAAAGCATAGAAATAAAGTTATAGACAACAAATTCTAAATAAGACTGCAAATGTGTATAACACTCGGGTTTACGGTAAGAGTTCCTCCTGCTTATACCAATAATTGAGTTAATAGTGAATATATTTCCAAGTTTCTGAGTGAAGTAAACCAAGATTTTAATTTGCTGTAAAATATGACCACTCTAAATTATTAGTATGCAGAACTGACACATCTCGTAATAGTTTTGATAATATCATGGCAAGTGATCATGTTAAATAGTATCTCATGGAATGTGAAAAGGTCAGATGCTATTCTGATATAGGTCAGAATAAGTAACAACTTGAAATCTACAATACTGATTGCAGAAGTAAGAATAAAAAACATAGTTCTACTGTAACCAGATGATATTTTCCCTTTTCTTTTTTAAACAAAAAAATCTTACTTTACACATCTTTAGAGATCTCACTCAGTTGGTCCAAAGTCATAAAAGCAATTCATTTTTGATATGCCTACTGTTTAAAAAGTAGTCTAAACTAACAAAGTTTAGATTCTATGTACAGGGCATTTTTAAAAATTCTGAAGATCTGGTACTTTAAAAAATAAATAAATGAGAACAAATTTTGGAAAGGATAAAGCTAAACAAAAAATTCTTCCAGAAATAGCAAACAAAAACAGGAATAACTGTTGTAAGATAAAGTGAAATAACGACTGTCTATTTGCCCAGTTGCACGCATTTTACAATTATGGTAGCTATTTATAAAAATGTAAAGACTTGTAAATTACTTTTTTTTTTTTCTTTTTTTTTCCTGGATTTTGTTCAGGTCCCTTATTTGATCACACTGAGTGGAGCTTATGGATCTGATACAGCCCAGCACTCTGTAAAAACTACTATAAGCCCCAGGAGAGAGGCTCAGCACTGTAAAACCTACTAAAGGGTAGTTTCAAGGGTGCACAATTTCCCCTAATCTCCTTTTTCCAGGTGACACGAATTGAAGGGAAATAAAAATCGCTTGAAAAATCACAGGGCACTGTCTAAATCACGCAAAGCCCCAAAGCCAGTAAAAATTAGGGCCTTAGCTAATTACCTTATGAGCCATAAACAAAAACATTTGGTTGAAGTGAACTCCAAAGCCACCTTCACTTAAAGAAAACTCCAAGGAAGACTTTTTTGTTAATAAATTCCACTTACTATAGGTAAGTAGCAAGAAAACAAGGGTCAATGTTGCATGAAAGGACTCCACTTCTTTTTTTTTTGTCACACAACACCTAGTTATTTTTTGCACCCAGCAGGGGTCTAGTTGCTGTATGGAGCATGCTCAATTTCCAGAACTGCTGCCATTCCCTCCTGTGCCCTCTCACAGAAGAAGTCAGCTACAACTTATCTGCCTGGCCCCCAAAATTAATCTACAAAGTGCTTGGGTCTTGCCAGTAAGACCTGGGACTAGTAGTTGGAAACCATGATACAGTGGCTAGAGAAAACTAGAAAAGGTCTCTGGAAATCCATGTCCCACTTTCACCTCCACTTTCACCTCAGATGCTAACACAGTGTAAATAAATAATGCCTCAACAAGAGAGTGCAATTTAGGAGTGACATAAAAAAACAAACCAAGAGTTGGAAACACTAGTCATTCTATTCTGCACTGTGATTTTCCAGATCTACATGAGCTGCAATGCTCTACTACAGCTAAACTACAATAACCTTCAGGCACTACTAATTAGGATAAGCAGAAACTCAAAAAGTAAAGGAACACTCATTATTTGCAACATATGGTGGGAATAAAAAAAGGGAAAAAAAAAAAAAAAAAAAAAAAAAAAGGCACGTTGTGAATGTATTCATTTCTTCCTTTCCTGCCTAAATACTTAACTTTTTTTGGGGGGGAGTGTCAAACATTCATTCACCCTCTAGGATGTTTGGAAAATGATGAACATGTTAAGAATATCCAGACAGACAGTTTAATAACTGTTTTCCTCGCAATACAGTCTCTTCGTATCTCTGACCATCACTACAGTCCAGAATTGAACATGTACAGAAAGTTATCTCAGTTGGACAGCAAGTTTTGTTGCTACAGTAAGTGTATTAACAATATTTATCAAGTGATAATTGGCTTATTTTTTAGGTTGGTGCCATTTTCAGCTCATATACTCTACCACATTGGTTTTATTGGCTCTAATCATGTGGGTAAAACCAGTGGGATTCAACTCTGCATGCTGTGCTCCCATCTGTAGCTATTTAATCTTTTTGCTGAAAAGTGGGTATCAAAAATATACCATCAATATCAATATGATTTAGGGAACTGTAGATGTGTATAGTATTCCGATAGCAGAAAATAAATAGTTTTGGTAAAAGTATTACTTAAATGCATGTTCCAAGAATGATGTGTTGTTTTCCTACAGACAAATCACATTTTCATTTATTCAAATCAACAAATCAGCAACATACATAACTGAAAAAATACAGAAGATGTTTTGATGTTAATAATTTGAAAACTTTAAAATGCAAATCTACATGAGAATTCAAACATGCAGCTTAACATAATTGCTTCTAGGTGGAGTTCAGATCTGTTATTATTTGAAAGTTTTTTTCAAAACATGGTAGTACAATTAAACATAAGATTCATTGTTATGCAGAATAAAAATAATCCTTGCAGCTCCCTGTTCATAACAGTAAAGAGACTTCATTAATTGTTTATGGCAATATAGTATTTGCCACTGCCTCCATCTGTGCATGAGGGTGTGTCCCAAATCATTATGATCATGGAAATGATATAAAGAGGGCTCTGCCCTGTGAAACACAGAATCATAGAATGTTTTGGGTTGGAAGGGACCTTAAAGTTCATCTAGTTCCAACCTCCTTGCCATAAGCAGAGACACCTTCCACTATATCAGGTTGCTTAGAGCCCTATCCAACCTGGCCCTGAAAATTTGTGGTACCCAAGAAGACATAGAATCAGACCTCAGATTAGACTTCATACATTTATAAACTAATTCAGTTCCTGAAATCAACATGAATGCCTTCCCAGAAAGCAGCAAATTTTCAGAAATTCTCAGAAGGCAATGATATTTTCATCTATGTAGATGTGATCATATAATGTAATTTCCTACCTCCATATACTATGCATTCATGACTATGTAAATAGGCTTCACACTTTAATGCAAGCTGTAAAAGGACATGCAGTTTTCAGGAGGTCCCTAGGTCACATTTGTTGTGTCAACAATAGCATAATTTTACAGTTACTTGAACTGGGCTGTTTGGGTGTGCACAGCATATGCTAAATGACATCCTCTCTGGTAGACAACTGCAACCATGATTCCTGTTGCTGTGTGTCAAGATCATGTATGTGCAAGTAAGGAAAGCCTTACACGTTTTGCACGTTATACTCTGAGTACGAAAGAGCTGCTCACTAACATTTAAATTGTGGACATGATACATTCACTGATTGTGTGCCACCATAAAAGCTCCTTAGAAGTAGGTTTTATTTAATTTTGAAAATGTCATTCTTTTTACTGCATTAGATTGATCACTAACAAAAGCAACCACCACATCATTGTATTCCCTGGTGATCAGTAAATGTTTGGATTTTTGTGAAATCTGAACACAAGAACAAGCCTAAACCCAAGCAGAGGATCAAGGCTTATGCAAAAGGGACTAGTAATTGTCAGAGAAAATAGGCTGTGAATAGTCTGGGGAAACCCATCTCCTTCACAAGTGTAGAAGCATCTTTAAACTAATGTAATTCAAATTGCTCCAGCTAGGAAGGTCCTAGCATCACCTACTATAAGCCACTCTCAACACTGTACAAAAGCCAAGACAGAAAAGAGCCCAAAGTAATTCAATAGGAACTGCAAAAGCAAGCTGCCTTCACAGTCCTTGTGTGGATTTCTGGATAGAACCCCTCCAGGTTTCGTGCTAACAAAGCCCTTTCCTAACCTGTGAACCTCATGCTTTCTCACCTCATGAAGAAATTTACAGATTTCCATCCACTCTGATGGGTTTTGTTTATTAATTTCCCTATACAAGCAAAGATTTTTACACAGTCTCTCTGCTGCTGGTGTTACCAAAAATAACTGTCCCTCATCTCAGCAGGCTCTACGAGCTCTAGTGCTGACCTACCGCAAGACACCATCCTGCATTGTTTTGTGAGTGGCTTTGTGAGAATGAATGAATCCCAAGTCATACAATGATAATTATTAATGTCTCCATTTTGATTTTAAGTCATAGCATCCAACATCATTTGGAGCATATGATAACTCTATGAGTGGAAATTAATCTGATTTATTTATTCATGAAATGAAGTTGCTTTGGCTATAATTGACAGGCTTTAAAACATCAGTTCTCTCTCATCCCATTATTACACAGTTTCCTAATTACCTCTGTAATCACACTACCTAATATTGTAAAGTGCCTTGGAGTGTGTAGAGAAGTTGTTGCACATTAAGAACCAAATTAGCAGATTTGGAGAGGAAAGAATTTTCTTTTGTGTATTCTTCCCATACCCTGTTAAAAGAAGAATCTGCTTTTCATCCTTGTGCTGACACTACAATTCTGAAAGTCCAGGTGGCGTGATCAGTCCATATGCTTCAGAGAAGAGTATTTTTCAGAATATCATTTGGAATTACAGTTCATTAAACTTTATCTTCCTACCCATGCCTTCTTTGCATTTGAGTTTGGTGCAACTACTGTGAAGCATATCAAAAGAGGACTTAGGGAAACAGATGACGAAGCCATAGACTGCAATAGAGGCCTGGCCCTGAGACATTAATCTTGGAGACTTCTCTGTTTTAGAAATACCTTCTAACACTGGATTGAATTCACACTAAAATTTATATTAAAAAAAAAAATAAATTCTGAATGTCTATTGCTTCACCTGTCCTGATTAATTTTAACATGTCTTGGTTGAGTCTTTTCCTCAAATCATTGTTTTCCATAGAAAGATTCAATGTATATGTGCCCTAAATAGATCAATTGCCTTTCTCAGATTCTTGTGCTAACAACTTGCTGCATACCTGCTTTAAAAAATATATAGTTTCTTCACTAATATTTAACCAGACCATCTATTTGTAAAGGATCACATAATTCAGTATTTCAGTACAATCTCATTTTAGCCTATTATCTATCTTTGATTTCAATATGCTGTTGACTTGCTTAAATGCTGTGAAAATATTTCTATTTTTGATATTAGTTCTTTCCTGAAGTCTCCATTAACATAAAATAATATGGGTCGGTCAGTCAATCTCTGTCCATCTGAAAATTCTTTCCTGTTTATTCTTCACCAGATATTTAAAGGATGTTTATTGTAGCATAATTTTGCATTCAGTTTGGTCTCCTGCTTTTCCAGTTGCTTTTTACCAATTCTCATTCTCTGCTTTTTTTGGAAGGCTTGCTCTGTTCCACAAAGCCAGGGACATAGGCATTTGTCTTTGTTGCCCAAGTGTTTGTGCTGCCTATACTTTTCATCCTCCAGTCTACAACAATATCAACCTGAAAAGGAATGCACAGCAGTTCTACATCACATTATCTTGTGGTTTCATTACAATTTTACTTATCTTGACCCAAACAATATTTTCATAGCATCCTATGGGAAGTTCCACAATAAAAAAGAGTGCTGTTTGTCAAACTCCCTTTGAAAGGCATGAAATTATCCTTTGTATGCATACTTGACCACCTTTTATTTTATAAATGTACATCACACTAAAATATTTTTCCTACAGCAAGGGGTTATGTAGACCCTCACCCACTATCACCATGTTTATTGTAAAATATGTCTTTTTAAGTACTTTGACAAAGATTCCATTTTTATGTACGTTTTGATGTTCTCTTTCTTTGGCAAGAAATCTCATGCTTAACACTAAAACCAATTCTACCATCTGACATCTTCAATGCATGCCAACAGTTCTCCCTTCTAAAGCAGGACTAGTCCATTCCTACTCTATTTTATGCATAAAAAATTGCTTGTTACCACACAGTTCTGTGTTTAGATGAGGACCCCTGCATACTCTCTTCAATTATTTGGTTCTATTCTGTCTCCCTGGTTTTGTTTTTTTTTTTTTTTTTTTGGGGGGGGGGGGGAGGTGGGGGGCATGTGTGTGTTGGATTTTTTTTTTTGTTTTGTTTTTTTAAACACAGGACAAGCCACAAATAAGGAATAATAAAAGGCTTGAATGTTTCAAATATTGCTATTCTCAGTCATCCTTCAGTCTCCAGGGGGAATCAAAAGAAAACAGGTGGTACTACTTTAAGATTATCATATTAAGAGAGGCCAGATAAATTGCACAGTTACACAACTCAGAATTCAGCTTAAAGAATGCAGTTAGTTAGTTCTTTAGCTGGTAATCAAACAACCCAGTCTATGAAGCCACTTTGTTTACACTTCATAGTTTCTTACTGCCCTAATAAAATAAAGACAACAATAGGAGGAGGATGAAGCAGAGAAGCTGCCATCAAGAAGAACTGAACAGATCACATAGTATGGATTAGAATATTTCTCAAACTGTTCTCATCTATAATTGTACAGGAACCAGCACAGAACAACTGTTAAAATCAAGCAGCCATAATAGTTTCCATAACAGGTCCAACTCACAGAGCAAGAACTTGGGGATATCATGTTCAGCCAAGCACTCTGCAGCTCCATATGCTTCCATCTCCTACCAGGAACTGCTCTGCGAGCAACACTTCCCATACACAACTTCATGCATTCAACCTGCCAACTCTCCACAGGCCACATATAATTGCTCACTAACCTTATCCATTTGCCTCCCTCACTTTCCCCTTACACTACTGTTCCGGGTAAACCAGAAAAAAGGCAAGAGGTAAAACTGTTACAAATATTATAAATACAGACTGTTACTTATATGGACATGCATTTAAATCCTCATAGCAAAGTCCATTGCATCTTACTTAACACAGGGAAAAGAAGGTCCATTCCAGTTATTCTTCAAATGCAAATGTTTAGAGTGTGCTCAGGTGAAGTGTCATGTCTGCTAGGTCTGTTCTTTCACGCATAACTTTGTATCTACTTGAGATGCTGTTGGAGAGTATTTCTTGGAATACACAAACCTCTCATTTGAAACATCTCCAGCCACCATCCCCAAGTTGTAAGTAGGCCGGTCCAAAATCTATTCATATGAGAAAAAAAATAAAAAAAATAAAAATTAAGCCCTACAAATTCACCTCTAAGCTTTAGACTGTAGGATGGGTTAAATCCCATACAGATGATGAAGATATTTTGATTCTGACTATCAGTTTATATTTTATTTTACCAGTAAAATTATGAACATCCTAATGTTTTTACAATGGAAGTTCAGTGGAAAATATTTTAAAACAGCCCATCGAACAAAAAAGTCAACAACCCATGTCATTCTGCAACACTGTTGCAAAACACCATCAATTGGCAGTAAAATCAGTTGTTTTTGAGAAACAGAAGAAAGCCCTGGATTCCAGCAAGCTAGGAATGGAGAGTGACAACAAGGGAACTGCTGTTTGAACAGTCTGTGCTCCTTGTCCATGTGCTCTTCAGCTTTCAGAGAAGGGTAAGACATGCAGTGCCTACAAACAAGTTAGCTCATTTCAGGTAAAAAAAAAAAAAGAAGGTTCATTTGCTCTTTGACTAAACATCCTGTAAGTAAGATGTGAGGAAGAGGTGGTCTCTCTCAATTGCACAACAGCACTATGGGCACCTCTAAGACAGAACATCAGCCCAAGTTTTAGGATACAGAAACTTGAACATTAATCAAAGTAGAGAACTTGATGTGCACAAACAAGCTGCTGTAAATCCCTTTTCGTCATTTAGCATCATATAGACATTGCAATAAAACACAATTTTATAACATAAGTAGCCAGGGAGCCTGAGAAAAATACCACCACGCTCTTTAAGCTAAGGGACATGAAGGAAATGGCTATGAACTACACGTGAAAGAAATAAAGCTGGAAATTAGAGGAAGATTTCCAAACATCATTAAACTTTTAGGAAGAGCTACCGAACAGTAGCAGCAAATAAAGAAAAAAGCCACCCAACTGTTTCCTAATGAAGGTTGGCTTGTTAATTAATGTAATTATATGCTGTCATTGTCTGCAATATCTGGACATTGGTATCAGCTATCCAATCTACCTCATGTTCTTTTGTTGCTTGCTGAGAATGGTATTAATATCCAATATGTTAACATAAGCTTCAGGAAAGCATATTTCACAAGGGTGTTGAGCAACTCTTCTCACCAAAATGTTTCAAACATCCCCCTTACTCAAAACCAGACGCCAGGAGCAAAAGGCAGCAGACAGATTTTTCAGACTATCAGCATACAGTGGCTAGAGAGGTGAATCTAGATTGATTTTAATGACAGCTACTGAGCAGACACCTCTTGAATTGTAAGTGCAGAAACAAAGCTGCACTGTGAGAACCTGCTGGGTCTCAGTGATTTTGAATATTCTTCACAGCAAGCTTAACATTGCCCTGTTTTTTAGGGATAAAGAGTCCTCACAAAATTGAGTCAATTCAAGCCTGCTGAATCCAATTTCATTAACAGAATCACACCTAATTCAGGTAGGATTTAAGATTACTGTATTCTGATTTACAGGTGAGATGAACTGCTCTGGGAGAGGGAAGTAGAGAAAGAAGTTTCAGCTATGTCTTTCACCTTTACAAAATTCTCCTTTGTCTGTTATTTACAAATGTCATTAATTTTAAACAGAGATAATTTATTTAATAGAAGAGTACTGTAGTTATTGAGATACCATACATGTTTGGCTGCCTGTAGAAACCAACAGAATACCCAAGCTACTGGCATAAATTGGCTGCCAGAGAGCTGCTATTTTTAATGTCTAAAAAAAAAAAAAAAAAAAAATAGACTAATCATAGGACAACTGGATGCTTTGATGAAATTATCATTGCAGAACATCTTTCTCAGAAAGGTGATAGTGAATCAGCACAAAGGAACTGAAGTACTCTGTTATCTCAGAGGCAGACTTACTTTACTACGTGTTTGCATTTAGTATTTTAAAATATGTTAGACTGTCTTGAGTTATAATTCAGGCAACAAGAACTTCCTGACTTTATTCATTTAGTCCATATTATTTCCTAAAGAGACAGATTTGTATAGATGAACAACTCTCACTGCGGTATCTCATACAAATGTGGATACAATCAATGACAAAATAGAAGACTAGACAGACCAATGGTGAGTTCCGCTTTAGCAGTTCCCATGTTCCCCTGAGTCATAATTGCCCATATTATCAAATATGTACTATCTTTTGTGTAACTGGAAATGGTTATGAATAACTTTCTCTTGTATGATATATTGTCTCTATCACTGCCCCGTTTAATTTTCATTTTTCTAAGTGCTGCAGCAAAATAAACATTAATATCCATAAACACTTCAGCAGTTTTCACCCACGCGTATCTACTCAAACTTTCTAAACCAAATAATTGTGTTATCTTCTTCTTTCTCTTTCATTATGCGCCCACGGAATTCAGCCTTTATATGCCAAACGTCCTCTAGTTTTTTCTTCTCTTGCCTTGTAACTTTAAAAATAATATTGTTCCTCAAACAAAATCCCTTTGGAGATAATGTGACATCTACTTATGTGCCCCCTGTTGGCATAAAAGAACGAAACTTTGCTGCTTAACTGGACATGAAACCATTTTTAAAGAGTATTATCTAAGTAAGGAACTTTGTTTAATTATCAGTTCCAGTAACATACAGCTTTACAAGTCATTTTCCCCTATGAACTAATTCTTCCCTAACTCTAATTCACTAAGTTGAGAATAGGTATTCATGTGTTTGTCCTTTTGCTCTCTTCAGAATCTGCTCTTCAAAGAATGACAAAAAAAAAAAAAAAATGAGAAGCAGCTCATTTACTTTGCTCTTTAGAGCCCACATTATTCACTATTTATGAGCATTCATGGAGATATTTGTGAATACCAAGAGTTCAATGGCTTGGAGCATGAATGATGATTCATCTGAAAGTTTGCATTGCAACTGGATCATCTTCTACTGAATATCTACCACTTTTCACTGATAATTCTTCATCTCAAAAATGGCCACCATGGAAAAAGCCAAATCAATATCATTTAGTGACCAATAATCTCTTTTAACAAAGAAATACCATGTTTAAACACCAGTTGAATTCCAAGGTAATACTTTCTTGACTTCTATCACCTTTGGAAGTAACAGAACTGGATTGTATCTGCCCCAAATAACTGGGATTTGGGGTTCTTTTGGTTTTTTTTTTTATTACTTTTGGTGGGATTTCTTGGGATTCTGGGGGGCAGTATGTGGTGGTTTTTAACTAAAGAAATACTCTACTTCAGGAATCTGTTGATCTGTCTTTACCACATTATGTTTTTTAAAGCTTTAAATTTTATCTTGGACAGGTTTTCAGTGTGTCTTCCTAGTATTTCTAAAGTTGTTTGGGGCAGGTGATATATGGAATCAACAGCCTACAGTCCTGTTTAGAAGAATCATCTATAGCATGGTTTTCTGTAATTGCCGGCACTGGGCATAATCATAAGCTATCATCTTCCTACAAAGCAAAAGTAGCATTTGCAGAAAATACTGCTTACATTTAAAATCAATATTTATCTGAAGCAAATAATCTGACCAGCTCTGCTTCTCATATTCCATATCCCCTGTTCATAGACATACCTTCAAAGATAAATGTGTCTAGACATAAAAACAGATAAGCCTTAATGTCACATGGACAACACTGGTAAATTCCCAAAGATAGTAGTTTTATTTTGTAGCATATTGAGCCAGGACAGTTAACAGCTACAATCCCTGCTGGCAACTTGTCAGTTTGGCATTTTTATTTCAAAGCCACATATGGTTCCCAAGTACAAAATAAACATTAATTATGTCTTTCTGTGCCTTTTTATTATGTACTTCTCTAGTCTTCTCTGGGATTTGGGGGTGTGTTTGTTTATTTTACTATAACCAGAGTACCAACCATTCCCATTTCTGCAGAAGTCTGTTACTGGCTCCTGTGGTGTTGGGTTTTGTGGGGGTTTTTTGTTTGTTTAGGTTTGGGGTCTTTTGCTGCTGTTTTGGGTGGGGGGTTTGGGTTGGGATTTTTTTTTGTTTTGTTTTGTTTGGATGGGGGATTGTTTTGGTTTTTTTTTTTTTTCTGTTGCTTGTTTGGGGTTTTTTAAGACAAGCAATTATAGTCTTACTTTGCAATACATGCGTTGGTAAGTGAGATATTTATATACATGCACATATATATAAATATAGGTGTCTCTTCAGATACTCAGATTGCTTCTTTTGGATAATTAATACCAGAATGCCATCAAATGTGATATGTTCCAAGATGACATAAGGCTATTATATAGAGAACTTTAGATTTTTAAAAGTCTGTATGCTCATGTTAACTATATAATGCTAATTAACACAGAAAGAAAACAATGAAGACACATCATATTAAGATTTAAACTGAGGTTACAGTTTTGTTGGTTTACCTCACCCCTAATGGTAATAACAAAAGCAAAACAGTATCTTTTATAGCCAAAGGTCTGTAGTCTCAAATTCTGTTACATTTGCATTTAGTCTTCTAATATGCTTTAAGTATATTTATTCCCTTTGGACTTTGAGGGGGTTTTTGACTGCAAAGCGCATTTCAACCTTTTTTATTTTTCTGAATGCCTTTCAGTACAGTGATTGAAAAGCAAAAAATACTGTTCCAAGAAGGTGCCATTATTATTCAAATGTGGTTAAGTCAGAGACATAAACAAAACCAGGACCATTAAATATGTCAATACTCAATTTTTCCACCAATTTTTTCTCATTATAACATTTCTAATTTTTCTGACTTGATACCTCATGACCTAATGACACGAGTTAAAAAAAAAAAAAATAGGCAAGATATGTGATTGTGAGGGAGAAGTTATTCTCCTGCAGAGAGATAATATGAAATGCTACTGAATACTGCAGTGTGGTGCCATTTTCATTTCACTCTTTTTACTGTTCAGCTTTTAGGAAGCACAGCTGATTTATTGTTTCTGTCTCACAGGAGCTGGTCAAGACAAACCTGGAATATAAATATAACCTTTGTGGTCTAGACAGTGCTTCACAGCCTTCTTAGCCTATAACTCAATTCCAGCAATTTGGAATTCTTCCTGGCATTTTCCCACCTCTTTTATTGCTTGTAAAGCCTGGTGCATACAAGTGCCTTACAGGTTGGACAGTGCTGCCCTAGCAGGGAGGCCCTGGGCACAGGGTCAGCAGACAGATTTTCCCAGGTGTACCATTTCTTACTACACAATCTCATGCAACTGAATTATGTGTTTTGCTGCCTCCCCTCCTTTCCTCTGCAGTCCCTTTAGACCTCAGTATTTTTACAACATCTATCTAGAAGAATAGCACCCTTGTCTCTATAAAGACTAAAGCACTAAGCAAATAATATAATCAGATATCATTGCTTTATTTACAGCTCAGTATTAATGTCAATTGTGGCACTCATCAATTGCTCTGTTTGTACTGTGATTATCTCATTCAAATGGCAGTGCTCACAGGAAATCTTTATGTTAGCTCTATTGAAGACGGTCTGCAACTTTGTTTATAAGACAAAATGGCATAAAGCAAGGGAGAAGAAATAAGAACTCTTGTTTGCAAAGGATCAAACAAGACTACTATACAACAGTGTTCAAGTGAGTGAATCAGGAACACAGTTCCTCCCCACACAAACTATCTTAAAGAAAGGGCCTGTGTAGAGGCCAGTTTTCCAAGTGGATGGGAGAGCACAGGTCACTGTGGTAGCTTCCCTAGAGCCAACAGACATGGTTCTCACCCAAAGACCTAGATCTCTCATGCAACCTCACTTGGATCTACAGAGAGCTGATTAATTGAAAAGCTCAAGTGCTAAACTCTTCTGTGTCAAATCTGTTTTGCAAACATTGTAAACAGTCTGTTACTTTCGATCACTTGTCCTCTAGCTTCCACTTGGTGATATAATAGAGGCAACAACTCTCAATTTCACAGTCTTCTCCAAGGTGATTTGAAGCATTTCACCAGAGTACCTCCATGAGGACTTCCATGATCACAATGAGTGAATGAATGAACTCAGGGACCCAAAACAACTACTTTAGGTCCAGTACTTCATGTCACTGCCCTGAAACCTGCGCAAAAGCACTGTTGGGGAAAGTGAATGATACACCCACAGTTCTGTTGCATAAGGAGAAAGGGAAGGAGATATATGTGATGTAGATGAGACATCAGAACCATGATTTTTTTTCTTTTGTTTCCAGTTCTCAACCTTGCACACTAAGCATCAACGTGGATCCCAGCCAGCTTAAAAAAACCAAAGTGGTTACTGCAGACTTGATGAATCAGAGCCATTTTTAAAAACATGTGCTTCTCTTCCCACTCTTGCACACTTTGCTCTTCTCTCCCCACTTATCCTACCTAGCGCCCTTTCTTTCAATTTAGTTCTGCTTTCGCTCCCATCTCCTCCTGGCAGCCCCTTTCTCTTTACCCACTCCAAACACATTTCCACCATCATCGTCACTCTCTCCCTATATCTCCACTTGTTCATAAATGTGTCTTTGGTTTTTTCCCTCTCAAAATCTTTCACTGTCTCCTTGCGCCCACACTCCCTATCCACTCCCTCTTAAATTATACATTCATCTTACAAATCCAGCTTTGTAACTACCATCTCTGTTCTCCCACTTCACACTTCCTTCTATATATACTTTCCATGGCACACTTTGTGCTAGTATCTGCTTTTGCGGTCAAGATCGGCTGTGACCTCTCTTCCTCGGCCTAATCCTTTTTTTTTTTTTTTTTTTTTTTCCTTCACTGAAGTCCCACCAGCAACAAGTCCACATCTGTGGACTAGTGGAGTTGCACTTAGAATTGTACAGCGAAACGAATATGTATGCCGAGAGCTTTGGGGAGCTCTGAGGAGGGAAACCAGAGCTGAGTCTATCACCAGGCACAAACATCTTCAGTGCTGTGGACACCAAACACATGAACAACCAAAAGATGGGGAGAAGCCTGGTGTTTTAGCCCTGCAACCCACCCTGTACCTACTAGCAAGCAGCATGTCTCCAGATTATCCAGGCTTGCTCCAGACCCCAGCTGATGAGGTGTTGCTAATACACAAAGCTCCATCCTCAGTTTGGGTGAAAAGCCACCTTGGGGTGGTGCAACTGGAGAAAAGGCGGAATGGGTTCTTCTAGCACCAGCTCCAGCACAGTCTGGAAGGAGCCCTCACCAGTACCCTCCTAAAGGAAGCAAGCCCTGTTAGCCTGAATCTAGGTCTCCTAGCTCTAACCCATGGGCCTTGAGATAAAAGATTGATATTTAGAGATATCAATTAGATTTGCACCCCCTTAATATGAAAGACTCCTAGATCATAGTTCTGAAGAACTAGGACCCACCTTGGCATCGTGCATAAGGATTAATGGACAGAACCAAATCTGCAAAGTCACAACAAAATACTTCTCCTTACTTTAGTCTCCAATACACACTTATGTTAAGCCTTCAAGGACTAGTGTTTCAGAACCTTTCTTATATGATGAATGCTCATAATCATGTCAAAACTCCTGTCTTTTCCTATAAGCAGATATAATCTGCTGCTGCAATTTTTATGAAGTACCAGGTCAAAATTTTAGTCAGAGAAACTCCCATGAAATACATGATCTTCTCTGTAAGTAGCCAAGTTAATAAGAATTGATGAATATACATATTGCAAATAATAAATTACAAGAGCATTAACTGTCTAAAAAACCCACATCCCATCCATACCCACAACCAACACTTAACTGCCATACAGTAACAATTTACTGTTTGTTTCTACAGTTTTCCATGCAGGTTTTCTCTCTACCTGCCTGAATTGAGTATAAAACATACCACAAGCTCTACAACAGGATTGTTTTTTTGTTCAAACTCCTTGTATGAAAAAAGAGAAGTAGTTACTAGAGCAATTTGTAACCAATAAAAACACCATTTAAATTGAGAAACACTTCTCTGGGAAAGAAAACCACCTGCTGACTAGAGTCTGAAATTTTCACATCCTTTTTCTGCTTAGGGTGGATTTCTGTCTCATGCTTTAAAAAAAAAAAATATAAAAATCTATATTTATTAAGAAATATCATTAATCGCATCCCTGTGTTAATTCATACTCTCAGACACTACAAACTCTGGGGGACTGATCCTGCATGAGCAATTTCTCTACAAAGTTAACACTGTCATTTAATTCCTTATCCTTTTGAAAACCATTCATTATCACTAGATTTCACTTAGTCCATTACAAAACATCTGCCATTTGGACACTTAACTGGAAAACAAATAAATTTTTGGTTTATGAAATAGCATTAAAAGTATGTTGTTATTATTATAACATTTTCTGTCAGTTTCTTTGCTAAAACCTTATTTCTCATGCCTGCATTTAGAATAATTATATATCCAAAGGTTTAAAAATGAATTGAAAACAACAAATCACAAAACAAAAAAAGGTATGAACGTGTTGGATAAAGAGAATAAATCACTGCCATGGATAATGAAGGTACAGTTTGTGAGTTTATGTACACGTCCCTGGAACGAGGATGACTGTTACAGATGTCAGATTAAGCTCATGATGCTTCATGATCTCCTCCTCCTGCCATCTCAGCTGCACCAGATGCACACCACTACAGGCAATAAGATGTAGAGCGATGATTAGACACTGGCATGTTCACTATCCCCAAAACACAGCCACCCATAAGACAGAACTTAAACTGTCCCGTCTCCCCCAGCACAATCTCACAGGAAAGTCATGTCCTCCCATGTATCACTGAGGTTTTCTTTGGTCTTCATCCATAAAAAAAAAAAAAAAACATCCCTACAAATAACATTGTATGCAACTTTGAGAGAACTGGTTTCAGATGAGAATGAACTAGTCCAAGATCCTACCACAAGATAAACAGTGCTCAATCTGCAGGGCCAAACAGACCAATAGGAGCTAGAAACACTAAATGAGGTATGGATTCTTAAGGAAATTATAGTAAGCTATTCCATCAAAATATTAATAACAGCTGTGTTAACTCAGTCTCAGAAAATTTATTTCTGCTGTAAATCCATGTGGACTAATTCCTTCAGTCTGAAGCGTAAAGTACTCCCCAAATACAGTGACAAAAATAGATTGAGGATCTTCAATTAACTGTCATTTTTAAAAACCTGTTGAAATGCATGCCTTAGCTTTTCTTCATACATAAGCTCATCTTTTTCTTTCTATCAATAATACCATTCTCTTCTTCCTTCATGTTCTCTGGTTTGTAGCTACAAAAATCAAATAATGAACTAACATGGCTGGCATATACAAAAAAAGATAGAAGCAGATATATTCCTCAGAGATATACAAAGACTGTCTTCAGTCTTAACAAAAATGGGGCTTCCTGCATTTCTAATAAATGCTCCTACAGCATTTGCATATACATAATATTCTGGTTGATCTCCAGCAAAAAATCAATTATTTGTCTGTCTGTACTAAGTGCATATTACGTATTCCGTAGGAAAATGGGGGATACTTTGATAGCAGCATTTGATTACATTTCGAGAAAAGCAGAACAATACAATATATCTTTGTGCACTCTGAAGTAATGCAGTATTTTCTAGATTCATATTTTGATACACCCACATGCATTTTATTGTCAGTGTATGAAATGTAGACATAAAAAAAAATTGGCTGCAATAATTCAATCAATATTTTTCTCAAATTACATGTCACTTGAGTGATACTTTAAAACATCATTATTCTGAGAGCTGAGATCTTTATTTAGTCCACCTCTCCCAGTTGTACCAACTAGTCTGAAAGTTTTAAAGAAATTAAATTTACAGATTGTTATGAATTTCTTTCCTAGCTATATAGCTTCCTATACTACCATACATACTTTCCTTTAAATCAGTCTACAGCATGTCTCCTGAGGTAACTTAACATAGATTCCTGTCACTTCGGGCAAACTACCTGAATTTCTGTTCTGAAGTTAACTCAAACATCTCTATTTTTTTTTCTTCCTTCTATTCAACTTACCAAACTCCAAATCATCCAGTACAGATTCATCCTTAAAGTAACTTGGTCCATAATTATGTTGCATTTTACCACTCAGTAAAATGAAGCATGGGATTAATGAGAAGCTGCCTCAGGATATTTCTGGACTTAAGAATCAATACCTGTATGTACTCAAGAAGCACAAATCAATGATAACCATAGAACAGGCAACATTGCCTATGAAACTACAAGACCAGACTTTAAAGGTATAGCAATCAAAAAAAAAAAAAAAAAGGCTGTGTTTCTCTCGTTTTATCAGTCTTCTCATATAATCAAAACAGAAACTAATATATATAGGAACCATAAGGAAGCCACCACACCGGTGGAAATTTCTAAAAATATAAATTATTTTCTAACTAATGTGTGCAACCCTCTTTCTTCCTAGGACACATGTATTCACCTGGACTAAATACACTCCTATGAAACTATTAATTTAATGTGGACTGGGGGGGGGGGTGGGGGTGGGGAAATCACCTCAAGGCTCAATTCTTGAGCCACTTTACAAATAAGGAAAACAACATATATGAAACCCTCCACTGTACAATCAACAGTCCTAAAAGGACTGAATCCTTGGAGATACAGTGGACAAACAGCATCCTAGATTTGCTCTTCATCAGGTGCTGGAGTCAGTTTTGGTTTTCTTTGAACAACCTCAATGAAATAAAACAAGTTTTCTCTCTTCTCATTCCTCCTAAAATAGTTATGTAGCTATTTGAATAATTAATATTGACTCCATTATGCATTATACAGAAGGGTTCTCAACAATTAAATATGCTTTCATACCTCTGGGTATCCAGAAGTTCTTCATGTACACCTCTACAGAATATTATTAAAATGACACGAAGGCAATTTAATACATGTTAAGTAACATCGATATTCAGGTATTACCACATTGCAAAAATGCATCCATGGTTTCTATCTGAAAATGACCCAGATTCAAAATATGGGAGAGCAGACAAAAAGGAGGATTGCAGCATTTCTTGAGCCAAAAATTTTGCTATTTTCTGCAAGTTTATACAACACTGCATAAATGAAAAATAGTAAGATCCCTCTGTTTGTCCTGGAGAGTTTGGACCCTGGGTCCAATACAGTAGAGGAAAAAAAACTACAGAATTAGTTCAATATTTAATCTCCACCGGTATTTTTACTAGAGTATGACAATGTCGTGGTTTGAGACTGGTCAGCAGCCAACCACCATGCAGCCACACTCTCTCCCTTCTCTTCCAGCAATAAAAAGGGACAGAGAGCCAGTCTTGGGGTTCGAGATAGGACTGGGATGGGGAAAAAATCCCCCTTTATGGGCATGAGCAAAAGGCAGACTCGTTAGGGGAAGAAAAAAAGAACATACATTTTTTACAGACACTAACAACACTTAACAGAGTAGGACAGTGAGAAGCATTGCCACATCTTGAGAACACCTTCCCCCCACCCCACCCTTCTTCCTGGGCTCAGCTCTGCTCCCGATATCTCTACCTCCTCCCCCAGTGGCGCTGGGGCAGGGAATGGGGGGGTGCAGTCAGTGTTGCCGCTGCTTCCATATTCAGTGGGGGGAGCTTCTGGAACTTCTTCCTCCTGCTCCATCGTGGTCCCCCTCTCACAGGAGACAGTCCTCCACAAACTTTCTCCGATATGAGTCTCTCTCACGGGCCGCAGCGTTCCCCACACTGCTCCGTCATGGGTCACTAACTTCCTCCGACTGGATTCCCTCCCACGGCTGCAGCCCTTCCCGAGCTGCTCCGGCGTGAGACACCCCCACATGCTGCAATCCTCCCAGCACTGAATTACAGCAGCGGGGCTGCCTTTTCCCACGAGACCCCGGCCTTCTTTGGGCACAGCACCTTGATCAATCAGGCAAAAACCAAAGGCCACAAATCAGTGTCTGCTCTACCGTAGATCTCCATGGGTGGCAGGGGGGGGCCGCCCTGCCATCTCCCCACAGGATACAGGGGGGTCTCTGCTCTGGCACACCTCCCCCCTCCTTTCTTCCTCCGCTCCTCCACTGACCTTGGTGTTCACGCAGCTGCAGCAACTCCTCCTCACCAGTCCCACTGCCCGTCACCACGTCCCTTCTTAAATACGTTCTCACAGAGGCGCAGCTGATGGGCTCAGTTTTGGTGCAGAGGCGGAGCTGACTTGGAGCTGGGGGAGCTTTGAGAAGCTTCTCACAGGGGGCTGCCCCGATAGCCCCCTCCCCTGCCACCAAAAAACTCCACCACTCACTCAACCCAGGACAGTCAACATGTCTGTATTTAATAAGTAAGCTCATCCTTCAAAGTTTATTTTCTTCAAACATTACATGAAAACACAACTTTGTGCAAATAAGCACAAGCTGAAGCTAAGTTCCAAATTTAGTTACTGATGATTGCCAGTGACTCTCTTTCTTAGTGATAGGCAGAGTAGATACAGACAGAATATACTGTTATCAGTAAGCACCAAGACAACCAAATTTACCAACCACAAACTCTAAGTCCTGCACTAATCATTGTAAATTTCATTGTTGATCTAGACAGAAGCAGAATTTGGTTAACTTTGGGATCCAGCCAGCTGTGAAACATGGTCCACTGTGTTAAATAGTATTTTTTACTGCACAATGTAGCTTCATGGGCTATGTGCTGTGTTCATGGGATTTATCTAAAAGCTCCAAAGGTAAAAAATCTGAAAAAAAATAAAACAGCAATAGAAAATTAATATACAGATGTACACATCTTAGTTGTAAAAACCTACTCAAAGATTTTGGGATCATGTAGTTCAAAAGTCATAGAAAAAGAGTTTTATTAGCACTTTCTAATGCTGTCTCAGGCAGCTTCATCCCAACTGGTATAGTAATATATTTTTGCTTCCCTTAACTTACACATGTGCGTTCAGGCACAAGCTGAATTTGAACAAAATCTACATGACTTAATTGAAAGAAACATTGTACAAGAGGGGTTATTTTAGACCTAAAACAGATACAGACATAATTCCTGGCCTTGCTCTCTGTGGTCCAAGTGCTACAACATGTCACATGCTCCAGAAAGCTTACTGGCAAGGAGATCTGGATGGTTTCACAGCTACAGTGGGATGTAGGTAGGCTTCCTGCACTGCTGAGTCCATGCAAAATCCAGTTATGAGATCTGTAATAGATGTTATTGCCTCCCTTCCTCTAGCAAGCAGGTCACCCACAGCCACAGAGGCATGGCAGCCCTATTACGACTCACATGATGTAGCACCTCCAGACTGCTTGTGAGATATGAGCACATCATGACTGACAGGCTGCCCGTTCTTGCATGGGAGTTTATAGCAAATGGACTGTTCTGGAAAACAAGTGTGATTTTTGAGAAAAGAAGAACCAAAATATAACAACTTCAGACCTTTCACTTTCAGGAAAAAAATGCCTTTGTGGGATCTGTAGCTCTCGTGACTCTCATCCTGACTTTATTTTGTGGTTCAGATGCCACACAAACTTACTTCCTGTGATGTATCATAGTTTCCAATGCTGTTATAATAAAAATAAATAAATAAATAAATAAATAAATAAAGTGTGAATAGTTTAAAACTCCATTTCCTATCAAAAAAGGGCCTTGGTGATTTCTTTTGACCACTGTCCTTTTAAACCTTTTCACCTCGGTGTAAAAACAAAACACTTCTCATGCTGTGTTTAATATTTACACTTGACTCTTATCACAAGGAGACATTTGCAGTGGGACAAGGTTAACATTAAAGTGCTTTTTTCCCCAAGACGACTATAGTAATTATATCAAATGCCACAGCACCTAATTGCCCTCCTTCAAACAGTGGCATTTTATCAAGATCTTCAGCACACACAGAGACCGCAGATATACGAGACAGACTACGGGGGCAGCAGCTCCTTCCCCACCTCCCATCACGCACATCACTCACTGTGCATGCACACACACATCGTGCCACGCATCAGAGGAGAAGCTTCACCTTCCTAACTTCCATTCAGGTCAGGGATATGTATGTTACCATTTCTAAGGACAAGAAGCCACGCATTTCTGCTTCTCTATATAATTCAGTAAAGGCTGCTCATCATTTAACAAATGAATTGGCTGTGGTCTGCCTAATAGTTATTTTACATATTCTCTAGTGTACTTAGAGATCTAGATATAGAATTGAGCAATCGACTCATGCATCTGCAATACTCTCCAGAGTACTGTGAGTCTTTAAAGCAATGGCTTACCAACCGAGCTGTACATATTACAAAACACAGCAACACAATCTTAATATTATCATCACATGATAAAATCCTATTCAACACTCAGACTGTGGGCTCAGTGAAGCACTCATTGTAGACCGCAACAATTTGTTTAAAGATACAAAGGAAAGAAAGAAGAAAACATAAATTTATCAATCCCCTCACAAGCACATTTAATTTTAGGTAGATGAGGATATATAAGGAAGCATTTCCTTTGTGATTTAAAAATAATTATTCTCGAGTTTCTCAGTATCAGCTAGCCAGTGTAAGCTTGCATATGAACAAGGAGCTAAAAGATTATGCAGAAATTAGAATAAAACTAAGTCCCCAGTTACGCTTTTTAAAGGAAAAACACTTTAATAGGTTAATATAATGTTGCACAACACCTGGCCTAGCAAATACCATCAACCATTTGTAGTGTGTTTTTAATGCGTATTACTACTTGATTTCTATACATTTAGATGGGAAACAAAGGTAATCTTTTCTTCATTCGCTTTTTCAATTTTCTAAGTGATAACAGAAAATTTACTGTACTTGAAATTGATATGCAAGCAAAACAGCTACATCATCTCCAGCATGGTTTAAAACAATTCCGTGGCTTGAGCTCCATGTTGTTTCAGAGCATACAGAAGCAGCTTTGATAAACAAGAATTCCAATAAGCTGTACAGGTCAGGCATATTTTCATTTTTTAATTTTTCCAAAAATGACATTCAACAAATACCTTTGAAGTCGTCTAAGGAATACTGTTTCTTATTCTGAATAAGACAACACTGTCATTTCTTCAAAGGAAGGTTAGAAAGGACTGACAGAATAGCACTAAAATCCCTAAAGAAGGGATTAGCATTTGGGGGGAGGGTGGGAAGCAAGGACCCAAAACCTTATCATTATTTAATATCATTAACATTGTTATTTATTTTGACGTTTACTTATCTTGTCATGTTTCAGGAATAATTTTCCCTACATTCTGTTACAACTTCAAGAAGTCCGAAAATATTCTCAGAAAACAGGTAGCCAATCTCAGTAGCTTTTTACTTATGGGCTCTTGCCAGCCTCACGGAGGATTTGAATTTCACAGCATCCACTTTCACCCTCTTCTTTTTACCCTCTCCTCATACCAAGGATGAAGATGCTTCCTCTGACTTCCCCCAGGGAATACTTTATCGGAAACATGATGCCTGACTGCATTAAACAAAACACACAGAAAGCAAATGGGAGATGCTAGAGCACAAAGAGAGGTTTTGTTTCTTTCTTTCGATGGCTCCAAGAGAAGCAGAATGGGACAAAAATTAGTATTTTTTTTCTAATTCTCAAAGTGGCACAGACAGGAACCAAATTAAGTTCCCCCAACATCAGGATTTTATATATGCTCCACACCATACTGTTCCACATGTATTTAGTCATCACTCCAGATTTTAACAGTTACAGATGAAGAACACTTCACATTTTGTGGGTCCCTAGTTAATGAAGAAAGAGCTATTTATAATGAAGATGTTTATATGCTCTTAGTACTTACTGGTTACATATAAAGTAAAACATATGCAAAAAATTGTTCAGTTTTTCCTCAAGAAAGGACGTGTTAAAAATGGCCACAATGCTGTACCCTGAATGACAGAATAGGGAACTAGTTACACTTTATAACTGTTTAATTGATCTAGCTAGGTAACATTACAATAGTTACATATCTTGTGTGTTCAACCCTAGTGATCACCGTGCGACATTATGAAATTGCTTTTCCAGAAGCACAGAGTTATGAAAATTACATGGGGGGAAAAATTTTGTGGCATCTCCGTCCCACTTTACCCAAACTCTGTTTCTTCTGCATCTGGGATGCGTTAGCACTAACATGTCCCAGCAAACAAGGCACTTGCACTGTGGTTCAGGGAATCTCTGCGCTGCGGGCAGGGATCTGCTGCGCCTGCCTTCACAAGTCAGTGTGCCACCTTCTACATCCTTCATCGTAAGAGCGACAGATGCTTGGGAGTTGGATAGTACATCACCTTGTATTTCTACTTCCCAAATGCTTGAAGCCCTGATTTCACTTGAGGCTTGTAGGTGTTAATGAAATATAGATGACAATGCAGACACTGAGCTTTAAGTGTTTCCCAAAAATGTAGCTGAAGGATACGACTGAAATGATACAGAATTCATTTGTCCTACAAGACTTCTTAATGTCTTGCACAGACCTCACATTTTTAGATGAGAATGCTTTGAAGTCAGAGCAAGAATCCTTCTCCCATAAGCAACTCAGCTGAAAGTAATTTACTTGAAAGGCTTAATCAATTCGCCTTTTGAATGCATCTAACTTTGCAGCAAAGCAACATTTCAGTGATGGAATACAGAAAAGCATAGTGGAAAGGTTCCTTTCAATTACAACATTTTAATTTGATGGAACAAAGTTTGTCTTTTGCAGACTAGATTGCTAGCTAGAAATACATTAACTTCTGGGAGAAGAAATTTCTGTCACATCATTCTAACATGTTTGTCAACCACCTAATGTCTGTGCTGGGATAACATAAAGTTATCTGAATTCTCATACCTTCACTGAAGCCATCGGTCATCCTTTAGACACTAAAAATACCCAGAAGATCAATCTGTAGCAAGGAAGATAGCAAGGTGATGATCAAGACAGGCCCTGAGTATTTTGGGCTGCACAGCAGCAGCTGACACAGCTTTATTCTTTCCATTTCCACAACTTCTTTAATGCACTGGTTGAACAATCTCTGGTAGTCATACACTAGGTAAAATACCTTTTCTCAGGCAAAGCTGAATTGGATCTTCATTCCTCTTACCACCATTTTCCACATTCCACTAAAATCAGTACTATTTTGGACTCTAAGAAGGTAGAACTTGGTCTGCCATATGTGCAAGGTCCATTGAAAGTTCATACTTAGTCAATGTTTTCTACCTGATAATGGCTGGGCTGTATCCAAAGCTTTTATCTATGTAGATATTATTTGCATATGGCTTTAGGCATGTATATATGAATGCATACCTAGATAGGTAGATAGATATAACCTCAGATAGCTTGATAACTTTGGCAGAGCATAAAAATGAACAGTGAATGCTCCAGAATTTTGATGCAAATGAGGGGTTTAGAGAACTCAAACCCAAAGACATCTGCAATATAACGGTATAAACAAACAACTTTACACACAGCATTTATTTGCAGCACTGTATCAGACCGAAATATGGAGATTAATATCATATATAGTACAGTATAGTAAGAGGCAAATAAAGCTAAATAAAGAAGTATAGAGAAATGCTGAAAAATAAAAGAAAATGGCTTTCAAAAGACAGCATAAAGTAGGAGAGTGTTGTGAATTATGTTAATATTTAATCAATAAAAATAAGGCAGGAATGACTTAAAGAGAGGAATGACAAAAATTACATAGTCAAAAAAATACTAGAAACATATTAAGTAGCCATGGATGAAAACAAACACTAGGAGTAAACATAAGTACAGGACCACAAAGGAAATCATGAAAGATACCTGAACAACCACGTGCCTAGAGAATAAAAGTTAACCAAGGAGGTACGTGGAAGAACAGTGTGCCTAGACTCAGAGGTACCTGGAGGTTAAATCAGATTTGGTAGCAGAAAGGAAGTAGAGAAGACCATCACATGGTTAAAGAGTGGAAATTGAACAACCTGAGGAAATACTTCCAATAGTAACCTCTCAGCCAATTCTGAAGGATACAGTGGACATATTGATAAAATCTTCATAAGTGTATAGGGAGAGGAAAAAAAATATATGAGAAGGAAAATTCTCAGATAACAGATCTTCACAAACGCAGTGTCTAGATAGAAATTCCATTGATTACAAGTAAACTACATTTTAGACTACATCTTCAGTTCAAGTAAAGAAAGTACCAGATACAAATTTACAACAGATTAGATTCAGGTAGGAAATATAAAGATCTAATACCTACCTCACTGTCACAACAAAGAGGAATGAATGGCATTTATTTCTGTATAGACTTCATAGACTTTCACAAAGGTTTTCAGAAAATTTATGGAACAAATATAGAGAAATTCCTGGGCTGTTAGGGAATTTGACAAGAAATGTTAACACAATTATATGAAAGGTTAGGAAATAAGTAATATTTATATACATATTTAAGGCAATTACAAGTACCAGCAGAGATGCCTTATACCAGGTACATAGGACTGGAAAACAAACAAACAAACAAACAAACAAAACAAAAAACCCACATCAACCCTCCCCATCCCCATCCAAAATCCACCCCTTAAACACTGAACACTTACACAGAACAAGAAATCTGAGCAATGAGAAAAGAAATAAACCTCAGTACTTGTCAGTGTCTTGGTAACAAAAGGAATAAAATGGATGGAATGGGCAATGAAATTAAGGTCAGAATAACAATGATCAGATAAACCTTTGTAATGCTAAATCCAGCTAGACAAAAAGAAAACCTCTGGATACTAAAGTCTGCATATTCAATCAAACATAAAGACAAATTGACTGTGCAGAGCTGCAAACTGGGGACTTACTGAGATCCTCCAACCAGATCTTCATAAACTGCTGTTTTAAAGAAATTTTCAGTATCTGATTGCCAGGACAAATGTTACAAGAAAAGGCAAAACTAAAGCCATTTGGGATCAGAAATAACTGATCAAAAATTGAGACATTTGGGATGCCTATAAGCACTAATAAGACTCACCTATGACAAGAATATTCAATGAAGAAAGCTGAAGGGAAAATAATACATTTTGGAGATTTAAAATAGAGGCTTCTTAGAAAACAATTAAGATGACAGAGATAATATAGCACAACAGTAGTAACTGCACTTCAAATTGAATGTAGAAGATTAAATGGACAAATATTCTTCTGCTGCATTTTTAGGCACACCTTGTGGTCAGTGTTTTGAACACATTTACAGTTCCTTCCTGATCCCACAATGGGACTTGATGACTGCACAGGTCACCTCAAAAACATATCTCTGTTGTCTGGCTAACAACATAAAAAGAACTGTTATAAAACAATGCTGGTGACTCTCTGGACATAAGAAATAAACAAATTTAAATAATTAAAAGCTTAGAAGAAAGGGACAAGTCATCTTGAAGTGTACCTAAGGTAGGATAGAATAAGAGGTTTAGACAGGCTGCGTAATATAAAAGGCTCATAATATAAAAAATAAACATGCTTTATGGTAAATGTGCACTAGCTTTACAAGAGAAGCTTTCCTCCTAAGATAACACAAGGACTTCAGAATTAATTTCAATTATGAGTGATTCTGTGGACCGGAACATTATGTTACATGTTATGCTCATTTGAGACAAGAGGCATGTCTTGAAGTGCAAACATTCATCTCTCACGCAGTAAGCAACATTCCAACATTCATCAATGCTTCTGTGCACTTCTAGAGCCTTAATGTTCTTACACTCGCAAAAGCATGACCATTTTGATAAGTTTCTCTCCTTACTGGGATATACAGCATATTCCAGAAAGTTCTCCATACAGACCACTCAGCACTATTATTTACAAAATCTGAAACTTTAAGTAAATATTCATGTATCATTTTTCTTTTTTCATAAAAGCACTCAAGAAGTACAAAACTATACATCACCAACTGAAGGAAAAATAATCACCTTCATTCAAATCGGGATTCAATTTTACAGCAAAATCTCAGCATTAAATATTAGGAAAGATGACTTTTCACAACAAGCATTACAGAATTATGTGTTTAAGTGTTCTAATGCAAAAATATGGATTCACCTTAAAGCCTATGGATTAGTTTTGGTCTGCTTTCATTCTTATTAAATTGGTAAACAGTATCCACTAAGAGCAACACAGCAGGGTAAATCCACGGTATCTTAATTCTAGTGGATAGGCACCAGCGTGCTGATGTTTGGCTGGTTTATTTGAAGGGGGTACAGGAGGTGACCTGTTTGTTTCAAAAAATAAAAACAAACCCCAAACAAAGCAGCTCACCACCTCAAAACACCCAACCACACACACACAACCCCAAACTCAAAGTCTTAAGCAATTTTAAAATATCTACAAATTAACAACTGGTACATTACTGTCACTTAATACTAAAACAAATTATTCCTTATGCTGTGAGCATGCTGATTCACAAAGCCATTTTATATTTTTTGATCAGTAAAAATCTCCCTTCATGAGGCTCCATTCATTTAACAGTCTGGAGAACTGAACCCAAACTTCCTGAACAATAGGAACAGAATCAATGGCAGAAGCATTACCTGGTAGGTCCCAAATTAATAACCTTCCATGCTGCACTGCTTTTGCCCCCTTGCTACAGCAGGTCAGAGTTTGTGATCCCACATCCCATCTGTTGTCAGCAAGCCACTGTTTGTGTCTGGCCCATAGAATAGCTGCCTCAGTACTGCAACCAAAGGCTCTTGGGAACGCTTGTGTAAAGTCTCATTTTAATAACTCAAGTAACATACATTTCAGTATCAAAGGGGGTGGTAAAAAATAACTTGATGGCACCCCCACTCACTAGCTCTCTACACCCTGGTGGCATGAATCTAAGAATTCAATTTTATGCTTTGTTTTCAAGATCTTCCTTTGAGTAATCAGTGTCTGAACCCAGTGTATTTATGATTTCAATTTTTTCCTCTGTTCCACTTCCCTAGATGTGTTGCAGACACATTTCAGTTATTCTGTCATCTTTTAACAGCTACTCTACGTCCCCTGTTCCATTTGTTTTCAAATTAAGTTCCTGCTCATTCTAGCAAAGGGTGAGCTCCTGATATATGACTGTGCTTAACCTGAACATGTCATCAGCATCAACTTCTTGAATAGCTATTTCAGAGGAGAAGAGAGACCAACATGACACTGGGATTCCAGTTCACTAGAGATCAGGATGATAACAGTGTTACCAACACTGTGCTTTTCTGTAATAATTTCTTACTACTGTCAGAGTTACTGATGCATGCAGAACAAAAATAAAAGGATGATGAATTAATATCAATGAAGGGGCTCATACAACAGCAAGCAGATTCCACCTGCTAGTCTTAACCAGATACTTTTCAGACATCACATAATAGAAAAGCACTCAGAAACTGAGTTTGCTGCTATCATTAGCACCGATTTTTCAATTGTTTAAAAAGAAAGGGGAGAGCTAGCTCATTTTTAGCACTGCTCAAAGCGCTACTATTTCTTCCTTTCCTCTCTCATTTTCAGCAGCAGTTTAATTTGGCCTAAGCAGGGCTATCTACTTTGCATGCATTGTCAGGGAGTAATTCCCACACTTCCCCACGTGTGTTTGGGAAGAAGCAGAAGCCTTCCTCCTCCTGCAGCAGGGCCACACCAAGGCTGCACACCCAGGAACGGCTGCAGATATCCAATATACAGAAACAACCTTTTAGTTTTTCTCACCAGTTCCTGATGCTTGGCCACACCAGGCAGGATCGGCATGCACCCTGAACTTCTATTTCTTTGTTAATGAGTCTTTCCCATGGGAAAAACAAAGGACATTTGTGCGTGACCACAATCTCTCCCTGCAGGGCACTGATGACATGTGCATAGCGTGAAGGCCGGGCTGACAGTGACAATGGCAAACATAGCAGCCCTTTCAGCCAAACCAAAGGAACCGCTATACAGAGACACATCTCTCAACAAAGGAGTAAACTGTATCTGCTAAAATGCATTCCTGTGCAATGATTTCTCTGCAAGAACACAGGAGGAAAATTCAGGGAGACCGCTCCTCAGAGCAACCTGTGCCTGAATGCAGTGATCCATCTCTTCACAGCAGGCTGGGTGGGAAGTGAGCAGAGGCAGGATCAGTCCCTTCAATAAGCAGGATACACAATGGATAAAGCCAGCAAGCTCCAGCAATGAGCATCTCAAACAAGGTCATGCAGGGAAACAGTGGCGTAATACAAACATATAAAACAAGTAGATCCCAAGCACCAATACAGGCTGGGCCATGAGTGGATTGAGAGCAGCCCTGCAGAGGAGGACTTGGGGATAGTAGTGAATGGAAAACTGAATATGAGTCAGCAACGTGCGCTTGCAGCCCAGAAAGCCAACTGTATCCTGGGTTGAATGAAGAGATGTGTGGCCAGCAGGTCAAGGGAGGGGATTCTCCCCCTCTGCTCCGCTCTTGTGAGACCCCACTGGAGTACTGCGTCCAGCTCTGGGGCCCCCAACATCAGAAGGACATGGACCTACTTGAGCAGGTCTAGAGGAGGCCACAAGGATGCTCAGAGGTCCGGAGCACCTTCCTTATGAGGACAGGCTGAAAGAGTTGGGGTTGTTCAGCCTGGAGAAGGTTCTGGGGAGAACTTATAGCAGCCTGCCAGTGCTTAAATGGGGCTACAGGAAAGATGAGGAGGGACTTTTTACAAGGGTATGTAGTGATAGGATAAGGGGTAATGGCTTTAAACTGACAGAGGGCAGATTTAGATTAGATGTAAGGAAGGAATTCTCCCCTGTGCGGTGGGTGAGGCGCTGGCCCAGGGTGCCCAGAGCAGCTGTGGCTGCCCCCTCCCTGGAAGGGTTCAAGGCCAGGTTGGACGGGCCTGGGAGCCCCCTGGGCTGGGGGAAGGGGGCCCTGCCTGGGGCAGGAGGGGTGGAACTAGATCATCTTTAAGGTCCCTTCCAACCCAAACCATTCTACAATTTGATAATTCTGTGACAGGCAGCCACACTAATAAAAATTGTTTGGCAAACACTCTATAATAGGTTTCTCTAGTACTAAACCTTAACTCTTCTCTCAGTTCCAATAAATTTTAAGAAAGTTTATACCTTACTGTTTATTATTTTGTTTTTCTTATCTTTTTTTTTACCACATCATTATGCGGCTTCTAACATGCATAGCAAAACCGAAAGGTTCTTTCTGATTTCATGAATACCTAGAGGAATGTTTTCCTAAGCAATTAGTAGTCATGCTAAGACACAGTTCCACTCATTGTGGAACAAAGTCAGGATAAGAAAATATTTGAAATGCAAAGCATATCTACTACAAATTATCAAAAAAACATAATAGCAGGATAGTAAATGTGTGGTATGTATATTTAGTATTTATTATAGAAATTTACTGCATATAAATTATAAGGAAGTGTCAGATGCATCTAATAAATATGAATGAGGAAGGTTTCATACCCCCAGAGCTATATATGATGCTGTCTTACAGCTCTCTGGTTGAAAACATTGTATGAAAATCACTTCACCTTCTTTAATTGGAATTGGATCCTCTAAATCTTCTATACCCACATTAATCAACTAGTCCAAAACAAGCTTCTATGTGCAGTTAAAGTTTCCAGTGGAAAACTTCAGAAAGTAATAGAAAGTCAACTAACAGTTGGGGAAGAAATAGAACTCGAAGTATCAACAAAGCAGGAAATACAGAAATCCTGGTAACTCAAGAAACAGAATATTACAGTTCTTTACTTTGTGATCAGCTGACATCCATACATAGTTTAAACGAATATGGAAAAAAAGCCCAACTCTCTACATAAGAAGAAAAATGCAGTCTTTGCTAAATAGCGACCATCCTGAGAAAAAAAACACCACAGTATATCTTCAGCAGAAGTAGATTCTGCAACTGTGGTATTTCCACTATGGAAACATCTCTTAATGAATACAATACATCTTACCCTTTAATGTTATCTGTAAATTCTCACTTTACTTTTTTGATATAAAAAAAGCATAATGCAAAATATGATCATCCTCAGACCACCAGGCCTTAGAAATGTAAAAGGTGAGTGTTGCATAGAAAATAAAATAGATCCCCTAGCCATATTATACACATGAGAAAAGTTAAAATAATTTTTTGGTTTCCCCATTATCACACAAATAGATGCTGCACCTGCATCCCATGCTTCCAAGATGACTTGGAGTAGTTCTCTCTAGCTAATTAGCTCTCTGAAAGCCTGCAAAGTCCAGAGATACTCAGGTGATATTGTTGATAACACGCCAATTATGATGTAAATTACAAAGACATGAGGTTAGGAACTGGAAAGAAAAGGACTTACCTTGTTCTTATTAGAATGGGTTATTATCAAAGAGCTGACTTAAATATGACAGATTGCATTTCACTTCCTACAAGTCTTCTGAGATGAGCATCTTATCTTGAGATACAATGTCAGGGATGTTAATTGCTGTGAAGAACAGAAGCATAGAAGTTCAACTAGGAACACTGCACATTCTGATTCATGAATATGAAAGCAGAGACTGAAGCAAGTGATAAATGAACCAACTACAGCTAAGTGCTGGTAATCTTCATACTGATACAAGAATCTGCGCAGAACCTGAAATTCACAAGATGTAGAAACTAAAGGCTCATATTATGGTTTATCACTTTATTTGTCATAGCTTGTTTTTGAACTCTCTTTAGAAACACAAGTCCTGAAAGCATGATTCATGCCTTAGATGGAAAACACATAGGTCCCTAATGCACTTTCTGTCTGTCAGTACAGATTCTGGTAGCAGTGTGGGCAAGCAGTATCAAACATGTTTTCTCTAAATGGCTGATCTCAGAGCAGAACAACAGACTGTGTAATGAAATACTGCACTAGCAATACAAGCACAATCAATTTGTCATCATTTCACACTCAAATTCTTCCTTGCAAATACTTGGAAGCAAAAAGGATTGGTTTTCTGTTGGGTTTTCTGTGGTGTTTTTTTTTGTTTGGGGTTGGTTTGTTTTTTTTTGGTTGGTTGGTTGGTTTTTTTTTTGTTGTTTTTTTTGTTTTGTTTTGTTTTGTTTTGTTTGTTTTGTTTTTGTTTTTGTTTTTTTTTTTTTTTTTCTCTTTATTAAAACTGCAGCAGGAACAACATTTTCTACAGTTTAGAAATCTGAAGTTGACAATTTTCCATACTGTTAGAATTTGAACGCCTTTCTCCCGTATCCAGAAACAGCAAATGGTTTGCTGCCTTAAAGTTATCATTACTGGAAAACACAACAGCCACAAAACACTTAAAATGTGCTTTATTTTAATACCTACTACCACTTTTATTATTGTAGCATCTAGGATTTAGCTGAAACTGGAACCCATTCTGGAACAACTGAGAGTGTACATCTATGAAGAGGCAGCTCCTGTCCTGATAGTTTTATCTTTCAGGCAGTTAAGGCGATTAACAGATTAGAGTCAGAATTTGTGTCCTTATTGTAACAGGCTCAAAGCCAAGGTAGTAAGAGATTAAACAATCAGTAAGGACGACTATGTGGAGCAACAGCAGAATTCACTCTCTTTCATCACAACAGCAAGCTTCTTATCGAAAAGTTGTGTTTTGCTTGAGCCTCTCACCAAGTAAAACTCTGGAAAGTAAGACCCACATTAAAAATATTTATATAGAAAAGCATAAGTGGAAAAATAGGTGATTCCCAGTCTTTGTGACTCTAGTGAGGACTGTCTCCCTTCAGAACTCTCTCATATCCCAATTACCCCCTTCAGCAGAAATCACCCCTCTGTGACAGTGGTAACAGTGACATAGCCGTGTATCTTTGCTGAATTTGCAACCCAGGTTACTGTAATGAGAGACTTTGCCCAACTAAACTATAGATAGGTTTGCCCCTATTTAATAAAAGGCACTAATTTTTAGGTAACTTGATTTGTGCACTTCACTCCCCATTCCATGTGTCATATAGGTTTTCTACATTTCATGTCACCAGCTACAATCAAAACCTACAATATCACTGTAAGTTCAAACATGGGACCTGGAACAAACTCACTGAATTCTGTGGTGGTGTGTAAAAACCCTAGCTTTACTGAATCAAATGTGAGAATTAGTATCACTTCTAACAATGTTCATTCTAATATGTAGCTTGATATTAAATTTTCAACTTATGATATTCTTGCATTTTTAATTTTCAGTGTTCTATAGAATTCCATAATGAAAATATAACCTAAAAAGTAGGTAGAGGACATTCAGAAATTTTAGCAGGTGTATAGGGCCAGTTAGGACCTCTCACACAGAAAAGCGCCAAGGAAACTGTAGACTAGTACACCAGTTGCTTGTTTCTATCATGTCCCTAAACAGTGAAACAGTTCATCATCACTGATTTAAAATCATTAATTTTTCTTACAGAGTTAATCCTTTTTGGAGTGGGATGGACAAACCTGATATTCCTCATAATAGCATTCTGAATAAGACAACACTGAAGAGCATTTCACTCTTCTTATTTCCAAGATTACCTTTTAAATGAATAAGCTTTGCTGCTTCTCCTTTTTTTTTTTTTTTTTTTTTAAGTCAGTTTTAACTGTGCTGCCCATTCAAAGGCAAGTTCTACAAATTAACAGTAATTGGAAGCCAGTTAAAATGTAATAGATTTGCAATATAATTAGGTTAGACATTAGGAAAGAAAAATCCCTAAACAGGAAGGAGACTGAAGCACCAGATTACCACTGAAGATTGTAAAATCTCTCACTGTGTTTACAAACACCTGTCAGGTATGTCCTAGGTAGTTTTAATACTGCACTGAGGTAAGGAGATGTAAAATATGACCTTATGATCTCTTCCACCCCTATTTTTTTTTCACATATACCTTAACAGAACTGTAAATTTATATTTGTACTTGCAAAATAGCATCTATATAACATTGATATACTGTACTTAACTAGAAGGATGATAAGAGATATTCAAGACGCAGGTCTGATTTTGTTTAGCTATAGATTTGGGGTTGGTTTTTTTTGCATCTTCCATATAAGCAATAATAGGCAAATTATTATTTACTACTTCTCCTTTTAGTACCCGCTTCCTTTTCCTACTCCCTTATTTTTTTCACTGCTAAAATGGTGAACTACGGTGTCCTGGGTTTGAGTGAGTGGTGGAGTTTTTTGGTAGCAGGCGAGGGGGCTATAGGGGCAGCTCCCTGTGAGAAGCTTCTCAAAGCTCCCCCAGCTCCAAGCCAGCTCCACTTTTGTTTGGGAAATTGAGCCCATCGGCTGCACCTCTGCGAGAACGTATTTAAGAAGGGACGTGGTGAGGAGCAGTGGGACTGGTGAGGAGGAGTTGCTGCAGCTGCATGAACACCAAGGTCAGTGGAGGAATGGAGGAAGAAAGGAGGGGGGAGGTGTGCCGGAGCAGAGACCCCCCTGTATCCTGTGGGGAGACGGCAGGGCGGCCCCCCCTGCCACCCATGAAGATCTATAGCGGATCAGACACTGATTTATGGCCTGTGTTTTTTCACCTGGATGATCAAGGTGCTGTGCCCAAAGAAGGCTGGGGTCTTGTGGGAAAAGGCAGCCCCGCTGCTGTAATTCAGTGCTGGGAGGATTGCAGCATGCAGGGGAGTCCCACGCCAGAGCAGTGTGGGGAACGCTGCGGCCTGTGGGAGGGACTCACATCGGAGAAAGTTCATGGAGGACTGTCTCCTGTGAGAAGGGGACCACAATGGAGCAGGGGGAACAAGTTCCAGAAGCTCCCCCCACTGAATATGGAAGCAGCAGCAGCACTGACTGCACCCCCCATTCCCTGCCCCTGCGCCACTGGGGGAGGAGGTAGAGATATCGGGAGCAGAGCTGAGCCCGGGAAGAAGGGTGGGGTGGGGGGAAGGTGTTCTCAAGATGTGGCAATGCTTCTCACTGTCCTACTCTGTTAAGTGTTATTGTTAGTGTCTGTAATAAATGTATGTTCTTTTTTTCCTTCCCCTAATGAGTCTGCCTTTTTCCCCTGACCATAACGGGTGATCTGCCCCTCCCGGTCCTATCTCGAATCCCAAGCCTTGCTCATTTGTCCCTTCTCACCCCTGGGAGGGAAGGGAGGAGTGAGCAGCTGTCTGGTGCTCAGTTGCCTTCTGAGATCAAAACATTACAAACTGTAATAAACAAGTACATTTTCTCCACCATTCTCCAGTTCTGACTCTTAAAAAGAAGATTAAGAGCCCCATATATTCTTAGATATAAAACAACTTTCTACCTAGATCTAGAAGAGGAGTGGTATCATCAGAAAAGGACTGTAGTCCATATGAGATTAAGCATTCCAACCCCAACAACAACCAGCATCATGTTTTCCATGTCTTCCAGCTTATAGTAAACTACACAAGAACGCAGCATGGCATAAGCTGCACATGAGGAGACTTATTAAACTCATCACCTGGTCTTCCACTTGTGTCCCAAAGAGAAAACATTTCTATCCCCTCAACTATTTTCAGCAATATTTTGAATCCTGGCTGTCCTTATTATTCCAATGAAAGTCTTTTGTTAATTCTATCTCTACTAAGCATCTTTCTCTACCAATACATTATAGTACCAAGTTCCTCAGGTTAATTATGCATTGTATAAAAGGATATCTTTTCAAACAGTTTCATGTGTATTATAATTCAATTTCTTTTTGTGTCCTATTAAAAGGCAGTGAATAGAAGTATCTGCCTGACCTTCTTTTCTGCAACAGTTATTAATTGTTGCCCCCTTCTCGTTTCCAGCATTCTTTCCTCTCACCTAAACAAAATTTTAAAATTTTAAATAACTTCACCTCATCCAGATTTTAGTTTACATGAGTCCACCTTCTACAAGCATTATAACTGACCCTGTGGGTCTGAATCATACTTTTTTTTTTTTTTTTTAAAGGGGAAGATAAAAAAAAAAAAAAAAAAAAAAAAAAAAAGCAGGACTGAATGCAGCATTCCATAAAATTTCCTCAATCCAAATGATTCAATCTTTTTTTATTCTCTAACATCTCCCTTATATTCTCCTCTAGATCTGATGGCGCTTTCCTACATATCACTAAACAGTACATAGATATTTTCATTGAGCTGTCCCTAATGACAGCTAGACTATACGCTTAAATGAAATTAGTTTTGAAATAAGATATGTGAACAGTTCATATTTGTTCTCCTAATGTGGGTGGTAACTCCAAAATTCTTTCCACTCTTTACTCTTGTATCATCTATTATTTCTGCATTTCTTAGCCCCTTCTCAAGATCATTTTTTTATTTAAACTACCTACACCTAGCTATTCTTTCACCAAATTCTTTGTCAAGAAATAGTCATAATTTAGTCATTCTTATAATGATTATTTACTTTTACTGCAATAGTACCTAGGGATCCCAGTCACTGAGTGCACTAGCTGTATAATCAGAACAGAAAGCGTAGTCCTCACGTCAGACAGTTTTCAGGTTAAAAGGAAATCAATCACTTTCTATAGAATTCTGTATTCTTGAATGTAAATAAATAAGGTCAAATCTACTACAGCTGCAGGTTGTTAATGCATTTGAGGTGAGCTAAAGCATGCTCCCAAAGCCTTTTCATTACAGCCTACTTCAACTCCCCTTTTCCTACTGTTTGCTGCTTCCTGGAGAACTAATGATATCCTACCTACACTAGTACTGTGAACTTTATGTGACAGGTGGTATTTATATGCAAATAAAAGTATTCATTAATTCCTCTTTGTCAGGTTTGTCTATTTAAAAATTAGAGTTCAACTTGGTCAGGTTAAGGATGCAATTTGCGTGCTTGGGTTTTGATTTTAAGTGCATCTTGGTTTTTGGAATCCAAGCTTTCATTAAAAAGGGAAAAAAAAAATCTCTGTTCATGGATATAAATAAATCTATCAATATTTGAAACAAGAAGTTGATGTAAAGCTGATATTCATGTCTTTCTGTGTCCAAAGTGAAGCAACATAATTATTCAAACTATAATTAATAAGATTGCTGATATGAATTCTCAACATTTGCACTGTACTTTCTATTTTTATTTTTGCGGGCAAGGTCAACTGTTTTATACAGAATTTCAAGAGTGGCTTTCATTTATTTGCCACAAACAGAAGAAACTGAAGGTGATCCTAGCAATCACTCTCTCACAAACCGCTCCAATTCTACCAGAGCCGACTACTCTTGGCTGAAAACAAACCTATCCCTCCTGTTGAGTCAATGTCATTGCTCAGCAATAATTGAAGAATCAGAGACAAGAATAAGAAAGATGGAATCTATACCTCAGCATTTGGTGTACTCTTGGGGAATTAAGTACTCCTGAACTCTGATCCTTGCTCAAGGCATTGTTTATGAACTTGCACTGAAGAGGCACACTGCGCCTAAAAATAAGTAAAATAAAACTTACAAGAATAAAAAACCCTCTTCTTCATACATTCTGTTCAAAAATGCTGCTAAATCTTTCTGAGACATTCACTTCTAATTATATTTTTTTATGAAAATGTTAATTGCTTGCCTCACTTTACTAGATATTATTTTAAACAATGATTCACATTAAGACAAAATTTTTGATCATGGTAGTGAAAGAAATATAATTTGTACTCCTCATCAAGGAAAACATGGGATTAAAAAAGGCAGTAGATAATGACACTGGACAATTTTATGATGATAATGAGCAAAATCTTTCATGTCTGATTAAAATATTTTTGGCTTCTTTTGATAAGCCTTAACAGAGGTGTCAAGAATATATCTGGCTGTACTGAGGAAAAATGTCGAACTGCATATAATCCTACTGTTTTTTTCCCCTAAGAGGGAAGGTTCCAGAAGTTTCAAGAAACGCTGAATAGTCATTGGAGTAAAGAATATGAATATTTAACCTGATACAATAATACTGCTAGTTGTCTATGTTTCCTTCATTTCCTTTGATCCATGCAGAAACATCGAGATGATCTGCCTTCTAGTGAAATTGTATTTGCAGTAGGTTTACGATTATAGTAGAAATACTTTTTTACTCTGCCATTGCACTGCCTAGTGCTTGGCATCCTCTGCATTCACCATGTTCTGACCTAAGGGCCATTTATTAACCTGCAGTATCTCAAATGGAGAGACCTTAACACATCCTTTTTTTTTTCTCAGCAGGAGTCTGATTTTTTTCTTTAACTACTGAAAGCATGTCTTCAAATTACTGTGTTCACTGTAAATAAAGTGTACGGACAGTGGTTTAAAATTGGGTTCAATGTACAAATCAGTGTTCACCTAAATGTAAATCAGTACATGAGAAAACACAAGAATATTTCTGCACTTGGGCACAGGAGTAGATTGTGAGCTTCTGCCCATGCTGTCTGTGAGCAGCTCATAAGGGCTACTTCACATGAAAACTTCTCAGTATGACCAATGTTTTGTCCCCGACTTCCTCTTAGTATTTTCCAAAACATCATTTGTTTTTACAAAACCTCACCTTTAAATTACTTTTCCTGCTGCTGAAAAAGCTTCAATTAGCCACATCGTAAACTTTTACAAGTTTATTATTCTGTTCTTTATAATCTGTTACTTTGAAGTGCACAGTGCCATTTTATTTTTCTCAGATAAAAAGTGCAGTTTTCTCTAAATGAAGTGTTCTCAGATACAACACAGCTTTTACTATCAGGGAAATACTAGAATCACAAAGACTACAGACCTGATTATATAATATTTATAAAGGAAATTTGAGGCCCATATTGTGAAGGATATTATAGGAAGCCTCTGAGAGTGGTAAAATAGCAAGATCACTCTGGAGCACTATAATCTCTGTTATTTTAAAGCATGGTAAAGATGTGGGGGAAATGCAGTAGCTATAGGCTCATATTTTTAATTAACCTAGCCTGTAAAATCCTTACAGAAGTGTCATCTAAGATATTACTCTCTACTTTTCCCAAATTAATTTGTCCAAACCAAGTGGGATTTATTAAAACAAGACTATCAAACAATAACATCAGTTTTTAATAGACTTAATAAACATTGAACAACATTAGAATAAGCATTCAATGCTATTTTACTCAGAGTACAAATGGCGCCTGGGTGAATACAATGAATTACCCTTCTGAAGTAAGGAAAAAATTTAGAACTAGGAATAATTTCGATACTCAGAGCATTAGTTACTTTCAATATTAATAACGTGATTTTTTTGGTCCAATCCATAGAAGAGTTGATAAGTGTGTTGTAACCTATTCAATTATCCCTACCTGGAGAAATACATGACTTTATAAGCATTTCAAACCACTGATTTCATTTACTTTGGAGTGATAAAATGTTTTGTCTACAAAGCAAGTAATTTGCCATAACATTAAGTATTTCATTAGAAGTTCTAGCCATTGGCATACCATGACTTTACATCTCTTTCATTCCCCATGAAGGATAAAGGCCATAACCTCTCACTTTTCTAACAAGGCCAAGCAAGCCAACCCTGCAGAAGGGAAGAAAAGAGGCATTTTTGTCATCTTATCCCTAGTCCCTACACAAACTGGATTTTGAAGGGGAGTGGGAAAGAGGTTTAAGGACAGCAGCTTTGAAATACAAAGCTGCATTATAAGACTCAGCCAAACAGATGCAACACAGGTAACTTACAAGTTACCCCTGATACAAGCAGGGCACTGGACCAGTCAACCTGAACAGTCCCTCCCAAACTGCCTGAATCCTGGTTTCTATGCCTCGTGTCTAAAAGAGCAAACACAATATCCACAGCAAAAAGCAAGGAGGCCAGCTAGAAGCCTTTGGAGTTATAACTGTTGTGATCCAGAAAAAAAAAAAATATTCAGCAAGCTACCTGCGTGTCGGGGTGTCATCTGTTCATCACTGTCTCACAGACTGCATGTTTATCAGTGGTGGGGTTTGTCAGTGTGGTGGGCTGACCCAGGCTGGACACCAGGTGCCCATCAAAGTCACTCTGTCGCTCCCCTCCTCAGCTGGACAGGGGAGAAAAAATATAACCAAATGCTCATGGGTCAAGACGAGGACAGGGAGAGATCACTCATCAATTACCATCACAGGCAAAACAGATTCAACTTGGGGAAAATTGATATAACTTATTACCAATCAAATCAGAGTAGGGTAATGAGAAATAAAACCAAATCTTAAAACACCATTCCCCCCACCCTTCCCTTCTTCCCAGGCCTAACGTTACTCCTGATTTTCCCTACCTCCTCCCCCCGAGCAGCACAGGGGGATGGGGAACAGAGGTTGCAGTCAGTCCTTCACCCGCTGCTTCTGCCGCTCCTTCCTCTTCAGTGGGAGGACTCCTCACACTCTTCCCCTGCTCCAGCGTGGGGTCACTCCCGTGGGAGACGTCCCTCCACGAACTTCTCCAACATAATTCCCTTCCCACAGGCTGCAGTTCTTCATCAACTGCCCCAGCATGGGTCCTTTCTACAGGGTGCAGTCCTTCAGGAACAGACTGCTCCAGTGTGGGTCCCCCTCCAGGCTCCCTGGTGAGGAGGATACTTCTGCAGTTGCAAGTAGGGTAGGAAACTTAAGATGTCTCTGACTTTATCAGTGCCCCAACATCCACATACATGCTAAGCATATGAGCTCCCACGGGGCACAGATGGCTGCCTCTGTGCTCACTTGGGGCAGGTAATTTCATGAAAAATATAAAAAAAATCACATCCCAGCTGTCTTTAGCAAAGGACCCAACAGTTCAGTCAGCAGTATGGGAAACCATGTTATACAAGACATTTGGAAACTGCATTAGCATAGCTCTGCTGACTGCACAGGACTGATTTTTCTAGCATGTTGTGCATCATTTATTTGATTTTTCTCTTGATTGCTGAACAGCACACATGAAAGGTAAAACAAAACAATTATCTGAAGATGCACCATTGAATTTGGTAATACAGATATCAGCCATCTCTTCAATTCCCATTTTCGCTGGTATTGTTGACTTGTGCTTTGTCAGCAATGCCTTTGCTGCAGTGCAGGAAACCGCTAGAAAAGAAAGAGCTGCCAAAAAGTAACTTGAGAATGAAAAGTACCCTGCACAACTCCCATACTTGTTCATATTACCAAGAAGCTTAATGAGTAGGTATTCAGCCTTAATAACCAAATAGTGTCATTTACAAATAAAGCATTGCAAAGTAAATTTCTATAGAAATGAAAGTTCCTGTGTGAAGAGAAGTCCTCATAAATGAATATCAAGCAGTACATAAACTGCTGAGAGAGTACATTTTCCATGCACTAGGAGTATGCATTTAACAGCTTGCTTCTGTCCTCACGCTTGCAGCTGATAGTCATTACAGTAGCATTAGAACTGCAACAGATTTATCACATTTGCAATGTAAATTTATTACCATTCAAGTAATCCTAGCACCTGTGACTTCCCATTAATAGACATTTCTTTACTTCTGCAGTTTTCCCCATCATTCACACTTGAACGAACCTATAAGTGAAGCTGAAACGTAAATTTAAATCCACTCTTTCTGAAGTTGTGCCCTTAAAGTCCATTCAGGGGAGTCTCTCTTACTGGAATGAAAGATAACTTATTTTGTAATGTTTCTTGTGTAAATCAAAAATTGATTCAGGAAGATATAATGGTCACATGAGCAGTGTTCACACCATATTTATTCTACAGATGGCATCAGGCATTTATTTCTACTTAAAATACCAGGGAAGTAAGAATTTAAACTACCTGCCTCCTTTGTGTATAGCACAGCAGGGTAAAGCATACTCTGTATAACAGAGGACTCTGGGCATATAGGCTGGTCGTACTGTCAGGCTGCAAGGTCTTGAGAACCCTTATGGTTCTTCAAACACTGCAATATTTATGGAAGCACCTATACAGCCAGCTGTTTCTAAAGCAGCTGCTGTGGAGAACTAGCTAGAACAAACAGAGGATCACTCATCACGCATGCCCGTAGACAGCAAAAAGCAAAAATATGTTTCTCTGTCTTTCCCTCAAACAGTGGCGGTGTGAATTGTAGGACTGCTCTGCTCCCCAGCACAGAGAACTGGTGGCCATTATTCAGGGAGGTGTTATCTCCTCAAGCTACTCTGTACGCTACTCTAGGCGAGATTCATAGCTGTGGTACCAAGAAGAGCTTAATTTAAAACTGCAAGAGTTTAAAAAAACACACTATTTCATATTTCTTTTGTACAAAAATATACTAATTTGTATTTCAACACTTCATGCCTCCAGAAAACATTTTATATTTATATTTTAAAATCTTTTACTAGGAAAAGATCAACACCTCCTCTTTATCATTGCATACAACACAGGAATGAAAGAAAATGCAGAACACTAACTGGCTTTTTATCAATAAGCAGGGAGAAGAGGATTTTTCTTTTTTGTGTCTTTTAAAAAAATTGACTATGTTATCATAAAAAAAATAATTTTATTCATCTTCTTTATTAATTTAGTACAACCAAATATCTTAATCCTGAGTCTTATACAAATTAATTTATCTTGTTTTACATAAAGCTTAATTTACATAAAGCTTTAATTGCATAGTATGGTATTATGCTTGCCTAACTAGACTCTACATTTATGAAGGCAGGATGTGAATTTTTGGTTAGTTGTACAATCAGAAATGAAGTCTATCAGTAATACAAGCTGATACAGTGGTTCAGAGACACAATCTAGCTTTGCATAATTATCTCAGAGAAACACACAATCCTCCAATGTACTTTTATGGCTTTTTTAAAATGATTTTTAAGTAGTATATTAGTATAAACATTAAAAGTTTCCTCTTGAAAGTTGAAGCAATTTCAGATTTACCTTTGCCTGACTTTGCTCGATGTATACACTTGTTCTTATTGTCTAAATGTCTTTGTCTCTCATAATTGATAGCTTTGATCTTAAAAGAATCCATAAAAACATAAGGGCAATTACACCTTCAGGTATCGTTCTCACACCATTGAAGATAGTATGACACAATGCTTAGTAGAGCAGGTTCTAATTACCTACCCCACTACTGCAACACAAAAATTACCTTACAAAAGGGTTTGAAGTCAGTGTTATAGATGCTGTGAATAGGTATACTAAATTATTTCCAGAAAATGCAGATCAGTTATAATTAGACTAGCTTGGCATTAATAGAATAAAATCTTTAACAAGGCACAGCTGAAAGTATCATTGAGTAGACTGCTTTTATGATTGCATCAAAGACTTGGTAACAGAACTGAGAAGGATTATTTCTTCACAAACAAACTAGTTGATTTCAGAGTAGGGAAAAAAAAAAATAAAGGTTCTGTCATTTTCCCAACTTATCTTTATGGCTGTTAAATTCTAAAATGAGTTTGGCCAGAAATAGGATGCAATATTTACTCTCATGCCATGAAGGCCAGACTGTTTAAATGAAGCTGAAGAACTAATTCACCTCTTCTGTCTATATGATATGCAGCAGTGAAATTGTATGTAAAGCTACTTGGGAAATGTCTTTATTCGGTTTGTTCATATAAATATATTTTAAAAAAAAACTTTTGAGAAATTAAGTAAAAAAAAAAAAATAGTAGGAGAAATAAATGTCTTCTTTATTCCCTCCCATGCACACCTTCTGAATGTCATTCTGTTATAAAGTGTGAGAGAAAGTATAAGCCAAATTCTATAATAAATTTATATTTCCCTGATAAGTGTGAGAACACTGATGAACCATAGCCTAAAGTATATTAACATAATACTAAAAATAGGGAATTATCAGAGGGAGTTTACAGTAGCAGGTGGTCACAGTTGATTTCACTTCTGCTTTAAGAAATTGTATCTAAAATCCAGCAAACACAGTTTTGTTTCACTTTACACAATTTGTTGCTACAATGCATGTTTTCTACAAATTCAAGGAGCTTCAACAGAGGACAGAGAAATACTCATCCTATATCAAACAAGAAACAAATCAAAATGTCACTGAAACCATCTGCTGCTTATTCGTATCTCTGTTCCAAAACAGAAAATGGGCCAGTGAAATATTTTAAAGCTTAAAAAAATTTCTGTAAGGAACTGTAGGGGCATTTACAAGACCTGGATGGGCAGAAAGCCCTCCTTAGTTGCACAAAGCCACACATGATGAATGTTGACTTAAGGAACAATTCCCCAACTTGAGAAGGGCAGCTGCAGGGGTCACCTCCCTAGGCTGGTCCCCTCAAATGGACACAGACTACGGAGGAAGGGCAGGAGGTGGGGGGGCAGGGGTGTCTTTATATTTTACTGATAAGAACTTTTCCTACTGTTTGGTTTAAAGGAAGGAAAGAAAATCATTATGAATTTGTATGCCTGCCTGGTTGTGGCACACTTCGTCCTGCCAGGCAGCAGGAAGCACAGTAAGGCTGCTGCCTATGACCTGCATTGTCCTCCGAGATTTTATTCTCTCTTTCATTTTCCAGCTTTGGATCAGCTCAAGTTATCACTACTTCAAACTAATTTCTCTGATCATGATTTTCTAGCTAAGCATGAAGGGTAGCAAACACTCATCACAGTACAAGAAAGCATATTTCCCGTGATTTTAAGACTGCAAACTTTAGCCTACCAAGCATCAGGATAATCTCAAGGTTAAAAATTTGGAAAATAACTGTTATTTCTTTCATCAGGAGCTGAAGTGCAGAAGTAGTCATAACTTCTGCAAAAGTAAATAACCTGTTCAAGTAATTTGTCAGCTGTTGAATACCCTAGAGTACATATGTAGTAATATATACTGCAGGATGTCACACTGCATAAAGTCATGCAGGGACAGAGAATGATTAGACACAGATTTCTCTACAGGAGATCATTAAAGCCATCAAAAAATTGCCCTCTAGGAAACACTGAATTCCCAGACGGCTTTCCAGTATAAGTCTTTAAATCTTTTCTGCATATTGTATGCCAGCTTTTAATGGATATATTTAGTGAGAAGTATGCTAGAGGGCTACTCTCTGGAGATGTAATGCTTTCATTAATCATTGCAATCCTCAGAAAAGGAAGGGGTTCTTATGCTGTATATATCTGCAGCAGACCTGTATTTTTGCTACCAGCATAAGCTTGTGGAAAACAACCAAGTTAAAGTCTTTGGGAGATCTGACCAAAAAAAACCAACCAACTAAAAGCTACAAAAACTCTTTCATTAGCATTGTTAGTTTCAGCCTTTCAAATTTTTTAAATCAATCTCTCTGTATATTAAATCTAAAGCGTATTTATAAATATTTAGATCTTGCTGAATCCAGGAGATACAGTCATAAAGATTTCGTAACTGGAGTAACTGCAGCTGGGTCATTATATATAGGTATATAAATGATGCATAATGCATATATACACACACCAGACCTTTTGTCCCGTAATATTTTAATTACCATTGTCTCTGAAGAACATCCATTATTTTCATCATAGATTATCAAAACCCTACTGAAGGCACCCTTCTCTCCCCACTTACCACATCAGAAAACGTGGCTTTTACTTTTGTAAGACTAATGACAGAAGTGAAGGACTTGAAAACAATTACTTGGAGAACTCGAGAAGAACTTATACAAAAATAAAGCTTTAAAACAGTACTTCATGAAATCTGAAGATCTTAACTGTCAGATGATGCTAAAAGCTTTATAAAAGCTTGTGTTGATTACATCATCCACTGAAAGATGATTCGAGGAAAGTTAGCAGATGCTTTGACATTGTTAAGGGACATGCAACTTCATTCCTCCTCAGTCTGCTCCTAATATTATTAGTAGTTACAAGTTTCCTAGCACATCCACAGCCTATCTTTTCTTCTGGTATTTCGGGAAGAGAGTAATGATAGATAAGAAGGTTTATTATGACTGCTGTGGAAATGGGTCTGTTTTATTACATTTGCTTGAGCATATTTCTATGTAATTGAAGGTAAATAAGTAGACACACTATCATGACATTTTATAATAAGTCTAAATTATATACAAGTCTTCAGGGCCTCGAATGAGAAGCATTTTATGCTTTAAAAATAAAAATATACTAATTAATGCAATTAATAAAAGTTTTATGTAGAGCAACAGAACTACATTTACTGTGCACTAAGGTGCCATTATAATAACCTCCTGCTGAATAAAACATCAGGTACATATTTTTTCTGTTGCCCCACATGACACAGTTATCGTTGATGATTTACAACTGTTATATAATGGATGGGCTTCACTAATTTATAGATGCCAAATGGTCCGCATGTGGGACGTTCAGAGCAACATTTTACCATCTTTCAACAGAATGGAAACAGCTAATAAGTAAAGGTCTGGCTTTGCTAATTAAGCTTCTGAGAAAGTCTACCAGTAACCACTTTTTTTTTTTTTTTTAAATTTAACACTGAGCTTCAGATTTGAGAGTCTGCAATACCCAGAAAGAAGTGGGTGAGGATCTCCTATTTAATTAAAAGCTGCAACTCTCACTATCTTTCAAACAATTGCCGTTCATTTTCCTACCAGAAAAAAAAAAAAAAAAAAACAAAACAAAAAAACAAACAAACAAAAAACCAGCCCTGCTACGCTGCATTGCTTAGCCTTTTTGCCGACTGGGACACCTGGAAACATTAAGCTGACCCAAAGTACCTTGCTGCAGGTGAAAAATCAGTGGCCTTCAACAGCAGCGGGGACTACAACCAGGGTGGCTGCTACTTGCTGCTGTGTGGAGCCCCCCTGGAAGCTGGGGATGGGGAGGGGTCCCCTTTAGGAGCTCAGCCCCCCCAGAAAGAGTGAGCACACTCGGCTCCCGCACCGCAGCCTCTGTCACCCAGTACTCTACAAAGCATCTGGGAAACAAGGTTAAGACAGAACAAACGCTTTTTCAGGTTTCTGTCAGTAAACCAGAGCTGTGAAGTTGCCAGATTTCATCCTCATGTAGATAAGAACAGTTATTACAAGAGTCAGCTTTCAAGAGGATGGAAATTAGAAGTTTATCTTCAGGCCCAACATTTTTAGTGAAATACTGTCTTTATCTGAACCAACACCCCTGGACAAAGGCATCTCTAAATAAGGTTAGGAGTATTTCCAGGTATCATACTCATTCTCTTTCTCCCTTTACTGATATTTTCATCATCAGCCAAATATTTTCCTTTATCCCTCTGTTTTAATTCTTAATGGCCATAATTCACATCCATTGCAATCAGTAGGAGTTTTTATATAAAGCACTAGAATTTAAAATGGCACACCTCAGTGGATGTTAACCAGTCTTAGTCTCCTTAGTCTTTCAGATGCTCCAAAATCTGTCTGGCAGATATTTCTGGCATAAATGAAACTTTACGGGGATTCTTTTAAGAACCTCCACCAAAGGGATTTCTAATGGAAACCTCACATTTATAGAATAATTTTATAAATTATAAAATGCTTTAGCATCTATACCAGTTATTTAGATAATACTGCTGACCTTGCATTAGATCATATATTGTCCAAAGCAAGTCTGTAACACAATTCAAAGCTAGGTAACTAGCTACCTAGTTTTTTGTTGCCTACTCAAAACAGATTTTTTGGATCAGGTGTTATTTCATTCGAGGGTGAATATTTGTGTTCCAGATGTATTTTGGCCATAAAAAAAGAGCTGGTAAGTACAGTTTTGAACAACGTGTAATGATGCACCTATAAATTCACATCAGTAACATTCACAACTGTCTTTATTACCCAAGTTATCTACCTGACTTAAAAATAATTTAAATGGAATAGTCTAAGATATCTCAGTCTAGGAACCATATTCTTGGTAAAGTTCCACCCTTTTCCTAAGGGAATCTGTACCCAACCTCTTTGTTCAGGAACTCACTGGTGTGTAAGAGAAATAATTGGTTAAGAAAACAAAATTACCTAGGAAAGATAAGAGATCATGAACTGAGAAGACATCCCAAGCTCAATACAAGTATGAATAAGTGGACAGGAAAAAAGAAAAACAAAAAGACAGTCACACAAGGATCCAAAACTGAAACAAATAGGTTCCCCATTTTTAATACATCTGTATTTTAGATTCAGATGTATTTAGCTTCTCCTGAGACATATTACCAGTTAGTGAGCAAACTGTAATGGACATTGACTTACCTAACAAGTCTGTGCTGCAGTTATGAAAATCACAAAGTACTAAAGAACACTGTGAGCTACAACAAAGTTGGCATAAGCAATTTTCCATGCTTCAGTTCCAGGTGATACAAAAGCTACTCTGCAAAGTATTCCAAAGCACTCTGAAACACAGTATCCTTTTGCTCGCTTAATAAAGTTATTTTCACAGAACATGAGCAAGAGGTCCTTCATCCCTTTTATGTCTGCCCCTATTCAGGTCCTTCCTGTTTTTACCCCAATCTCATTCTATAGTTTGTTATTATAATTACTAAATACTCTGTTTACTATGAAAAGTGAGCCCTTAAAAAGCATTACCACTGAACCAGCAAAATTATTAGATCTTGGTCTGCATGCAAGCAAAGCAGGGTAACATTTGGCAAGGTTTCTCTCACAAGCAGTGCATTTTGAAGGCAATGTTGACAATGCTGGAATCCACTCTCAGTTCCATCACTTCATTTTTTTTCAATACAAATGTAAAATTAAAGGCTGTCTACAAAGCAAGCTGTAAGGTGCATCCCCAGGATGTATCTAACTATTGAACTTCTGAACCAGTGAATAGTAACAAGCTTTCCAGAGATCAGGTGTTATTTTATCCTGTGTGTCTTGTTTATGCATTGTTCAGGAGTGCTGACAGCATTCACTTATTCCTACTGGAAGAAGCTACTGTTATATCAGCTGCTCTGATTTTTTTTTTTTTTTTTTTTTTTTTTTTTGCATAGCATAGTTTTATGCCCACTGTGTGCAGATGCTTGACAATATGCACTTTGCCTTGGAAATCAACTAGCAAAGAAAACAACAAATAGCCAGCCAAATGTCAGCCTCTGTGCCCAGTCCATTTTGAGATTTTTGCTGCTCAGATGTGTGAATGATTTCCATCTGTTCCTATGTGAGATAAAGATTTAGAGCTGCTGGCACTGGGGAGCCTTCTTTAAAAAAGCCAGAAGCCAGCCTGCGCCAGGGCAGCTTGTCAGTGTCCGTGGATGCGAGTGCCCCCAAACCTGCATAACAAGCATGGTGGAAAAATGTCCATTACAAACCAACAGGCATCTTATTCCTATGAGTACTCATTTTCCAAGTAAAAATTTAAGCACTTTGAATCTTGATGATACAGTATGATGCACTGTGTCAGGATGCCAGTGTTTGCCAGCTGGGGACCGGACAGCTGTGCCAACATAATCACAGGAGTCCCCCAATGTCCAGCCTCCCTGTTTGCACACACTGAACATGAGTGTACCTAAGACTCAAGATCAGGTCCCTGTGGTGAAACAGCAACAAATCTGCCAGATAAGCCAGAGGAGATTTTGCTGCTGCCTTAGTGAGGAGATGTTACAGCAAGTTTACTATAGACCAAACTTGCCTTTTGTTTTGCCTGTACTTAACATACAGGTAACCCTACTTGGCTAGGTTAACCACATGCAGCTGCCTGCATTGAATGAAAATAATAAAAAAAAAAAAAATAAAACAGGTGTAAGTACTACTGTGAGGGATATTCATTACAACTCTATACTTGTTCTCAGTGCCAGTTTCTAAGGACTATTTTCAAAACTCCTTGTTTTTCTCCTTATTCAGGCCACAGCTCATAGTACAATGTGTTCAGCAGCAACAGTAGTTCAACCCTGTTCCTCTTCAGCCCTGTGCACCCTTCTGATACCTTTCATTCTCTAAGCCTGTATCAAATAAAGAAATCAGATTGTACACATAGTAAAACACACAGACTCATCTCTCTTCTTCTAACACAATTTTCATTTCCCAGTACCATTCATAATGCAGCCACACAATCAGTTGTGCCAGTAAAGGTAGGCAAGAATATCTTAAACTAACACTGCCACTGAATTACAACTTTAAAAGCACAGCCTTCAACAAACTAGCAATCTCCAATTTGTAGTATCACAGAGCATCTTGCTAGAAAGAGATCCCATAGGGAAGTTAAAGAATAAAACCTCCCCTTATCCTCTCAGTCTGCCTTCTCACAGAACTCTGTACCAGAGGCACCTGAAGAAGGGACCACACACCCAGAAGCTCACTGTGCTTTGTCACAGTGTTTCCCAAAAGGCATTATTAATTACAGAACTGATCTACATTCACTTACACCCTGGAAAAATCAGATGAATTGAAGGGACAGAGCCTTATGCTAACAAAGAAGATGAAGTGGACGAGTAACATGCAAACAGGTAGCGTAAAGCACACCTCTTCATGACCTGCAGGACTCCTTCTTCCCAGGGCTCTACAGGCTCATGATGACATCTGTCTGTACAGCTACAATGCACCTCCTTTTCCCATTGTTTCATTCAAGTGAACTATCAACACCCCACCATACATATTTTACATTACATAAAATTTGATCTAGACATATATAATTTAATGTAGAATTGGGATCTCCATGTCTGTAATACAGTCAACTCCAAGCACAATCTAGACCTGAGAGTAGAACAGGCTTTAGAGACCACCTTGTGCCATAGGGACTGCTTGAGAGGATATCAACCAAGTACCAAAAGCCCACACTCACAGAAATCAGTGTTTATGAAACCTCTGTATGTGCTGTTACATGGTGGGAGGGATCAGTTTCTTGCAGCGCCTATAGTTTAAGTGGTGAAATGTAGGGGACCTCAGCTGGACTGAGGCCCTGGGAAGGGATGATTTTTACCTTGAAAGGATTCCAACCTACCCCCGAGAGAGCAAAAAGGAACAGGAGGAGCTGCAAGATGAGCAAGCTTACTGACTGCAGTAAGAGAGCACAACAACTCTGAACCAGTAAGAGACGAGACACATCGGAGGAACAGATAACCCCGTATGCGGAACTAGTTTTAGGTGGATAGAGATACTAGAAAGCTTGGGAGCCTGAACTTTTGAACTTTTCAGCTTTCTACACTTGCGTGATGAGCTTATGCATATTAACTTCTCCGCCCTGGCAAGAGCCAGGGTTCATTTCCATGAACATGCAATGTATGAACACATACATGAAGGGGCGTGTTGGTAGGCGGTCCGGAAAGTCTGTACACCCTGTAGAAAAAGTATAAAGGAACAAAGGAGGAGAGCAATAAAGGCTTTTCGCTTTTTGTGTTAACTTGCTTTGAAGAAGAATCTGTCTTGTAGTTTTGTCTGTCTCGACCACAACAGTTAAACTATTCCCATAGTAGGTCTAGAAAAAGTAACTTTAATGAAAGAAATTTACTCCTTCATGGAAGAGGTTGCTCCCATCCACAAACTCTCATTTTAAGCAGCTACGTGGAGATTCATGACCCTGAAGTATATGCATAGCTACCTACCCAAGATACAAAGGAGTTCAAATAACTAGAGATTAAAGAAAAAACAAGGGATGTAGAACAGAGTTTGAAAGCGTGGAAAGGGAAAGCAAAGCTCATACACAAAATTTTTCTAGCCTAAAAAGCTATTAACAGAAGATTTAAAAAATTAAAAAACAAAACAACAACAAAAAAAAAAAAAAAAAAAAAAAAACCAAACCAAAAGTGCCTAACTACATAATTTCCACTTGCAATGCCATATGTAATAGCTTTCCCACTCCCAGTCTCTAAACCAACAAAGAATTACTGTAAAGCAACACAGTACTGTGTCCAAGCACTGAACCTCACATGATCCAAATCCCCTTGGGGGCTGGGATGATGATATTTAAAGCCCTATTCAGACCTTAGTTCTTGAGGGCTCACTGTGCTTCTTTGGCCACGTTGCCTATTGTACTCCCCAGTGTCCGTAAGTCTAAAGTGGCTCCAGCACACTTTCAGTCATCACTCCAGCTTTTTTTGTGGTGACACACTCTCCACCTTTGAATCTTTTTAGCCCAGCTTCACCCAAAACACTCAAAACAATTTCAGCTATTGAGATGTCCAAGTGAAACATACTCTTCCTTCAACTTCTAATCATTGTAATTTAGTTCCCTATCAAGGGACATGTGAACATACAGGCATGTGACAAAAGCTTCTTCAACAACCTAGCATGGTTTTGCCATTCTTCAAAAAGTCCGAGAGAGAAGATCTACACAAACAAAAATCCAGAGCTCCTCTGATTTAGTTTCCACACTGAGGCTACACTATTCCTTCCCTTAATATTGACTGAACCTACAGTAAGAAGAGCATTTTCTTCTCCTTCCAAAAGTGTCACCCATTTCTGCCATCACATCTTGAAATTTATCTTTGATTTTTTCAAACATAATGGGTCAGAAACAAAGTAAGAGAATGTGAACTTACCACAGGAATTTCTTAGACATGTAGTTCAGCCCTTAAATAAAAATCCCAGAGGAATACAAATCTAAAGATATAGAAAATTCTGAACAAAATCACAGGCATCACTCCTTAAGTCTGTGCATGTGGCCAATGCCTTAGATGAAGCCAAGTACTTCCCACCCCTACTGTGCCATTCAGAGTCTGTTTTGATCACAAAAGATTTTCACTGCCTTAAAGAATATTTCCTGTTTAAGATGGCCTCTGACTTCACTGCTACACCTGCACATCCGAGTGAATTTCTAGGCATCCCATTTGTCTCCTGATTTTCTAGGGATAGTATTAAATATAGGTGTATTAAAAATAGAGCTTGCATGCACTTGGAAGACAAGCAGTCCTCCAGGTTTCCAGAACCAGCACAGATGTTCTGGGAGCAACACTACCAAACAGCAATATCCCCTCAAAACACACTGCAGAACCTAAACATGCATTACTTCATGATAGGTAAACAGCCGTGAGCATGTAACTGGTGTGCTGTCCACGTTATGTTTAAAAAAGGCACCAACTGCGTTCTCATGAGAACTTAGAGATAGGAAAGAAGTGATCATCTCTGCCTGTATACGAAAGCAAAAAACACTGATTTCTTTCACATGAGAAGGTGCTGGCATCCTCATCCTATAAATCACCTGCTGGCAACTGTCATTTAACTTGAGTGACATGCAGGCATAGGAAAAAGAACATAAATAATTGGGCAATTCATTTGGGAGGGTGGTGGGTCTGGAGGCAGTATTTTGTCCATCTCAACCCTTTACAATCTTGCCTTTAGCCTGAGCTGAGTCCAAAGGCAGCTCTTCTTTTATTGATCCACAAACCTCTCCTGGAAAAGGAAAGCTACACACCACACTGGCTGTTTATTTTCCACTACAGGCTTCAGAGTTGCTGGCAGAGTGCTGTTCCTACCCTGCCTGGGACACAGTGCAGGAGGAATTGATTGTTCCATTTCCTCACTATTTCTCATGCATCTCTAATGAGATAAGGTTGAACTGATGGATCATCTGTCCTTGTGAGGTACTGAACTACTCCAAACAATGTTAGGTTTCCTGTCTGCAAACCTACACTTGCAGAAGAAACTCTGAAAATTAAAACTTTGGGCTTCACTTCCCAAAACAACATGGAAATTTCTGTCATACTGTGCTACTATGCTCCACCACAAAATTTGGTATTGGAGTTTCCATAGGCTTGCCTGCCTTCCTCCTATTCCCACAAACTGGTAAGAAAAATAAAGGCTGAACCTCAGAGAGGTTCCACAGTGAGGAAAGGTTCAAGCTTTCCTCATCATTCTGTGCTCCAGAACAGTCCATACTGCCAGAGTTACCCACCTGCAGTGGGAGGCTGACAAAGCTGTGATTTCTGTTTTGGCTATGCATCACCTTATGGAGTGTGCATACATTTACTCTGTCATGTAGGAAAAAACCCCACAAGCATAAAATAACACATTCTCCAACTTTAGGCAGCTTCAGACACCAGTGAATCTAGCAGTGTTCTTCACAGCCTGCCTAAACAGTATCCAAATTGCTGTTGTTCCCCTGCTGCACTCAAAGTCATTGTCACAGCTGCAGCATTAAATAGCCTGAGGGCCTGTAAAATCCCACAAATGTTTTAGCTTGAGCCAAAAGTTTGAGGTCAGAGAGGTTTGCTGTCACAGTGACAGGATTTAAAAAAAAAAAAACAAAAAAAAAAAAACTAAACCAAAACAACAAACAAAAAACAAAACAACAAACAAACAAACAAACATGAAAAGTATTAAAGGAGAGGTGCCCAAAGCTTGGATAACAGCTACGAAGGCAGGAAATGCTCATTCTAAGATGGAAAAGAAGAACTGGTGAGGAAGGAAGAAAAAGAAACTCCATTAAGACTGCTCACTTTGGAAAACTGGACCTCAAGGAAAGCATAACACAGCAGCTTTTTTGCCTAGATCCCACAGAGTATGGAAAAGGCCTGGGCCACTGTCTTCAAGTATAAGAGGAATAAGGAAAACAGAACACTGCAAAAAGACCATGCTGTTTTTACAAGCACAGCTTGTAGTGGGGTGCAGGGAGAATCTGGTAAAAGATCAGAAAGGATCATTTCTTGTATGTGCGTCCCCCTCCTCTCAACACTACAGGTAGTTTTCTCCTTCCCTGCCTGCACCCTGCCAAACTTCAAGATAAGCATGGCATCTGGAAGCTCTTATTTGCAGCAATTTCCTATTTAAAAGGTCAACAGTTCCTAAATAAGTACAAAATATGTCCTTCCTAGCTGTACACCTTGGAGATGTGCAAGATCAACTTATGATGATATTAAGCTTAACAAGTTGGGATAACTCACATTCACGTATGTTCTTTTTTTTTTTTTTTTTCTGTAAACAGTTTCAAAATTTCTAGCATTCTATTCATCCTTCACCTTCCAGAAATAAGAGAATTAAAGTTTCCATTTATTAAAGAAACAAAATCCAAAACATCAGTCTCTTCAGTTTTTTTAAGAAACCACAAACTCTAGGCTAGTAAAATAAACTGAGAATTGTCAAGAGTGTTTTTGCAAACGTTCCTCCCACCTGCCCCCACATTTGATTGCATAAATTGAGTCATAGGTGAAGGAGCTAATCAGTTTTTCTACCCTATCAGTGATCTCAAGCCTTTCACTTCTGACATCGTCTGAAGAAAGCACATAGCTGAAGCAATAAGTAGGAAGGTTCATATTTAGCGAACCTTGATTCAGCTCTAAAGCTTTAGGGATTCATAACCTACCCACAACCTCCCACCTGTAGCACTGCTGAATTCAAAACGATTTTCACCTCTGCTGCTTCTGACTTGGCAGAGTTTAACTCTATCAGTCCTCTCACACGTGGCATAGGTTAGCACAGAGAGTATTTTTCCACAGCTACCAGATAATTGCTGCTGTAGTTACTCACTTGGAAAGCACCATCAAGGGTTGTGATAAATGAATCCTTTGCACTGAAGTCCTTTAAAGGTTTGGAGTTCTTTTGTTTTGTCCTCAAATGAGCCAGGCTTCTATTCTAAATATACCTTAGTTACTTCAGAAAATAATGACTATGGAAACTAACAGCAATTTAAGTTTCCTACATCTGTAGGAGATGTTTGACTTTGTATGGACATCAAGGGAAAAGGATCGGATATTGCACCTATGACATGAGCTCAGGAATTTGCCCATTCTTGCCAAATCAGTGAACTAGTAGCAGGCGTTAATAGCAAGCTCAGGTGCTTAAAGATCTACAAACTCTGAGCTGGCCAAACAATTAGTGAGGGACACAACAGGATGTACAAGTTTATTTCAATGAAGATTTGGAGGATAATTCAGAGGACTGAAATTATTCATCTACTGTTTCACATAACTGTATAATTAATATAATGGGTTTTTTTTCAAGGTAAAATGACACATTACTTATCATACATTTAAATCACTATTATAATTTTTATTTATGCATTTGTATTAGAAATACCTCGTTGACAAATAAACATCCTGTTCTTGAGCAGCACAAAGAAAAAAATATTCATCACAAAGCGACCACTATTTATAATATAATTATCCCTACTTAGATACTGATCAATGACAGCTATTATAGCTAAACAAATTGTAAACACCTAGATGGCTACAGAAAGCATTACGGGAACTTGCTACCTAGTAGATTCAACAGTTGAAATATCATGAGATACTTTCCCAGCATACTCTTCAGAGCCAGCCTAGCTCTTTATGTATTCCTGAAAAGCAGGTGGCTGTTCCTTTTTCTAATCTTGTTTCAAAGTCATCATGCAGTCATAATAATAGTAGCCCTGATTCACCGACAAATGAAGGCCATGGAAGAGCTCCTGTTAGGTTCAGTAAGCACAAATACTTGAAAATTCACAAGAAATCTGAAACGGATAATGTACTTCTAAAGTGTTTTTTTCCTCCCTTTCTCCCCACTTGCAATTTTGTACCAATGAAATGAACAGTACAAGATGTAGATTAGTAACCTCAGATTAGAACTAGCTGGTTCAAGGCCATCTGCCTTTAATTAGTAATCATAAAAAAGGCTGGTTTATGCCTGCTTTTGTTAATGCTGCTGATCAGGTGCAGTACTTCTCATTGCTTCAAAGAGAATTCCTGATGTGTGCAATTTTTGAGTTGAGATTGGACAGAAAAGAAATTATTCACACCTCTATTAACCTATGAATACATCCTGTTTTTCAAAGAATAAATAAATTATGTTCATTAGCTAAAATGAAGATACTTAATGCACTATTTCCTAGGGACATAAAACAACATAAATCACAACAATCTAATGAATGAAGATTTTATAATCCAAATAAGCACATACATTCCCATCAATATTTCTGTGGACTGAATAGCAACGTCTCAGGTTTGAAAGATCTAGACATATGTAGACATGCATTGTTTCCTTCTGAATTACACATTTTGCAAATGCTTCATTATTAGTATGTCCCATCAAAAAGGAAATACTTGCACCAAGACATTTCAATACCTGGATGTCGTAATTTTATTAAGGTAAAAAGATATCAATACCTTGATGATGTAATTTTAATAAAGTAAACAGATAAATAAACATAGCTTCCAACCTCCTCCAAACAAGAAAACAAAACTTTGCATACAGCCTGGTACTGAAAAGGGAGCAAAATTTGGCTCTAAGCAGAACAGATGCATTTTGAAGGGCCCCTCTGGAACTCTTCCATTCTTGGATGTTTACTTCCTTTATTTGAAGCCCCTCTAAATGAAAGAAACTTTTACTGCAAATCCCCCCCAAATGCTAAAAAGCAAGGATAAATGCTCTCAGCAAGAGAGTGCTTATAGTCTGTCCTCCAATCAAGATTGGGGTATAAGCTTTGTTCTCACCAATGCCAAATACTTGGCCCAGGCACTGAATACAGTGCTATAATACTGAAAAGCCTGTTTATTCTTCTTGGGGACAAAAAAAAAAAAAAAAAATGCACAAAACCCAAACTGCTAAGTGTGGTTGTGAACTATATGATTAAAAAAAAAATAGCAAGCACACAAACTTTTTTTTTTTTTTTTAAGTAAGAGCAGTATTTCATTTGTTCCAACAATAATTACCATTGCTTCTGACCCATTTCATTCTTTCTTTTCTTCACCACCCACCACCATGGTCAAGTTCTGTAAGTTCAGTGTCTGATGTGGTACTCATTTAGTCTTATTTTAATACAAACATAAAGTTGCTGGCTTCACCAAGTTATTTTACAACTGTAATAAGAGATCTGGGGTTTTTTTGAAGAAGCAAAAAGGCTATTTCTGAAGTTCCATGCTTTCATGTTTGTAATCAGAAAAAAAAAACTCTGAACATACCTCAAACTTAAGACTAGTGAAAGCCAAATTGAGGCTGTAAGACCATCCCTCATCTATATGCTTCAATATTGCAGGCATTAAACTGTTAGCAGGATCAAGCCCTAGCTAGTTTGAAGAGTGAATCATTATCATAACATCAATTAGGAACTCCCAAGTTAAAGAGTATTGACTTGTCCTGAAAAGGTACTCAGAGGTGACTGTCTATTTATTCTACACTACAAACATGACTTCTTTGGAACAACATAATAGTTTTTACTGAAATTTAACAGGAGAACAAGAGGTCTCAAAGATACACATTCCTGTAAACATCATTAAAATTAGCTGCTGGACAAAGGAAAAAACATATTTGTGTAAGCAAGTCTCCTACCAATACAATGCTTAGGGCACATAAGAGAATGTAAGTGCCTGAAATTCTCCATTAAGGCAAAGATATAGTTACACAAGTCATTTTTATGCCAATGCACAGCTGCAGGATGCCCTTAGCCAAATTCACATCCTTAGATTTAGTTCAGCTTATAGTTACTCCTCAAACAGTTTGTGCTTTTATTTTATGTGAAATTATATGAAAGCTAAAGATATATGTGGCAATGAAAATACCCCCTGATGCTGCAGTCAGCCTATATGTTAAGAATCATGTGAATTTTCCAGAAGAAAGTAAAATGTGTGTGTGTGGGTTCCCTAAAAAAGTAAGTATGAACATTGCACATGTGCAATCAGAAAGGAAAAGACTACTGATCAGTCAGAAAAGAATATAGTCCTCCATAACATCTTGCTTGCTTGCTTTGGAATAGATTTCAAGTGGCAACTGCAAATATATGATGTTGGCCAGCAGCTGACACAGACAGTCCCTGGAACTTGGTGGTACTAGCATCTGGATATGTCTGTATGCATGAGTGGTCATGTTCCTCAAAATGAGACCTTACTTCATAAACGAGGAAACAGCTACTGTTTGGTAGAAGGAAATATGAGAGCTTTTTCCAAGTGAATACAGTCTGAAGCCACACTGGTGCCCTCCAACCTGACCAGTTACTCTGACAAGCATCCAGATCTATGTAGAACTGTCTCCATCCTTCCCTTAATACCCTAGTCAGTAAGGCAGAAGACATATCTGCTATTCTCTTCCCCACGCTTCCCCTTTAACTTAGTTTTGCATCAGCTGCAGCCTTGAAACACGCTCTTACAAATGGGCTGTCCACCCTTCTAATGGACATAAGCATGGATCCAAAGAGTATGTCATACATATATATATATATATATATATATATATATCTCCATCCACTGATACGCATTTGTTTTAAGTACCTACATGCTTGTCCTCAGCAAGAAAGCATCTCTTCAATAAGACAGTCCTTCCAGAAACTGAATCATATCACTGGAAATATGATTTAATGTACTCTGAGGAACTTTTTCGGAAAAACGGAATCCAAAAGGCCATACTTTTTTACCTATGTCAAGATGGAATAGTGGTTTATTCAGCAAGCTTTCTGTATGCACCTGCAGAGGAAAATCAACAGTGCATTTTTTAACATCTGTAAATGCTTAGTCTAAGCTGATCTAATTGGGAATCATTTTTCTTCATTGAACCCTTTTTAACAAGCGATTTGTGTGTTTATTTTTGAAATGTCATGAACTCTAAAACGGTTAAGAAACTATTTCCATACTCATTTATATTAGGGTCAAATTTGAAGTGGCATGTAAAGTGTTACAAAATAAACCTACTTAAAAACACAGAGATAAATCAGTCACCTTTATACCTACTCTCATAATGAAAATGCTAAAAGATTAAAACAGGAATAGATTTGTGTGAGGAGGAACTAGAAGCTACTTTTTTTTTTTTATTTCTTCTTTCTTCAGACCCTTCAGCATTGGAATTCTACCAAATAAGAGAGGATGAGCTGCGGAGCATAACTTGCATGTTGACAAACAAATCTAAGTATAAATACTGTGTTTAAAACAATCTGCAGAGATTTTGCTAAGTGTAGCTGATGTATTGGGACACCAGAGGAGGCTGTAAGTTGCAGCAATTTAAAATCCCTCTGGTCTCCCAGACTGCATTACTCATCTCCAAATATGGCTCAAAGTCTCTGTAGAATAGAAACATGACTCAGACGACTTCCAGAAGTTCCTACAAAAGGGTAAAATTAAGACTGCAAATCAAAGAAAGGTAAGAAGGTAGGAAGAAAATAAAACCCAACCAAAACAAGTCACACCACTGCACACATTTCCCCTATGGGGAAGGAATGAGAGAACTGCACAACAGATTAGTCATGTTGCTTAACACAACACTGAGATGTTAAAAAAAAAAAAGTGACAAGAGTGTTACAAAAACCTGAAGAACAAAATATCAGAAGTGTACTGTAAGCTAATACTGCCATCTAACTCCCATCAATTCAGCATTTGATTTCATCAGCATAACCCTTGGCTTTAAATTGTTGTCCTTATCTACACGGAAAAGGAAATTATGCTCCATATGGTTTGCTTATTGACCTCAAAATAATAATTTGTCTTGAATGCAGGTTGAAACCTCCATCTTTGCTCAGCTACTGAGATAAGGTGTAATTAATGACAGTAAGAAACAGCTCTGAACTTGCAGATACCTCCAAAATAATGGAAAACACCAAAGTATCCCTATGCAGATACTTCCATCAGATACTTGCATTTTAACACATACATTTGTGTATACACAAAATCAATGTCACTCAGGTTCTCAGTTGATGCATACAGCTTGAACAAAATTCTGGGACTCTAATTAGCTTCAGAAATCATCTTGTCCATCCAGGCTTCCTCAGATTTACCCATACCCTTCACAAATTCTTGCAAAATTGGATGCAGCAATCCAAGAAATGGAAGTGCTGATTCAGCTCTTGGCAGCAGTCCTCTGCTTTTTCCAGATTATATTTGTGCAGTCAGATGCAATGATAAAGAATACTCTAGGATTCCTCAACAGCGCTAACGTTTCACAGAATATCAGCATTCACAACTAAACTTTTCTACTGCACCAGCTGATTGAGAAATTCAACCTTACCAGGGCATTCACTCACCAGTTACCTGCTATGTGCTACCTAGCAGTAAAAAGTAACTCGCATGAGGCAACATTTCCATTTGTCCTCAGAAAACTCCTACTAATATTGAATTTTCACATCAATGCAGGTATTCTGAGCACCACAGACAGACACCGTTCTCTCATATTTTTCAACTTTTAGACTTAGATATTAACAGATCCCAGGTGAAGTAGAGATCATATTTTACTGGTGAATGAGGCTGATAATTATTTGAGAAGGTTGTATTCCTCTTCAGTTTTCTATGCATCATCCACAGAAACATTAAGGTCTTTGGAGGGAGGAGCACTCTCTCACTGTAAGACACTATTCCCACCACAATCAAATTGGTGACCCTACATAGACCAGTAATGTACAGTTAAAGAAAATGGAATGACTACAGATAAGTATAGATTCACATCACAGCATGTTTTTAAGAATCTTTTTCCTTCTCAAGTGTAATATACACTAGTGATCAAGTTACATTCAAGTCCAGTAATCACAACTCAAAAACATACTAACCTACATATTTGTGCATCTACCCACTTATCTGCCTTTGCAAACAAAGAATTTAGAAGCATAAGCTTTCTGATTTGCAGAACTACTAGTTTCTACAACTCTAAATCGAGGTACTACTTTCAAAATACAAAACACTGTTTATGGAAATCTTAGTTGAGTTTGAAGATCCATCTGTACGTAAAATATAGTTGAGTTTATAACTTTCTTCCAGATCCAAATTAATTCAAATGTCTATATTCAAAAGCTGAGACTGAACACTTAGATAATTACAGCTGTGATTACAGAACAGTGTAGAGTTAACATTAAATTACACAGTAGAATTTGCTGGAGATGCTCATGGTATTCCCTGTAGACCTATTTTGTAAAAGTGTTTCATGAGCACAGGAATACAGATAGTTGTCTAGTAAAAGTTTTCAGAAATATAAAATCCCCTTGAAAAAATTACAGAAGTCAAGAAAATAAGTGTTTTTTTAAAAACTGCCTACATCTTTCTTAATATTTCTGAAAGTATTACTATAGAACAGACTATTTCAGCTGGAAGACTACAGAACAGAATAGACTATTTCAGTTGGAAGGGACTTACAACAATCATCTAGTCCAAAAAGTGCACTGTCCAGATGCCTCTTAAACTCTGACAGGCCTGAGGCATCGACCACCTCTTTGGGAAGCCTGTTCCAGTGTTTCACCATGCTCTCGGTAAAGAAACGCTTCCTGATGTCCAGTCTGAAGCTCCCCTGGAGCAGCTTTGAGCCATTCCCGTGCACCCTGTCACCGGATCCCGGGGAGAAGAGCTCAGCACCTCCCTCTCCCCATCCCCTCCTCAGGGAGCTGCAGGGAGCAAGGGGGTTTCCCCTCAGCCTCCTTTGCTCCAAACCAGACAAGCCCGAAGTCCTCAGCCACCCCTCGCAGGACATGCCTCCCAGCCCTTCACCAGCTTTGTTGCCCTCTCCTGGATGTGCTCAAGGACCTTCACACCCTTCTTAAATTGAGGGGCCCAGCACTGCCCACAGCACTCAAGGTGAGGCCGCACCGAGGCCGAACGCAGCGGGATGATCCCCTCCTCTGCCCGGCTGGTTACGCTGTGTTGGATGCCCCCCCGGGGGGGTTTGCCCTCTCGGCTGCCAGGGCTCACTGCTGACTCCTCCTGAGCCTGCTGCCACCAGCACCCCCAGTTTCCTTTCTGCAGGGCAGCTCTCCAGCCACCCTTCTCCCAGTTTATATTTGTGCCCGGCATTACTCCGTCCTGGGTGCAGAATCTGGCATTTGGACTTGCTAAATTTCATCCCATTAATCATTGCCCAATGCTCCAATCCATCTAGATCCCTCTGCAAGGCATCATATCCCTCCAGAGAGTCAACAGCCCCTCCCAGTTTGGTATCATCAGCAAACTTGCTAATGGGGCATTCAACTCCTGCACCCAGATCATTGATAAATACATTGAAGGATGCTGTGAGAGACAGTATCAAAAGCCTTACTAAAATCTAGAAAAACTACATCCACTGCCTTCCCTTCATTCACTAGGCAGGTGACCCTATCATAGAAGGATATCAAATTAATTAAACAGGACTTTCCCTTTGTGTGCCCATGTTGACTGGGCCTGATGATTGCATTATTTTTTAATTGCCTTTAAAGGTACCCAGTACAATCTTCTCTGTAATTTTCTAAGAACTGAGGTTAGACTGAGATCTGCAGTTCCCTGGGTCTTCCCTCACACTCTTTTTGTAGATTGGAATAACACTGGCTAGCTTCCAGTCAGAAGGGACCTCCCCAGACTCCCAAGACCTTTAATATGTGATTGAGAGGGGTTCTGCCATAACATCCACTAGCTCCTTCAGTACTCTGGGAGGAACCCCATCAGGACCCATGGACTTGTGAACATGCAGTTTATCCCTTATAATTTCGTTGCCTGCAAATGGGAAGTTACTGTTCCCACACCCGTGGTCCTCCTACTCAGGGGATTGGGCAGCCTAAGGTCTATCAGTATTATTAAAGACTGAGGCAAAACCACATTGAACAGCTCTGCTTTTTCTTCATCCTACATCTGAACCCAATAAAATATTGACATTTATAATATCCCAGAAATCTAAGATGTGGCTGGTTATTTTTAAGTTAATCTGAACCAGATGCAGACTGGCTTCACAAATGCATTACTGAACCATGTGAAGTAACAAAAAACATGTACAGCTGCATCATCCAGGTAAGCAACACCACAGTTTGATATCTTTTGAACAGCTATGTCTTCCTGAAGACATAAGCAAGGATTGTTAATGATCTGCTTTAACCAGAGACCCTCTTTTCAGCAAGGGTGTAAAGCTGCATCTGTCAATATTCACTTGCCAGCTCTTAAAAGAGTAAACTTCTCTCCTATTAGAGGAAAATAACATCAGTAAGTTAAACCAACTGCATGTGTTTTGTTTTTTTTTTCCATCCTTAGACAAGTGAAAATAAAACATATTTAAAGTTTTTCCTTTGATTACAAAGAACTGGAAACGTCAATAGATTTAGAGAGAGCTTTCTGTTTAACATAGCCTTGCACTGGGACTTCTACTATGAAAACAGAATACAGGTATGTTTGTGGTCTCTCTCAGACTGCTTACACATTTCATGAGAGTTTGCAAGATTTTGGGATAGGGAGACATTCAAGTTTTCTGAGTGTTCTGTCAGAAGTAGACAAAAAATATATTCATATCCTCATTAACTTCAGGATCACCTCAGCAAATTTAATTGATACACAGATGTTTGCGCTTAATTTAGTTTGATATTTATACCTTCTTATTAATTGATCCTTTTTTGTCACCATTAATCTGTAGATTATAAAAATGTTTCCTGCACTCCATCAGGACGTACAATAAAAGTGTGTTATGCTGTCCATTTTCCCAGAGAGACAATCAGACCTGTCATCCTATGAGCAATGCTGGATGCCCATCTTCTAAAATAATGAATAGGAAACAAATAGAAAATTTACCTCAGAAAAACCAATTAATAGTTACTCAGTAGTCTCGGTATACACAAGTGAAAAGGTGAATCTACTAACATGCAGTGAGGTGGTGTTAAAATAGTAGAGTAATATTGTTTGTATACATATGTAAGATCATCCCCCTCCAACTCCTGGACATCATTACCAGCTCAACATGTGCACTTTAGAAGGCCATCTAGAGCTTGCTTCATGCCATATCCTACATACATGGAAAGCTGGAAAATTTAATTGGCTCTCAAAAGGAAACAAGCAATAGAAGTAATTAAAGAAAATCTGAAGTATAAATGTTAGTACACAGAAAACAGTTTGACAGTAAGATCTGCAGTTTGGGAAAGAAGAAAAGATCTGTTGTGAATACAGATTCAACATGTCCCTGGCACTGAAAGAGTCTTGATTTAAGACTGTTCATTCCAGGAACTGACAATAAGAAGAGATAATGCTAGAGAAGGCTGAATGATGCTGGCTTTTTGAAGAATAACTAAGACATGGTTAGCCAAACATTATAAATGATTATTGGTACTTAATGGCTAATTGGTAGAGTCTGCCTAGCCATAGATAAACTTTAACTTAAGCCATCCAGAACACTTCTACTCAAACTTTTATAGCCATCTGCATAAAGTCATGTCTGTGTCATTTATTAACCTTTTCTAGTAATAAATGAACATGCACTTGATAACACAAAATGACATTCCAATTGGAAATATGCAATGAGTTTTAAACTTGTCATTACTTCTAACCTTTCCTTTGAAAAGAGACCCAAAGGGGAAATGCAGCTAGGTTATTCCAGTGATGGTCATAGCAAGCATTCTTTAGTGTTACCTGTAACATTAATTACTACACTTCACAATATTCACAGTTAACTACCATAGGTACCACATAACAGATCAGTAGAAGAGATTCTGCTAGACACTACAGTTAACTTCTGTTGCTTAACTACCATCTAAAAAATGTTTAGTTAGCAATTATAGTAAACATTACTTGTTTCTCTCCCATTTTATTTCACCATATTATCCTGTGGTTGTATGCAGGAGTTATACCTTTATCCATTTTTTTGTTACCTAAACTGCACAATGTTACATATATAAAGTATGGCACGTATTGCCAACTTAGGTTACAGCATCTAAGCAGGAAAGAAACAGCCAGCATATTCTCAGAAACCCATATCACCATATTGTATTGTAATATACGAATGAGCTGAGATGTTAGAAAATTAATCAGAAACTGCAAAGGCAGCAGGTGCAGTTCTGGAAGAAGAAAAGCAATCGATGGAAAAGTTGCCAGGTTTCATAAAAAAAAAAGAGAGAAGACTATTGATTCTTCAAATTATTACCCAAAGAAGCTATTGTGACAGCACATTTGACAAACAGCTTGGACTGTGAAATAGTCGATGGTAGAAATTACCATTCCCAACTTGTTTAGGATATAAAATATTTTTATTTTACTACCAGCAGCCAAAATAAGAACCACTATAGCAAATTACCTTGGTATTTTGGGGCTAGGACAAAATGGTTCTGAATCACCACAATTCTTGTAAGAGAAAAAAACAAGGCTTCCATTTTTTTTTTTCAGCATACAAATCAAGTGTCTGGTTTGTCCACTTCAGAGGTAAGTTAAAAAACTGTTCCCTGAAACATCCAAGCCTCGCTATTTTGGCCTGGACCTCGGTAGTTCTGTTGATTGGTTGACTTAATTTATATTTTCCTGTTTAGAGAAACAAAAGTAAACTCTGAGCTGATGGTCTGCCAATCCATTTATCAATTAACCAACTTCTGGGAAGATCAAGGCAGGCACTGCCTTGCACTGCAATGATGGGTACCATTATGCTCAGAGCTCAGCATAATCCATGAGCATCAAGATAAGGCTTGATGAGAAACGATGGCAATATTATTCAGAATTTAATGTCTAGTAGTAATGAACAATTTCAGTTACCCAAACATCTGCTCACCAAAAGATTATACAAAAAAAGATTATACAAAAATAGTAGAGAGCATGATTCAGCTCATGGAACTTTAGCAACCTATAGAAGTTATTCATCAAATCTAATCCAGTCATCTAAACTCTGGATCTGTAGAGAATGTAATAGAAAAGCTTCTTTCAGAGAATGCTTCATTCCTTATCTTAAGGTTATCATCATGATCTGCAGAGGCCCATTAGTCTTCATTAATTACAGAAGAAGCCTATGTGACTAGCTTTGGCTTAGATGATTAACTCGGCAAGTAAGATGTCCACCATGTTCTTGGAGTGCTGTATGAATGTTTTGTGATCTAGAAGTCAGAGATAACTTAGATATGATTCTGAACAATCAGGATGAAATGGATGAGCAAAATATCATGGTAAGAAGTAATTTCAATGAAATATATAAGTAAACAGAAAACTTAATAACCTTCAGAAAATGAAGAAGAAACAAGAGCAATAAATATTTATGTTTTCAAGTAGATATTTCAAGCAAATCATCCTCTTATGGACGAAAGGTGAGAAACATGTCAAAAGATCAATATGGCTAATAAAGAGTTCTGCATTGACCTCAAACATAAGAAGAAAGCACAAAGGAAAGGGAAAAAGACAGATTCTTAATGGCGCATAGACAAAGAGAGCATAAGCATGTAGCTGAAATTCCGAAAAGGGCAAAACAAGCAGTTGCACCATAAGAATTAAGTCATTGCAAAAAAGTCTTCCTGTTGGCTCTTAAATCAACAGCATCAAAGGCTGACCCTGAAGAAACAGAAACATTTAACTGAGCTTGCTCAACAATGGAAATACCAGTTGTGATAAATGTCTATTCCAATTAACAGCACGGGAATGGAGTAGGAAAGACTAGGACAGCTGAATAATTTCCTCCCTTAGGTCTGCTTGGTGAGATCACTCAAGTATACTTAGAGGCATCGTACTTGCTGATGTAAATTATGGGGAATGGGCTGTAAGACCAAGAAGAGTCTCATACTCGGCTGAAATCTCTGATCCAGATTGGGGTGTTGAACTTCAGTAAGAATGTGCACTAACTGAAGAAATTGAGAAGCAAATGAATAATCAGAGATGTACAAAGGCTCAGCTAACTGAAAATACTGAATTAATCTAGTTTACCTTAAAGAGATAAAGGACAGTACAAACATGTTTTAAATAAATAAATGCCTCCTTTGCAGAAGTAACTAATCCGTTTTCCTTACCTGTAATAGGCTTGCATTACAACATGAGAATCAAGATAAAAATTAAAAACTTAGGAGTAAAGAGAGTGAAGTACTAGAATAGATTGCCTGGAGAGGTCATGCAATCTGTCTGTTTAAAGGTCTTTAATAAAAGGCTAGATAAATATTGATCAGAATGACATCGGGAAAGGTATTCATGCTTGGAGGCAGAGGGACAGGTTAGATAAATTTAAGTTGCTCTGGGTTGAAACTGTTCAAGTCTATGTCACAAACTGAGCTAGTATAACAAGTATAAGGCCCTGAAAAATTTCATTACTGAGAAGAAATGCATTATAATCAGCATTCAAGTATCGTAAAAAGAGAGATGACTGAAGATACCTTCTTGCTGATGTATGTTTTGGATAAAACTAATAAATCTGGGATATTTCAGAAGCAGCGTGCTTGAGATATCTTAACAAGCCAAACTCACTTCCACCAAATAATTGGATTTAATTAATTGGAATTATAAATAATATGAGCCAACTTGAAAATTGACCAGGTAGAAAAATAATCTGTATTGTAAGTCTTCATTAAGTGAGTCTGCATTGATATGCCATAGCCCAAGCTCATGTCTAGGTAACCAAATACAGCTCACTGCAGCGTATACATAGATTTAGTGCCACAAAATAATCTGATTTCTTTAAAAAGCACTATACAATATCAACGCACACTAACTGATGAAAAGTTCATAACTGATCTCAAAAAAAAAAGAATAAAACCATTAAATCAAGGAACCTGCTTTTATTCAGTATTTTCATCATTCATGAAGATTACTATAAAACTATAAAATAATTGTGTTACATAACTCTTGTATATAAAATTCACAGAAAGAAAAGAATCATAAAATCATTAAGCAACAGAAATCAGAAGGCATACATAAAAAAAAAAACACTCTAAGATGGACCCCTTGAATATAGTGTTTTTATAGAGCAAGTAAATTTAACTGTGTACATATAGAACCAAATAAAGCAAAGCTATGATGAAAAAAAGAGTGGGCCTGTCCTTTGAAAAGCAATCACTGAGAAGAAACCTCTGGGTCACAGTGAACACAGCCTCATTTGTGTTGCATTTGAGAAAACACAATCAGACACAAAAGCAGGGGACAAAAAGTGTTTCACAAAATGGAAATTAAGTCCAAAGAGATTAAGGCAGGTGCAGCTAGGTGAACAATATCCTCTGTTGACATTAGTCAGCCTTTTGCCAGTATAATACTGAGATTTCATCCCTTTGTTTTGAAACCAGAGTTTTACATGTTGTTTCAGAAATGAAGCCAGGGAACTTGTAAAGTGGTATGTGAATACCAACCCAATAGCAGTTCACCAGGAGTTTACCTCTCTAGACTGAGCTGCTGTCTGGTAACAGCAGAAGGGAAAAAAATGCTAATTCTTATGTTCAAGATAACGCATCTTCTCTGACAGCTTCTGCAGCAGCTTTTGAAGTTCTAATAATACTGCACTAAAACTCAGATGGTAGGTGGCAGATAAGAGACTTGGTATCAATGATTATGTACATTTTCAGTCTGAAATATTGAGACGCACACGAAGACACTTCTGTTGAGGTTTTGAGGCATAAAGAGAAACCATCCAAAATTAAGATAACTGACTGAAACAGTAAGTGAAAAGTATTAAGAGAAAGAAATGGTGGTTGTCAAGACAGTGTGGAAACAAATCAATGGGTACAGTATATTTATTTTTGTAATCAGTTTGCTGTCCTGGAAACTGAATTTTTATAAGTAACTAGGCCACAAAGACCCAGAACTATTATTTTATTTGATATAGCATTTATGCAGATGAATAAGCATGATCTGAATATGGGACTTTAACTGGCAGTGACATTTTCTGTTCATCAAGACTAAATACAAGCCAAAAGTAAAGCTCTCATAATATTTATCACCAAGAATGACCTTAGATAAAATTATTATGTATTATGAAGGTATTTAAGATCTCACAATGAAACACTTAAGCATATTCATGGGGATGCCTGAAGGCTCCCTTCATCTTTTCTTAACATTTCCATTTCTTCCCTTTCCCCATTAAAAAATACTTATAAATTAACTATGTGAATAGCAGCAACATACACTCCTCCTTTGGCATCCAAACACCTTTATATATGAATATGTACATGCGAGTCAATTTTGAAAAGGAACACTCCTGTCACTTTGAGAAACAACTCATATGTCTTGACTCATTGTTCTGTTGTTCCAAACACTAGTCATGTATCCACCGAGTACACCCTGGTACAAGCTTCTACTCTTTCTGTCCCTAGTGCCTTGCTTCCTGTTGTTCTGTGGTGTCATCTGCGCAAGGGCACTCAAACCACCACTTGTGATTGCTTCTGCACTTTGCTTAATCCAGCCATCTCACTCCTGAGCTGCATCATAAAAGAAATATTGGATGCTGACAAGGAATAGAGTGCTGCAGGAGAACTGAAGAATGTTAGACTACTGATACAGAAAGAATAAACTAAGCTTTCATTAGTTATAGATTTTTTAAAATACTGTATGCAATGTACACTTAATGATCATGAACCTAGTGCCTCAAAAATACTATAAAACATGATTTTCTTTAGTTTTCTTTAAGCAGCTGTTAGAAATTTTTAGACACTTTATTTAGCGCAGTGTTGAAATACTGCTACAGGGCTTTCTATTTATAAATATTTCACATCTTGAACATCTTAGCAATGATCTCATCTCTTCCATCTCCAGAACCAAGGATACAGTCTCCATTTCTGTAATGGCTGCAAACCAGAGGCTGGTTCCAACTTGCCAGAGTTCGTCCTTACTCCAACTCAGTGACTTCCCACTATGCCTGGGCCCAAGCGCATAACACTACTTCCGTCTGCTGCATTTTCACTTCAAGGGATCAGCAGCCAGGTTAGCCAACAAAGACAAAGTGATTTTGCTTTTAAGACAAGAGGATAGCAAGAAAATTTAGACTCTTAAGGAAAATCCACCCTGGAAGGAGAGGCAACAGTTGAGAAGCAGAAGGAGAAACGGGAAAATAGGAAATCTGTCTATTTGAAAGCAAAAGGAAACACAGGAAACAGGACTCAACAACTCCCTTAACCGTATATGTTTGAAAGGTGGAAGATTTTGTTTCCAGTGACAATGCTCAGCCTTTAAAAGCAATACAGTTTCACAAAGAATATGGCATGTTTAACACAACAGAAAACACTAAGCAAACGAAGCTGCACATGTTTAGAAAAGATTGGACAATGTAAAGTTAAAAGAGAAAACTAAAATAATTCATTTGTATTTCTTGTATAAAGAATAGCATTATGGAAATATGTAACCATATTCCAGTAACATTAAAGACTGTTGGATTTTTGTTTTCCTTTTTTTTTTAAAAAAAAAAAAAAAAATGAGCACTTGAGCTTCTAAATCCTAATTAATTTCAATGTTATTTCAAAAGTTGTGCCGACCTTCGAGTCCGTTTGATGCTATAGTACTTTATCTTGCCTGTGTTTTCTTTGGTTGTTGCTACTGAAATATCTTATGTGGAATCCTTTCCACCAGCTAAGGTATTCCTACTCCATGGTTTTTATTCTGTACTCCTTTAAAATATGAGAAAAACGTACTGAAAACTCACAAGGTGTGTAAGAGTATATTCCTTTATTTTCAAGACAACCTACTTGGACAATACAATATGCATCCAGCTGTCAAAGGGCCATTTTTTAAGGTCATTTTTCATATGAAAAAGCTTACCTGCTGGAAGGAGATCTCATTTCTGACTCATTGACTTGTCTTGACCCTTAGAGTATGTATCATGGGAACTGTGCCCTTTGATATTCACAGGTCACTACCACCACAAGTTTTCTAATTGGAACTACTGCTTGAACTGAGAAACATTTTTTGCCTAGACATCTGAGGCTTCGAATCTTCATTTTTACAGTTGATTAAAAAAAAAAAAAAAAAAAAAAAAAAAAAAGCCCAAACAAAACTATGAAATAAACTTCGGTTGAATTTCATACCCAAAGAATTCTCCTCCCACTCCCCCTCTGCTTTGCTTTAAAACTGTCAGAAACTGGGATTTTTTCAACCTGACACCTTGTAGTGGTTTGTGCCTGGTTGGCAGCCAAACACCATGCAGCCATTCTCTCCCCCTTCTCTTCTGGCAATAAGAAGGGACAGAGAGTCAGGTGTGGGATTCGAGATAGGACTGGGATGGGGGAAAAAAAAAAAAAAAACATTATGGGCACGAGCAAAAGGCAGACTCATTAGGGGGAGGAAAAAAGAACAGAGATTTATTACAGACACTAACAACAACACTTAACAGAGAAGGACAGTGAGAAGCATTGCCACATCTTGAGAACACCTTCCTCCCACCCCTCCCTTCTTCCCGGGCTCAGCTCTGCTCCCGATATCTCTACCTCCTCCCCCAGCGGTGCAGGGGCAGGGAATGGGGGGTGCAGTCAGTGCTGCTGCTGCTTCCATCTTTGGTGGGGGCAGCTTCTGGAACTTGTTCCCCCTGCTCCAGCATGGTCCCCCTCTCACAGGAGTCAGTTCTCTTCAAACTTTCTCTCATTTGAGTCCCTCCCACGGGCCTCAGCGTTCCCCACACTGCTCCATCATGGGTCACCAACTTTCTCCAACTGGAGTCCCTCCCACAGCTGCAGCCCTTCCCGAGCAGCTCCAGCGTGGGACACCCCCACATGCTGCAATCCTCCCAGCACTGAATTACAGCAGCGGGGCTGCCTTTTCCCATGAGACCCCGGCCTTCTTCGGGCACAGCACCTTGATCAACCAGGCAAAACACCTCACAGGCCATAAATCAGTGTCTGCTCTACCGTAGATCTCCATGGGTGGCAGGGGGGGGCCGCCCTGCCGTCTCCCCACAGGATACAGGGGGGTCTCTGCTCCGGCACACCTCCCCCCTCCTTTCTTCCTCCGTTCCTCCACTGACCTTGGTGTTCATGCAGCTGCAGCAACTCCTCCTCACAAGTCCCACTGCTCCTCACCACATCCCTTCTTAAATACGTTATCGCAGAGGCGCAGCTGATAGGCTCAGTTTTGGTGCAGAGGTGGAGCTGACTTGGAGCTGGGGGAGCTTCAGGAAGCTTCTCACAGGGGGCCGCCCCTATAGCCCCCTCCCCTGATACCAAAAAACCTCACCACTCATTCAACCCAGGACACACCTTTGATGCTGTATCTGGAGGATTCAGCAGTCTGTTTTCATCAATCTTTTACTCTTCGTTAACATGTAATTTTTAAATTTCCTCCCTTTTCCCTTCAGCATGTAGCAGTAGTGTACCTGAGACTGTAACACTAGCGATGTTGGGTTTTATTGTAGCACACATAAAACTGAGTAGTTCTCAACCACAGCAAAGTTTCCCTTGAATTTTAAATGGAGGATTGTCTTGATTCATTTACCTATATTTGAATTGCCTTTACATGACTCTACAGAAACCCCAGAAATAAACCTAGATACAAACACTGTGTAAATTCTTCTGTAAAGAAGCCTTCAAAAATTTTTTTCTTAGCAGTATTAAAATACTGAAAACGTTAAATTGCCATCTACAACTATAATTTCATTTTATCTTATTTTTTTAGTTGTTAACTGGCAGTGTACGGGTTGCTCAGGTGTTCTTTCTGGGGTGTTTAATGCTACTGCCTCTGGGATTGCTCCTTTCCAGCTGTTGCAGCCCACCCCAGTGTGCCTCTAGACCCAGGGATCTGTTTTTCCATCCAAGGCCAAAGCATGCAGCTGCTGCTTTCCCATTTGCTAGTTCAGCCAGCAATGATACTCAGTGTGTGACCAGGCAAATAAAACCAGCCACATAAAACAAACAATAAAACCAGCTACTGACTGAGTGTTCCACATAAGACTAAGAGGACTCACATAAATGTAGCATAGATAACCAAATCCCCTTTTTCCTTTCCAGCTGGTCAGGGTTGAAGTTCAACTAGTGAAAGTACACACCTCCCACTCCCTAGATCCATAAGTACATTCTCAGATCCCCCTGAACATCAGCAGAAGCACTCTTCCCATCTAACACTACCTGCACACTGACCTCCACAGGTCTTCACCAGTCAGCTAGCGCAGCTGGATGTTTGCTAGCAGACAGACACAGGCACCCCACAGTCACAGGTCACGAGTTACAACACAGATCTTCTGCCCACCTGATACACCTATCCCAACCTAGAGCCTCCTGCTCACCAGCTAGTCCAACCTGGCATTTCCTACCGAATTATATACACATAAACCCCCAGGCACACCAGGACAGGGGAAAACCATAAACACCCAGCCCCTCCAGTAGCTGCAACCCAGGCCATATGTCCCATAGCCCCACACCAGTGGCTGACATTGGGTCCCCACCTACTCCAGTTGAGCAGGACAGGTCCACCTTCATCCCAGCCTGACTCCAGCTGCTGGCCCCAAGTCCACTCGTGTTGGTTCCCCCAGTAGCTTGCAGCCAGTCCTCACAGCACTCACAGACAAGGCGATATTATAGAGAGTTAGTTAAGAAAGGATTTAATAAAATAGGACTGGCTGTAGACCAGCACTGGTCTTCAAACAGGTGTATGGACTAGCAACTGTTTATATATTACCAGCTCTTTTCATGCCCAACTCCTATCTATTCCCCTCTTTGTTCCTCCCTGGACCCCTTCTCCTAAGGATTTCTTAAAATTTCCAGACCTACATCCCCCATACCAACCCCGCAAAATACCACATATCCTCAAATTCCTTGTCATTTTCTTATTGATTACAGAGTCCAGGGCAGACCTCTCCAAAGCTGTGTCTGGAGTTGCTTAATGGCTGTCATTCTCACTCCTCCTTTCATTTCCCATGTCCCAATTCTGCCACATGTTTAGGCACCCACTCAAACTTAAGCCAGCGCTTATTCTAAAAGCACTTTTCCTGTCGGGTTCCATTTTTACTAAGAAAAAGTACATGACACAACAGGTCAACTGCCTCACCTCTCCCTGTTGTCAAACTCTGCAGCCAAATTTATTTCTGGGCATGTTGCTTCCTATAGGGAAAAACATTACTTGCTTTAGAATTTACACAAACTAGAAGCATTTTTACTTAGTATGTAACTTGAAATCTAACAAAATATCTAACCAGTTATCAGTCTGCAGCTTCTTACTTCCCCCATCAGAAGTCATTTGTCCACTTATGCTGAATACAACACCATCCCAAAGTGACCACTTTCATTCCATCAAACCACAGAATTTACATAGCTGAATCAGACACAGTACCTACAGTCTACTGAAACTCAAAAAATCCAAAAAATTCCAGAAATACTTCATTCAGAAAGTATTTTTGGTTTATTTTTAAAGTCTCTATTAACAGACTCTGATTTCTCAGACCTTCAGTAGGTTAGTAATAATAATCAAGAAAGTGCAATAAACTTTATTTTCCAGAAGAACACAGGGTATTATAGGCAGGGACACAAAAAGTTGGTATTACTGAAACAATCTAGTTCTGAAATACCATCTGTATCCTCACATTTATACTTTAGGAAAGCGTAACAAATGGCAGAATACAGTTTATTGTTTTCACGTGGGGTTGTTTCCTCCCTCCTCCCTCCCCAATTAAGGAATTTAGTTCTCTCACATAGCATCTTTTATAAGTTAAAATTCTTAAATTCTCAATCCATAAATAGGGCTATGGATTATTCAAAAAAAAAACAAAACAAAACAAAAAACCCCCTGACTCATTCAAAACTAAGTCTGCATTAGTCTAATTGCCAATGTTTCCTTTAACCTTTTTTTGGAAAAGAGTTAATTTTGTAATAGTTCACTATCCTAATGTCATAGTGAAAAATCACCTTTCCTGAACATGATATAATTGTTGTGACATTTCAGACTTGCTTGAAAGTTGCAGGTAAGGACTGGTAAATAAATCTAAGCCTTTGCAAATGTTAGTCAATAGCCCAAATGTTATGCTTCTGTTTTGTCTTTTTTAGAAAAGTATTTTTCAGAGAACATGTTGATCTTTATTACTTATGTCAAATTTATTGCACTGTTATTTTATTAATTTTCATGAAATTTAATTTTGCTAACCTGAAAAAGCAGCATCATGTCTATTGCAGAGCCACGGAAGAACGATACGCCGAGACGGGTTCAATGTGGGTGATAAAGCATCAACTAACGTGTCTCTTTATTGGTCCAGGGTACATATATTTATACAGACAACGCTAATTATTATGCCTACTAGTCACTAGCTGATTGGCTTAAGCTCGAAAGGTCGTAATCGCATGGTCCACCTACTTGCGGTTAGCTAACAGCACAAGCTTCTCATAACACTAAGTTTCTCATGACACTATTTCTAATTCCTCTTAACCTGTTTTCGACACACCACGGTACACAAGGCCGAAGTGTCCTTGACATTCTTCATGTATCAGCAGCTGCGAGCAGCTGCAGGCAAACCCTAGTGAGGCCCAGCATCAGCAGCTAAAGCAGGTTCTGATCATACAATTGCTCGGTGGGCTCAGGACCCTTGTCTCTGAGCCATTCTCCAACAGTCTATGGTATTCCAGCAAAAAGAAATCTACAATGATCCTTTCATATTGGCTACATGTGGATCATAAGAAGGCACAACTAGGAGGAAAACAAGTAGTCATTTTCCAGAAGAAAAAAGGAATTTAAGTTCTTTCAGCTTTGTTACAGTCTTTAATTGTATTAGCACACAGTTTGGTTAGTGTTAGAAGATCCACGAAGCAAGTGTTCTTATCGCACAAGGGAATAAAACATTGGAGTACACTGGCTGAAGAACAAAAAAAAAAAGTCACAGTAATTGAAATTTTAATAAACCTGTTGATTTGAGGAGTAGTTGCCATATTTTAATTATATTCCATTTGTCATTAAGGGACTTTAAAGAGTATCAGTTTTCATTGATACTCATTAACAAATTCATGCAGTTAAAAAGGAAGGGTGCTCAAATGGCCTTTTTTTTTTTTTTTTAATTTCAAGAGTAGAATCAACTATTTAGCTGGGCAGGATGTATGTCAACAGTTATAGGCTGTAGTGAACCAAACATCTTCACACGAAGGGCAATATAAAGGTTTAATTGATTACTATGTGACTTGATTACCTTGAAATTCTTTTCAAAAAAGGAATTATAAGGAGAACAAACAACTACGTTAAGATGTGAAATACTAAACCTGATCTTTTGTTGCTTATTTCTCTGCTTATTCTCATTATGCAACCTACAGGCAGGTACCTTCAAAATATGCTAACCTAAATAAAGCAAATTCATCACATACAAGGTTGACTTGGTTCCCCTTTTAATTTTTCAGTAGCCACACTACATCTAACCTTGGCACCTATCTTGTGATGTGTCTCTGTATGGGCATAAACATCTGTTCATACAAGGTTGCTACAAGATCAAGACTCTACATTGCTGGAAAGACTCCCTTAGTACTAAATGCTTTTTTAGATAGGAAAATCACAGTCAAGCCTTTAATAGATACATTTCATGATTTTGATACTGAACATTAAAGTTCTAGAGGTACACCTTGTAGTAAAAAAAGCTCTATTGATTGATTAAATCTTGGCCATGCTACAGGAAAAGTAGAGCATAAATCTAGTCCACTCACAGTAAAGGAGTGGAAACAACAGAGCTTGGTTTTCAAACTAAAATAAGTTTTGTATTACCTAAATCATATTCAAACAGATGTCTTATTACTGAACACAATACATAGCGCTAGGTGACTATATTGTTACTCTCATTCTTTTATAATTTTTCCTTACATTTCCTTACCTATTCTACTAGAAAGAAGAATAAAGCAGTATTATACTCCTTAGGTTGTGGCATTTAGCTTCTGCCACCCCTCTTGGCATTGACAGTTTAAAAAAAAAAATGATATATCAAATTCAAAATGAATAGTTTCTATTACGGGCAACAATGAGTAAAAGAACACAGGAAATCACTAGCAATTTATTACTTGTCTTTTACCATCACTAAAATATGGGCGGGAGGTGGGGATGAGGGGCCAGGAATAAAGCAAATCAATGCTTCCATAAAGAAAGCATATCTAGAGAATAGATGAATACAAGTTTCAATTAATTTACTGTCTCTTGGGGCTTAGATGATTGAAATATCACTGAATCTGTCAGGATAGTATCTGATTCCCAAAGTGAACAAAATATAGTTGTATAATAGGTATAGGACATATATGAAAATAATATACTGCACTGTGTTCTGGATTCAATCCCTTCTACCAGGCTTCTCTCTGCTTCCACTCAACTGCTACAATGATTTTTACATACAGAAATGGGAACACGTTTTATGTACTTGCACAGAACTAGGCAAAAATGTTAAACACTAACACAAGCTTCAAAAATCTAGACCCGAAACTGTATCCCCAATCTACCAACAGTAAATGTAATTTTTTTAGTTTAGTTCTAGACAGAATATTAGTTAAGTTTGCTTTTGTATCTCCAACAGTCTTCAAGTCTTGAATCTCTTAGAGCAAGGTATGTTCTGAATTTGCCCACATGTACCATTGCCCCACCCACCCACACTAATTTTCATACTGTGGATCCTTCCTAATGACAGTCCTCAAAAGTGAGATTATTGTGAACAAGTATTTCTCCTCTACTTTTTGATACTGCATTTAGATCAATCAAATATTTCTTAGTAGTTTAGGCTGATATTCACTCAATAGAACTACATCTCTGGAGCGAAACACAGCTTTTCCCTCAAAGCTAAGCACAGCTAGACTGATCTGTCCTGATATCTGTTTTGGAATATAGCAACACACTGGTGGAACAACACATCATGGCTGCTACTCCAGCAATACTTCTGATTTTTGGTAACATGTGCATGTGGTCCGTTTCTTTCCCAGTCTAGAAGCACCATATCCCCATTTCAGTCCTCTTATTTTTACTGCTGCAAACACAAAGAAAGTTGACCAAGGGATCTGTGTCAATTGTTTGACTTGTAAGGAACAGAGTCCCAAAAAGTGGGGAAGGACAGATTAGACAAGAGAAGCAAATGAGGAAAACAGAAGAGCCAGGTTCAGGATTATGTATTTTATTGTCTATGGAATCAGGGAAACTTTGCTCTCATGAACTGTCTCACAAACACAGGGTTTTCCCGTAGTAAAGAAAACTACTAAGCCACAATGAAAATGAAAAATAAGTATTTATCTGCATCACCTCAAGATCCTACCATTGAACTAACATAGAATTTACCTTAAGAAAACAAAATTAGAAGGTATTGAAGTATTGCATTACTGTAATCTTGTTTATGGAGAACACGGTTTATGCCCTATTTTCCTGAAAAAAAGAAAAAGGGACATTGCCTGTTTATTCAGTTTCCAAAGTTACCTTTATCAGCTAAAGTTTAACTCCAAAGGAGCTTCTCCCTTTACTTTCTCCTAGTAATTGGACGCCTTCAGCAATTGCCTCTGCTGCACTTGCAATGCAGGTCAAGAGCACAGCCCTTGCATTTGCAGTATGTCTTAAAGGAAATTTCTCATGTAATGAACAAAAACCTAGCAGTGTAACTTATCTGTGCTTTGAGCAATAACTTTTATTCTTTCAACAATTACTAAGAAGCAGGGCCCTTAATTGCTCCCTCATTTAAATATTAATGGAGTCAATTAGTATTATTCAGTAAGATCTGCAATAGCCCACAGATTTAAGAAGCATTCACTAGCAGATCCTGATGCTTAGCAACAAGAACAACTGCCAAAAAAAAAAAAATTACAAGCTCAATCTCATTTCAACTACTATTTTCTGCAATTGCAATGGTATTGACTTGAAAGAAAGACGACTGGAAAAAAAAATTTATAAACATCTTTGTTGAATTAAAGCATTATTTTACATGAGCCTGAGAGTTTGCACGAACAAAGATTTCTTAGCTACATCAACATTACAGGTGTGAACTGTGTTCAGCTCCACAATATCAATGAAATAATAGAAGCTAAAATGGCAACACATCACCACTCAATGTAAGACATATAGCTGGCAACACCCTATATAAATCTCTCCCTCTTCCATGTAGTTTTAATTCAATTTCTTAGAGGAAATTTCATTTCTTCTAAAATTATCTCCAGAATCTTCTCACTGAGTATTATGCCTTGCATTTGTTCATTCACTTCTGAAAGATACCATCCTTTAAAGAAAAAAAAACCATCCATATAAAGCAACAGTTGTTCTAATCCATGCTTAGGCCTCTGTCTTCCATGATTTAAATAAAACTTTAGGGAAGAAATATCAAATACCCCAAAAGGGAAAATTACAAACATAGAACCAGAATGTTTGTAAACTTGCAGCAGTACCAAATTATTTCAGTCAAACAGTTTCTGCAGATAACAATTCTGACATATGGTTCATAAAGTCTTTAAGATTGAGAAGAGCAGCCTCGAGTCTGTTTCCAACTTAGAAGTTTTAAAGTGTATAAGGCCACTGAATTTCTACAGGCCCCAGATAGAACCAAGAGTACAGACAAGTATCAGCTCTGCAGCAGGCAGATCTAAGTCCCAAGGTCAGCTTTTCTCCTCTCCCCCTCTGCCCTTGAAAGACTGCAGTTCAACTAGCACAGTTGGTAACCCCTTCTTTCTTCCCTCATCCAACTGTTTCCACAAAATTTTCATGTTTCTCATCCGGTCTTACATGCACATAGTGACATACTTCCGTACTGCACTTGCAGGTCCACATAAAATGTTCTGTACGTGCACTTACATAAACTACCCTAAAGATTTACTGTTTTCATCTGTAATCAATTCAATAGAGTCTGGATATAAAACCTGGTTTTCTTTTTGAATGTCACCTTGAAAATACAAAAATAAAAAAAAATTAAGATCTAGTATTCACGTATAAGAAGTCTGAAAAATGGCTGAAAGATATCTGATTTCTGCTGCATCCTACTGAAAATGATCAATTAATCCAGATCAATTAATCCTAGAAAGAATTAAGACTCTTTTGAAACATGTTAGGTTTATCAAAAGTGCATAACACCCAGGGTTTTAAAGAGGGTGTCTTATTACATGAGATGCTATCAGAAAGAATTTAATTTTAGTTAAACATTTCTATATAGCTCATACTCCTCTCAATGTGAGAAGAAGTACTATAAATTAATTGTTTTACTATCAATAAGAGGAAACCACACACACAATACAGAAAAGAACCCTTACAGGTAAAGAAAAGAACACTTTCAGCCAAATCTTATTTGTGTCACATTCACAAAACATGTTAAAAAGAATTTGCTTTGGACAAGCTCTCATCTCACGTAAGACCGTGAACTTCATTCTCCAAGTATAACAGACAGCACTCAACTCTTCTGGCACAAGCTGCTATACAAAGCTACAGCACAGCCATATCTTTCAACTGCAGTACACTGCCCTGAAGCCCCAGTAAACACACTCAGCTGTACAGCTGAGCTGATGATTAAGAAAACAGAAGATACTAAGCGAAGTGCACAGATACTCAAAATTCAAAGCAGTCTGTACCCAACACATTCTTGATGCATTCACCTGAATAGGAAGAGCCCTCACAACCTGGTCCTTCAGTTTAATTGCTTAAAGGGGAGCAGAGTTCATTAAAAATGCGACCATGAAAAAAAAAGCATAGCCACCTGCAGTGCAAGAACGTACATGAGCCTAAACTGATTAACTGCATGACTACTGAAATCCATATTATTTTCTTGCTTCTTTGTAATCTTTTTGGGAGGATCTTTATTAAAAAAAGAAAACAAACAAACAAACAAACAAAAAAACTTTACTACAGGCCATCAGTAAAACTAGGCAAAAAATACATACTAAAAACATGTCTCAAAAATTAGCAGCTGCATTACAAAGTTTGGAGGAGAAGGGTGGGAATCAGACACCTGTCTGCTGAAGTCCATCCCATACTTACAAATCCTAAATAGACTAGTGCTCTTTCCTTAAATGTAAGTGAAGGAATGTAGGCCTTATACACTTTAAAACTTCTAAGTTGGCAACATTGTCTTTCTGTAAAAGCAGTTGTGAATGTTTCAGAACCTAATAGAAAGGTGTGTCTCCAATGTTTAACTGCAGATGAATGTATTTTCTTGATGTTAACTTCATCCTGATATTTTCATGTATTTTTAACATCATGGGATCAAACGGTAAGTTTGATCCTGTGTCACTGATGTCAACAGGAGTTTTTCCAACTGAATTGTGATTATGCAATATCAAAAAGTGTTAGGAAATTATTTATGCTAGAATAATTCATTATAACAATGTCTCAAAAATTAGTGTAGATGATCCAACGGAGAGCAGAACTAAAGATTAAAAGGCTTTCATACTGGGATTGGTATGGAAATTCTGATATTTTTCTGCCTGACTGGTCTGCAGCTATTCTTAGTCTACAAACAGGGTGACTTAGCAACAGCTCGACCCTGAGCAAAATCAGAATGTATCACAGACATTGGGATAAGGGTCAAGGATCACTAAAATATTCTGTTTAATATTGGTGCATAGAGTACCCACTGCTCTTCTATTTGTCTTGTGGTAACTGAATGGGTTTAAGTTAATCTTTCAGCGCACTAAAAAAAAAAAAAAAAAAATCATTGGTTAAAAAAAAAATACCAACTCCCATTTACAGAAACATTTTTATTCACATATGCACTAATACTCATTGAACTCAACCAAATTTATGAGATTTCTTTATGAGGACCTTTAATGCCTCGGAATCTTATGTATATCCAGAAAATACTATGCAGTTCAGAAGCAGCTCTAATGCAACACTATTGAAAAAGAACACTCTATGAGGTAGGTTTTTCATTATTTCTGCTATTCATTGAGGACAATTGAGCTCTGACCCTCATTTATACTCAAAGTGGAAAAAAATAATCTTAATAACATATAAGTGTTGTTTTTTTCTTTGAGAGAGGGAGTAAGGAATTGAAAAAGAGGTCCCTGTTAAAAAGGAGAAAACATCTTCCAAACACAGAGAACTATAAAAGGTCTAGTCATCTGTTATTATTAGGAAAATCCTCTCAGGACCAAAACCAGATTACAGTTCCCCTTGAAAAGATTCACTGCTTCCTGACATTGTACTTCCACATTAACCTGTGATAAAGAGCAAATTATGGCAACAAAGCTCCTAGCAGTAATGTTCTTGTGAAGCAGCTCCCCGCCATTTATCCCTCAGAAATCTTAGGAGTCAACGTTGTTGTGCAGTTGTTGTGGTTTGAGCCTGTTTGGCAGCCTAACACCACGCAGCCACTCTCTCCCCCTTCTCTTCTGGCAATAAGAAGGGACAGAGAGCCAGGCTTGGAGTCCGACATAGGACTGGGGTGGGGAAAATATCCCCCTTTATGGTCATGAGCAAAAGGCAGACTCGTTAGGGGAAGAAAAAAAGAACATACATTTATTACAGACACTAACAACACGTAACAGCGTAGGACAGTGAGAAGCATTGTCACATCTTGAGAACACCTTCCCCCCACCCCTCCCTTCTTCCCAGGCTCAGCTCTGCTCCCGATATCTCTACCTCCTCCCCCAGTGGCGCAGGGGCAGGGAATGGGGGGTACAGTCAGTGCTGCCGCTTCTGCCATCTTCAGTGGAGGGAGCTTCTGGAACTTGTTCCCCCTGCTCCAGCATGGTCCCCCTCTCACAGCAGACAGTCCTCCACAGACTTTCTCTGATGTGAGTCCCTCCCACAGGCCGCAGCATTCCCCACACTGCTCCATCGTGGGTCACCAACTTTCTCCAGCTGGATTCCCTCCCACAGCTGCAGCCCTTCCCGAGCTGCTCCGGCGTGGGATTCCCCCACATGCTGCAATCCTCCCAGCACTGAATTACAGCAGCGGGGCTGCCTTTTCCCATGAGACCCCAGCCTTCTTCGGGCACAGCACCTTGATCATGCAAGCAGAAGCCACTGGCCATAAATCAGTGTCTGCTCCACCGTAGATCTCCATGGGTGGCAGGGGGGAACCTCCCTGCTGTCTCCCCACAGGATACAGGGGGGTCTCTGCTCTGGCACACCTCCCCCCTCCTTTCTTCCTCCGTTCCTCCACTGACCTTGGTGTTCATGCAGCTGCAGCAACTCCTCCTCACAAGTCCCACTGCTCATCGCCACATCCCTTCTTAAATACGTTATCGCAGAGGTGCAGCTGATGGGCTCAGTTTTGGTGCAGAGGTGGAGTCGACTTGCAGCTGGGGGAGCTTCGAGAAGCTTCTCACAGGGGGCCGCCCCTATAGCCCTCTCCCCGATACCAAAAAACCTCACCACTCAGTCAAACCCAGGACAGCACTGAAATGAATGGGGTGAGGTTGATAAAAACTAATACTCAAAGGTGAAGTTGTAAGCAACTCCTGTTTTTCTGCTTTCACAACAGATAAGGAATAATGCAGCAGTACGCAAATATCCCTTTTGAAGAAACATGAGGTCCTGAGTTAGTCACATTTGAGGCGCACATCTAACAATAAATAGCAAGGGCTGCATAATTCACATTATATAAAGGTCTTAACATTATTCCAGTGAAGTCAAAATGATTAAGCAAGTGACTACTATAAACCCTTTTTCAGAGAGCAATGTTGCTTGCTTCTTTTTTTTTTTAAGTAAAAAATCACAAGGTGATGAAGATTTGAAGTAGTGTAAACAGAAGTTTATCTTGTCCCAGCACACAGCTCTTAAGACAATACAACGTTAGAGAAGCCAGTCAACAAGGGTAAAAGCCAAGATAAATACTCTCCTCCTGATTATTTTGTACCTTACAGAAAAGTCCAAGTATTCCCAGTGACTGTTTCCTTCATAACAAACCTCAGGACCCCCTTGCACCAAGGGCCAGAGCTCAGCATGGGGTTCAGGAGGTGCGTTCTAGTCCTATAAATGATGTTCCATTCCACACACATGCTCTGCCTGCCTTTGCAGTGATACTTTCAGAGTTATTTCTGAACAGTGGAACATGAGGGGTGAGAATAGCAAAGACCTTCCTATCTCAGACCACAGCACAGTAGCAGGACATGCTCTGAAGAAGAGAATTATGTTTCAGCATCTTCCATCAGGGGAGTGAAATTAATGCTGAGAAACTTCTCAGTTTCTCAGCTGTTACATAAAAAAAAAAAAAAAAAAAAAAAAAAAAAAAAAAAGGCATCATTAGCTCCTCCTCCTGTTCTCTTAAAGAGAAACAATAATGCTTGATGCATTTTGTACAAAGCTGGATCCTGTCAGCACATGGTAGGTATGCTCAGAGAAGGGTTATATTCTAGTCTCGAGGTCATGGTTAGATCTGGATGCAAGACAAACAGCAAGCAACTCTACCTGGCCAACACTAGAAGTGTCATGGACATGCGTGGAAGCAGAATATTATAGTATTTAGAATCTTTAAGGTAAATTGCTTATGCAAATAAAGATGAGATCTTCAGAGTTAGACAGATACTAAAGAGACTTTTGGAACTGTAAGTTTGGAGGCAAATTCCAGTAACTTCCTTCTTCAATGTTTATATTATTTTTCTGATCAGGATCTTTCTCCTAATCATTAATGATCTCTATCTGAATAGAGAAAATAGTATTTTCAGATATGATATCTCTGTTTCACTGTAGAGCTTCTGTGGAGCATTTATAGCCTACTTACCATAGTTTCTTGTGCCACTATACAGAAACACTTAAAATCCTTGTCTCTATTGACCTATCACACTTTATTTCCTTTCCCGAAGAAGCAATATTCAGCAAGGATTAATTCTTAATTCTTAATGTAACATTAAGTGGCCAAACGGCTCATCTTCCACTTCCAAGGTAGCTTCATTCAGCTCCTTTTCTTGGGTCATCCAATTAGTCAACTTCTGTTCAGTAGCTTGAGGCAGACTTTTCAACACATACCCTTCCCCTCATCAGACCACGGCCAGAGTATGACTGCTAATAGGTTCATCACATAATTGTGCTCTGAGTGGAATTTATCCAAAGACATGTTTTTCCTGGAATGAGTATTTCCATTTATGACAGGCATTTCTGAGTACAGCAATTACAACAGTTATAGTCAGATTTCAGCTTCTCTGAATGCTGAGTGCATTTTTCACTGCTAAAGCAAAATCTTTGGTCCCTTGGATTTGAAATGTCTTAGATTTAAAACCTTCAAACAAAGCATGGAGAATAAACTGTGTACATGGAGCTACAGTGTCCTGACTAGTAGATGAACAAGCAGCTATTTGGAATTGCTAATAGGGGCTCTCCTTGGATAAATTTCTCTGTAAGATGCATGTTATTTACACCAAAATTCCCCTATATGGAATGAGGGAGATACCAGTAGCACTCTCCTGTCCCCAAAGACTTTTAAGCTGGAAGACCTATGGTCATTGTTCAGAAAGCAAGAAATAAGAGGTAAGCTTAAACTACTCAAACTAAGTTTATGGTTTCATAATAATTTATGAGCACAGAAAAGGTCTTAAATCTATTTATAATTCTGTTAGAGTAACTCAACCTGATCTAAATCACACTTTGTCAGGCAACACAGATTTCAAGCTGTCTGTCTAAACCTGGTTCTGCTAAGAAATAAAAAAACTGACATGAAAGGACTTGTATGTAACATGACACTATTACATTGGGGGGGGCTCATGTGCCCCCTTGCCACTTGCTTATGTAACAGGTATCTTTAGAAACATTACAGGTTCTCTGCTATTAATTAGCCCAAAAGAACCACTGATGCAGATGAAAGGAATCTGATGCAAACCTAGTCATTTACAAAAAAGCTGTATGGTCAAGTTCTGCCTTCAAAAAAAACACAAACAAAACCCAAAAAAAACCCACAACAAAAGTCTCCCACACATCAGGACAAATTCAGTGAAGAAATTTAAAAAAATGCACTTATCACCTGTAGTGTGTTGGCCTTGAACAGCTGACAACCCAGCCACTCTCTCCCCCATCCCCTTTCCCGACAGGAAAAAAATAGATAAAAATGCTCATGGGTCAACATAAAGACAGGGAGATCACTCACCAATTACCTTCACAGGTAAAATAGACTCAGCTTGAGCAAGACTGAATATATTGGCAATTAAAATAAAACTGGTAGCATGTCCTGAGGCCTTCTAGCCTCAGTCACTAGGGAGGCAGGCTTCTAGCATCCTTTCATGTCTGTCGAGTATTCAAGGTCCTTAGAGCCACTGTCCTACCAGCCAGTGAAGGTATGCAGATCACTGTGTGCTGACTGAGAAGCAGCTCTTCCCATGCCTTGCCAACCAATTTTCAAACCAAAAAAAACAACCAACCAAACATAAGCCTTAATTACTCTTAATTCCATACACAAATATATCATTGAAGATATCGAGTCTAATTATTACAAGTATATAAACAAACGTCTCGGTATATGCAGTGGGACCACTAAAATCAGTCATTCATTATGCAATCTCCAACAAGCCCCACATGAACGGTGTATTCAGACATGATTATCCAAGGTCTGTTTGAGAAAGTATTTTAGCACTTGAGAGGAGTTTATCCTTTGTAAGCAGCCTTTCTCGCTCAGTGCAACTGTCCATTCCTGAATGATGGTTTCATATATTCTCTCAATTCCTGCAGGTTGAGACATGGCCAAGAGGGAAGAGACAGAGAACAAGGCTTACAGACTTTGTCCAAAATTACACTATTTCTTATCAGACAGCATAGAATTGTGAAACAGGTAACAGGAAATAAATATAAAGCAAAAGAGAAGATGCACGGATATACATTTAAAAGAGAAAAGGCAACTTTAAGGAAAAAAAAAAATGTAAAAAGGAATGAAATACATTAAGTTTAAATAAATTGAACATTAGTAAGATACAGAGAAACACATCCATTGCTTGTACACCTGGGCCAAATTCAAGAGAATTACACCCACTTAACACAGGAAATTATTTGACTTGTCATCTTTAATTAGTCCAGCAAAAGCAATCTGCCTCATGCAACTGCCACTTTTTTTTTTTTTTTTAACATGACCTTTAAAGTCACAGGCTAAACGTAACTGCTATTTAACATCCAAAGCTGCTTAGGAGGAAGTGGCATATAGCCAAGCCCAAAGGAACAATTGAAAGTGACAGGCAGAAGAAAAAAGTCACCAAAATTCCCCATCGTAAGATTATGTATGTCATTTGATGTTGCATAAGGGAACTAATCTTACTAAGACGGGGAGGAGGAGAGAAATGAAGAATATGCACTGTTCACATGTACAACACTCCCTGGAGACAGAGGAACTCTACTTGTGAATCAAGGACAGGTCATGGCTATGACTTTCCAAGAGTGCAAAAGATGCTGTCAAATTACATCTGCCATAGCATCCTCTCTCTGCAACGTACTCAAGCCACCTTTCCCTGTGAGGCCTTTTGTGATTTCCTTTGGCTTTTACAAGGTCAAACAAGCTGGCAGCTTCCCTTCTGGGCACAAAGCTGACACTGCCTTCATACAGTGTCTCCTATCACATTACATCACCTGCTAGGATATAATTTGTTCAAAAACAGAAGGCCATTATTCTAACCACTCTAACCAAATGCTTTATTGCTATTATTTTGAAAATGCTGGCTTACATATCACTAAACCCCCAAATCAGTATGTTGAATTAATGGTATTAAGGGAAGTATTGAATATACTGATAATACCTAAGGGTCATATTGTTCCATCAATTAATAGGAATGATACTCTATTGATTCCTAGGTGAAAATAAAAATCAATTACAATTAAGAAATGGTGTGGTCAGACAATCTGGCTTACTCCAACATATTAGTTTTGTTGGAAAACGCTCTGACAACAAAACAAGGTACCATTTTAAAACAGATGTTAGCACAAAAAAAAAGAAAATAAAGATATTTTAGGCCAAGCTCCCCCAACTACTTTTAAAGCCATATTTGCTGAGTTATCATTAAATATATAAAGTGATATGAAATCTCTAAAAGCCAAACAGAGGACTTGGACCGTTTAAATTACTTTTCTTTTTCTATTCACAAATCTTGTTTTGTGAGCACTTTCAGATTGTGACAATGTACGGCATGAAACCCTTTTTCAAATAACAGAGGAAAAAAAGCTTGTCTCATTAAAGAACATTTAGAAGGACCAGTCCTTGGAATTCACTGATCACACGCAAGATTACAATCCACTTGAGAGATCCTGGAAACATCATAAACTACCAGAGAACAGTTTATGAATGACAAAAAAAGCCAAATGAGATGATTATAACCTTGCACTCATTCAGCAATCAAGCATCATCATTATCAAATACAAAGAAGCTTAAAATACTTATGCATTTAAGCTTGATCAGGTCTGTATTAAAACAAAACAATTCATGTCAACAGAACCTTTCCAAATTCCTTACTTCTGTCTATATCTCTCAAGACAGAAAGTTAACAAAAGAAAAATATATATAAAAAAAAAAAAAAGCCATCAAGAACATTGAACTACTGATTTAAATAACTGCTATTATTTAGGTATGCTATGAGTCAATTTTAGTCAGAGATGATTATTCAAGCTTGGAAATCAACTGCACACTTTCTTTCCCATAAGTAAATATGCTTAGGACTTCAACAACCTCGCAGCAGTAAGTTATAATTACAGTATTAAATTTTCACTGGTCTATCTTGTCCTTCTCAGGGCTGCCCCAGTCCTCTGGAAAGGCCTACCTGATTTATAGATGATGTTGCAACCTAACCATGATAATTTTCAACTTGGTGAAACTTAGCTATGCTGGTTTTCATTTCAGATCAAGTGCTTTTGGTCTACTAAATCTTTATCCAAATCTAGTTAAAAGGACAGTAGCAAAACAAACTCCTCTGCACAAAGGCATGACAGCTTGGAGAGATGTGCGTGTGAAAGAGACCCAGATGGAAAGGGGACATCCACATCCTTCAGCTTTTCAAGGACCACTTAGACCAATTGCAGCTCCTTAAAATAAACCTCATCTCACTATTTCCTTCTTAAAACTATGGAAGAGAGATCAAACTACATATTTACAACACAAACAGTAGATGAAAGAAGAAATCTTACAGTTATTCTCTAAAGAGGTGTTTTCAGCTTGGACTGTTAGCAAGCTTTCAGTAACCTTAACATATACTGAGTTCATAAATTGCTTCTTGCTGTCAAACTAAATCCAGACTTTAATGTTGAAAAGGTATCACTCAAGCTACAAAAAAAATTACATTTTTGAAACACACTTCAGTGAGTTTTGGGCCTGAATTTTAAATTAATGGAGAGGCTAAACTGAGAAGCTTTAAGAAAAATACTTGAAGAATGGCACTTATGACTTCATATGAAGGTTGAGCACTCAGTCTAAAAAAGTATTGATGTATTATCTCTTAGCATTGGAAAGAGAAGAGATCCAAGTACAGACTCTGTATGAAATACAGGTAAAGTGAAACATATAGAAAGCTCATCTCTGTAATTTATTACAGTTTTAGATAGATTTTCCTAGGGTAAAAACCACTCCCATTAAACTGTATAAACCAGCTTCATATTTTCTCCGCAATCAAATACACAACTACAGCTACAGCATAGGCAGGAAGCTAAAATGATGGAAGATTTGTTTTATGGGAGGAATAACTGATTAGTTTTCTTTAAGAAAGTTATCTATGCTCAGATTGAAAGACTAGTTGCCGCTGCATTTGTGTAGAACTATGAGTTAAAAATGAATCATCAAGTGAAACAAAGCAATAGAGAATGGAAGCACCTTTCCAGGCACAACATGCTTCAAACCTGGTTCAGCCTCGCTGGAACTATCCCAGGTTTTCCTCTTTCCCCCTCAGCCCTCAAACTTACACACCAACGCAGTGTCAGAGCTGGGGAAAGGGCCCACTCAAAGCAGCATCAGTGCCAGAACCAGATCCGCAGCACTCTAACCAAGACCTGGAAATCCTATGGGATGGAAGGATCCTGTTCCACTGCTGCATTATCCTTCCAGTAAAACAGCTTATCCTAACACCCAATACAAACCTTGAACGCACCTACAGCTTTCACTCTGTAAAGCTAATTTCTTTTTAGACTGCAAACAACAATAGCAGCTTGGTTTCTCTATATCTCTAGATGAGATGAATGCTTGTGAGGAAACACTCTCAGACCACATGAGTAAAAAGACTGCACAATAATCGCTGCCTGTGCCCTCTGTTCTGGCATGACTGGTCCTCTCCTGCAGTCACAAGCTGATTATATTAGCAAGAATGCAGTGCGAAGGCAGCAGATGCAGAGAGAAATAGTTGCTGCTGAAGAGCCAGGAACTGCACAGTATGCATTTCAGGAGGTTTTCTCTTCCTACTGGCTCAAATCTGGTGGCATGCATTAAATCTCCACTAGGAGGAAATGAATATCAAGTTACAACTTAAACTTGGATAAGGATAGTAAGAAATCTGGCCTCTTAGTGATAAATCCATAAGAAAGAATAGAAAGGAAGTAAAAGAAAAGGAAAGGAGAAAAAGAGTCAAAGAATCCAGATCACCATCCCACGTTCCAGCACTGTCTCAAGTCCTGTAATCTTGGGTGGTGGGTACATGGCCAGCAAAGCTTTCTGTTGCCTTTCAAGTGTATCTTGTCACTAGACAGAGACACAGGTGTTCCACAAACTCATTTCCATAAGAGACAAGGAAACCCATGCTGGAGCACGGGTTCTGCACATGTTGATGAGGGATGGGATGCACCAACCCCCTTATCCAATTGAGTTGGTCGTCATGTTCACCCCTACCACCTTTACTTTTTCCTCAGTTTTTGCTTCATTGGCAGTTACCCAGCTTTTACCTCCATCTGTTGCTGGGTGTTTATCTAATAAATCTTCTGGCCCGTCTTCAAGGGTATAGTCATAAATTAAAGTGCAGGCATTAATCTCCCATATGGTTGCACCCAGTCTACATCTCCCCCCTTTGAGGCTTATCTAGGAAATTTGGCAATACAACCACAAGGGAGTGGAGCCATTCATCCTTCGATATACTCTCCACTTCCTTGGGCAAATAGTTCCTTAGACTAACGGCAAAGGCCACAACTTGTCCTTGAGCTTTTTCATATTGATGAATGTGAGGCTTTAACTCCTTCAGTTCCTTACTGATGAGACTCATTCTTCTAAGAGGACGGATCCAGAAGGAATTCTCAGATCATGACTGACACTGGAAAACAATGAGTTCATTGCAGAGAATAGCAGCTTTGCTCTCAGAGACATTATTCACAGAAATGAGTTGCATTTTCAGTGGTTTCAGGCGAGAAATGTATCCAAGCTGTTTACAGGTAGGGTGAAACAATTAACTAGTAGTCTAGAAAGAACATTATCAAGAGCATTGCAGAAGAGCAAGTGCTGCTCTTTCAGAAAGGGGCTGCTCACCTCCTAGACAGGATTGGTGAGTTTTCAGAAAACATGTCAGCCTTGCCATTTCAAGTGCAGTAGAAGCACTGTGAGAGTTTGACTTTCAGAGAACAGCCTCTTCACAGCATCAGTACGGAGATGAATTCCCTGTGACATCAGGAAAGTGTGTACTGGGAGCAGAGACACTACAGCTCCTTTTAAGATGTTCTCAACAGGTAAGACAGAACTATCAGACTGCTTATACACATATGCTCTGACAAAACATTTCTGTCTACACATGTAAAAATTGATTCAATAATTGGAAAGGGTAGAGCCTACTAAAGAGGGTACTTGTACTAATATATACAGAGCAAACCCTTAAAATGCTATCATATTTGGATTTTCTTTTCAGATCTTAATTGTGGTTTGCTCTATCTCAGAATAAGCTTTTCTGGATTTTAATTATTCCCAAAGTTCTTTTTAATTGAAAAAGACACAAGCATAATTTGTCAGGGGCTTTTTCCTCATCATGTATCTATTCTCACAATGTCACTAACACCTTAAAAGTAAGTTTTCTCAAAAATAAAGCTTTATGACAATATTATTTATCAGTCCTTCTCTGAAAGATCACCTTGCTAATTGCTAGTTGAAACAGAGAAACAGATCCTCTCAATCTCTTTCATCAGTTTGCAGAACAACCCTCCTCTTCCTACCCATATGCATACCAGAAACAGCATGGAGAGCAAAAAGTAATGGCCTCATTTAAATCCAAACAGGACAAAATCCAAAATCCATGTAATTCAATAACTGAGTTGACCTCTGTGGACAGATTTTGACCACAAATTGGTACAACAGATCAAAGTTAAAGACAAAATCCTTTTGTTTTTCTTCAGACATGTGAAGTGTTCACATGGCTAAAACTAATCAGATCTGTGGACATTTGGAAGATCAATTTTAACTCTCTATTTTATTTTAAGTTAGTTTCATAAAACTTCTTCCTAGACCAGCAAGTATTAATCTATTGCTTCCTGTGAATTTGTCAACTGTGGTTACAATCAGAGATGGCACGTGGGTGTCCAGTATGTTTATAAAAATGGAAGCAAACATCACTGCGCACTAGCATTTAAGACTAAAAATACGAAGTTAGGGCAATGACGAACTCTCAAATTTCCTCTTTATACCCTGTTTTTAAAGGTTATCTGGGTCAAAAAATTTCTCTAGAATTTCAAATAAGAAAAGGACATCTCAGGACTGAAGCCTTAGGTCCACATCCACATACTTGTATAGATGCCATTTAAATCATCCTCAATCTCTTTGAAGATCAAAGCCAAACATTCCAGGTGAGTCCTGAGAACAACTTGAAACAAATATCTGGAAAACTACAGAGGCCCTAGGTTTGCTACAGTTTTATCCCCCTGCTGTGCAAAGGATAAAGTACACTGCCTATGTTCTTCCTGCAATTAACAAGTTTCCCTACTTACAGTCCATCACTGAGGATTCAGGTTCAGAACACAAGAGTTAAAAACCAGAGTCCTTCATGACACAATTATGATTGTCCTGCAGAAAAACATCTACACTGCTTCCTGTTAAATCTCATGGAAAATACTTTGTTTATATATATATATAATATATATATATATATATGTATGTATTTTTGTCCAGTTTCCCTATAACTGCAATTCCATTACTAGTTTAATAGCATGTTTTCCAGTAACATAGAATTTTGACAATTGAATATATCAGAGTATCAATGGAAAAGGATTTGGTCTAGAATGATCTTTCTCAGCTGAAGCTGTTAAGCCAAAGGCAATAACATATGCAAGCAGGATTTAACTTTCATAAGCATGCTAGTCACACCTGATCTGTAAGGGCAGTTAAAGCCAACCTTACATACACTAAAGTACTGATGACAGTGGGGACAAAAATATTTTCATATTCAAGTCATCCTTTTAAAAAAGAATGTATAGAATGCTTTAAAAAGGTCTGCCCTTTACTTTTATACTTAATTAAGGAAGGAAACTTCCTATAATATTACAACATTATACAGCAAAAGGGAAGAATAACCTCTCAGTCTTTTACATGCTTAAATCCTTATCAGTAATCTACCAGGTCAGGAACTCTGTGGAAATTCTGAAGTGTTTTCAGACTTCCAATTCACTTTGATTTTCTAGTATTTTCTTAAATTAGTTTTACAAGATGCAAAGGGTTAGGACTCAGGTCAGAGTTGTTAAAATACACAATCTTTCATTATAGACAAACTTACTCCCAGCCTACCACAATGATCCCACTGGACATGTGTACAGCTATCCTATTCATAAGTGACCTGAAAATTAATATAGCACATCTACAATTCTGAATTTCTGCTTTTGAAATGCAGAAATCTGACCCACACTGAAGTCTACATTAGTGTGCCGCTGAACGTGGAGTAAATTCCCAAAAAGTGAATATAAATTTTAAAGAGCTTAATGCACACTTATCCCTGTTTCTTCTGTATTTTCACAAATGTTTTAATTTTCTTGTATGCCAAACTATTCTTTTTTTCTTTCCTGTTTAGTTGAACTAGAGATGATTATTTTATTTATGTCATACCCTATTGTCTGTAATTTATCATATGACTTTGTCATTTTAAAGAAAAAAAAAAATGCGTAGCTACAGATTAAGTTTGTACAAATTCTACCAAACTGGTTTTGATAGAAAGGAGGAACGACAGAAATCAGAAAGGAAGCTTTGGATTTCTCTCCTTGTTTTTCCCCCGCCCCCTTTTACAAACAAAACCCACGCTCAGCCAGCTGGCAACTTCTAATGGTTTTCCCAGACAAGTCAAAACCCAAACTTATTAATTTGGTGTTTATACCTTCTACAGTCTCCAAGCAGCAGGTCTGATCTCTGCCACTACACAATCTTCTCACTGTCCAGGACTCTGCACCGTAAGAGCTTTCGCCACAGCTTACCATCTTTGTCCTTGGGGGGTCCTCTTTAAGACAAAGCAACCCACACTTAAAACTCCCTTAGCCTGAGGATGAAAGAAGAAACATTTTCATAACTAGTCACATGAAAAATAAAGTGGTTTATGGAAAGATTGCCAAAGCACAGGGAACTACTAAAAAGGACCTGCTCGTAAGTTTAAAGGATGAGAAATATTTTTTCCAATCTACATTCTCACTCATCATGCTTAATGAATATACATAGACTCCAGTGTTTGATAACTTCAAATAATTAAAATGACCTTTACAGTAAACTTCTTTCAGCTAATTTTTTGTTAGCATTAGCCTTTGTACTACACTAGCAATTATGTTTGTAGATATTAAAACCCTGTACCCAAAACCTATACTTCTTTCTTTTGGCTGTACTATATTCAGAAAAATTGTGTTCTATGCACACTACAGCAGCATCAAAGACAGGCCTCAATTTATTTTCCTTTTTTAATTTCTTTGTTGTGTTGAGGAAAAGCTATTTAATGCTCACTTTAAAACTATATTGCAGAAAACTATCACTTTTGAATCTCTATCTCACCCACAGAAACGAGGCATACCAAATTAAAAATCTAAAATATAATTCCCCTCAAAATTACGTGTGTATAAGTGATTAAGTATATGTCAACACTATCAAAGCAGAAAAAAATAGCTCTGAACTGGAACAGTTGAATCCCCTTGATTTTTCCATAGACTTACTTCGCAATGGCTTTTTGGAAATTAAATAATGAAAATACCTTATTAGAAAGTACACTGACAGAATGAGCAAATTTCATCAACTACCACATCATATTTACAAAAAGATAATGTTGAACTTGCAGATATAAGAATTAACATTAGGAACTCCACTACAAGTTTGCACAGGATGTTCGTACCTTTTTTTAAGCATTTACCTTATCTAGTGAAGTCTCGCAGGAAAAAAAAAAAAAAAGTAGCAACATACCAATATGACCAATAACAAATTCCCTTCCATTTCTGTACATGTGTCTTAGTTTGGGCTGAAATAGAGTTAATATTCCTTTTCAGGGACTAGATGAGTGCTGTGTTTTAGATTTAGCTTTGGGTTTGGTATGGGAAGAATGCTGATAGCACACTGATGTTTTCAGCTGCTGCCGAGACTTCAAGGACTCCCCGACTCTCCATGTCCTGCCCGTGTGCAAGGGCACAGGGAGCAGGGAGGGAGCACGGCCACAGCACCTGACCCAAACTGGCCAGTGAAATATTCCAGATCATGGAACATCATGCTCACTATATAGAGGAGGGGTGGTTGGGAAGGAGCTCTCTCGCTTCTGGGATTGCGACTGTGGGATCTTGGTATCTCGGGGTCACTGGCCAGGAACGGGCTGGGTATTGGTTAGCGGGTGGTGAACAATTACGCTGTACATTGCCTGTTTATATATTTCTTTTTGTTTTCCCCCCATCATCATTATTGTTTTCGTTTTATTGCCATTATTAAACTGTTCTTATCTCAGCCTGCGAGTCTCCCTTCACCCCTCTAATCCCCCCCAATTCCCAGGTGGGGAGGGGGAAGGGAGGGTGATTAGCTGCTGCACTGTGGTTGGCTACCAACCAGGCCTAAACCACGACAGTTTTTGGCGCCCAGCGTGGGGCACGAAGGATTGAGATAACAACAGGTTGATTTGTGTGCTCTTCTGAATTTGTTAAAATGCCGACTGCTCATCCTGCTATAATGTCAATCGAATGGTTCCTGGAATCGTGGTCTTTCTTGTTACAGTTGTGTTATATGTCACCTTACTTGCCATATATATTCCCCATGCTGCTGCTTATCACCCGTGGGAGTTGGATTCAGATTGTTGCTTTGCTGTACTATGTAATACTGATTTATGGCACGATAAGGTTGTCAGTCCTGAGATTAGTCTGGTATTCGTACTCAGCATGGTTATCATTTGTGCATGTGGGAGGTCAGCTAGTGGAATGGGTTAACAATTACACTCTCTTCCTTTTCTCCGCGGAGAGCCAGACCATAGAGGAGATATCATCTTCCATTTCCTTCTTCACCAGGCTATTCACAAATGTGTTTGAGTATGTTGGGAGTTTTGAAATTCCATGGGATATTCACACTAATGTTGCTGTCTCACTGCTGGGAGCTGTCATGTTCCTGAAGGCTGTTCGGGTTGTGTTTAGGATAAGGATTAAGCGACTATATCTGAACATCACTCAGAGATCCCCCCCAAGGTTGGAGGGTTATGAGTGGCTGGGGGTGTGGGATAGCATGGGCAAGTACTTAGGACAGTTGGCACCTCCGGTGTCCTGGAACTTCACCCCTGAACAAGTGCAGGATCCTGAGAAGCTAGTAAAATATTTATAAAAGATATGCTGTCATCCTGATAACTCAAGAGAGACGCGGATCACGGCAACATGCTGGGGACTGGCCCATGCCTACCGAGCCCTGCTTACCAGTACACAGTGCCCTCAAAAAAAAAGAGGTCTCTGGATCAGAGAACAAAACAACAAGCACTGCAGCCACTCTGACACCCCCACCAGATACTGCAGCCGCTCCAACACCCCCACCAGATACTGCAGCCACTCAAACTCCAGCAACAGACACTGTAGCTACTCAAACTCTGGCAACAGATACTGCAGCCACTCAAACTCTAGAAACAGAAACTGCAGCTAATCCGACCCCTACAACAGGTACTGCGGGTGAACCAGAGAATGAACCCACGACTGTGTCAGTTGCCCCTGTACAGAAGAAGAAATATACAAAGAAAACACCCCGCCTTCTAAAGGATGAGGATGAACCAGGGCCATCACGAGAACAGGAGGAGGAGGCAGAACCAGTGGTAGTCACCCGATCGCTATCCCTGAGTGAGCTGCAAGACATGCGGAAGGATTTCAGCCGCCAGCCAGGTGAGCATCTCCTCACTTGGCTGCTCCGATGCTGGGATAGCGGGGTCAACAGTGTGGAATTAGAGGGGAAGGAGGCCAGGAAGCTTGGATCCCTGTCTAAGGAAGCAGGCATTGACAATGCAATTGGAAGAAAGACACAGACCCTCAGTCTTTGGAGGCGACTTCTGTCAGGCATAAGGGACAGATATCCCTTCAAGGAAGATCTTGTACGTCATTCAAGCAAATTGACAACCATGGAGAGAGGCACCACCATATAATGAACTACCAGATAATGAGAAGAGATATGCTCTGTTTACTGATGGGTCCTGCCGCATTGTAGGGAAACATCGGAAGTGGAAGGCTGCTGTGTGGATCCCCACACGACAGGTCACACAAGCTGCTGAAGGAGAAGGCGAATCCAGTCAGTTTGCAGAACTGAAAGCCATCCAGCTGGCCCTAGATATTGCTGAGCGAGAAAAATGGCCAGTCCTTTACCTCTACACTGACTCATGGATGGTGGCAAATGCTCTGTGGGGGTGGCTGCAGCAGTGGAAACAAAGTAGCTAGCAGCATAGAGGCAAACCCATCTGGGCTGCCAACTTATGGCAAGATATTGCTGCTCGGGTAGAGAACTTGTCTGTGAGAGTACGTCATGTAGATGCTCATGTACCCAAAAATCAAGCGACTGAAGAACATCGAAACAACCATCAAGTAGACCAAGCTGCTAAAATTAAGGTAGCTCAAGTGGATTTGGACTGGCAGCATAAGGGCGAAAAGTTTATGGCTCACTGGGCCCATGACGCCTCAGGTCATCAAGGAAGAGATGCAACATATAGATGGGCATGTGACCGAGGGGTGGACTTAACTATGGACGTTATATCACAGGTTATCCATGAATGTGAGACCTGTGCTGCCATCAAGCAAGCTAAGAGGTTGAAACCTCTTTGGTATGGAGGGCGATGGTTAAAGTATAGATACGGGGAGGCCTGGCAGATTGATTTCATCACACTTCCACAAACTCGACATGGCACACATTACATGCTTACAATGGTAGAAGCAACTACCGGATGGCTGGAAACATATGCTGTGCCCTGTGCCACTGCCTGGAACACTGTTCTGGGACTTGAAAAACAAGTCCTGTGGCGGCATGGTACCCTGGAAAGAACTGAGTCAGATAATGGCACTCATTTTCAAAATAATCTCATAAACACCTGGGCAAGAGAACATGGCATTGAGTGGATATATCACATTCCCTATCACGCACCAGCCTCTGGGAAAATCGAACGGTATAACGGGTTACTAAAAACCATGCTGAGAGCAATGGGCGGCGGAACTTTTAAACACTGGGACACACATTTAGCAGAGGCCATGTGGTTAGTCAATACTAGAGGATCTACCAACCAGGCTGGCCCTGCCCAGTCCAACCTTCTGCATACTGTAGATGGGGATAAAGTCCCAGTAGTACACCTTAACAACATGCTGGGAAAGACTGTCTGGGTTATTCCCACTTCAGGTAAAGGTAAGCCCATACGTGGAATTACCTTTGCACAAGGACCTGGGTGCACTTGGTGGGTAATGCAGGAAAATGGGGAAGTCAAATGTGTGCCTCAGGGGGACTTAATGTTAGGTGAAAATAGCCAATAAATTGAACTGTATTAGGTCAATCACCAAACAGCCCTGTCAATGCATCACTATGATTAACACACATTATATAATGGCATTGTATTCATGAAGGAACACATGAACTCAAAGTAAGGATTGACTTCAGCAACCGATGCCCAATGACTCCCATAAACCATGAATACAGACGGTGTCGGATGCATCAGCCACCCGTTCCAACTGTAACAGGGACTGCATGCCTTCCTTCTGCAAGGTCACCTGGTCACCTATTCCCTACTGACCAAGAATCACTCTTCCCGACTTAAAATACTATTATGACATATGGAATGCAAAGTTATGAAACAAATGAACTTATGATACATTCTGCAGTAATGGCCCAGTGACTGAGGGAATGATGTCTGTGTGCACATGCCTAAAACCCAGGAGAAAGGACAACGATCAATTAGACTGTACTGGGTAACATGGAACTTGAGCATAACGTAAATGATATGGAATAAGGGGTGGATACTGTCTTAGTTTGGGCTGAAATAGAGTTAATATTCCTTTTCAGGGACTAGATGAGTGCTGTGTTTTGGATTTAGCTTTGGGTTTGGGATGGGAAAAATGCTGATAGCACACTGATGTTTTCAGCTGCTACCGAGACTTCAAGGACTCCCCGACTCTCCATGTCCTGCCCGTGTGCAAGGGCACAGGGAGCAGGGAGGGAGCACGGCCACAGCACCTGACCCTAACTGGCCAGTGAAATATTCCATATCATGGAACGTCATGCTCACTGTATAGAGGAGGGGTGGTTGGGAAGGAGCTCTCTCTCGCTTCTGGGATTGTGATTGTGGGATCTTGGTATCTCGGGGTCGCTGGCCGGGAACGGGCTGGGTATTGGTCAGCGGGTGGGGAGCAATTACGCTGTGCATTGCCTGTTTATATATTTCTTTTTGTTTTCCCCCCATCATCATTATTGTTTTCGTTTTATTGCCATTATTAAACTGTTCTTATCTCAGCCTGCGAGTCTCCCTTCACCCCTCTAATCCCCTCCCCCATTCCCAGGAAGGGAGGGGGAAGGGAGAGAGAGCTGCTGCATTGTGGTTGGCTACCAACCAGGCCTAAACCACGACAACATGCCACTGTCCTACAATGAAATGCTAAAAATTATGAGAAAGAACAGTAATTACTTACCTCATATTCAAGTCAGCCATAAGGCAAGTTGCAAACAGAAGACTGAGAAGTTTCTCCAAACAAGTTTCAGAGTAATTTATTTTGCTTGAAATACCATTGACCCAACTCTAGACATAACAGCATAAACGACTGTCACTTTGAACATTTTGTTTGTTCTGTATCTACATAAATCACTCTCCTAGACTGTATACAGCATAAGTGAAAACATAACACTGTGAAGCCCTAACACTGCTTAGTTTCCTTGAAAAGCAGGGGAGGTAGATAACAGTAGCCCAAGCTGATACAGTATTAAAGAATCAAAATGAAAAAAACAAGCTGATTCATTAAATAATTCACAGAAATTGAAAGTTTATTTTAAATGAGTAAATAAATAAATTATTAGACAAATTTACTATCTCTTTGAATGAGCGGAGTAAGGACCACGTTTAGCCAATAGTAAAGACACTGACACATCTGCAAAACCAGCCTGCAGAGCACAAGAGCTGTGAGTTGCCTGATAATTTTTCACTCAAATAAAGAAACTTTCTACGTAGCTGAAACACAACCTACAGGATCAGTCTCTTGAGGTCCATCCTCTCTCAGCAAAGCTCACATGTAAGTCAAAGCGAATCATCAGAGTTTAGCTATACCACATCTGCCTGAGCTTAAACACCAGATTTCTGATTTGAGACCTGAAATGGAAAAAAGATGAATACCTCCTCAGGTTCCTCCTCTGTGAAGATCTGCCGTTCTTCCAAATATCAGGTTCAAGCAGTAAATAGAAATAATCTGCAATCTATTGTCTGATCACCACTGCTCATTCCATTTACCTATTTATTCACCAACTACCTGTAGCACTATTACTATTATTTGCCAGCAGGTGACAGTGATATGCATTGCAGTATGATCTTAGGCAACCAATCCTATATTATTTGACCTAGCTTCAAATTCAATAAAGCATTTTAAAAAACTTGCACATTCAAAGACAGAGTTCAATGAATGAAAACAAAACAGAAATAAATAGTCCAACCCAAACAACACAGATCAAGTTCTACCACACACATTAACACCAAACCTCACCACACAAGCTCTCTTAGTCTGCATCAGCGGAACAAGTTATTTTGAAAGAATTCTATTCCAATAAAAGTCCACAGAAAGGGGGTCTATATTACTCAGTACCATACATAAGTAAGTGATCAAAACTGCTTTTTACGGCTGTTGATCAATCATACCGTGCATACGCAAAAGCTCCAAGCTTAGTGCTTCTAATTTACCCAACATGAGACAATACTGCCCTACTGCAATCCCACACACTGATTCCTCCCTTCTTCTCTCTCCCCCAGAAATGATCATTCATGCAATTAGCTGCACCCTGGCCAGCACCACACCCCATCCCCAACAGTCTGCACCTGCTCCCTTCACCTCCTATCCAATTACAAGAAACAAGTTTCCTCCTGGTTCACAGTGATGCCTCATTACATTGTGCTTCACCTATCAGCTGATTCTCCAAGCACTTCACCAGAAACAAATCAAGTTCTGCTGCTGCAAAGAAGATTGAATAGCCCCTATAAATCCCTCTTGTCCTAAGTATTGTGCATTTGATTCTGTTTCCATACTGCTAGTAATTTCCAGTGGCAAATGTAGTACAAGGTCACAGTACATTTTCTCAATAAGGTATACTGGGACTTAGAAGTGGAAGGGATAAACAAAGTTATGTTACACTGTTTGAAAATATTCATTTCTATAATTTTGCTTAAAAATAGAGAGCTTCTCTACAGTAATGTGGGGTGTTGTTGTGCTAATGGAATTGTATGCAAAGTGTGAAAAATTAAACAAATGCCTATTAAAATTATATCCGATGATAAATAATTTAATGGATGAGCTTTATAGAATGTAAACATTCTCAAATTACTTTACCATGAATTAGTAATCAAAAGCTAAATTATTTAAATTTCTGCTGCAAAGGGGAAAACTAATGAGATGATAAAGATTGTTTGCAAGAGAATTCCCGACTAAAAGTATGTTTTCCAGGAAGGTAATTTACAGTCCAATAATTTATAGCTATAAAATTGTGTTTCTGCAGTCAGCATGAATTATTTTCTGCACTTACCACGATGAATGTTTGAAGTACAGTGATAACGTCCTTTTGCAACTGTGCAATATCATAAACACCAGGAAGGGCTTTTCATAAACTAGAATTACTCTCAGTCTAATTTTCCAGGAGCTGCCTTCAGGAAATCAGTATGTGAGAATACAGTCATTACCGTATTTTAAAATATTTACGTTGTAATTAATCTTCAAAAGTGATGCACCTAAGAGTGTCAGCACTATAAGAAGGAGGAGAGTTATATATATTAAATGCAACTATCCAATAGCTTAGTCTCTGAGAATTTTCCATAGTGAAGAGACAATTGCAGACTTCTCTTACTTGATTTTACTCTGAAATCCTGAACTACTGATCATTGTAATTTGTTTATTTTATTATGGTAAGTATGCGCTTTTCCTTCCACTTTTTTAAGATTACTTTACTCTCATCATGAGGACAACACACTAAACCAGATCAAATGTAAGAATGTGAATAACAGATTCCTCTCAAAGTTGCCAATGACGGATATATCTGTGCCACACTTACTACAACCTAAGAAATACAGTCAAAAGATGGAGATCCATTCTCAAGCAGGCAGCTGGAGAGAAAGCTGTTGCACTGCAGCAAGCTGGACTCATTAGCAGGAAGGGAGAATAATGCCTTCATTGGCAGCAAGTGAGTGTACCTGGTGAAATCTCAGCTTTGCAAGACACTACTTTATCAACAAAAAATGAGAGTAAGATGGAATATAGCGTTGAAGCACCGTCCTAGCACTATACACTTTATTTTTGTAAAATAAGTTGGCTACTTTTTCTACCCTGCAAGTTTGGTTTTTGTTTTTTTCTTTGTTTGTTTGGTTGTTTTTTTTTTTTTTTGTAATGGCTTATGACAATCATAAAGAACTTATAAATTACAGAAAACAAAGTAACCTTTTTTATTCTGATGCTGTGTTGAGATCCATGACAAGAAAATTTAGGGGAAGACTACAGAATGAATTTTGATGAAATAATAAGAATTTTCCTATGAAAGAATATCCATGCAAAAAAACAGTGGAGGCAGACAGTGTAGTGCTATGCAACCGGCGAAAGGCACAAAGTCACTCTCTGAGAATCAGGGCCCAGAATATTGGTAAAGGCAATGAAAAGTATGATGTTTTGGGAGATTCATATTTTGGAAAATATCAGCTCCTGTCAATTACATTATCATGGAAAAGAAATCAACAAAACAATAAAACTTGCAGTGCTGATCTAATCTCTTAAACAAGTTCATGAACTAAATATGATTCTGAAGTTGGTAAAAATACAATTTGTAATAGTACTGTGGAAAAAGTACTTCACAAAGTTATTGGGTTAAAACTAAACTCATGTTCTCTCTCTTTCAAGAAGATGTAATTTTTGAAAAAGGCAAAGGGAGAAATACATCTGAAGGAGAATTTGCTCTGTAAGAAATGGAACTTATCAACACAGCCAGAATAAAGCCCAGCTTGGTGAGCTTGTTGCTCTCAGGAGAAAAAAAAAAAGGCAGAAAAATTATCAGCTAAGTCTTCAAGCAGATTTCTGACAGGCAGAATTAAAAAAAAAAAAATATCTACATTTGTGTAGAAATAACTGTGATGGCTACCTTTTCTCTAAAATGCAATTTAGGTTGTGCATTCAGGCACCTGAGAAAAACCACAGAAGAAAAGCTGGAATGATACTAAATTCTACAAAGACTACAGTCCAGTGTTATAAAAGAAAAAGGAGCACTATAGCTTCAAGGCTTAAGCTGAACAAAGAACACGTTCTTTGCAGAATAAATTGTAGAATACACCGGGGGGAATACTAGCATCTCACGTTGTATAGGTATAAACCAAAAAACAGGTTAAAACCTGTTTAGTTTATCCCAAGATGTAAAGAATGAAAGAGCACAAAGATGAGAGATTTGTACAAGGAAGTCTGTGTCCCAGGCTGTTGTCCACATCAACCACCTTGGAACACAACACAACCATTTATTTTGTAAGAGAGTAATACACAGCAATAGAAGCAGCTACGGAATTTTGGAATCTGAAACTCAAATTCTTACATTGATAAAAGCCACAGAACACTTACTATATAAATTGGAGAGCAAACTAGAGGAAGAACTAGAGGTGTAGTTCCCAGAAGCTGATAGTGGCTGCATATTCCAGACCGCTCCAGGTATCTGTGCCTCCAGGGCAGCAACATCAGTTCCAGGTGAGTCCCATAATGAGCTGCACTTGAATCGTTTACACACTGAACGTGGCTCAAGAGGGTCATCATCTTTGTATCACTGTTCCCTGTGTCATTTTACAGTCCTGAGGCTATGAGAGCACCAGTTTTAAATAGCTGTCTCTGTCATAGCTACAGCATTTAGCAAAACTGTAAGTACAAAAACAAAACAAAACAAAACAAAACAACCCAAACCTAGAAGATGTTGAGTTTGAGAAGAATAAACAGATAATGAGAAAGAATACCCACCAGTGAAGAGGAGGATTCCTATTCAGGATGCTGTTCCAGAGCTGAGCAAATTACAACACCGCATTCCTCTGAGAGGAAACTGTCAAACTTGAACACTGACTTTTCTTTTCAGAGGGGAAAGATGAGGAGGATTAAGGCCATATTTTCAATCTCCATTCTTCCATGTCTATCACTATTTCAGTACATGAAGATCTTCAGGCCACGCAGAACTCAGCCTGACCTGCTTTGCTACTTATAAAGGAGAAAGTAACAGCACTCTTACACAAGCATGAGATGCTTTGGATTTAAAATAACTAATTTGTGTCATCAGCATAACAACCTAAGTTAAATTTATTTTGTAATTCTTGTAAATGATGTTATTTTCTGTAATTTCTAAATTTTACATTTTAGCATTATAATAAAAAACACTCTTGGTATTTTCTTCTTATCTAACATAGTTAAGGCAAACTGTGACATTATTTTAACTCTTTACACGAGCAAGCTCAGAGAGAAGAAGCATTGCAGCCACCGCAGCTCAGGTAGGTTATTGCAGCACTGTAGAGCTAGTGAACCCCAAAAGACCCATGAAGGAAAACCAGTGCCTCTAGACAACTCCGCTCTGTGAGAATGAAGTACAGTTATAAGAGTAAGGTGGAGGGACACACTAGTGATACCCTTAGCCATTCCCAAACTGACAATCTAAGAGAAAATGAAAACTGCTCAGTCGTACAGCACCTCGGTTACTGCTGAGTAGTCAGAAAGATACTCTGAGTGCTCGTTGTAGCTTACCATCTCCTGTTTTTTCATCATTTGTGTCCCCTATTCCTCCTTTTATATTACTCTTATTCTTTCTCCTGTCACAACTCTCAGACCCCCCTCCAAATACCTCTTCTTTTATGTTTCCACTCTCCTGAGTTTCCTGTAGTTTCCATCTTTTGTACCTTTCCATATCTTTAATTCCTTCCTGCTCTGAAAATCCCTTGGTATCCGTCCCTTGAATACAGCTTCCTTTCCAAGTAACAGCTTTTTCCTTGAAGAGTTCCCATCTAAAATTCACTCCTTGATCCCTTATTCCCTTTTTTCCATTCTGTTTCTTTCAGGCATTGCTTTGTCCATTTCTTTCCCCTCATCTACACATTTCCCATGATAAACCCATTCTTTCTTCTCCAGAATTCTGATTTTGCCCTGAAGCCTCTTTTTCCTCCACTATTCTTGACACCCACTACTACATACCTCTCTTGAACAAAACTCCCTGTGCTTCCTGAAGGTCGCATCTACTGCAGATACAGTAAGGAAGTACAAGGCCGACATCTTCCCTACTGTGTCTCTTGCACCACTTCAACCTGTACAGACCCCCATTCCTTTTTGCTCTGTTTCCATAACCTAGGGTGTCCCATAAAGTTCAGATCTTCTGTCTCCTTCCTGATGCAGCTACTTCTAAAATCCATGCCTTTTCTCCCTCACACCACCTATTTTGAGTGTCATACCTTCTTACGTAAACTGCAAAACCTGGGTAAGCTTACTTACATCTGCTTTTGTCACATGCAGTATTATCGTTCTCTTTTCTAGTATAAACTATTACACTGTCTACTTTGGACATATATCAAGCAAGACTCTCAAAAGAGATTTTCCTTCTAAAAATTCTAAGCATTCAAACATGCTTTTGTATGGCTTTATCTAAAAGCTCTTTCACACATTTCCAGTAATAGAATAATAGGATTGTTCAAACTGCTTTTCAAACTAAATGAACCAGTTAGGCATCTTTTGAAAGAGAATGAAGGTACAGGTCAAGGGCAGATTTACTCTGTTAATCTCTCACAAGGATTTTGTCAGTAATCCTGAGTTGATAAAAATGGGATTGTGAAGGGTAGGATACTGCTTATGACATAACTATTCTTAAAAGGGAAAGACACATTTTTGTCTTGACCTCCAAATGTAAGAATTACAGATTAAAATCAGTACATATGTACATAAAGCTGCATGTACAGCAACCTGATCCAAAACCCAGGAAAGGAAATGGAGGTCTTTTGGCTACTTTACCTCATGAGGCATGGATCAGGCCTGAGCTGTACGATAGCAGCCATTGAGAAAAAGGACACTTGCAAATGTCCAGTCTGTGTTGCACATCTCCAAGTTTCCAGCATGCTTAAACATGGTGTTTTTATCAGGTTTTATCTCTATTTCCAGATTTTCTACATGATTTTGGGTGTATTATTCCTAGTGGCAGCACAGAAGATTGAAAGAGCCTACTTTTCTAGAGGCAATAAAATATGTCCACATTTGTGATGTGGAAATTATTAAGGGACTAAGTGTGAAATTCCACACTGTCAATTTTTTACTGTAAAATGAAAGGAATGCTTAATGCTGGTAACAGTATGGCTCTACAGAGACTTGAAATTCACTGTGTGAGGTTAAAGAATATATCCAGAAAGCACAACAGCTTAAGGAAAAAAGGCTTCTACCAGAGAAGAGGAAGTATTCTTGAGCACAACAGATTTTTTTCTAAAAAACTAATTCCCCATTGATTACATTATAAAATATATTAAAGGCATGGTGGGACATGGGTGTTCTCTTCATTGGTTTCATCAGTGTTGACATAGCTTTGTTCTGTGTTTAGTTAACATACTGTGTTGAGTCACAACTAAAACCACCCTAGCTCTATTCCAGTAGCAGCTATTGAAACTTTTGTTCTCAAAGAAGAAAATATCACTTAAAGGCATAGTAAAACCATGCTAATGCCTGTGTGGAGGGAGAGAGGATAAAGTATGTACAGAGGAGTATGTAGGAACTCCCAAATGCAACAGCAGTGCTGAGGTACACTTACTATTAGTGTATCAATTAATTCCACAGGAATGAGTACTACAGTTCTACACTATTCCACTTCTTCCTTCTAGATTGATCAAAATGTCTCTCACCCTGGAAAAAGGCATGACTAACTTAACACAAATGTAGTTTTTGGTGGAGGTAACACTTTTCCTTCATACACCTCCTTCCTTGCTACAGTAGAAACCACATTTTCTACTACATGGCTTCCTGAATAATTTGTGGGCAAGGCCATGGTACCATTATAATTAATATCACATCATCATCTGCAGTTCCCTGCTTGGTACTTCAGCCTTCCCTCAGGCATCTGCCCACTTGCATTTAGCAGCAGCACAAATTTTTGGTGTAAGCTAACCTCTTTCCCAAATCTTACCCCAAGGCTTTTACAGAAGGGAGGTAGCTGCCAGACCCATTTTACCCTCAAGCACTTTTTCTTAGAAGTTTTTGTTTGCGTGTTTACCAGGCACTCCAAATGTAGGCTTGAAATTGATCTGAACATAAACTTCATCCAAGTTTTAATAATTGTGCAGAGGAAAATGTTTTTGCCTTATGCATCAAGATACACACAAACTATGCTCAATCAGCTTTGTTTCAAGAGAAAAAAGGGAACAGTTTCTATGTAAGAGAAATCATCTCACTTACTGATTCTGTCAGGTACTTTTCTCTATTTGAATAATGGATTCCAACTCTTTTCTGAATCCTGTGAGCAAAACCAATTTTTCCTAAGATTATGCAGTGTTACTCCAGCAGAAAAAGTGCACTGATACATGGCATCAGGTATACTCATGCACACACAACACAGTTTGTTGGGCTTTGTTTTGTTTTTTATTTTACTTATCTGCTTTTTCTACAGCATGGCTCACTAAGGAAAAAACCCATTATTGAAGATAATACTCAGAAAAGGGCTGAGGACCCAGCATCATTACTGAAGAATAGAGCTGCCTGACCTCTGCTGTGTTCTGCAGAGGCTTGTGTCACAATGTCCTGATCAAACACTGAGACTGACTTGAAAATGTCAGTACTCGGACACAGAATGAAGCAAACTTCTTCTGGACTCCTTGGCTCCAAGAGGTTGATGACCACTATCTAATTTCCAAAGGCAAGTTATCAAAAGAAATGTTAATTGCTGAAATGTAAAGCTAAAACTCTGGTAATGGAACAAAGAAACCTCACCCTGTATGTGCAGAGAACAGATGAGCAAAAGAGGAAGACAGTCAGACACAAGCTGTGAAATGGTTTATGTTTTTAACAGTCAGAGGAACCCAACAGTGAGACTAAATCACAGAAGTGTAATACTACACTCCAGATAAAAATTAAATGAATGAGATCTGTTTAATCAGCAAGGAAAAAAAAAAAAAAAAAAAAAAGAATCTATGATTGATAAGAAGCTGGTGAGCTATTCTCACAGATTTCAAAACTAATTGTATTCCTCATAAGCAATCAGATGATTGGTACCTGGAGGTGAAAAAAATTGTCCTCAGGAGTGTGCTGGATGCCCTGGAATAAACTCTAGGCAAAGCAATAGACCATAACAAAGAAAAGAAGTCATCATATCCATATGGATGTTTATGGAAGACAACAGTCTGACAATACTTGTGGGAAAGTACTAAAGAAATCCAGTAGTTTATGGAGCTTACAATCGAAGTCTCCTCACATATCTGGGGAAAAAACACAGCCAACTTAACATTTGCACCACTATTAGCACCACTAAATATGTCAGTGTTGTTAGATTAGCGAGGTCCATGAGTAGGCTCCCAGGTAGCCTTCCCAGGAAATAAGATCTGAGAAGTCATAGAAAAAGCTATCTACTTTTAAAGCAGAGAAAGCACAGAAGTGAGTATCTCTTTCCTCTGCTCTGTGGGGGCTGTTACAAGAGTCAATGCAAAGTATCTCAGCCCTTCTGAAGCGAGGACAGCTGACTTCCCATTGCGGTCCGTAAGAAAACATACTTGGACACCAAATTTACAGTGATCACAGTGATGCATGAAGCAGCAGCATCTAATAAATCCCGCAAAGCTACATGGGTTTGGGTTTTGTTTAATGTTTATGCTGAAAATCAACTTTTGCTCAGCTGTTCCTGTCTACTAGATTACTCTTTTTCATGACTTAGTCTCCATCAAATATTTGTCCTAGCAATCTGAGTTAATTGTGAATACAGGTAGAGTTATTTCCTACATATATTACAATAGATCATTACAGTGTACAGGTAGATTGACATCACATGAGAAATAGTAGGAATGCACAGCAATCAAACATATGACCAGCAAATCCTTTACATTCTAATCTGTGAATCAAGGCAAAGGTTCAAACAGTATATTCAAAGTAATTAGAAGAAAGTAGTAGCAACAAATTTTATCTGTAGTATAGCAGCGAAAATAGACAAGAATGTATGCATCCCAATACTGATTTTTATGAAAATACATAAAAAGTGGACCAAAAATTAAGCTAATCAAACAGAAAATGTGAACAACTTTGCTTTCTTTTCAGAATTAAAAATTTTTATGTTGTGTTAAAAGTTTTCCTTTTTTCATTATATAATTTATTTAAATCCATTACCTACATTTAGGATGCCACTGATTAAAGTAGGCCTTTGCTTGTCCATTGGTAACTTGGAAAACATGCCATAAACCAGCCCTTTTAGCCTTAATGTCACATGGGAAGAAGTAAAAATATAATCCTTTAAAAAACAAAATGCAACCAAAGGGCAAATTTGGATTTTCAAAAACAATGCCTAAACTTCAAGCTAAGATGCTTCACTGCATACAATGGAACTTTAAAGTACTCTGTATTCCTGATCTGTAGACCAGGAGACTATTTCAGGTGCCTAATATTTTGAACATCAGGACTTTTTTTCCTAATAAAAAGTTTTTCCTCCTCCTGTGTTTCTTGCCTTCCATCCCTGCAAAGGAGCAGGGTGCCCAGAGGAGCTGTGGTTGCCCCCTCCCTGGGAGGGTTCAAGGCCAGGTTGGACGGGGCTGGGAGCACCCTGGTCTGGGGGAAGGGGGCCCTGCCCGGGGCAGGGGGGTGGGACTAGATGGTCTTTAAGGTCCCTTCCAACCCAAACCATTCTATGATTCTGTATTTGTCACTGTTGGTCAAGGAATGATTAAGAAGACGAACATGGTTTCTAAGAAAATTCAACAAAAGGTCAAAGAAAATACAAAAGAAAAATATATGCTTGGTACAACAAAGCACAAAACCAGGAAATCTGAGCTCTTCACTGCTAAGCAGGCTTTGGCTACATCTTTATAAACAATGTGCCGGCTTATTTTGCAGTTTCTGATTTTAATGATGCACAGCGCAAAGACCAAGTGACAATAGATAAAGGTTACCTTTACTGCAAAGAAAATCCCAAATTGGAAAGCAATGATTTTGTATTTGCACTTCAGTGGGAAGTTAGTTCAACTGGAAGAATTAATTGAGGGAGTAGTAAATATCAAAGAAAAGCAAAAAACTGAAGAGCAAAGGGAATTAGAAAAAAAGGACAGAAGTAAAAAAGGAGGACATAAGATGTGCCAGCAGTCATCTTGTATCTTGTGTCTTTCACAAGGAAGAGTGAAAAGAACAACCTACCACCCAAAGGATAAAATAACTTAAGCTTCTTTTGAGTCAGCAGGACTAAAACCTCTCCTCTCCACACCAACACAAATCTACATATTACGGACCAAAGTTAATCTCCGCGTCTGAATTTTATTTAATAAAATTAAAAATCTGTATTTTCTTTAGTTCCATACATACAAGGAATTAACATCCAGCCCAGTGAAGAAATAACAATGTCAGCAGAAGGAGTAGAAGCATCACCACACGGGAATATTGACATTTCAAGAGAGCAAAACTAAGTCTCTAAAGTGAACTGGAAAAAAAAAAAAAAAAAAGAAAAATGAAATAAAGAGGTAGGAATTTGAGTTAATAAAATATAATGTAAGAGTTTTCCTATTAATTGATAACGTAACGTCCTTTTTGCAGGCTGAAGCTAAAGATAGTTACCTGAACTGAAACTTTTCAGTTGATATTTTTATTTTCCAACAAAAATGGAAAGAAACAAATAAAGAATGGAAGTATTTCCATACAAAAAAAGGTTAATTTAATCAAAAAGTGTTAATTTTTGCCCAAAATGTTTCAGTTTCTAAATCTTTGGACTATCTGCTTTTTGAAGAAATACTCATATGCTATGATGTCTGAAATATTATAATCCCATAGAGAAAATATATATGCAAACTTTTTCTGTAATTTTATTTAGGAAAAAACTGTTGCTAAGCCTGGAGACTACTTCAACAGATTAAGGTCTGACATTTTTAGCATGTTAAAACTGTACCACAAATCAAGTCAACACAATGCTCATTTAGTTTTCTAACAGAAATTTAAAAAGCAACAACAACAACAAAACCCACAATAAAATAACTCTGATTTTCTCAAATATTTTGACTTAATTTTCTAATTTTTTCCACAACCATCTGCAACCATAAAAGTACAATTACACTAATGTTTCACAAAAAGCAACAGCAATCTTCATTCACCTGTCAGAATAACGCTGCCACAACAGCTGGCTTTAACCACCACAACAAAGAATGACTGATTTTGCCATGAATAAGTGAACTGAACTGACTCAGCTTAGCTATTCTGTCTCTGATGTGTTCTGCTAATTCCCAAGTAATTCAACAAGCAGCAGAAGTACAGTCTTATTTTCTTGTGCATTTGTATCTCAGGACCAAGCTTCCATAAGGATTCTGTTTTTTATTAAATGGGTCTTTCTCCAATCCACAGCATTTGTAGGATATCAACATGCCTGACTACTGCCAATTCTGGTTGAAATTGCCCGATAGGTTTAAAAGGTGCCAGGTGAGAATGAACTTCTTGTGATGTTCTGGCCTAAAAGCTCCAGATTTTCATGGCACTCATTATGTGGGATTAGGAGCTATTAAAATGAAGCCATCCAAGGTGGAGATGACATGAATTTGTTATGATCTTTTGAATGTGGCAGTCAAAATCTGAACAACATTCACCACGAAACAAGCTAAATATAATATACCAGTAATCTTCCCTTGTTCATGATGTGAAGGAATCCCTCTCTGATTTGAACAGGGTAAATGGAAAAAATATTTTCTCAAACGCAAATAATTAACAGAAGTTGTGTGCTTTTTTGATTAGCTCAACCTTAATGTTTCTCCTATACCAGTCATTATCAACGCCACAGCTTCAGATACAGCTTGCTCCAGTTAGACCGGACAGCCCGGGATACATAACATAGACTCTCTAAATTTCTACTGTTCTATGACTACAGCTGAGAGATACAAAGAGGGATAAAACCAGTTCTGACAGGAAAATTTGGAAACATGTTTGAAGAATTTAGTATGAAAGTTTGGAAATAATTCTTTAACACACAAAAATGAAAGATGCCTTATTGGACATTAAAAAGGACATGGGACAAAGCACCAGCTTTTCTCTGATGAGACTCTACATGTAATGTAAATGTAAATCAAGTAATAATATACAATAATACAAGGACACACTAGCAATATAGATGTTCACATGCAAAAGTGATAGCAGCTTGAGAATTAAGAGAATTAGTCTTAACAACTATCAAGACAAAATTTATTGTAGAATTTACCATTTAACCATTAACCGTTTTGTCAGAGGTATTAATTTTAGTACCAGTGTAATTGCCTTGGAAATAACCTTGATAACAGTTTTCATGAATTTTTTAAATTTACAAGAATGAGTCAGTCTGCAAGATAAATCCTGAGGAAGAAAAACAAAACTCTGCTAAATTTAATGCATCATGGTTTTGTATGAAAGTGAGGGACTCACAGAAGAGTCCCATGGATAAAAAACACACACTGTAGATCTTCCTTATATAACAAAATACATGATGGTATGAGTGTAAATTGGAATGAGGTCTCAATTTTTCTAAGCATTGAAGGTGAAAGTTAAAAAATTATAGTTTAGTAATATGCTGGAAAAGATGGTAGATTACTGAACAAAGATTTGAAAGCCGTAATTACACTGAAATTCACAAAATTACACTGCAGTTTTAACAGATCTTATAGGTTACAAACAAAAATTAAAGTAAAAAAACCAGTTTAAACAAGCTGTATATTAATTTGGCAAGGGGGGTGGTGGTGGTGGGTGAGGATGCTGTTACATGGTGTTGGGTGATGATTTCTGCCAAATGAGATGGAGAAGATTTAACTGAATTATCATAGTTTTCCACTTTTTTTTTTTTTTTCCTTAAAAATCAATTAGTCTATGAGATTTGATTGCAAAAGAAGAGCCAACACCTCATATGACCATGCTTCACTCAGTAACCTGTCAAATTATGAACAGAGGAGACATTCTGTAGCAGATCAAAGCCTATGTTTTCTTTTGCATCATGGCATAATTTTTGTTCTTCCTTTTCTGTGCTATTTTTTAACTTTTGCCTACAGATTTTTGTGATTAAGAGTGATGGGTACAGGAACACCATGTGCCTGCCCAGTAAATTTCAACCTCCTTTTAATTTGTCTTTTTTTAATATGACAATAAAATCCAGATTCACAAAACTGTTTGAATATCTCACCCAAACAAATGGAAACAGGAGGAAGATGCGCAAACACCTTTTGTCTGAAGAAGTCATTAGCTACTAATTTACACTGTTTGTACATCTGCTGTGGGTTCACTGGGACTGATACCCCACAAGTGATGCTTCAGTCTGGTATTATAGTCTAAATAACAATGATTTAAGTTACACTAAGAACAGCTAGTTCACATACCTTCCTTGCATCCTTAGAGTCCGAATGCTGATAATGATTTTAAGGGTCACAAGGGATACCTCTCTTTTACTTGAATCTGAACTAGTTTTTCTTCTGACTACTTGGCCTGTGACTGACCCCTGTTGCAATTTTGGTGACACACCTTGAGGTGATCTCACTACAGATGACAAATCCAGTGGAAAGTGCTTTGGCTTGGAACTCTGCAAACTGGAGTGCATTGAGAAGGGAAGAGCACCCTAAATCATCATCAAATTAGCACACAAGTTTTCTTTCAGTCCTTGTGACATTTGTGCTTCACATTCTGAGTCTGGAAGAATCTGCCATAATCTCAATTGATGCAGAAGATGTGCAGTGAGCATCTTCAGTCTTTTCAAGAACAGCCAAAGAGAACTTTGAAAGTCAGTGACTTGGCAACATAAAATTTATTCTAGTGATTGTGATTCATCTTTAGAGTTATAACTTGGCATTCAAAGTTGCTGGTCAAATTACTGGTGGCTGACTGGAATATCAAAATTGTTCTTATTTGTTTGGCTGTGTTTCCACTAATATTCACTGAGCTAATGTTTTCGATCTCAGTAGTCTGACCATAGGTGGCATCCATATAAATGATTTAAACAAAACACTCAGGATATTTTCAAAACATTATGGCTATCTTAGCTTTCTTCATTCTGACTGTACCATGCACCTCAGTTCCATTGGCTTGTACCAAAGCCAAGCCCAGTTTCAAAGCCCTAGATTTAATTACAGGTTTACTTTTTATCATTGGTATATACTCCCTTACTTCCGAGACCTTGTAGTTATCAGATCTGCAGAAGCAAATAAAAATCCACATATAACTCTGTTCCTAGATACATATTTTTATACTTGTGTCATGGTTCAGGCCTGGTTGGCAGCCAACCACAATGCAGCAGCTCTCTTTCCCTTCCCTCCCGGCAATGAGAAGGGACAGAGAGCCAGGCGTGGGGTTCAAGATAGGACTGGGATGGGGAAAAATTCCCCTTTATGATCATGAGCAAAAGGCAGACTCATTAGAGGAAGAAACAAAGAACATACATTTATTACAGACACTAACAACACATAACAGAGTAGGACAGTGAGGAGCATTGCCACATCTTGAGAACACCTTCCCCCCACCCCTCCCTTCTTCCCGGGCTCAGCTCTGCTCCCGATATCTCTACCTCCTCCCCCAGTGGCGCAGGGGCAGGGAATGGGGGGTGCAGTCAGTGCTGCCACTTCCTTCATCTTCAGTGAGGGGAGTGTCCGGAACTTGTTCCCCCTGCTCCATCGTGGTCCCCCTCTCACAGCAGACAGTCCTCCACAAACTTTCTCCCACGTGAGTCCCTCCCATGGGCCGCAGCATTCCCCACACTGCTCCGTCATGGGTCACTAACATTCTCCGACTGGATTCCCTCCCACGGCTGCAGCCCTTCCTGAGCTGCTCCGGCGTGGGACACCCCCACATGCTGCAATCCTGCCAGCACTGAATTACAGCAACGGTGCTGCCTTTTCCCATGAGACCCCGGCCTTCTTCGGGCACAGAACCTTGATTATGCAAGCAGAAGCCACAGGCCATAAATCAATGTCTGCCCCACCGTAGATCTCCATGGGTGCCAGGGGGGGCCGCCCTGCGGTCTCACCACAGGATACAGGGGGGTCTCTGCTCCGGCACACCTACCCCCTCCTTTCTTCCTCCGTTCCTCCACTGACCTTGGTGTTCATGCAGCTGCAGCAACTCCTCCTCACAAGTCCGACTGCCCGTCACCACGTCCCTTCTTAAATACGTTATCGCAGAGGCGCAGCCGATTGGCTTAATTTCCCAAACAGAAGTGGAGCTGATGTGGAGCTGGGGGAGTTTCAAGAAGCTTCTCACAGGGGGCCGCCCCTATAGCCCCCTCCCCTGCCACCAAAAATCTCCACCATTCACTCATCCCAGGACAACTTGTTTTACAGGACATTTTGAATTTATGTAACTCATAATCACTACAGCTGTTTCTTCATATTTTCTATGCTCCTACTTTTCCATACTTCTCAGAGTGTGAGATCATCCATTTAGCATTTATGTTACTTATGTTCATGTTTGTGACTGTCCAGAAACATGTTCTCACAGGCATTTTTCATTATTTTCATTAGCTCCTAAGGAGTCCTGTATATTCATTTGATGCTATTTTCCTTCTCTAGGATCAGGCCATCTGCAGTTAATAGGTCTTCATCTGTCTCCGAGGTATGGTCCCATTAAAATTCTGTTTTAACTTGTCATCTTCATCTACAAATGCAGTTTTACGATCAGAAGCTGAGCTCCCAATTCATCTTTGGTGTCTTGTGAGCCTTAGGTCCTCTCATGAAAGCTTTTAGTTTGAATGGAAGTGCTTTCACATGGCTCACACACTTCAAATAAGTGGGAGACTTATGATCATCAAGGGTTATTTGTCCATTGGATTCTCATTCTCTTTCTTTCTGTCCCATGTATATTTGAAAGTGTTCAACCTTTTAAGTTGCTGACCATCTGTCTCCTTCAGGACCTGCAGACATCAGCATCATGCAGCTCTTTCCATCTGGCCACACTTTCAGAAATGTTTCAATTTCAAAATCTACTGGAGATATTTTTCTAACAACAACTTTATTATCCATCTGAATTTTCCTTTGATACTTTGCCTTGTAACCAGAACAATTCTTTAATTTAACTTCCAAAAATCAAAAGACTTGCTTGGCTCCCCATTCTACTTCCTATCATTTAGATTGTGTAGACACACTGAAGAGTGTATATCTCTCTTTTGAATAGTGTTTATAATAGTTATAGTAGCAACTCCAGTCAAAATAACTGCCTTGTTACATTAGGCATCATACAAATACAGTAAAATGACAGCCCTTGGACACAAATTATTTCCATCTACATCCACCTTTTGAGATCACTGACATATCACCTATCAATAGAAGTCAATATCGAAACATCAGAAAGAGGACCAATATGGGAACCTTTTACATTACAAAGAAGGTGACTAAATGATAGCACATTTGCATAGTTAATTGCTTATTTAATGGTCACATAATTAGCTGGCAACTCTAGCAGCAATTTAATCTCTCCATTAAGGCATAAAGTAGCACCATTAAGCATTTATTTTTGCTGCACTCTTCTTGTCATTTCCAAGCCTAAGATACCAAATAAATACCATGGTTGATTTAATTACTGTGAATGGATAATGCCCGGTTTTTAATGACATCCACTGTATGTTTCTTTCATCAACAGATCAGAAAGGGAAAAAGTAACTACTCTACTTTGTCTTTTGTTTTGTTCCTCAAAATTTATTACCTGCCAACTTAAAATATGTAGCAATGCCTTTGTGCTTCATCAAAGTTGAACATATGCAATAAAACACTGTGAGGGCATTCAATTTTCCATTTTCTCAACTTTTTTTCATCTCTATTGTAAAACACTTTTTCTTATTCTTAGACCTGCTCTCCTACTTTAAAAACACTGGAAATTAATCTCTTTTACTCTTTGCAGAATTGTTTCAATAAATTAAGGGGGAACAAGTGGGAGGTTGAAATGAAAAACTGATTTTCATTTTATGATCTCAATAAAGTAACCTACTGATAGAAAGAAAAATCACACATCGACAAATCACATTGTAATAGCATAAATCTTCTCTACCTTATGAGCTTCTGTGTCATATCAACAGGTTGAAAGTCAACAAATGCTATAAAGCTCAGGTTAGAAGTTTAGGAGGGGAGGGGAGAGAAAACAGCAGAGCAATCTCTCAAGTGTCCCAGCTTCTTTCACTCAGAAAAGCAGAAACGCCTGACACAGCACACAGGCCAGGTAAGTAATTGCTTGCTACTCAGGGAAAAGCAGATAAGATAGTACCCAAGCGCAAACTCTAAAAATCCATGAGTCACACTTTCTCTGCCTTTTGTTGTACATAACTCCTTTCTTTATTCCTGGATACCTGGTAAAACAGAAACACTTCCAAAACTTTAATGCTGCTGTGTGCTCACATATTGTATTACGTGAGCACATTCGCTTCCTGTCCATATAACTCCACTCTGATTTTTTTCAAAAGGACCATTACTGCACATTCTCCCTAACGGCTTAGTTTTTAACGGCTTGGTGGAGAACAGGGAGAAGCCAGGAGTAAGGGGGAGGGAGAGAAAGGCATTGCACAGTGTGCCAGGTGGCTCATAGGGAAAAACAGCATTTGAGAATAACTACAACAGGCTTTCTTCCAGAAATAAATTACTCCGGAAGCCCATTACCCACTCCATGCCTCACAGTAAAAGTAAAGACCAAGGCCACTCTCAGTGCTGAAGGGCAAAGCCACAACAGAAGCCCTTTCGCATTAGCTAAGTGAGCGTGGGAAGTCTTTCAGCAGGTCCCTGAGGATCTGGATGAAAGAGGGACCGTCCAGCCTTGAAACAGGAGCAGGGTATTTCCTTGGAGTACGCCTGAACCATCTGACATCTACTGGCCACCTAGCTATGCTAACAAGGCATACCAAATGCTGGCAGCAGCATTTTCACTGGCCAAAGGGGAAGGAAGTATCATTTCCTCTACGCAGCTGGGAAATACATCTCCTTTACCACATCCTCACGCCTTTACTTTTTGCAGTAAATGCTGTCAATAGTGGAAGAGTAAATGAATTTAAGACAACAGCCAGAGAAATAAAATTAATATCTGCTGTCAATCTGCTACATGTTGATGAGGTTTTACAACAAATATACCACAGCAGGGTGACACTTATATTGACTAATGACAAGCAACGTGTAATAAACAGAGTAACAAACAGAGCACATTCTCAAACGTCAAAATCTTGAGATACATTCTCAAAATATACTTGTGACATTCATGGTCATCCTGATCGTTAGATTATGCATTGGTCTAAATGTATGAACCTTACAGCTGTTAATCACAAAATGATTTCTGAAACCAGATTGTGATTCTGCTGTACAAAGTAGCTATATAACATTTTAACATGTATTGCAGTATTTTCTACATCATCAGCTGACTGCACATACCTTAGCAAAAGTTATAGCTTTACTGAAAATCTAAATGTTTTCAGTGGTATGAACTACACTGAAAAACTGTCCCCCTGCATATGCTTAAATGCACCACAAAATAAGGAATAAAACATTGCTATACAGAGACATTTACAGCTGGGCAAAAAATATCAGTTGCTGATGTCCAAGTAACTTCTGGCTCCTACATGTCATTTCACTTAATCTTTATTATTTCATGCATGTGTAACTCTCTCCAGTTCTTCGGATTTACTCCTGTTTCACAATCCTCTGAGCAAGAGCCGATGAGGCCCATCAGGTTAATACATTCTTATTACGTACTCATGGATTTTAGTGTTCTTGCTTTTCAGACATAAGGCTTTATTTATTTAAATGTGGCATTCACCCTTTAGTGCATTTATTACAAGGCTGACATTTTACAATTTTTTCCAATCAGAATCAAACACCAGGAGCATTAACTTTTATTGAGGGCTTTGTAAGCATTTATCTGAGTTAGAAGTTTTCAAGGCTACTTATCATTTAGATGTGGTGTTGGGTTGTATAATTTTACTTCATTTTCGTCTTAGAAGTCATACATGTTATTCAAGGTGCAACAGAAAAGTCTCCCAAACAATAGCACTGCTTTGTGACTAAGAAAGGGGAAAGGAAAAGATTGCCTTGGGCAAATGTGGGGGGTTTTTGTTGTGTTTTTTTTTTTTTTTGTTTTGTTTTGTTTTGTTTTTTTGGTTGTTTTTTTTTTTTTTTGTTGTTGTTTAAGCTTTCTGAGCCAAAAAAAAGACAATCCTGATTTTACTCAGAGTGAAAAGAAGCCAGAAATCCATCTTACCCCATTTTAATCTGTTCAAGAAGACCTCTCTGTTCTGCCACTCCATGCAGTTGAAGTGAAAGATAAATTGAAGAGAAGGATTTGGGAGCAGGTGTGAGACGAAGATTCAGAAAGGGATAAACTGTCTTGCTTAGTTTTTTAAATTGTCCAGCTGGATCTTTCCTGAGTGATCACCTCAGGAGAAAGGTAATAATAATCTATTTTCTCCTTGTGTTGTTGACACCACTACCTTTCCTGGTACTAATGCACCAGCATATTATTCTAAGTGCATTTACCAGGAAGAGTTTTCTCTCCCTGGTCAGAGCTGTCACCGCTAATGAAACCAGTTTTGCTGTTCCAAACCGTTCAGCTCATAATAGAGAACAGGAGAACTCTGAACACCTGCTTTTTAGTCTTCCAAATGGAAAAATAATCAGGCAGTTGGTTTTTGCATGAGCAATGATTTTGTTCCATTTAATTTTTTTGCATGTAATAGCCACTTCAGCAGAGAGATGCATAAAATGCTACTTGACTGTCACTGGGTTTCCCTGATGATGAACTCCTAAGCACTAGAGAAATTATTCATATTTAACAGACAAGAGTTTAAATAAAGTTACTCATTTTGCAGCAGACTCTAAAGTAACTGTTAATTGTGTGACAAAACCATTTTCTGGGGTTATACTGGAATGGAGAATTGAGAGTGCCAAAGAATATATAATTTATTTCTATCTTTCTCCACCACCAGTGCATCCCTTCTGGCCCTTACCCTGTCAGTCATTTTCTTGATTCACATTGATTTTGGATGAAAATAGAAAAACATAAAGGTTAAAAAAATCTCCATAGTCATTATTTCTGGATGTGACAACATTATTTGGGAGAGACAAACTAAAGGATTTCTAAGTAGATTATAATAAATCCCTGTCTATATATAGATTTATAGTTACTCTCTAAGGGAGTGCTAGCTGGTGCTAAATTTAATTATAAAATTACTTTTACAGACATTGCTATTCTGGATAATAATCTCACAACTGATATTAATCCTTTACGTTCAAGAACTCCATTCTTGGAAAGTTCAGTTTGAAGAATAAAAGATTCTTCAATCTGTCATGATTATTTTTTACAAATTTAATTGATTCCATATTAAACTGTTTCCACAACTAGGAAAATGGCAATATGAACTTCTAATTTGGGACTAACAGAAACATGACATAAAATTTAAGAAACTCTGACCTTCTAGATATCAAGGAAATTTCGAAGACAAGCTTTTTCTTTTTTATTTGTTCTCCATTTGGTTATGGGGGAGTAGGCTTTTTTGGATAAGGATTAATTCACAGTCTGTCAAAAACTATACTGCTACTTTAATCTTGAAGAAACACTGTAGTGTTTTAGAAGTCTCTATTTCACAATTATCAGAAAAACCAAAGCGAAATTCCTAGATTAATGTCCTCAGCCCCACAGCTTGGAAGGCCTGGATGAGCTTATCAAAGCTACTTTATGCTTTTTAAAGCCAGAGGATGTCAGCTATAGTTTAGAAATATCATGCTGTCTTTAGAATACACAAATTTTGCACAGTAAGTGCTATAATTATTAGCATCCTAATAGAGTGTTTACAGCATAGTGGTATATTGCAATTTTCTTTTAGGGTGTGTTTACATTTGTGGGAAAGAGAAATCAACATTGCTTTTTTTAAAAAAAAAAACAAAACAAAACAAAACAAAACTCCATTACCCAGTATGATTCAAGCTCCTACAAATATTTGATATTAAAAAATAACAGTAAGGAGGAAAAAACAGGTACAGGGGAGTACTAACAATTACAATGACAACCAAAGTCCAGTACCTCAGCAAACGGACATGGTAAAGGTTGTAGTTAGGGATGGGCACTGACAAGACTGAAATGGGAATATATTGCAAGTGGAATAGCTGAAATCCCCAGTGTTATAGAAGAGAAAATAACAAAACCACAATCGATTAAAACCACTTTATAACAGCAGAATGCCAAAAAAAAACCCCTAAGACAAAATAAATACATAAAAAATATCCAATCATAATTCATACACAGAAAATTCAAGTAGCACACACAATTTTTCTAAACATTAATGAACCTAATTTATTATTTATATTTAATTTAATGAATGTAACATTTAGAAACCTAAGGCAAACACTACACACAAACAATCAAAGAACATAACCTGGCTGGCTTAAGTGAAACAAGTAGCTCTGCAAGCAGCAAAGCAATAGAAAACTCAGTTTCTCTACAGAGCCAAGTTTTGTAGTTGATTATGAGCTACAACTGAAGTTTTCTCCCTGGCATGGGAATTCTCCTCTTCCTCATTTTCATGACCAAAACACAACTTTAAAGTGACACCAGAGAATTAATATAAAATTACATAAAAATTAAAAACTATCTGAAATTATGACTAGCTGCCTTTACCAACTAAGACATACTTGCTAATTTCCAAAATACCCTGACTAAACTCTAAAACCAGTAAAACCAGTACAGCAGTTGACCTTACTTCAGCTAGTTCATAGATTAATAAAGGCCTTCAGATTATCTCATGTAATTTAAACCAAATGTCACAGATATATGTTAATTCTTTCCATGACTACAGGACCTCATCTATATAGTATGGGCATAATGACCTGATCATGACTCAGCCACCCTGTAAGCATCAAGGGTTTGATAATGCTCTATCCAATCCTAAAAAGGTTTGGCATGAATGATGATGCAAGCATACCTTTTAATGACAGAGTGGGCCTTGAACTTTGCTCATAGGACGGGGCATGCAGAAGGTTTTGCATCAGTGTAACGAGCAAAGTGGGCTCATTTTTAAAAGAAATGTACTGCAATAGTGTCAATCTGTGTAAAGTTTGACTAGGATGCTCAAGGACAGAAAACTGCAAATCACAAACCACTAGTAAGGACTTTTAAAAATCACTGTCAGTCCTTCAAAGGATGTTCAGGACATCAGTGTAGACGTGTGCTATGAGAAAGGAAGCAAGTTGCACGGTAAAGATCAGCTCCTCAACATGAAAATAAATCATCTGATTATTGAACCCAACAAAAATAAAGTCTGAATGTATCAAGAAAGTCACTCATATGCCAGTTTTCAAGGTAAAGACTGGAAAGAATTTGAAAACAAACTATGAAAGAGAGATGTACAGGTTCTCACATCAAACAATCTCTCAGGGGGGCCAGACACCAGGGCTGAAGTCTTCAACTGTCTTCTAAGCACACTCGAACTATTCCAGTGAGGTAAGTCTCAGGACAGCATTGCACATAAGAAGAACTTATTCTTTAGTATCCAGGCACTGGAAAATGGAAATTCTCTCAAGAATATGTTGAAAATAGAAGTAACTATAGACCAAACGTGAGTGAAGATAAATAAGAGATCTGATAAGCAGTTGCAATACCAGCGAGAGACAAGAAAAAGTAAAGGCAAATTACTGGCTGAACACTGAAAACATGACATTCTCCACCTCATAATCTCTCATCTCAATCTAGGCTAAATTATAGCTCAATTGACACTCTCTGGGAATGTGAGAAACATCGGCCTCACTTCCTTCAGGCCAAAGCAGTATTTGAACTGAGGTACCTCGTTTTCTGCACAACTGCTCTAGGATTTGCATGAAAACACATATTAAAACCCCCCACTTCCTTGGCTTCACACTCATCTTGTCACTATTCAAAGAAGAATGTAATTTGAAAAATGACCAATCCTATAACTGGTTGGGGGCTTCTTTGCATTTACGTTCTGTCTTCCTACCAAAGCAGGCCCCTGCTAGAGCTCTACAGGATCACTTCAACTTCTGAGTCCTGAGTTAGGTGGCAGATTGAACTCTGCTGCTCAGAGCAGGGGCAGGTTCCACCCTATGCACCCAGGGAATTGTTGGGAATGTCACAGATGTGTCTGCATGGTCAGCAGGATATGAGTGAAAGATAGGTGCTGGACTGCAGTTTTGTATGTAGGTTTACCAACTCCACCTACATAGTTCTCTACCATCAAATCTTGTATTGGCTTTGTTCTTTGAGTTTGGTATTTTAAGGTATTTTGAGAAAGGAAGTTTTGCAAATGTGTCCTTTAACTGAATTTATTAGAAACATTTCATTGTGCCACCTATGCTATGTGTATTATTGTGGTGGGTTGAGCCCAGCCAGCAACTAGGCACCCACCCAGCCACTTGCTCACTCCCTCACAGCAGGCTGGGATAGAGAATCGGGAGGGTAAAAGTGAGGAAACTTGTAGGTTGAGATAGAGTCAGTTCAATAGGTAAATAAAAAGCTCTGCACACAAGCAAAGCAAAGAAAAATAAGGTATTTATTCACTACTTCCCATTGGCAGCAGTGAATAAACATCTGTTTAGCCACTTCCTAGGAAACAGGGCTTCATCACATGTAATGGTTACCTGAGAAGACAAATACCAAAATTCCTCCTCCTTTCTTTGAGCTTTTACGGCTGAGCATGACATCATATGGTATGAAATGTCCCTCTGGTCAATTTGGCTCACCTGCCCTGGCTGTGTCCCCTCCCCACCTCTTGCCCATCCTCAGCCTAAGAGGGGGGAAAAGAGAAAATTATATGCAAGTACTGCTCAGCAATAGTAAAAACATTGTTGTGTTATCAACTGCTTTAGTCACAAATTCAAAACACAGCACTACAGGGGCTGCTATGATGAAAGTTAACTCCATCCCAGCCAGACCTAGAACAATTACTTACTTTGGATCACTGATTGAGCTTCCATACTGTTTCACTATGGAAAAAAAAAAAAAAAATAGCATTAGAGATTCCTGTTACGGTTGTTTACATGGTAGGTCTCATTCTGAAAAATATAAAGGTAAATCTATGCTTAGAATAGGGTAAGAAAGAGGTTAAAACACAGAATGTACCCAGCTCTCAAAGAAATGCTTGAATAATGGAAAACAAAAATTATTCAACATAGAACATAACTACACTAGTTCTGAAACACCTACATGAGTGAATAAGACAAAAAAGGCAACTCTCCAGTTGTTTTCTCAGGTGGTCACAGATGCTTTCAGACAGGCATAAACCTTGCCGTTATTTTTTATTCTGTAGTCTCCCTGGAATTTACCACTAGAACCTTGTCTGGACCTCGATTCAAAGGGAGGTTAGTACATGCTTCAGATTAAGAATGAAAATGTATGCTTGCTTTAACCAGGCACGGATGGTGCAATGTTTTGGATTGTGATCTTACAATCACTCACACATTCGTACATTAGGAGTACCTGCCAATTCCATTTAGACCATTGGAATTATGAGCTGACTAAACGACTGTAATTGGTGAGTTCATTATTAGTCATAAACACAGGAAAAAAAGCAAGAGGAAAACAGACACTGAACATTGGATTACAGATTGAGCACGGAGAAGTCCCAATTCCTGATCCTCTAGAAAGAATCCGTACATAGGTTCACAGCTCCTTACATGTTTACATCTTATTAAAAGGAAGGGTAGGGGGAGAAGAGAGGGAAAGAGTGCATTGTGATTTAGTGGGCCTATGAGAGTACTTAAATGACTGGTGTATTTTAAGGGACAGAATGAGGCTTTTCCATTCTGTAACACTGCAGATTATCACTGATTCTGTGGGTAAGGTTTACACCATAAGAGGATACAAGTAATGGACGCCTTTTTTGTAGGCTCTGAAAGAGCCAAGGCTGAAGTAGTAGGAGCAAACTGTAACTTTTCTCCCACCTCTTTATTGTGACCTTGGGGTCACCACAACTCTTTTTATAATAATAGAAAATTCAGCTATAAACAGATGGTGTTGTTTCATCTTTTTGGTCCTCCTGGGCATACCGTAATGATAACACAGTGAATGTTTATCTCAGCTAGTCTTTATCACATTGTTTTAGTGGTAAAGTACACTTGACTTATTGGATTCTATACTTTTCATTAAAACTTATTTTATTGTTATCTGTTTTATCTGAGTCACTAGAGGTAGAAAAGGACAGACTTTTAATTAGAGAACTCTGGATAAAATAATTAACAAACAGTAAATTGCAAGCAATAACCATATTTCTCAAAGTATCTACAATAAAATCTTTCTGCAGCTATTTGTAATGAGCTAAATACTTTCTGGAAGAGAAATAAAAAGAGAGTTAATTTTATTAAGTGCTTCATTTTCCATCTTGGTGACTTTTTCATCTCAACAAGTTAAGTGTCCCAAAAGGCAGGAGGACCAGAGCCTTGCCTCTGTAACTCATGAAGTAAAACCCTAGATAGATCCAGGGTGATGGTGAATAAACAGCAGACCTTTGTAAATATGTGAGATCTCAGATCCAAATATTTTTCATGTCAAAGTGCAGAGGAAAATCACAGTCTCTCCTTCAGGGCCATCATCCCAAGCAAAGTTAAGGCTCCACTGGACAAGTATAATTTACGTTATGGACACAAGATCTCTAAAGGACCAAACTGTTGAGCCCACTTCTTTACAGGTCCCACACGTTTCAATCTGCTTGCCTTTATTTGTGCACTACATGTTTATGGCAACTTCCCCTGCAAAGAGGGGCATCTTTTATTTGCTTCTTCTATCCATTTATACCCCAAAGGTCACCTTTGAGTCACTAGTAGTTAAAGAAAGAAAGAATGCAGTCCTGAGGGCAGGACATGAAAAGCTCTTCAGCAGTGAGTAACAGAGTTGGAAATGTGTTTCTCCTGCTCTTATTCACATGAGTATGCATGTCATCTCCCTTAAATGTGAGCAGCAGATCACAGACCAGAACAGGGACATGGCTCCTTCCTCCTGCAGTCACCATGACAGAGTGGGAAAGGAAGGAGCTTTGTTTGCTTTGGTATGCTCTGCATATTTCTAGAAGCTTTTCCTTATTTCCTTCCTTTTATGAACATTCATACACTAGCCCAGGGTAAACACCAAAAGGTTTATTTATTCCTTTATAACATTATTGTCAGCAGCTACTCTTGCAGCAGTTGTCAAAAAGCAAACTTCGGAAGAAAGATCCCCTAGACCTTGAATAATACGTATTTGACTGTCCTCTCATTCACACCCATTGAAAGATGTGTTACTGCACTTTTTCCTAATCACAGTTCACAGAGTTATAACTCAGAGAGAAATATTCTGGCTGAGATCACCTAAAAAGCATATGAAGAACTACAGTAGAAGAGAACCCATGGCCTTATCTATTCGTACACACATTGGGCTTTTTTTATTCTTATATCTCAAGCATATAAGTTAGGCATCATTTTTATTTCCTTTATCCTTTGTAAAGTCCTTCTATGCATATGCAGGAAAGCAATCACTCTAAATGGCATGTCATATATTAGAAAGCACTTGAGAAATCCTGCCATGCACTCTCCCAGTAAAAGCTTTATAAATATTTCTTCTTCTCTCATATTCATTTAAATCTAGAGGGGAGAAAAACACAGGACACAACTCCATGAGTTTCTAATAGGTTTTTAAACAAACTGTTGCTAAGTGCTTTTTCAGATGTTTAATACGTTAATTGCTCAGGAGACAGGTCCTTCAGCTTCCCACTTGTATGCTATTCCTCTAGGCAAGATCAGGGAAAATGTGTAGTTTTGATCCTCAGATTCCATCTACAACCTCATTTTGTTCAGCCTGTCAATATAGTTAGTAATGGTTACATGGGTCTCCCACCATCAACAATCTTGTAAGGTAGGGTATGTTCTCTTTGACACTCCTTCAGCTTACAATGTGGCTTTTTTTCCCCACTGCCAATCAATCATATCTCACTTAACTGTAATTTCATAATATAGATTCCAGAAGTCAATGAATAAAATTTGTCAATATTTTCAAATCCTTTAATCTGCTTAGCAGTTTAACCATATGTTCTTATTAATTTGCATTTGCCTCATATGCTGGAGATTTATAAAACATATTTACAAGTCTGGCCCACTTATCTGTGTACTTCTAATATTCAGTGAAGATTAAGAATGTAGGGAACGTATTTTTACCCCTAATTTGCTATATCTTATGCTAATTAATTTCTGGTTCTATACAGCTACCAGTGATGATCATATCCTTAGCTGCAAATACCACACCTTAAATCTTATGTTCATGTCACAGAGCAGAATGACAGGAGCTCACATCACTGAAATCCTCAAAGAAGATCAGAAAACTTTAAAACTTTAAAAAAAAAAAAAAAACCAAACAAACCAAAAAACAAAAAAACAGCTTTTATGAGAATATGAACTAGAATAGTTAACTTAAGCAGAGGAAGTTCAAAGTGACTGGGAAAGACTGAATAGATATAAAAGGTGGCTATATGGCTCCTTTTTTCACTGCCTTTGAAAGCATTGATCCCACTCTTCATTTCAGTAACTTCAAACATTTTTTGAGCTGTAGCAAGCTCTGCTCCACCCCCAAGTCCTCAGGCCATTCTTGCCATCAGGACCTCCTTGCACTCCCAGGCTCTACACTTGACCTGCAGATCTCTCTGCTGAGAATTTTATATTCTCTCCCTCTGCCCCCCAAGAAACAAGCAACATCTTCTTCCATACAGGTCCTCTGGACTCCTTCACTCTATTTAAACAAAATAGGTGAACAACAACGAAATCAAACATAGAGGGTGACAAAGGGAGGAAGTTACAGGCCACCAGTGTGTGGTTCCAGGTAAAACCACATGTTGTAGTTTAACCCCAGCCAGCAACTGAAGCCCTACACAGCTGCTCGCTCCCCGCAGTGGGATGGGGGAGAGAATTGGAAGGGTAAAAGTGAGAAAAGTCGTGGGTTGACATAAAGACAGTTTAACAGGGAAAGCAAAAGCCATGCACTCAAGCAAAGCAAAACACGGGATTCATCCCCCACTCCCCAGGGGCAGGCAGGGGCTCAGCCCTCCCCAGGACAGCTGGGCTCCATCCCGCGTAACGGTGACTGGGGAAGGGAAACGCCATCCCTCCGAACGTCCCCTCCTTCCTCCTCCTCCTTCCCCCAGCTGTAGGTGCTGAGCATGACGCCGTACGGTGTGGGACATCCCTGGGGTCAGGGGGGGTCAGCTGTCCCAGCTGTGTCCCCTCCCAACTCCTTGTGCCCCCCCAGCCCGCTCGCTGGGGGGGTGAGGAGCAGAAAAGGCCTTGGTGCTGTGTGAGTGCTGCTTGGCAGCAAGCAGAGCATCCCTTGCTGTGTTATCAACACTGCTTCCAGCACAAATCCAGAACACAGCCCCATACTAGCTACTGTGAAGAAAATCACCTCTACCCCAGCCAAAACCAGCACAGCACATTACTGAACTATGAATCAACAAGGCAGCATCTGCCCCAGGTCCTCTGTGGCACTGGGACCTTTGCCAGGGCCACAGGTGATGGCTGCATGCTCTGCAACTTTTGTTGCCGCACACACGAACCACAGACGGCGTTTTACTGGAAGGCCACACGCTGCTTTCCTTGGGCCACATCGTCATCACAAAAGGCTCCTGAGCTGCCTGCTGCTTCACCACCGCATGAGCTCCCAAATAAATGCGCTTTTGCAGTGTGCACAAACTCACACCTTGAATAATGCACAGCTCTTAAATTAGAAGTAAGTCATAAAGTAATTTAAACTTAGCTTAATTACATTTTAGCAGGCTTCATCTGCGGCAGTGCTGCAATGCAGGCACTTCAAGTAGGAAAGTGAACTTTTTTTTCCAGAGGATCCTAGAATGCAACCTTTACCAAATCTCCTTTATTACAGAAAAGCAGCTGGATGGGAGAGGAAGCTAATGAGCAGGTCACCTCTCCAGGTCTCTGCAAAGGTGCTTCTAGAGCATTTCCACTGAGGGACCGTGGCGGAACAGCAGAACCACGTGTGACAAGCTGACTCGCCTGGGTGACGCTGGAGGCGGAGGACTCGAAAAGGGCCTGAACTGTGGGGACGTAACGAGGGCACCCTCACTGAAGTTCCTGAAAAAAGAGGCTTCCTTTGCGCCTTTACTACCTCAGAAATGTTGTTTAGCGTCCGCTATGCAAACGTGTTATTTACTGTGAAAGAACTGGCTTCATTCCATGGGCATTCAAATGGCTGCACAACTGGCCACAGCTTGGCACAAAAATCAGAACTTAGTGCTCATGATCTGAGGAGTTCACCTTCGAGGTCTTAATACAACCTTGATTTCTTACAGTGAACTACTGCCCAGCTCTAAAAGGCTTCAACCTTACTGCAGATCTGGTTTATTTTGTTGTATTTTATATGGATATGTGAATAGAAAGAGCTGTCCATTCTTTTTATTAAACCAGGAAAACCTGAAATATTTATTTTAGTAGTAAGAAAATCTGTTCTCATTTTGTCTTACCTTATCAAAAAGAGTTAATATAGTAATCAGCAGTCATTAACTCATTTTGCTATTAAGAATCTGATCTGTTCAACAATAATTAAGCCATAAGAATTAATCTGATAATCTAGGACCATTCTTTTCCCTCCCTGGAAGTATTAGTATCATTACTATAGGGATTATTTTCACCATTTGCTGGGATGAGCATTTTATTACAAAAATATTATTTCTTCATGTGTGAAAAGAGGTGATTATATCTGACAATGTAGTAAGACTCAAGGCTGAGGATTTCTGTATGTCATGCTCTTGGCATATGTTGTGATTGGAGAGTAGGACCATTTAGCAAAGGATAACATAGAGAATCATAACTGCCAACCAAATAAACATCAGGCATTCATATACAACCATCAATACTATCTCCATGGCACTGCTGATGCCTAAACCCCATTTTCTTAATTAAAAAAACAAACAAAAAAAACAAACAAACCAAAGAAACAAACAAAACAAAAACCAGAGTGACAGATGTTAATAAACCAGACTTTTGATACACAGCTCCTCCAGAAGAGTGTCTGAGAGCCTTTCAGGAAAGTGTTTCTACTGGGCTGTCTTGATCCAGGCTGGATCCCTATAACAAGAGAGAGCAAAAGGCCAGCCAGGCAGCTCTTGCTGACATTTGCAGTGTCAGTGTGCTGGTGTGCTAACACTCTTAATACCGCTGTGCTGATATTCTCAGCTGGGAATAGATGGGAACATATGAGCGGTTTATGAAGATGTGGACCTGAAAAGCAGCCACTTTAGCTTGCACTGCTTACACAAAAGCTTAAATTCTGTCATCAAATGGAGATGAAGCTGCCATCAGCATCATGATATTCAAAAAAAGTAGTAGCATGTGTGCGCAAGCCAGTGAGACCGCCTGGGTTGGGAAGAGGACCAAGGAGGCTGGTCACAGCGTCAGAAGCTTCTCTCCAGCTCATTGGCCACACATGCATTTTTCACAGGTCATGCCAAGTAGATTTGTCCTTCTTTCTATAGATCACTAAGTAACTAGAAGGAATGATATAGATATGGTTAGACCTGCTTAGAAAGGATTTCCCCCCTTCCAAATCTAATCTTTTGTTTGCTGCTTTTTCTTTAAAGAAAATTTTTAAAGTAATATTTTACCCTGCAGTTTGTAGGGCACATAGCTAGAAGACATTAAACATAAACTGAATTTCCTGCAGGTAAACCTTTAGCACAAAGGTACTTAAAGCACCTAGGAGAAAAGAAATATGCTGCCGATTAATATGTAAAATAAAAAAGAACCGGTAATCCAAGCAAAGCTTACAGTAGCACAGTTGCTTATCACGGGGACATTTTCCATGCATATAGCTATTTTTAAGGATTATTACTCATAGCCAATTGAAAGGAATAGGAATATTCTTCCGTAGAAACACCTTTTTCCTACATACATAAATCAGTGCCTTGCTCATGATAGTGATGGTTAAGTGGTGAAGCTGAAGAGAATGAACAGAGCAAGCAGATCTGCGTAAGTTCTTCCCACCTCTTTTTCACCACACTGTCTTGCTGCCTGTCAGCTTTTGTTAACTGTTGGACACCAAAGGCCTTTCAGTCTTTAATTATTTAGAGAGAGGGTCCCAAAAATCACCAAGAGGTATGCCAAATATAATAAATGTTTTGTGATTTTTAGAAACCCTTCTCAAATTATTAAATAACTTGAGCATTTTTATCAGAAGAAATACTCAGAGACAATAATGCACTACTTCTACTGTCATCTAGACAGGTATATCCTTATAGTAATCTCTGTGTCAAAATTAGCAGACATGCACAGGGTTTTCAGCTTTGGGGGGTACACTCTCTCATTTGGCTCTACCTGTTCTGCTTGGGAAGCATTTATGTTAGTACCTGTCTGATACAGACAGACCTTAAGTAAAATATAGGCATCAAAAGTCCCAAACTTGGAGGAAAATTTAAATGGGATTCAGACCTATGCACTCTGCTTCCTAGCACTATCCTGACTTAAATCCTTGTTTGAAATACTACATAGCTTGTGTAATGTTCTACTTTGAATCCAGATGTGAGTTCTTTACTCAAAATCCAACTCTTCACTCTCAAAAATCACTTAACAAAGTGATTTAATATGACAAACCTACAGTTCCTAGAGACACTAAACTGCTTGTTACTTCCCCATTCCTCCACAGAAAAGAATTGTCTGCAAATTTCCCAAAGCAATGGGTATTGCAAGGGCCACTTTTCCATGCTATGGGACTGTGAATGATTTGGTAAATGGCTGTTGCTGTTTCCTGACTGGATTAATTTTTCATAAATATTTCCCAATGTTCAAGTATACCTGAGCAGCAAACCAGGGAAAGAATGTCAAGTGATGCCAGGAGTTTTGTTTGATAAGCTGCTTAACAATCTTACTTTTTTTTTTTTTTTTTTTTTTTTTTGCAATAGCTATTAATTGTTTTTTAACCAAAAAAATGACTAGTTAGTGCATTTGTTAAAGCATACATCTCACTGACTTTTTTTCTTATCAAAAAAAACAGCTGTTTTCTACAATTCTAAGAATTGTTCCTGCTTACACAAATAGCTCACAAAATTCTTCTGAGCTGTAGTATTTCTTTAAGGAAATTAATGTCCTACTTAAACTGTTAACTTTGATGTTTCATCAAGAGTTACAGCAGACATCAAAGTTAAAAGTGCTTTATGTTATCCCTAGAGTTCTAATGGGACAAATTATTTTTTATATAATTAAATTTAATACTGCAAGACGATGCTTGTCAATCCACATTACCATATTCAATTTTTTAATAGTCATTCACCAAATAAAGAAACATACCACACCATAAAAACAAAAAATAAAATTTTCTTATAGCTATAATGGTGATAATAGCTTATGTTTTAGATCATATCATCAAGGAGGCTAGTAAAATTGGACAGCTCCTCCAATCTCAAACGACATAGCTTTTATGCTTTTTATTGATTTAAGGCTTAAATACAATAAAATGAAAGAAGCGTACTAAAAATTAATATAAGATAATGAAAACAGGGGTCAACACATTAATAAAGACTAAATCTAAAAGACAGGTTGGACTTCTTAGAAATGATGGTGTTAAGAGTTACATTATTAGGAAAGTAAAAGGTATAAAGCTGCTACGTAAATCCTGACAGAGGGGACAGATGTTCTAAAAAAACTCGTAAGTTTTATCTCACAGATAAAACCAGTTTTTACCAATGAATTATGGTCCTGGAGATAACAATGCTCTCAGCCTCTGGAAACGCATAAGCTAGAGAGTTCTTGTCCTATGGAAAACCTATTTCTTCATTACATTTCAGGTCTCCATTCTCCACACCAATGCACTGCATTCTTATAAAAACTTCTGGTGAATTCTCACACCTGGTGAGTAATCCAGGTAAAGAGATTTTCTCTAGGAAGAACAGGCATATACCTTCACCTCTGGGGCTGTGGAAAGGCTGGTTTGCAGTGATCAGCATGTCCTACAACTACAAAACAAATTCCAAATACACTGACAAAAAGCACTCAGGACATCAGAGTCATTTCACCTGAACTGATCATGGTATTCATCTCATATGAACTTTAAAGTCTAAGCTAATTGTCTAGGAACTTTCTGTAGACAGTGAGAGAAAGCAGCACCTCCACACAGCAATCTATTCTACTCTGCATAAATGTCTAACATCAGTAATGTGGAAATAACTGAGATTTCCTGTTTACCATGGGGGTAGATAAAGTAGATATCTACCTTATCAGATACAGTGTGATGAATCCTACTGAGGAGTGGTTGCAGTGACAGCCTTGATTCAAAGCATTGAAAGGGCACCCGTAAGCTCCATGCATTGAGCAATGCAAAAATAACCCACCATCACTGTAGAAGGTGCTTTGGTTTAATTACCCAATGCTATCAGTTTTGGAAAGTGGGTAAGATAAGAAAACACTGATGAAATACTTTCTACAACAGCGAACTGCAAGTCAGTGGCAGAATCCTGCAGTTCAGTGTTCCTCCTCTCGTGCTCTCACCACTGAGGGCACACATAAAAACTCTGCTACTGATCACATCTCCCCACATTTTTTAATCAGAAAACAGTAAGAATATTTTCATCTGTAATACATCTTAAATTATACAGGTAATGGGTAAACAGGGTAAACGGGTTCCACATCCATTTTTCTGGAATAATTCCCTGTGAAGTCATTTTATGCAAAACCTTGAAAAATTCTATTTTCTATTAGCGCAAGATGTGGCCTTTCCACTCAAGAAGATAAAAGGAACACGAGGAAATGTACAGGAACAACCACAGTCTGATAATGAAACAATCTGGGTTTCTTCCTTATTAAACTATCTACTGCTGTTATAATATTATGCTCTGAACAACTTTTAAAATCAATTAATTTGTCAGTGGAAAATAATGTGGCTGTCCTGTCACTGTTGCTCTTGTTCCTGATAATAACCACTATTTATTTGTAGGCTCTTATGTTATTTCCAGAGGAGGTTTAATTAATTGCCTGAGTCTCTTCAGCAGAAAAGCTCCCCTTTCTTCATTCTTCTTCCCTTTTTAGAGAATGACTTTCAAATAACACTTTATTTCAATTGCAAATGAGTTCCAACTTACTGGACCTTTAAAGAATTCATAAATCTGAGTATGCATCGGTTGTGTTTAACTTGAATCTACGCACTGAAAAGAGCTTTGCTGCATGATTTCAGGTTACGTCAGGACTCCTCTGCTGTACTGATATTTGGCAATGATCTGTATTCCTAGCAGTTGTTTTCTGCAGCCCCATACCATTTTTTCTTTTCCTAACATAGACTCAGCAGCTCTAAACAACTCCAGTATGCCCCACAGAGAACTGGCTGACAATTAAACCAGCAGGGACTTAATTACAACAATGCTAAGCTGGGCCTCCTACTTCATGCATTAAAAAGAAGTGATATGGTTACACTTATGCAGTCAGTTATGTATCAAACTGATTATGTACATACAAAATGTACTGGGTTTGCACTAAAATCTTCTATTTGTTCACTGTAGGCCAATAATATACGAGTATATGGTTCAAGTAGTCAATTTCCCATAGATGAAGTTCTGGAAATATTTCATAAATGTCTTATTGTTAAAAGAGAGCTTCATACAGGGAATAAAAAATGAATGAGGAATGTTACATAAATACCCATAAGCGTCCATGTGTTGATGTGGTGCTGACAGAGGAAAAAAAACAAACCCAACCTGCATTAGGTCAGAGACTATTTTTCTCTCTCTCATACTAAACACATATTTATGATGAATTCCAATCACATCTGACTAAAAACAGAAACCGTTCCCAGCTACTGCTAAACCAATGTCCTAAGCTACCCCAGTAGATTCTCCTACTGTAGAAATCATCATATTAGGTAATTTCTTGAAGGTGGCATGGCAAAAGTAAGCCTTAAGTAAGAGAGGTTACAAGCAGCTTGAAAGACAGAGACATTTTATTATTATATTTTTATTTTAATTCATTGTAATACTCCCATGAAGTCAAGACAATGGTAATATAAGCAGCTCTGAAGATGGAAAGCTGTTTAATTTAAAACTCAGACAAGTTATTGTGGTAAATGTTGCTGTGTATGTTTTTAGCAGCACAAAATGATTAAACTTAACTTAGCCTATAGTGAAAGCTACATCCCAGGAAATAAAGACTACTTAGTATAACTAATACATTGGCTATGAATAATTGAAATGTAATTATGTTCATTTTTATTGTTATTGGTATATTTGGTTGGAGAAAAAAGATGGAAAGTATTGCACCTTTGAGCAACTCTGGCATAAAGAAGCTGAATTATATGTCACACCCTATGTTAGAAAGAAGACTGTTTTGGGTAGAAAACAAACTCTGCATGAAGCAGGTGTCTGTCAAGGTCCTGAACAGTTCTCTTACCATGTAATATTGTTTTCCAAGCTCCCTCAGAAAGCAGTAAGTCCCCGCTATGTCTCTGTTATTTTACATACATTCTTCACAGAAGAACGCTACTTAGAAAAGATTCAAGCTAGCAACTTAACCCTTCAGGGATCATCTGAAAATTGGAGAGCATGCCATATTTTAAAATCAGTACCAAGTACTGTCAGCCTCTTCTGCAGAGTTTCTGGCAGTCTCCTCTCCCCTGGGAGCTGAGAGGCAAGGAGCTATTACTGGAAAGTCACTCAGCAGGCTTCAATGTCATACCAAAGCACCTTCAAACAGCTGTTAATATCCCCGTTTTATTCCTTAGATGATGTGTGTTTGTAGATATAAATTGAGAGCTCTAATCCACATTGAAAGTTATAGCCAAATACAGAGAATACGAAATCAAATGAAATGTGTAACTTTATAAATTGGGGGTTTATTTATGCCAATCAATTTTGCCAAAATATCTTCACCAAAAAATCATCTTATTCTGACATCCCATAGGTGAAGAGTCGGGACACATTTTTCAGCAAAATTACTTCCCAGTATGATACAAACCAAACTGACAAATATCCTATTTGTCTACATAGTAGTCAGGTTCACTGGCTCTACCAGATAGGGTGAAGTAAGTGGGGTGGGACTCCTTGCCAGGTTCGGCTTCTTTTTTAATGCTGCCAAACAATTTAGTCATAAATATTACGTCACAGATCACACTGAAATCACATAGCTACATCAAAGATCACACCGAAATCTCTCCTCATCCAATAGAGTACACAGAGTATAGGTGAAAACTTTTCTCCTAAAATTACAAAGAGTTCATGCTGAGGTCCTGAAGTAGTTATCTTTTGGATCATGGATGCATTATGATTTTTTATAATGGGCTACCTAACTCTAGTTGAGAACCTACTGATTGCTCTCAATATTTTAGACAGCAAAAAATAACAGAGATTTCTAAACCCTCCTTCCCTAGAATTTCACCTAAATGAACTGTTCATGTCCCCAGCTTCGGAAGGCACAGTGTCTGCACTTTCTTCACTTGAAGGTCACCGAACGTGCTCCCCCTTATCCCATGAGCAAAAAACTTTTCATGCACTACTAAGTCTGCCACATCCTTTCGTTGATCACAGAAGTGAGATATAGCAGCGATACTAAGAAGCTACATTGATTGGGTCTGCATATGAGGCATAACTGGTTTATTTTCAGCTGCATATGTTTGTGCCGTATCTGTCACCTTTTATACCTCTAAAAACTCTCAGCCTAGCAGGCAACTCTTCACACACTCCCCCAAAGCCTGGCTGTCTGACTACTGCTATCTGACACAAACAAGCTTTGAATGAAATATGTTGGAGGTGTGTTTCTATAAACTAGGTATGACATATGTTTCTGTCAGAAAGATACCACTAGTATAAGCAGATAATTTATTCTCCTGCATTCACATAAAACTAGCTACTCTGTCCTAAATGTATCATTCTCTCATTAGGCAAGGCATGCACTTCAGAAGCATTCACCTCAAACATTTTTGAAGTCTCCACTCACTGCTCCCCATTTCTTTGCAGGTGTGCCCAATCTGCATGGAAGGTGTACAGCCTGAGACAATAATTTATTGATAAAAATTAAAAAAAAATATATAATGATGCTCATGTGATACCAGCAACAATGGAATTAACAAGATAGGTGGGGACCTGGTCAGGTTTCATGCTGGGGACCCCAAAGACTGACACTGGAGCTGACCACCATAAGAATAATAATGAGCAAAAAGATTAATTTCTGAATTACAGCTGCCAGCAAAAAATATTAAAGGTTACAGTATTACCACGGGAGGGAGAGACGCAAGGAGATTAAACTACTTTTCTAAAATACGTATTTTTCTCTCACATCCTCACAGAATAATATTACTTTTAATCTTGCCATAGCAAATTATTAAAATTCAATTTTACAAAAACTGTAACTCAGATTAAGTCAAAAGTTGAACACTTTTATTTGATTTTCTTTCCTCCTCTTATTCCTACCTGAACCTCTGTGCTTTGAATAAAATGAAGACAAGATCATATTAATCTCTCATTTTGTTTTTGCAAAACCATATATAGACTGTACAAAGTACAAACCTAGACTCCTACATTGAATTGCAGTAATTTCACTTCACTTAAAATGGATGTAGTGAAAAAGCTTCATAGCCCAGTTATTTGCAAGCACCTGGATTGCAATGAGCCTTTACATCGGACGTTAATTAAGAATGTGCATGATGGAATAGATGCACTGTTACTAAAGGAGCCGGGCACTACATTGCAGCCATTCCAGAAAAGCAGCCGCACAGTAACACTTGAATTCCTCCCAGCAGGCTGGGTTTGGGGTCAAACTAGTCTGTCACAATGTACTAGTTAAGGCTTCTCTCAAGGGGGACTTGAGGCTGTTGTTGAACTTGAAGAGGAGAAGGAGCTGAGCATGGATTGAGGTTGGTACCAAAGATAAATAAGGAACTCAGAATAATCTTTCTGACAAAAACCTCACAGCAGAAGCCAAAGACTGACTTATGTCTCATCATTAATGTGCTCAATTTATTTCAAGCATTCTTATCAACTGGCATGAATATTAAATGGTAACAAATATTTACCACTAAACCTGTGGAAATTAGTGTTTGTTTTAAAATCAGGAACGTTAACCACCCACATACTAATGTAGTCTTCTTGACCTACCTTTTGCTGTTACTAGGTGAGTTTGCATTTTCTCTGGAAACAAAAAAAACACATTATGCTTATAACATCCTAAGCCTGACCACCTCTTCATTTATTTTTCTACTAATTATAGACATTTTCAACGTCAAGCAAATTATTGGATTAAAAAATAATTGTCACTGTGGAAAGTAAGGGAATCAAACCAAATTGATGCTAATGGACATTTTCATGTGTTCCAACCCCAGAAGCAACAAAGAAAGAATTAATATTGGCAGGTTCTGGCTTTCTCACTTTGCTTTATATTAACTCATTTCAGCTTCATTAATGGAAGATAAAACTTGAAGCTTTGTTTACACATCACTAAACAGTAATGCTGAACTTCATACCAGAAAAGACAATATGATTGTGAATGATATCCCCTCACAAATTGAAGCTATCAAGATACTCGAGAGCTGGAGGCACAGCCTTCTTATTGAGTAATAAACTCCTCCAGCTGAAAAGAATACATTTAAGGCAATGCAAGCCTAAGACATAACTGTTAGTCCCACATATTTATCAAGAAGGATTCAAAAACGCATTTCATTGACCAAAACATTTTAATGTCCATTTGTATGGATTTGTGCATCTGTATATATACAGTTACATATACAAACACACAGTGATCAATTTACCATACAGAAAGACATATTTATAATATCACTATAGGTGTGTGGATGAGGGTGAAATATCTTAAAATATATTGAGCTTGCTGTAGAATCACCAGATATTGAAGTGTTTGTTGATATGTAACTGCTTTGCAAGGAGCTCATGCACTAATCCTATCACTGAAAACAATAAATGTGTTCTTGTAGCTTAAGTTGCTTAGTATTGTGGTTTGGGGACAGATTGCATTATTTTCTTCCCTTGCTGCTGCACTTACCTGGTTCATACGGTAGTCACATAGGTTAAACATTAAAATCCTGGATATCCCAAATGAGATAGCTAAGTACATTTATGTGAGTTCAAAGCCCCAGTTAAGTCGTTCAGTTTCTATACTTTTCCCAGAGGTTGGCTGTGCATGGTTAGCTTCCTTTCAAACCCCATTGTTGTGCAAAAACAGACTTCCTAAATTGTTAACACTACTACTACTACTACTACAAAAAAAAAAAAAAAAAAAAAGAAGTAATTCATGCCTTCTAGATCTTAAAACAAGCATCTCCCAGGACTAACAGTTCATCTAATGGTGACTTTTTCTCCCACATAGGTGTTACAGGAAACCTCTCCCCACAGAACTCATAGCTCTCCTTGTTTGCAGCTTTTGGTTAATTCACTGAAGTGAATCACCTTCTAAATTAACATTCACAGTTTAACTGAAGTTTCCTGCCTGCTTCCTGTATGTGCCTGTATATGGCACTGAGACTCACGTACAGAATCCAGAAAACATATCCGTTAGACAACAGAGCAGAGGAAACTTCTGGAGGCTCTAACTGACCAGAGGATTTTTAGTTATCCTTTGTGTGTGGTCCTGTCTGAATTACTTTATACGAATTCACTTAATGTTTTATCAGAAATGCAGGAAGAGAGACAGGATGTGATAAGCAAAGCTTAGCTATGCTGTAACTTAATTAAATGTAGTCATCTGGGAACTATCTGACAATACCTCGTTCCATGCACAAGGAATTCCATTCCTTCTTTCATCATTAAATTTTTTAAGCTATTATCACACACATAAACACACACACAAACTCCTTCTCAATTTTTTTTTTAAATATCATCCAATCTAGTGTTTTGATTATATACACCTTCTGGAAATGAGAGCAAGGGAGATAAGGGAAAAACTGGTTTAGACCATGAACCCTAAGAATAATTACTGGACAAAGACATGTGGCTTTCATTCACATGGATATATCAAATGTCAATGTCCTCCATCTGTTCTAAGTAGGTTCACTAAAATGCTTTTGTGTGATCTCTTTAGAAAACTGGTATGGCGTTGGAGATCATCAACGGCACAGATGTTATGGAAGACAAGTGTTTTCAGCATGTACTATTTTAATATTGTAAACTTTAAAAAACAAACAAACAAAAAAAAAAAGTGGAAGAAAGCACACAAGACCATCCAGGCATGAAAAATATCATTGTAAGTTAAAACATAAAGATATCCAAGAAGGCAGGTGTATCAAGACAGCAAAGAATGAAAAGCTGAAAACAGCAGAGACAGCATATCTTCTTCTGACCATTACCTTTTTACCTCTCCTCTCTCCTAGCCTTCAATACACCATTAGCAGTGAATCAAATAGAAACTGAGTGTAGTATATCTAGGCAGGAAAACAGAGAAAAGTTATTCAGTAGTCATAGAACAGAATATATGCGAGAGACCTGGCTGGCCAGACCTCCCACTGCTAACCCCAAGAACTGCATTCCCAGTGAAATATGTCAGAACTGAGAAGGCATACAAAAAAAAACCACTAAAATTGTTTTATTTGTGACATTTTGTTTTCTACCCTTTATCTTTATGTAAGCAAAACAATCTATATTTTTTTATATATGTTTTTATATTTTAGTTTTATTGTTCAAGCTGTCTATTGCCAGAGGATATGGTGAAATCAGCAAACTTTTAGATGTGCTGTCCCCTCGGCAGCGGACAAGCATAAAGGGCTATGTGCAAACAGGCCACGAGCTGTGCTCCAGGATGAGCTAAGGGTACACCCTGCTAGGCTAGAAAGAGCAAAGGTGGGTCCTTGTGCTTCTAAGGAGTCCTCTCAGGCATGCATAAATATGCAGATCTTGCCTAAGAGGCAAAGACATCAAAGAGCTAGGCAAGACTTTCCACTGAGATCTTAAAATGGCATTGGAAGTCAGTTGTGAGTTGGTGCAGAAAACAATCCTGATTGTATCAGGACACGTTGGCAGGCATGGTTCTATGTTTTGTAAACTTGCATTGCTCTTACTTAGTTATACATTGTTAATGACTTCTGGAATTCATCTTTTGTGGACTAATTCATTATTTTCAGTTTTTCAATCCTCCACAATATCTTCTGACTTGGGAACAGTAAAATATTAATCTTTTAATCCACTCTGGGGAACGAAACAATCCCCCAAGTCTCTACCAGTCCATACACATAGAAAAACTATGTACATTTTACGACTTCCCTTGGCACCAAGATTTTACGCTTTAATGTATTCATTAGGATTTTGGTGGTCAGGGATCTGATTTTGTTATGAAGTTTATATGATTATTGAATAATGACCAAAAAGAGGTCCCTTGGTTGGTCCGGGTGATTCCATTTCATTCCGTCTTAGGGAGAAAATTCCATTCAAGATTTCTTGCCAATGAACATAAATTCAATTCAGCATTTCACAAAACAACATCAATAGCAAAATGTCAGCCTGTGATGATGTAAGTAGTTGGCTCTGCTTTGACACAATCAGCTTGCACTTCCATTTGGAAAAAGATTCCATGAAATAACTGAATAGATAACTTAATATGTCTCTACTGCTTTAACATCATCAGTTTCTGTATGGGTTGCTCAGTTAATAAAGACAAATGAGGCTAACTGGCGGGATAATTTTCAGGTCTGTTAGAGAGTAAGCAGCCTTGTCCTATAGGCACCGTCTTCCTGCGCAGCTGGTCTTACTTCCCTTGAAGCTTTCCTCTTGTCTATACCCACTACTCATCAGAGACACTATTCATTGCAAATACACCCCTGGTTATTTCTTCTTGCTCATAATGAACTCACTCTAAATATCAGACTGTAGTTTCTATATTAATGAAACGTCATGATTTTCAGTGTTTGTCTTTATTATGCAATTTTGCACTTGAAGCGCAAAACTGTCGCTGGCCAGACATGGGCAGGGTTAATGTTGCCTGCCTGGTCCATTTATATAAACCAGAGAGGTGCTTCCTGGTGATGTCTAGTCATGTCTTGGCTTTCACTCAAGACCAGCTTCCATCTGTAACTTTACTTACTAATATTTGGAGAATTGCTTATAAATTATTATATTTAATAATAGTAAAGAATTCTGCTTAACATTAGCTCTTGAGATAGAGAATACATGCAATGGATACAAGATGTAGGGAAAATAGTAATCTGTCAGAAACTAGTCACACTTCCTCAGATTCAGGGGATCCCATCACATAAGGGTATTGGATTTGTCCATACATTGAATGCTAACTTAAGGTATTTTTAAAGCCACAGATATTATCTCCAACAGTCAGGTTATGGCCTTATAGAAGATTTACGTATATTATATAAATAATCCAAAGACATGTAAAGGCAGAAAAGGCAAACATTTAAAAAGTTATGCTAATAATACTACATACAGAATACAGTGTTTATATGGCTGACAGTTCTAAAAAGTTCATGCTGTAGTATGTACATGGACTTTATTAGAGCTCCTCTTTTAGGTCATATATCAGTTCAGTACACTACACAAATCCAACGAAACTTTCACAGAATAGTCAAAGCAGAACACAAGCAATTATTCTTTTAGGTCATGCATTCAATTGTTTTTATAAGGATTAATTAAAAAGATGGTTTCCCAAAATTTACAAGCAAGACTCACATAAATATCTAAATGCCTGATCAGTTTTCAATAAAGCTATCAGAAAGTTCCAGTGGAAGGTGAAGTCCCAAACATGTGCAGCTAAACTTTAGCTGACAGAACGCTACAGTTCACAGGACCAGTTCAAAGTACACACGAGTCAATGAAATCACTCCTGTCCATTTCAGTGAGCTGTAGACTTGATAAAGATGAGGATGTCCACTTAGCTACAGAGCTTTTCTCATGAGGAAAATGGCATCTTTCAATTGACACCAGGCCAGCACCACCGCTGGCTGCCTTCCAGTCCGGGAATCCTGCCTGGGGCCACCGAGGCAGCTCCTGATTCTGTACTGGCCCCTCCTTAGATGGAGAAGAAGGTGCATCTCCTCACCCTCTGCCCTGCTTCTCTGCCTTTTTGTCATAGACCTAGAGATCCGTATGCTGTCCTTGCTCCCAGGAGGATACTAAGCCATAAAGCTGCATGGGTCTTCTACTGATAAGCAGAGAAAATGGGAAGGTGTGGTAGCTACCAAAAACAAAGCCAGCATGCAAAATTCACATAGTAGTCAAGTGAAAAAGAGGTTGAATACGTGTATCTGTGTCTATACATGCACAATACTGAGGATTTTTATCAGCTGCCATTATTCAGCTCCTTCTTCCTATGTCTGATTTAGTATCTGAGTCCTGGGAGAAAAGTACATCCCCCCTTTCACAGCATGATTCACCTTCATTGCAGAACTGAGTGCTAGCCCTCCCTCCAAAATCAGTTTTGGTACGCACACTGCCTCAGTAACTCCTCTCAGCCAGCTCAGGCTTTCAGCAATGTGGAGTCAGGAGCACCACCGTGTGGCACCTGGGAAATAGAAAATAAAAAGTGACTGCAACCGGAACAGCAACAGCAGTGACAGATAAAGCTGGAGAAGGAAAGTTGCTATGAAAAGGCACAATATTTTTTTTTTTTTTTTTTTAAGGTAACTACACCTATTTGCCTTGTTCTGTTTTTAAAAAAAATCTAAATATCCAATAATGTAGATAGCCAGCAAGTAGACAATATGCTGTGTAGCATGTATAGGTGTGGGATCAAGGAGGGGAGATATTTTGTGAGTTTTCTGGTTTCTTTTAAAACAAGGATTGTGTTATTATCTGGTCGCAAAGGTTTAGTTGCTATAGTTACATTTTGTAAAACATTGCCTGTAATACTGCTAAATTTGGCTTCCGAAGCTCCCATGACACAACACTGTTTGTCTTAAGAACATGGCAGGTTGTCATCTGGAGGTAAGTGTTCGTCCCCGTGACACACTGAATAAGGTACCAATGCCAGATGAGCCTTGTGTGTAAAGGTGCCCAAGGAAAGATCTAACATACATAGTTGGTTTTCCACTCACAAGAATAAGCACATCCTTTCAAACTGATTGACTTTTATTTTTGATTAAGAGAAAAAAGAGAAACGACAAAAACCAAACATGAACCAAAGCTAAACCTTTGTGTCAGAAAGGACAGCACTGGGATGATCCGTAAGATGCTGTGCTGCTACAAAACAGCTGTTTTCCACAAAACACAGTCAAGGAAGCACTTTAAGCTGCAGGAAACAAATTAAGTACATTAAACTTACCTAGCTGTACACATCACAGGTGTGTAACAACAACTTTCCCTTACATTTCTGCTGTTTTCCCACTACCTTCTCAACAATATTCTGAAGAGGATACAGTATGTTTTGTTTCCTGAACTGTTTTTACTGTCTTTTCTCTGTATTTCTGCCTCTCCTCTGGGCAAAAAGACAGTTATATGTCCTACAGTTATTCATTACAAAGTGGCACAATTCAGACTGCACCTGGAGGCTGCAGAAGGAGAGCACATAGCAACTGGTCCTTTGGATAACAAGTTTCTCACATTTTGCATCACCAAAAATGAATACGATATCTGGGCAGCACTGAACTGCCAGTCCCCACCGAACTCTTGTTGGTTTTAAAACATTCACCTTTGTGCTCTGTCCCATTCCTTCTTTCAGCAGCTCAGAAACATCTGTAACCTGATTAGTTGCTGTTTTCCAAACCACCTTAGAGCACTGCCGTTTCCAATGGCTGTATAACACAATGGTGGTTAAGCTTCTGCTGTGCTGAGGGTCCTGACTGTCATCTTAACTAATACCGTGCATTTCCCATCTGCCTGTATCTGCCAAGCTGTAGCTTACACCTCAAATGCAAACTCAGAGTGATGACCATTTTTTGTCCTACATTTGGACAACTTCTCCAGCCAACAGTAAGATGCTGCAGTGATACAGACATTTTGGGGTGTGACGTACATCAGATCCAGCTTGTTTGGGCAACAAGATGAGTTACAGTTACACCATTATTTGTTTTAAATGCATCTAGGCAGAAATATAATGCGAGCAATTAGTTCCAAAGAAGTAGAACTAAAAGAGATCTTATATCTGTAGAAGAATGTTTTATAATAATAAGAAATATTCAGTCTCCCTATATTTTCTAAACTTCAGGATAACAAATCAAACAACATAACTAAACCAAATGTTTTAATCACCTGCAAAAATCCTGTATTTCATAAACCAAGCTTTGTAATATAGGGCTGCGCTACTTGAATGCTGAATTCTACCCTTCATTCAGTCTATGAGTAAATTTTACTGAGAACTGGCCCAGGTCCCAGCCATATTGCATACTCCTGTGGGACCCTGTATTTCCTACTTTTCTCCCAGGTTCCTGAGGTGTTAAGGTGAGCTTGGCTGAGGAAAGCAGGTCCCAATGCTGGGAAACAGCTATAACATGTCACTGCTGGTCCCAGCATTAAGAGACCAATGCATTTGCCTCCCTTGTGCACAGACAGATCCCTCAACAGGCAGGCCAACCTCCTTCTGCAAGAGACTAGCTTACTTACAGCTGACAGAAAAACAGTATTTCTCAAGAGATTTCTAGGTTTCCTGCTGGTGTTCTCAGCTGGAAATAGTACTTTGTGGTTTTTCCTTCTCACCTTTTAAGAATTACTTTGATATTTTTTCTTTCAAGGACATCTTGCTTTTGAAAGTACAGATGTTTGCAGCAGTAAAACTAACCAGAAGAATATCAGCTAGCAGAACATCACTGAGCCTTCAGAAATGTTTGGTTCAGGTGTTTAACACAAGGCTTGAATACACACAACAAACATTCTGAGAACAGCTGGCTGCATGTTTTCGTGCATGGCTGTATTGCCATCAGTAAACACAGTAGGCAGAGGTCTCACCAGCGTCCTGAAGCCTCCCCTATCAGACAAACATTTAACTGTTTCTCATTACTCTTTCCACAGTGTTGCAAGAGACAGGAAGAGAAAGATTGGACATAACCCTAAAACATAACCTACTGCATCTATTTTAGTGTCTTCAGGGAAAGATTTCTTTGGTGGCCATATGGGAGAGGGAAGCAGTTTCTCTCTCCCATGTGGAAGTTCCTTTTCGCTTCACCTTTCTCCTCGAATGGTAAATCCTGGCAATACCAATGATTAAAAAGACAATATGAACATAAGAACTTTTCTAATTGCTGTCCTGCTGCAGCTTGTTACAATAATAATACACCTTATTTATGTAGCACCTGTCTGCAAAAGCATCGCAGACACTTTAAATACAGAGCAAAGCATGTGATAAAAGTATGCACAAGAGGAAAAAAAGAAATCAGTAAACATAATTCAAATTAATAAATACAACCAGTGTGCCTTGAAAGCTGCATTATGATTAAAATAATCCTACAAAGCTAACTTCCCAAAAGACCCTTTTCCAAGAACCTTTTCAAGTCCCAGGAGAAAACCTCGTCCAACTCACCAAAGCCACAGGAACAAAGATACAGACACTCTTGTCAGTTTTTGCAGCGTTAAAGCAATACATTTTTCAGCTCTCAGAGGAAAAGACCCTGTGCTCGTTATTTACGTTACCTTAGTGCCTGGGAGGCAAGAGCATCTGGGACCAGATCTCCACTGAACTAACCACTGTGCACCCGTAACAGGCGGTGAGAGGCACGGCACAAGCCCCATGCTGGGAGGGGAGACATTCCCACCAGCCCCCCCAAACCTTTTGCCCAAGCTCACCCTGCCACATCCAGAGGTCCTTCCTTTCATTAATGGGGAGCCTCCACTCCCAAACAGAAATGGCCATTGCAAAGAGTAAAAACCCATGCCACAGGTAACTTGCAAGCCACATAAGGACGGGAAGGAAAGGAAACCAAAGAGACAGGAGGTTACTTCCATAAATTCAGTCTCCATGGAAGTGCCAAAGCCAGAAATACGACTGAGATCCCTCGTGTCTAAGCCTAAATCTCTGTTGCTTGGACGTGACGAGCCATGACAACTGACTGTAAATATGAGAGCACAAGCTGCTACTAAACTACTTGACCCACATGGAAAATTTGAGTTGATGCATGATTGTCTTGATAACTAAGAAAGTGAATCCAGCATTGAATCCACAGCAGAATTTCATATTCCCTTCTCAGGCTGCATAATTCTATAATTCTATTCTATCATAATTACTGCATTTTGGACAAGCTGGCCAAACATTCAAGTAGTTCAGCAAAACCACGTTGTTACAGTCTGGCCTTGAGCTCAAGCAAGTGAGCATCCAATGAATATACAACAGGGAAAGTGAGGGACAAGCAGTTTTCCTGAGAGGGCAAACCCCAGGGATGGGCATAAAGCTCGCTGAGATCAAATCTTGGCCCTTTCGAAATCATCCGTATTTTTTTCCTCTATGTTGTCCATAACATCATCCCCTACACAGGAAACAGCCTGGATTTCTTCCTGCAGACTGGATAGTAGATCTTGTGCTCTGCAGAAATCACTTGGAGGTGAGCAGGATATAGGTGAGGATATAGGTCCAATCAACTCTTGTAAAAACCCCTTAAAATATAGCTGGGCACATTAAATATTGCAACTTATTAAATAGAAATGAGCTTCTGAATACACTGTCCCACACAAAGCAAAATAATTTCTTTTTACATCATATCTTGATTGTGTATATTTATGTATGTTACTGCCTTAACATACCAAAATCAAATTTCCTCATGTTCCCTCCCCCAGGCTTTCCACTGGCCAGGCCAGTCATTTCTGAGTGACCTAGTTTTTGACGACACAAGGGAACAGATCTGTAACATGTCACTCCTGCTCCTGTTGCAAAGCGAACGAGAGGAACATCACTGCCTATTATCAGCAGCATCAGGGGCCAAATTTTAGCAAGACACCTTTAAATGGCAACACTGGGGAAAAAGCAAAGTGCACTGAGGCTATCAGTGACCCTAAGATTTCTGTCTGTAACCAGAGCAGGGCCAGATTTAGGCAGCTCCAAGCTGCTCTGATGAGAAACAGTCCAGAGCATCCAAGCTGACAGCAGAACCACCCTGCAGAGACGCTGCTGTCTGGTGACTTACAGTACCAGAGGCTATTGAAATCTGAAAACACTGATGAGGGCTCTTCTGGCCCTTTGTGATAAGGAAGTCAATACTGAGTGACAAGAGGAGTCTACAACCCGACTGAAGCTGGATTGAAATTCTCTGTATAAATCAACACTCCTCATATACAAACACTCACGAATCTGGAGGCACAGCAAGACACTGCTATTTCACCAGTTTTGCAGCTTTCAGTTCACCATCCCTGACTGAAACAAAGTTCGTAAAAACTAATAAAATGATCAAGATCTATGTATTATGCCTCCACTGGCCTTTGATTTTTTCAAAACCACAAATTTTCAGGAATAATGTTAACAATTTGGTAGCTTTTTGGGGACAACAGTTCCTTATTATTCATAGCAATTTTTTGCTATATTACACGAGGCAGCTCACAGTCATAGGAAAGTATGAAAAGATGGATAAGGAGCTCAAAAAGCAGAAATAAATATCTTTTTCATCCACACAGAGTATATCTATCTCCAGCCATACTGAGCTGTCCTTATAGCACATTTGCAGAGGTGGTCAGATCATTCAATCTAAGGCATGTAACGTGGGTGCTTTGCACAGGGATAGAGTCTCCCAGGGAAACACTTGCAAGAAGTACGGTCTGCTAGAGCATAATCTAGAGCACCCAGATTGAGGACACCTTTGTAATTAGGCCAAATTCCTGAATTTCATTCATTAACTTGGGCCAGCTTCTTTAAATTCAACCCAAATCACAGTGCATCTAGGAGGCAAAGACTGTTCAAAGATAAAGTAATACCAAGACGTAAACTTTAGCTGCTTTATTAACTTCATCCAACAATGGAAGAACCCAGGTCAGAATGACCATTTCCCCATGTCACCCCAGAGTGGGGTGGAAAACACAGAGCAAGATAGTCACAGGGAATGTGGTCTTGCCCCGGAAGAGCTGATCCGAGAGCAGGTTATCATCCTTCTAACATTATCACTGTGGCAGAGGGGAGAGATTCTGTCTCCTGTCCCATTTATCTTGGGAACAAGACTTTACAGCAGTGGTAACTTTTTAATCAATTCCTCACAAGACTCTTTTCCATCATTTGAAGGTGCTGGCATATATCTCTGCCCTATAATGATGAGACAAAGATTTGTGCAGCGCTTTCTTCAAACTTAAGTGTGCTATTGCATGAGTCATTTGTTTTCCAAAGTCCCCATTGTTCATGTTTCAGAAACTATTAATTCTGAAGGATTATGTGTCCATGGTTAACAATATACTGATGTTTACTTCACACTTTTCAACCACCCACATTTACCAAAAAGATGTGCTGTGGCAGCTGTGCACAGAGCTATCATTCCCACGAGGCAAATATTATACTGCTTACTCTCAGACAAACAATATAGAATTGAGAAATTAATTTTATTTCATTTAGTCTGCACGATTTGCAGACTTAAGGTACAGCTAACCCCCCCCCCCCATCCAAAATAAAACTGATTGTACATCATGAAAGGAAAAATATTAGAAATTCAAACAGCAAATCAGAAGTGCAGTTCTCAACTGGCTTATCAAATCCCCAGCTGCCAAACATTTCCTATCACTAAATAAGGTAAAGGCAAATCCTCAGCTATAGACAGTGTAGAGACAAGGCGTTTTACAAAGGCATGCACACATTTCCATAGGCAGTGCCCTGAACTGGCCATGCATCAGGGTATTTCCAAGCAGAAGTTCCTAGGCATGGGAACTGAGGTCTCACTCACTGGACAGAGAAACCCCATTCCCATGCCTCACAGCATCTGGTATACAGAGGGTATAAATGTCACTAGAGCCAAAAAGTGGTTCCTGTTCCTTTGCAATGCTTCCTCTCTGTGCTGAACAATGTTTTGGAGATGCTGCATGCTCACAGCCCGGTTCATAGCAGTCATGAATTTAAAACAAAAAAAGTAAAACCCTAAAGACATATCAGACCCAAACCAATAACTACCTTGAAACATTTTTAACTTTTGGTTCACTCTTTTATGTTCCAGTGCAGATACACCAATGCAGCACAGACATGAAGATAATGCACTCACCTAGGCAGAAGTTCCTGTGCAAGAGAAAACCCCAGACTCAACAGCAGCCAAACCCACTCTTACATACAGACTTCAAGAACAGGGAATGATTTGTAGACCAAATTCCATAAGGAATGCAGAGAAGCTGCAGTATGAGAGCCTTATGGTTACAAAGCAACACAATGTGCTGCAAATTGATCACAGTTGATTGTGAAAAGCAGCAAAAAGTGGGAACACTCATTTCTGTACATAATTTATCATCATGAACTAAAGTAAAGACCTACTGTTGTTTTACCCTTAAGGAAGAATTCCCACAGAGGGAAAGAGGACTCACCTGGAACATATTTGGGATTCCGCAGTCTCAGGGATGAGGCCAACATAAATGTCTTGTGCAGAGATAGGACAATGGCCAGTTCTAGAAAGAGATAATAACTAAGAGGTCAAAATAGCTTAGAGATAATTGATGCTTTTCTTCTGTCCCAGAGCTACAGAGCTCAGACTGGGATCTGTTCTACTTGTTCTGCAGCTCATGACCCAAAGAGAGGCACAGTGCTTCCATTGCCCACACATTCTCCTTTAAATTCATCCTTTGAAGCATCCAACTGCAGGTTGAGACTTGAGGTGCGTGAGGCCATGGAGCATTGCCATTACAGCTCCATTACAGAAGGAGGACCTCAGAACCCCACTGGCCATGATGCTGTCTCACTGTTCTCCTCATTCCTTGAGAGTATCATTTCTGTGTGTGCTACATCCTTACAGTAATTTGCAAAATTATACCATAAATAATGCAAAGAACATGCTGGTATATCTTACTTTCTCTCAGACACTCTGGAAAAAAAAAAAAAAAAAAAGAAAACGATCACAAATGCTCCCTTGCTTAGCCAAAATGGCACAAAGTACTCAAAGTCTATCAGTGGACCTAGCCCACTGCATGTGCAGGTAATTCTGTAACAGCTGCCAGCTAGTTTCTAATATACTTTCTACAAATTAAAGACTCAGTGACCACTGCCCCTTCTTCAGACTCCCAAAAGAAAGAAATCCCTCTCTTGAAAGGCTTCCAGCTCTGCTTTCAAGTTCTAACAGGGCAGAAAGTGCTCCAAAAATTACCATTATCCAGCTCCAGGAAACAGAGAAACACACCAGACAGCAGAAAATATTCCATCTCCCATTTCAAAATTTCCAATCTTAGATTTTATCTTAACTTACTCTAATTACTTCATTACATTAATCTCCACTTTTAAAACTACTATAAAATCATTTCTTCCTCTAGTATGGACAGCAACTAATAACTCTTACAAAGAATGGTTATATTTTATTTTCTCATCAGAGCTTGAAAGAAACTGTTATAAAGTGTAAAGATCAATGGCAGAGAGGCTCTGCGGAATTAGCACAGATGCAATATGAATTCTCTTTTTAATCTTCAATTTCATCTGTAAATACAAGATCATAATCTAGGTGTGCATCTCATATTTTGAAGCTCAGTGCTAATAAAAATATGCCAGAGAGTGATGTAATGATAAAAAATTCCTTTCCAAAGGTGCAAAATGACACAGAAGAATCATAATGAGTTTTTACACTGCAAAGTCTTTCTTCAGTTACTCAGGAGATAAGGATGACTTGAGGACTTTGTCATTCAATTGCAAATTAAAGCATCACTTCACATGCAGCAGCATCAGGCACTGAAATCACTTGTCAGGACTTTGACACTTATAAGAGCTTCAGTATCTGGAACTCATCCTGTCTTTTCCTGCCGACCTGTGTGCCTGGATGAGGCTGTTCGGTGCATTCAGCCATTAGGGTCTCAGTGCAGCTGTTTGTCCCGCCCAAAATATTTTTATTAAAATGGAGAGAGGAGGAAAAGGAAAAGAGAGCATAGATCTATCCCCGTTTCCTAGTTTGGGATCAATAATTTTGCAGTAAAGCGAAATGATTTAAAGAATATGATACCTTATGGCTATCAGCTATGCTTATTAACGAAAAATTTTATGTATGCAGTGAGTATTTTTAACATCAAAGATGCCAGTTAAGGAAAGTGTCACCGCTCAAGATATACAAACTGATTTGATTGGTGTGGGTTGTTCTTTGGCATTATGCCCTAGTGGCTAAAGCAATTTCCACAGATCTGAGTTACTTTTTAATCTTTCTCTTTCTGATGGGTTATTTATCCAACATTCACGCCCAGTCACATGGCTATAGACTGTTCTGGAGATCGAGATGCATTGCTCCATGTCACCACTGACCTTTACTATGTTTTCTGTAAAAAGATTTAAAATGAACTGAAACAGAAAACAGAAACTAAACTCTCCCTCCATTATTGAATAAGCTTTCTAGGTAACCTTTCTACCAAAGTATCCATTCTATTTGAATTCTAAAATAAATGTGTAATTTTTTTCATGTGACCTGTAATGACTTCATCAGCAGAGACTGAGAGAATGACAACCAGGAAATACCCCATTTTTTGGAATTTAGGACACTATAGTAAAAGACATGATTCAGTCCTCAAGTCCCCTCAAGTACCTGTGGGATTTTATGATTTGTTTCCTATATTTCAGGTGAGTTCTCTAACCATGAAGTTATTGGAAGAAATGAACCAATGACATGCCCTCCTTTGTTTGAAGGCATAGGTAGATTGATAGAATAAGTGGGGAAATTCATAGCTATCTTATGACTCTCAGTGAAAGTCCTGAGTCATTCTTAAGTGAGAGACAATATCATTTTGTTGGGCTTTTTTTACCCTTGACATTTACATCCAAACCCCAAGAGGTCAGGCAGCTTTCAAAGCGTATGTTTTGAGGTCTGATATCCAATTCACCACATGTATATTTCACTTTAAATATCTTCTGGAATGAAGACCAAAATTACTTTACAGAACTGCATCTAAAAATTGTGGAAATTAGCCATGCATTGGAACATAAATAGGAGCAGAGAAATTGTAGCCAACTATATCAGGACTACCAGTACAATAACATCTTTCTAACGTCAACATTAAAAAGAAGCTTTTAACATTAGATCTGAAGGCCCTGGCAGAAAAATGCATTACACTAAAAATAGAACTAACTGCTTAGTAGAGATTACTTAGGGAAACAGTAACTAGAACTACACCAAAGCTGTGACGGTATCCACTAATTCCAGAGATCCTAGGGGCTGCCGACTGCAATCATGAAATGTATGAATAAAAGAAAACCGGGGTTTCAGTGTTAACAGTAAAAGTTGAGTGAATTCCCTGCACATCTGTTCAGGCCCACTGACAGGTGGCTTCAAGCACAGTCCATCATTAAACTAGCAACACACCCACACTGGAGGTGCAGCAAGAAGAAATACCTTTTAGAAAACAAAGTAATTTTTTTCACCCATGAAGTTTTATTCATTACAAAGAAGTGTCATGCAATAGAGACAATCATCTTCACCTCCTAGTCCTAAACATCCATGACTGCAGCAATCCAGTTATTCCACTACAGTAGACTCTGGCTCAAGCAAGTGAGGAATTACAAAGAGAGTAAAGGAATGAGGCATTGCCCTCTCCCTCTTCCCATCATCCCACCATCCCACCGATACAAGATGTACGCATCTGACTTTGACCACAGATACCTCAGTACATGCCCTGCCCAACAACTTATTCACAAAAGTAAGTTCTTATCAAGAAATAAAAAAAATCAGTTTAAAAAAGTGTTCAGTTTCTTCACGCAGCAGTTGACTTCACCAAAATATTTTCTGTCTGGCATTTTATGTGGTTTGACATTTTACAAGAAGCTGAAATTTATCCATAAATGGCGCAAGCTGATGGCCTAGTCCCTTGGCACAAGTCATCCTGTCTTCCTATACTCAGAAGCCTCTGATTTGAAGCACCCCTCAGGCATGGAAGCAAAGCTCAAAAATGTGCTCTACCACTCACACAGGTCAGACCTCACTGTAAGTGGGAGCTTTTATCAGCAAAGACTTTTAAAACCACTGTGCCTGAAGTTTTGACAGTTGTCATAAATTATGAAGATTCTTGCTTCCAGATAAGACTTTTTTCCCCAAAGCTACACTAAACATTTAATTGTCCATTGAGACTGAGTAAGGGAGAAGGAAAGGAGGAGTTGCACATCATGGTGTGAGCAATGAGTAAAAAAAGAACTGAAGAACATACAAGGCAAGGAAACTCTTAATGTCAACCAAGTAAGTAAAAATTCATGAGGCGAATTCAGAATTTTGCTAGAAGGAAAGTAGGCCTCCTTTTCTCATTCCTCTTATTATGTTTGTCTTTCTGAGCTTTTTTCAGAGAAGCAGTCAATAATACTCCTGACAGAGCATCACTTTTGGGAAAAGCAATTACCTGATTTGGGATGTAGTGAATCAGCCACTGAAACGTCTATCCCAGAACTGTGAGAAAGAGGCTACAACTAAAATCCACCGCGGTTATTTTTTACTGTTTATTCTTGCACTTCCTTTGCCCTTACTGAATGCACTGTATCAACCAGGATTCTACTGCAGAATGATATTCAGCAATCACAGTAAATGTATTCCCTCATCCACAGGAAAATACCTTGCCTCCACATGATTTTGAGAGGCCAACAGAGATGAAAGGAAATATCTAATTCTCTTCATAGGTTTTCCTTAAGGATGTAAGAAGAAGGGAGAGAAAAATAAGGAAATGTGCCTGTCACTCAAGGGAAAGATCAAAGCAGAGAAAGAAAATGGAGGTGTGATCAAGAAGGCTGATGTTTGTTTAGCTTGCTCCTAAGTCTCAGTGCCTGACTGAAGGTGCTGCCCAACAAAATTGCTGAACTCTTTCCAAACATCTTTCTGCTCTGGTGCTTTACAGAGGAGTCTTGCCTTGTGTCTACCCAATCAGAGGAACAAATCAAGAGAAAATTCAATTTAAAGGTCATTTTGAATCTCAAGAAAGGGATCAGAAATATGAAACAAATGCAGATACCAGATTTTACCACCTTTTTTCAGGAAACAGTCTAGATATTGTTCCAAAAGATAATTTCAGAATGGCCTGTGGATGCTTAGGATGAGAAGACTCAATCGGAAATCCGGTGTGAATTTCAAATAAAAGAGGCTATAAATTTTAAGTATGACACAGGAGAGAGTACATGTAAGTGGTTCTGTTTCACAATAGCTTGCATCTCAGGCACAGCTATAATCATTCTGCTGGTTAGAAAATATAAAGATACAATTCTGAGAGCTTTGTGGGATATAAAATCAATACTTTTGTTATCAGTTGTGGAAAAAAAATAAATACTGTAATTTGTTTTGTTTGTTTGTTTGCTTTTAATTTTCTTACTGCTAGGTAACACCTGTGAAACGTCTGAAGGCATGAAAGTTGAATTTATGTATTTATATTCACTGTATGCAAGTTTCTTTCCATTTATATAGATTCATACATTATCTTGTCAGAAATACCATCCAGACTGCTCTATTTGTGTTGGAGTTTAGGTCCCATTAAAAAGAATCATTTCCCAATATATAAAGCAGATCTTCTATTACATAATTAAAAGAATGTACTTTTAAATGAAAAGGCCACAGCTAGGCAAAACACTAACACAGTCCAAGAATATCCGAGGAAGGTAGTTAATTATCGTTAACTGTGTCTGCGGCTACCTGTTTTGCAGTGGCCCAGGGAGAATGACTGTAGGTTTGTTTGCAAAGGCAGTTTGAATCTGAAAGCAAAAGCAGCAGCAGAGAAGCAGGTACGTTGCAAGGAAGAGAGGAGGCACTAAAATATCTTGTTGCATTTTTTACTATATGTGAATACGATTTTAGACGCAAAATGTAATTAAGAAGTAAGGCAACCTATGACAAAACTTAACTTTAAAACCCTTTAGATATTCTATTAAAAAATACTTTGATTACATAATTGATCATGTAAATTCCAAGAAAGACAGACTTTCATAAACCCTTCTGTATCTATTTTATAGAAAATAAACATGCTTCCAGACTTGCATGATGCTGCAGAGGTTAGCATCAATTAGCAAACACCCTTTAAGTATCTAAACCCTTAGCCTTGTTCTGTGATATGTTTCTTGATAAGATGACTGACTCAGTGCTTTACCTCTTTTTTCTTTACCAATAATTTCATTCCATTTTCAGCCCTCTTTTGCATGCAGTGCAAATAAACAACATTTATCTGAATTTGTTGCATGGATATGAATGACTACATATGAAAGGTCACGAATATGGCAAAAGTGCCTGTGGAGACTGAACTATTTTTAATATTTTAGACAGCTTTAGACTTCAATTTGATGATACTAATATAGTACCTAGTATTATTGCTATGCTAAGACAGGAAATAAAAAATGTCCAAAAACATAACATAAAATGGAGAAAAGCACCCTTTGGGACAGAAATTGGTCATGGAAATAGAAGAAAATGGAACAGAAGGTTTCTTCAAGAATAAACAAGTCGTGTTTGCTGGAGAATTTAGGGGAAGGGAAGACCTGTTAGTGTTGATAATAGCATGAATCTTGTCAGGATGGAAGTGTATCTGTCCCCAATGCCTTGCAACAAGGTAAATGGTGCAATGATACAAATACATCCTTGCAAGTATTTGGCATAAATATTTCAGTCTAGCCATTAGTGAAGAAACAGCCTGACCTATTTCCTTCAGCACTTCCCTCCCCATCTCCCCCAGTGCTCAAGGCACTGGAAAACCTACCTTGATCTCAGATGTACAGGTACCTGAATTGCAAGGAAAAACAATCACAAATGAGGGTTTTTTTAGGAAAACTGCTGCTCCAGTCTGGTGGGCAATACAAGCAGTGTGCCAGACAGACTGGAAGGTCTGATTTTACTTCTGATCCAATGAGAAAGAATTCTACTCTGTTTTTACAAGAAGTGAGTAGTGAATCCTATGACCAGGACTAGAGGGGCCCTGCCTCCAGCCAGGTGGTGGAGAGGGACAACCGGGTTTACTGGACTGTGTGGATCCGGTGGCCTGGCACATCTGACCCCCAGGAGTACAAGGCTCTGGTGGACACCAGTGCACAGTGCACCCCAATGCCATCAAGCTATAAAGGGGGTAGAACCCATCTGTATTTCTGGCGTGACAGGGGGATCCCAACAGGTAACTGTACGGGAGGCTGAAATAAGCCTAACTGGGAATGACTGGCCAAAACAAGTCCCAGAGGTTCCGTGCATCGTTGGCACAGACTACCTCAGGAGAGGTTATTTCAAGGACCCAACAGGGCACCAGTGGGCTTTCAGTACAGCTACCTTGGAGAGGAAGGAAATTAAGCAGCTGTCCACCTTGCCTGGTCTCTCGGTGAACCCTTCTGCTGTGGGATTGCCAAGGGCTGAAGAACAACGGGTTCCAGTCACTGCTACTATGGTGCACTGGTGGAAACCACATCAACCAAGACTCCCTGATTCCGACCCATAAGCTGATTCATCGACTGGAGAGCCAGGGAGTGATCAGCAGGACTCGCTCACCCTTTAACAGCCCCATATGGCCAGTGTGAAAGTCTAATGGAGAGTGGAGACTGACAGTGGACTATTGTGGCCTGAATGAAATCACGCTGCTGCTGAGTGTTGCCGTGCCAGGCGTACTAGAGCTTCAATATGAATTGGACTCAAAGGCAGCCATGTGGTACGCCACAACTGATATCGCTAATGTGTTTTTCTCAATCCCTCTGGCAGCAGAGTGCAGGCCAGTTGCTTTAACCCGGAAAGGTACAACTGGAATCGACTGCTCCAGGCATGGAAATACAGCCCCACCATTTGCCATGGGCTGATCTAGACTGCACTGGAACAGGGTGAGGCTCCAGAACACCTGCAATACATCAATGACATCATTGTATGGGGCAACACAGCAGAAGAAGTTTTTGAGAAAGGGAAAAAAAATATTCCAAATCCTTCTGAAGGCCAGTTTTGCCATAAATCAAAGTAAGGTTAAGGGACCTGCACAGGAGATCCAGTTCTTACGAATAAAATGGCAAGATAGACGTTGTCAGATCCCAAAGGATGTGATCAACAAAATAACAGCTATGACTCCAGTGATTATTTAAAAGGAAACAAATGCTTTCTTAGATGCTGTAGTTTTTTAGAGAACACATATTCCAAATTACAGTCTTATTGTAAGACCTCTCTAACAAATGTCTCAGAAGAAGAACAGTTTTAAACGGTGCCCTGACAAACAATAAGCCTTTGGGAAAATTAAACAGGAGACTGTTCACACAGTAGCTCTTGGGCCAGTCCAGCCAGGACAAGATATTAAAAATATGTTCTACACTGCAGCCAGGGAGAATGGCCCTACCTGAAGTCTCTGGCAGAAACCACCTGGGGAGACCTGAGGTAGACCCCTAGAGTTTTGGAGTGGGGGGGATATTGAGGATCCAAGACCAGTTAAACTCCAATGGAAAAAGAGATATTGGCAGCATATGAAGGAGTTTGAGATGCCTCAGAAGTGGTTGGTACTGAAGTGCAGCTCTTATTAACACCCCGACTGCCAGTGCTGGGCTGGTGGTTCAAAGGGAGGGTCCCCTCTACATATCATGCAACTGATGCCACATGGAGTAAGTGAGTTGCACTGATCACACAATGGGCTTGAATAGGAAAACCCAGTCACCCAGGAATTTTAGAATTAATCACAGACTGGCCACAAGGCAAAGATTTTTGAATGTCACCAGAGGAGGAAGTGATGCATGCTGAAGAGCCCCCACTGTATAATAAACTGCCAGAAAATGAGGGGCAATATGGCCTCTTTACTGATGGGTCCTGTCGCATTGTAGGAAAGCATTGGAGGCAGAAGGTATGGAGTCCCCTATGACAAGTTGTAGAAACTGCTGAAGAAGGTGAATCAAGTCAGTTTGCAGAGGTAAAAGCCATCCAGCTGGCTTTAGACATTGCTGAATGAGAAAAATGCCCGATATTTTATACTGACTCATGGATGGTGGCAAATGCCCTGTGGAGGTGGTTGCAGCGATGGAAACAGAGCAACTGGCCAGCACAGGGGCAAACCCATTTGGGCTGCTGCACTGTGGCAAGACATTTTTGCCTGGCTAGAGAACCTGGTTGTGAAAGTAGATCCCATAGATGCTAATATACCCAGGAGTTGGACCACTGACAAACATCAAAACAACCAACAGGTGAATCAGGCTGCTAAGATTGAAGTGGATCAGGTGAATCTGAACTGGCAAGATAAGGGTGAATTATTCATGGCTTGGCGGGCCCACAATACATCAGGCCATCACGGAAGAGATGCAACATGTAGATAGATGGTCTCATGATCAAGGGGTAGACTTGACCATGGACACTACTGCACAGGTTATCCATGATTGTGAAACATGTACTCCAATCAAGCAAGCCAAGAGGTTAAAAGCCTCTGTAGTACACAGGACGATGGCTGCAATACAAATACGGACAGGCCTGGCAGATGGTGATCAACTGGGACGTGGGCATGAGGTAAATGGTATAGAATAAGGGGTGGATATTGCCCTGGTTTTGGCTGGGCTAGAGTTAATTTTCTTTTAGTAGTGTCCTGGGTTGAGTGAGTGGTGGAGTTTTTTGGTGGCAGGGGAGGGGGTTATCGGGGCGGCCCCCTGTGAGAAGCTTCTCGAAGCTCCCCCAGCTCCACGTCAGCTCCACTTCTGTTTGGGAAATTGAGCCAATCGGCTGCACCTCTGCGATAACGTATTTAAGAAGGGACGTGGTGACGGGCAGTCGGACTTGTGAGAGGGAGTTGCTGCAGCTGCGTGAACACCAAGGTCAGTGGAGGAACGGAGGAAGAAAGGAGGGGGGAGGTGTGCTGGAGCAGAGACCCCCCTGTATCCTGTGGGGAGACAGCAGGGCGCCCCCCCCCCCTGCCACCCATGGAGATCTACGGTGGAGCAGACATTGATTTATGGCCTGTTGCTCCTGCTCAGATGATCAAGGTGCTGTGCCTGAAGAAGAATGGGGTCTCATGGGAAAAGGCAGCCCCGCTGCTGTAATTCAGCGCTGGGAGGATTGCAGCATGTGGGGGTGTCCCACGCCGGAGCAGCTCGGGAAGGGCTGCAGCCGTGGGAGGGAATCCAGTCGGAGGAAGTTAGTGACCCATGACGGAGCAGTGTGGGCAACGCTGCGGCCCGTGGGAGGAATTCAAGTCAGAGAAAGTTTGTGGAGGACTGTCTGCTGTGAGAGGGGGACCACGATGGAGCAGGAGGGACAAGTTCCGGACACTCCCCTCACCGAAGATGAAGAAAGTGGCAGCGCTGACTGCACCCCCCATTCCCTGCCCCTGCGCCACTGGGGGAGGAGGTAGAGATATCGGGAGCAGAGCTGAGCCCGGGAAGAAGGGAGGGGTGGGGGGAAGGTGTTCTCAAGATGTTGCAATGCTTCTCACTGTCCTACTCTGTTATGTGTTGTTAGTGTCTCTAATAAATGTATGTTCTTTTTTTCTTCCCCTAACGAGTCTGCCTTTTGCTCGTGATCATAAAAGGGGGATTTTTCCCCATCCCAGTCCTATCTTGAACCCCAAGCCTGGCTCTGTGTCCCTTCTCATTGCCGGAGGGGAAGGGAGAGAGAGCTGCTGCATTGTGGTTGGCTGCCAATCAGGCCTAAACCACAACAAGTAGGTGGTACAATGTGTTTTGGATTTAGTGTGGTAATAATGCTGATAACACACTGATGTTCTAGTTGTTGCTAAGTAGCGCCTGCCCTAAGATAAGGATTTTTTCAGTTTCCCATGCTCTGCCAGCAAGGAGGTGCACAAGAAGCTGGGAGGGAGTGTGGCCAGGACAGCTGACCCCAACTAGCCAAAGGGATATTCCATACCGTAGGATGTCAGGCTCAGTACATAAACTGTAGGGACTTTGCTGGAGGGGACTGATTGCTACTTGGGGACTGGCTGGGCATCAGTCAGAGGGCGGTGAACAACTGCATTGTGAATCACTTGTTCTTTTCCTCTGGTTTTATTTCTCTCTCTTTTTGTTATATCCCTTTTCATTATTATCAGTATTATTGTTGTTGTTGCTATTATGTTTTATTTCAGTTATTAAACTGTCCTTATCTCAACCTACAAGTTTTACCTCCTTTTCCAATTCTTCTCCCTATCCCACTGGGTGGGGAGGCGTGAGTGAGCAGCTGCATGGTGCTTAGTTGATGGTTGGGCCTAAACCATGACACAAAGCTATTTGAATTAACACAGATAACATAGATAATGTATTAACATTAATACAGCCTCAAAGGACTTCAATTAAATGTAATGACATCCAACTGCCTGCCACAAATTTGTTTCTACCCAGTTCTTGTCTGATCGGATTTTTACTCCTTCCTGGCCACACTCAAGCACGCAGACAAACATTTTATTTCAGAGCCATTTTACCAGCCTCAGCAGCACAGCAGCTGTCGCAGGTGACACACACCCTAGCCTAACCACTTTTCCAGTCTTTCAACCTTACAAAATGGTAATAGAGAAAGGGAACATTTACCCTTTCAGGCATCTGATAAATTCTGCGCATATACCAGCAAAGTCAAGAACCATGAAGAAACACAGAATCTAGCTCAGTATTATATGACTAGATTTAATTAACCTTTTCAGATTTTCCTTAGAGATTCCTTTGAGTTTTCTTCTTGTTTGGCATTTTGTCCATTTTTATTGAGCTGCTGTTTTTTCATACGCTTTTTAAAAACCCAGTTCATTCTGACTGTCTTAGGTCTTTGCCACTTAGTCACATGAAGTTAGGTTTGTTCAAAGAGAGAAGTTTAACCACAGATACCACACAAATATTTACAGCTTAGATGAATTACTTCAGTAATTCTTTAACCCCACAGAGCAGCTACCTAGTTCTTATAATTTCTTCCACAAAGGCACAGTTAAAACATTATCAAGAACTGATTGATATTTTTAATTGGTACTATATAAGTTATACAAGCACAACCTAATCTTTAGCCTATGAGACACTGATTAATCACTGGGCATCGAATGAGTCTGGAAAATGACTGCAAAATATAAAGAAAACCAGGAAAATTATAAGAAGCACATATTCAAAATTTACCATTCTCTGTATTGTGTTAGCTTTTCCACAGACTCTTTATTTTTCTTTTCCAGCAAGGTTAGAAAATCTTTCAGTTGTACATAGCTGGGAAACAGTGCCTAAGGTACATATGCCACTTTTTATCATCTAAAATAAATTCTGCAGTATCCACCACTAAAGCTATTCAAACCAGCACTGATTTCCCCATGCTATCCTATAGCTCCCCCACAGGGCCCCGATATGCAGCCAAGGCAAGTGCAAGTGATGGAAGAATGTGCAAAGGTCTGAATAAAGGGCTACTCCTGCTTCTCCCTAGAGGTATAAGCCAAATTCCTACTAACTCCCCAACGAGCTTTACTGAGGTTTTGTAGCAGCCGGAATTATATTTTGTTAGAGCATGGTCTGGCTGTGAAAACAAGCTACGCAAGGTCTTGCTTTAGTTACCTTGCTGTCAAGAAGAAAAAAACAGGGGGAAACCCCCCCCAAAACAAAGTCCAAGCAAAAAATGAAATGTGCCTAACTGCATTTCAATATGTAGATATAGTTTTAGAGATATATGCAAAAGTATTACACTTAAAGCCAGAAGTCACTGAACTTCTGCCTCAACTCAAGGAGTCTTATCCAAACACGCAGTGAAGGGTGGGTCAGCACATGAAGCTCCTGTGATGCCTATCAAAGGGGACACAAACACCTTTTTCCACAGAACATAATTAAACTTAGTTCCTAGGTTATTGATGCAGCCAAAAGAAAGTCTGGAACATGGTGATTACTTTAAGACAACAGCAAAGGCAACCTAGAAAATTAGTAAGAAGGGAATATAAAATCTAATTTTTCATCAGACATTAATAGCAGAAGTACTGCACTTGCCTCACACTAACTCAGTGTACCAAGCTGACTTTTGAAAATACAGACTCCTGCATGAAGAAGGTAGAATCACTAGATTAAATATTCCTGCTGGTATTACATATACACATTGGAAACTAGTATGTCACTGCAGTTATTAGTGGTAAGCAATTGTTTTAACCCCAGGTGTCTGGGAATAGGGGTTCTGAATGGCATTGCAAGTGGAGTCTTTTGAAATTCTTGATTATTTCTGAGCAAGAGTTAAAATATCGGGAGATACACAGGATTTGAAGCACTTTTATTTGAGGATGACTGTTGGCTGACTGACAGTTAACTGTACTAACATATACTGCCTAAAATAAAAGTCTATCTAAATCTGAAATTTATTGGCATTATTAAAGAAATAACCTGTCATTAATCACCAATTAAACAGATCCCTTGAAAGATGGCATGCTAGTTTGTTGGTAAAACTAGAACATCTTATTTAGTTTCAAACACCATGTGAGCTGTAATTTAAATAATTAAATGTCTTGGTTTAAGCCCAGAGGGCAATTGAGCACTCACTCACTCCTCCCCCCTCAGGGATGGGGAGGAGAAAATAAAACAAAAGGCTTGGGGATCCAGACAAGGACAGGGAGGGCTGACTCACCCATTGTGGTCACAGGCAAAAAACAGACCCCACTGGGGAAGAAAAAAATAATGTAAATTTAACTTCAACACCACTACCACTTAAGTTACCAATCAAAGAGTAGGACAGTGAGAAATACAACCACATCCTAAAAACACCCCTCCCTTCTTATCGGGCTCAGCTTTGCTACCTATTTCTCTACCTCCTTCCCTGCAGTAGCACAGGGGGCAGGGGATGAGGGTTGAGGTCAGTTCATCATCCGTTGTTTCTGCTGCTCCTTCTTCCTCAGGGGGATGACTCTTCATACTCTTCCCCTGCTCCAGTGTGGGGTTCCTCTCATGAGAGACAGTCCTCCATGAACTTCTCTGATGTGAGTCCTTCCCACAGGGGTTCAGCGTGGGTTCCTCCACGAACTGCAGAGGGGCATCTTCTCCATCATGGACCAACATGGGTGACAGGGGCACCTCTCTCACCATGGGCTGCAGGGGAGTCTCTGCTCTGGCACACCTCCCTCCTTCCTCCTCCTCCTCCTTTCTTCCACTGGCCTCAGTGTTTGCACAGGTGTCCTCCTTGCAACTCCTCATCACAACTCCCACTACTCCTCCTCTCAGGTTCCCCTTCTTAAATACATTATCACAGAGGCACAGCCACCGTCACTAACTGGCCAGAGGTGGGTCCAGATTGGAGCTGGGGGAGCTTTGAGAAGCTTCTCACAGGAGCCACCTCTGCGGCCCCCTCCCCTGCTACCAAAACCCTGCCACACACAAGCCCAATGCATTAAAATAAAACTACAACAATGAAAGTAGGAAGTAAAACCTCAAAACAGACACAATTATTTACCAATTTTGCACTGGACTGTGCTGCCAGAGAAATGTGGGGGTTTTATGGTATTTATGGGTTTTAAGTATGGTGCAACAGATTATATACATTGTATTTTGACTTCTAGAGTTTGAATTTCTCATTAGGACTAGAGTTACTCAAAATGATCAATGTTTCATATACTGTTGTATGGAAAGATTTCATTTGAATTTTTTTCATGAAAGTCTCAATACTAAATATGAACTATTTAATTAAGTGTAGAACTAGTGCTTCCAGTGTTTAAAAATTCTCATGGATCTTTCAATTGCATCTTCTCCAAACTAAAAAGAAATCTCTCATTTCTATTTCTGCTCTCTGATTTTTTCCCCTGTATCTAATTTGTAATGAGAGAAATCAGAGATGACAGATATTTTGTAATTTGATTTTTTGTCTTTTTTTTTTTTTTTTTTTTTTTTTTAAGGAACTATTAGCAGCACAAAGGTTTTCTTTCTTTTTTGCTTAAGACCCTTACTTTTTGTTTCACCAAAGCAAAAAATGTTGAGCAAACTGTGTACTTTCTTTAATAACATTTTCTTGGTTAATATTGACAACTGCAAAGAAAAATACATGTGCCATCTACATTTGTACACAGTATTTTGGAGGGATTTCATTAAACATAATATTTAAACACATTATGTTTGTGTTCTCATGAAAGCTTTGTGAAGACAGAATTTTAGTTTCCCATCGATTTAATGGCAAAATAAAATATCCAGTAACAAGAATGTAATGAACAAAAATGTTCTTATTTATACAAAAACCACAAACCAACCAGCAATTAAGGTCATAGTAGGTCTCTGCAGTGAACAGTCTCCTACAGTCCCGACCAAATCTAAGAACTGCACTTACTCGCAGCTAACTACGCCTACTTTGGAAATTGAAGTCATCCAGCCTTAATAGCTCCAGAAGCAAGCAACGTAACCACTTGTTCTTTTTCCACAGTTGTTATACATCAGTCCTCTGATATATTTAAGCTAATGTGTCCCTGGAAATAGATTCTACATTTGCATATTTCAATAGGAAAACTAAAGTTGTGTCAAACAGACAGGGCACTCGCTTCTTCACACACGGTGGTGCATGCAATATCCTGAGAACCATCGTAGCTCTGGTAAAGGAGCTTAGGCACCCAACTCCCTAAGCCCCTTCTAAAATATTCGGTTTAAAATCTTCCATAGCATAATTGTCTGGCTTATTCCACTTGGGTTTGTTTCCTTATTAGAATTGGAAAATGAGTAAACAGAGCTCTCAGAATGGATATACAGCAATGTTTTAGTTTTGCCCTGGAGCAGAATTTCACTGCAGGTAGGAGCTACCTTCAGCTCTCATTAAACAGCAGCATGAGCTGGGACTGTATGGCATCCTGCATATGGCATATGTGAGCAACTGCCAGGCTGCCATTTATTTTTTTATTTATTACGGTTTCACAGTAACTTGTAAGAATGCTAATAAACACACACAAAAAAAATCATATTTCTCTTCAGAAAAATATGGAGAGCATCCAAACAAATAAATTAAAGTGTGTGAGGCCTTTGCAGAGACAGAAGTGTGTCTCCTGTAAGTATGAATATTTCTATTAAAATGGAGTAGTTGATTCACAGACCATCTTGTCCATCAAGACCCAGTTCTACAAAGCCCACAAAAGCCTCTCCACAAGCCTCACCTGTCTGTGTACTGGAACCAGTTGCAGTGGCAAACAGGGAAACACTCATCCAGACTAACCAGTGAGCCCTGCTTACTCCTTCCAGTGAAGAGAACCCTCCGTTGAACCTAGCAGTAAAACAAGAGTCACGTACTGGATATCTCCCAGAATCTTCTTAACTCTTGTGTTCTTTTATTGAATAAAGTATTATGTTGCATGGCTGAATTCTCCTGTTCCAGCCAGTACTGTTGGGGGTTGTAAGAAAAATATATGCAGAAAATGGTGAGCCTACAGAACCTTTCTGTAACTGTGAAATCAATAGTTCATGCAAATACATAGGCAGTCTAGGATTTCAGTAACCAAAGGCTATAGCAGACATTTACTAATTAGCTCTCCTGAGTCAAACGAAGTTTCTATGTTTAATATGCAACAGTATCAATTTATAGGGCATTTCAATGATTAACAGCATTTTCTTTGTTTTATTATATCAAGCACTGTGGGTTATCAAAAGTAGAAAGCTTGAATTAATTAACAGTTAATGAATTTTTGAGATATTGAACTCTAGAATGTGTACAGTTTTCTAAATCAAGCAAAGTTAATGACACTCAACCACTTCCAAAAGCTTTGAAAATGTTTTGCTTTACCATGTTGTGAATTTTGGCTCCCAGAATTAACTTGATTACACAGAAAGAGGTCCAGACCATGGTAAGGACTGGAGACCTATGAATGGTGCATATGGGTTTTGCTGAAGCCTCCACATTCAAGGCTATTGGGTTTTTTCTTCCCTGTAGGACCTAACTAACTAAAAAGTTGACTGAAATGCCAAAAGATAGTCTTTGGGAATAAGATATCTTTAAGACATTAAACACTGAACAGGCTAAAGTTCAGGTCTGGACTCAGCCACATCAGCTCAATCTGAAAATGATAAACTAATACTCAGATAACACCTAGCTTTTAAAACTTCTAGTTTTAGCTGAGTAAGCAGAACATTCTCTCTCTCAACAAAGCTCATGAACAAACCATTGCAACTGCATTTCCAGACCTGCAAATTAAATGACAAATCATCTTAAAATATATGATGAATGCATACATACACTGGTAGTTGCATATGTAACTGGAAATAATTTATGATTATCATCATAAATTAATTTCTGAGTAAGAATAGTTATGCAGTAGTAATTTTAATAGCAGAGTCTGGAGAATGCTAAAATCCTTACTGATTTCACAACTTCTAGGAAAAGACTCTCCTCTAGAAATTTTTATTCTAAGTAGTGTTTAAATATGTATATATTGCACATACTTGATTTTAAAGTTATCTGATGCTTGATTTTAAAGATCAGTCTAACAAATGTACAGGACTTGATTTCCATGCCAATGTCACCCCAGAAATACATTTCAAAGAGCCTACAGTATTCAGTGCATTTTTGCTACCCCTCACCTTCTTACTCAACTTCAATGGGAAGAAAAAGAATACCACTTTTCACCATGCTTCAAATCTTCCATGAAAATTTCCCTTTAGACTGCAAAACAGTTGATAAGTCTGTAAGGAAGAGAGAGGTCAATGCCCTTCCCAGTCATACTTGAAAAGCAGTCAAAATGAGCTGCTCCTCCCAAAGAACAATGCTCGGAAGTGCTCCACTGCAAACAGAGTTGAAGAACTCTTAGGAAGGACAAGATGTGTCTGAAGGAGGCAAAGATCACACTTTACTGTCTACCTTAGGGTGTCCCACTCCCACTTTGAAATCCCTAAGCTCACCTCTAGGTTTTTTTGCTTTCCTCATTTCTCCTAACTTCTAAGTGACTGATAGGGACTTAAAGACAGCCCTAAAATAAACAAACATGATTTTGAAAACATTATTTTCAAATAAATCCTTAAGAATCAACTTTTTCTGAGCTAAAGACCATGACTGGAGAATGATTCATATTCTGCAGTTGCCAACTGTTGTGTGCAAAAGCTGCTGGTTAGTAAGACAAAATTCATAGCACATTTTCTCTTTGCCTTTGAGTTCCATGCTAGAACTCAGTAGAACATTTCTGCACCCATAGCAAACACATCCATTGCAGGGAGAACAGCAGTAGTACCTGCCTTTATAAGTAACAGAGCATCAGCCTACAGATCTTCTTAGTCCCCATGGTGTACCGAACGGATTGTGCTGCTCCCCATTCCTCAAAGTGATTCCCAGCTTACTGTAAACATCTGGGGCCACAGCCTCAGCCAGGCTGATGATGGAGTTTGGTGAAAGTTAATGGCATTAAGGGGCAAATTCAAGACCCCCCATACATGTTCCCTTTTTCTCATTTGTCTCTTCCTTCCCTTTCATTACTTCTGTGACTTTGGCAATATCTTACCTCTCTTATCTTTCATTAAATCACCACAATAAAACCGAAAATCATTCTCTATACCACTGGTATCTTGCCAGTTTCCTAGCTGCCCTTAGAATCTGTCCATGCTCAACATGTATTTGTTTAGGAGAATGGCCAAATATTAGGAAAAATCCACCCCTTCCTTCTTCTCAACACTACAGCACCCTGACAGTACAAAAAAACCCCACCATATTTAAGAGATTTCTTTACTGGAGAAACCATTATAATGTGATGTGGGAGGCATAGGGCTAACAAAGTTGCTCTTATTCTCCATCAGTTATAGACTGGAAAAAGACAGAAGGATGAAAACTCCCCTGTTTCATAACCATTCCTGTGCCTGCATTTGATTCCTGATTTCCAATGCCCTGAGGGCAGAATCATTACACAGGCTCTGACATGGCCTGTATTTACTGTAGTTCAGGAAAAAAACTGATCAAGATATTTGTGTCACAATCTTTTTTACCCCATTTCTATGAGGAAGAGAATAACAACAGCAGAACATGCAGTGTTAAGCCTCCTCTTCACTTCCCCACTCCTGCAAAGTTAACTCAGCTATTCTGGCTGATACCTAGAAATATTTTCTTCCATAAGAAAAAAAGTCTACTATAGTTATTAATTATTACTAAAGTGAGTTTGAACCTGAGACACTTTATAAGAGCATGACAGAAAAAGTCATTGCTTTTCTGTTGACACCTGTCATAACATTTGGGTTATTTTCTGTAAAATAAGTTAAAATGCATGAATAATACAGAAATAATAATCCTCTTGGAAATACTGATTTTTAAGCAACAAGCTTATTATTCAGAAAAAATACTGCTCAGCTAAATACTTTCAAGGGGCAAAGCACGTTTATTTCATTCCTTTTTGCTGCTCATTTGCTCTTGCTACTTCTCCATGACTGAGCACTGTGGCGGATTGCCTATCGAGAAGCTGTCGAGTGGCGAAGGCTTTCAACAGAGAGGAGGGCAGAGATCTAATGGCTTCTCACACAGCTGAACTCAGATCAAGCAGCAGCACCGGGAGCCTTGTGAACAGGATTTTGTTTGGAATAGATAAAAAACACAGACAGATAAATCTCCTTTTTATTTTAGAAGTTATTTAAGAGTACACTTGGTTAATTGTGTCAGTCCACAACCAAAATAAAGATGAGACCATCATGCCTTGAGTCTCCTGAAACAACCACACTTTTTGCAAGGGAGCAGTGAAGCCCCTGCTCTTATCTCAGCATAAAGTGGGTGCGGAAAGCAGAGGGAAGGGATATGGCTCCAGCAATGATAATACCTCTGTCAGCATGCCTGCTGATTCAGCCGTGATGTTTGAAGGCTGAATACAGCCCGAATAGCTCCCTGCTGATCACTTATGCCCCTCAGCAGAGGCAGGCTGGGAGAGACCTTTCAGCTGCAGTCCAAACCCCATCCTTGGACTCACCTGAGTATAACACAGGTAGAGCCACGAACTAATCCCTTTTTTAGTTATGTATTTAACTAAAAAGAAGGCATTGTTAGTTTATTAAAATTAATTAAGAACAAAAAAAAAAAATAATCAAACATTCTTGAGTAGCAGGAATTTCCAGTGCATGACTTCAGCAATTATTCCCTTTACTGATTAATTTCCTTTTCCATGCTGCTTCTCTATTCAAAACTAACACATTTTTACAGTCTGTAGTGCTAGTGCTGATTATCCTAATCCCTAATGCAACTGCAAAGGAAAAGACTGCCAAGTTTCACCTTTATTTTTCATGGAGAGAGGAGACTCCACAGATAATTTGAAGCTGTTTCCCAGGATTTGGTACCCATTTAAAAGCTGGTATTGATTTCAGATGCAATGCATTTTTAATACTTCAAGACAGAGCAAAAATATTCAATGCAAAGGAATAGCACAGGAAACACTCCTGACAAATTTGTGTATATATTGAAGCTGGAGGAAAATGGATCAAAAAGCAGTATATCAAATCAACAACAAATATTGCAACACTGATGTTTCAGAGTTCAGTAGAAACATTTTACTCTGGTAATCCCATTGAAATCATATCATTTTGGAAGAAAAAGTCAATTCATTTTGAGAGTGTCTGCTTAGGATTACTCATTTTTTGACACACAGATCTACCGAGCAAATCTATGTCTTTACAGTTCAGTTCTCTGGTTATGTTTATATCATATGTTTGAATTGTGCCCAAGCCCAAAGAGTTGGCTCAGGCAATGATCTAACCCCCACTCCTATATCCAGATCAGAAAACACACTAAAACTGAGGTGTTACATCCAAGTGGCTTGCTGGAGGCAGCTCCCATTTCTTGTCTGACAGCAGCCTGGACTACATGAAAACTACTTTACTGTTCCAGTTTGCAGGAAAACAGAGAAGTTTCACACAGTTGTCTTAGGTGATGAATACTCAGGTTCCTCTGACCACCTATAGGCACAAAGTTCCACTGAAGTGCAGTGTCTGGGACCTCCCAGCTGAGATTACTAACACACCTCTTCCCAGTTTCAACTTAGTCAGGCCACAGGTGACATAAGCCAACTCATCTTTCTCTGTACTAGACAAGCAGAGGAGAGCTGCTTTCCCGGGCAAGGCACAAGTTGTGTCTGAGAGGTATCAGCATCATGCTGAAGCTAATGGTTTTTCTCCATGTTTTCCTCTGCACACACTTGCTGGAGCGAGCTGATGCTCCCAAAGAGGTCTCACTCTTCTTTAACCTTTTCTTCCAGGCATGATCAAAAAAGTATAGAGAAATGGGCACCAGCAAAGGCTTGAAAATTTCTTAGATCAATCTACTAGTTAGGGTTAACAATCCAGTCTGAAAGGACAACTAACAATAATAACCATGTGTGTGTGCATGTATGTGCACTTGTGTGCTGGCTGCCCTCATGGTGAATTTCTGGTTAATGTTATTTCCATCCACTCCAGTGGGCCAGAAATCCATCTTGAAAGTTTGTATATGAACTTTCATAGAAGACGTGCTCTTGATGCACAAATCCTACTGAACCTCAACTAGGAAATAAGCAAACCAATGCAAACTCCTCTAAAGATTCCAACCTTTTTTTTTTTTTTTTTTCCCAGAACAGATATTTGTTTGGAGCATTTATACCCTGTTATAGTATAGTTGCGCATTCTTTTCTCAATTACACCAGTATAAATCAGGAGCAAGTCTACTGAAATAAAAATTATACTGTGATATTGTGTAAGGCAGAATGAATGGTTACATGCAAAGACCGTGCACTGCAGTGGCTCTTCTTAGACATAACCCGTCAAATAGTATAAGGGTATTTTCAAAATTGAAATAAGATAGCTGGAAGACAATCAGCCAGTCAGAAGGATAATAAGAAAAATGTAATAAAAATTATCCAAGATATCCAGGGAAAAGGAAAGAAAATAACCCAACCAAAACCACATAGGTAGCCCAAACCATGAAAAAGCAGCAGCTCTCCAGAGCCAGGAGAATACACACCAAGTGGCCAACATCCATCAGTCACACAGAAGTTCTGCAACTTCCATTTCCAAATTGGAGATTTCTTTTTGCTTGCACAAACATTTGGAGAATGATCATTTCTCCTGCCACGATGCTGATTTACATGTAACAAGGTTACTTATGCACAGTCAGGTACATGCTTTATTTAGAATCCACTGTGAGCCAGGCAACACTTGCCAGTGATTAGTCTTCTGTTGGAGAGGTTTCTGCCACCAATAAATTTATTGGCATGTAAATTAGGTAACCAACCACAGAGCACAATTAAGAAAGAGCAAATAACTTACAAAAATCAAATAAACCACAGGTAAACTGTAGAATCAAATTTGGTCACAATTTTTTCAGTACTCATGTCTACAAAAATAAGAAACCAGTATAAAGGGAAGTTGACTGACCTTCTTAGATATTTTGTTTTACAGACAAAGAATTTATTCAGCCTCCAAACTTCATAACCACTGTCTGTGAAACCAGAAGCTGTCTCTACTTTAGTTCAGTCAGGATGGACTTGTGCTGTCACCTGCAAAAACATTTAGTTCTTACCTGGGTGGTACCCAGTGGGGGAGTGATTGCTTAAGAGCCCTGGTTCAATGATGTTAAAACAAACTTCACAGAATTGGGTTCACATGTGTGAATTGAATTGTTTGGATTTACTGAAAAACAATTATAGTTGGTACAGGAAGATAAAATACAAATAAGCAAACGTTGCCTCAGCAGTACAGAAAAAGGACAATTCTGGTGTTTAAATATGGATGTTGAGAGACACCGAAAATATTCTAAAGCCTTCAAGACACCCACACAGGGCTTGCAGTCATCATATAGAACCTGCAAGAGACCTTTGCCCTTTAGGAAAAACAGCTTTTAGTCAGGAGGGATATGTCAGGCCATTTAAAATGGTGCTGGAAGCCTGTATTTAGGCATCCAAAAATGCACTTTGGTATGCTATTTCAGAGACAGAAGAATCTCACATGCTAAAGAATGCCATGCATAGCCTGTGCACCCTGCAGAAATAAGAAGCCACAAGCACAGAGGTGTAAGACAGAAACTCCAGTTTCTGCTCCCTGCCCCACCACAGATTCTCTCTGAACTCACAAAGAGTGGGTGCAAACACGGCACCGAGCAGGTACACTGCCAGGGAATTCATCTCATCACCTCCTGCAAAGGCTAACTATGAAATAAGACGAGAAACTCGAGGGCCCTGGAGTGCTCTGGAGGCCTGGCCGTGGCGGACAGCTGTCCTTCATCCCCCGGCCCGGTTCCCACAGGAGAGCTGCGGCTTAGTGCGGGAGGTTAGGAGCGACTAGGGAATGAAGATCACGGGAAAGGTAGCTGTGTTTGCTAACCGCTCAGTCTAAATCTCGCTAAAATCACCCACTGGGGATTGTACCTTGGAGCTGTTCGGCAAGCAAACAAATCTGGGTAGTGACAAAAGCTGGATTCCACTTTGCGTTGGCTGCTTGCGTTTCAGACCCAAAGAAGCCACTGCATGGCACCTGGCTCGTTGCTCCATCGATACCCGCTTGTGTAACGAAAGATATTTCTTCGACCCCTTTTATTCCTGTTCTCACAGAGCTGCCTCACCATGCCTGCAACATAAAATATCCACCATTCCAGGTGACAAAAGAGCCAACTCCACAACACAGGGAGTTTGTAAAGCCTGTTGCTGTGGTCAATCACTGCAGGTAGAGAGCGAGTAGAAACCTGAGTGCAGCGTCTTCTCGTCTCATTTCTGAGTTTTCAAGTAACCAAAGAGCAGTACAAAGAACCAGGACCCTCAATTCAATTTTATTTCTGCCTCTGGCCTCCCTGGTGACCTCCTCTTCTCTGTGCTTCCGTTTGGAAAAAACAACCCTGATGTCCTTCATAAAACACTGTCAGATCTACCGATGAAAGACACCAGCTATGGCTTTCTTGAATCTGAAGAAAAACCTCCATTTATGACATTCTTACAGAAATCCAGACAGCAGAGAGTATTTTCTGACTCAAAACTTCAAACTTTCTGAGTGCATGCACCAAAAGAGAGGCAGAAAGAGAACAAACAACTCCTCAAACCTTCCTATTTCAAAGGCAAAAATGGAGGTAGGTTTTATAATGCAGGTAAAGCAGCACTCCTTCCCCTACATTTTGTGTCACTTTCAGGCTGTTTATTTGAAGAAGGGAGGCTGCTTTAATAACACTGTTATATTTTACAGCTTTCACTAAAATGCACTGCAATTTTGCTTTATGTTCTTAAGCCACATAGACGCAATTCAAGTTAAAGACGTTGCCCTGACATCCGCATTATAATTGTTTCACAAAAGACGTGAATGAATTGTCATCAGGCAAAATCAGAAATTCACGTTATGTTGATTAGGTGAGCCATTAAGACAATGTATCTATTAACATCCACATGAAGAAACAGATGAAGCTGAAATGAATAGTTTTAGCTTTGTTGATTCTTTGTATATACACATCACTATGAAAATAAGTGGGTTTTTTAAAACACACCTTCCAATTTATTGTTGAAGATGGGACAAGGAGAGACCAACCAGCCTTTAAGCAAATTTATAACCCAATTAGACTCTTCTGTTATAGTTTTATTGTTTGTTTCTTTGTAATTCAGCTCTCTTTAATTGGATGTGATGTTATAGAAATGTCATCTATGAAACAAAGACATATTTTAAATAGGGCTTGGGGTTTTTTTTAAGAACTCAATGGAAAGTATCATATACTACTATTTCTCTCTATAAATGTATAAAATATTCTATTTTTAACATTTGTAGACTTATAGAAGCATTTTAAAGGCTGCTTAATTAACTACTATTCCATAAAAAGTTGAAATAAACTAAGAGTTTGGTGAAAAACATAGTTTTGTAGTATGTATTAATTTTACAACTTCATTTTGGAGAGAGAGAGGTGATCATGTCAATATTAGGTAACTATTTATCTCAAAATAAATATATTATTTATATACCTGTTAATGAAAAAACGTAAATCAGTTTTTATAATTACTATGAATTAATCAGACTCCTTGTGCAATAGCATTTACATAGACATTAAATATATGTAACATTTATATTGTAAATTCCTGCAGGTTTTTTCTCTCTTATATGTGTCTACCAACAGAAATTGTGTGTTGGATGATACTTACAAGATAGCTTTGAAATTTTAACATATGAATTTCTCTGGAATTTCCTTTTCCTTTTTGCAAGCCTCCTTATTTTTTTTTTTCCCTAATGTTCATCTGCTACTCAGTGTAAAACTGAGAATTAGAAGATTTATCTTCCATACTGTTTTAAGCTGTTGTATGTATAGCACTACAAAACAAAGCTGCTGGCTTACCTTTAACCACAGAATAGGCAGTGAGTCAGAGATGCTAGGAAAGAAGTGAGTAGGAGGAATCAATGAAGCTGTTTTTGAAGCACCATTATTCTGCCCTCTCAGCATATCTGACCTCTCTACATTATGATCTTTTTTGTTTTCCAGAAATATTGACACAAACCAAGTAATGTCTGTACAAAGACTGCCATGAGCTAGTTTCTCATTCATCACCAGAGAAAAACAGACCTTTCATTTGCATTCAGACTTCTACCAGTTTATGAGGATTGCCAACAGTGAAATAAGAAACCATAACAAGCACCTTGTACCTACAGGACTAACAACAGTATCTTCTACAGTATTTAGAGCTAGATGCACGTGCTGCAGTGTATTACACAATCCACTCAGGAGTATCAGATCTGAATTTGCAGATCCAAAATCACTTACAAAACCACTGGAAAAAGATACCCTAGACATCCCTTAGTCATGCTAGGGAGCGAATGCTAGTCTTTTTCAATGTGAGAGCTTCTTGACATTTTAAATTTTTCAAAGGGGACACTATTTATACAATAAAAGCAGACAACACCCAACTTTATCATGAAGATCAAGCTGATTAGCAAGCTGCAAAATGAATGTGACACTTCAGAGAAAAGAAAACTACACATTTGCTTCCTTGCCCTTGACATGGCTCACTGCAGAGGTAGAGATGAATCAAACTGCAAATACTCCTTTAGTGAACCATTTGTTATTGATTTGACCATAGAGGTGGAATGATTGGAGGTTCACTCCTGCTGCATCATGAGGTCTTGGCAGGAAATGGGACAAAAAGGAGGAAATGGAGGGACTTATTTAATTACCTCTGTGCTTCTTGCAACATGAGATAATACAGTGTAAAAAGCTGTTATTCTTTTCATATGAAAAGTTTATGAGTGGGAAACATACAAGGCAGATCGAGTGAAAGGTGATTTCAAACAGGAAAACTAGGAATAGAAAGCACTGAATCCATTGGGAAAAAAACGAAGAAAACTAAAACTTTCAAAACAAAACATAAAAATCAGTTCAAGAAGCTCTAAAGCAATGACGTGGGTGTCCCCTCCGTTCTTCTTTCCACATTCACTCCAGGACTCCTCGGACCCCTACTGACCCCATTAAACTTTGTGACCACCAGGCATGTCAGCCACTTTACCATATACCCCATTTTCAGAAGCAGGAATAACACACTGCTCAGATATGGTCCTAATAGTTAATTCTCATCATAGCTTCTCTTTTCTAACCTTTTAAGGTGGTGGGGGAGGTGTTAATACCTGTGGAGAACAGGCACGGTGGTAAACTGCAACAGAGGATGCCAGTGTTTCTGAAGGGAAGCTTCTCACAGATTACTTTCCCCTACACCGTGCTACTACACTGACTGGTCGTTTGAGGGAAAGACAGGGAATGGTGATAGGAAAGTCCTCCTCGCTCTTACTCTTTCACTTTTCACCTTTGGGTAGGCAAGTAGAGTCCTGCAGAGGTTCCTCCCCATCGCTCTGTAGATGGAAGTAAAGGAACCTCTCCTAAGCAGAGCACATCAAGAAATTAATTGTGAGTTACATTAATACCGATCTTTTCCAACACTTGGGTTGCAATAACTGCATTTTTTTTCCAGTTATCCCTAACTGATATTAACCTATCAAACATTTCAATTTCTGAACAGGAGACACTGCAAATTTCAATAAGCTTTTATACTATCTAGCACCCAATGCACTCTCCTAACTGTGCGCTCTTTACCTTATTGTTTGACTTAAGGTAACCCCATATTGCAGAGAGATCTTTTGCCAGTCTACTAATAAGATTTGTGAGATATGAAAATCCACTTAATGTTCATGACAAGAAATTATATTGATTGATCATATTTTGTATACTTGCCTAATATATTATTTGGCAGAATGGCGAAGTAATAGTTGGTACTGTTTAAACATTTTTTTTAACATTAATATTCACAGTCTATAGCAGTCTAGATGCTTTGAAGACAAAACAAACACTAAATTTCTACCCTGTAATAGTGTATGACCCAATTTTCCCTAAGAATTTTTCCTTTAGCAAACTTAGGGGAGTCAGACTCTTACTTAAGATGGCATTTGCTGAACAGTTTTCCAGTGTTGGCTTCTAATAAGCTCTTTATTTGTCCAAGAACAGATGGCCCAATCAAGTAACTACATTGCCTTCTTTTGCCAGGTACAGGCCTACCAAAATTCAGAGATCTTTACTAGCTTCATTTTCCATGCATCCTCACTGCTGCTTCTCAACAGGAGAGAGGCAACTGTTATTTATATAGTTGTATAGGTTGCTGGTGCCAGCAGAGAAATGCCTGCTCTGGTTTATTCACGCAGCCTTTTTTTCAGACAGCTGCCTGATCCTGAATATCGCTCAGTAGTCTTTCCACCTGCTACTCGCTACAGCTCAGAAAGGAGGAGCTCCAAGAAATGCTGATTTTCTTTAGCAACAGTTTTTCTTTCTGAACTAAATCCCCTTAGTCTCTAGAAATTCCTGGAGCCATTTCTTCTCTACTTACTCACAGATCAGTCATTCCTGGTCATCTCCTTTATGGAAAAAACATCTGTCCCTGTCCTTCAGGAAATAGAGTTATTCTGAGATTCTTGGGGTTAGAAAGCCACATAGCCTTCAGTTTTGTAGGACAGCCATTTAAATGCTCCTATAAAGCAGGAGAATACTTCATTAAAGGGATTAATTCAGATATGACATTACAGAGTTATGCCACTGCTAAACAGTGACTGAAATTTTGTTCAAGCTTTGGTGACAGCAAGTCAAAATATCTAACACTGTACATCGAGGCTAGGCAGGACCTTTAAAAAAGAAGACTGTCGTGAAGTGATTTCACAAACCCATTTCTTTAGAAGGCACAAGGGAAAGAAAGCAGGTGAGAATGGAGATGAAGCTGACAGTAGAACTGCTAAATGCTGAACGTGCATTCAGTTATGATTAAGTGGCAGTATATGCAAAGTCACTGATCAAACGTGTGTTTCAGTTTGTAATTTTGCTCTGGATTAATATTTAATAATAGATTAATATTTAAACAAAACACCTAGGGCAACACGTAGTATGACAAACAGAAGCAAGTAAATTTACAAAACATATATAATGGCACCAGGACCCTTTCTCTGATATTGCAGATGAGTTCCTGAGTCCCTCTATCATTTCGTGTGTGTTGGTGGTGGAATTCTAATACAGTGTAAAGTCATGAATAACCAAGTAGCACTCACTGTGCTGCTCACAAGCACTGAAATGGCAGAGGGGAAAGAAAGGTGGTTTAGTGAATAGTAAAATATATCAGAAATCAGGAGATCTGATTTTAGGAGCCCTTCATCTAAAATTGCCTCTTTTCCCTCCAACATTTAGATTTTGTGAGATTGCCACTTGATCTATGTCATGTCTCAATTTCCTATCAGTGAGTAGGAAATATTTCCTTGCTTCTCATGTACATATTAGTTAAAATTTATCCACAACTGCAAGACAATCCACTATTACAGCATTGAGAGCAAACCAGGTAAAACTATCCAGTTTTTCATTCCAGCACTGTAAGACATTCAAGGACATCCAGGCAGAATTGATGACACTGTTACGGATGGTAGAGAGAATAGCATTTCTTTTAACTAGGTGTTAGCATTTCTGTAACTGTTGTACTATTTAGGTATCGTTTTTAAAGTTCTTAAGCTTCCTTTTCAGAGAAGTGTCTATTAAAACAAAGGTCGCCAACTCGCAAGACTCCTGCTAGTGTATCAGAAAGTACTTCAGCATGATACTTGTCCTTCGAAAAATATTTTTACAGCCAAAATCATAAGACATGAAAAGTGCACAGGAAAATTATTATTTTGAAACCACATTCTTGCCCTACTAATCAGACAACCTGACCCTAAGAACAGCCTAAATGCCTTGCCCCTATTTGTTCCAAGCTAGTAAAATATCCTTACACATTTTCAAGAAAACTAACCAAAACAATCATATTAAAATAAAAATCTTCGTGATATTTGTATTCCCTGACTGTAATCTGATGTCTCCCTCTCAGTGGTCCAGAAAATTAAAACCACCTGTCAAGTCTTACATTATCAAATTAATTACATAGCTGGAAGCTAGGAAGAGGGAGCAGTAAAAGAAGCTATAATGTACGTGAATGGATATTCATGAACACATTAACTACCATCTATCGGAGGGAATGATGCTGACTCTTCCTATGAAATATATTAAGATCATTTGGTATTGTCCTGGATCATAATTGAATGTGTACATTTTGACAAGAGGTATAAACTACTTTATGAAACTATTTTTTACCAACATATTTTTAGAAGGAGTGGGAGACGAAAAAAGAGGACAGGTAAATATTTGATATTTTTTAAAAGTTTGTCAAAGTCTTTAAACCTTCTTACGCCAATAAGATTTATTCTCAGTCAGGCAGATTGTTTTTTTTTTTTTTTAATCACAGAATTATTTTTTTTAAAAACTACCAGCAAGAATGATAAATACTAGTTCTTAGCAAAAAGAGAAATAAACAATGATGATACTATCAGTTATGGAGCTGTAAATTTTAAGTCCAGTGGGACCATAATGACTTGTTAGTATAAACTTCATTATAAAAAGGAGAACAAATGCAGTTAAAAAAATATTTTTAAGCATGTGGCCAATCAGATTATATGACAAACAGTACACACAGAGATAAAAAACAACGGTGGGGCATAAAAATACAGAGGGACATTTATGTGAAACTTTAACTGAGCTCATTTAGTACAGTAATTCTAAATTGAGCTCATTCTAAGGCAATTCAAAATGTTTTCCAAACTAGTAAAATTTTATAGCAGAAAGATATTTTGGGGGACCTCTTTCTGGCCATAAATGGTGGGATAGGAATGCTTCGGAGCTCCTGAGCATATTTTCAAAGGGAGGCAACTGCCAGGTGTGAACACTGATGTAAAGAATGTTTAAAAGTGAGAGTGAAATAAAAGAGCAGCCTAGCAGCAGTTCATTTCCAAAATTATCAGAAAGTCCCAGAGGCACTAGACAGTGATGGTGAATTTCCACACTGTCCCAAACTTGAATGCAATGAAGAGAAGTTTATGTAAATTTTAACAGGTAATCAGAAATACTGGTTCCTCCAACTCTGTAAAAAAAAGGAGGAAAATATCCTAAAACTGCCAGTTCAGTGCCATTTCAGCCTTTTTATTGCACTGCAACAGTAGGGTAAAAAATAAAAAAATAAAAAAATAAAAAATGAAAGGAATAGACAATCAAGTTTTTTTAAGAATTTTATTTTAGGGCTGGTTAATATTGAAGGTAAAGATAATCATTTATGTTTTATCTCTGTTACTTCACATTTTAAATACTGGCACATTCTTCTTTTGGCATAGCAGATTTTTCTGTTGCTAACTCACATAAACTCCTACAAAATTAGTATCTTCATTATGTATTTCTACATTTTATTGAACTATATATTTTAAGGAGCATCAACATGCCTCTCAGAGGAAATGATATTAAAATGTGTAAGAACTGCATGGAAACCCTGTGGAAATATAATTCTCTTCCAGTATTAAAATAATGCAGCTTCTTACTTACATCCTCCTAATGTGGTATTAAACAATCCAGTGCCCTTTTTGATTCAAATCCTTTCTTATTCTCTTCGCATTTTTTGGTCAATCTTATTTTAAACACAAGTTCCTTTCAGTGCACAATCCCTTTCCCAGCCAAAACCAGTACACTCTTTCTACACCTTTTCACAACTCCATTTATTGAATCCAGAGCATTTTCATATAACTTATACATTCTAACTGATAAAACCCAAGATTCAAAGGTAACTTAGAGCAGAGTGGTCGGGGTGGTGGTCACAACAACAGATGGTCCCCCTAGCAAGGACCAAAGAAATTACAATCTTCTGCTTGACAACCAGGCAAAATCCTTTCTATAAGATTTGAAATCTCTCAAAATATTATGGCACATATGCCCTCTCCTGAGAGCCATTTTTAAAACTTCCAATTATAGTGGCTACACCATACACATGACCACTTAAATAAAAATCCATCACATTATCAATGACTTGCAGGGACTGATTCAAGCTCCTGGGACAATTCTACATATTAGTTATCCAGTGAGTTTTTAACAACATTCAACAGCACTCTGCATATGCAAATGTCCTCCTCTGGCACTCTGAAGCAAAAGTAGTTGCATTTATTTTCTTCTTTTTCCAATATCCTTTAATAGAAAAATGCGTAAATCAGTTCAGCTCAAACTCAGAAATAATTGTTTTTAAGCTAAGACCAACTACAAAATAAAGACAAATATTCCAGATAAATTAATGAGAAAAAATACACAATATTTTTTACAGAGGTTAGATTGGGTCTATTTCCAGGTTAATACTCAACAAAATTTTACAAAATGACCTGCAATGACAAGAAATTCCCTCATCCCCAGTAAGGATATAATATTTTTTCTAAACATATTTCCATTATATTTATTTTCCAAATTACTTGATATTTACAGACTCCGAAGAAATGTTTGACACCAAAGAGCTGACCTTACATTTTACTGATAGAAATTTACCATCCTGACACACTAAAGGCAACAGTAATTACTCTGTATTGCAATCCAAAACACTAAAACTTCATCTTAAACACTGATATGTAACACATGCCTTCCAACCATGACCAGCCCTTCTTGTCACCTGTGGAGAATTAGGGGCCATTAGTTACTGCTATTGATCAGATGCTGACTTATAAAGCTGCTTAAACCTGGAAACCTCCTACATAACACTGAATTTATCATAATTCACTTGACAAAAATTGGTAGCATAACTGAAAGCTATAAGAAATCACATACTGCATAACTTTTCTTACGTTGAATCAGTGTGAAGTGATATTTCCCAAGCCCCGAGTTTATCAGTAACTGTCATGAATAAGGTATTACAAGAAGAAATAATATGGTACAGCTCAGTTTCATTCAGTTATTACTAATATTTTCCATTGACGCACATAGCAAGGAAGAGAAGCAGACAGACCCGTAAAGCCCTTAATGCCCTCTGCTCAGCCTCAGAAAGGACTAAGAGGAAGTCAGAAGGAAGCAGAAGGGCTGGAGAAGGTCCAGTGAAGAACAAGACAAGCAACTGGAAGAGTACAAAAGGAGGAAACAAAAGAAATGGTGTTACTTATCCCACAGAAGGAAAAAACTATAGGGAAATTACAATAGCTTTCAAAATAATTTAAAAAAAATGTGTTTTGTATTAAGACTGGCATACATGACTAGTTATAATTCAACAGTTGACATAAACTGAAATAACTTCTTTCTAGCACATATCATAGACAGTCCAATGTGATCAGTATTGCAAACGGCAAGATGTCTGAATCAGGAGAGGTTTAGGTTTGGAACTAGGTAACACTTCCAAGTGCTAAAGGTTAAGTATTTACGTAAAAATAAAAGTTAGAAAAAATTGCTGACCTTATCTTTGGGGGTCTTTTTAAAAGACACATTTGTGAGAAATAATGTGGGTATAAAAGAATATGCCTTAGGCAGGGAAATAGTCCAAATGAATTTTCAATGTCCTTTTGCCTCCTTAGTTTTAGGAGAAAAGATATTTCAAATTCATATCAGATGCTCCTCAGCCTACTACTTCCCTCTTCCTAATTTAGGCACAATTTAGAGCCTGGTTTTCTGACTTCAGCATCTAAAATTAAGCTCCTAAATTGATAACGAGGCAACTAAACAAAATGTTTAACTCAAAGTGCTCGAGTATCCATTCATTCCTCTCAGGACTTATGCAGCACTGTGCTCCTCCCACGTTGTACAAACATATTCATGCAAGTAAGCACAGTGCCCCAGCAAGTCAACCTTAAACCAGAACACATTATTAGAATCAAAACATATGTCAAACGATTGCTATTAACTTCCGTGTTGTCGCATTTTTGAGAGATTATCTTTCTGAGGTCATGAGATTCATTGACTCCTTCCCTATACCAGAAAAGCAAAGCTAAATTCTTCTAGCCACTCAGAATTCCTCTGTTATGAAGCAAGCAAGTGCAAGCCTTTCCCAAAATCAGTGTGGGCATCCACACTCACATGTTCACAGGAATATGAATGGAAGAATATTCTGCAATTCCTCCTGTTTATTGCACAGGTTCTTTAAAGGGTAATTAACCTAAGAAATTGCATTTTTAAGAGACAAACTCTGAAGCTTCCCTGGACCCTATCAATTCACCTCACTATGCTTTATTTTTCTTAGTTTGCACAGTGGTGATGACCTGCTTCCAACAATTGACCATTTCTGACCCTCAGGAGAAAGACATGACTTCAAGAAGGATTTGAATTCAGATGGTGGGAAGTGTCATATACAGGGAACAGGGAGAATCTTCAAACATAAACATAATGATGGAAAAATGTCTTAGGCTACAGTAGAAAAAAAACCCACAACAAACTCTGAGGAGTCAAGCTTCAGTAGAATAACAGAGGAGATAAAGGACAAAGGGACAAGAAGTTCATATGATGCTGCCAATAAAAAAAGCTCAAGAGGCACAGCTCAAACCACTTTACATGGCCATATTTTTAATGGAGATTTTCTTGCTAGTGATTACTGTATGCTAAGTAGTTGGGGGAAAAAAACAAAAAATAAAAGCGAAAACAACCCAAACTTAATTAGAAATTGGAAAACATAGTCAAATTGATTCATTAGATCGGAAAAGCTGAGTTTAGATGTCACAAGAACCAACACTGTCATGCAATGAGGAAGAAATGAAGATAATAAATCTTTCTTGAAAAAATTCTACATGTTTTTTCCCTTGCTTAAGATAAGGTACACCTACAAAACCTGAATCTTAGTCCTATCAGACTTTCAAAACTTTTCTTTTTTAAATAACAGCATTATTTGTTCCTAGTCCAAGCTTTCCCTTACATTTGTATGATACTTTTCAGCCACAGACATTGCCAATTGAAAAGGTGGAAGGAGGAGAAAGTGTAGTGTGGATTAGCAGCACCCAGGCTTCCTGCTCATTCGGCATCAAATGGATTTTGAAGCCACAGATTTCAGAAAGACTGAATTTGAGCATGAAAGAGGCAAGTATATTCAAATTTCAAAAGTGGCTGAATTCCTATCTTTAAAATGAAAACAACACTGCACTTGAAAATTTATATAAATTATATATATAAAAATATATAAAGCATTGGCTTTAAAGGAAGTGGCTAATAATGCAGAAACTGGCAAAAAACCACACTCCCCTCCTGCATGCAAAAATAATCCTGGATGAGAACTCATTATCTGAAGGCATTGTCTTGACCAAAACTGACTCACTCCCTTTATATAACTTGCATTTCTGCAAAAAACTGCTCTTTGATTTGCTCTGCATGTATTTTTCACTGTACGTGAAAGAGCATATGTGTATGTGTGTGCTGAATGTATTGCTTATATAAGACTTGATATTTATATCATAAGACAGATATATTCATTCATGAGCTTAAAAGGTGACAGACAGTTGTCCCCATAGCGGTCATTTAATTAATGAACATTGCTGACCTAGAAAAATCTTTTCTTGAAACAAATTTTGGTTACTTCAGCCCTGGAGTTATTCCAACAGACTATTTTTACCTACTTAAGGTACCCCTTTGAATTTGATATCTCAACTAGTTTAATGATTTTCTCAAAAGTAATAATCATCTTTATCATCATCATCCTTTACTTATTTCCTTCTAGTAGTTAAGCAACAGTACGTTGTTAAAAAGAAACAAAACAAAACAGAAAACAACCAACAGGCTTATGCAAAAGAAGGTTAAGAATTTCAGGGAAAAAATATTCCAGTTCAGCTCAGGATGATCTATGAATGAATCAGCTTCAGATTTGGATTTGAACCAACAGCCCTGAGTTGTCTACAAAGTAGTATCACCCTTCCATTTGTTTTTTTAAAAAAAAAAAAATAAAAAACAAACAAGGAGTGCTGAAAAAAAAAAAAAAAAAGAGTGAATTTCTTCAATAAAAGCACTACTAGCCAGAATGTTGCATTTCTGAATGAATAATACAGAAAATGCAGCAGCTTTTGTAGGCCATGATAATATTTGGATGTATCTTTACACATGAGTAGTACATATTGCTTAAAGATATACGGAAATACACAGGGGATGAAAAGTAATTGTTTACTGTGTAACGCATCCTAGTGTCTCACATTTGTCATAGTGTGAAATAAAGGACTAGGTAAAGTACCTCTCAAAGGTTCAAATTCTTATTTGATGAACAGCAACAGCTCAGTTACAAAAACTGCTCGTAGAAATAGTGCAAAGAAACCAACAGATGTAACCCAATAGTACTCACAAGCCTTAACAATTCAGTTATGTCTTTTTCAGTCAAGAAGCATGGGTTCCCCCACAACGAGCAGGATGAAAATACATAAATAGAAAGGTCTCATATGTGATGTACATTCCACAGTTTAAAATTAAAAACTTGGGTGAATTCTGAGAAAAAAAAATGGAAAGAGGAAACGGTGAGACACTTGAGATTCAAGTTATAAACAGGCATAGCAGATCAGCTGCCTGTCCTGTGTTTGTAGGCATCCTAGCAAACCTGAGCACTGAGCAGCAATTTTCAGTTGACGGCTCTATAGTGCAATTTAGCATCGGGAGATGGCAAAATGTGATATCTATCTCTGTGAAACACAATAAAGTCATCACTTGCCTACCATCACAGTAACAGTGGTGGGTACCAAAGTCCACTTTGTAGCCATTTTGGGCCCAACGAGGCACAGGGATCTTTGGCATTGGCTCACACGAATGTGAGAGTAGCCACTTGACAGAGGAAGAAAGTGATGAGTAATCAATACACTGGTGTCAGAGGAAAATGTTCTGAATGAAGAAGGACATACTTCTGAATGAAGAAGGACAAGGAAACTAGTGTCTCAATAACCTCAGCTGCTCTGGAGGGTTTATTTTCTGTTTTCTTTATGAAATTAAATTTTTCCAGACTTTGTCCAGGCCAGTCTGGTCAGAGATCCTGATATACAAAGGTCCACTGATTTCTGCCGCCAGTAGTCTCACATAGACACTTTTCACACTCTTCAGGCCCCAGGAGGGACCTCTTTCAAGGGAAGGCTGGTGAGCAGTAAACCATAGCTGGACTAAAATCAAAGGAAATGGAGTTAATTCAAATCTTGAGGCTAAGCTGCTAGCTCACATATCCTATATTTACCCCAGACTCAGAAAAGAAGGATCAGAGTAATCATATACCATCTCATCATATAGCATCTCATATAGCACATACCCTTCCTCTTTCCTTTTCCCCACTCCCTTGAATGAAATTCACAATCCTACAGAGGTGTCAGAGTCTTTTTGCCACTATTTCTGAGTGGGAAGCTGCCTAGTATCCCAACCATCACTACAACCTAATCTCTCAGGGAATAAAGCATAGGAGACAGCCTTTATGCCCACACAGTACTATTTTTTTTCTATTCAGTTACCATCAGTATAGAAAATCACACGGCTGTGGGGCTCCCTGCTAAAGAGCTCAAAGGTCTTTACATATAAAAGGAATTAAATCCCCATAAATCCTCATAACTACCTCCCATTTTATTCTCCACTACGTAGGAGAGGGAGATTCATTATACCGCTTCCTTAATTTGCTGCTCAAGGATATGTGTCTTCTTTGCCTGAGGTAATCTATCCAGACTGTGAAGTACTGGTCTAAAATTGTTGTGCAGAGCACAGACGAGAATATTCAGAGCAGGCATACAGAGAGGAAGAGTAGGTAGATTCTCCTAATGAAGATACCTGGAAAATGCTAAACTAGATAAAGAAATGTACTCTGCAAAGTTTCTTCAGCCTCTTTGAAAAAACATTGCTGCAGAATCCCAAGTTCTCCAAACATCAAGAATTCGCAGGTTCTTTACCATGGATGTATCATCCCCTTTTTCCACACTGAAATACTCTAGGTTAATTAGGTATCAAGTACTTCCAACATTTCAAAGCTACAGATGAAAGGGATACTCAATGACTAATTAGGTGGTAATGCCAAGAACAGGGTTTCCATGTGAAGAGTCCTGGATCCTTCTACTCTAGGTATATATGTACCAAACATGTGCCTAACACTTTCTCTAACGTATAGTTAGAGTTTCCACCTTCTTTTTGTCCATTCTGCACTTTCTTTTCCAAACTGAAGGCTTGTTCAGTTCTCTCTTGTTTCATAAGAAAACTTCCATGACGTGTAACTTCCTAGAGCAAGTGAGTGACCGCACCATTTGAAAGGCCAAGCGACTGACCCATTTGAATGGATGAGGACCATGTGATTTGATAAGGACTTAAATTGTTAAGTGTTAAGAACCTGCTTCAGACATCACTTTGTTTTAGCACTTCCATCCCTCTACACAACTTTTGAGAAGTCATTCTGGTTACACAGATATGACAGATTTCTACTGAGTAATCACTGCAAGAAAAATGGGCATTCCTGGAACACATGCCAAGGGCTAAGAATCTCTTTTTTCAGCAAATTTTCTAAAATATGCTATTTATAGGGTAGAAGATTATAAATGCATGTAACAAGCCATGATATAAATCTTTAGTTCAGAGTGATTTATGGAGGGAGATGAAGCTTATCCTGAAAAATCTTTGATTCTGTCACATCTGTGAAACTAAGTTCTCTCACACCACAGACACAGGCAAACCCAAATGGGGTAAGCTTCAAGAATTTCCATTATTATTCTAATATACGGCATTGATATTTCCTACATATAGGCCACATTTAATCAAAGATCTTTAATTCCACTAAAAAGACTACCATGAACTTAGTGAAAAAATTATTGTCCTTCCTGGAGCCATCTACTTACTCTTAAAACTCTCCATACTCAGCATTCAACTTCTTAGTGAAAGAAATCTGACACACTATAATGACTCTTTATTGAAAGTCTCCATCACTTTTTCTACTGCAAAAACACCTCCCTGGCAACACTTCCAAATCCTCAGATACAGATGTATGGAAGTAGATTTCAAATGAAGATCAAGTTCCTTAGCCTGATAAAACAGATTAAACTTCAGGATCATGTCCTTGTCTACAGTGCAGCACACCAGATGCAGTAATGTCCATTCCACAAGTAGAACTGCGAATGAAAAAATCATTAGGAAATACTAATTCATTGAGCCTAAAGATTCTTTAAAATATTCTAGTGTGAGTCAATTTCCTGAAATATCATAGATTCTGGGGAGAATTTTTCTTGTATTTCTGGCAGACTGTGCCTGGACTGTGAAAGCACAGAAGTTTAATGTTCAAAGATTTAAGCTAGGTGAACTGAGAGGCAAAGAGTTCCACATAGGTTGTTCAATAAAAAAGTTTCAGATTTATCTATACTAAGTCAAGACAACACTGATGTCTGAGGGATACTGTTGAATGCCACTGATCAAACTCAGTTTGTTTCTCATGAACATTCAGTCATTTTCTCATAAACACTTATAGGAAAGAAACAAGTTTATGGTGAAAAATGATAAATAAAGTTGATATAAAATAGCCATTCTTAATCAAACCATACAGCCATCCAGCTCTCTCCACCATCATTTCTCTGCGTATTTCTTCACAATGATATTTTTAGCAGAAGTCCAGCCCATAAATTCCCCAGTAATTCTAAAACTCCTTATTATGCAGAGTATTGCTTCTTATAACACATGATATAGCAAAATAAATCTGAAGGTCCCATTCATTTGTATGTTCTCAGCAAAGTTTTGCTTTGTGAACAAGCACTTTCTGCTTTAAGGCTTGGGTAGGAAAAGCACAAAAGTTCATGCTTATTTTCATCTATATTCAGGAAAGTATTTATTATGAGTCTAACTTTCAGTATTTTAAAGGGCTTCGTGGACGCAACTTATTCTAATGATAGTTTTACATTATCTTCCTACCATTAATGTTCTCTTCAATCAGCACTCTTAAAAGTTTGGTTTCTTGTCATAAGAGACTTGACTTTAGGTCCTCAGTAGCTTCCCCAGAACTGTTTACAGCCTAGTTTTTAAAAACTTCTCTAAATTAACTTGGCTTACTGCAGTTACGTTGTCTGCATGTATACCTATGATAGGTTTTTGGGCCCTCATATATAGATGCACAGAGGACATAGCAGTTCTATTTAGTGTGAATTACCATTTGCTCTTCATTGATTGTGCATAAATAATTTTTAGTGTTCCCTTTATCTCCTCTCTCCATGTACAGAGCAGCATCTAGAGAGATACAGGAAAACCCCATTCATAGGCTAGTGATGATTCTATTGCTTACAATACAGAAATTCAATTTACTTGCCAGTTGTTCTGTAAACATACAGTGGGAAGAAAACTGAACTGTGATATGTTTTAGCAGAAGTATATAGTAAACACAGCACATGTAGCAGAGGAGACAATGGCCTGGCACTGCTGCTTATTCCTAGTGTAGTATTGCTGCACATTCACAACCTACAAAACTGCTGAAAATCAGGTTGTTGGTTCTGGTGCTCACAGGACTGTTGTTTAGTACCAATTCTAACACACCTTCACTCTTCTTGTCATCACTGCAATACATGTACCTGGCCTGAATACAATCTGTGTGTCAGACCCAACAAAACACTTCAGCATAGCATTCATTTTAAATACATGTTTCTTTAAATGTTTAAATTTGTGCATATGCATTTTTCCTGGAGTGGAAGAATATTTTTAACATGAGTATACTTAGGTGCCTACAGAGGAGAGAATCTCAGCTTTACAAAAACTAGCAAGTTTAAATATTTCAGAAAGCCTATGTGGGTTTTAAAAGTACCCACCCAACATAGTCCCGACAGTAATTTAAACTATTTATAAATAGAGTACACTTCAAATAAGAAAGGTTATTTGTAAAAGTTTGCATAAGTGTCTTTCCATTAAACTTATGTAGGTAGAAAGGTGAAACATAAATAAATTGAAGAGGAAGACTTTAGGCTAATCACTGACTTGTAGGATGATTTAGGAGCTCTTTATTGTAGATGCATGTGATGGAAGGATACAGATGCTATTTATATCAAATGCTTGCTTTTTTAAGACCCCATTTTATCTATTATATTCTAGTGACACATGCAGATAAAGTCCCTCTGTACTCTCCCAAGTTGATGCACCACAACAGGATTTTATAATTTCTTCACGCACAATGAGGCCTTGTGTCTATGGGGTCAGGAAGGTCAAACTATTTTAATATGAGGAACAAATATGGGTTTTCCTCTCCTCCTACAAGACAGTTATGACTCTCTTATTCACATTCTTTTGTAAAGAAAATACTATTTCTCTTTTTATTCAGGTTTCTCTTTGAAAATCCATGATGAAAGCAGGATCTAGGCTTCACAACAGCATTTTATTTACTGATGCAAACCTCCACAATCAGCTTAAGGTAAGCATCCATTTTATACCGGTTTGGCTGAAGGAATGATAAAATATGAGTATTTTCTAAACTTGTCCCAAAGTCTACAGTCCACATTCTCCCTTAAAACACTCATATTTCAATATTCATTATATTGCTTCATTCCCTGAATAACTGTTTTTATGCACATACTTTTCCTACCTGGTTGATATATTAATTCCATGTCTTACTCCTGTAGAATTATTCCCAGTGATTTACCTTCTGCCTGCCATGACCTGCATCTTGCACAGGTGTCTGGTGGAATCCACCTCTCGTGGCGAAGGAGGAAAGGCAACCATCCATGCAGGCATGCAGCACCAGCCAGTCCCCAGGTTTCTACCCTACTGACCTTCTATTTCAAGCAATGATATTAGCAAGCATTAAAATAGAGAAAAAAACACTTTTGCAGTGAAATAAAACATGCGAGAACATTAGTAGCGTCCGTATAGCAATGCTCAGTGCATGAGTTGTGGGAGGAGAAAATGTTTTTGTTTTAAAACAAAACAAGCTTTGCTCACGCAGCCAAGTCCTCATATGCACTGAGATGCTTATGTCCAAGCAGACTGTTCAACATTCAGGCACAAGAGATACGTACTCAGTGGTTGGGCCAGAATTTCTTGTAATGACACAGGAGATTGAGGGCTGTGGTTATCAAGCCTTCATTAGAACTTGTTTTTTCTTAGGCAGGAGACTGTGTGCTCATTTTTGATCTGATGATGATTAAGAAAATACGTGCATCTGTCCTCTTCAACTTCTGTGAATTTCCTTTAGTCTCCTGATGTGGGTATGTTAGGTCTCCAACTCTTTTCTCTATCTTTTTGCATTATTACTCAATGGTTGAGTCTTTTCTAGCCCGGGTGAGGGCTGTCTCTGGTCTTAGGCTCCTCTGTGGTTTCCCAGAGTGTGTGTCCTGTGATCTTGATAATGTGGGTAACCTAGTGTCACCAGCACCTGCCACTCTGAAAGCCATTCTTCGCTTCCTCCTCCTGTTTCCACATCCAGACATTCCCTTTCATTCTCCATTCACAGCAATTTTAGTGTTTCTACATGTAATATCACTACAAATCTCTACAAGATTTGCCCCTGTAGCTTGGAAGACATACTTCAGAGCAACATCACTGTTAGAAAAAGCCTTGAGAGGGGCTGATATTTTCATAAGAATTTGAAAGTGGAAGTGGAGGCAGAGTATTACCCAGAAAGGAAGAACTTCTGGGGGAAAAAAATATGTCTGTGCACATAGGCCCCCTGCTAATCACAGGCATGGATGGAGATTAGATAAAGCCCATTTAATGCACATCACTTTTCCTAGGTTTGTTTCTGACCAGTATTTGTGTTTGGGTTTTTTTAATTATAGATTTAGCTGAGCAGAAATTAAGAGGGAAAGCTAACATTCATTATTACTATAACGAAACAAGCATGCTTACAAAGTATATGTTTAGTAATAGTTTACTATCCCCTTCACATTTAAAACTTCTTTACCTGGCAGGACAAGATGATCAAGAGATACTCAACGTATCATCTTGATCGCTTCTCCAACATGGCCTTATACAACAGATACAATTTCACAAACATTATTACTTATAAATTAATATGGTGTTATTTACTGAAAAATGCTGTGGTACCTTGTTTCATTCTTTAAACATGCACTTATTTACATGAATCTTCCTAGTGTATGAACATTGTTTGGACCCTAGTGGTCTCAGAAACAGCATAAAATTTCAAAGAGCTCAATCTCACAAATGGTTTATATTCATCTCCCAACCTAACAAAATCTAACTCCAATCTCAGAAATTAGCATATCCTCGTGCTTTACTGTTTTACCACGCAGTGTTTCAAATTAATGCCTTATTCTGTATTAAAGGAAAGTCATCACAGATATCATTCTACTCCATTGCCATTAGGTCAATTAATAGAGGTCTTCACTAGATAAGAATTGTACCTTTGAGAGATCTTTCTACTTGCTCTGCTAATTCTAAGAAACCTTCATATTACCAATAAGATTAAACTTCCCTATACTCTGGAGGAGAATCCTGTGACAGTATCAACAATTAGTAGATAACCTATGTATGTGTATATATATATATATATATATATGTGCATAAATAGCCATGTAAATAGCCAGCACTCAGTAATCTCTTACATTTTACAGAATGCTGAAGTCAAAAAATATCCCCAAAATATTCTGGATCATTATAAAAACAGTGACATATTTTCCTGCTTTGAGCATCATCAAGCTCAGAAGTTTCTCAAAAATCAGGCAAGGGTTGTGGGATCCATGCTACATAAACAATTGTGGTAGTTTGTCTGACAGATCTACTTTTTTTACAAGTCTATAGAATGATTAAAGTGAAGGTATTTGTATGTTCCTGTAAAAGCACAGATGGTAGCAGGAGAAACACGTAGATAGTGACATTCACATAGGATATGAATCAGGTAAAGGGATTTTTGAAGCTGGATCAGGCAATATATGACTTAAGACATAACGTGTCACTAACAGACACCGCTAAATAATATAATAGCACAATGCGGAGTGAGGTAGGCTTCCTGTAAGATTTGTCTGTGGCACGTACCTTACCTGCAATTAGTCTTCCTCTATTGTCTCAAAAGAATCCTTGCTCGACAACTGTGATTGATTACTGAGCACTGTTTTTTCATTAGTGGCAGGCATTTACTCCTTTGTGGCCAGGTTTGCAGTCAGGAGGCAGCTATATTCCTAAAATGGAGTGTTGGATTAAAAATTAAATCAAATCAGATCAAAAAAGAAAAGTATCAATTGATCACCCTAACTACTAGGGATTTGGCAAAAAATCAGTGATAATGCAGATGTTTTCATGTTACCAGTGGAGGGTTCACTAAGGTTTTAACTGGACAAGAGAGCATATGCCTTTTGACAGGACACAACAGGCTAAAGCATGATTTAAAAGATCATTGGTTTCACAGTTAATTAATGTCCTTTAACTATTAACAGTGCAAAATATACTGTCTTACAAGTCCATGAGATACACTTTTATAAAACACTTAAATTTCTACATCAAATGGAAGCAGTTCTCCATAAAACAGGTATTTGCAAAGTTACATCAACAACTATATTACTAGTTGTCATGAAATAATACAAGATTAAGCTTCTTCTAATTAGGGGCATTTACTGACAAACATATAACTACTGTTATACCTAATAAATGACCCCCTGCAATGCACTCATTGTTTTGTAGAGTGTCATTGTTTGAACCCGGCCGCAAGCCTAACATGCCGCAGCCTCTCGCTCATCCTCCCCCTGCCCAGGGGATGGGTGAAGGAATTGGAAAGGTAAAGGGAGACTTGTAGGTTGAGATAAAAAAAAAAAAAGTTTCATAATTGCAATAACATAAAACATTAACAATAATAGAAAGTATAAATGGGTGATGCACAATGCAACTGCTCACTACCCACTGACTGATACCCAGCTGCAATTCTGGAAGAGAGAGAGAACCTCCTCCTTCCCGGCCGCCCCTCCTCTATACAGCAAGCATGTGATTCCATGATATGGAACATTTCACTGGCCAGTTTGGGCCCGGTGCTCTGGCCGTGCTCCCTCCCAGCTTCTGGCACACCTGCGCACGGGCAGGATGTGGGGAGTTGGGGAGGCGTCGATATCGCAGCAACAACTGAAACCATCAGTGTATTATCAGCATTCTTCTCATACCAAATCCCACACTGAATCCAAAACACAGCACTATTCTAGCTGCTAAGAAGACAAATTAACTATCCCAGCCAAAACCAGGACACAGAGATAAGAAACTCCACTAAAAATTGGGACAAGCTCATCAGTTGCAAAAAAGCAATACCTCCCTCAAAATCATCACAACTCCATGTGCTCCTGAGAATCCCTGCAAAAAGAGCTTGTACACATCCCTTCAAACCAGAAGGTGCCTTTTGTAGGAGAAGACAACTGGATACAAGTTAGGATGCAAAATTTTTAAACTACGCTCCAACAAATTTTCTGAGTGCTGCTAGATATCATGAATAGCCCTAAATTTATTTTACCAAGAGAAAAGAAAGGGCAAGCTTTCACCTGCTATTCATAGCAGGAATGCCTTACTAATAGGGCAGGCTGCAAAAAACCCAAAATAGGAAAGGCAGTAGAAAAGGTCTGTGGTTTTGGAAACAGTTGTACTATGACTGTACAGAAGCTACACATTTCTTCTATCCCTAAACGTCCTATCTTTTTTTTTTTGTCTAAACAAAAACCCCTCCCAATCTCAGAAGTCCTTTTTCTAGAGCCCTCAAATATTAAGGTGCTAGCAGTTTTGTAACTTTCTAACTCACACAATCTCTAAGAATTGAAACTAACTTTTTCTAGAAATCAGACTTTCTTCTTGGTTGTTCACAAAGGGACTCAAGTCGTGGTATATTTTGTTTTAATTTATCTTGCCTAAGAAACATGTTTTACAAGACTCCAAGGCAAATGTTTCCAGTTTCATGCTGTATTTCAAGGCTGTAGTCCAGGTGTTGTGATTGAAATTTAAACATAGGCTGTATCCATTTTTTTGTAACTGTGTTAGTGTGTAGTGATACGATTTTCTTGTGAGAAATCACATAAAACCAGTGAAGGAAGATGAAAGATGCAATTTTTAATAATCCTTGATATTTTTTACTAAAATAAAGCATTTTTTAAAATCTATGGTATTGCTTGTTCACCCAGTAGTAAGAACACATAACATGGTTAAAAAAAAAAACACATTAAGGATCAGAATTATTTCAAAATTATTTCCTTCTGTTCAGTTAAAGAATACAAGAGTGTGAGTTTACATCACCTGGTACTGAGTTTTGTGCTCAAATTGCATAAAAACCTCTTATATGTGTGACTTGTTCAAGGGCTTCACTTTCAAACACTACAGCAATGCAATATTCAGGAGAGCATGCACATACATGTTAGCTTCTATCACTGCTATAGAACTAAGATTACTGTACTGTCAATTACATCTTCAATTTCTTGTTAAAATTGTATGAACAACTTAATTCTCAGGCCTCATTTCTTGAGTTTTCTGTTATTTTCATATCCTGTACCAGATTCTTAGATAAATATTAACAACTAATATTTGACACTATCTATCTTGACGAGAAAATATGCAGATCTAAATCTATGCAACATCAAGAAACAGAGCTTTTTTTTAAGATCAAATAGGAAACAAATCAAAAATTCAAATTAAAAAAACCCCAACACTTTAAGGCAAGGAGTAGTTGTCCCACAGAAAACCTCAGAAATATAAATCTAACAGTAACAGTTTATCATTCTTGCTACTATAATAATCTCAAGGGCGGGGGGGCGGGGGGGCAGCAGAGTTTAAATTTTATTCATAATTTTTGAGATCTTGGGTTTGGCTGCTACAGTACCATATAACTTCTTTTTCAGGGGTAACTTAAATGAAGGTTCCTTACAAATACTTCAATGTATTTAAAAAAACTAATTATATGTGTGAAGTAAATCAGTACTCAAGCAGTTATAAACCTACAGGTGACAGTTTACAAGAAGAATAAAGTCTATATCTTCTTCTATAGACAGACTATATAACTGGCTTGCAATCTATCCTTGGAGCCAGCAAGCTTAGGAGATAGAGGACTTTTCCTCTTCATGCATTTCTGCAGTGCCTGCCACTCCAGAGAAGGCGATACAGCCTGAGCAGGAGGAATCTTCTCCCTTTTAGCAAATACACACCTGCACAACTGACAAGGTGCAGTCATGTACCCACACAAAGGCCCTGAGTCAGCAAAATATATTAGTACCTTCTCTCTTCTTGAACAAGATCCTATGGCTTCAGGAGGATCTGAAGCAAAACACCACCATACCTAGCAAGAAACACATCTGCCTTTCTCAGGGCAAACACTGATGCTTTCCCACTTGTTTGGTGCCACACTCTTTGTGCCGTTCCCTACTGCCACTCAGAGGGTCATGGAGACTAATAAAACATTTGAACGGTAAATAAGTCATTCGTACTCTTCAAATACATGCTCATTTCTCTAACAACACATCAAAATGCAAACCCTGTGTGCATAGAGACAACTTGCACAGAGATGGATACACAGGAAGTTCGGGGGGGTTTTGTGTTCCTGCTTTTAAGGGTGAAGAAATACACCCTGGCAAAAAGCTTTCAGATAGCAAGGCCTCAACAGGTAGGAATACATATAAGAAGCCTTTCACTAAGAAATAAAAACAATTCTAATTTTTATAGCAGGAAAAAGTGCCTTGTCTGGATGCAACACCATTGTGAGCAATGACAGAGGGAAAGATGTTTTTGCTGGATGTAAGCGTGGGTTAACACGTTCCTCTGAAACAGAGGTATTTACCTTCACGGGAACCTTCCCTGGACCCTAAAAACAGGAGGCTAAGCCTGAACATACAGGGCTGAAAACCAGAATAAATGGTGTATCTGACAGTTAAAGAGAGGTATGCAATTTGAGACAAATAAATAGTAATCTGGTAGGTACTTGTACTGGTCAACATCAGAGTTGCATAGAATATTGACTTCCTAGCAGATCTACCAGGGAGATGCGAAGAGCTGGTTACTAGTGTTGAAACATATAATTTTGGTTTGTTTCTTTTGAGGGTGGAGACATTATGTATGACGGATGACTTAGAGGATTTACCACAAATACTGTGGGGTGCCTCTCTGATTCCTAAGGTCCTTTGGTAAACAATTATGATATAAAAGAACACTGAAAATAGTAGTAATTATCTCTCTCTAGAAAAAGTACTTTAAATCCTTGTTAATCTCTATGAGAACATGAATCTAGGCTCCCTACTGTCAGTGCTATTATATTGGCATTAACACATCACATTAAGAAAACTCACTTCCCAGTTTTGGAAGATTAGTGTTAGCTACAAAAGTCTCAAACACCTAGAGATGAATTAGAATAGCAATAAAGTTGATCTTTCTAGTTAAAAGAAATCTGAGGTACAACAAAATTTATATATGAATGGTATAATTTTAAAATGCCAAGTAAGAGTCAACACTGCAGATCAACACAACAGTGCCTCATTTCTTAGGAGACATAGAAGCTTAAAAAAAATGACCTAAATTTTGTACTTACTATTCCACACTCTCAGTTTAACAGAGGTAGTACTACGCACCTAAAAAGCAGCCTTCTTTACAAACAACTGACAAGAAGCAGAAGACAAGTGTGGTGGCTTACAGGGAAATTAGAGAATGTCATCTTAGTTAAACCTGACACGACTTCTAACTAAGTTCTCACAAAGAATTTCCAGGGTATTTTTCCCATTTGACTGTTCATGAAAAGATTTTAAATTCTATTGGGTGTGTAATAGAGTTAAACTCTGTCTTAAGAGCTTTACACATTTGCATTACTGAAGAGTTTCAAATTGGCATGTAAGAATACAAAAGGGAATATTTTTATGAGGGTTATTTAGTAAAATTGTTAAATATCACATTGAGAAAAGGACTATGCCATGTATTTCAATTCCCTGTATTGTAATGGATACAGTTTTAAACCCATTCTTGCCCTGCAGGTAAAGAACAGGACAGTGTGTGATGCATAATGTGCACGGCGTCTATGGAAGGCCTAATCCTGTCCTTCCCAAATTTCTGGTATAAATAATGCTCAGTGTTGATGCTATAGCTATAATGAGCTGGATGTTGCCCTCTCATGTGGAGTCTGACGGCATCAAAAGATGTCTAGCCCATTTGGTCATCCATTCAACAAAATTAGATGGCTACATATTTAAGCCTATGTGAAAAAGTTTGCTCATATTATTTTGAATCACAGTGGTAACCACTGAAATATCTACTTTGTCATTTACATGACTGTCAACAGCCTCTTAGTGTTTCACTTGAGTAAGAAATGTAGCGGCATCAGATTTATCTGAGACATTAGGAGGGAGTTTTTAAATCTGAAATTGCCTGAATCAAATGCTCACTGAGGTCAAATGGCACCAGGGCAGCGTGAAGCTTCAAAACATGAATATTGTCTACATAGACATGTTTTGGAACACAGTACAATTTTCTAGCAAAGGTTATACCAACAGAAGCAACAAAATCTGACCTTAGCATTTGCGCTAACTTGTGTTCACAAAGTTGCTGGAGGAAGCAATTTCAGTTGATTTAGTAGATCTCAAAATTAATGTTGTGAGCTTGATTAACGACTGTAAATAGACAAGAAGCAACTCTATGGAAGTCAGATCTGTACTGCCTTAATATCGCATATGTTTCTCTGTACTGGCCAAACTATTCCATCTCTCGATGATGAGAGAGTTAACGTGTCACTGACCACACAATAAAAATAATCACTTTCTATTAAATTATAGCATTACAAATATCCAACCCATTTCTTCTTGAAATTAATTAATATGCCTTAGATATGAAAAAGTGTGTTAACACCAGTATTACAATCTGTTTAGCTAGGATTAACCTTGTTTAAGGTATTAATTTTTTTAGAGAAAGTATAAAAATACTGCTTTAGCCAGCAAGTAGTACACTAGCATGGTGATGCAGTTCACTTTATGATGACATAATCTGTTGGGAAATCTCATGCCATGCTGAAGTATACTACATTGTGCGATGGCTTTTTGTTATGATGACTAGAGAACTACTCACTGGGCTATTGTTTTAGTGTCATCTGGAAAAAAAATGACAAATGTCAACAAGGTGTGTATATTACCTAAAATGTACCTGCCAGAAAATGTTGAAAAGGCAATTTTCTAATATTAAGGTATGAAGAAAACCCTCTGTTGGCAAGCAAATGGTTTGCATGGAAACATTTGCTTTATAATTTAGACAATGCAGTAAAAGAAAGTAATTTGCCTAAACATTAATTTCAGTGCCAAAATCTTTCTTCACTGAGAAAGTGAAGGGTGAATGTGATACTTTCGCATTTCCTTAAAATACCAAATCAGTCCTCCCCCTGCTTCTTTCCTGGTTTTCTTCTTTCTTCCTTTTGTCTCCCTGATTTGCAATTCATTTTACAACTGAAATAGCACTGACTACCATGAGCAACAAAAATATGTCTCTTCAGGACAAAATATAACAACCTCTGGATAAGGGAGACGTGCAGTCACTGAACTCGTAAAGGTTTTTTTATTGCTGCTTGTCGTGGTTTGGGCCTGGTCGGCAGCCAACCACCACGCAGCCGCTCTCTCCCCCTTCCCTTCCAGCAATAAGAAGGGACAGAGAGCCAGGCGTGGGGTTCGAGATAGGACTGGGATGGGGAAAAAAATCCCCCTTTATGGGCATGAGCAAAAGGCAGACTCGTTAGGGGAAGAAAAAAAATACGCCATATGGGTGGCAGGGGGGGAGGGTCGCCCTGCCATCTCCCCACAGGATACAGGGGGGTCTCTGCTCCGGCACACCTCCCCCCTCCTTTCTTCCTCCGTTCCTCCACTGACCTTGGTGTTCATGCAGCTGCAGCAACTCCTCCTCACAAGTCCCACTGCACGTCACCACGTCCCTTCTTAAATACGTTATCGCAGAGGCGCAGCTGATGGGCTCAGTTTTGGTGCAGAGGTGGAGCTGACTTGGAGCTAGGGGAGCTTCGAGAAGCTTCTCACAAGGGGCCGCCCCGATAGCCCCCTCCCCTGCCACCAAAAAACTCCACTACTCACTCAAACCCAGGACACTGCTCTTGGTTGGCGTCCTCATAAGCTAACTAGGGAAATACTACCCTGATGGAACTACTATCGGGTAGGTGCAAAGCTCAGTGTAACCACACCCAGGCAGCTGCTTGCCTGTTAAAATTAAAAGGTGCACTGATCAGATTTGCTAAGAGTTTTTAGGATGAGGGAGGATGAGGACTTAACTGAGAGAGGAATAATCAACCATACAACTATAGAACCAGGATCAGTTACTTGCACGGCAACACTTCAGGAAAGAGTCAACAGTAGCATGAAGAAAAGACAAACATTCTACTCAGGTGTATAAACAGGTGGTTAGGAGAGAAAATCTGGAAGAATGGGGTTAGCCTAAAGAAAATAAGAGGGAGGATGATGATAACAGCTTCAAATACAAAATCAGCTGCAAAGAACAGAACAATCTTTTCTCCATGCCCATGAACAATGAATTATGGATTTAAAGCACAGCAAGACTGATTCACATTAAACATGGGAAAAAGGTTCTAGGGTAAAGACATGAACAGGAACAGCATGTCTGGGGGCTGTTCTTCATGAACAGGACAAACTTTTCTGGGAAGTCATTTGCCTTCAATAGGGTCTGGACATGCGCAGAGTGGCTGATCTGAATTTGAGCTTCAGACAATTGAATAGGAAGGACTCTCAAAGCCTTAGCTCTCAAAGTTAATTGTGGAATGAGCAGATCTTACAGAATTTTTACCTAACACCAACAGTGTATGACAATATGTCTCCAGAATTCATGGCTGCCACATACTGCACTAGGTCAAGAAAGGAGATTATATTTCAGAGACACCAGGTCTAAACAGAAACCCAACACTGAGCAGCTTTCTGAAGGATTAGAAGATTTTGAGTGCACCCACAAGAAGCACGGAAGTTCCCTCAATTCAATCATGTGGCACCAAAGCCATAAAGGTGCCTTGACAGCTTCTGATGAGATCCCTCATTTTCCTTTAAATGATCTTTAACACATCTGGCTGTGCTCTGAGCATTTCTACCCAGCCAGAAACTGTAGATCATATATGACTAGAGTATAAAGGGATTAACAGATTTATATACTTTAAGGACAGAAAGAGACATTATTATAACCTAGTCTGATCTTTACCTACAGGAAAGAATCATAAACATAATTGCAAAAAGCACATGCCATTAATATGACACCAAACTAAAAGGTACCTTCTACATGACATCATCAAGAAGTGCATATTTAGAAGAATTCTACAACCTTGACAGTCACATGTTTAATGACTGCTGTTTAACATTATGAAATGCAGATTGCTGTGCCTCATGTAAGAAGAAAAAAGCCATCCTGTTCCTCATTGACCTTCATTGTGGGACCCCCTCCCCCTGCCCCAACTCCAAGCTGCATACTGATTTTCTGAGATACACGGAAAACAATCTGCTGATCAACATTCTTCAGAACAATACTAAATATATTCAGCTTGCCCTAGGAAGATCAATACTAACATCAAATTAAACCCAGATCATGCATTCTACATACACAAACTATCTTCACAAGTGCTTAGCATGGGGTGGGAAATGAGTTTATGGTATTGTGTAGTCACCCACTTCCCCCCACCAACCTGCAAGCAACCAACACTCACTCAGTAAACAGCATCAGGTGGTTCAATAGAAGAAAAATCTTCAAAAACATATGGCAATCACTGCAGTATTTCTATTTTTTAAATAAACTTTAGATTTAAAAGAAAATCATCATCAAATGTTATGCTTTCTTATATCACATTCTTACTGGTTCTTCCACAGGGGACCATTTCTTTCAACAGGCCATCATTCCAAAGTATGATAACAAATATGAGGCAAGGCAGAGAAAAAAAATCAAAGGATTATTCCAACCAGGGTTGCTGTATGAGTCCCATTTCCTCAATTAAAATTACAGTTATTGCTTTCACCTGCTGTCCCTGCAAACACAGACTTTATATGAAATAGTGGTTAGCATCAATAATCCAGTCATCAAATTAGCATGAAATAAAGTATATTTGGGAACAAAAAAAAATTACAGTTTGCAAAATGAGAGACATGACAGAAACAAGCGCAGGGACACAACTCCATGTAAAATGTGATCCCAACTGACTCCTACATTTAATTAAGACTAAATATTGTCATATGGCTTCATATTCATTCATGATGGTTTAAGCCTGGATCATTAAAAAGCTTCCTTTATGGTTATATAGGTATATTTTTGACACCCTATGTGCCATTATACTTAAGTCCATTTCTTGCACTAGTTTTTTTTCATATATATAATTTTTTTTGATTCCTCAGTCCAACAAAGCCAGACAACATCATGTTAGGATTGCCTGGCTATTTCAGAGGTGTAACATTTGTCAGCATTCCTGCTACCTAGCTGAAATTGCCTTTTAAACACTATTCACAGCCTTGCTTGGTGGGATGTTTGCATCTTTTTCCCCATTCATGTCCAAGGGCAGGAATAGGCAATAAGTGCAGTTAAAGCAGTGTTTGGATTTTTCCACAGGTTAAAAATTTAAAATAAAAAAAGCAATAAAACTGCAATTTTCATGCAAGCATTCATTTTGAGGATATCTGATTCTGTATTTCTTTTTGTTAGTGGACTACCAAAAAAGTTTCCACTAAAGCAACTGCATTATTTATAAGACAAATGGAGGTATAATTTCTTAAAAAAACTTACTTCTTTTAGGGAGAGTATTTGCTAAACGCAAAACACTGAAACTCAGTAATAATGTATAAGAAATTTATAACTGAAACAAACATAGGCTTTCAGTAATGAAGCTATGGAATTTTTGACATTTTAATTTTACAAATTAAAATTACAGGAACTTGCAGCTTAGCAAGTGAAATAAAAAACATGTAAAAATGAATAAAGGCTTCTACTGACTTGAGTGGTTTTTAGCTTAATCATCAGGTATTAGAACTGCAGGCTTCTAAAATCAATAATCCAGCTAAATTTAAGAATATTTAAATGACAGCAAGTCACAGCTCAGAAGTTAGAATACCCTGAAAACTCCATTAATGCTAACTTCAAGCAACATTTTGGCTCTGCAAAGAAACACACATCAATGTAATTGTATACTCATTTACATTTGAGACATTGCCAAAGAATGAAGTGGTTCTCCCTCTACTAACTAATTACACGGGGTGCGTATGGCAACTAGGTTTCTGATTTGGATGTTTCTATTGTGTCAAAAATAAGATGAGACAAATCAAAAGGTGGCTTGTTGGGTTGGTTTATTTTTCTGCTTTGCCTATAATGTCAATTTCAGGGATGGTCATTTATACTGAAGGTTCTATATATCCCTGTGACTTCCTTACCTGTCCACTAGAAGGCTCTTGAGATTTCAGGCTTTAAATCAAGATTTAAGATGAATTTACATAGAGAAAAGATAGCACCTTTCAAACCCAGCTGTATCTGAGGAATTGCCACCCCCAAAGGAAATTGCTAGTGCATGAAACAGGTTGAAAGGTTGCAAAACTGACAGTGAAAATTGTAGACCTTGGAGTAAACGTCGTTGTTTCAGTCACAACAGATCAAGTAAACTGTGCAAAAGATACAAATTAATCAAAGTGCTTTTTTTAATTAGTAGTTGACTGCCATATCCTTGCTATCTTACTACTGCAGGACAGATGTGAGGCTCAGTTAAGTAAGAACTAGTACCAGTTGCCTGCCATTTGTTCTTATTGCATGTTAGTTAATCAGCAACAAAGCACGCTACAGAGCTAACAGGTAAGCAGGGGAAACAGTGCCCAAGAAGTGTCCAGTTTATATTATGCTTACTTTACTATCAAGGTCTTAAAAGCATTGACTAATGCAGTTAAAAATCTTGTCACTATTTGTGTAACGTAATGTCAATGGATCAGAAACCTCTGGTTGCAAACCATGATCATCCTTAGAAAGCATGAAAAAGCTCCAAGAGCTTACTCTCACTGGTACCTGATCTTGATCTGATCACACATTAAGCAATAGGATTCATCTCTGTCACATATGCAAAAACACTGTTCTCTCTTTTCCCAAGAATATCTCACACACAAAAAGCATCCCATGTATAAAAACAAGCCCTTGGTAACTTTGAAACTGGGACTCGGGGGCACAGCTCTACTCCAAAAAGTGTTGGTTTAGAAATGGCCTAATTTTTGTTATCCCTCAATGATTGTCTTCCACCTATGAGTCAAAAGATGGGATTTGGCTTGATTCACAGCAGAACACCACATTATCAATAAATGGGAGAGCAAATTACACCAAACCTAAATAAGACAGGTGTTCTTCAAACTAAAATCTGTTATACCTGTATGTATACCTATTTAAGTACACCAATATAACTAAATTTGTAAGGGGTTGAGTTAGGAACTGATTATTCAGTCCTCAGCAATATTTTATAATTGAGATCCTTTCACAAAAGCAGCATTTCCAAATTCTTTACGACACAACCAGGTGCCCAGTATTGGATTCACCAAGTATATCCTAGGCACCCATTTCAAGTAGGGTGTTGACAAATCTTCAGTAAGCATCTTTTATAAACAATCAACCAATACTGTGTACTTAAATTTTCAAAAAGCTTTAAGATTCCAGTCACTAATATTTCCTTAAAATGTCAGCTGTCTGGAGATAAACGAAAGGCCTTTTATAATTTAATTTATTAAAAGAAAGGAATTGTAGGGTATAATTATATGACTACTCCTCTCTGTGGAGGAAGAAGGGCAGTTACCAGGAGGATCACATATGATCCTGCTCACTTCAACATCTTTATAAATGATCTGGGAAAAGGGCTGACTTGTGAAGTGAAGATACAAATTATTCAGGATCATGCAAATACAAGCTGAATGCAAAAAAGTTGCAAAGGCTCCTGCAATACTGATGGGGCTGAGAGAGACTGTAGTGATAAAAGCAGGAGTAGATCAAATTCAACATAAAAAGTGCATAGTCACACACATGAAAAAATAAAATTAACGCTGCATTTATAGTGATGGTCTCTACTGATACCAATTCAAAAAGACATCTTGTCATCCTGAGCCCCTGACAGTTCAGAGCTCCACCAAAGAAGGGTAAATAAAACATTTGCAACTGCTTTAAAAGGAATAGCAATCACCAGTGTCATTTTACTACTGCTTAAGCCATGATATGTTTAATTCTGATCACCCCATACAAAAAACTATGCAAAAGAACTAGAAGAGGTACGGTAACCAGCAAAAAATAAGAGTGATCAGATGTATGGAAAACTATATAGTTTAGTTCTGAAAAAATACAAAAAAAAGAGGAATATGCTAGAAGTTGATAAAGTGTTAAAAGTTACGGAGAAACTAAGCTTGGAATTATTTTCACTGTTTCTTATGAGATAAGCACCTGTGAGTGATCAATGAAATCAGCATACAGCAAGTCTAAAACAAATAAACAGAATGTCTTTTCCACAGAAAGGAAATGTAACTGCAATGAACACTGCTACGGAATGCAGAGGCTAAACAGATAAGAGAGTTTAAAAAGGAATTAGACAAATCCCCAGAAGACAAGTCAATCAGTGTTTTTGAATAAGGTGCTCCAGACACACCCTATAGCTCAAGAGAGACCTTGCTGATTATGAGAACTGGAGATGGAATGCCCCAAAGAAACATAATTTTTCCTTTTTCCATGATGCAGATTCCCTAGTCTGCAACTACACAAGCTACTGAATGAAAGCTCTTTGCTCTTCAGGAGTAAAGAAGGTGGGTTCATACATTGCAAAAGGTATGGGTGCAACCTCTTCAAAATATTAAAGGATCCTGTCAAGAACAGAAATTGTATCATACAATCTTTTAAACAGTTTTTGAGCACTCCAGTTATGCTCACTATGTTGGGAGTTGAAGCTCCCTGAAATCATTTGGAACAGCAGCATGTAGTTCTTATCCATTATTCTGCATTTGCAGCTACAGGTGATTTCTGTTTATCATCTTATTGCATGTACAGAGGAAAGATATAACACAGCCTTCAAGAATGTTTATATATTGGGTTTCTGTGGCAAGCTTTTGACATCCAGGAGGCTACAGGGTTGGCTTCTGTGAGAAGCTTCCCCCATGTCTGACAGAGCCAGTGCAGCCGGCTCCAAGAGGGACTCACTGCTGGCCAAGGCCAAGTCCATCAGCGATGGTGGTAGCGCCGCTGGGGTAACGTATTTAAGAAGGGGGGAAAAAATCCCACAAAACCGTTACAGAACTGCAGCCAGAGAGGGGAGTGAGGGTACGTGAGAGGAACAACCCTGCAGGCACCAAGGGCAGTGAAGGAGGAGGGGGAGGAGGTGCTCCAGGCACCGGAGCAGCCCGCGGGGAAGCCCACGGTGAGGCAGGCCGCGCCCTCGGCCCGTGGGGAAGCCCACGGTGAGGCAGGCCGCGCCCTCAGCCCGTGGGGAAGCCCACGGCGAGGCAGGCCGCACCCTCGGCCTGTGGAGGTTAACGGTGGAACAGTTACCCACCTGCAGCCCGGGGAGGACCCCACGCCAGAGCAGGTGGAGGCACCTGAAGGAGGCTGTGACCCCGTGGGAAGCCCACACTGGAGCAGGCTCCTGGCAGGACCTGTGGGCCCGTGGAGAGAGGAGCCCACAATGGGGCAGGTTTAGTGACAGGGCTTGTGGCCCTGTGAGAGACCCACGCTGGAGCAGTCTGTGCCTGAGGGATGCACCCTGTGGAAAGGACCCACACTAGAGCAGTTCATGAAGAGCTGCAGCCTGTGGGGAGGGACTCATGCTGGAGAATTTCATGGAAGACTGTCTCCTATGGTAGGGACCCCACACCGGGGAAGGGGAGAGTGTGAGGAGGAAGGAGAAGCAGAGACAATGGCTGATGAACTGACTGCACCTCCTGTTCCCCACCCCCCTGCAGTGCTCAGGGGGAGGAAGTAGAGAAAATCAGGAGTCAAGTTGAGCCCAGAAAGGGAGAGGGCGGGGAAGGCGTTTTAAGATTTAGTTTTTATTTCTCATTCCTCTGCTCTGATCTGATTGGTAATAAATTAAATTAATTTCCCCGAGTTGAGTCTGCTTTGCCTGTGGTGGTAATTGGTGAGCGATCTCTCCCTGTTCTTATCTTGATCCCTGAGCAGCTGGGTGGGCACCTAGCCTCCAGCCAGGGTCATCCCACCACAGCTTACAACAACAGGAGCACTGCCACATACTTTAGGATGACTTAATCCAGTAGGTCTGTCCTAAGAAGTGGAGTAGACGCTCATATATGCAATGACTAGGATCTGTTTTGCACACACACACACAAATACACATAATCCTGCAAACACAGTAGAGTTCCTGCATACATAGAACTTCGAGGGTCATATGAAACTGGGACATAAATGCTAGCTTCCACATAAAACATCCAAATTAAACACTTCTGAAATGAGTGCTGCTATGGGTAGGACTATCAGCAACCCCACCCCTCCCATATGTCTGACTCCATTATCTCACAAACTCCCCACAAACGTGAAAGGTAACATCATCTGTATCTAGAATTGAAAGGAACACAAGACTTCAAATTGGCATTTTTAATGGGCATCTTTTGCAGATATGGAGTTACTTAGGGAAGAAGCATGATCTGCATGGTGCAGTAGTCCATCAGGAGTAATCAGTAAGTGGCAACGTAACTACAAGCTGACCTACCTATACGCTTTCACTTATATTTTTGATGTAAGTACACACAATACAATCAAAAAATTTGCCATTGCCAACATTTCTAGGTTCAAGACATGAATGTAAAATAGCTTGGGCAAAAAGAATTAACCACTCCTTAAAACTCAGTGTTCAAAATTTTAAAAAAATCAAACCAAACCAAAACAAAAACAAACAAATGAGGAAGAAATAGATTACAGAGAGCAGAAACAAATATCTGATAGATTTGAAACAGCAGATACATCAGTAACAATGAAATACATAAGTTGGGCCACATGAATAGGCAGCAACGTATTAATTGAGAAGCGAACCCTGGGCTTTCCCCTTAGCCACTACCTACCTATAGCAAACAACTGGTTTTACATCTGGGTTAGCCATGGTGTGCCTGCAGTTTGTCACTGCATCGACAGTTTACAGCTCTTCCACTCTTGTATATATGTGTAAAGTCAGACAGTCCTCCGCTGAACCCTGTGTCAGCATGATAAAGGAGATGGAAGGATGGACATGTGGAAAAGGGAAGAGAGACACAATTATTGACTGTAATTGCATATGCTCAAGAAAAAGCCACATAATAGTTTTTAAAGCTTTTTTTCAATCTCTTTTCTTTCCCTTTGAGGTAGAAGGCACCCAAACAGTTGTATAATCTGGGCAGGTTTCCAGATCCATCTTAAAAACTGATGTGGCACTCTCTATGTTCAGAATGGTCATTCTGCCCATGACAACGCAACTACAAGCACTGAGAATGTACTTTGGGCACCTGTTGGTACTCAGTAAGCCATCTGGAGAACCTGATGACTTGACAGCTACCTCTCTGAATTAAAACAGATGATGTTCACTGACACCTTGGAAACACTTAGCAAGCCATTTTATTTATTTAGCTTTTTATGCATGGCTGGGGATATAGCTGATGTTTGTTCCTCCTCCTTAAATTGAGAATTAATTTGTCTGGCCTAGACACATGCAGTGATGTTTCCAGATCATGTGTCACTTGAAATATATTTTCATTAGTGTGATTCTCACCCAGGAAACTGTTGATTAGTGTATTCAAGCTGTGTGAACAATACACTATTTTCTCTTCCACCGAGTAATTGATGAGAACACTGGAAAGGTGTAGTTTAATCCCCAAACTTTCCTATTAGCTAACTTTGTTCCTCTTACTCTCACATCTTTCCCTGCCAGTTACTACTAAATCTAATTTTTCTCTCTCCATAAGCATATGCCAGGATTTAAGGTGGCAGGGATATCAAGTTAAGATGACATTCTCACAATTCTCAAAATTACTGTGCAGCTGGATTAAAATTTCATTGCTCATGAACTGCACAGTTCATGAAATACACTACTGCAATAATTCTATCTCAATGCAATCAGGTGGTAGAGTCGGCTGAAAATCTTTTGCTAAGGGAGCCTTATGTTGGAACGCTGACTCTACAGTATCTGGACACTCTACAGCACAATGCTGACTCCATGAAAAGCTCTGATATAAATAAGACAAATGATTTCCTGATGCCTTACATTTCCACAACCCCCTGACTAGAGCTAAGCAGCTCTGGCATTGAGCTGAACGATCTCTACAGTTACCAAGCGCCCATCTGGGCATATTCTGGGAAAGGACAAAAATTTCCTCCTGGTTTCCTGTCTACGGGCCAGAAATTCTAGTGGCACAACTCTGGGGTGATAGTGACTCAGAAAAAATTAATAGGGACCTGAAGGATTAGTAATAGTAACAGTTAACAGCAATAAAAATTGCCCAGCAGTATATAAATGGACACACAGAGAAGTGAAAGGAAGCAACGGTGTTTCTAGTAGTTACTGAAAATAGCTGGTTCCATAAACCAGGGAAACAACAGAAAATCTTGGCTCCTCTCAGCCCAATAAGACTTTTGCTATTGACTTTAAGAATTACAAGGTTTGATTTATTTCTTCCATGGTGAAAAAACTTACAGGCATAGATCACCATATGCATCAGTAGTGCAAGTCTCCAGATACACACAGGTGGTAGGCCTTTGCAGGATCTAAACCTTGATAAATGACTAATATACCAGGGACCAGAGTAGGTAGGGGGATTCAACATGGTCCACCTCATACAAGAGTTTTAACTATCACTGGTGTCTGACATGTACCTAGAGTAGCATGAGAGAACCTATTTTGGCAGGTTATATTTTCCTCCAACAGCATGGTTTTCTTTTAGAGTTATTCCTTTCATGTTTCCTGATCTTCAAAAGGTAAACAAAACAGAAGAATTATATCACTGCCGAAGGATTATCTAAATGCTATATCATTCTAGGAGTACAGCTTGGTATTAGTGTTTCCATTCTTGTTTTCCCTGAAGTGTGAATGAAGTTGACCAGGGACAGTGTAGGGCTTTCACTTTCATAATGTACGGGGACAAGTTGCAAGCTGCACAACTTTGGTTCTACATGTTCCAGTCAACGTGGTTTATTTTCCCTACATGTACTCCACCCACCACACTCCGGAAGGAAACACAAGGCAGACACAAATGCTCCCTCCAGTGCTAAGGAAAAGGTTCTCATTCACATTTAGTGAAGGCATGTAGAGCCAAAACTACTTGCATGGCAGAGCTCTAACTCACTACGTTAAAAAGCACTGTCTTGTGCTGTTGCCAGCTGGTTCCACCGGCACAGGTGCTGTCTGGCAGTGAAAACACATGCAGGAAATGTGTGGAAAAAAAAAGAGAACTGGATGAAAGAACATCAGTTAAATAAAAGAAATCAATCTCCCAAACAGCTAAGACTCTTACATTTAAAACACAGCCAGCAGAGTGCATGCACAAACCTAAGGTGTAAATGAAGAGATGGCCTGCAATCTTATTAATTTAAAATTAATTATGGGACAGCAGTAACTGTTTGGTAAACTTTTTTTAACAAAAGATCTCATACTTCAGTATTCCACAGACCAAACTGACAAAACTCTTCTCTAGTAAGATTTGCATAATATTTCAGACTTACACTTCCAGTTCTGCACTGCCAGAAGGAAGAGGAAAATTTTACACCAGTCCTTTTAAGTTATCAAAAAGTCATGAGAAAATAAAAAAAAAAAAAAAGATTTTGTAACATTGCAACATGCTCCCAGTTGAATTAAGCTGCTAGCGTCACATCAGCAGAAATGAACATGAGATACAACAGAAGCATAAGTAGGGAAACTGACTGGTAAGACCTCCATATCAAATTCAGAAAAATTATTTTAACTGCTGCAAATATACATCAACAGCAACAGGATGACAGGGGAAACTTGGACCCACTGCTGAATGGGGCAGGAACGCTGCTGCAAAAAGACATGAAGAAGGTCAAGCTACTCATTGCCTACCTTGCCTTGTCTTTACTGGTAAGATTTGCCTTCAGGAATCCCAGGTCTCTGAGACCAGTGGAAATGTCTGCATCAATGAATACTTAAGGAGAGGCATGCTGGGGAAAATTTAAGCAAATTGGACATACAGAAGTCCATAGGTCCTCACAGGCAGCACCCACGAGTGTTGAGGAGCTGGTCAATGTCACTGTGAGTCAACTCTTATCTTTGAAAGGTGGTAACAATAGGGAGAGGTTCCTGAGACTGGAAGAAAGTAGATGTTACATCTTCAGAAAGGGCATGAAGAAGGATCTGGGGAGCTACAGACTAGTCAGCTTCACCTGGATCCTGGGAAGGCGTTTGAGCAAATGATCCTGGAAGCAATTGTCAAACATAGAAAAGCTAAGGTAATTGGAAATAAGTCAGCAAGGCTTTATGAAGGAGAAATCATGCTCAAGAAACCCAGTAACCTTCTATGATGAGAGGACTGTCTTGGTGGATTAGGGAAGTCCAGTAGATGTTTTTTATCTCAACTTTAGCAAGGCTGTTGACAATTTCTCTCATAGCATCCTTACAGGCAAACTGACGAAGCACAGGGCAGGTAAGTGGCCAGTGAAGTGTGCTGAAAGGTGGTTGAACAGCTGGGCTTAGAGGGTTGTGATCAGCAACAAAAAGCCCAGCTAGAGGCCAGTCACCAGTGGTGTACCACAGTACTTGATACTGGAACTAATTCTGTTTAGTATCTTCTGCAAAGACCTAGACACTGGGACGGAGTGCATCCTCTCAGCAAGTCTGCAGATGACTCAAAACTGGGAGGACCGACTGATACACCAGATTAGTGTTCTGGACATGCTGGAGAAATGAAGAGAGGAATCTCATTAACTTTAATACGGTGAAATACAAAGTCATACACCTGGGGAGGAATAACCTCGGGCACCAGCACAGGCTGGGAGCCAAGCAGCTGGAATGCAAAACAGCTTTGCAGGAAAGGACCCAGGGGTCCTGGTGGATGGCAATTTGAACACAAACCAGCAACGTACCCATGCATAAAAGAAGGCCAACAGCACCCTGGGCTGCATTTGAGTGCTGCCAGCAGGTCAAGGGAGGTGATCATTCCCCACTGCTCAGCACTGGTGAGGCTGCTCTGTTCAGGTCTGGGCTCCCAAACACAAGAAAGAGTTCAACACAGTGGATGGAATCACTGAAGGGGCACAAAAATATTTAAGATGTCAGAGCATATATCAGGAGAGAGTGAGGGAGCTGAGATTGTTTAGCCCGGAGGAGAGAAGGCTCACAGGGGATCTTATCAATGTGTAAAAATACCTGATGAGAAAGCAAGACTCTCCTCTATGGTGCCCTTGACAAGACAAGACAAGAGCCACTCAGCATAAATTGAAAAAAAACCCAAGAAATTCCATTTAAGCATAAGAAAACTCTTGTTTTACTGTAAGTGTGATTGAACAATGGAGCAGGATGCCCAAAAAGATATTCAAAACCCAGCTGGACACAGTCCTGAGCAACCTGGCTTAGCTGACTCTGCTTTGGGCATATGAGGTGGACTGGACTACCTCCAGGGTCCTACCTCCAGGGACCTCCAACCTGCAATTCTGTGGTCACTGAATATCTGTAATAGTGTACATCCTTCTCTGAATTAACCTAGATGAAAAATTTTTATCTGATCTACTCAGAAAGGCCCAAACTCCTTAAAAGCAGAAAAAGAAGTTGTAGGGTCAAAAATAGAGAATGCTTCTGATGCTCTATTGGTAGTTTTGATCAGACTGAAATTTGAGTCCATTAATTTCTTTTAAACACATTTTGAGCATTTAGCTACTAAAGTAGTGAGAGCTCCAAAAATAAATACGACATTTACCCTTACTTAAACTCTTTGCAGTAAAAGATTAAAATAGTCCAAAACCCAGCCCAGGAGGTTGTGTAAGAACTAAAACTGTGAACAGCAACATCTGATTTACAGCTAAATGCAATAAAGTTTAGTCAAAATGCATCTTAAAAGCTGTCAGAGTAGTGCAAGTGTTCCAATTGTAACTTACACGGGTCTATTAATTCTTTCTGCAAGTAAAACATGCTCATGGAAAGTCTACTCTGAGACATCTTCACCTAGATACAGAATAATGAGACAAGCTGCCTTATCCTGTCCCTGTTACATTCTTTTATTAAAATAGGGAAGTATTTTCTACCTTCTGAGTTTTTGCACTTACTGTTCATTTACTTAATGTTTTCATAAACTTCTTGCAATTCCATTGCTGTATACTGTGTGGAAATCAAGAGCTCCCTAAAGCACAGGACTTGCTTGATACCACATTATCTTATTTTCAGCTTAACTTTTATCAAAAATTAGAAAAAAAATAGATCTAACTTTCCCAAGCAGCAACTTTTCCAAAAAAGAAAATAACACTCAGATCTTTTTTTACAAACTTCCAAGCATGAGAGAAGTTTGAAAATCAGCTGTAAAGTTCATTTCCACATTATTTTCCCTTCATTTTATGACCAATTAGCACACTAGACATAATTTACTGGTAAGTCATCACATGACATAGGCATTGAAAATATGAACCCATGGATACATATTGCTGCCTATCAAATACTGACCCGAGTGCACAGCTGAGTTTAAACTCATTAGCAATCTACACTGATGTCACATAAGTCCACAATCATGGACAAATGAGATGAAAATATCAAGGGGCAAGCTGCAAGCCATGGAAGGCAAGCAGAAGTGGGTGCTTATATAGCCTTTCCACAGAGCCAGGCATACGCCAGCAGCAAAAGAACAGTCCAGCTGCTTTCTCATCTGGTGGCCAGTGCCAGACAACAATAAAAATCCTGGTTCCTCACTAGAGGGATCCCAGTGGCACTTGCTGCAAAGGCAGATGGCATCTGTGGGCAGCCTAAACTTCAGCTGCCATTACAGCTTGTGGGCATTAGAAGGCTGAATCTCACGTGCCCCAAGTTAGCAAAGTGAATATGCTGCTCCCTGATGCAGGCACCTCCATACCTGACAAACGCAGCTAGGCAGAAGGTCAGTGTTTAATTATTATTTACTGAATGAGTAATAACAAAATACTTGTTTGTTTAGTATCAGTGAAGATTGTGGATGATTTAGTTTTTAAAATATTCCTCATAACATCCTTTTGATTTTTTTTTTTCTTTTGGTAAGTCTCCTTAATACCACATAGGTACATATTCTAGAAGCACAGATCATCATGAGTCTGAATTTGAGATAATTTTGTGATCCAGTGACTTAAAGCATGGCTCCTCATCTTTAAAAATTAGGACTTTTTCTTAGATGTTTAGATATAGACTTAAAGGTTTAATTTTAGTCAGTTTTCAGCTGTTGCCCACTGTCCCTTGTTCTCTATTGCTTGCAATGATTATCGTGAGGAAACGCAATGATTTATATAGGACAAACTGGTGGCCCAGCAGCACAATTACAGGGCTTTTTCAGCTAATATAGTCTTTTAATGTTAATAATTGACATACAAGATAATTTTTTCCATTCTCATAGTACTATGTATAGTGGATTTGAAGATGAGCTTAGATGAAGGTTAGCCTGTATAAGAAAACAAATCATGTGAATAAGAAACAACATGGAAATAATGTGAGAGATTCAGAGGAATACTATAAAAGAAAAACAATCTTTAGACCTTCATAATTATCAGAACATGAAGAGAAATTAGGTCAGACAAATACATGAAAATGTTATTATATAAAGAGCTTACCACAAATCTAGGAAGGTCAAGCGTGATGTGGTAAAATATGCCTTATAAATCAAAACAAATCGAAAAAGGCTGGAAAACAGTTCAGAAGAAGAGCTGAGGAGGATTTTTTAGTATGAGCAGCACCACCAAAAGCTACTATATAGAGATTTTCTTTTCTCAGATGGAAAGATCATTCATGTTGCTAAGAGGTATTTACAGGGTTAAGCTACGTAGCACTTTGTCACCCTCACAAACAGCATTATACTGGAAGCAGGAAAATGTGCTTTTTGCCTTGTGCCTAATTCAAATCAGTTCTTACAGCAGAGGTACTCGCTTGGAACATGGCCTAATATCCAGCTATATGTAAACTTTGTTATTCCAATATATAAAACTTCCTAAACTTAAAAAATAACAAGTCTCAACATCACTGATTTCTCCTATGATGGGAAGCAGCCTAAAAGACGGCAGTTACCTGCTACTGCTCGGGAACGTGAAACATGTCAATCTCAGAATCAGGGCACAGTGGGCACAGACTAAATGCCAAAGCACAGGTCTCTCACATTTGAGATACGCTGGGTTGTACTAGATATCCACATGGGGCCAATCAATGTGACACAGGACCTATGGGAGCTTTCTGAACTTGTGATTGGAGGCCAAACAGAAAATAAATTACAAAAAAAAAAAAAAAAAAAAAAAAAAAAAGGAACAGAAGTTATAGAGTCAAAAGTGCAAAATTGAAGCACAAACTGAGTATGTTGGATTAGACAGACATGCTTCTCAGAAGGCAAGCCTATACAAGTAACAGAGTACAATACAAAAGGTGTGTGGTTTACTTTTAGAACCTCATCTGTGCTTTTGCACTAATGCAAACTGGTGAAGCTACAATAGGCATGCCTCCTTCTTCCACATCTTTATTTTTTCAGTAAAAGCACACCTGAAGAAGACCTATGCCTGGGTCACATGGAGGATGAATAAATATAAAATAAGTAGGATGAAATTCTCCCAGAGGAAAAAAAAAGGAGTGGAAATGAGCATTATTTCAAATGTGAGTTTTCACAGACATGCAAGTGCATTTTAGAAGTCATTATTGTTAGAAAAAACAACCCAAAGTTCCTACCCTTGAAAGAGATTTACTGATAACATCCGAAAGCCTTACATCTGGCTAAGACTTGGAACAGCTTCATAATGCTGTTTTTCAAGTGGGCATTCTACTGTCATCTCTCAAAAACCCTGCATGCTGTACTGACTTACCAATGGAGTTACAGATCTGACCATATTTTCATACCTAAACTGGAGCGCTCGTCTTGTGAGTGTGGTTGAAAGAACCAAACACAGTTGCCGGTAACCGGACGTGTCATTTAGGCAAGTAGACTTTAGAAGATGGAGGTTGTCAGTCAACACTGCAGAGCAAACACAGATGCTCTTTTCTCAACTCTGTCTCTCCATGATGATAACAGACAGCTGAGGACAAGGCTCTAGGAACACGCACAGATTGAGATGTATTTCTTCCATTAATACTGATGAGATTTGCACAGCTTAAATCTCCATGCCACACACTGAAAATGGGTGTTCTAGTCACGCCGGATTGCTGTATTGGCTAGGGAGAGTATTTTATCTTCCAGGCAGGGTTGGATCCACAGTAGAGAGATCTAACCCTTTGTTCATGCTTCCTGTGTAAAGCCCTCGTTGTCTGACACTAATGTCTTTTGCCAGAGGTCCTAACAATTCATTAGCTATACCAGGTCCAGAAGTGAAGCAAGGCTTGAAAATACATACCTGCATGAAGCCTGGGTTCTAGAGTCAGCAAGAGAGCATTTATCACCTGCTTTTGCCAAAGATTCACATAAGAAGTAATCCCTGAAGAAACAGGGAAAATACTCAGGTCTGAGGATGTCCCCTTTCAAGTTCGCAAGAATAAAATGAACTGATCTGTAAGGTGAAAATAAAACCTCCATTGTCTGTTCAAGAAAAATATTAATAGCATAAAGTAAAATAGACTTCTTTTCCTTGTGGTTGTAGAGTAAGTAAAGATGGTCTGGCTAGCATACAACAGTATTTCAGAAATGCACTTTCTGTTTTGAAAGTCAAAAATAACTTTTTAATTTGTGTGAATTACTCAGAACAGCAAAAGAAAGAAAATCCATCTTAAAAGAAAACAATAAAAAATAGAAAAGAAAAACACTTTATCAGGCAGCTATTTCAGGAAAACTCTTCACAGGATGATTACAAAAGACAATCATTAGAAATGTTGATGCTAAGAATATTAATGCAGCACATGAAATAATATCTCATCATTATTAAACTGTCAGGCAGTTTCCTGGAGAGAAGCTTAAGAAAATGTAGAACTAAATCCATTATTTCCAATGAACATATTACCTTCCTTAAAGCAGTCTTGAAAATTTTGCTAAAAGCCAACACCATGCAGTTACAGACAAATTGGTTTCTTAGTAATAACTGTGCTACCATCCTTAGCCCACAAGGACAGGGAGATGTAATGCAGACACTTGCATTCATGCACGTATCATTTGTTTCATACTAGATCTGATATTGAAGCAATTAGGTGCATGTGCTATCCAAATGAATTAACAAAAGAAGTGAGCAGGGGTGGTAAATCTACAGTTGGATGGTTTGTATCTTTGCATTATGATGGTTGACATGTCTTTAATGTGTGAGATTTCAAAAAAAATCAGTGAAAAATTAAATAAGGGTCTTCATCCAAAATATCTTTTTCTGGAACATGAGCTGAACAACTGCATTTCTCACTAAATATTCTGATTTTTGGCCCAGATTTATCTTTCCTTTCATATGGCATATCTCAGTTACAGTACTTCATACTTTGCAAGCACAGATGTTAGTCAGTCACTAGTCAAGCACAGTATGTGCCTCAACGTCCACTGTATGAGCAAAGATGATAAAAATTGTCCTAAAAGCAACACAGAGTCAACTGCTTAGATCTGCTGATCAAGCCACAATCACTTAAGCATAGATGTGGAAGTCTGTTTACCTAAATTTACCAGAAATTCAGTCCTACTTCCATCATGCTCATAATGTCATCGTATAGAATTGTTTACCGAAATGCATAATCAACACTGTTTTTAAAAATGATATGAGAGTACATTGCAAATGTTTGCCACCTCTGAGATAAAAGCTTTTGTAGTCTTCATATGTATTTTATTTTACCATCAATTATTCTTCCTGTAAGAGGTGTTATCTCATACAAGAGCTCTGAAGCCGATACTTCTAGAAATACCTCATCCACAGATAGGTAGAACTGGCTGTACTCCAAACAGCCACATGATGGGGCTAAGATGGAAGTCCATAGCCAGCGACAGATTGAAGAAACAGGAAAAAATACTTGGACAGGCACTCAAAAAATTGTCACATAGATAGACACCTGTGAAGCAGCAGACAAACACTGAAAAGGAAAAAAGTGACTTCTGGTCTTGTCTGAAAACAGCTTTCAATACTGGCAAAAAAGGACAGAGAAGAACTCCTAAAGAAGAATATCTTCACTGTGAATCCAAGCAATGAGAGGATCCTTCAATTAAAAAAGAATATCACAGAAATGTCCCAATTTATATTTTGTCTAATTATTCACTTATTAGCTATGCAATGAGCCATGATAAGTGTAAACCAGAAATTTATACTGAAGATAATCTGAAGGTAGGGAAGGATTTCAACACTAAGCAGCTCCTTGGTCCCAGCAAGGTCAGCTATGTAACACCATTTTCAAAGATACCAAAATCAGTTACCATCATACCACTAACTGGTATGGTCAGAGCTGGCATTAACATTTTGCACTGGTTTTCTCTTTTCATGATACATTTTCCCCGAAGCACTGGAGATTTCACTGCAGTGTAGAATGTTTCCCATTCGTGTCAGTGACAGCATCCTCTTACAGCTTAATTTTCCCAAGAGGACAACTAAGAGACTAATCAGGTAGATGATGTGCTCAAAGGCAAAAATTGATTGTTGTTATTTGCATTTGACAGTTACCAAAAGTCAGGACAGGATACCTACACAAAAACATAAATATCTTAGAAAACTAGGAAAGTTATTTCCACTTCTCATGTTTCTATAATGATAGATGGATTGTGACTCCTTCACATCCTGGCCAGTTTATCTTCTTTTAATCCTTCAGTATAATGACCTTGAAGGGCTTTACACACCAAATAAACGACAGCACATGTTGCTATTGTTACTGTTCAAAAGGCAGTTAAATAATAAAAATATTGAAAAAAATTTGGGATTTTTTTTTTTCTAACTTTCACTACTTTCACTCAATTTTCTTTGCCGACTTTCCCCTTTTTACTGTTTCTTTTTCTGTTCATTACCTTTGGTTTTCAAAAACTGACAATATTCCTTCTCATCAGTCTCTCATTCCCCCACTTTTTCTCAGTTCTTGTGCTAATTGCTTAGGTTTTCACCTTCACCCTTCATCAACACTCACTCCTTTCCAAAATTTTTATCATGGCCACTCAATTTCTCAGTTTGTATTAGCACCTTCACAACTGAGTCTTATTTTTCTCTGCTCATTCATCTCACCCCTCTTACTCTGTCCTGTCTCTGCCACTAGCTCTCCCTCCTTCCTCTGTATTTGGTAATTGGTCTCAAAAAAGTTGAGCCTCAGAGGAGTTCTCTCCTTACAGAGCACACAATACTGAGGAAGCAGAGAAGCTGAAGGGAAATGGTGACTGCTGAAGCCACTGTCTAGCCTGGCAGTAAAAATCACTTATTTTGAATCCCAGTTACCTTGAACATTAAACCCACAGTTTTCCTGCCTTACCCCTTCATTTCTCTCCCATTTTCCACTTTCATCCTGTCTCTCCATATCTTCAAAGAACAATAATCCAACCCTCTCTTGTCTGGAAACTGAGAGGTGAATACACAAAACAAAGACTTAGCAATATGTCAAGGCTAACATTTCATTTTAAAATAACCACTTAATAAATGTCAGCATTCAGCTCTTGAGGGATATTGTTTCTTTTCAGTCTTAATAAACCTATCATCATCTACCTCAGTTAAAGAAATTGCCAGGCGACAGTATCTTATCAAGGCCACACACTTCTCTCAGATCTTGTGGTGACATAAAATGACCAACATTTAAAAGTGGCAGACTGCACTAATAGCAAAGTTTAACTATTTAATTTTCCTTTATTTTACATACCACAGTAAATCTGGAATAAGTAATTACAATTTGCAGTAATTTGAGTAAAAATGACATGAAAAACAAGCTATGGATAATCCACTGATTGTTGTATCTTGCCCACAGACGTTTTGTAACTGTTCCAGGAATATATATCTAAGCATAACTTCAGAGGAAATATGAGCATTATTCCTTTGTACAGTGTGTATAATATTACAGTAGGGCCTGTCATTAAGAGTTAGAAACAAAGGTCAAACCAAACATACACACTTTTTTATTTTTCTTTTCTTGTTTTTTTCAAGAACAAGCGTGCCTATTTCTGTTAGCCATAGACTAGTCTGAAATGTAGGAAGTTCTGGGTTTCAGTTTTGTCCATGTTCATTCAGTTTTGCCTTTCCAGGTGGTAGCCAGAAATTAGGCAGGAATATGACACTGGGAGACAGAAGGCTTTATTTTTAATACTTTAACCTTAAGCAGATGTAGACAATTCAAACAGCAACAACAGCAAAGAAAAACCACAGAATTCTGAGGCCTCAAATATTAATAGATTTCACCTCAGGCTTAAGATCTCATCTTTTACCCACAGTCTCACAGCTTTTAGTGCATCATCAGCTTGATTGCGTCTGGCAACACAAGCAGAGCAAATCTGACTCTGTCCACAAAACCCTGAACAGAGATGCCTTTGCACATCCCCATAGGAGTAATCAGGAACACGGTCTGGCCTTGTGTGTCTTAATTCATCCCTTAATCATCCTCTGACTTGTCACTCAGGAGTTTCTGTCAGGTTGTTCCCCAAATCCTCCTGCGTATTTGGAAGCCCGGCAGTAAGCGAGATAAATTTTCTAGATGGTGCCTTAATTTCTCAACCGCTGAACATGCATTACTCTTCAGGACCAAACCCATTAGAGCCCAGAGCCCCATTCATTTCTCACAGACAATCAAATAACTTCAGATAGGGCTCTGACTGAAAAGGCTCAAGCTATACTTTTCCAAATCATCTCTCGGTAGCCTCATGCACAGCAGCTTTCATGTTTATGATACACCCACTAGAAGAGACTTTCCCTCTAAAGTCCTTACAAACACTCAGCGCTCAATAAAATAACTGAGTTTATTTCAAGATATTAGCCTTTAAATCCTAGTTAGTTTCACCCATAAAACAATGCAAGGAGCTGCAGCAAAGTATTTCTTTATTATTTTCTCAGATTATTTTTTTTCTCCTATTTATCTTCTTCTATTTTTACATAACTCACTTATCTCACAAAACTCTACTGAAAAAACATATGTAAACATCCCTTTAAGCCGGATAGAATAATACTATAATCAGACTTTACTGCTCTACAATTAAACTATAGGTTGTGATTAACATGCAATTATTCTTTACTGAAAATATATCAATAGATGCGAGATACATCTTTCGTTCCCAATTCAAATTTATTTGCTTATGTTGTGATACTCTTCACAGAATTAGAGGCATGATTCAGTACCTACAAAATTCAGTGGAAAGTCTCTCACTGTTTTTGTTGGATTTTGGCTCATACCCAAACTATGGTTAGCAAAATAGCCAGGTCTTCCTCCTCTTCAGAAAGACCTGATGGAGTAAAAAGTAGAAGAAAAGGGGGGGGGGGGATGGGGGGGGGGGGGGGGGGAGGATTAAAAAAAAAAAAAAGTAGATTTTAACAGTAGCTTGCAGATCAGTTCCCTGCAAAAAGAACACAGTTCACATGTACATGTACAGAAACTACCTGGCAAACTTAAAGATTGCCTAGGAAATGAGAATAGTCAGGAGATTCAAAAAGAAAAAAAAAAAGATGACATAGCATCTCTGAAGAAAAAACGTCAGAGTGGATATCACCATTGATAAGCTAGTATTTATTTTATATCTGGAAGTTAATTTCTGAGTTTTCATGCAACATTTATCTCAGGTTTATTTGTAAACTCACTGCTTTGCCATTGCTTGGGTTGTGTAACTGGCCTGCCAACTGATGACACAGCTGTGTTACTACTCAGTGCCTGAGTGACTTTCCTGGCAGGCAAACAGTGACTAACTAAATAAGAAACACCTACTAATCACTGAAAAATAAAAATTCATATGAAAAATTCTGGAATGGATTCTTAAAAATTTTTATGAACGTATATCATTGGATTATAAATAAGAAGATGCCAAATGTATCTTTTTTTCTCTTATTGTGTCGTTTGTTTTGATTACAAAATTGTGAATGGTTTCTTTTCTGCTCAGCCAGTTCTAGCCAGTACCAAACAAAGTATCAGTAGGATATTTTACATTTCTGTTATATTTCTTCAACACTCCCATTTCCTGATCTTTCCACATTGTTAATCTGAGAAAGTACTACAATTTGCATTTAGCTTCAAATCTCTGAGAGTAAGCCCTTTCACCACTGAATTTTTGCTCAAAACGGAGCTGATGCTAAAATACTGTATGACTACTTATGAGAAGCCTCCACAGCATTTCTGATGTTAATATGCTCACTGAAATGTAATTATATCTGGTGGCAAAACTTTTGATTTTCACAAGTATGGCTCATAAAAAAGAAAAATGTCACTTTTCTGAATGGCCACAAATAAAAAGGATTGTAAAACCAGAAAAGTTAATTATCTGGTTTTAGTTGAAATATTAATTCTACGTTTGCACAAGTATTTTATTCAGCAATTCCTAGCTCAGGTTTCATGATGGACACTAAGAATGTGTGCAGCTCTACACATAAATGAAGTAATAAAAAGCAATCATAAAGACTATTCAGACAATTATAAGAATCCTAAAAGAACTATAGTACGTTATTAAATAATGTAAGTCAACAAGATGCAGTGTTCTTGGGATTAAAAACAACAACTAATAACTTCATGCATAACCAACAGAAGGCTCTAGGAATTTCCAGTGTGTTATTTAACTTGCTTTCTTTTTTCATAGAGTCTATTTGAATGCTATTTTATAGAGGATTTACAGAGATTTCAATGTAATTAGTAATTAGATGGCAGTACAAGGCATAGCAGGAGAGGCTTATGAGCACTGCTCTGCTAGCTTGATGTAACACTTACCCAGAGAGACCTTCTTCAGGGACTAAACAGTAAACCAGACCTTCTCTTTTCCCTTGAGACCACCAACCATGCTAGTCACAGGGGAGATGCATTTTCCTTTGGTAACAGACCAAAATCACACAAACATTTCATTGTAATTAGATGACCAAAGAGCATTTCTTTCTTGAAGCTACAGGGACAAGGGTATTCCAATACAGATTCAAGCCACCTTCTTCAGCACAGAAATAGACTAATTTTGGTATATGAGATTGATAGCATACATAAAATATACTTACATTCTGCCAAAACTATGTTAAGAATTCTTTTAGAAATCTAGTTTATATTAGTTATTTAAAAAAAAACAATTTCTCACATTCCAAGTTACTTATCAGAATTTCAAGTCTGCTCATTTCTTTTCTTTGATATTAATCTAGAAGCAGCTTGCTTCCTTTGAATCAAAAGAGGACAACAACTTCAGAAGCAAGTGAGGGGGGAAAAAGCTATCCTTGTTTGACCTATCCTATTGTGTCCTGTAAAGATTAATTCTATCAATTCTATTAAGTTGTTGTCATATCACACACCATATGACAGTCTTTAATGAGATTTGAATATGGCTTGACATGCTGAGGCATCGCAAGGTAGCGAAGAAATATTTCTAAAGCCCTGCTATTATTTTCAATATGCATGTAGACAAACACACCACTGCTCAGAAAAACAACGCTGCCAAGGAGTTTGGGAGAAGTGTTACCTAAGGCTGGAGATCTGCTCCTCAGCACACAGATGAACTGACCTGCCCACTGAACTCATCTATTCTCCCCCCAAAGTAACTACAGTGCAAGTCATGGCAGGAGAGGCTTCTGCATGCTGCTCTGCCAGCTTGAGGTGACTCCTACCCAGAGAGAACTTCTTCAGGGAAAAAAGTGTCAATCAGAACTTCTCCTTTCCCTTGAGACTGCCAACAACAATGCCAGTCTCAGGGGAGATGCATTTTCTTTGGTAACAGACCAAAAGCACACACACTTTTCAAGGAGGCCGCTGTGTTTCTGTCAGCTGCTTTCTATCACATGACACTGACCTCCACAGCCTTTGGACCAAAGACTCGATTTTCAGGCTTTGAATCTGAGTAACAATAAAGCAACTGTGAGGATATACTGTGTGAGACCTTTATCTGATAGAAACTTGCATTGCACACTGAGGTACCTATGCCACTTCTAGCATGTATGAATGTATTGAGAGTTTTGGTTAAAGAAAAATCAGTTTGTCCATACTTCTTGAGCCATACATGCATACTCCCTGAGCCTATACAAAACAGTCCTGAGATGCCTAGACTGCAAGAGTTCGCATCCCTGTTATGAACATTTTATTTAAAAGACTGTTATTTTACTCAAATCACATAAAAGTCTAGACAGAGATGTACATTGGATTCTGCCTTGGATTTTCATGCAATTCATGGAGAATTCTGGTGACTTCAATACACACTTCACTAAGATGTTTCCCTAAGTAAAAATCTACAGGCTCTGTCACATTAAGAAATTAGGTAGCTGCAACCGTGCCTTTCTGGCATCAATAAATCTGAAGATCATATATAAAACTACATTAAATCAGGATATAAATACTATACCTCATCAGAAGAGGAAAATAATGTTTCTGATGTTGGAAAAAGGGTGAACAACTGCTTTCATAACCTCACGAAGCTTCCAATGGACTACCTGCATGTTACAGGCTTTAGTCCTTTGCTTGATCATGTACTAGGTCTCCTGTGAAGGTCAATCAACCACTGCAACCTGGTTAATTTTTCAGGATATCTATTTACTTTCACGCACAGCACCATGCTATTAAAGCACAAAACTGAGAGTGATAGTTAAAGGTTGAAGGACATTTGGTGGAAATCAGATCTGGAATCCCTTTTAAGTTAAGGCTGCAGAAGTTCTCAAACTTGAAACCTAAGGAAAAGGAAGAAAACTTCCCCTAGAGTTTAAACCCAGCTGGATGAATATCCAGTTTAATACCTGAATATCTAGTATTTGTAACATGCAGAACTCCAAATATAAAAGAATGGAAATGGAATCGAAAATAAGAAAGTTCACCAGGGAAAACTCTGAATAAGAAATCAGAAAAGGCAAGAACTAAATGGAAACATCCAAAACCCAAACTGAATTAGACCATATTAAGGAGATTAAAGTGAAAAAACAAAAAGCCATTAGTGGATTACTAACAGAATCAATCTCAGGGGAAATTTTGCTCCATACTTTCATTAATGATGTTAGTCCAAAAAGCAGGCATGTAATACCCACTGACATGAAGATGTGTGGCATCATCAGTGAGCAAGGAGAGCAACTGGAATATTGTATAAGGCTTAGAAGAAAGTCTCCTTCAAATTGCTCAATCATGGAAATGTCTGGTAATAATAAGTAAAGACTTAAATTTATCAAGCCATCAACCATTATGACTTTGGCCCACCAGCACGATACTATAAAACAGGCAAATAAGACAACAGCAGTGCAACCACAGAGATCGTACCAATAAAAACAGGAAAGTACTTATGCTATGGGTGAGATCTGATCCAAAGTACTGTTCTGGTCACACATTCTCAAAATGCTGAATCTAAGCCAGACTTGTCTTTATAAGAGTGATAATTTATTTCTAATTAGGGTGCAGTAACTCAGTGAGTGTTGACAGAAATGGTGCATTACTAAGTAATTGATAGACTCTGTATAGTTTCAAAACTGCCTTTTGAAAAGCAGAGGGAAAAATTAATATAAAGCATTCAAATATTTTAAGCTCTCACAAGAACTTACACAAATGCTCTTCCCAGCCAGCATGGCAAGATGTTTTACTGAATTCACAGTTGGCTCCTTTGGCCAAAGATGGCTAACTTATAATAATTAGGGCAAAAACAGTATGACTGCTGTTTAAGTGAGTCATTAAGGACAACCAATTGATAGGTTTTATTATATTTTTGGTTTGTATTTTCCTGCTTATGAAGTTGAAGATCTTGGGGTGCCAGTAAGATATCTCTTAGAGTTAAATATCTTTAAGAGAGTGAATATTTCAGAGAAGAAAACCAAAATCTTTTCAACCCTTAGCATTAACAACAGAGTAGACAATATATGAAGGAAGGAATGGCCACTAAAGCAAAACTATGCAAGCTATTAAAACACTATTTATAGACCTAGATAAAGAACAGCAATGCATCTTTCACAAAAAAATTCAAACTCTAGTTTGCATTTTGATTTGGAACAAAGACCTACGGTACTGAAAATAAAAAATAAAATAAAAAAAAAAAATCAGGAAGAAAAGCCAGTATCATTCTCCATAAAGGAAACAAAAAGAAGTTTTGGACAGAATCAAAAATTATAATTTGAACCATTTCAGAATGTTTCATTTGGCCTGGTAATGCTAAAAATGGAGATCTAGCATACATGAGGACCGCATCTAAGGCCAGCATTTTTGGGACTCATCTAATAAAGACACTAAGGAACCAGATTTGGGGTTTTAGTCTTGTATTCCTTAGTGTTTTGTATTCCAGTACTATGACAGCTCCTGAGGCCAACTTTCCCACCCTCCAGCCAGAGGGATCCTGTCCTATTGCACTGAGAGTGTGACTCAGTGTACCACAAGAGAGAAAACAGAGCTATGAAGCACTGCTGAGGAGTAAGAGGAGGTAAGGGCTCAATCTGGGTTGATTCATGGACAGGGCATCACAGAAAAGTACTAATGAGTGCTTTCAAAGTCAGTGGAGGAGCCTGAAGTGATAGGTTCAAGCTACCATCCAGCTCCAAAGCTAATTCAGTGTTTAGAGATCAACCTGCTGGCCACAGAAGATGATAAATATTAAAATCCAGTTGCTAATTTTACACAGACAAAAAAGCACTACACAGATGTAATAAGATATTGGGAATCTGGAGTTCTTGCTACATCTTGGATTACTGGCATTTACCAACATGTCGCTTGTTCATGCTTAGCATCTCCTCTTCCTGTTCCCTCCTGTCCAGGGAAGAACTGTTCCTAACTCTCCTTCCTTGCTTGAGCAGACAAAGATGGGGACCTAAAGACACCTTGTTCTGAAGTCATCATTTGCTCTAAAGAAAGGTTCTTCCTTTGAAATGCTTTGGGTGACCTAGGGCAATCCTCAGGGTGCATTCTGGGGAAGATAATACTAATCTGTTGCAATTTTATGCTTTTCATACTCCATGGCAGTAGGCACTGTTCTGGCCAGGCTGCAACTGCCTGCAGTGATTTAAGAAACATTCCAAACAGGCACTGTCTAGTGGGAAAAACACATGTGAAAAACCCTCTTGACACAACGCTGTGAGAAGAATCCCTTTCAGTTGCACCTTAACAAACAAGGATTGATCAGCTGAACCTCTGCCCCTGTCCCCACACCACAGTGTCTTCTACTGTTCCTTCCCTGTCTCCGACACTGCAGCAGCAGTGCAATGTCTCCTCCCAAAGGTAGGACATGTACCCACATTCAGCGCTAGAGAAATTTTGCTCTCCACTGCTGCAGCACCTCTAATTATATCAACACCTGATAGCAGTGATATCTTGATTACTTATGAGTGAAGACTTACACAGAAGTCTCTTCCTCTGCTCCTCTTACTCCTGCCTCCTTGTTCCTTGCTGAACAAAGCACAGGCACTTAGAGTTAGGGAGTTAACTGACACCAAGTAGCAGTCCTTCCACTGAGGACTCTCATGTGAAACTCTGCAGAAAAGCACTCAGTGAGATTTCCACCAGGAATTTCTTTAGTGTTGTTGTTTTCTCAATATAGTGACGCTGTTGGGAGGGGCGCGTGGTGTCTCAGGTTTCTCCCTAACAGACCACAAAACAGGGCTACTTAATTTCCAGATCAGCTTCCCTCACCACTTTTGGATCCTCACTGTGCCACAGCATGTCACTTAGCCTGTTAAGAGGAAGTGGTGTGAGAAGGAAGCAACTGAAAAGCCACTGCGTAAAAGTATATTGATATTCTAATATCCATAGTTCTTAAGCCATGTATGCAGAATGTCTTCTCAGAAAAAGTTGCAGTATCTTGCTTATAGTTGTTTTACAGTATGATGTGAGATCAATCTTCCACATTTCCTGGTCCACTTTCCAACTATTCCAGCAAGGCCGTACTGCTCTTTTCAAAGCAGCACAGAGATTTGATACTCCCAAAACAGTAAAGTAAAGCAACAAGCTGTCTGATGTCATTATTTTAATTACAGCAGAAAGAAAACGTTTCTCAAGAAAATGGGGACATAAAGCCTCCACTCTTGTGTACTTTGCAGACAATGTCACTGCCTTAGGCTACATGTGACCACGTCCTTTCCCTTTCAGATAGGCTCAGTAGGGATTGGAAACAAAATCATAGAGCATACGTGGAATTAATTTCTGTTCTTTAGTAGTCTGTAACAGTTTAGGTGCCCCCTCTGTCTCTCCCTATCTAAGCTTTGTGTCTCTTACAGCTCCTGCCGCTGTTTTCAGTATGGCCCAGTGTGCTCTCAAGTGTAGTCTCCTCCTTTTTTCAGTTATAACCAGCCTCTGACTTCTGGGCTGCAGCAGAGACTGCTCCTTCACATGTACTGCTGATTCTAAGTACTGTCGCCATTACCAAATCAGAAGTGACCCCACCTCCAGGAGTGATTATGTTCAGGCCCTTCACAGAAGGAAAGCAGGAGTGACGACTGCCCCGATAGGCACATCCAGCAGACGTGGAAAAAGCAAACCCAAGGGCAGTCACTACCAAATCCTTTCCAGTCTGACAGCAGTGTACCCACCAGAGGCCAGTACCCGCATTAGCAGCATCCTAATGAGGTACCACAGCAACCAACAGCAGGCTAAGCAATTCCTCACTTTCTTCCCCCACGCCTGCCTCCCCTTTCTGCTGCCCTGACCAGCTATGCTTCTGGGGCTGCATTTCTTTCAACAGGACTACCCTCATCAAACATCAAATCTGCTCACTCTTCCTCATCCACATCTCCCTCATCTCACTTCCCAGCCCTCATCCTGCGGAGGCTGCACAGCTACTTCTTTTCTGTGTGAACCAGAGCTAGTGTTTATCCCTCCCTTTCTAAAGGGATCCACTGAGGGAACTTGCTTTAGAGTACCCTGCTGCCTCAGCCTTTTTCCAGTGCTAGAAAGCAGGGTCCATTTGCCGTGGCTTATTCTACAGGTATCATTCAGATATTTTCCCTGACATTCTGCTTTCAAGATTCCTTTTTCATCTCACAGAATGAAGGTAGAAGGATTTCTGCAGTGAAATAAATCAATAAATAATTACTGCTTCATATAGCAGCGCACCATGAACCACTAGCACAGCTACTCGGATGAGACAGATAAGTACCAATGATGTTGGAAGAATCCTGCCTTGATAGCCCTCAGCCTGCTAAATATATGTCATCAAAGAGCAAGAAGCATCTGTCTGTTGCTTCAAGCCAAGTCACACAGAATGAGGACACCTTGCAAAGCAATACATGTTCATCCAAGGAAAGAGATGCAGTAAAAGGGCAAAACAGAAGTTATATTAACTTTTTAAAAAGGCTGTGTCAACACAAAAGACTGCGTCAAATTCAAACTCTGTCCTTAGGCCCTGGCTGTTGGCTTTCCATACAAAGAGCCCTTAGAACCAAACCTTGGTCAGACAGAACCCACTGCGACCCCAAAAACTTATTCCAAAAACTTGGGTTTGAGGCTGAGCCTTCTAACTGCAAAAGACTTGGAATTCACCCACTTGCTGCAGGACATTATAGGTCCAACTGGACAAATCCCTCAACTTTCTATCAGCAGATATACATCTAGCATCATAAAACACGGTATTTCCAGTATCAAATCAAACTAAAGTGAGAAATTTGTAAGTGAAGTAAGATCAAAGCATGCAAGCACAAAGGAAATCATAAATATTCCCCAACTAAAAGCAGGATCAACAACATCATTCTTCACTGAAGACTGTAGGATCTACCCTTAAAAAACCTCTACAGACAGAAGTTTAACACCTTACCCATGCAAACTACACTAGTGTTGGCTTTCCTATCAGGTAGCTTGTCCTAATACTCAATTTTCTTTGCTGCAAGTACTTGAATCTGAACAACTGATTATTTCCCTCCCCTATGTGCTTCCTCTTACGTACTAAACTACGTTGTTTTCTCCTTTTTCTTTTTACCTAGAAAATTTGTACTTCTTCACAACTCTCATTGTCTCTCTCGGCTTTTTCCAAATATACTTGCCATAATTTGCCAAATCTGGTAGCTCAATACAGTCAAGGCTGCTGCAGTTCCATATCCCCTGGCCCAGCCCGCAGGGAGGTGGTGCACATACTCCGAATAGACAGACACACAACGCATCTGTACACACACATGCGGCTGGCCACACAGGTACATGGACATCAAGCACAGCACTCACAGAAACAAAGAGCACCAATGTCTTAATCTTGTTCCCCTCTCTGGATGGTATGAATGAAGGCTCATTAGTGGAAAATAGATGTGTATATAGACACATATATACACAATATGTGTCTCTCCAGTAACTGGATCTAGGCATCCAGTCTGTCTTGGTTCCCCGGCCTCCCAGCTGCCTCACTCACAGACACAAACGTACACAACCAGGTCTCTACGGTTGCTGATCCAAGACTTATGACCTTTCCTGAAACCATATGCCAGAGGCCACACACTCTTCAGTAGTTGACTTGGACCTCCTGGTCCCTCTGGTAGTCAACTCACAGACCACTCAAGCCTCTCCAGACTCAAGTCCAATCCAACATGTGACTCCCAAGCTTCCATACTACCTATCGGCTAGTCAGGTTTAATGTCTGCTGGTGATTACACACTGACATATACATACGTCCACACAGTATGGACAGACTTGGATCACTGGCACCACAAACACACAGGCTCCTATGACCCGTGGTCCAACTCAACTCTCTGGCACTTAAACCTCCACAGACAAAAGTGCACTGAGGATAGAGAGCCCTCATCCCCCAGGAAAATATTTAAAACCAGAGTTGAACAGGAAGATGGTACAGATTGCACTGATCAGGCTCAGGGCACAGCTAGGCAAGTGCACTGATCAGCAACCTGTTTATACCCAACAGGTTCATTTTATTATCCTCTTATCTCTCAATTTCCCCAAGCTTCTTCCTCCCAAAACCACCAAGATTCCTCCCTTTCTCCACTTTTGGTTCCTTTCCTAAACATCCCCTTGTAAGACATGTTCAATGCCGAGATGCCCTTCCCCCATATCCCATAACAAGGCCCTGTATTAGCACAGTGATGATTTAACAACAAATCAAAATTTATTAATAACTAACAGCACTTGATCATTAACTGGTTTGAATATGTACAAAATAATTCAGGAAAATGTTATAATTAAAAATAGCGACTTATCTACAGATTCTAAGATGACAAGATTCACTCTAACTTACTATATGGTATCTTAAATCAATACATATATGCTTGCGCATACACAAACACAAAACATGCAAACACACACGAGACAAAAGTATTTGGAAACAGTAGAATGAAATATATACCTACACACACCAATAGGCAGAGAAAGAGTAAGAGAAGCTAGCTCAAAGTAAAAGTTCCCTCCTCGAGTTTATAGCAAATCCTCCCAATGCCTGGCATTCCTCAACAGGCGATAACTGAGACTCGAGTGGGTTGACTTGGCCCCGGCCTTTCGTCAGCTCTGGCAACAGCCGACACCTTCAGGTTTTTGATACCCGAGAGGTGTCCCAGCTCAGGGGAGCCGCTGGTCACAGGCCCGCTGGGATCCAGGAGAGCTCAAAAGGGTCTCACTTGGAGTGGCAATTTATAGGGTCCAAGATAATTGACTTCTGTCATGTATTTTCACTCAGGCCCAGCTCAAACAATTAAAGATTCTGGGGTCTTCCAGCAGTTGCACAAGAATTTGATGAATGTGCAACTCTGTTAGTGTTCTCATTTGGTCACATCCCAGGTACAGGTGTGCCAGGCTGTTAGGAGATGATGGGCTGTTATAACCATTCCTGAGTGACAGGGAGGGACAGGAGCCAGGCTCCCTAAAGGGGCACCTTAACGTTCTGATTCACTGCCATTAGCAGTCCTTATCCCTCCAGGCTGACATATAGCCTGGGGGAGGCGGGCGGAATCAGATTTAGCACCAAGCAGCCTAAGGGGTGAGAATTGCACTGACACAGGCCCACACCTCCTAAACATGAACTCCCTTCAGTCCTCTGAAGGAGCTCTGGAGAACCTGTCCCACTGACTCATCTTGAGGGGTTTCACCCCGGAACAGGGGGCTGATGGCTCCTCTGTGACAGCCTCGGGAAGAGCCAGGCAGGCGACGGTGCCTCTGGCTGCGTTACTGGGGTTCCCTTGCCTGTCACTGTGTTTGTGTGCTCCTTCGTGTGTGCGTGCGAGCAAGTGCACGTGTGTGTGTGTGTTATGATGAGTCTTTAACTCCACAACCCAACATGCTTTTCTTGCATAGCAATGCCTAAAACTGAAAACAGTTCTGCCACTGAGGCTTCACAGACAGCAAACTCAGTGGGCAGTTGAATGGTCTTACTAACACGAACGCGGTCTTGCTTCTCCCTTTCCCTTTCTGCAACACCTTAATCACAGTTCAGCTTGTGATTCACCACTTCTTGCATCCATTTTGGAAGAGCTGCTACCTAGCTACCCTTCATTTACACAACTGATTAATCCTATTTTATCAGGAAACTTTGTGCAGACCTTTATGGATTTCACCATATATTTTAGGACAATTCTGTAAGTTGTCAATGTCACCTTGAATTCTAATGCTTTCTTCCAGCATACTTCTTTCTGAGAGGCATAATCTGTGAATTTAGTAAACAGACTCTCTTTTCCAGTATCCAACTTGTAACTTAAAATATTAAGCAGCACCGGTCCTAAGAAAGGCCTCTGTATAACTCAATGTACACCTGCTATTTAGCAGGGAGTCTCTATAAAACTCACTACCCTGATAGCTAGGTTTCCACTTGTGACTCAGTCTATCAGGGTCTGTTTCTGTGTTCTTACTTCATGCACATAGTTTATAATTTGGCCTAGTTTCCCTTGTTGTGTACTACATTTTCTTTCCTCTAGAGTGCCAGAGTTTGAGTTAGCACCCTTAATATACTTTAGGGAAGTGTCAGCTACTCTGAACTCCATTTACCCATGTGCTTGCTTCTTAGAGGAATAAATTTATCTTTTTTAAAATTTGTTAAAGTTTAAGTCTATTGGGTTGGGCTTTTTTTGTGCATTGGTTTATTTATTTAATGTTCTTCCACCTGCCTTTTCTAAGAATAGATTTTTAATTGTCTACTTCAAAATGTAAGAGTAAGCCCAAAATTAGTAATTAGTCAATCACACAAAGGCCTGGAGACTATCTCCAACTTCTCTATGAGAAAATTCTCACCAACAACTGGCAAAAAAAATTGCTGTAGGCTGTATCCTTTCCAAACACTCTAGCTGAAGTCCCCCATCACTACAAAACTGCTTTGGCTGATTGGTCTGAAGTATCACCTTCTGATCTCCCTTGACTAGTGCTCTGTATGAAACTATAAATATGCTTTCTTTGTCCTTTTCCCCATCCCCCGCCCCAGAGGAAGGAAACCTTCCCTCTTCCTCTAACTCAGAGCAATCATCACAGAAGGCAACACCTCTTCCTGCTGTTCCTCTTTCCTGAACAAATGGTAGCGTTTAAAAAGAGCTCTTCTATACCTTAAATTCAAATTTTGCGACCAGCCAAATAACTTTGATAAGTACACAGATTTCAACCAATTGTCAAATCTTAAAGTAAAAACTATGAGCATTAACTTCACAGCAAATTTCGCAGTGCTACAAGTACTTCTGCTGCATTGAAAATCTACAGATACACAGAATCAAATTTGCAACCATCAAAAGTTCAAGGATTTGACAAAAAAGGCCGAAGTCAGCAGAAATCTTTCATTTAAGATCTTTTCTCAGTTGGATCTTGCCTTGAGATTACACCTAAACCCAATTAGCTCATAAAATATTCTCCAGGATGAGAGCTGAATGTATGTATGTGGCACTATCCATATCTATGAAAGTAAAATACAGAACAGAGCGTGCAGGGCAATAAGTCCTTAAATTCACCATTTCAGGTGTTGGACTATACCTGTCTGGGATATTTCAAATGGGACACTCAAATTCATTGTGTCAATTCAGGTGTCTCTTCTAAGAAACAGAAGTTAGGTCTTATATGGAGATTTGACCCAAAATCCCCTTAAGGCAGGAAGAACTGAGTGAAATTCCAGCTGCTGAAAGAGGATGCCCACTGAAGAGGGGGGGAGAAAAGGGAAGAGTGGGAATGAGCTGACGGTGAACAAGGAGTTAGCAAGAAGAAAGAAGAATGAATGCACAGGATAAAAGCACCCATAATCAAATGAAAATATAAAAATGTATCACCTTGCTAATTATTTGGAATACTATTTCTACACTTCCATTATTTAACAACCTCTGTCTGTGAACAGAGACTGAACATAAATAATTAAAAAGGGAAAATTGGAAATGTGGCAACAGATGTTTCAGCAGAAACTCTGTCAGTTACATGATGACAAAACAGCTGTTTGAGCAATTTCTAAGTTAGCTTAGTTTACGTAAAATCAGATGTTACCAGAGGCATTGATTAGAAGATGATACTACCATTCAAAATATTAAAAAAAAACAAAAAACAAAAAACAAAAAACAAAATAAAGCCTATAAAATATTTCAGATCTATTTTATTTAAAGACTTAACTATTCAGACTTTAAAGTAAATACTAAGGCTAAAAATTCAGTATCATTCCATGTGGGAATGGACCTAGCTGACAATAAGCAATAGTCCGTTCTATCAAATAATCGTGTGTGTTGTTGTGCTTTGAGCTCAGAGGGTAACTGAGTACCACGCAGCTGCCCACTCCCCTCCTCCTCCTCAGTGCTGAGGAGAAAATAAACAATGGCTTCGGATTTGAGATAGGACAGGGAGGGATGAATCACGCATTACAGTCACAGACAAAAGGCAGAGTTGTTAGGGGAAGAAAAAAAAGAACATACATTTATTACAGACACTAACAACACTTAACAGAGTAGGACAGTGAGAAGCATTGCCACATCTTGAGAACACCTTCCCCCCACCCCTCCCTTCTTCCCGGGCTCAGCTCTGCTCCCGATATCTCTACCTCCTCCCCCAGCGGCGCAGGGGCAGGGAATGGGGAGTGCAAGCAGTGCTGCCACTTCTTCCACCTTTAGTGGGGGGAGCTTTTGGAATTTCCTCCACCTGCTCCAGTGTGGTCCCCCTCTCACAGGACACAGTCCTCCACAAACTTTTCTCTGACTTGAGTCCCTCCCACAGAATGCAGCCTTGCCCAAGCTGCTCTGGCGTGGGACGCCCTCACAATTCTCCCAGAGCCAAGCTACAACAGCAGGGGCTGCTTCTTCCCACAGGATCCCAACTGCCTTCAGGTGCAGACACCTTAATTGGTCATGTGGGGCCCCCCACAGGCCATAAATCAGTGTCTGCTCCACCGTAGATCTCCATGGGTGGCAGGGGGGGGCTGCCCTGCCGTCTCACCACAGGTTACAGGGGGGTCTCTGCCCCAGCACACCTCCCCCCTCCTTTCTTCCTCCGTCCCTCCACTGACCTTGGTGTTCATGCAGCTGCAGCAACTCCTCCTCACCAGTCCCACTGCCCGTCACCACGTCCCTTCTTAAATACGTTATCGCAGAGGCGCAGCTGATGGGCTCAGTTTTGGTGCAGAGGTGGAGCTGCCTTGGAGCTGGGGGAGCTTTGAGAAGCTTCTCACAGGGGGCCACCCCGATAGCCCCCTCCCCTGCCACCAAAAAACTCCACCACTCACTCAAACCCAGGACACATGTGTATGATGGTGAATCATCGTAATGATGATAAACAGTTTCATGTATAACTTTCATCAATTAGCAGTACTTCAGTTTACAAGGACTTGTAAACAGGACCTCTCTCATGATTCTTCTTGTGTAAAGCAGTCAGTCTAACTAAACTAACAATGGTTGAGCAAATACGTAAAATGTAATAGGATTCCAATGTGGAAGGTGAGGCTCACGCTGGTTATAAAATCCACAATCTGCAAGTTTTTAGTGGTATTGAAACAGCCACATAGAACTGAGTCAATCTGACTCAGACTTAGTGCCACCCACCCATCACAAAATCTGCCGCCTTTGTTTTATTTCTTCACTAAAAGGAGGGATAAGGACATCAACATTTTACAGTTAACACAGAAAATGGTGTTTAGCACTTTGCTCATCTGAGACTAAGTATTAAACGTGGATCACATGTTGCTTTTGTGACTGATGTATGCCTAAATAAAAATCCGTCAATATACTAACAATGCCAACTATCATGTATTTTAGTGTTGAGAACACTGGTAACTTTTACTTTTACAGAGATAATTAACATAATCCTGTGTAGCTCAGGAATATATTAAAGCACAGCAGAAAAGGGAAAAAACATTTTCTGTTGTTGTTCAAACAGTACAACTAAAACCAAAACCAGCCTCAATTAGTATTGTTCTGTAGCCAGAAAAATCAAGCATCTAGAGTGTAAATTAGGAGGATGCCATGAAACCTAAATGGATCCAAATATGATCTGACATTCTGGTTACAGAATTAAATATATCAGAATACAGGCAGTTATTTTAGTTTTCCTGACTGCATAAACAAAGGTCTCTCTGTCACAGTACTGGCAGTGAGAAATTCCCTGAGCTTTGCTGAGGAAGCGGGAAGTTCATACAGTCCCATGTTCCAGGTAACATGCATATGGTTATTTGTACAATACACCACTATTAAAGTACACAACAATAAAACAAGATCTCTAGTAATGTTATTTTCAGGATTTGGGGAAAAAAAGAGGTGCTTTTCAGTACAAAATCTCTGGCTAAACAAGTATAATTTCTGCAAATTTACAGTCAGCTTGAGCACAAGCCAATCCTTCCCTTTGTTATTTAAAAACACAAAATGTATAAAATATTAAAAATGTTGCTTGAATTTGGAGGCAGGAGCAGAGGACAGTGAGATCAGGCCACTATCTGAACTACTGTCTGTATCAACATCCTGTCACTATCATGTTTTTGGTGTTTTTCCTTCCAGAGAGTCACCTATTTCTGCAAATAAAAAAGAACAAGGACAAAGGGTGGGGAAAAAAAAGGATGTTCAGAAAGCTGGTGTTAAAAATAATGAAAAGGGATGGCATGGGCAATAGAAATCTCTCACCTTTCAAAAATAACTGAACAATGTTAGAACGAGAGTAGGGCGTGATGTGCTCTCTCAGCAGACTTTCATACATCTCCAATCATGAAGTGCTCACTGACCCATGAACATAGCTTGATAGTTTATGGCTTATGCCATCAACAACCTATCTAAAAAATCCAGTTTCCTCCAAGTTCTGTGAATAAATCTTTTTTTTTTTTTTTTTTTTCAATGAGGGAAAAAAAAATACTTAGGAAGCATTTATATTTTACAGAAAGTGGGTTTGTATATTCAATGTTGAGCCTTCCAAAATTGTTCTCTCTGAAAAATTAGAAATTAGCCACTAAACAAATTATCTTGTTAGATTTACTGGATGCACACTGGGACCTCTCAACCAAGATATTAGATGCAGGTAGAGATTTAAAAGTCAATTCCTAGCCAACTTCTGTTGTTAAGAGAGATTAATTTTTTTCCAGACACCTGAGTTTGATATAATACATGGCTAAAGCTCTAATGAAGGCAACAGAGCTGCTGCTGACACATCACTTGAAGAATCTGACAAAGATGATGACTGGTCTGATATTTTTGGTCTAGATTATAGCTCAATGGATGACTGGATTTTTTTCAATTCAGTGGCCAAAATAGTGAAAATGTGTTTCAGGCAAAGCCAAAAGTAAGATTTGACATAATACTTCGCGCTTGAAACCGTACTTTTTGATAAGTTCAGAGAAAAAAATATTTTGTTACATTTTCAAAAGTGAAGGGCTAGGTGAACAAAGAGATACACCTGCACACCTAAGAGCTGTGTCTAAAACTTTCAAACAAGAGAGCTATAATGTTCTTTCTACTTTATGAACACCTGGTTAGATGACTTCTCTGGAGAGCAGTCTTCAAATCTCCCCTGTGCACCTTCAGAGCACTTCCACAAACTTTAAAAAAAGCTACTCTGGTGCAGACTTGTGTCCATTCCCTTTTAAACAGTTTCACTTTATGGCATCTGCCTAAATAATCACTGGAATACAGACTGGAACCCAGATCTTCCTGCCTACACAGACAATTATTCTCATGTTATGTCCTGGAGTATAAGAATGTAATTACTAACACAGAACAGCTTCAGCAGGAAAGGACAGGGAAAATCCATTCAAAACTCTCTTTGTTCATTATTTATCTATCTTCTTAGACACAGAAGACTACTTAGTAAATTTTGTGAGTGAAACAAACTTCTGAAAAGGATCAGCTACCTCCTCCAAACTGCTTTTATAAATGCTGCTGCATCCCCAATGAATCCAGACTGAGAAATATTTTTGATATATTTCAGCAAATGTTATTGTGGAACCACTTTTTAAATTAAATGTCCAAAAGTATTCATCCAATTCTGCAATAGTCACAAAGGTTTCACATTGACTAAAATTGCAGTTTTCACTGAATAAAACTATTCACTTGGAAAATAATACTCACCTTGTTAAGATATCATGAATCGGCTGAAAAAAATGGAAATCCTGCAAAAGAGATGCTATCAGGAAGCTTATAAAAGACTAAAGAACAGAGTAGACTGACATCAAAAGGAACAGAGATGAAGATTAAAAATACCAAGTTGTATAGCCAGGAGGCCAAGCATAATACCAAAGGGGAAAATCAAATCAAAACAAAACAACAACAACAACAAAACACCAAACAAACAAACAAAAAAAACTCACCCAAAAACACCAGTCCAGAATCAGTAGGAAAAAATTAAAAGAAGCTGAAAGCCAGAAGGAAGAAAAGAAGTCTAAAATAACAGAAGAAAATGAAACACAAAAGGGAATACACTGAATTTGAAACAAAATCATGTTCTCAGATGATCCAGAGTTTCAAGTCATGTAATCTGCTACCACTGTGAAGTAAATGGTTGCAGTTGATAGACTGTACGAAAACTAAGTATTTCAAAGGAAAAGCATAACAAGATACTGTAGACTCAGGGAAAGGCTTATTTTTGCTTTTGTCTTTTTACATACTTTTAGTTTAATGAAAGCACTTGTGACAAAGTAATTAGGAATACTTAACTATTCAGTAATACATGATGTCAGTATCACTGCTATGTAGCACTATAACTAGAGCTAGCCATAATACTCCAATTGCTCAGCACGAACAGCAATACCTGTGTATGCATGTGCCATTTTTCAAACTGACAGAACTTGGTAATATTTTGGCTGAGAAACTCTATATTTCTTTACAAATTCTCAACATTTTTGAGAAAGTCTTTATTTCAATGATACAGCTGTTTAGTAAGTGCTTACTCCTGTAGCAATCAATAAGCCTCACCATAGCTCATGCTTCTGCCTGTTCCCACACAACAAAACACACAAACATTTTTAAACTCTTGGAATACTACATTTAAGAAGAGCCCATTTTTAGTCTGTGCCATGTATCTCACCCAGAGACAAACTTCCTTTGCAGGAAGCCACATCAATAGTCAGATAAATTCAGGCTGTAAACTTCTTGTTTTGAGGAAAAGCAATTAACCACTGCCTAAGCAATAAAACATGTCTCCTTGAAAACTTTCTGACTTCATAATCTAAATCTCTCACTCACCAGCAATTTTTTTTTTGCTCATCCATTCGTTCAGCTGAATATTCTTTCCATGACATTTTGTTCCTTTGTAATGATTTTTTTCATGTTATTTGTTATTTATTGCTAAATTTGTTTCTACATGTTATGCATAAGTTGCTACAAAATGAGATAGATGTGTTTGATTCGCTACTGGAACTGAATATATCACTGGGATTCTGCCCCCAATAATATTTGCAGGACTTCAAAGTCTCCGGAGAGACAGGTGTCCTACTGTGCTGTTCCATACAAGTTCAGGAGAGACACAGAGGAGCTGCTCAGCAAAGCTTATAATTACAGACACTCAACATGGAAAAGGGGTACCAGAGCCCATTCCAATTGTAGAAATTGTGTCAGACATTCAAATGTAATTCACTTTTCCACAATTATTATACTTATTTCACCACCATATTGCTTTCCTCATTAGAAAAGTTCTCCTAATTTCCACCTTAAAATGTACTAGTGCTCAGTATGTCCCTTTTGCTTAAGGAATTGCTCTTCCTCAGTATTTGATGCGCTGACCAATTCAGAGAATTTAGTGTTCCACTAGATGCAGGTCAGGTTTTTCTCATCTCCTTCCACAGCAGCACTGACTTTCCCTTCTCCTGCTCAGTTTAGCACCTACGCCAATTTAAACCCACTTGTTCTCAAACATGACTGGTCAGGTTTTTACGGAGTATTCCTACTCTCTACTGGAAATACATGTGTCCTATACTTAGAAACAAATATGAAGTGGTTTTCTGGAAACTTAGTGGTTCAGCCAGGAAAAGCATTCAACCAACCACTGCTAGCTGACATCAATAATAAGCCTCCCAGCAAGACTTTTGAGTAATGAAATGTATAATGTGTCAGTGTGCTACAATATGACCTCTACAGAACCACTGTAGCAAAGATAGTTATGAACCCACTCAACTGAAAACTGTTCAATTTTTTCCTGTGATAAATCTTTTATCACATTCAGATATTAAAATAGGCACTAAACTAAGGATCACTGAAATAAATATGTCTAATAACTTTTCCAACTACAATACCTACCCATTTTTTAAACTCAGAATATTATATTTAAAAATCCCTAATCTACAGCTGAAGAAAAAAGCAGTAACAAAGAGAGATATAGCTCTTAACACAAAGCATACATGCACATGCAAACATACTCCATCTGTTAAGAAAGACAGGGATGTTTTAGAATCAGTTTTTGAAACAGAAACACACTTTAAAGTTGGGCTGAAAGTAGCAATATTTGCTAAAGCATGAGTGACTGTCATCTTTATCTCCTATTCCAAACAGCTAAAGTGGGGTATTCTTACCATGTAATAATAATATTTTAACATTCAAAATAATTCATACTTTCACTACATAGGAAAGAGAGACCTAGACAAAATCTGTTCCAGCAAAAGTCCTTATTAGAATATGAATGGAAATGCAGCATAAAGAGTATATGAATGGTATGCTACACAGTTAATTAATTAACCACAAAGGGTTTGCTTCATAAAAAAAAAAAAAAACCAAACCTAATTGCTAGACTACATCATTCAACCCTTTAACTAATTCTAGTGACCTAAGTGTTTTAACATATTTAACTGTGTATGCGTCATATATATTGCAAGTTCTGCTGGATACTGGAAATATCCAAGAACATTGTATTTTAAGCACCATTTTTGATAATTCCAGCAAACAGTATTGAATAATCATCATAATCCTCTCTGGGCAGCCAAGAGAAACTGGATTAGATGAGAGGCAAGCAGATCAGCACATAGCTGTAACAACAGATGTCTCAAGAAGTCAAGCACACCATCTTCGTCTTCATATATCACTCTCAAGTGATTTTACATTTCCAATGTGCTTCAGTAAACAGCAGCCTCCAGAAGAAATCACTGAAAATTTAACACTGGAGTAAGTACAGGCAGATTTTTTTTTTTCTATCTTCTGAGCTTCTTTTGATATACAATCTCTAATTTAAAAGATGAAAAAACTAGAGCAATCTAAAGTCTAAAACCAGGACGGAATTTCAGATGTTCTCAGCATTATTCCCTTAGATGTTAACAGCAATATTCTTGCTAACTTTACTGGTAGATAAATTTTGCATGCTTTTCAAGTGAACCCTTGATAACCTTCAAAGAATAGACACCTTATACTGAGAAATCTGTATTGAAGAAGCAGAAGAATGTATTCCTCCAATTTGGCTTAGCCCTTCGACAGTAAGTTTTACCATGAGCTACTTCTGTTAAAAGGTACAAGATTAGATCTGGAACTCACTGATGCACCACAGTTTATTACAATTACAATTTTACTGGGTTTATACAGGATGTAAGTCACTCTTGGATTCCACTGCCTTGTTTTATTTTACACTGCCTCAACTGGACACTGAGAGCCAAACCTCTAAACAGTTCACAGATATGTGAGAAAGTAGGAAGATAGAGAAACCTTGCAGTTCCTTTAAAATATTAAAATAGAGTTTACAGCTTTTGGTGGATTAGCTAATGTTTATTCCTATAACTGGCTTCGTTAATTGTATATTCATTCTCATCATAACAGCCATATTTACATGAAAAATAATTTCAGGGTAATGATTTAAGTGTCTGATTCCTAAACAGGCCTATTTTCAATGCCAAGACATTCCCTACCAAGCTCTCGAAGGAGAGAGAGAGGGGGCAAGACAAATGTCCCTAATGAATATCCCCATGGAATTAAGTGGCCTTCTCATATGCATACGACTGAGCTTATAGGACCAGGGCTGTATTCTTTTTCCAACAGGAAGCAATCAACTTTACTGATATATCCCTTGACACAGCCAAACTAATACACATCCCATGACTAATTTGCACATGCAGTGATCAGACTTGAATGTGCAGTTGTGACCATCTGTACCATCAGCCAGCTGGTTATTTCTCTAAGGGGTAAGAACAACCATTAGAGAACTGCAAATTCTGGTCAGATGTTTGCTTCCTGACCTAGCGTCTAAGAAGACAAATCTTAGATAGACCTAGTATCTCTATGTGCACACATTTATCTTCTTGTCTACTGCCAATCATTTTCTAATAAGCAACCAAACCAAGCAGATATTCTGATGATATTAAATTCCTGCAGGAACTTCAAGATAAATTCTTGAATCCAGAAAGAATGGATGGTGATAAAAAAAAAAAAAAAAAAAGTGTATTAGTGCCACAGTAAAAAAAGGTCATACTATGAAGTGAACTCTTATAAGACAGCAGAAAATTCACTTGGATAAAATTTTCAACTTGCGTGTACAGCGTATCAGACATTAGAGAATCTATCTGGAGGACTGAATGCCATGGGAAGTTCTATTTCAGTTACTCTGCCACTCACAAAGATTTGGGATCTGCAGAGGCAGGAAGAGGGAAATAGCATGTTTTGGTGGGAGGGATTGTTTAATTTAAGCTTAGCACCATACTGATTGCATTATTTGTTCGTACCTGCTAGTATTTCCAACATACACCAGACAATTTCGCACCTAAAAAATACAGAATATGTGACCACATCCCAAGATCTTTTTCGTTATCTAAGAAGGCATAAAGATTAAAGTGGGCTATTTTGAGGTATGTAGCTTCTCTATTCTTCGTATCTACATCTGATTGAAACTGCTTTCCTATGTATTTTGTAATTACTCTAAATGCTGTAAATTCCACTGAAGATTTCTGCTTTCATGTCAAAGTTATGTTAAAAAAGAACATCCTTCACCAGCATTTCCATCATGTTGTCCATGCGCTGATAAAGAGGACAATAGTCAGTCACACATGGCAAAATGTAATTTGAAGGTGTTACAAATAACTAATCTCCTAACAGACTAGTTGCCTTCCTACATTTAAACCTCTCAAAACTGAGATATGTACTAATTCAGCTCCTTTTGAAAATTCCATTAAAACCCCATTTCTAGGCTTCTGACTACTTCTGCACACCTCCAGCTTTGCACTTTTTTCTGAAGCTCAGTTCTGAGCTAGCAATGCAATTGTATTTATACCCACACAAGGACTAGTCTGTGAAAATTCATTTGTATGTACCAATGCAACATTTCTCCCAAATGAAGGTGAGTGTTCAAAAGACCAGAGAAAAAAACAAAAGGAAAGAAAAAAAGAAGAAACAGCCCTACGTATGCATTACATCCACAACACTGAGGGCATGCTTATAGAATAATTAGTAGTGACAATAGCTGTGGATCTGTATAATTTAAAAGCCAATCACAGGAAATTGTATCATCATTGTATCTTTAGTAATTAACTAAAATGTATTGACAAGCAAATGCATCCATAGAAGAATTACTGGTCAAAATCTTCAGACATGAGAAGCATCTGAATGAAAATTTCCAATGCACATTATATTGCTTTGGAATGGTAAGTGCTTGGCATCTCCCAGAATTTGACTCCAGCGAGGGGCCACTGCAATACCATTGTCTACACTGCCAGAACTGTGAAAAAACTCCCCTTTCTGCATTTGTTTCAAATTCAGGCAACTGTATTGAGAAATTTATTACATCCTGGTTTTAACTGTAACTCACGAGCTTTGTGCTGTGCTTTGACCTTGTCACAGTCTGGCAAGCAAAACCAGAAAAATTAGATGTAATGTGACAAGATTCACGTACTTCTACAGTGTGAGCACTTGACAAGCAGCTGTAGGACAAGCTTTGGAACCATTTTAATCCAAATGTCAGAAGAGGAATGATACTTAAGTGGAACTTAAACATTTAAAATTCAGTGAGCACCTTCATGAAAATAAGTTTTGGGTATCACCCTCCCAAAGGGAGTTTAAGAAGCGTTGATTACTTTTTTCCTAAGATAAAGGAAAAAAAAAAAAAAAAGATTAAAATAAAGATTTCTCTGTTTCAGACAGAGAAGCTGTTCACCCCTAATCATGCTTCCACCATCTACTGAATGTCAGTACCTGAAAGACATTCACTGTGAGTCTGAGTGCTCCCGTCCTAAGAACATCTTTTGGCTTTTTTTTTTTTTTTTTAATACTCATAAGAGATCACACATGGAAAGGGTCACGCAAAATTGCTGGTAAAAAAAAAAAAATTACTATCTTTAACACTTTTTTAAATTTTACTTTCCCCCATTCCTATATTTTTCTGCCCCTAAGAGCCACCCACACAGTTGGCCTCCATAGCTCCCTGAAACACTTTAACAGCCACATATTATGCTGTAAAATGAACTGAAAATCTGCAGTACTTTAATTACCTTATAGATCTTGTGACCAGAGATATTTAATATATCATAACTACCTGCTTAGTTCTCATTAGAAGGGAATAAAGAAGGTTCCAATGACAAGTTGCCTTACAGAGGGACCTTTATTTGGAGGCAAAAGAAGTCACATGTGTGAACTGGGCAGGCTGGTAGTGATGAAGCTCACGATTCGTTTTCTGCCTGTTGGGATATTTACTGATTGTCAAATGCTAAGCAAGAGAGGGACTCTGACACTGAAGCCAAGATATATGTGAGGTGCCACTGAAAAAAAAACAAGGGGAATTTGGATGCCCTCATAGTAAGGCACATGTGGGAGAGTTACTGCTCCCCAAACTGTTTATTGCACATTTTCAAACCAGACACTTTCAGATACTACTTTTAAAGGCATGTCCTTACTCCCAGTCTAAGCCACTACTACTGAAGTTTGGTTTACATTTTAAACATGAATCTTCAGGCACATTTTTTCTTCCTTCATTTTTCTATGTTGTAACTTTCACACCTGTCAAATGGAGACAATAATGCTATCCTACCTCTTTAAAGCACTTTCCTAATTAAAATTGCATAGAACTGCAAAATTTTAACGCAAAAATCCTCATATGGAAGTTGCAGTAAGGCCAAAAGTTCTACTTCCCAGCCCCAGAGCTCCTTTGATCCTATCCATGCATCATCAGTCATCTGCCACCTCAGCATCATTTTTTTGTACTACAGAAAGTTATTCTGAGCAAAACTTGTCCGATGGATGGTGAAACTGCCATCCAGTGAATTTACTGTATTTCAAACTCAGGACTTCAGAGTACTCTGTGTTTCATTTTATATGAGGTAACACACTTTGCTATACAGTATTAAAAAAGCAGAACTTAAAAGAGGCTTAATTTTTCATACCTTGATCACCATACAAAATCAAAAAGGAGACCTTGATAATCATTGCCCATTTAAACATTTCTCTCTATTACAGCTATTTTTCTCTGACAGAACCCATAACCATCAGAAAATGCAAAAAATTCAGTTTCATGTTAACGTATTACTTAATTCACACTTTAAGGAAGGACTTACACTTTTTCTCCTTAAAGCCACTATTTATACATAACAGAATGCTATACAGTATAACATGTCAAAATGAAACTCCAAGTTCTCAACTCAATCTCACGTAGCCACAAAACAAGCTTATGAACTCTCGGAAGTCTGCAGGGAACATAAATCTCATCTTTCAGTGAGTTCTACCACCTTCCTTGCACCCAGAATTTGCAACTGAATACGAAAAACTGTTCCAATTCAGCTTTCTAAACACAAAACTTGTATTGACAATGGTCAAGATTCACCTGGGGTTCAAAGGTAAGAATTTCATGCTCTGAGAAACATCTAAGAAATTCTATAAAAGTTCTATAAATTCTACAAAAACAGAAAAGCCTTGCTTATCACCTGCAAGGCTGCAAAACTGAGCTCTGGGCACACTGGTATGGAGCACCTTCACCAAGACCTTAGGACACAAAAGTGGACTGGGAGTTTATATAATCAATGAAAATGTCCAAGTTCTAGTATTTACAGTAAGCATAAAGCATGTGAGGACTGAAAAAAACCCACCTTGGTTTAGATCTTTTACAGCTCTAAATTTTCAGTATTGCAATAATGCTTTTACTAATTGAAAACTACCACATACTACCTTACTGCAAAGTTGCTTTGATCAACTTCTAAACAGCCAGTGCAAGAAGAAACCGTAACAAAAACTGCAGGACCTATTCTCTTAAATCAGACTGGGTGCTCAAAATCCTCAGACTTTTGCAAGTTTCTGTCTATGAGAAAAAGGTACTGATTTAGAAAGAATTTAGGGACCCTCATCCTGCGGAATAAAGTAATCCTATCAGCTTTGAAAATGCACACCTACACTCTTTTTCATCTAAAAGCATTTGTAGACCTTTTAGTGTCAACCTAAAATAGAGAATACATTTCATCATCTCAACCCATTTAATTTGTATTAAATTTAAAACAATGGATTACTCAGAATTATAAAGTAATTTAAAAATAATTTTAAATAAATTATTCCTGAACTTTCTCTATCATTTTTTAAAGTAAAGTACTGCACTGGGCCAACTTACAATCACATGACATTTTAATATGTGACTTATGGCACAACCATTCATGCATTTGTGCATTTAATGGTACTTGACTTCTAGCCTTATACTTCATAAGTGTTCTATTGCATCATAATTCACACCCTGTCACATCCATGGCAGACTGAGACAATTTGAATTTAAAAACACTAGAACACTGGGCAAAGAATGACAGCTGAATTGTAACCTTATGAAATGCATAATGGGAACTATAATCTGGTCTTTGTCTAAAATGTTCCTAGGACAGACAATATAGGGTAAATAGAGAGAAGAGAAAATACAAGGGGCTAGGAGCAGTAGGGTAAAGCAACAGAAGAAAGATTTATTTATGGTAAGTATGATAACGCAAGCACTGAAAGGCAAACACAATCCTACCTAATTTACAGCTGGGACAATAATACAACCAGGACACAAGAAATACCATATTTTCAACTCCTGTTCTGCATTACTACTGTATAACTGCAATACGTGCCACGTGTCCACACACAATGGTCTAACTATACTGTCTTCAGAGACCACAGGTGTGTCCTTCTCTTCCTATCTCTTCACCTTTTGGAGTAAAGAAAGAACAAATTTTTCCTTAAACAAAAGGCAGAGAAATAGTCTGGTGAGTTTAATTGACATCTCTACAAATTAAGAAAGCAGGAACCATCTCAAAGCACAAGAATACAAAAGCCAATACCAAGTGGGAAGGGAAAATTGAATAGGAATATTTATTACAACTGAATAGACAAAAGCTGGTCTTCATCTAACTGCTAATAAGCTTTGGAGATCTTCTGTTGAGAATCAGCAGAGTTGCTCCTACACCTCCTTTGCAGATACAGTATAGTAATCTACATCAGGTATATTTGTATATGATGGCTGGTTATCCACATTTTCAAATTCAGTCAGCTGTTTCAACCCATTTGATAATGCACAAGAGTGTTTGTGCCCATAGCAATAGTTATTTATGGCACTAGGACTAAAAAGCAATCTCATTAGAACATGGAGCAGAGGACAAGCACTGAAGATGCTCTACCCACAAGAGAGCTGATAATTCATAAATCAATTACAGATACATATCTAGTTCTCAAAACCTCCATATGGGGGAGGGGACCAAATGTCAACATTTTCTAGGATCAGTGCTTTCCGAAATGAAAGATACCAACACACAGCTTCAAAAAACCATGGAAAGAACAAGACTCCTCAAAAAGCACCGGAAAAAAATATTAAAAAAATATATATATAATTTTTTTCTGTCATAAATCAAAAACTCAAAGCTATTTAGTTTGCAGCTGAAAGTTCAGTATGCCAATGAAGGAATGAACCATCCACTCAGTCTTTGAATAAAGACACTGCATGCAAATTTGGGAGAAAATTCCATAGCAAATGCTTTAGGTATTATTATAGTCCTGCAGTTTTGGAAATATCTAATCATCATGAATAGACTCATACACATACTTACTTTATCACATATGAATTATATGTCCTACAGCAAAAAAAAAAAAAAAAAAAAAAAAAAGAACTCCAGCATCTGAGAAGTTTGAAAAAAATTCAAGCTATACATATCTTTGCATAGGAGAATATTTTCACATTGAGCAACTGTTTATGTCACACATACAATTCTCCTCCAATATTATAGTAGACTATCTTCCTCACGCTTCTGGTAACATACGGAACTGATGGATCTTTTTGTGTATGTGTAAATTTCTACCTAAAATCATAAAGAGAATATAGGTTTTAATTTAACAACCTGCTTATTTTAAAGCCTTCCTCTTCTCCTGGTGTGCTACAGTCCAAAACGTACGTCATCTTTCAAGTGGTCTCATCAGAAGCCATCAAGCCATGACAACAGACTGCTAAGAGCATCAAGAGGCAGCACAGGTGGTGGGGTGGAGGCAGGCGGGAGGCAGGAGGGGACGGGGGCACCTCTGAGGACAGGACCTTGTACCACGGGCCAATCCCACCTTCACCTGCTCGACTGCTCCTCCGAGCACACGATGCGTTTGCAACGTCTGCACTCAGCAGCTGTCACCGGGGGAAAAAAAAAAAGGAGTTGATCTAAAGTATTTCTCTGCTCTCCTTAACACACACAAAAAGGAGTAACATACCTGCATTCACAGGCCAGCGCAGGCAGGTTTCGTCCTGTTACAAAGGCAGAAATACCCTCACCCAGCGTGGCTCTGCACTCCTGTCGTCTGTCCCTTCTGCAGTCAGATTGAAAGGAGACCATGCTCCCTTACGAAAAAACTCAGATTATGGTAAGTAATGTCCTAAACTGCTCTACACAGGACTATGCAAATGCACGTTTGCACGCCTGGTGTCAGAGGCCTGGCACGGTGCCCATTTACGAGGCAGCACGTAAGATACAAAGTTCAGCAGGTTCAGGATTGGGACTTGACTTCTTATACAAAGCAATACGGTATGAAACATGGAGAGTGAAGCTTACAAGAATACAACTGTATAGAACAGTTACTAAATAATGACATAAATTATACATTTTGATTCCCATTTTCTTAAATTGAAATCTTTCTTAAAGAAAAAAAACAGCTTTATATGAGAAGGAATTTGTTCATGGAAATGTCAACACATCTGTTTCCAAAAGCAATAAAAAGGTACGTCATATAATTTAAAGCATTATATTATACTATATTATATGATTAAATAATCAAATATATGATTATATGATTAAATCGTATGACTTCTCTTCTAAATCCCATCAATCTGGTTTTAAATGTACATCTAATCAAGTGGGGCAGGAACTCCAAGGCAGTTAAACAGGACTGCTGGTCAGAACACTGAATAAATGCAGCCACAAAAGTACTTGTTAAAAGGATCATCTAGGCTGATAACGCTTACACAGACTGGGCTGGGGTCATTTAGCTGTTATTGAAGTAGCCCAAAACATTCAGAACCAATGTGTTTTTGAAATAGCACAAATACAAGATTTATAGGAGGGTCAGAGGAAAACCACAAAAAGAAGAAGGTTATTCTTTGCACAAATTTTAAACTCCTGAAGGAATCAAAAGCAATGATTTATAAAAATAAAAGAGCAAAGCTAAACCACTGCCTGTTGCTTGATAAGTACTGTAATTGTTAATTACCATTGAATTGATGCCTGATAGAACACTGACTGGACACACTTGAAGAATGTGACTTAAAACATAGTGTCTTCAAACAGAAATAAGGTATTGGGATGTTCCTGCAATTCTGATGTACATCCTGCATTCATCAGGCAAATCTTATTCTCTGAGAGTACAAAGCACATGAAGTACTTGAAGATCTTTTTAAAGACACAGAATTCTGAATCATACAAATTTTGATGACAGTATTTTGAATAGATCTTCCAAGTCTCTAAAAATTAATCAGCTAAATTTCTTTTTACTTAAATGGAACATGTACTAGGTTCATTCAGTCATATCCCCTGTCACACTTTCTAACAAAAGATTTAGTGGGTCTTAACAAAAAAACTTGAAGTTTTTTTCTTAACAAAGAACTTCCAGCTCTAACACATTCAAGAGATGTTTTTTAGACAACTTTTTTTTTTATATAACTACTTTATTTGATACAACTGAACTAAATCATGAAGTGTTGACTTTACCTTTGCCTTCAAACAGTTTCTTTAGAACTACCAAGAAAAATCCCTCCTCTTTATTTCTATGTGAAAGCATAAGGATGGAAGACAAAAGTTTGAGTTCCCTTCTAAAACCAGGACATGACTGTACCTGATCAGTGTCATATGGCAAATCATTCAATTTTTAAGAGTTTCCCAGTGGTTAACAGGCAGGTGCATGATGCCAGAAGACAGACTGAAGAGAAATAATTACACAGAATGGTACCTACTTGCTAAACCCTTGTACAGTAAGACTTGAGTTTCTACTTTGTAGATTACTTCCCTAGGATTCCTCTGCCCAGCACACTGGGTTATAGACAAGGTTTAAATGGCCTCTCCTCCATTTTCCCCATCCAAATGACATCTCCGTTATGGGATGAATTACAAGACCAAAGAACCAGTTTCTTCCTGTTCCTAGAGAGGAAGGACAGTATACTCGTACTAGAAAATATCAGAGACAACATCTCTATTTACTTAAAGTTATCAAACCTTTCTCATTCCAAGATCTTATTTACACTTCAGTACAACTCCACAGGCAGTATTTGCTGTAGGTTGAATGTTTAGGAGAACCATCAGGAGAAAAAAACAGCTACTTTTAAAAATCCAATTACTTAGATGTAAAAATTCCAACAGTCATTTCACAGGGAAACTCTATTTCCTTCTCTGTGGGACAAAGATTAGAAGTTTGTGAAAAACAATACCCACCTTATGCCAAGCACGTGCCATCTGACGACGGTTGTCTGTCTCCAAAGGAAAAGGCACAGAAATACTGTATTTTGCATATACTAAGTGTAGGCTTTTGTCAAAACTTGGTTTTTAGGGTTTGGAAGCTGCATTCTCCAAAGAACACATACCAATTAAGTAGCTCACGCTATGGCTAGAGCTGGTAATTTTGTCCTGCAACTTAAGACCATGAACTGTTTTAGAGACAGGCAAAGGGCCAGGGAGATGATTAATCGGTGCTGCTGATGCTCCTCTGCTGATCTCCTCCGGCACATGGGGAAACAACCTGTCTCAACAGAACGGTGGGGATGGGACAAGAAGGCAAACTGAGATGTACATATAAGAAACTAGAACTGGAAGAACAGCAACATTGGGAAAAGGAGAGAGTGAACAGGAAGAGAACAGGACTACAGAGACTTAGGGAGGGATAAAGCAGGTGCCAGAACACAGCAGCTCAGGAAGGGTTTTCTCTACCACCAGCATTGACCCTCTGCTGAGCAGCAACAGATTTTACAAGCTAGCTTCTGACTGAAACCAAATGCATCCTGGCATAGATTGAACTGTATTTGCTTCTAACAAAACAGATGTGTAGTCACAGAATACACACCATTAGGAATGCAAGTCTCTTTCTTTCTATCCTGTCCTGAAATCAGACCCCATAGCAAATAGAAAGCCTCTTCTGCTGCTCGCATACCATCTTCTCTCCTGACAGAAGATTTCTGATGCAACTTTTTGTGAAAGACAAAATGAAAAATAAACCCCCTTTTTAGGTGAACAAAACTGTTTGCCTGCGGTTCTCTGTAAGGCCTCACAGCAGCCACTGCCACACCATCAAACTTCAGCAGCCACAGGAAAGGAAGCTGGAATTCAGGTAGTGTGGAAGGCTGCTTGTGTTTTTAATTCCTTCATTAAGAAAGGCTGGGACATGCTAGATCACTGCACCTAAGAAAACAGAATCTGTGGAGGAAAACTTGAAGTCAAGCGTAGGTACTTGAGAGCACTCACTGTGGCTTGGAGACTGACCGACTGGCTTCCAATTTCCATGCCTGTGATGTAAATAAATTGTAACAGGAATAAATTCACAAGATAACCAATTACTTTTCTATTGCTGTTGATTGTTCTACAGAACCTATTCTCAAGCTGTCGACTGGCACACATGGGTGATGATGGAAAATAATGAAAAAAAAAAAATAGAAACAATACTTCTTGAACAGGTCCTAACACAAACTTGGAGAAGACCTATGGTGTGTATCTATCCTCTATGAATACACAGTACATTTTCATAACATCTCAGAGCTAGTTCTGCCTTATATTTTCTTCCAGTTTCTTAATGTTTTGTTGAAACTAAAGTGTACTCTCTGCCATAAAGAGGTGGTAAAATTAGGGGCATCAGTATGAATGCAGGAGAGACAAACCCACTGTATTTTGTTGAGTAAATACTTACGGATCGTTTTTTTCCAAGTAATGAAAAGTGTTGCATATTCAAAAATTAAAAAAAAAAAAAAAAAATCTTTTCAGCAACCTTTTATCCTCTCAATTTTTTTGTTGACAAATAAAACACTTTGAGCTTCTTTGCACAAAAAAACCCTTAAGTCTGTATTAACTTCCAAAGTATATATTGGGTTTTTTTTTTATTACTGCATAGGTTTCACTTTTGAAGTTAGATTCCCAACTTTGTTTCATTTACAATTTCAAATCCCAAAAGGACTGTATCCATTTCTTTTCACTGAGAAGTCTTCCGATTGTTGCAGTGTCAGCCTTAGACCACAGACTCACAGGCTTGTCCCTTCCACAGTGAAAGGATGATGAAGCCTTGAAGGGGGAGGGGGACAGATAGGGGACACAAACCAGTCTCAAGTTTTCCATAGTTCTGCAAAAAAAAAAAAAAGCTCTAACTAAATATCACCACAGAATTTCCAATAAAACAAATGATACATCTTTTTAAAGCCAGGCTGCCAGTCTGGAATTTCATCTTCATGCTTTTTTCCTGGACAAATGTGTAAGCCTCCAGTAGTTTTTATTTTTTCTTGTTCATTGTGGCATGGGAATTTTTTTGGTTCTTTGTTTTTCCGTTTACTCTCTATATTACTCTCTATTCTCAACCTTATCCTTCCCCCTGTCTTATTTCTCTGCCACTTTTCCTCCTGGCCACAATGCAAAACCAGCAGCTTTTTCCTCCTACACTGGATCTTGTTGTTCACAGATAGGCATGTGTGTCTATAAGGCAAGAAGAATATATGTTTTAGTGGACAAGTTCCATTACCTGCCAAATGGCCCTTGAAAGTTAATGAGGAGTCTTCAGGCTGGTTCATTCTCCATAAATGTAAAGTCATCTATAGAATTTTTATTCCTGTTCAAAAATAAATTTGACTTTATGGTCCGCATTCTTTTCAGCTCCTTGAATTAAGCTTACAGAAAATTTCATTGCTTCTTTTCCACTGTAGTAAATTGCCACTTTAGCCTTATAAAAATCAGTTTTTTATCTTTATTGCAGTAAACTACTGTAAGTTATCTCCTTTAGATTCTGATGTGGCACAGTAATGACAGAAAGCATGAGTGTGTGTGTATCTTTCTTTGGATCAGAAGAAATGTAAGCACTGTTCCAAATAATCACAGCCAACTTATTCTCATTCATAGGCTCTTATTTTTCACTAATTACACATACTCTGTATGTCTGCACAGACTGACAATGAGCTGGTTGCTCAGGACTGTGTCCAGACAGCTTTTGAATGTCTCCAAGGATGGAGACTCTACAGCATCCCCAAGCAACCCGTGCCAGTGCTCGGTCACCCTCACTGAGAAAGCAATTCCTGCTCAGACAGAACCTCCTGTGTTTCAGTTTGTGCCCATTGTCTTTGGTCCTGTCACTGGGTACCCACTGAAAAGAGCCTGACTCCGCACTCCTTGGACCCCATCTTCAGGTATTTATTAATAAAATTTCCCCTGAGCCTTCTCTTCTCCAGGCCGAACAGTCCCAGCTCTCTCAGCCTTTCCTCCTATGTGAGATGCTCCAGTCCCCTTAATCACCTTTGTGACCCTCCACTGGACTCTCTCCAGTCTGTCCATGTCTCTCTCGTACTGGGGGAGCCCCAAACTGGACCCAGCACTCCGGGTGTGGCCTCACTGGGGCTGAGCAGGGGGGAGGAAGGATCATCTCCCTCGACCTGTCAGCAACATTCCTCCTGCAGCCCAGGGTGCCATCAGCCTTCTTTGCTGCAAGGGCACGCTGCTGGCCCACGTCCAGGTTGGTGCCCACCAGGGCCCCAAGTCATTTTCTGCAAAGTTGCTTTCCAGCCAGTCAGACCCAGCATGTACTGGTGCCTGGGCTTCTTCCTCCCCAGGTGCAGCACTTACGACACAGCCTGGAAACAATTACTATCTTCTACAGATAAATACAAATATTTATTTGCAAGTGTGTGTGTGTGTGTGTGTGTGTACATAACATTTATTACTAATTTTACCTACTTAAAATCTACATAATGTGTACATTTAAATGTTGTATACATTAAGTATTTCTTACAGATGCAAGAACTTATGCCTGCACATAAAGATATATGTAAAAGAGTGGAAGAATAGGTGCATCTCCTCCCAAGGAAATTTAATTCCTTACATTTAGTGATATTTGATCCACTCCAACAGCAGAGACATGAACTCCAGAAATATTTTTAACGAAGGCCAAGAAAAGACTCAATTTCAAGAAAGTATGATTGACAGTAGAAATACAGGCAGCTGAACTCCACCTGACACAGTGGTACCTTGTTCCCATTTTGGTGTCAGGCAGACCTTAACAGCAGACTCCCAGACACCTTCCCACCAGCATGTCACAATTTTTTCAGGAGTTCAGCTGAGAATAACAGAATCACGTTACTATTTTTTATACGGCATGCAACATACGCTTCACATGGCCAGTGACATAAGCAACCACCTTAGTATCTTGGGTGAGGCTGGTCTGTATTTTTTGTTCTGTATTTATCATCCATGTAGCAAGACGATGTATTTTACCAGAGGCTAGACCAGAGTTAAACTCAGACTCAGGCATTCCTATTTCTTTGGCCAATTTCCAAATCACATTCTCAGGCAGCAAATCTAAAATCGAACTATAAGGATGCATTTTGCTCATCATAATGCTACCTCTTTTTTTTTTTTTTTCGTTTTGTTTTGTTTTGTTTTGTTTTCAGGCCTCCATCTCCTCACTACGCTTGCAAAACATAACAAGAATACAAGAATGCCCTTCCTGGATGATCACACAAAGCCATCTAGTCCAATGCTCCAACAAAAGCTAGGACCAAAAACTGCAGGAAAAGCACAGAAAGGAAGTACATAGTACCGAGTGATACATATTCCTGAACATATGCTCTCAGCTTCCAGCAACATGGTTCTCATAAGGCAGAGGTGACATCTCGGGGTTAATGTCTTCTTTTTGTATTTCTGTACCTTTACTACTCTCCCTTTGCATCTGTTATATACCCCATTTCTTTCTCCTCTTTTCATTCTTTCCTTCCCTTCCTCCTCCCTTCTCTCCTAGATCACTAAAGGTGAAATATCTGCAGCAGCTTCACACCTGCCTCCTCTACTACATCTCTCTTCAGATAAAGCCCTTGCTTCTACTCATGTAGCCCACTGTGTCCCATGTTCTGCAGTCAAGGGGAGCAAGAACATCAGCGCTTTTTCCCCACTTACTTAAAAGCAACTCTCATTTGACACGAGCTGTCATGCCTCTTGACAGGCTCTACTGGGATGGGACAGGTGATGTCCACTACTTGTTTGGAAATGTGAATGTGTGAAAATTTTAATAGACTTTGAACCCATGTCAACATTGCTAGTCCAGTCAAATGAATTCCCATATTTCTTAACTTCATCTCTTTAGTAAAACAGATAGCATTATGTTATGAACAATTCAATCACTATTTTGACCAAAAAAAAAAGCAGGGCAAAATAACAAAAACATTTCTAATAACTTTTAGAAAGCATTTGCCTCCTGTTTTCCTAATAGCCCTGTTCTAGCAATAATTTCTCAAATTTTCCTTGGTGTTTAGCTTAAAATTTTCATTACCCTTTGACTAAATATGCCATTTTCAACAAAGAAACACAAAATTTACTACCCTTAAATATTTAAAATCCATTCTTTCATTAAAGGGCACTTGCAGCTTTAACAAGGACTACCGTGTTCCCATTGTGTTTTCCTTTTATAATTTAAATGCTGATGGAAAGGAATTTCATTCCTAGCAGAACAATACCTACCCCCAAAAGTTGTAAAGTTTCTGTCATGCTCAAACATCCACAAATACTTTTCCAAAATGTGTGACTGAACTAACAGCAAGGTGAATTTCAGTAACAAGGCAAAATTACCCATTTAAACAAAAGTATTTCATTCTGCTTCATTACACAGACACACCGTGTTATTATGTATGAAATGTTCAGCTGATTTTCATGTATTGTAAAAGGAAGAGTCTACCATATGGTCACAATCCACACAGAAGCACACAGCAAACCCCCAGTATTTATACATGGGTTTGTCCAATACACCGTGTGGGTATTATCTTACCTCGTTCAAAGGAGCATTACTGCAAAAGATGACTCATTCTTGCATCAAATGAGGTAATAAACTTGTAAATGGTTGTTTTTCAAAAGCTAGAATTAGCTCAAACTTATGTATGCATGACTTATTCTTTCACCACTAAATTACAACAGTATTTGTATGTAAAGTACAGCTATAATCATTAGAGTGTAATAGTCTAATGTGGAAAAGCTTTTAGGAACAAGGTATTATTTAGACTAAGCCAGCGATATGTGTCATTTCTGCATTTAAAGAAACCCCACAAAGTTATTCAAGGACTACATCCTGGATGTTGCTGCAAATTCTGTCTGTGCAGTTGAATGAATGATAGGAGGATTTACTACATACAAGTAAAAGTGTTTTGTACCTGAAGACTCTGACATCATCCAGCTGCAGGCCATATATCTAGAGAACGTTTTATTCCCCTTAAACTGAACATAATCCACTGTAAATCGTGGATTAAGATCTACATACCTAGCTTAATTAAATCTAAGGTTAGATCTAGATCTTTGACCGACCAGTAAAAAAAGCTGTAACACAGACTCAGAGTAGGATGCATTTTGTAGAGAAAGCTCTAACCTAAAATTTACCAGACATATCTTCAAAGGAAACTCTCAGGTCTCACTGACTTCAACGGGTATTGAAGGTTTTCATTCATCTTGGCAGTGAAGTGTTTCGTAGGAAGTGGTTTAAAGTGTTTTGGGATATTTATCATCTCACATGTTTAGCCCTCTGTTAAATTTAGCACTCTTTTATATTATGAAAAAAAAAAATGAAAACAACCACCAAAAGTCAGAATTCACATCTTTTGATTGCAAACAACCTAAGATTACATGCAATAGATGATAATATACTGTCAAAGATTTCAAGTAGTAATGATGTGTCTCACAGAAGTCCTTAAATTCTGAATGAAACACAACTTCGTTATTAAAAAAAAAAAAAAAAAAAAGAAAAGAAAACCCTTCTGTATATGGAATTTTCATCTCTGATTGGCTGATATTTAATCATATATGTTACACCATTTTTTCATATTGAAAATACTTATTTCTGATTTGAATCCTACGGTGTCTATTCTCTCACTGATGCAGGGTCAACAAATGCCATGACTTTATTTTTTTTTTTTAATGGAGACAAAAAGTATTAACCATCTGCTTCAGCTATGCGATTTTGTGTAGAAAGAATACAAAATACATTACTCCCAGACTATTACTATTATATCCAGTTAATTATACGAGGCATTGCTCTCCAGGTTTCAAAAAAACTCAGTAGGTCTGCACTTGATTATTTCCATAATTAAATCTCCTCAGAACCTTGCTTCAAAAGGACAGAGGTAGCTGGGAAAGACCAAAGAGCAGAAGTCACAGGCAAGATTTTTGCCCCTTCAATCCTTTCTGGCCACAGAAGCACGACGCCAATGCTTGCAGTGTGATGAGATCCTCCAGACTAGTTTCGCACTGCAGTCTCAGTCTGCAAAAAACTCATCAGGAGCTGCTGGCAAAAGCAAGACACAACTGACTAGCCCTCCTCCTCAGAGCGGTAGCATCCACATTCTTCCTCCCAGTGCCACCACCACTGATTACCAGTCCAATTCCGAAACCAGTTCACTCTGCAATGCCAGAAGGAAATCCTAACCCCCTTCACCTGAACAGAAGCCAAAGGCAATCTGCTCTTGTCCTTGCCTCCCCAGCACTCATGGCCTCACACTTTTTTCCTACACTTCAGTGCCTCCATGGAAGTCCGGCCTCTGTCCCTGCCCTACACCACCTGCCTTGGGACAGCAGCACACTTCTATCTAAATGTAACCGAGCTTCCCCCAGATCTGCTCTGCAGCGCCTGTATCACTGATCAACCTGCTATCTCTGTTATGTGACAGAGATGTAATTCGCAAATACAAGCAAAAAACGTTCACATCATCATGTTGTTCAATTTGTTCTTGACTCTTCAGTTAGGAGTTCTGTCATACTGAAATCTCTTCTGTGTCACCAAGCAAAAGGACAGACTTCAGCATATTTGATACACGCCTCTTCTATAACAACACTGAACATAGCTAATTCCCTTATTTCTGCTGACATTCTTATTAAACAAGCACATTAATAATACTACTTAACTAATTACTGGTCTTTTTTGGCTGGGGCGTAAGACCAGCCCCACATACCAGAAAAGACTTGCTCAGAAATAGAAGCCATTACCAACAACACTGCTACAAAAATGGAAAGAAAAATCTGTCTGCAAGAAACCAGGACAAAGCTGAACTAAGCTATATTAATATTTTGGTTCAGAGTATCAGTGTAAATTCGAAACAAATACCCTGCTGTCCCCGCTTACTGTGCATTGGTTCGGCACTGGATGGATTGGGTAAACACAAATTAGATTACAGGAAATCAAACTGGAAGCTCTGCTGCAGGGGTATACAAACCACTGTTCCCTAATACTGAATCAAATACATCATGATTGCATACATGATGGAAATATTCAGTCCAGAAGATGAGATTAAACCTAGTCCAAAGAAAAACCCTGAGTAGCATATGCTGTAGATGTGGGGGCCTCAGCTTTAGTCTGCTTATCCTGTCCTACTGTGTGGAATTACATGCGGATGTAGACCTAGCCAAACCCTCTGGCCAACAGCCCGGTGAGTCCAAGCCTAGCAGATGCACTACGACATTCAAAGAGTAGCCACACAAAACCCAGCCGAAGATTTGTCTAGCCCTGTACTGGGTCTCCAGCAATGGTCAGTAGAAGGCACCTAGGAGAGAGTTTGGGAACAAAGAAAACAGGCAGGCATCGCTATTTCCGATGAATACTTCCCAAATTTCAGCTCAGTGAGATCCTGAGCCACAAGCACTGTGTTTGTCAGCACAGGAAGAATTCTTATGGATTCTTTCTCTTAGGAAACTACCTGTTTGTTTTTCATAAATCCTAAATACCCACAATAAGCGAGGGGTCGTAGAGGTTGGTTGCAAGCTATGTGTAGAAAAGAACTGCAACCATTGGTTTGTTATGAACATTACACCTGCATCATCTGATGCTCCCTACCCTTTCTCTGGGAAGCTATTTTACCTCTCTACGACCTTTATGGTTTTATTAACCTTTACTATACAAGTCCTTCAGTTTTCTTCAAGAAATAGATAGCTTGAATTTTTCAAAGCACTGAGCAACACTACAATAAAGAAAAAGGAAACATACAGAACCACGAGATACCTGACCTGACACAAATGCTGTCAGCTCCCAGACACCTCCTGGGTGTGAGAATGAGTTTTCTGCCATCAGTAAAAGCTGTTATACTGCCTTGGTTTATATCACCAATGCAGTTTTTACTTCTTGGCTTCCTAGTCACAAGAGATTACAGCATTTCCCAGCTTCAGGTTGTATCTATATTCATTTCCAGGGCAACATTCACCTGCCAAATTGGGGTAAAACTCCCAGGACTATCTGCAGATAGCTTTACTTTTTTTTTTTTTTTTTTTTTTTTTTTTTTTTTTTTTTTTTATCCTGATGAGTCCTAATGTATTGACTTCATTAGGACTCTCAACCAGAACGCTCTGATTTAGGGTGATTTTGAGGTGCATCGCATTAGACTAAAGAACTGGGAATGCAAGCAGAAGGAAGTGAACAAAATTCATTTGCAGTTTAAATGCAGAATCAGTTAATACTGCTAAAATCTCTTCCTTACTTTGCCCATTTCTCCACGTCCTAGGGATGACTATACATTGTCAAGAAACGTTGTTTACTTTTGTTATCTGATTCTCCCTCCAAATCATTAACAAAGATATTGAACATCAACGTTCTCAAGCTCATCCCTAGGGAAACCACATTACATACTTTTGCTTTTTCACTTTGGTGAGAGATGTAAGCAGCCTGCTCAGTTTAGATCCCTTTTTACCCATCCAACATCAGGCGCTCTTCCTGCTTCTGCCTGCCAGGCTGCAACTGCTATTAGTAGCTCCTCCACCATTTCTCAGGGTCTGGCAGTGACTGTGAGGCTGTGGAATGATGTGTAGCTAAAGGGTCTGAAAAGTCATCTGGGATATATATGAGAATTCTGCTCTACACTCAATTTGTAGAAAATAAAGTTCTCTCTTCACTGAAGTGATGGTTGAACGAAGTTGTGGAATGCGTCCAAGTGGTCATTCTTTTCTTTTTCCCCTTCAAAATCGAAATTAATTTAATTTATTTGGCCTTGAATTTTATAATTATTGGTACATTAGGAAAAGGGGAAGTCTTTCCAACATGTAACAGGCTGGGAACTGGTATGTTGTAAAAATAATAGCAACCAACCACGATTAGAACTGTATAAACCTGAAAGTCCTCAAAAGTTCTGAGAGGTTTGATGGTTGTGGGGTTTTTTAAGTCTTGCTTATTAGTTTCCAAGCAAGGAGGTATGCTTCCACAGAAATAAGTCTCTACTGAAGATCAAATTGTTGAAGAAAAATTGAGCTGGCATCTTATGTTTAAAATATCAAAAAGTCAACTCTGTAGATAAAGAGTTCCAGCAAAACTAGCTGGGACTGATCCAATGTTTCCAAAGAAATAAAGTTTCTTCCTGGGTCTAAAGAAGCCTTTGTCATCTTTTAGCTACAAAAACAACCATGCTAAAACTTCCGGATCCACTGACATTCTTCTGCTTCATCAGTCTCACCTTAACCTCTAGACAGATCTGGTCAAAATAGTTTTATCTCCTAACTGTGTTCTCTCTCTCCCTGCACAGCACTTCCAGGATTCAAATAAGCCATAAGAGGACTTTGTGAAGACATACTGTGATTTATCTAACACTTACCTAGGTAGCTGCATGACCCTAATGCACTAATGCATCTCACTCTTACAGCCTCTCAGGGTAATATCAAAGTGTTAACTCCACAGAAGAGAGGAGCTGAGAAACTAGGCACAAGGCAGGAGGTGGAAAGAACCCAGCCTTATTCCCACACCTCCAGTTAAGCTAATAGCCAGGTAAAATTAAATAACATACAATAAAAATAAAATACTATATTTTATAAAAACAGTTAAGCCAATGGAAAAAAACAGAGTTCAGTTCAATTTTTAAAGTCATCTTCTGGGAGCAAAATTTATGGGTTCACTCATTGCTCTTTACAGTTATGTGATAACATCCCTTTCTTGGGTAACAGGCTAAAACAAAATATCTGAACACATAATCGTAAACTCACTGGGAAAAATTCATGGAAGGGCAAGTTAGGTCCTCAATGCAAGGTCATCAAGGAATGAATGCACACAGACAATGCTACCTTGCAGAAAAGCTGAATTTAAATATTTATATATTCTGATAAAGAATTCTTTCAAGTACCAAGCTCTGCGCCGAAGGTCAAAGTTCCTCCACGAGGCAAGAGCAAGTTCTCACAGCATCCAGCAATTTACTTGGTCTGATATAATTTGTTTATTTGCTTATTTATCATCTATGATCTAGCATTTAATCAACTTCTGTATTAAAAAGCTAGCTCAAAGGCTAAAAACCAATTCTGTCCTCAAAAGACAGGACACTGAGAAAACATAGTCTCTGAAAGAGCACTGGAAGTAAAATCAGCTTCACAAATCCAGCCACTACAGTAAGTCTGATGCTTCTGTAAGATGATTTTTCTGCATCCAGTAATCCTGCTCACATTAGCACTTGTACAGAGCCTGCTGCCCTGGATCTGAGACAGCAGAAAAGGACAAGAGCCAAAGCCTCGTCTCTTCCTTTCCTGTAAGGAGACATCTGATCAGCATATTGGGCATTCCGAGTGGAGTCCCTGCTATTCGTGCTGGCATTTAGCAAAGCTGTCTAGGAAACGTCCTATGTTATACTCACACTTTGTGGATTTGTATAAATACGGATTACAGTCTGATTCTTATTGGCACTTATGTCATGTACTGTTATTACTATAGAAGTAAATTGTTGGGCATTTTCTTCCTAGTTTTACCAAACATCACTGAAAATGTTCCTTTTTATTCTACTTGTAGCTAGATACAGGCTGTATCTCTTGATCTAGGAACATTCAAAGGCTATCTATCCAGCAATGCACTTTCAAATACCTTTTGTTCATAGTTTCAGTTTAGGCAGACAAAAAGAAAAGCACTCCAATATATCGTTTGGTGGGGATGTAATAATGGATTCCCAAATGAATACAGGGACTGAGACACTTCAACACTTAACATCTTACACATTACTCGCTATAAAATATATTATTTCTGGAAATGTACTATTTGGAGCTATCTCCTTTCGACCAATTATTTTTAAACAACACAATAATCCTACAAATAACTGTAAGGTTCTGTTACTACACAGAAACATACTAGTTAAGACTACATGAACTAAAATTACAAAAATATTGCTCAAGTACAACCTCTAGCTTTCCATAATCACCACCCTGAAGGCTGGACCAGGCCTGCGAGGTGATAGAATTAAAACAGACTTCTCTAGAAAATAAATTCCTTAGGGAGCATATTATCATCAGCCCATTACGTGAAAAACAAACTGCCACTGCCACATCACCTAGTATCATCTCAATCCCTCCGCATCATTCTTATACACATACAAATGCAGAGGTGAATCTATCGAACCCAACACATACCACATTTCACTCTCAGGATACTTCCAGTTCACCACACAAAATACGAGCTAGGCTAAGATTTTGGAAAAAAAAAAAAAAAAAAAAAAAAAGAGATATGGAGAATGACATGTTTCTTAGGAGTGCAAACAGACCCAGCGGTCAATTTGGGAACCTTAGTCAAGCAAAACCTCCAGTGGGCTTTCAGTGGTGTTTTGCTGCATAGAGACAAAATAGTCTGATCCTAATGCGTGCTGAGCACATCTGCTGCAGTGCTGAGCGCAGGCAATTACAGCCAGCTTGCCTGCCAAAGTCACTCTCAGTTCTGATGTAGAAAAGGTTGGCTCAGGTCATGTGCATGCCTACTTCCAGCCCAGCTGGGGAATACTTGAACTCACTGCTACACCACAGATACAACAAGTTGGTTTAGCATAGCAGCTTTAACTACACAGTGCACAGCTACACGTGGCAGCTGTATTTGTCCAGAAGATTACCATTAATTCTTCGCACCTTCATTTTGTACTCAATTATCACAATTATTTGTAGGAGTTAGTCTCTGGATTTATACGTTATCATGCTGTAAGCTTTGAAATAACAACGATCTCATTACCACCTAAATTATACCATCAAATTCTCCTCCATACTCCTGTTGCCTGTACTGAGAGCTGTGATATATGTTGCAACTGCACTACTTACTGGGGGTTGGGTTTGCTGGTTTGTTTGGTTTGTTTGTTTTTTTTTTTTTTTCCTTCCCACGGTCACTGTTACTTTGGAAAAGCACAACATAAAACGCAACCATGTTTGAATACAGTTTTAACAGTGCATGGCATACAACCTGTTCTAGTTAAACTGCTTAGATACGCGTGTTTGTGTAATGTCTCTTCAGGCAGCACTAGGACTCTGACAGATGGTAAGTCTGACACACATGGCTGTGAGTAAAAACTCAGCTTTGCCAAGAGAAGGGAAGGAAGCAGAGAGGGGGGAGTGAAATGAAACGCAACTTGTCAGCTCTGAGAGGCAAATGATATCTTTTCCCATCTCAAACTAATTGCTTCATTATTAGGAATCTCTGATGAATTGATTTAGAGCTCATACCCTAGGGTACCCATTCATATTTACATGGCTTGTTGCACATTATTATTAAAGCTACCTGCTAGTTTTTAACAGCAATGTTTTATTTTAATACAAAACCAGTTGTATAAGGAACGAAAAATACTTTTTTATAAATTGTACAGAAACATTATAGCCTTATTTTTAATAATAAAACAGGACTTGTTTCTCTATGTCTTCAGAGACCACAGCAATGCTTGGCATCATGTCAACCTGTAAGCAACACTGGAAGACAACCATCCCTGTGAATAATTTCTTCCTCACTGTGCCATCTGACAGACTACATATTCCACAGCTGCAAATGTTCCCAGATGTCTGATGTTAATCTACCATGTGCCTCAGAGAGACTTTTACGAAATCGGTACCTACCTCCTCAGTGGATTAGCACCTTCAAAGCACAGCCATCATTTAATATATTTAACTTGCTTGGTATCACAGATAACAGTAAATTTAACTTCGCAAAGAAGGAAAAGTCTTTTTTTTTTTTTTTTTTTTTTTTTTTTGTTCAGTGGCTCTTGTCACACAGCAGAGAGCAGGGATTAGTGCAAGTAGCAGCCATGGTACAATCCTAAGGGTTTAAAGATCATTTTTTACATTCAAATACTTTGCAAATCTGATCTAAGAGAGTCAGAGAGTCCCCTGCATGGAAGAAAGGAAGCAGCATTATACATACATAGAAAAAGTCAAGAACTGTAAGGCAAACAGATTAAATTATATAATCGCAGACACTACATTAGGACTGTGAGTCAATACTACTGATTTACAGTCCTGTAGTCTACTACTATTTTTTATTTGGTGGGTTGCAGAATCTGGGGGTGCTCTATGAACAAATTCTGACTAACCCATGAAAGAAGACAAAGAAAAGCTGGTTAATTTATATTATTCAGCAATGTGGGCACGTGACAACTCTAGAAGAGGCCTCACCTTCCTCGGAAAAGGCAAAACACCTCTGACTGAAATCAGAAAGTTTGCTCTCACATTTTGAAATCTAACAGTAGCTGTTTTCTACAACAAAACCTGCAAAAGTATATGCTTATCTACACAACTAATTTCCCTGTATCTTTCAAAAAAGTTATGAGCTCAAACCTAGCAATCTACACGTTCTAATCATTGCTTACATTACAATACAGTGTTTGTGCTAATATTCTAAATACACCATCATAGTAGTGAAAAAACCCTGCCATCAAATTTACAGTAAGGAATTACCATTTATTAGTCAGATCTCAGGTCAGTTACGTGAGCTGGAGACTAACTTATTCTCATTGTCTGGGTTCATATTCTACTACTCACTTTTTCAAAGTTGAGGATCATAAACCACCAAATTTACTTGGAAATATTCTGGCTCATGTAATTAACTCTCTGGCTAGCTTAATATACAGCAGTCACTGGTATAAACCACAACAAAATTGTAGATGAACTGTAATTGCCAAGTGTTACATTGTAATTATGGTGACTGAGTGATAAGGTACAATTATTAAAATTAAATATTAGATGCTTGTGTGTAGATGATATTACTAGTTTCTGGAGAAGATGATACTATATCTCTGTTGCTAAACTTCATTTTTCCAGAAATACCCTTTTTCCAGAGAAAGGGTCTTCAGTCTCTTTTCCATCTTGGTTTAATTGTTGCTGATAAAAACAGCCAAACAGCAGTAACAAGAATTATTACAACTGATCTGCAGATTTTTCTAAGACTGTATTGCAATTTATACATGATAAAAGATGGGAAGAAGGATGTTTGCAGTATTACTGGAAGAAGGGGTGTTCTAGAGCGAGGATTTACAGGGAAACAACTGCCTATGTGACAGGAACAAGCATTCAAGATTTCAGAAGGAAGCCAGTGACTGCTTAATTATACATTCAACTGATCAAAACCAGTTAATGCAGGAGGGGACAAAACAGCCCCATACCGTTCATTGTTTGTAAGTAATCAAAGCACTGTAATCTAGGGGCAAGCCAGTACAGGTTTTCAGGAAGTCTGCTTTTCTTTTTAATGGTGATAGCCATGACACTAACATGATACAGGTTCTGTCTAGTTCTCCTTTCTGTTGTGATGCTCGAGTTGGACAAATAAAACAAAGAATAGCATGCAAGTACCTGAATTCCTCCTCTTGGTGAGCTGCTCACAACCTACAGAACAAATGCAAAATGCAAATTAATATGCAGCAATTCTATCAGATACTACACATCAAACCTCATATAGAGTAGTTATCATTCGCGATTCAGCCAAAACCAGTCATGACTAGAGTAATCTGTAATATCTGTAAAGTAAATCTTCAGAACATATCCAGTTTAATATACAAACCCTTCCCCTCCTGTAGCAAATCACAAGTTTGCATTCTCTCACTACTCTAGACAATTAACCTCTTTTTAAAAGAACTAGATGTCTCAAAGAGGTACAGCTACTCGATTAATTAGTGCAGTGTACATTAAATACAAATAATCTCTTTATAAAAGAGTAGTCTAATCTAGATATAATGAGTTACAACTACATAAAATGAATAAAGCCTGAAACAATATACATTATCAGTTATACAGTGTGGCAATGCACATTTAAATTCTTTTGATCTGTTTTATGTGGGTGGGTTTCTTTTTTGTGCAAGTGGCCCATCAAGTTTCTTTTCCGAAGCACAGTTAGTTTTCACAGTTCTTCTTCATGCTTCTCTACTTATTTAGCTAATAGAACACAGGCCTGTTTTCTAAGAATCAGAGGCCTGGAGTTTTGTCTGGAGCATGCTTGGTGTCATTGAGAACAACTAGGAGGTGTTAAAACTTTTGCAGACCGCGCCTATCAGTCCAGACTACTAGATTTTGGAAAACTCCTCATCTACTCTATCATTATAGATGGAACATAGCTATAACAGCGATTCTTCAAAGGCAATGAAATAACAGCGTTTTACGGTTCACTGAGTATATTACTTCTCTTTGTCTATGCTGAACCTTCCACCCTTTTATCTAGCTTATCTATTTCAATTATCACTTGGGGAGGTAGAATGATTTCATTACTAATATTTTTGTATCACAACCATGCTTGAGGAGCTGAAGACTTCTCTGGATCCCAGCTACTAACACAGCAAATATAAGTAGTAAGAATAACACTGTTCACATGCCTAAAAAGCCTCTATTGCTAAAGAGCTGACTGTAGAGTTGGCTTCCATACATCTCCTCTCTGTATTCTACTGTACTGATTCTGGTTTTGCATATGAGAATACACTGCATATATAGTATGTGCCCTGTGAGGAAATACACTAAACTGGAGCCCAAGGTTAACAGACTTTTTTTTTTTACTTTTATGTATTTCCCATGCCAAAAAGTTCAGGATCTTTTGCCAAAACTAATGTAACAGAAATAGAGAATTCATAAAGTATCTCTTTGGTCACCTACAGCATCACACTAGTCACCTTCATCCCCGGATAGGACTTCTTATGCAAGTGTTATGGACTCTAATTTTAAATACACAAGGTATTATGCCACTGCTTCCCACAGTTAGTTCCTCAGTCCAGAATGATTTGTTACTTAGACTGAACAGTCTTTTCAACTTGAATATTTTTAACTAGAAAGACACCTTCTCTTATGCTTAAATAACTACCTAATTTGCTTGGAATTTAAGCTAATATAGGTGTGGACATCTGATTAGCCAATGCATATTTAATTCATATCATCCTCCTTGTACACCAGTCTTCCAGTTGTTCCTAATCTAACTGGCCACTGATTGAATTTAGATTAAATGAATACATCTTTAAGAAATATACTTCATGAATTATGTTCTAGGAAAACACTTGATAATGCTCATTTTAATTGGGTGGATATCTTGTTTTCATGTGTGTAGCTGTGTTTTAATTTCTTTTTAAAGCAAAGACAGTGCTTATGTAAATCACTGAGTTCTGGAGTCTGACAGCTTCTAACATTTGACATGAGAAGCATATATAGAACAATTTCAGATATAAAAATATTCTTGAAAAAACACTTTATGAATTCACTTCAGGATTGAATCTACAAATTCACAACTGCTGTCAATTACAGTGCTGTTATCTGCATGCCGGCAATTGTTTCCAGCACTGTGCAGAGAGTGCCACCCAACTTAACACAAAATCCCTTCAGTCACACTTCAAAAAATCACCTGGGAGCGAAAGGTTTTCTAATTTTCTCTGAGACATCAAATTTACACTACTGCATTTCTTTTTCATGGATACTGGAGCTCTATTTTGCTCTACATGTTCATTAAAATAATCTATTTCCAATATGTATTTTTCATAACTATATTAGATGGAATAAACTCCAAGTCTGTTTTTTGTTGTTGATTTGCATTTTTGTTAAGATCTTTAATTGACAAAGAATATTTTATATTCTTATAGGCCTACAGACATAACTTAAGTAGCATTTGGACATTACATCACACAAGTTGATAAAACTTCTACTGTTCTCTGGTATCCTAGCTTATTAAACTTTTATTGCTTCTTACACCACATAGTCAAAATTTTGGAAAGCCACAGAGAAAAGACACCTTAGCCCTTACTGACCAGAAAAGCTTACACTTTCCCCTTTAAATAGTGCACTAATTTCCATTTGATTTTCAAATCCTAGCAGTAAAATGATTGCCATGATAAATAAACAACAAAAAAAGGAATTCCAATTATGAAAGCCATAAGTAAAGAGGCTATCACATGATTAACAGCAACAGAAGAATGCCCAGCACGTGTATTTGTCATTTCAATACTGTGACATTAGTCAGTTTAATACTATGGCAAGATAGCTTGAAAGATAGGTAATTAAAACCACAGTCTACATTCAAGCTGAGGAAAAATACCTTGTCTTCAAAATGGGAAGGAAGCAGATTTGCCTCTGATAGCAGCCCATGTAAATAGTATACGAAATCGCTACATTTTTGAAAAAGCTGTTCCCCTAAACAGGACCTATATAATTGCTCCTATTAATTACTCTCCTAGTATTTTTAATATCATTTGCTTATAAGCAATAATGTATATCATATTCTTCTACATAATTTCCTGGGAAAGAACAGGCATTTTGAAGATATACTTCTAAAGAAAAAACTGTGCAACTTTTCTTGCTAAAACCTGAATTTAGGATACACAGACACAAAGAATCAGGAGTAACTTGGCCTAGACAAGCTCCTGGAACAATATGCACATACCTTCTTAGGTTACTTCAGGGCCTTCTTTCCCCTCTGATCCCCTTTATTTTACTGCTAAGAGTAAAGAGTAATTTTGATCACAAGAGTGCTTTACCATGTTTTGCACAGTGATGAAATTACAACCTTGCCTCACACAATGTTCCAGATGTAATCTTGAGTAGCAAAATGCCGTTTGCCAATAACTACAGATGCTCAGATTATACACTAAAAGGTTGTGCGCGGTATGAAAACCAAGGCTGCTGCAAATACCAAAGCTTCTCTCTCTACAAACCTTTGCACACAATTCCCAAATTCATTGCTTAGGGAAATAGAGCAAAACACATCTTAACTTCAACACAAAAACCTTTTCAGACCTTTTAAATTAAAGAAATACATCCACCTTTACATACATATATTTACCTATGTATACAGTGGCTGTCACATACCACAGATTCTGTCCTGCAACAGCTAAAACCCAAGAGAAATTCCTGCTGTTTTGTACCTCAAAATATTAAAATGCTACATTAAACTTCAACTCCTTCCAAATAAAATGGAATCACGTAAATCCCTTAAAGAAACAGTTCTTTGTAATTCACATCTGGGAGGACCCTTTGCTTCTCCTTTCTGTTCTGTCTTACCTTCCTGAGCTCAAAGATCAGTTGAGTCTCTCACTGTCATCTGAGTTCCACAGAAAGACTTCATTATGATCTGATTGTTATCAGCATATATTCTTCCATTTCTCTGCTACCCGATTGCACACCAATATCCATCTCTATTTTAATTACCCTAATTTAATGACCCTCTATTTTAATGTGGTGTGTTTCTCCTTTATTTTTTGTAATCAGAAGATTACAAGATTGCTCTCTTCTTCACCAGAAGCCAGGCTTTGGAAAAGTAGTCTGATAAGAAGGAGGTTTACACCATTCATCATTTTCTCCTCCTATTCCTTCTCTGTGGAAGACATGCCACTTCAGGTGTCAACATCATAGGTACCACCGCAAGAAGAAAATATTACGAACACGTAAATGAGTTCAGTCAACAAGTTCGTTAATGCACAAAAATCTCGAGTTATTTTCTATGAAGAGCTCATCAGTGATAGTAAATTCTTTAAGATAACTAAGTATATAAAGTTACACTCACACACATCATGATGTTTATTCAATTTTTATAAACTTCCCAAAATTAACACTCCAGTGTGCTTTTAAATAACAGTAATACAGTAATAATACTGTGATAGTAAGAGGAAGCCATTCAAACAAAAATATGCAAATATGTCTTTATGGAAGGTGGGTTTTATTTGGTGGAGATATTTAAAGATTTCCATGTAAAGATCTAGCAGATAAAGTCAAGATGATTCACCTCTTTCAGTCACAAGTCTAAAAACCACCTAAAGTAGACTCAGAAAAACTGAATTTTTCTTTAACACATGATTGAAAAAAGTAATTCTAGATGAAATGCAAATATGCAGCAACATACACAGCAGTTTTTAAAAATTATGTCTCTAGAACTTTTAATCTGGAAAAAAATTACAGTATAAGTGAAAGTTGTAATGCAGGATCATTTGCAGTCCACAGTTTGTAAAGGATGCTCTAAGTCTTTCAGAAGACAGTGCGATCCTCTGGAGCATAATGATGAGTGAGCGTCTTACTCAGAAATAATTTATGAATACACAACCAGTCACACAGAATTTCTAGTTTCTGTAACATTTATCTCTCTAATGAGACATGTTGCAGTCCTCATAGTGGAATCTCAGAATCAACACCGATGCCTTGCAAATGGTTTGGCATATCTATCAATAAACTGACCACCACCACTAACAACAACAATCACATTTGATCTAAGATGAAACTCAAATTAACAAATTTAATTCTGGATGTAAAGACCAAGGGTTCATGACATAGTTTTCTTTGGGCAGCCAATAAGCAGGTTAATGACTGATGCACAGATAGCAGTTTCATAAGCAACAGAAGATCAGAAGCATAAAGTCTTTTCATTATTTTGTTCTCTGACTATGGATTAAGGAACAGTGTCCTGTAACGTAGAGACACGCAGATCTCTGGAGAACGGCCTCTGTCATCCTAAAATAAGTAGCTGTACTGCTGAGATGAAGCCAAAGGTGCCCAGACCATATGAAGACCATAATGACACCCTACACGTACAGTTTTAAAGACAGCTAAAAGAAAGGCAATGTAAATTTCAGCCACCTATGTATGAACATAATTATCAAAATTATCAAATGGAATATAATTATCAAAAGAGAGACAGCTCACTAAATTCATGCTGGTCACTCTTCTGCTTGAAAAAACATTTACAGCCAAAGAGAGACAGGAGCTCAAGATCACAATTACTTCATGAAATCTATACGCAATCAAAATAAGCAGCAGCTAGTGGTTGTTCTGACACCATATAAAAAGACGTTAGTAAACATATTAAAAATACATGAACATGCAGTGCTGAATAGGAGGAGAACAATTATAATGTTGAAGCTTTATAGTGCTTTACAGAAATTTTCCCAGGAAATTAATTCTGAGGCTTAGCCTTGGTAACTTTGCTATGTGAACTGTGCACTTCTAATTAGGAGATAGCAATAACAAACTGAGGCTTCTAAGCATAAGCACCCAAAATTCCAGAACACCTCAATAAACTATTCACAAAACATTCCTGTAGACAGTTTACTAAATAAATATTTTTCCAACGGGGCAACAAAACCAGTAAGAAAGTTTCACTAAATTCAGAAAGCAGTACATTAGAAGTTGTCTCCACCACAGAAAATTAAATTAGTCTAAATACAGTACACATTCAATTATGACACAAACTAAGGCCTAAAGGCCTTCAAAGTTAAGTACTAAAGGATAAAGCCAGCTCATGAAAGAGCTGAAATTGAATTTAAGATCATACCATGAATCGACTTCTCCTTGCTCTTATAACCGTATGCAAGAGCATTTTGACAACAATAAAAATCACAGGTTCAAAATAAATAGCATTTAGTTCACAAACAAGGATTTGATACTTGACAGTCACTGCATGAGAAACAATGCTCCAAAAACAACTAAGAACAGATCAAGAATCATCCAGGACCGATTTGTACGTCTTGAAGTTGTGTGAGGACTAAAGCAATTTATTCAATAGGAGAAGAGTATGTGAACTCTAGACAAAATAAGCAAACACATGCAGTTAAACCTGGTGGAATAATGAAGTGAATGAACTACAGCCACATGGAGACCAATAAGAAAAATATGTTCTATTAAGCACTTAGTATGTTGAGCCACTAAGAATGCTAATTGCTCTCCAGTGTATGGTAGATTGAAGTGAACTGTTTACCCAAAATTACCCAGCATCTGTCATGTGCCAATGACAATCAACTTCCTTAATTGAGAACATCATCACATGCACCGTACTATTTGAAGCAACACAGAATGATTTTAGCCTTCCTGCTACACATGGCAATATTTTCAAAGTTATGACATATTAAAAAAAGCAATGTTTGTGGACTTCCCATAATATAAGATTTGAACCACACAGTCTAACCTGATTAAAAATACACTTATCTACATTAAATAGAAAAAGAAACAGTAGATAGGCAAAAATACACCATCATCATCTGCAAAAGAACATGATAATTTTAAGCTCTTATTTTCATTATTAGTTTTTGAGGGAGTATCAACCCATTCTGTCATAGGCAGCAGCTGAACAACTGCTTATGATATAAGAAAGTCCCTCTATGCTAGGAACACATTTATGCAAATGTTATCACTAGGAAATGGAGGGGAATTTGGGGGGTTGTGGAGAAGGGAGGGACGAGGAATTTCTTGTAACTGCACTGCACTGAGGAGGAAAGGAAGGAAGAGACCAGTCAGTGGGGAGTTCCGAACTTTCAAGGCTCTACGGAAAGATAATCTAAATAAAATAATACTAAGTAACAGTGCCTAGGACATCAAATGGTCATCTACCCCATTACCCATGCTTCCTTTTCTTTTGAAGTGATGAAAAGTTGAGGAAAAGTAAATTTGTGTCACATGAAGTACATATCCTTCTCATTTCTCAATATCCAGCTAACTGTACAGACCAGCAAGTGAGGAGATAGTGAGGTCAGTCTCTTAACCATCGACCCTCTGTACCCGTTTAGTCAGGGAAAAATCTATAGAGGAAGAGGCCAGCAACCAGCATTCAATAACCTTGTGGCAGGATGGAAGCAAAGGAGAAATTTTGTTTCTTTCATAGCCCAGTTGGGCTATGTCAAATCATAAATTAAACACAGACAAGTGCATGCAGAAAGGTATGTCTCATTTGAATCAAGAAGCAACTGTTCTTAACTACCTGTAAAGAATGAAGAAAATAAAAGTAATATTATAGCAATAAAAGAAAAATAGCAATATTATGTTATAATCCAGTAAATTCACAGTTCAAAGCGCACATATTCAAAATAATACAAAGAAGAAAATTTAGAAAAATATCTAAATGGAAATTTAGAAATTTATAAATACCATCGCAATATTATCTAAAGAAATATTTAAATCCTTTTTGTGGAATTTTTCCTAAAAACAACATAAAAATCAGTCTTAATTTGTTCTATTAATACTGGTAAGAATGAAGTAAAAAAAGATCCTTTTTCTTAGTTTTCTAGTTTCTAGTTAACTCTTAACATTCAGGAATTCAAAAGATGCCCTTTCACACACACATATACAGGGGGGTTCATAGTCAGTCAGCACACTCAAACTGAAGCAGTCCTTTTTCTGTCCTCAAATATTGTAGCAGTAAGCAGCTGCAAACACTAACCATTTCCTTACATGTAAGTATTTACATATTTCTTCTATATTATGTCTCATTGTTTAAGCATAGTTATTTTCATACATTCTTTTATACTTAATTTTGTTAGCCCTGTAGCCAAAGAAGATAGTATGAGAAAAGAGCCTTATGACTGTAGAGAAAAATGAAACCAGCAAACTTTTTGGAAAAGGCTTCCAATTAGAATAAAGACCATAGTAAAGAGAAGAACCTGATCGGAAACAAAGCAAACAAACAAAAAAGAAAACTGTGAAAGACATTTGAGACAATGTAAAAATACAAAACAAGTTTGTTGTATTACCTCTCCCATTCATCAAAGCAGCAGAAAGTAACAAACCTGATTAGAATGAAAAAGTGGCACATTTAGTGTCAGTGAGAGAAATACAACAAAAGAGAGGCTCCCCTGTAAACCAGAAGATAAATTCTTTCAGTTTTGAACACAAGGATGGGAGGATTTGCTTCGGGTAACTTGTCTGATAAGGGTTAATTACCTCTCTGTATTTACATGAATGCATTTCTAGGCAGATTTAGTAGTGCTTATACAGCCCAACCAGCTGAATCCACTTGCTCAGAGACATGAAGAGATCGTGACTAATCAAACTCCTGATGCACATCAGGCATTGCACCTACTGTTTGTTTCCTGGGCTGACTTAGAATGAAATCTTAGGAATCATTACTGATCCATAAAAACACTAGCACTTGTCCTTACAGGCAACTATGTTCTGCTTAATTAGGAATTAATATTCTCTCTGAACTCCATTATTTTATGCAGGTCAGAGAGTCTCAAAAACGCTGTTTTCTTTCTAAGATGTAACACACAGCACTACTCTTAATAGCTCTGACTGGGCTGCAGGTTAGATGGCTGTGTAGCACATACTAAATGATGTCTAATCTTATAGCGCGACAATTTTAATGGTTTGTATTTACTGAAATACCTGTTAAAGTTAGGATATCCCTGCAAAAATGGCATCAGAACAGATTTGGACTTCTTTACATGGTGCATAAAAAGGAAAATGTTATGAAACAAAAAATAGCCATCAAAATTAAATACCAGCAGAAATAGAAGTAATGCAAACTAGAATTAAAAACTACAGGATAGTTTACCCTGTATTGGTGATAATTAATTTAAAAAAAAAAAATAAATAATCTTCAGAAGTTCCTAAGAAAGCTAAATACATATCCAAGCAGAATTAAACGACCAAACACAATGGTTTTATGACAGCTGTATTCATGAACCTACAGACTCTACAGTCTTCAGCAAGTGCAAGTTGGTTTCCTTAGATGCATCCTGAAAGGTAACAAGGTGCCCTCTCGAATCCTCTTTGCTTAGTATTAGCAAATGAATTACAAACACCAAGTTTCAAGCCTATTCCAATCAAGTGTTTGGGAGAAGTAGTATATTCACAAGCCTTTTAATATGCTTAAGACTGAAATTGAGGCCTCGGCACACAAAAAATACTTCCAACATTTTTCCTCTAGCATTTCTTTATTTCTGCTCCGGAAGCTGACATGTCTATTTCCCAAAGGTGGCATTCATATCCAAATCCCAAAAGTTCTATGCAAATCTGGAAAAAAAATAAACTGTGAGGAAAGTCTTCCTATGGAGGATTCCTACTGAGAAGGTTTAAGGTGTTGTCAAAAGACATACTAGTTGACTCTTATCAGTTTTAAAAACAGTATCTCAAGATAAGAAAAAAGAGAAATATTATTCTCCAAGGGAATAAAATAAGAATAGGAAAGACAGAGTTAAGTATAAGACACTCCCTGAGAGCAACTGGGGGAATCCAACAGAGGCAAATGGGAGGCATCCATTAGGGGAAGTTTGGACATAATCAGATGGAGCAGGGGCAATGTCAAATATATTTGATCAGACCAAACAGAGAGGAGCACTGGTGTATGACCTGGTTTAACATTAACTGGGACTAAGAGGGTAAGATACAAACTTCCAGGCCTTACAGTCAGAGATCACAAATTTTGAAAGGAAAAGCCTCCTTAAGCCTTTATTTATCAAATGAATAAACAAGAAAGCAAGGGAGAGATGATGCTGAAACACTGGTTAATGAAATAATTATAGGAAATGTACAAGGCTGAGACTGGTGACAGAGGAATTTTTGAACTTTCATAGTGTGCTTTAAGTCCTTCTTGGATATTTATTTTCCATACTTCTCCAATTAAACATAGATAAGGTTTAATTTCTGTTCGGAATACTTAGCAATATATAGCAAAGTATTATGATAATTGTATGCTCTCAAAATTGTTTTATTTCCAATATTTAAATGAGTCACACAGACATTTTCATCTTAACCAGACTTGTAGTTGTTAAAGAAAGTGTACAAAATGTAATTTTGGTGTCCGGATTCTAAATACATGTCCAGATATAATCATTATTAGAGCTTCATAGTTCCATAAACAGCAAGCACGATTGCACGTAAATGATTATTCTCTTCTGAAAAGAAATATTGAGACATCACTTATTGTTAAGATCTGAAGCAGGAAACACCATCAAAATTTTACCATATAAAGCTTAACTCCACTGAAGATTATCTGAGAATTAAACTAGTGTAACAAGTTATTAAAAATCCAGACCTTATTATCTTCTATATTTCTTTTATCCAAGAATTAAACAGTTTCACAACACAAGGTCCTCTTACTTTCAGGAACCTTACTGATATGGTATGAACTCCTGATGTGTTATTAGTGTTCTTCATCTGCATATTTACCTAATATCACAATTTGTTTCATCCAAGTATTATAAAAAAAAATTTATTACTACACCAGTTATGGAATTCAGGCAACCACCTGCAGCTACACCAGGAAATCGCTTTTGAAAACACTCAAATTAATCTTTTCCATCTTCCTCCATTCTTCAGTTTTGTCTTCAACCAGTCTAGAACTGCCTTCAGAATTTCATGTTATCTTCTTGCACACCTATACCTAATGTATTTCTTCCAGATTCCATCGTTCCTGCTTTTCCTATTTATTGATCCAGTTGTCTTATTTTTTGTTTTCTTATCTATTTCTTCATAGTGCCATTTCTTGGATGTACATTTGTTGGATTTGTTTGGATGAATATCATTCCAAATCTGTATTAGTATAACACTGGGTATCTAGAATTATCAGTAATAGAAGAGGAGGAAAAAACAAACATGATTTAAAATACCGCCAACAAACTCATCTGCATGCAAGGACCATTTAACCACCATTCAAAATGCATTCAACTTTATTCATTTTGTGACTGGCTGTGCTGCGATAACACTCTGGTCTGCTCATCAATCTCTCTTATTTTGCAGGCAAACAATCTGCTGCTGACCACAAGAACAGACTACTAACCAGACCATACAGCCAATTCAGCTGGGGCCGAATTAAAGTTTCTCCAATTCTCCAGTTGTTCTCCTACCTGCAGGATAAGAGAGAGATCCATCTCTGGTATTTACCTCCTAATTCCTTTACACCTTATGCCAGCTGTCAAAAATGCTGAACATTTTCCATTTACTATATTTTGTTATAATGCTGGGGATTTAGTAAATTTTTACATATATAAATCTACTGGAAGGTCTACTATACAGAGATACGTTGATCACAAATATATAACTTATTACCCCGTAATTTTCTTTTCCCATGTGAAACTCAAGGAAAAAAAAAAATAACTTTTCCACCTTTAATGGTCCTTTTCCACTTCCATCTCACTCTCATTGTTCCTACCAAACACTGCAAGGCCTCACAGTGTGGACCTTTCCACTCTTTTGACTTGACTGCAAGTTACTTCCTACCTCCTTTCTCGTTTGCTTCAAATACTTGTCTCAAACTTCTGCCATTTAACTATGTTAATTAGTAAAAATTTAGGACCTTTGGCAAATCAAGACAGAATCCTTCACTGGGTCAGGCATCCAAATGTGAGGAAACAGATTTGACATAACTTTCCTTTGGCTCCCAGAAATTACTTCTTTCCTCCTTGTACAAGCTCTCCACCAGGGTCAGTTCTTAATTCTTGGAAAATTTATTTCAATTTTTATTTTAAAACTTCATTTATATTTTAACTGCTCTTAACTGTTCTCATCTTTGGGAAATCCCTTGGGTCCAAATTAATCTTTTTTTTTTTTTTTTTTTCCCCAAGATGCCCAAAACATCTTAAAAGCTGACAAAACAATTGTCCTCTTTTAATTATTTGCCAAAACATGATGTAAAAGCTTAGTTAGTTATTTTCCATTTTCAGATACCAAAAATACCGTCAACATATAAAAAGAAGCAAGGCATGAAAAATCCAAGAGATTTTCTTCTTCCCTTTCAAAGTTTTGCACAAACACTTTCCAGTATTTCTATTAAAATTGGTTTCCTACCATGCACACACATAGAATATTACAGCAATTTTCCTTTCATTTTTTTTTTAACGAAGATCAGAAATATGTAGAGTCCCAAATTGTGAGCAATGCAGTTTGCATCCTTTCCTGTGCATTTCTCCCCTTCTTTTGATTATTCCAAGTGTGTCAGTCATCAAAGGAAGAAATCTAATTTTTCCTCTGTCTACCCATACACCTGCCCTTGGCTTACAGAGGGATATGATTTTGCCTCTAAACAATACAGTTAAATGTAAAAGAAATTGATGTGCTATATAGTACTAAAAGTTATTTGCCTTTGCTAGTAATTGAAAACAAAACTATATATTATGTCCAGCGACTGTTCATTTTTTTTATTAAGTCTAACAACTACCAATACATGCCCTTAAGATATGAATAATACACCTTGTATATTTACCACTTAGGTAAAACATTACCTTTAAAAATTCTTTTCACTGACACTACTTTTAAGATTTAGAAAACAGAAGCCAGGCAATTCCAAGTGCCTTATATGATCTCCAATTTTACACTTGAAGAAACATAGTATCGATAAGATTAGATGTACTTGTTCCAGGAAAGGCCTAAAAGATTATAATGCAATGTGTGTTTACTGACTGAAATAATAAAATTTCTGGACTAAGTAGGAATCTATACTTTGGAATAAGAGAAACACTGGTTTAAAACTCTGTCTTTTTCAGACTCTCAATCTGCTTAACTCTGATCTAGACTGAAAATACATTAAAGCATGGATATTTTCCATGTTTAGGCAGTACAAAAATTGCCAAGAGCACCCCAAAACTTTCATTCACTTGTTCAGACCTAAGAGTCTTAATCCCAGCTTAATCAAGTGAGTGTGGGACAAAAGGGAAGTCTCCAACAGAGAAGGTAAGACTCAAAAATAGGTAGCCAGGACAGCAATCACTGTACTTCCTCTAGGACATGAGCAGGTGAGGATCTCCCTCTCCCAAACTAGTATTTCAACAAAACAAAACCAAAAAAACCCAAACAAACAAACAAAAACAGAAAACAAAAAACAAAACAAACAAACAAAAAAAAAAAGAAAACAAGGCAAGCACAAAATACACGCTATATATGTTCTTATTAACACCAGAGTAGTCTTTTATCATCACATTTGTTTGTGCTCTTGCTCAACATTATGCAAAATTAGGTTTTAGGTCTTTGTGTAAAATCTTGGTTAAATCACACAGGTAACCTGTAAAGGATATTAAGCATCCAGCTCCTATCTAAGCTTTTAATGTCCAATGACTTCAGTGGTATCAGGATTTAAATACCCTTAGGGATCTGGATCTCAGTCTCCCAGTGCCCCTGCTATTTTCCAATTACAGGTTAAGAATGCTGTTCACACCAACAAGAGAGAGAGAAGAACTACTAGGCATGCACATGATACTTTCTTTGATAAAAGCCTGTTTTTTCCACAGATTGTCAAATGAAAGCACAACAGTTCCAAGGGAAACCTGTCCCTTTACAACAGTCTCCAGGGAAAACAGCATCTCTGTTGACAGGTAACATCTGTACTTTTCCCTAGGAAGTACATGTAGGCATGAATCTAAATACATCTTTGTCAGGAAACTTGCAGCTGTTGGCAAACATACCGACTGCATGGCTCGATGCCTTGGAAAACACACTGGAAACTGAGCCAACCATTTCTAGAATAAAAAAATATATGACCAAGGTGGCATGTATTCTCAAGTCCATTAACAACCCACATGTGCTACAAAATGGTGTGGATGAAGGGGTGTGTGCTGTATGCTCTCTCTCAGTAAACACCTTATATGAAAGAAAGTTGTTTTGAAATACACAATGCCACTATTTCGTGTCTTCAAGACAAAGAAGATTTTGGGGTTGGCTATGTTTTTTTTCTTCATTCATCTGCGGAAAGGAAAGTGGTAGAAAGCATTGCTTGTTGCTACACCCATTCCTCTAAAAAATTATTTCCGACAGATTTCTTATTCACAAACCACACAGCCAAAGAAATGTGTTAGATGAAAAAATATGTTTGTGGATGTCTAGGAACAAAAGGGCACAGACTTTCCTAGGAAGTGGGAGTTGTACACCCTGTTTCCTCCATTATTTTCCAGTCACCCAATGAGCACTTTGAAAATGGAAGAGCTTGAGTAGTTGATCCTTATCTTAACCATTAGATTAGAATACATGCTCAGTAACAGTTGGTGTCCCAGGGGTTCTGTGAAAGGTGGTCAGTGAAAGTTTCTAATGCCAGTTGAACAAATGTGAATAAAAGACAGGTATAAATTTTTCTAATCTTCAGATTTACAGGAACAAGATGAGAGTCTCTCAATGACATTTGTAAAGTAACTTTTCTGAACAGGACTGAAGATTGAAAATCACCCAAGCTGTTCTGTAAGAGGTGTTTTGGTTTGGTTTGTGTTTTTTTTTTTTTTAATAAACTGAATTCATAGCTTGCATTCAGTCACACCCAAAACTGCTATGTCTCACAGTGGTCAATTACTATCATACTGCACGTCAAGCGAAAAAAAAAAAAAAAAAAAACAAAACAGCGATTAAGGTGCAATTTATTTCACCCTTCACATGTCAAAATGAAACACTAGGTTCAGCAGGTTGAGACACTAAATAAACATGCTGGATATATTCACAGATTGTGTTGCTATGAATAAAGTTTTACTTTGCCTCAAGTGAATGCATCAATCAGCCAGTCTTGACTCAGGGATCACAACAGATCCGGTAAAACAACATTGGTATTTCTAATGAAGAAAGGCAGTTCACAAGATAAGGGGAGAATCAGCAAGACTGCTTCCTGAGAAGTTCAGAAGCAAAAAACCTTTAAGGAAGAAAAAACAGATGCAACCAGAACTCCTGGAAACTCCAAGGAAGACTAGCTGTAAAAACAACAGGCTTCACCAGGAACCTGTTGTGTTTTATGAATGCAATTTAAGTAGTAAGCAATGCTGAAATGCAGTGGTTCCCTAATACCGGCAGCAACGCAACTGAATAGAGTGAAGGGAAGAACTAAATAAAGTTTGATCCCAATAGATTAATATCCTCTCATTTCTTCACCTGTATATTTCATAGCAAGTGTGATATGCTATATCAAAACTTGTAAGAAACTATTTTAAATTAGTATTTTATCTTAAATTGGCTTAATTGAAGAATGGTCTCCTGGTAACTGTTCAACCTCATTGTATTCCAGAACCTGACCCATGGTGATCCTTAATACCTCCTACACGTTCGCCAGCAGACTGCTGCGGAGCATGCAGAAGGTAGCAAAACAAGTCTTTGCTCAAAACTTTACTGGTTGGGTTTGAGAGCTTCAGTAACAGGGGTCATAAGAAAAGATACTGGTTTCTGGTTTAACTGCAGAAGTTCTTGTCGTGTCTGAAATGTGGCAAATAATATACTAACAGGCCTGGAACCATATCTTTCTGAAAACACTGAATTATTTCTGTTGAAGAGATCCAGGGGCCAAGGATACATTATACAGTTAGAATTTGGTATCAGACTGGGAGAGGCAGGAAGAAACAGGGGACATCAGCAATTTCCAGGGTATGTAATTCAATATAATAGTAACAGACTTGAACAGTATTGGATTACTATACTCCAATCTTCTCCAAATTTCTAGAACTCAGAGTTCCCTTTCCTCATTTTTATGCTTCCTTATTATGACTTTGTCATTGAAACTGTGTTTTACAATCTTACTTTGAATGCAATCAACAGAACACTTGATTCACTGACTCAGAATTCTAACATACTGTCACTACAGTAGACCTCTTTCTGACTTTCGTTCAGACTAGTGCACCCAATATGCATCTCTATAATTTTAGATGACCAATGCATAAAAACCTGATTTTGTTCTTTTACTTTATAAATGTAATATGAATCAAGGAAAAAATAGTATGTTTTCACATTCAAAGCACGTGACAGACTAACTTGCCACGTGTCATCACCACTGAATTTTTTTCCACTCAAGACTCATTTATACCTACTTCTTGGATTTTATTCAGGTATAGAATTTGCATTTAGATTGCTCTCCAAGAGGAAAAGAACCAAACCAAACCCACTCTGAAATCCTGTGACTTCTTTTAACCTTAATGCAGCAACAATCACAATGATTGCATGTGGCTGAAAACATTTAGCATATCAAGCTGCATTTCAGTATTCCCCATTTGACCAATCCAAAATTGTTACCATCAAGTATTATTCTACCCCTTCCTTATTCAAACTGCAAGCAAGATGACAATGGTCAAGATCACACTGTGTGTTTTGAAAGGTTAGATAACATTTCCTTCTATGCTAAATATATAGTTAGTAAAACTAAATAAACTTACAAAGATAAAAAGAAATGTGTGACACAACAAGAGAACAATCTTGAACTCTTAAAAGGTCTTACAATTACTGAAATTAACACAGTTGCAGGAGGAAGCAGCCATAAATAATTGTGGAATTCATGCTGGAAAAAAAACAGCAGACTTACCATGTTTTGATTTGATTCTTCAAATGTAGACATTTTATAAGCAAGGCTAATAAGGTGACCATATGATATTACAAACACACTACATAATTTCTTGTAGTCCCTGTAAATTCCCTCTGACAACCCTTTATCCCATTTTTAGCAATGGAAATCTGATGACAGACTATTTTTTAGGTTATTAGCTTATGAAATTTCCATCAGTTAATTCTTCCCATTACTTATTTGAAAACATAAATAAGCCTCCTCTTAGAATGTTCTTGAGACATCATAAAAATAGTCAGCAGATTGTAATATGCTTTTCTACCATTTTTACAAATTCAGAGAATATGAGACAGCTATAGACAAGGAAACATACAACACAAAAAAATAAACAAAAAAAAAAAAAACACCAACCCAGAACTGCTGGGGCCCACATGTGCCAGCAGAATCTGGTTGCCCTGGCCATCCTGTAGCCCTCCTTCTCTGCAGCCATGTCCTCCTGCACCATCCCAGAGAGCCAGGAGATTGCTGAGGAACCGACAGGTCTTGGGTAGACTAGAGTCACAGACTGGTCAGGACAACTGGAGCCTACTGGTAAACCCAGGGCCCTGATGGCTATAACATGCCAACAATAAGAACAACATTACTTCATATTATCACCTGGGTGCATGCACCTCTCTTTTATACCCTGTGATTTAAAACAATGCCCTGAAACTACATGTTTAATAGTAATCTACATTTTTTTTTTATTTTATCTAAACTAGGTAACCAAATTAATGTTCTGAACTCAACAACAGAAAATGTTATTTGTAATGTTATTAGCTGTAGAACAAAAGGCCAACAATAACCAATAAGCTACCAGCCATGACATCCTTGACTTAAAAAAAATGTAACAGGGCTCTTCATCCTTCATTATTGCTTTTGCTCACTGTCATCAGAGCACGCTCGTACAAACCATCATTGCACGCTGGACACCAGAATGAAAAGGAAAGGTCTATTGTACCTAATCAGCCCATCCTCTGTGTATATAATTACCAAAGGAATATAACAATGGTGGTTGAGTTAAATCTGATGGTAAGTAAAATAGATCTTTTCAGACTGGGATAAAACTGGTTTGAACACATGCCATGTGTTGCATTTGGCACAGAAGCATCCACAATGCAGCTTGCTAAAAGTACTTTTCATTCTCTCAAGAGGAAAGCATTTATCAGAAGTCACAGTCACAGATTCTGAAAGTTATAAAGATGTCAAGAAAATGCTAATTTAATCAAGTGCAGATTTTCATAGGGTAGAAATTTGCCATGATCTCAATGTGAGTACTTCAATAGTATTCAGAACTAGATGTATATTATGCTGCATATGAGATGATGCTTCACCACAGATTCATCTTTCAAATAAATTAACACTTAACTACGGAATAAACGGAGCCACAGGTATCAATATAGTGCACATGATAGCTGATGGGTGACATGACAAGACTGCCCAATATTCTGAAATCTGATCTGTGTCACACAGATTTAAAAAATGAACTTTACAAGGTGCCAAGGCCTTGTCTTCCAGAGACATATTCATAAGTGATTTTACTCAAGTTTAACCAGTAATTTTTAAATTCTACAGTTGCAGTTTAGCTGTGCTGGGGATTTTATGTACCTTGGACACAAAACCATCTCAAGTACTGCAAGGATGACTAAACCTGACCCATATGGATAAGGGTTGGTACCAACTAGGTCCTCTTGATTTCTCACATAACCCTGCCCAGTCAACTAGCCTAGTAGCCAAAGTATCCATTGAGGTTGAGGTCCTACATGCACACATCTACCGGAACATTTCTTGTCAAGACACCCAACCAGCTGAAAAGAATTTGTGCCACTGGTGATATGGAACCTGCTTCTACCTGTCTAGGGCTGAACCACACTATGATCTATAGGTGTGTCTTTAAAACCTGCTCCCTAGACAGTCCCAGTTGTCCTGTCTGCATGCATCTCTGAATGGAGTCCTCTCTCCAAAATTCTCGACAGCTTAATAAAGTTAAGACATTATTTTAAACAACCACTGAAAATTAAAAATATCTTTAGAAATATAGAAATTAAATACCCAATCAGATCAGGAGTTCTCATAAATAAACATCTTGCTTTTCACACAGTCAACAGAAAAGCATGGAAGAAGGATCACAAAAGAAGGAAGCGAAGTGTATAATGTGCACAGATGGGAGAATGGAAGTGAGCTTCCACTTCCACCACCACTCACACTGAACTCAAGGAATTACGTAGAGGAATAACTTGAGGCTTATCATGTATTAACATCATTGTTACAACCATTTGATCATTCATACATATGATTTTTTGGACCTTACTAAGTTTTTTACTATCGAAGATTAAAATGTACATTTCTCCAGTCTGAATCACCAAAAACTGTATGTTAATTATATTTTACTAAACAGTGTTCAACAGATACATAATATATTATGTGTTTAAGCATCAAGTCACACCAATACCATTAAAGCCTCAAGGTTCCTAAGATAAACTGAATAGGCATTTACAGTATCCTACATATTCATGTGATAAAAATAACTTCCTTCTTCCAAACTTTAAATGCAACTAAAATCGTTAGATTAATTCAGATGTTCAAGATAACATGTCAGTGAGATACACTCTAACATTTAACAGATTGTGGTTGTGAATGTAGAATCTGCTTTTGGGGCTTTTTTTTTTTTTTTTGCCTTTTGTAGAAATGTTCTATGAGATTTCAAGACTCTATTTGAAGATTGAAAATTTCCTGGGAAATATCTTGAGCGAGGCTGCATTTCTCAATGAACCAGCAAAAGCATTAGGAATTAGTTCAATAACTATAAGCTGACTTAGACTCCATTTTAAGTGTTTCTTAATGCAAAGCATGACCCAAGGGTTTACTGAAGTTAACAGCATTCCTTTCATTGTCATCAGCAGATTTCCAATGAGATTAAAAGCACATCCATTTTCATTTGCATTATTTAACAACATGAGCGTATGTACATTTAAACTTCAATCTAATACTAAAAAGGAAGAGATGCTGAGAAACATTGAAGTAATGGGGAGTTCTTTGCCACATCCAACCTGCTGTTTGTAATCTGCAGTGTTTCACCAGATGGTGATGGGCTCTGTAGCACCTCAAGTTTACTTCTGCTGTAAAAGCAAATATCTAATTTTTCTCTGTATTTCACTGATCATACAACCACTCTACGCAACTTCATACACACCCAAAGATCTTAACAGAACCGAAGTCAATAGTTTTATGAAACAGCCGTTGGCAGCCATTTACATTTCTATGGGTCTTAGGTTATTTTAGACATATGTAACACAAATATGAGTGTCTGAATCCACAAAGGCATATACTTATTCAATATTGATACCTAGTAAACACTGGTGTTCATAATTCTTACATTGCTTTATTTAATTCTTTTTTACTTGCTTGCTAATTTCCTACTGTTGCTTCATTTCAGAATATTACTAAAAAATGCAGAAAGTGCCCATGCACTGCAGCAAAAACCTGCAATCCATAACCTAAGGTTTCTTTTTCATGAGTTTCTAACTATCTCCTGCTCATTCCATCCCTTAATCAAATCTGCAACTGCCACCTCCAATTTCTGATTAAAGATTCCAATTAGATGAACTTTAAAAAGTGCCCCAAAGAGCAAGTAATTTCTCCAGCTGCTGTTTTATTACTTTTTCTCACTTGAGTCTCACTCTCAGCTATTAATAAAATAGTTCATCATTTAATTAACTGGACTGATTGGCTGAAGACTTTCTTGCTTAATAAGCAGCCAGTGTTCTAGGTGAGCTGACACCAGAGTTCTTTCCTAGCATAAGTATTTCACCCAGCTCTTACAAACCCATATGCCAACACCCTCTCTCTCCATACAGAAGCTCAACACACCAGCCCAAGTACCACAGAGGGTGGGTGAGCTATTCTTACCTGTCAAACAGAGGCAGCTCTAAAGAAATTGTGCTTTGGAATTGCATGCAAGAAATTTTCATCTAACACAGCGCTGCTAATTGGCCTGGCTGAACAAAAGGGCTGGGATACTGATTCTACAATAGCAGGCTTGGCATTTTTACAATAGATAATGCTATTGGTTTTGCTTTGTTTTTATTTGGATGTCCAGGTACCTTTCCAACAAGGTGGAAAGCTGTGCTTAAAGAGTTAAATTTAAATACAGGTTCAGAAAAGCACACAATTCTTAAGACCTAGCAAGAAACTTTCAACTTAAACTTGTGAAGTTAAGCATTTTCTTAAAAACAGCAACAAAAAAAAAAAATAATCAGGATTTACATTACCAGATAACACGAAAAATCAGAAACAAAGGTACCAACAGTTAACCTAAAAAGCCTAAGTCCACATACTCAGCTGGATAAAGGAAACGAGGGAAGATCTGTGGAGCCTCAGGGCTTTATGCCAAAAAAATACTTAATTCCTAATTCTTCTGACAGCAAAATGGACCCAGCTTCCCCTAGAGCAAAATCTTTTGTACTTATTGTTTAAAAAATTCAATGTAATGCACAATTATTTCCTTTGCGCTCTGTGAGTCTGCTTTTCTTCTTCCAAATATTGTGAAGAAAACATTTTCTTTTAACAGAATAGTGATTCAAGAATATAGAATGACTGATTTGAATCTTGTTATTTTTTTTTTCTGATGTTAAAATAATTAACAATCTTGGAATACTTTAAAACTCACTGTTCTTCAAAGGTTAGCTTCCTAATAAGCCTAGTAGCATAATGCTAAAAGCACAGATATTATATAAACAAGAAATTGTAATCATTTAGAAAAATATAGGGAAGAACATATGCATAACGGTTTGCTGCAAAGCTTTTATAAAAAATGGCACAGAGAACATCAACTCCTATTTGAACTAGAAACAGCTTTAAATCAATCTTTTAGAAGAATTTTATGAGATTCACTATGTGTCAGTATGAAATCTTCTATATTCTTGAAAATGAGTGTGTCTAAAAATATATATTTTATATATATTGGCTAGTGCAATCCCAAATATTCATAATATATTTTTAAAATTCTTACATTTTCTGACTCCATTTTGTATTAAAGAGCAAATATTTTAAACATCTGTGAGTGATCGTTTTTCATACAATACTGTTATTCTGAAAGAGCACAGCCTATGAACTGACAAGGGTTTAATATGAAATCAGAACAAACTCCCAAGCATGTTTTAAGTGTCTTTGCTTTTGATTTCTAGTCTCTGTTCCCAAAGACAAAATGACCTGCCCTTTAGCATCTGCAAAGCCACGTTCATGAGAACTCCTATTGACTTCACTAGAGTTAATTAATTGCCATTTACGTACTCATGAGACAATATATTTGCACGTAGAAGTGGCTGATGGGTAAAACTTTCCAATAATATATAAGGTAATGGACTTCGAGGAAAATTCCTAGAGGATCTGAAAACTGGAAGTCAGGACTCCTAACATCCAGAAAAGACAACAATTTTTTAAATGCCTCCTTCTCCTTTACATAGGGAAGCACGGCATCCTTCAGGAAAAAGAGCACAAGTCCTGTGATGGGCTGGGAACTGACTAAAACGTAAAGGACTGGGACAGTCCCTTCAAAACGTGAAAAGAAAGAGAACATCATTCTCTTCCTAATGCATTCTCTTATGCATTAACATTCACTTATCCCAGGTGGCAACTGAAAATGGAGGCTTGGTCAAGCCATGTTCCTTTCCCCATGTCTTCCTTCCCAAACGTCCAGGATAAAATGCTCAGAATAAATAGATCAAATCTTGTCTCTGCACACAAAGGCAGAGTAACAGTAAGTGCTACAGTAGGATTTTTTCTCCCAGAACATAAGAAAAACTTAGCTCCTTCCAACTTTATTTTTTTGAGAAGTTTCTCAGTGTGTTTTCTCATTAATATAACTATGCACACTGAATACAAATTTGCTGTAGCATAGTCTAATCTTCTGTTATTCAACATGATAGTGACATTAAAAAACCCCTACATTTATGAAAGAAAAATTGCCATTCAAAGGGAAAAAAGGTATGCAGAATGCAATGTTTTAAGCTTCAGGACAAAATCCTAGAGACTTAAAAAGGCCCAGAAGATTAAATCCTCCCTAAAAGACAAACATTTAAAATAACAGTAGAGAAAATGCAGTATGTAGAAAACTTAATTAAGCATATATTTCTCGAAGTTTTAGGTAAAGTTCCATTTTCAGTATTCATGTAAATTAGTTCACTAAATTGCACGAAAACTCTGTGTATTACTTATGATTTTTATGGCCTCTAGACATGTGCTTTGAAAGAGAAACTAAGAGTTAGGTGATCTGCAATAAATAGCTCTTTTTTTTTTCCACTGGAAAAACTGTCAGGAATAGCAGCGAGATCTTAGCTACTTAAAAATGCATAAAGACCAGTTATTGAACAAAGAGATAAACTCTTCAGACTAAATGAAGCAAGGATGCCTAATCCTGTCAGGAGCCAGGGAAGCCTCCTGGGACAGCAGCATGCTATAGGCTATATCACAGTTGGCTCTGTCTTTGGAGTTACAGTTTAAACTTCATCTTTCTGTGGCCAGAAGGACAGATACATGTGTGTACGGGCAAGCATGGGTTGGGCACCACTGAACTCAGGTTTCTGGCAAAGCCAGGAATCTCACCAACACTCCCTTATACCTCTGCTGTTTTGAGGCTGCTCCAGTTCTTTAGGATGAGAAGCTCCGAGATCCAGCTGCCTACAGGATCAGGAGTTCATCTGAGGCCACCACTTAAGACATCCTTCTTGAAGAAAGAAGCAGGCACCTCCAAAAGACAACTGGCTCCATTTTAAGAAAGGTGTTTTAAAAACATAGGATGAATTGTTCCATAGAGTTACATCGCACACTGAGGGAGTCCAAAAAAAAACATACTAAGCTACATGTGCACCTTCTTGACAGAAAGGGGTTAAAGACTAATCTCATCCTTACTAAATAACTAATTCCTTGCATTCTGTCTATCTGCTATAATCTTTTTTCCTTACAGCTCATTCAAAACACTGCTGTTAAAGGCCATCTTCCAGTCACACCATCTCCTGGCTCACTCGTGAGCTCCTACAACAGTTCTTTTGAACCATGCACTCCAAACTACCTTCTCATCCTCATTTTCCATACGTACACTGCTTAATAGTTAAGTAACTCCACTACAAACTCACTTCACCTTTACGTACCACCTGACCATTCCCTTTTTTGCTCTTGATGGTGTGCCTTTCCATGACAGTCACCAAGCTATTCTGCTTTGTACACCTAAGTGGCTATCCAAAATACACCCAATAAGTAACCCAAGATCAAATCTTTAAATAGAAAACTGATGGGGTGGATGACAAGCTGTTACTTATCTTCTAACTTTGGCCAGAGAAAGGATATCTATGCCAGAGGAGTAAGTTTTCATGAAGAGCTCAAAGTACCTTGAACGTGCTTTTGGTCTAACCTTACTTCCATTCAATTACCAGTGCAATTGTTGGTTTGATAGATCAAAATTCAGCTACTGCTAATTATGTTCAAAAATCACGAACCTTAAATTCAAGTTGTGTAGCCTACAGTTTTTTAACCACTAGCTTCTGTAGAAAGGACTGCCTTTCCTCATAATGCAGTACTGAGTAGGCTCACACAACTCAATTGTCATTCATGCTTTCAGAACAAAGTTGTGAGGAAAAATTAAATTAAATCCCAAATCCACCTTCAGCCCTTCTGAGCCTGGAAATATATCTAAATTATTCTGTGCACTTTTGCACAGAGGTGGTAGGGGATTATGGAGGATTAAAACTGAAAGCAAGAATCTCTCCTTTGGCAACAGAAAAATTAATCTCCTCCTATGCCAAAAGAATGGACCTACTGTCTTATCAAACGCTGCTGTATAGAAGAAGCTTGGATTTACAGACAATGCAGGATTTCATTTTATTAATTAAAAAAAAAAAAAAAAAAAGTGGTGGGTGAGGCCTAAGAGGGATACAGTTTTTCCAGTCAACTTCAAAAACTGCCTTGGAAATTATGAATTTTATAGTACCTTGAAATATTCTTCTTCTGCCCTGTTCTTTAGCACTTTGCTTCTTTGTTTTATCTTTCTTTCTTAACTTACAGATTTATTTTTTTTTAATATGAAAAACATGGATTATTTGGATGGTTATAAAACACTGAAGAAAACACCTCAGGAAGAAGAAATAAGATGCTAGAAATAACATCTTATATATTAAAAAAAAAAAAAAAAAAAGATAGCTAGTAAGGTCACTTAGAAGCTCTCCAGCAAATAGGTCAATTCATATAAATCACCCTTCTTTTTGTATTCTGTCTTATTGAGCCCTCCATTCCTCCTCTCCACTGCTTTTTGAGACTCCTGCACATTTCTGTTATTATGGGCTTATGGAAAGAAAGGAAAGGTCCCTTACATATCACATATATGAAAACCAAATGAAATCCCACTGCTGCTTCAGATAAGACATCTCTTAATCAACTTCCTGTTGGAGGGTTTTTTTTTGTTTCGGTTTTGGGTTGGTTTCGGTATTTTCTTAATCAAGGAAGTGGATTGTTAAGAAATAATAAAAAAAAAAAAAGATCAACAGCAAAAGAACACATTGAGAAATGGTGAATCTAATTCCAGCATTATGGCTTTTTTTTAAAGTATGTGAAACAGATGTACCAGTTTAAAAGAATGTGACTAAAACCCCAAAATTAATATTGTTCACGTGTGTTTATACAAGGAACAATCATTAACCAGCAACCATTAACGCAGCTGGATGGAGCCTGTATTTATCCCTTATATTCCACAAAGATATTTAGGAAATGCAAGAGTTACATTCACTGATTTGGCACCCGTTTCAAAACTGAAGATGGTAGAAAATACTACTAGTGTGATAAAACATGATTTCATTAAAGTTTCATTAAGCTTGCAGAGTTATAACTTATTGAAATTCATAAAGGCAATAACTTTGCACATCATATCAAAAGCAAGTATTGAAAGACCTGAAGTTAATTATATAGTGAATTATTTTAATGCTACACTGAATTGATTACAGTGCTTTCAAAAAGACAGCACAAAATGCTTGAATTATAACAATAGAAAACAGAGAAACAAAAACTAAGCCAAGGAAATCAGAATAAGATCCATTTAGAAAAATAAAATAAGTCCAAAAAATGACACCAAGAACAAGCCAGAGTTTGAAACTGTTGTAGGCAGCCTGACTCATATCCATAGTGAACTACAGAGTATTATTCAGATGACAGATGATTTGAATAAACTCAAATGTGACTCAAAGTTATGAAAACAAACCCGTGGCTTATAAATTACTTCTTAAAGAAAAGCGCTTGAGTTGAGGAGGGATGAGGGGGAGCATTTGGGTTTTCTGTTTGCTTGAAATCAAGCTGTGCAATTTCAAAGAATGCACAAACCACTACTGGAAGTTACTCTGGATTTCTCCGACTGCAAGAACATATATTTTAATCATGAAGCCCAAGAGACTTTAGATGACCTAGACTCAAAGCGAAGGAAGAGTTTATATGGTGATCAGACTTCAACGTAAAATGAACAGCAAACAGTGATCATCTGTCTTACTGTATTAAGTGACTTTTTGAATGCATGGGAAATACCAAGTATGTTGTGGCTACTCAAAACACAGCTAGAGAAATACACACTTCTATAATGCTGCATGAGACCACAGACCATGGCTAAGCATGTCAATAGCTTATTTTTAAGTGACTATCATGACTGCATTTTTCCTATTAGATATGAAGTGTATATCTTATGCAAGTTTTCTTTATACTTGTTTTATACGTTTTTCACTACACAAAGAAAATAAACAATTGCAGCCAACGTGCTCAACAACTAAAAACCCTGCGGGTATTTCAAATTACAACAAGCAGATTTAAGGAAATACCACATGTATTCTACGTTACAGGAAGATGTGACTGGGTGGGAATAAACTTCAGCTGCTGCTTTTTATGATGATGACAGTACATCTGTGCAATGTTTGGTTTATCTAGCTCCCAGCTCCTTCTGTCCATTATTGCTAGCAAATACATACTAAGGATTAGTACAGAAAATTCAAATATTAGTCAAAACCCAAACTATTCTGTTGAGTCTGACAGAACATTAATGCAAACCTGCATGTATGAAAAATCAGTTTGCTGTACGGCAGGTTTGCCCTCAGTTGTCTCTGTATACAGTCTTTTATTAATTAAAAAGATAACTTTGTTCTGTTTCAGAAATCAGCTGCTGCTCTCCCCTTACTTTAACTTCTGCAGGTGCATTCTTTTGAGGCTAACAAGCCCTTGTGGAATGGGGCACCACTAATTGCTTCTCATTCCCCAAACACCTCATGCCACACTTGTAGCATGCCAGAGCACACTTCACCACGATGCTCACACGAAACTTTGTAAGACATTCTTTCATTCAGATTGACCCTTTGAATATATTAGTCACATTCAAGAAGGAAGCTGCCTTAAAAATACTAATTAAATTCTTACAGGTTTCATTAAAAAAATAGGTGGCTGGGTAGATCATTAAGTAATAATTTATAACTTAGGTCCTTACGTAATCAAGTGGCAGCACCCAGTCCATAAGTCAGCACATCATGGTTAGTTTGCAACTACACATAGGTGCTGCTGTTTCTCCTCAGCCAAACAGATCAGGTAGGAGGGTACAGTGGAGACCAGGAAGAAAAACTAGGGGATGTGGGACAAATCCCTAGACAACCTATAGATGTTAATTCCGCTACTCAAACAGGTTCGTTTGACTTCTACCAGCCACCTCTAAAAAAAAAAAAAAAAAAAAAAAAAAAAACCCAGAAAACATACAAATCTATCTTCTGGAGTCAAGATGACATTTGTCATTCTGAGTTTTGGGTTGCACTCTGTCTCCTTACCATCTGTGTCCGATGTATTTGCTGTGCTGCACGAGTCTTTATATACTCACTGAAATCCCCACTGGTGGCTGGAATCAGTTTCAGGCTTTGCATCTGCCTGTCCATTTGTAACTCTGCCACTATGAGGTAATGCTTCCTTGTTCTGTAGTGTATTATTACAACAGTTAGTGCAATAAGTCCTTGACCACAACCAGGTCTTCTAGACAAAAAAAAAAAAAATATTAAAAATCCTCTTTATGACATTTACAGCAGTGAGAACAATGGGCTTATGATGACTGAACTCACTTGGTTCCTTTTGTTACCAAAATTGCACCCAAATTTTCCAGTTTGAATTTCTGCTGTCTGCCTTAGCTGTGCTGATGTTTTGATTGTTCATTTGTTTTCAGTAGCAGCAATGCTTAGCCTCTCCAGTTTCAAGGAGATGCAGAAGTTGGGTATGGTGTTGTACCTTTGGTTCATTTGAACAAGGTACAGTGCTGCTTTTTTTCTCCAAAGAGGCCGATGACAAGCACTACTCAGAGCTCACTGGGTGGAATCATGTGTTTAGTGAGACAGATGCTAATGAATTGGTCGAAGCACAGACCCACAAGGACAATTACACTGTTTGGAGGACAAGTAACTAAGACACACTGATAAAAGCAAATAGAAGGATTATAATCAGAAACCTCCTAACTGCAAACAAAGCTACATGTTAAAAAGGGAAAGCCATTACACACATCCTAGAACAAACAGGAGATAAAACACTGAAGAAGTATCACCTAGTTTGTTCTTCCCCAGGAAATGCTTGTGAAGCATAGCTGTGTTGTGCTATTGCAAAGATGACAGCTGTTAGCACCAATGACTGTAGCAGCAATAAACCTCAGGTTTATTAAGGTATTTCAGCCCTACAAGTTGAGAGTAATTTGTTCTCTGCTGCTTCCTTCAGCCATATGTGTACACATACTTAGGTCTACCACATAGGTCGTGGAAGCCCCATCCTTGGAGCTTTTTGGTGATTTACTGTGGCTACACCAAGTCACAGCTGACTTAACCTAGCACTGAAAAATAGTCACACATTTATTTGTCAAATCACACATCAAATAACGTGTAAGTTATCAGCCTGAATCAGTTCTGGGCTACTAGCAAAGAGGAAAAAAAAGAAAAAAAAAAAAAATAAAAATCACAAGATCTATCTGTCAGTCAGGTCAACAAGCACTTGTTCCTCCTTAAACAATTTTTTCAAGACCATCATACACAGGTCTGACACACTTCAATTGTACAAGGCTTAAGGCCTCTTTCTTTGTGCTTTTTTCAAAGCACAAAATTTCATCTCATATAACTCACAACAATGAAGAATTACATTTAATCAAATGATAAAACACTGAACTAAGCAGAGAGCAAGGCAGGATAGGGACAGATGAAGGCAAACTTGCTGCTAGTACTCTGGGAGACGGGCGGCTGGTCCACTGCAGTGGCAGGCAAGAGGTCTCAGGGGGCCGAGAGCAGTACGGCCCTCTGGATGTCAACATGCTTCGCTCCAGTTCTGAAGCTAAAGGCTGCAGAAACCAGCTGTGGCAGGAAAAAGCCTTTAAGAGGAAAGCAAGCCCTTTGTGAAAGGAAGATGGAGTCAGATGAAGGACAAAAGTCCCCTTTAACCAGTTAATACGGTAAAGGGATCCTAACGAAACAAGGAGCTCCCTTTTTAAGTGCTACATTTTCATCATGGGCACGAGGAATGAGAGAATAACAACAGTGAGCTATTCAAAGGAAGAACAGGAGAGGACAGCTGTGTATGCAGTGGTAGACAAACATTCAGAGTGAAATGCAGACTTTAGAAGTGCACATTCCAAGGAAAATACATTCATTTCCAGAGCCAAATGAATTACCGTCACACTTACACACGCATACAATGCACAGGCTCCGTCCCTTGACGTTTGCAATGCTAAGAATGTCAAGACAAGGAAGTATGGAATACTGATACATTATTACATGTAATCCTTTAATAGCAAAACTTTATCCTTAGCAGATTTTAAAAAATGTTTTAAAAATTATTACTAATGTATCCTAGAGGAAGGGGGAAAGGATGCTCAGAGCTGTTTTGGCTTTTGGTTGAGAGGTTCAGGCATACAGATTATAAAGCTGATTATAAATAAGCACTGTATGTAATAAATGTTTGTTCAATTCAAGTATTTAAAAAAAAAAAAAAATCACCAAAATGCTGGTGGAATGAGTGTCCTTAATATTGTTGGCTTGTTGAAACCGCCTGCTTAATACAAGGGATTTAATTTATTCCAAATTTTAAATCCACAGAATCCAGACAGTGTTTAGGGAAAAAGCCAAACTAGGTGCAGCAAGCTAATAGCACAGCACTTCATACCAAGGAAGAAGACATATTTCCACCTCTCAGATATGTCATGCTCATTTGTGCAGAAAGATAAGCATCATGGAAAATGGCAGCAAAGCATCCCGGGCCTGGGCCTCAGAACATTTGAGAATAGCTTCACCTTTGCAAAATGCCTCTCGCTCATGTGATTAGGGACATCATGAAAGAATCAAAAATAGATACGATTTCAGTCACCCAAAGCTCTTGAGATTCGGCCTCCACTGTTTTAGCATACAAGTGTGCATGCACACACCTTCTCAAGTACATACCCCTTAGCCTTTCAAGCATGCCTTTGCAACATTGGTTTCAGCATAATCAGTTTGTGGATTTCCATTCATCTCATTCTCCATCTCCACAGGGATCTATTTTGTGCATTTGCAAAACACAGTAGCAAAATATGTCTCTCACTTCTTGAATATTTTACTGAAGCATGCTCTTTATTCTCTACACAGACAGCAGAATCTTTTCCAGCAGCCTACAGGTTTTTTCAGTTACAGGTATTGTCTGAGGCACCGTATAGATGTTTCACTACTAAAACAGTGTTACCCCATATGAAAATCACTTCAAACATCCAGAATCAAAGAGAAAGAACTCTCTCAAGCAGTTCACTGATTATTGTTTTTGTTATTTACTGACATTTCTCTGGTATTGACTGTATTCAGTCTGTATTGACTGAACATAAGCACTGTCTAATATAATACACAGCAGCTTTGTAAAGGTAGGGGGAAGGATCTTCTTTTCTGGTCTTGCTTGGCAAGAGATTTTATTTTTATGTCTGTGTGCATATTTTTATGTCTGCATATCAATTCCCTATTCCTGATTATTTACCCAGAGGCCAACCCCCTGCTGCTTCTATAATCAAGAATAGGCAACAGAAAGCAAGTTCTACAAGACAGATATCTCCATTTCCTACACACAGCACAGGTCTACTGAAGCTAGCTGGAAATCTTGCTCTTTTCGTCTGAATGCCCGCAGTAAGAGTTCAGCAGCTTCTGACCTCTCTCATACAGAGAGTTCAGAAGTTTTGCAGACATCTGGGAAAGCTTCTCTGTACTGATGCAGTGAGCCACTCCCTCTGGCAGTAGAAGTTGACTCTCATGTCTGACTGCTGTCCTAGCAGGTATATTGCCTAGAGGGGCAGAACAGCATTTACATTAACAAGGATGAAGTTTGCCATCTAAACTGGGAAGGTGACACACTCTTACCCAGTCCCAAAGAGATAGAACTATGTGGGCTCAGCACAGTGGAGATAAGCCATCTCTTAGGTAGGATGATGAGTGGTTCCCTTTCATTAGTCAAGCTGGAACCTCAAAATATCCTCCAGGTAAGCTGGCAAAGCAGCATTTTGTATACTATCCAAACTGAGCTCTACTTGCCTTTTTCATACACAGAGAAATAGCTGGGGAAAACATGCAGCAAACAAAGCTCCATGCAGAACGCTGATTATTTTCCATGCTCCCCCATCATTAAGGGGGTAAATATGAAGATGGTTGGCAGAACATGGCTCAGATACCTACCGGAGCACCTCCAGACACTTGCTGAAAAGGGATTCCCCTTGAAAACAAAATGGAAAAACTTCTCAATTTCAGTTGAATCTGAGTGATTTGATTTAAAGCATTGTAACTAGATTGAAATCCGTATTTTGACTGGAAACTTTTGTGCTTACATATCGATAAGACAAAGCTTGACATGAGAACGTAAGCAGAACCCTTTCTTAAAGCAATATGGATAACTGAACTTTCCATGCCTGTCACCTTGCCTTTCCTGTCTTTTCTTACCCTCTTCCAGTATTTGCAATAAAATCAAGCACTAACTCTTCTTTGTCTGGCCACATACTCAGGAATTCAGTTCTTATACAGCCCAACCTATACAGCTCTTTTTAGATCTTCTGCTTATGTACAAATATAAAAGCTCACACTCAAGAATAAAGAAGTAAAAAGACAGCGGCACAAGCAGATAGCATAACATCAGATGGAGTGAAGGGCAAGCCAATGTATATGTTGTTTCTCAAGCTGGAGTACTTTCTAGGTCTCATGCACTGTCTTTAGCAAACAGGCCACAGGTTAACACAAGCCCTTGGAATCTAGCGCTGCACTTCACAGAATTTAGCAAAATCTCTTTAGCATAAACAAGAATTTATAGGGAATTCTGCACCATTTGTCCTCTTAGTTACTTCTTTTTCCTCATCCTTTGTGTTTCCCAACCAATCTTACTCTTGCTTTTTTTCATAACCTACTTCTCATACCTGTTCTTCTATTCCACCCCTTCTGACTGTTCTGCTTCCTCGGTGCCTTCTATCCAGGACGGCAGCTCCATACTTAATCAGCTATCCCATGACACTTTCGCAATATGTCCACATGGCCCACATGATACATGTTTATATACCCACATCCAAACTCCAATTGCCTCAGTAGCACAGATCCTTACAATCTGTCAGTTATCCCATGGCAATCAGGCTAGAACTGTGCCACTGAAATGGTACCTTAGGAGCACAGATCTGCCTTCTACACACCCACACACCACCCCACACCACCCCCCCACACACCCAGTGGGGTAAGGCAAAAGTAAACATTACAAAAATCAGTCCCTTTCATGCCTGGCACCAGTTTAGATACTTAAAACCAGAGTCCAGGCTATTTGGACAGAAGAAGGCCAAGCAGTATCACCAAACAGAGCACCATACAAAGCATTTCACTTCAACAAAGAAAAGTTTTCCAAGGCGTGATAGCAAAGACAACAGTCATCAAGCAAAGCAACAGGCTTCCCAGCACTTTTTCCCATGTACTCAGAAACAGTTCACCAGGTACTCTCTGCACAGCTCCACCTGCATGACAGCCAGCTTTATCCAGGCCACGAGACACAGCCCTAGAACTAAAGCTGCAGATTCACATAAACAGGCTTGCCCTTCATTTGTCTTTAAGCAATTTTAGCACCTTGTTTAGCTACAAAACACATCACAGAAACTCAGATTAAGCCTGTGTGCCTAAAATATGTATTTTCTAATCTTCCACTCATCTGACTGGAAACAAAAGCAAACAATTTCCCAAAAGCCATGTTGTATCAGTAGTCTTCTCTTTTGACAAGATCTTCTACTCTTCCTTAAAAATAGCTGTTGTTTACCACACACGTGCTGCCCTTCCATTTACCATCATCTACTTCCCATTCAGGTAAGTGTTGATAACAAGCCTCTTGGCAGAGTGTGTTGATTTTGCATGGTACAAAGAGGGTTCAAGTGAAAGCAATAGGATAAGACCCTCAGCTTCCTGTATCACAAATACAGAAATTTTATTTTGTCAAAACCAACAGAAGTTTTTTTTTTTAAATCTCTTTTTTTTCTTTTTTATTGTTGTTTGGCTTGTCCAAATAATATTCTTATAGGTGTAGAGGGAAGATATAGCTTTTGTACAAAAAATAAACAAAGTGATCTGCACTAAAATGTTGACACTGGCGAGAAAATTGACAATAAAACCTGTTTGCTCATCAGGATATGAAATATTTTAAAATAACCTTCCTCAGTTCTGATCCAGCTTCTGATTTAGACATGTCAAATGCATATATCAATAAATGCAGCTGATACTGCCTAAGGGCAATGTCAGAGAAAAAACAGCTTCTAAACCAGACCTTTTATAATAGCAGCACTTCCCAGAGGAAACGTCATTCTTATTTTTCCTTGCACACAACTATTTAAAGCACACATTAAAAAATACTCAGCATAAATAATTACTTAGACAAAAAAGGCCTATCATAGCAAAAGCGTATATTCTCATGTGCTCCTTGGAATAACATACAGAAAAAATAAGTCCAGGGCTAATTAAAAATCATGTAACCATTACCAAACTAATACTGCACTTCTCCAGGTTGTACTGTGTAAATAAAAACACAAGCTTCTACTCTTTTTCTACTGTGAATTATAAATAAAATTTTCAATACTTAGCTAAGCCACTATAAAATTACCACTGGAGAAAACCACACCTCCCTATTATAGTTAGAGACTACTCTTCTCCAATTCTGTTGTTAGTTTGGTGGAGGAGCTGATATACATTATTCAAGATGCATTTGGAGAAGACTGGCTTCCTTAACTGCAAAAGGCCCAGACCCTGGGCCCAACATGATCACCTGTGATAGGAGTTTAAACTTAAGAAACTGTGAATACCCCATGTTTATTCACACACACACAAAAAAAAAAAAAAAAAAAACAAACAAAAACAACCAACCAACCACAAGGTTACTCCACAGCACATTTCATTTGCATGAGACATGGTGTGAGGAACTGAAGGAGTTAATGCCTCAAAATTTGTCAGAGTGGAAAGTCTCATCTACAAGTTGTGACCTTTGTGGTTAGTCTAAGGAATGAGCTACCTGCCTCAGGAAGTGCAGAGTGCATTGAAGGGTGCACAGTTCCGCTCCCTTGCAGTTGGTGTTGCCACGTTCCCTAGACAAGTCTCAAAGGGGGGGAAATACTGACTAAGTAAAACCACATGTTCTGGTCAATGCCTATACTTTAATTTAGGACTGCACTGTTCTCCTAAAGAGGACCGCTGAACATTGGCTCCACTGCATAAGCTTGATAGTTTGTATAAACAGTGCAGGCCTTGCTAATGACTATATCCTTGAAGAAGAGCTAAAAATCTTGTAACAGGGGAACATGCTGCCCCAGAAAAAGCCAAAAGCTAGATGGTTGCTCAAGAAGCATGAAGTCAGCAAAATCTGTGGTAACTGGTGGAAAGGTAAAGGCAGCAAGTGGACACTGCAACCCTCGAGTCAACTGGATGAAAGGGTTAATGCACCCCATTCCCCGCTCAACGCACATGCAGATCCCATGCTCTGCCTTTTCCTCAACTCTCATCCAAATGAGTTTGTGGAAAACCCACCTCCCATCTAGTATACAAGTCAGCCAACAAGACAAACTTAAAAGGCAGCAGAGAACATTTCTGGGTGTGCACCCACCACCCAAGACGACTGGGCCTGAGACAACACTGGAACTCGCAGTGGTCATCCAGATTCTTTGACTCTCTTTCTCTCATTTCCTTTATTTTCTTTCTTATAGATTTTCAATAAGAGGCCACATCACATGCTATTCTTTCCAAGTTTAAGATGTTTCTACTGCAAATAAAACATTTTAACCAGTCGTTTGGTGTCATTTCACCTTAATTCAACACGAGAGGATTATGAAACCTCTATGACTTTCAGGGCTACCCAGTGTGGTGGTAACACCTGGTTAACACCCAGAGCAAGCAGTTATAAGGGCATGTGGCATACTGATTTAGCAACAAAATGACCATCCTGCCTACAAAATACTAGTCCTGGTATCAACCAGTTGTAAAAATGTTCCAAGCCTTCCTCCCTTTCTTTCCACAATGTAAATGTCTGTACAGATGATGTCTGCATCACTTCAACCCTTCTCTTGTGCATAAGGAAGTTAGCATAATTTATTCCTTAATTTTATTTTGTTCTTTTTACATAGAACAAAAAGCAAAACCAGCAACACCCCACAAAGACTGTCTCACTGACAAAGAAACAAAAGGTAAGTATTTACTGAAAATGACAGCAGAAATATTAAACCGTGCTCAATTCCTTGTAAGAGCCTGACATACCCATGAGTAACAACGGTTGAAAATTTTGTATTAAGTTGCTTAACAGACATTTTACAATAAATTGTATTTATAACACAAAAGCTGCTTACATGCTACTAAAAACTATATTTAAAAGGAAACATGACTGAAAAGTATGCAAAAAGTACACTGACTGCATAATATTTTATCAAATTTACTCATCCAGCATACAATTGCTCTGTGGATGTTGTTTCCCATGCAGCTTAGGTTCCCTTAACAAACATCATGCGAAATCCCAACCACTCATGTAGTCATGTTCTCACTCTGTCAGTAATTTTACAGCTAGTCTGGAGTTCTCAACAGTTTGCCTCTGGAAGAGTCAGGCTTAGATACCCTGTGTGTTCCCCCTGCCCCCCCCCCCCCCAGCTTCAAAGGAACATTTGTCATCTCAGTTCAGCTGTTTGGTTTGTTCATGAGTCCTATTTTTGACTCTCAATGGAAGACAGTATCTGTTTTACAAGGATCATGGAGCACTGATGTGGTCCTATGACCAATGCAGTCCACTGATATGGCCAATGAGACCTATGCTGATAGCATACTGCCCCAAGCCTTGCTTTCTTGGAAAGGTCCTATCTAGAACCACAGTCTTATTGATAGCAAGTCAACAAAAAAATCAATAGGGTCACTGACAGCAATAAAGTTGTGATGCAAATGTAGTGACCTTGATCCTATTATGTTTCACATACAGCCTGGCCTTCAGCCTGTTGTCATGGTTTGAGCCCAGGGGGCAACTGAGCACCACACAACCACACCCTCGCTCCTTCCCACCCCAGGGATGAAGAGGAGAAAACAAAACAAAATGCTTAGGGATCCAGACAAGGACAGGGAGGGATGACTTACCAACTAGGGTCACGGGCAAAAGACAGACCCCATTAGGGAAGAAAAAAAGGAAAATCAATTTAATTTGAACACCACCACCACTACTTAGTTTACCAATCAGAGCAGGACGGTGATAACACAACCACATCTTAAAGTCACCTTCCCTCCACCCCTCCCTTCTTACCCAGCTCAGCTATGCTTCCAATTTCTCTACATCCTCCCCCACAGCAGCACAGGGGGTGGGGGGTGGGGGGCGCAGTCAGTTCATCACCCGTTGTTGCTGCCACACTTTCCTCCTCAGGGGGAGGACTCCTCACACTTTTCCCCTGCTCCACTGTGGGGTCCCTCTCACAGGAGAGTGGCCTCCACAAATTTCTCTGGTGTGAGTCCTTCCCACAGGCTTCAGCTCTTCATGAACTGTTCCAGTGAGGGTCCCTCCCGTGGACTGTTGTCCTCCCAGCAACGAATGGCTCCAGCATGGGCTTCACTCAGAGTCCTGACCTTCTTCACGTGCAGCCACCTGCTCTGGCATGAGATCCTCCCATGGGCTGCAGGTGGGCATCTGCTCCGCCACAGGCCTCTGTGGGCTGCAGGGGCACGGCCTGCCCTCTCACCCCAGGCTACAGGGGAGTCTCTGCTCCTTTCTCCTCCTTTCTTCAGCTGACCTCAATGTTTGCACGGGCACCTCCCTCACCACTCCTCCTCACAACTCAGGTTCCCCCTCTTAAATACGTTATCACAGCGGCACAGCCAGTGTCACTAATTGGTTGAGCCTTGGCCAGAAGCGGGTCCAACTTGGAGCCAGGGGACCTCTGAGATGCTCGTCCCAGGGGCCGCCCCTGTAGCCCCCTCCCCTGGTACCAAAACCCTGTCACACACAAACCCAGCACACCCGTGCTGTGTTACACAAATACCTTGGCTGCAGCATCACCTGAATTGGCTCACTGGAACAGAGGAGGCTGCAGGCAGGTCCTGCTTCCTATCTGTGATTACACCACCTGCATGGCCTTGCCTCTATTTAACAGTGCAGCAAGAAGGCCTCATGAAAACATCCTTTCTATTTGACTGCTCCCTTGTAAGAAAATCTTTTAACAGCTTGAATGACCAAAAGGGGAGAATCTCTGCTATGGATGAGATTCACACGGAACGCTGTGTGTGTCTTGATGTCCTGTTCAATGCTATACACTCCCAGTATCTAAAAGGGCATAAGATTATCCATGCTATTCTCTTCTTACAGTGTTAGCTCTAAAAAACAGCTTTTAAAATTGTATCTTACCTATGTGCCTTTGTTATCAGAGTCGTAACAGACCAGTACCTCCTGGTGCAATACATCAAACAGTTCAAATGTCTAAAAGATCAAAGATTAAGTATAGGATGTTAAGGTATCCCAAAGGATTATCAAAGAAGTTGAGAAAAAGACTATGGACATCTAACACTAAACAAAATTCACTAAAGTAAAAAACTAGAAACAAAATTAATTTCTATAAGTCATTGACTTACAGGTATACTAATTTTCCCCACTTTTAATTGTTACCTTTCAGCTAAAATGCTCTTTTAAAATCCTCCTAGCCCCAAGCACGTTCCATCAGCATTACGTTTCTCCAGTCCTGTGTCTCCTGCAACTTTACCTGGACATTTACAAAATAAGGCACTTGTTTAAGTATACGCCCACCATGTTTTACCATAACAACATTATTTCACCACAATACCACTGACATTGATAAAATCAGTGTTCCCTGAAGATTAACAACACCTGCCTCTCTGGATTGGCTGTAACAATTTCCTGGTGTACAATTAAATCCCAGTGTCCAGAAACTTCCTATTCCTTCTTTCCCTGCTCAGTTTCTCTTGACCTAATTTTGAATCATTTCAGAGATGCAGAAACAGTGAACGACCAGTGGTTGTTAACTCTCAACCACTCAATTTAACTGGCTGATGCTTAAGCATACTCAGTAAATATTAACTATATTAAATAACTGGAACAGTTTTCAATGCAGTACCAAATGAGGTATCATTACAAAAAAAAACAAAGCTTAAGGCAAAGTGAAAGGTGATTCTTTATTCCCAGCTTTCTTTTTTTTTTTTTGTTTGTTTGTTTGTTTGTTTGTTTTTTAAATTTCACCAGTCACTATATTTTACAGCAACATATCTTTATAATAATATACAATGGTAACTTGATAAGAAAGTGGCATTAACAAAATATCACTTTTACCACTAAATCATCTTGAAATTTCACTTTCTCATTGTCAGCTTTATGATTTGAGAAATACATTGCAATATGTCACTATCATGCACCTTTACACAGCAGTTCTCTCCTGTTGCTGGTTCAAATATGAAAAGGCTTGTTTTGCAGATTTCTGATAGGGAAGGAGAGGATTAAAACTTCACTACAAAAAAAAAAAAAAACAACCACTGCACTCCTGTCTCACATACAAAATTTCTTTCAAGTGTTCACTTGGATGATAATTTCCAAGAAAGGATCATTTCTAGTTAATGAAGGACAAAATACAGAAAGCACCAGAACAAAGCAATAAAGAGTAGCCAAGGCATCCAACTGGTTGATTTTGACTTTTTTTATTATTTGCTTTATTTTTTTAAATAGATAAATATAGGAAACTTTCCTTCTTCCACCCTGTCCTGGGTTGAGTGAGTGGTGGAGTTTTTTGGTGGCAGGGGAGGGGGCTATAGGGGCAGCCCCCTGTGAGAAGCTTCTCAAAGCTCCCCCAGCTCCAAGTCAGCTCCACCTCTGCACCAAAACTGAGCCCATCAGCTGCGCCTCTGTGATAACGTATTTAAGAAGGGACGTGGTGAGGAGCAGTGGGACTGGTGAGGAGGAGTTGCTGCAGCTGCATGAACACCAAGGTCAGTGGAGGAACGGAGGAAGAAAGGAGGGGGAAGGTGTGCCGGAGCAGAGACCCCGCTGTATCCTGTGGGGAGACGGCAGGGCAGCCCCCCCTGCCACCCATGGAGATCTACGGTGGAGCAGACACTGATTTATGGCCTGTGTTTTTTCGCCTGAATGATCAAGGTTCTGTGCCCAAAGAAGGCTGGGGTCTCATGGGAAAAGGCAGCCCCGCTGCTGTAATTCAGCACTGGGAGGATTGCAGCATGCGGGGGAGTCCCACGCCGGAGCAGCTCGGGAAGGGCTGCAGCCGTGGGAGGGAATCCAGTCGGAAAAAGTTTGTGGAGGACTGTCTCCTGTGAGAGGGGGACCACGCTGGAACAGAGGGATGAAGTTCCAGAAGCTTTCCCCACCCAAGATGGAAGAAGCAGCAGCAGCAGCACTGACTGCACCCCCCATTCCCTGCCCCTGCGCCGCTGGGGGAGGAGGTAGAGATATCGGGAGCAGAGCTGAGCCCGGGAAGAAGGGAGGGGTGGGGGGAAGGTGTTCTCAACATGTGGCAATGCTTCTCACTGTCATACTCTGTTAAGTGTTGATTTTAGTGTCTGTAATAAATGTATGTTCTTTTTTTTCTCCCCTCTAACGAGTCTGCCTTTTTCCTGTGACTATAATGGGTGATCTGCCCCTCCCAGTCCTATCCTGAACCCCAAGCCTGGCTCTCTGTCCCTTCTTATTGCCAGAAGAGAAGGGAGAGAGAGTGGCTGCGTGGTGGTTGGCTGCCGACCAGGCTCAAACCACGAGACCCCCCAAAACATTATCAACTTTCTGAAGTAATTCTATACTTGAAATCCAGCAAAGAACATCCTGCCACATGACTCAGGGGGAGAGTGGCTAAGGCCTTTATTTAGTGCCAGATTCCTAACTGGACTTTGTTGTCCAGGATACAGCTCAGATCCTCAAGTTTTTGCAAAGTCAATGCCAGGGGAGAGTAAGTTGCAGTGTAACAAGGATCCAAAAACAAGAAAAGCAAAACTAAAGAGCTTGAAACTTTGATGTAATTTCATAACTCCAAGATGTGACACCTCAAGGCAGATACCTGTATTGTCTTCACATAATCCCACCCTCTTCTTTTTTTCCTGGAGTTTGTTTTTTAATTCTGTAAGATTGAGACCACTTTTAAGCTTTATACCAGATGGTTCTCCTGCACTTTCGTTGTCCTTGTTATCTGCAGTTTGAAGATGTGAGGGAAATGTCCTGTAAAGGCATACATCCAAAAAAATAAAATCTGAATAGAACATGATTACATGCATGAAGTCTTTACCCAGCAGTTTGAGTAAGGAAGTTAGAGCAAGGAATATGCCCTTTTGTGACTAGACTGTCAGAGTCTTTAAAATGCATGGTTTCAGAAAATGGCTGCAAAGTCTTTAGCATGATGCTAGAAAAAGCTTAGAAACAAAAGTATTAAATAAAACTGTTGAGGGAAAAACTACATACAAGAAGCCTGATAAATGCAAACCATGTGTATAGTGTCATCCATCACCGCAACACTGCTCTAACTCCACCTTGCTCACTTTGCCATAGAGAGAAAAGATAGAACACCACAGATGTGTCCAGCTTTTGAAGCTGCAGGGACCAATTACGGTTTTCTACAAACAAATAAAGGCTTACACTTAATCAGCAGTTCGGCAGCATAGGTGCTGGAAACTTCAGTCAAACTTTACCAAAAACAGGATTGCATAATGGTGGGAGAGCTTTTCAAGCCCAAAGTACACAAGAGAAAAAAAACAGGGGGGAAAGAAACAGTTCAGATTCCAGTATTTCTCATAATCTCATTTCATGAAACTACAGACAGTTTCATTGTGGTTTTGTTAGTGTTTTTTTTTTTTTTTTTTTTTCCCATTGCTGACTAAAAAGTTTCAAAATTTTCAATCATGTCACAACAGTGCCATTTTTTTCAGCCCGTTCTGGTGTTCAATTTCACCAAGCTGTACAGACCCAATGCCCATCTGACACTGGCATTCCTCTTATTTCTGCTGATATATCTGCAACAAAGTATACCTGCAACATGGAAATGAAATAATTTTCTATGATGATGAAAGGAATTTAACTTGGTAAACCCAATCATAATCAGCGTGATTATTCTGATATTTGTGATCCATACATGTCCACAGACATTGATGTTTCCCAATATATTTAATAATGCTTACCAGAAACTTCGAAATCACTAGCAATAAAAACTTTGTGAAAAAAAAAAAAAAAAAAAAAAAAAAAATTATGGAAAACAGTCTGTACTGAATTTCCTATGTGCAAAATTTTCATGACATTTAATATCACAGCTATATAAAAACAAGTGGTATCAAGTATATCCAAGCTTCAACTGTCATGCAATATTTAAAAGCCAGACTTTCGTGCACTTTGGCAAATAAGTATACATTGAACAGAGAAAAATGTCTATGAAAAGCTCTTAAATTTTGACTTTAAACATAACTGTGTTATATCAAAATAAAGCCAGCAAATTCTTTTTTCTCACATACGTTTTTAGGAGAAAGCAGAAAAACTCAAAGGGTATGTTCAATTATTCATGATCATTAAAAAGAGAATGAACTAGCAAGCTCACAACATGAATACAATTGTCAAATTGAGAAGGGAAATAAAGTACACATTGGTGAAGTGCAAGTAAGGCACACGTACTTGTCAGAAAGAAAAGAATTATAAACCAAAGGCAGAAAGACCAAGCCAAATGGGGAATAAACTGCTAAGTCAGTCAGACCCTGTGGCTTTAATAACCTTAAGGAAGTTAAAGCCAGAAAAGTATCCCTGAGATTATATCAACCAGGTTTTCATTAAAATAAGGGAAAGGGAGCAAGAAATAACAGCAAGATACTTTCTAAATAAAATTAATATTTAACAGCACTTTCTTACTTGAAGTACACCACTATTTCAAACGACATACATATGTGAGATCTTAACAGCACCTCACTTGGGCAATTTTCAAGATCAGAAATATGCACCACAGAGTGTACAACCAACATACCATGTACGTAAACACTAAATTTTCACATTTGCACTTCCTGACAGTTAAAGAGATGCTAAAAACTGATAAAAGTACTTTGAATAGTGAAAATATATATATGTTTCCTTTACTGAGATGCTTTTCAACTAACTGGTCCTTGTCTCAAATTCCCCAAATTGGATTAAGATTTTACTTAAGCTTCAATTGATGTTCCTATGAATTTCTCAGCCAAGTATCCTTCACATGATCCCAAAGTTTTCATAATATAAAAAAGCACACTGATTTTGTAATATTTGTGTGTTAGGTAAAAGAGAGTATGCAGATATACTAAATGGTGTCATTTATGTGGAGGAGATGTTCATTAATGCTTTTCTGTCACTGCGTCACTACCAGAGAAAATGTCCCACTCCAGAGGGGGAAAAAAAAAGGCTCAATTCAACACAGTATTCAGTATGTCATGTTACTACTGAGCATGGCTGTGGTAAGGCTATACATGTAAGAACTACAAAAAAGAAAACCGTCATGAGGTAGGAAAGGCAATGAGTTTTAGAAACAAATAGGGATTAACATGCAAAACCTCTCTTTGGGGAAGAATTAGTTGTATCATAGATTCCACAAAACCACATAGAAGAATAATGAAAACCAGAACAGGAAAGTGTTAGTTATAATAACGTATCATAGAACTGTATGGACATGCCACACTTGACACAATTATATAATACTATACAGTAAGGCCCACTTATCCCACATGTACACTGCTACAGAACAGCACTGAACCTTGAAAACTCCTGACTAACTAATATTTTCACGGAAGACTTTGTACAACACAATGGTTAACACGGAGGGAATACAACACTACTGCTGAAAGCGCGTACAGAATTGTCATAAATTTCAAACACCAGGTATTATCACAGACTTTGAAATTGGCTTGGAAGAATGAAAGATACACCTGAAAGTGAAGTTCGCAGGACTGCACACAGTTTGACTGAAAAAGTGAAACACAACAGGTCAAAAATCAGCTTGTCTAATAGAAGTGACTCCTAAAATATGCCCACTGAACCACAAGGAAGAAATGTGCTATTTTCATGCTTTCCTGCAACAGTTGTAGAAGCATATAATGGTTTATAGTGCTTTTAAACATCAGGTAATACGAAGAAAAAATAAAGTTATCTTAACCGCTGCATAATCAACTGTAAGCAATCTTTTTATAGAGAGCAATTTATAAATATTAACAAGCAAAAACCAAGATTAAGCTGTTTTGGAGGGAGGATGATAGACTGCTAAAGCTGTTTTACATAAATGACACACCAAAGCACAGGAATGCAGGGAAATTGTGATTTCAGACACTACTTCTCCGTCTTACAGAAGATGTATATGGGATTGCTAATGGAAGTAAGGAATAATAGCAGATCCTATTCTGATGGATGTATTTTAGTTAAGCTGCTGGGCTCAAAATTGAGATAACTGAAGTTTAACAACCTGTGAACTAAAAGAGATTACACTAAATGATCCTTCTGCCCTCAAAATGTATTGAACTCTTTTATTGTCTGTATTGCACTTACACCTTATTGAATTTCCCCTCTGTACAGGTGCAGAATTTGATTGGGTTTGGATTACTGACTGCAATATCTTCCTCAAGAGTAATAAACTCTACAGGACCTCCTACAGAGTCTCCTGTAAGTGTAAGCCAGGAATTTTACAAATTCTTATGAATATTTAAATATTGATGGCAACAGCAAGAGTCATCCAACAAATTATTTTCCCATTTCAGAATCAGCATGAGTAAATGCAATTGATTCTATCATCACAGAAAATAAATTTGGGAACAGAGAACTACACCTCTGACTCATGTTTGCAGTTATCTGATCAAAGAATAACCCCTGAGCCATTTCCATCACAGATCTTTCTGTATGTCAAGATTCACTACAGCAGACGTGGCAAAATACATAACTATGGCTTTTCAAGGTCACAAGTGACCACCCTTGAAGGATCTAGGAAAAATGCAATTTTCCCCTTTTCTCTAGGATTCCAGCCCTTCCTCCCCGTGCAACTTCAACATAGCCCTAGTTAAAAATAGTGTTTTGAAAACCGATAGCCAACATTCACTAGAGAATTGTACTGTGAGCCTTGCAGAAGACTTCTTGAATAGGCCATGTCTGCTCTACTCATCCTTACACTTTTGGAGAAACCTGTACATTAGCACGAGTAGCCGCTGAGAAACTACCTTGAGAAACCTGTATGTTAGAATGAGTAGCTGCTGCAAGGGAATCTGCTGGAGTACCCTGTGCCAGCCTGCGCTGCACACTGGTGGATGTTATGAAGAGATAACATCCAGCCTCTCATGTGAGGATGCATGATTCTGGTTGTCATACAAAATGAAAGGCACAAGAGTACGTGATGGAGGAGGAACCTCTCCATGAACAGGATCTGCACAGCATGCTGATGTAGGAATGGAGAGATGTTAACCAGATGGTCTCTCAAGAAAACATTAACTAGGTAACTCCCTCACGAATAAATTGGAGAAAAACAGGATGAGCCCACCATTGTCCTTGAGATAAGGAAGGAACCACTGAGCCACCAAGATAAAGGAGCTGCAAGTTAGCAACAAACCGTATCCAACCAGGCCTGAAGGATGAGATGTGCATAACTACAGAACTGGGTCTGTGCAAAAACGAGGGTCAACTAGCAAACACAGTGAAGAAGACTACGAGCCTTCATCAGAAGACCCCTGCCCACGACCACCAAGAGATATTGTGCAGGCGTGATGGGGAGGGACTTGGGGCAGGGGATATGTTAATGATTTCTCGGAATTAATTGTAATATTCCCTCCCTATTCCCAGAATTATAATGCATATGTATTAGGTCTGATGAATATGTAACTTTGGCATCATAAAAGGGGGCCACTTTTGGCTCTGGGCACGCACGCTGTGGCGAAGCGATCCCCCATGCGTCCAGCGCTGAATAAACATACCTACTTTATAACCCCACTGGTTGTAAAGTCGTCTTTCCACACGTCAATGCTGTGTGAAAGTCCATCCAGGATCTGTCTGACCCTGCATGAAAACATGGTTCCCAGCATCTGAATGGCTGTTAAGATTTCTTCGCTATCTGCATTCCTCTTTTCATTCTATCTTATTAAAACAGCTATTTCATGACTCCATTTGTTGTCAGGTCTTTCTTACTGAGTTCCAGAAAGAACCCTGCACCGCTTCTCTCTCCCTCTCATCTTGTATCTCCTCCCAGCGCAGAATAAGGTTGCAGACATTATTCACATACAGAAGCGCTACAAAAACAAACATCCTATCGCTACTAGTCCTCTCAGGCCTCAGTACAACAACAAAGTACAACAGCAAGGAACCTTTTACTTAACCATACTAACCTGGTTAAACTGAACTCCACACAGACCCTGGAATATATATCTAACTGGAAGAGTTTAAGAAGATATCCCTTCTGATTGTCCATTTTATCCACTGCCAGAGATGTCTGCTTGGTAACAGGATTGATGGAAGTGGTGACCACCATGGGGATCTTAACTTCTAGGAGAAGACTAGGGTAGCATTCACAGTTTCAGTAGCATCCCAAGCCAGTGTAATATTTTTATTTTAGGGAACATAAGTTACAGCCCTGAGAGATGGAGCTACTATGATATCTTTTATTTATTTTAAACAGTAATGGAAAATAAATGGGGATATGCCACCCACAGATGAGTTTGTCAAACTGTTCATAAAGCTAAGTAATGTTATTGCTCTAGCTGTCTAGGAACATGGAAAACATGAACTGGCAGAAGTAATTGTAGCAGAGAGAAACATGAACATGGTTTTTAAACAGCCTGAAGGCTTTATCAATCACTCAACTTCCTTCAAATTTTAAAACTACAAGAAATCAATGAGAGCAATAGTATATCAGTTGATCTAGGTCTTATAACAATTTAACTTCAGCACCAACTGTACTGATATCGGTTTTTTCCTATTGTTATTTGGAAAGAGCCACTGACAACATTGAACAGAGCCCATTACATATATAAACGGCTACCAATTCCAGTTATCCATAAGTCCTCTTTTTGATTCCAGGACAAAGGTTTCCCCAAAACTTCTACATTTGTGACTGTCCATGCAATTTGAGTGAGAACGCTGCAGCCAGATTTGAACAGAGAGATGTGTTACTTTGGTTAGTTTGTAAGCACACACCACTCACTTAAAGAAAAAAAAAAAAAAAATTCAAAATAGAAACCAGGTACAATATACAGCAAAGGTTTTTCAGAATGTGAAAGTTCACCTCTAATAGTTCTCTCTTTTTATAACAGTGACAGGGTTGTGCTGTTCAAGAACCAAAGACATTTTTTCAAAACCACTTTTTTCCCACCATTATAGAGCCCCTCACTAAGCAGAAAACTAAGGAGGAAGAAGGTGGGTCTTTGAAATAGAAACTGCAAACCATGAATGAATACAAATGAGCACAAGTACACAAACAACATCAGCATCTTACAACAGAAAAGACAGCCTAAGTATTTCCTTACTATGATTGCAAAGACAGAAAGTGGGTTAGGGAGGATCGACTGATTCAGTCCAGCTCTGTATGAGGGCACAGCTACTTATTTTGGTTTAGCTGGCAAAACGCTACCTGACTCTCCTCATAGAGAAGCTGCTCATGAGCTACTCAGGAGTCAGTGTAAATGACACTGCTGTGCTGTAAGACTGTAAAACTGCAGGTCAGGACCAAGTGATGAGCAGCTCAGGCATCCGTGCAGTGGAGGCAAAACAGAAAGCTGGGGCTGAATCCCCTGGCCACCATCCCAGTCTAAGCTTTTCCCATGCATCAGCCAGAGCCCCTATTATGTCAGTTATTTTCCTACTTTTTTCTTCATTATTTACATTAGTACTCTGAAGTTAGTTTGAAGAGAAGGCTTTCAGCAAGTAAAAACATAGGTCTATATTACTAAAAAGTTACTTTTTACAGAATTCTATTTAGTGTTTTTATGGGACTATTCAGAGAACTGTCAGTTTCCCATTTTCCCACAGACACCCTGGCTTGTGTGATTTGTCACAAGGGTTATCTCTGTCACATTCTGTGACATAATACAAAGAAGCTCAGAAAATGTGATGTGACAAGCCATCTAATTCACTGAGCCAGCAGGGAAATTTAAAAGCAGTACATATCTTAAAACAGAGTTGATTTCTTTCTGCCCTCCTCCATCCCTCCTCTCCCCCACTCCCAAATGGTTTCCCCTGCAAAATGGTGAGGGTCAGCTCTTCATTACCTGTTTAAGCAGCAAATTCTCCTTCTAGCATTGCCTGTGACAAACAAGTATTTTCTCATAGGCCAGAGTACAGGCAAGTGATTTGCATTTAGTGCTGTCCAGAGTCTGAAATCACATGTACAAAGGCTCTTCCTGAAGTGGGTAAAGAAGTAAGCTACAAAGAAAAAAGCAATATTCAAATAAAATTGCAATGTATAAGCAGTCGTCAAACAGCAAGGTGAGCTAGAGAAATCTGCAGCTTCTGTGGGTAACATAATGCCATGAATCCTAAAATGCATCCTAAGAAACAGCTATTTCTTCTTGAAAAAACATTTGTTTTGTGCTTCATGAACAGTTTCATACTGTAGATGTGTGCACCATTCCACATGTCCATGGAGCCAACTGAAAATGGGCTAGTCACCAGAAATTTAAGTACATACTTAAAAGGGAGGATGCCACTTGAAGGCTTCCAAAACATTACATAAGAAAAAGTATCTCTATACTGTGATGTGCTGTGATATTACTACTAAGCCTTTTGGACAAAATAGGTGTCCATTTTGCATAGGTAGCATCTTCCAATAGCAGCAAATAATTTTATTAGGTTTCTGTAGAATTGCAGTACTACGGTGGTATCTTTGTGTCCTTGCCTTATCATTCCTGATGGCTCTGGCATGCAAAGAGAAAAAAGAAAAACACAACATATTAAAAAAAAAAAAGCTCCAATATAATTGAATATATTCAATTGTAAAAATTCCTGGAGTTAGAAGCCTATTCTCCCAAAATCTGAACTCAGAGGTTAGTTTGTAATAAAAGTGTATTTAGAGCGTATGTTCCTTATTCACATAACCTGTTTTATACTGTCATGAAACTGGATAATAAGAATTCTAGGATAGATATTCTAGATTAAAATTATTATTCCGAAGTAAAAATATTCTTAGAGCAACTTCAATTAAATCTGAGGATTACATTTAAATGTGGACAAAACCTGAATTCTAGGCATTTAAGCTTCAAGAAGAAAATCTCAAAACACTTGTATGATCAGCTAGAAAATTTAGTTATTGTACCTGAATAACCACAATATATGTAATATTCTATTCATAATAGAAACAATATGGATTTCTAAGAAATCCCAAAAATACTTAGAATACAGGAATCTAAGTACTCTCTGACTTTTAAATTCCATTTGCTCAGTATCATTTTATATTAAATAGGTTATACACAGACTACCTCATAATAATGCCATCACTTCCCTATTTTAAGAAGTGGTAAAAACTTCCATATGCAGAACATAACATTTTAATCACTTTTACCGTGAAAATTTAATGAATATAATCAAAAGATCATAATTAAAAAAAAAAAAAAAAAAAACAAACTACTCAAATCCCAAAACAATGTCTTGATTGAAGCAATTTTAACCTATAAAGTAATAAAATCAGAGTCCATAGTTATGTAAAAAGAATACAGCAGTGCAAAATATCACTTAACGTACAGTAGGACCTCCCACTTGCAAACATACTATGCTTCTCCATCTGTCTTACTGCAACCCTCATAAAGCTCCTTTAAAGTAGAACTCCTTAATATTTACATAAACATTTCCAGATTTTCACATGAAAGCTTCTACAGAGGTGGAAAATAACATTATTGTTTTGCTGATCTGAGAGGAGGCAGACTTCAGTACCACCACAGAAATCGCAGTTAAAACTCAGTACCAGCAGCCCTGTTACCTCCAGACTGTCCAATATCATAGGGCTGGACTTCACCTGTATGTGCCGTGTTCAGAAACAGAGCACAGGTAGCCAAGCTGGATGCACAGACAGAGCTTGGGACTGGAAAAAAAATAAAATTAAAAAAAAAAAAAAAAAAAAACAAAAAAAAAACTGGGACCTGTCAATCTGGATAGGAGAATCCTGAGGGATGGTAGTTTACAAAGATCCCAGTTTACAAAGTTGCAAAAGCAACTGGTAACTGCCATCCCGCAAATCCTGCAATAACAGGAATGAGGTGGCCACCTGAGGAAACCAGTGGGAGGTAGCCCCAAACTGGTAAAAGTGCTGCTTCGGACAGCAAGCAGAGAACTTGTAGGCCTTGCTGGCACAGGAGCCTGTGGAGGCACACAACATCAGCAGGTCTAAACAGAGATGAGACAAATTCAGGCACCACGCGTAGGGGGTACTGAAAGCACTGGGCAAGGGTGCACCCTCTAACGTGTCTAATTCAGCTGCAGATCCTGGAAAAGCGCAAGGACAAAGGACCAGGGGACACATACAAGCACACAAGCCTGGCCGAGCCTGCATCTCCCCTTGTCACTACTGGAGACGAAGTACGAGGGCTGACAGATCACCACTCTGAGCTACGAGGGGTTTTCTTACACTTTCCTGTCATCAACTGGGACCTCTGTCAAAGAACAAATAATTCTCCTTTTCAATAGCATGCCTTTCTGACCACTGTGGCACTTGATATAGACATGTCATTTACCTTCCTATCATAGAAAACAACAAACAAACAAATAAAAATTGGCAGCATCCATGATGCCCTATATATTTACTAGATGCTTGCTTACCTTACTTTAAAGGTCAGAGTTGGTTTTAACTTGAAAAGATCTTCACATCAGCAGAGAGGTTTGAGGTTAGAAATAAGGAGCGTCACCATAAAAAAGCAGGAAAAAATCATAAATTGTCCTATAAGAGAAGCAAATCTTTCCTCCCAAGGAAGGTGGCCTGCATGATGATGGTTTCTTGACCTTGTAGCAACTAATTTTGCACACACTGACCACTGCAGAACTGTACAAGCAGCGTGAAAACGTGTTGCTTTCTGCCCTATGCCAAGCTGGTGTTCTGAAGACACAATGCAAGGTTACTGAAATCCCAATCTCTTCCACTGGCTTTACATTAGGTAGCTAATTCTGCAGTCAGCCATACCATGCAACCTTGTTAAACTGGAGAGAGTGGCTGAGGTTACATCCTACATGAACAGCAACCACAAAAATGACACTTAAAAGACACACTGAATTCATATTTGCAAGTCAAATTACTTTTGCCATAGCACTTTCTTTCAAGCTAATCAACGAAAGATGCACATCACATCAAATTCTCTTAATTTTAACACCCTCATTTCCCTCAAAGGCAAATGTTTGGTATGAAGGGACAAGCATGACTTCACTAATTATAATAAAAAATTAACTAATGACTATTTTGTATTTACACCATAAATAAAATAAAAAATATAGGATATCTAAGTCAAGCTTATCAAATGCTTAGAATTTGTCGCATTTACAAGTAAGATTAAAGCGCTCTGTTTTTTTTTGTCTCACGTAAAGTACATAAAGCATATATTCTAGTACGACATTAACCGCAGTAAACGCAGTATACACAACACAGTATTTGAACACAGTTTTTGCCATTCCAGTTCTGACAATCTGTCTTTTGTATTGCCTTGTACACTACCTCAAAAAGGCTTACCAACTTAATTTAGAAGTTTTTTTTCTACAATCAGGGTACTAAAATATTTCTTACCCTTACAATTAAAGCAAGCAGTACTAAATGGCAAATTTTACAACTGAAATAAGAAATATTGAATGGCAAACTTGATAATTAAATTACCAATTTTAATGAGAAGGAAAAAAAGACTTCCAAAATTTCTCAAACTTTTCCAATAATACATAAATATTTACAATCCCTTCATTATTTCTGGTTTAAAAATAAAATGCTTGCAAAGTTGTTTTTGCCAGCTTATCCACACATGTACATAATTTACTAAGAAGCTAAAGCAGCCAAACATGTATTGTTTTGGAAGTGTTCAGATTCTATAAAAAATTCTAAAATTTGGCAAAATGAACTGATTCTGCTGTACAGCACAGCTCAGCATCATGAATGACCTGTTAATCTCTCTCCTTTCCTACAGGTGAAGTATTCAGCAGAGAATAATCGCATCACATGAGAAGGAGAACTCTTTGATAGTGGAGCAGCCATTCGCAAGGAGGCAGGCAGATGTGTATCTAGTACTAATAGTGACTGTGCCTGTACCACAGCACTGATGCACTCACCATCCTCATTCCCCAGCACACACTTCACACCTCTCAAATGTATATGGGACACAGCACAGGCGCACATATTTCATATCAGCTGTTTTCCTTTGGGAGTAAAATCCAGCCACACGGACAAAGGAGCAGATATTTTAAATTGGTGAACTATCTGGACAGGATGCTAGGTGGTAGGCACCCAGATTACAAAACAGAGGTTGTCTTCAGCAGGTATAGAAATTTATATCCATCAAGCTCAGTGCTGACAGCAAACAAAAAATCTTGCCACCCTGCAGCATGTTAGCTGAGTGACAGAGAAAGGACTGGTGTACTGTGGGGATCCAACAGCTCTGGCTGAATTAGTGGAAGCTGCAACTACTCAGACTAAAACCGAGCCAGAGAACTGTACATTCATTCAAGTGAGCCTGAGTCATAAACTGAAAGAAATAACCAAGGCAGATAAAGCTCAAAATGTAACAGGTAATATTACAGGAGAGACATTTGGGAAAGCTTCTCTAATCTGGCATTACTGCATAAAAGGACAAATAATGACGGGCAATCTTGCAGGTAACCAGGTGAGTAGAGGGCAGCAGAATTCAAGGGACAAACAATCAACTAGGTTCAAATTAATTACTTCTGTATTTTAATTTACATACCAATTGCTAACATCAGTAGAAAAAAGAAAATCTATCTTCCCCTTAAATTATGCACAAAAACTATAATCCAAGGACCCATAAATGATCTTTTATTACTCAGAGGTACCTGTAGTAGCTTCAGTTAATAATTTCACTATGCTCAGACCTCTCAAAGACCAACAGCACTTTAGTGTATTATTAGCATTTACACCTTCATCTCTGACTTCTGAAATTTTTCTACAATTAGAACTATTAATGCTCGTCTTGATGCAGCACCCCGAGAAAGAAATTTTTACTGTCACTTCATTTAATCTTTGACACCTGCCTGTCACTGGGACACTGAGTAAGTCTACCTAAACAAGTGCACAGTATGTTCTCTTCTTTGATATGTTTGCCTTGTACCTACACTACTCCAGTATTCCCCTCCTCACATCGCACCAGTTGTTTACGTAGATATACCTTCCCTGACCAGAGATACACGCTTTCTAGTAGGAAATTTTCTCTCTTCTCTTGATTTCATTGGTCTAAAGAGGCCAACCTCTGTCCTTCCCATAATAAAAGAGCACAGGCAATATCATCATACTTTGTTCCATTTAATAGATTTTATTTTTCATGTTAAAAGGGAAGCTATAGATAGATTATAACAGAATATTGGTTTGGTAAAGCAAGTTCGGTTGTTTCTTTGTTTTTGTTTTTTTTTTTAAGAAGAAAAAAATGCATTAAGTCGAATTAATTGGAGAGAAATACTTTAAACATCTAAATGATCAGTTTAAAGCAAATTGAAAACAGCAGACTACCTCCACATGCATAAAGTGGGAATGCTTAGGAGATAGAGCAGACTTTATTATAGCAACAGTTATAGAAGTCCTTAGATTTCTTATTATCTTACCTCAAACACCAGTAGTACCATCAATACACTAACAGCTTCACAACCCCCCCAAAAATCACTTAACTGGAAAATGCTGTCTGACATCACCTCCCATTCAAACAACCTAGACCCCTCAGGCTGTGTCTAGCCTGATAGTTTTTAGCATTATTTATTAATGCTTTAATTTCAGCCACAACACAGTTGATAAAGGCTAAAACTATATACGCATAAATATAGGCTACAATTGGCAGTACTCTTAATTGTGAAAATAAAGGAGACCAAATGAAATTATAAATGCTATATAATTGGAAAAAAGTAGAAAAACCTGACAGACTTTAAAGCTTAAAGAACACATCAGGGAATAGTAAATTAATCAGATGCTCTGTCTCAAATAAAAACTAATTGCATATGCAAGTCAAATTTGGCAAAGTAGTTTAGCCTTAATGAAAGAGGAAATTTGACAACATTGACACATTTTACAGCAACATTTTCAAAATAGGGCATTTCACTCTGAAAAGTCCAAATGTTTCATTTTTGACATTTTCTATACAAAACATTTCAACTTTTCAAAAGATATGTCAGCAGGTTGAATTCCTCCCACGAGGTTTTTAGAAGTCAGTCATATAGGCAGGGAAAAATATTATCCAATCCCTCATCCTATATTCAAGTCAAACCCAATGAACACTTATAGAGAGAATGGAACATGAGGAGAATATAACCCTCAGGACATAGGTCTTACATTATTACCAAAATTACCAATTCAGAGCCCTGTGGCCTTTTACAGAAGTCAATTCCCACTCTAATAGTGTGCCACCTACCAAAGCTATCATTTTTGTGATGAAAATATTCTGGTCTTAGCACAGAAGTATAGGAATCTCAAATACTATGTTGTCAAGGGGAAAGAAAAAAAGAAAGTCGATTTTTTATACTACTTTGACAGCATACATGACCAAGAGCAAAAAAATAAATTTGGATTTTGGTTTACCTCCTGAACCAAAAGACAGATCTTGAAAAATTTTTCCCTTTATTTCTCAAAGAAGTTTGCATCCATTTTTGATTGAGACAAAACTGATCTCAAAACACATTATGCTTTTTGGGAAACAAAAAAAAAAAACATCACACTGTAACAAAACTGAAAACTTTCATTTTCAGGAACTTGTACTGAAAGTCAAAGTAACCCATAGTTTGGTTTAACAAAACTGCCAGAGGCAGCAACAGCAGTCATAATAGCTCCCTTTTTACCCTGTAAAGTCTGCTGTTTCACTCTGCATGGACAAGCTAAATACCACCAACAGTAAAACGCTGCCAGCAGATATCGAGAGCAACACATCCTATGACACCTGTGTTGATCATACCTAAAAAACACAGCATCTACCGCATGACTAAAATTATACACTATCACTCAGAAGGCATAGAACATCTGCTTGAAATTAAGCTTTATCAGGGAAAGGAAATATAGGACAAAACTACCCATGCATGAGATTCCTTACCAACAGGAATACAATAATTTTCAGCCACCAACACTCCCCTAGTGGAAAAATTTACAACAAAATACAAGTTGCTGCTAATCACCTGCTAAGCTGATGCTATAACTATTGTATGAGAAAATGGATGTTGAAGATGTGTGCAAGCCTCATGGAAAACACAGCTTTCAACATTTTCTTCAAATACGTTCTGTTTGGAACCAGACCATGTTATTAAAAACTCACTAAGGGGAAGTCACTTTTGATTTAAGTGACAGGATGTAATATGATGGAAATGAGATAGAGGAGGTCTCACACTGAAGCAAAACACTCTTTAGGAAGAATAAAGTGAATTGGAAAGAGATCATGTTTAGTATTATCCATTCACATCACAACACAATGAAGGGCAAAATGTACAAAATGCAGTATGAGTGGATGAAATGTTCCAGTACATGGCCTATTAAGCATTCCTACTTATCTTCAGAAAAGCAGAGCAGTTCCAACAAAACACAACATGTTAATGTTTATAAACATTCCAGTTAAACACTGACTCCTCTAATTTACAAATAGATATTGAGATAGAACACAAATGTCACATTTAGGATTTAGAAAGCCTGAATGTATTTTCTCATTAAAAACACAGAGCTTCTGGGTTTTTTTGTTTTTTTCCTGTCATCAAAAGCAATCAAGTCAAAGCCTCCTTAAATCAAAGGACTGCTACTACTTGGGTGACATGCTGTAACTGGCATGCTCTAGTCTGCATGTTTCTGCAGTGATGTCTTTTTGATGGGCAGAGACTTCTTAAGACAGACAGCAATGCAGTTACTTTTAATCCTGAGAACACGGGCTAAAAGAACTTTACTTTGCATGCAAACAGTAGATGGGCCAAGATAGACATTAATAATTTTCACAAACAATTGCACAAGAGGAGAAACAAAACACTGAGAAAAGACTCCAAGAGGATGTTCACTGAAAGAATATTTCATCATCACGGCCAAAATCCTACCAATTCACTCTCCAAACCCCACTGACAACCAAAAAAAAAAGAGGGAAGAGTACAACACTGACCTCAGATGGTGAACAGACTATAGGTGATGTGGGGACCAAAGGACAGAATTATTTGAAGACTGAGTTACTTATGAGAGAATATTTGGTGTGGTAGAAGTTGTGTTGATGGCATGGAGCAAAACATCATCTTTGCAAGTACAATGCCAAAAATTCTCAAAGGACTCTGATGCATTAAAAAAAAAAAAAAAAAAAAAAAAAAGAAAGAAAGAAAAAGGTCAAATCATCACCTCAGCCTGCATAGAGAATTTCAGCTCACAAAATAAAAATAACAAAGGCCCGAAAAGTATTATTAGCCTGATTAAGACCCAGACCTTCCAGCAATCGGATGGAAAGATGACATGGATAAGGAGGCTGCTCCTGTTGATAAGCACTGGTTGCAAAAAATCATGCCCAGCCTAGACAAAAAACAAAGAAATGCAACTCTAAAGCTGAATTCCTCCATATGTTCTGGCATTGGTGGAATAGTGCAGCATGTGGCAATAACACAAGTGTTTCATTGTACGGCCTTGAGAGGTTTCTTTGGCAGATTCAATCACAGAAACAACCGGTTGCTTACCCTTTGTGATGCCTAAACAAAACAGAGCAATAATACATGACAAGCAAAGGAAGGCAAAAAGAGCCCACAGCTTAATAAACAATTCTAACAGACAGCAATGCTGCAAACCAATTCTGCATTGCCACCTTTATTAAGAACACTAAAGCATACATTATTGCTAGGCAACAACCGTCATTGAAAATAATGTGAATTTATCAATACAGTAAAAATGAATACTGCAGCCTTTACCCAGAAAAAAATAACTACTATTTGTGGAAACAAAACCATAGGTACACAATTCATGCTAGAATTAAACACAAGTCCAATAATGATTTTTGATTGTTGCCAGAACCTTTACTGCTTTCCCAGCAATTTCCATCTCAAGACAACATTACCAGCTTTTCTCAAAATCAAATAGAAAAAAAAAAATATTTTCAAAACACTTCTACAAACACCAGCAGAACTCACAAAATGTTAATATACTCACCAACTCTTTGGTATGTTTCATTTTCTTACTATCATTCTTTCTTTCTTTGAAAATAATCTTATTCTATGTCCATAGCAGTAACATCACTATAATTAGACAGCTATTAATAAAAAGCAGTTCAGAAAGTATTACACCCATAGGTGCTTGTTCATTTCTATCTATCTATACTCATACAAATATACACGCTTTTGAACACCACCATTGCGTAGGGTGAGTTATATATGACTTGGTAGTAAGAATGAGTGTAAAAGTGGGTAGACACAAGGCTGCAGCAGGACCCTCTCGAAGTATGTGAGACTGACGTGGCTTTGAAATACTGGAATAGGACGATATCTGAATCACTACTTAGTGAATCTGTAACTGATGGTATCGGTGGAGCTTCCTCTGAAGAGTATGTTAAGCCTACAGCAGAAACAGCCCATTGCAGTGATGTCACCTTTTGGAATCAAGTAAGTAGAACTGGTCACTCTAATGCTCCATACCGTACTGCTACGCATGTAATCCTTGCTGGGTTAAGGGAACTGCATTTCACTGTTTGCTCTAAAGTTTTGTTGACTGCATTCCTTTGGTCTAGTTATCCCCCATGAAGGACTTGCTGTTAAATCTCAATGCAACCGTTTCTCCACATGAAGTCATCATGACCAAAAAAGTCTTCTCTAGTCATGATTCAGGCTGTTTACATTGGCAGCCTTCAAATACAAAGACTTATAAGTGAAAAAACAGTAAGTCATACAGAAATTTAGAAATAAGAAACACAAGGGAATTTTGGAAAACAATTTCTCAGGGACAACGGAAAATGATTCTTTATCAAAGAGCTGTCTAAATATCTCATTCAACAAACCCAGGGGAAAGCTGATCTATCAGAAAATCCAACCGGTTCCTCTCAAACTGTTGTCATAAAACAATTTCTGTCTTATTACAATATACCAAAAAAGCTGGTTCTTCTAGGAAGAGAAGACAGACATTTCAGTGACTACTTTTAAAAAAAGGAGGAAGGGGAAGTAACCATAAAAGAAACCGAAAAAATTTATACGGCTGCCTTAATCTTCAGAGTTTTGTAAGTCCTATATAGGAGATTTTAAAGGATCCAATAGAAAAAGCTTCAGAGCAAACTGAAAATATCTGAAGTACAATATCTAAATTATGCAAAACCTCCTTAAACTCACTGAACAAAAAGAGACAAGTTTAAATGAAAGTACGCAGATTTTACCTCATTATTTTAGAAAAGTAAAGACCTTTCAAGCTACAGAAGAGAAGTGAGATTTTTCCTTCAATTGTTTCTTGAATCTGTAATATAAAAAGACCGACGTTGGATATAAACCAAGATTAAATAGGTTTGCTATTCAACTTTTTCTGTGCTTTATTTTGTGAAAAAGTACTTGAGCTTCATTTGACAAATATGGAACAAGGTTATCACTGTAAAAAGCCACTGGAAGATCAAGATTAACATACAAAGTAAGCATTTTTCAGAATTGTATGTTAGTCCATATTTGCAACTTCACATTGAAGTTGCATCTGAAAATGTTAAAGGATTTCAGTAATATTACTATTTACATTTCTGCAAAACTATGTCTCTTTCCCGTTTATTGCATATTTTTAAATTAAAAGGGTTTGTCTTCACCTGAGTTTCTTTTTTTCTTAAATGTAGAAATGCTAACCAGAAGTGGAAATAAGAATTCATAGAAATCACCTGACTAAAAGACTTTGGTACTTGCCATCTAATGCCAAATCCACTTCTACACAAGTTCTAACAAAAACTTCCAGGATATATACATTTCTATAGTTAAGTAAGAGAACATGAAACAGGAAGGATTTCATGACATCACACAAAACTGCCAAACTAGAACACTGGGAAACCACTGCAGCTGTATAAAATTTAAAATGAACACATGTAGAATAAACACAAGTCAAGAATATGAATTAGATGTGCATATGAGAAAGGTATATTATGCATTTAAAAAACAAGAGCATTAGAAATCGTAACCATTTCTTTACATGTTCCTTGGAATTCATTAATGATAGTGTCTTCAACCTCTTTTTGTTTGACCAAGTCTCCCAGATGTCTCAGGAGATGTATCAAAATAATACAGCAGTAAGTTTTAAGGGATAATTTATCCTTTTGCTTTCTTAAAAGCTTTATATATATATATATATATAAATATATATATCACTCATCAGAATGAACATAAAGGAATGACGAAAGGAAGCGACATGGTACAGCGTATCTCCTAAACTAGAAGAAAACTACTACTTTAATCCTGAGATGGATAAGAGTGCTGTCAAACACCCAGTGTCAAACAGGGAGGAAAATCTTTTGACTATTTTAACAACTGATCCTGAAAAGAACTCCAAATTAAGCAATGATGGCAAACCTTAACATCTCTACTCCTCCCTCAAGTGATCTCATTACTCACTTTTCTAATTCCTTGTTCTTATTCTACCTCAAGCAGCTACTGAGAAAAAAAAAAAAAAAAAAATGGTGTTTCTCCCATCCCTCCCTATCCTCTGTGTGCCCAAAATCCCTGAAGAGCAGGAGCTTCACCCTGGAAACCTGCCTGTGGGCTCCAATGCAGAAACTACTTGTAATTCTTCAAATGCACCTGGAGAGCTCTTTTTCTGAACTGGTTAGGCAAGAAACCTTGAAAGTGGTGAGAATGTTTCTCCTTAAAACTAGACAGGGGAGCAAGAATGAACCCAGGGCTCTGGAGAGAGAGGTGTCAGGGGAGAAGGGAGGTGGCTAGCATGGAGGATGGGAAGAACAGACATGTAGCTGACTGCCCGGGCCAGGAAAGGTCATGCTACAAGGGACCTGGCAGCCAGAATGTTTCTATAGCTGCTCTGGTCAGAGCTGTCTCCTTATGCAAAAGGGCCTGGCACCACAAAAGGGTTTCAGACAGGGGTGACTGGTGTTCTTTTAGGTAACCGTGCCCCACTCTCAACTACAGCAGTCTGACGGTGCAGCAGTCCCTGGTGCATGGCCTCTGTTACATGCAGGCTGTGCACACTGTGACAGTGCTGTGCAAAAAACAGAGGCACCCAGTACTTCCAGCAGCTGGAAGGAGTCGTCACAGTGGCCTCCTGATGTTGCAAACCACCTCACTGCCTGCTGTTCTGGGCCCTATACAGGGCAGCTGGCCCACACTTCACCGAGCTTTGAGGGGCCTCTGATGGAGGTAAGAGGACATGGAGCAGCAAGGCGAGTGGTGGCCCACCTTTGCACGGCACACCCGAGCGATGGTTCACAGAACCACAGATGAAGTGATATGGAAGTACGGGAGTAACACAATCAATTTCATGAGAGTGATGGCCAGCGCTCATGGGACTGATGGTGTGGAGACCATGGGGTTAGGTCAACCCAAAGATAAAGAAGGACTGATGGAAGTGGATCCACCTCCATGGGATCATGGCAACAACCTCCCAGGAGTGCCTGGCCAGTGCCCTACCCATCGGCCCAGCCTCCATGCCCAGAATTAGCTGGATGAGGAAAAGCTCCATGGCCATCCTCGCCTGTAACATCTCCTGGCAACCAACAATTATATTGTTGATTGCTCTTCTTTCCCATTCCCCCCACCCCTCACCCTTGTGAAGGGGTGCCATCCCCTCTGCCCTGAGCCCCCGGGGTTGCCGTGCCAGGGCAACAGGAGTCATCCATCAGAGGGTCACTGAGGACCCTGGAGTCTGGAGGTAGAGTTTCTTCAGTCTGGGGACAAGGGAGCTTCCAAGGGGTTGAAGATTAAGTCAGACCCTCTGTGGCAATGCACAAAGAATAGCAACAGATCAAGAATTCAGAGAGACAGCTGTTCCTCTGGAGAAGCAGAAGACTGCAGCTCTGCCGGGAAGAAGTGCTGACCTTCAGCATCAAGGTCCTTTCTAGCTGCTTCTTTTCAAGGCTAGGCAAGCAGCAATTCATAAAAAAAACACCAATACAACAACAAAAAAACACCTGGTAGAAATGCTTCCCTCTCTTTTTTGGCACTTTGGTAACTGCATCTGAACTCTTGTGTCCCGTCCCGTTCTCCCCAGTCCAGGAAAAGACACCGGTGCGTGGGGTGTGGGCCCCGTCCAGCCTCCGGGACGGTGAGGGGCACATGGCACACGAGGGCAGGCTGAGGGAGCTGCCTCTGGTCAGCACCAGGAAGAAAAGGCTTAGGGGTGGACTTGACTGGTGACTTCATCTGCCTACTGGGCGGCTGTGGATAAGATGAAGCCTGACCCGTTTCAGAGGTACTCTGTAGCAGAAGGATGAGCAGCACCAGGTCCAGGAGAAATCCTGGCTAGGTAAAAGGAAAAGATTGTCACCATAAGGGCGCTCAGACATGGAACAGGTGCCAAAGAGGCTGCAGGCTCTCCATCCTTGAGGGTATCCAAACATGACTGAATAAGGTCCCAAGCAACCAGATCCAACTGGGGCTGCTCTGAGAACGAGGTTGGATCGGAGACCTACAAAGGTCTCCCAAAACCTCTGTGCTTCTGTGCCCTTTCTGCCTTTCTTATGGTGGAGTCACTCACAACTTTGTGGAAGGTAGCCTCTGTCCCACCACAACACAGGCCCTTACTTCAGATGACTACCAGCATGCCTATTTCAGAGGAAATTTTGTAAAATTCAATTATGACTCAAAGTCTGTACTCTCATAGTAATAGGAGGGAGTACTTGCATCTACTTACAAATTCAAAATAACACCCAAGTCAAGGTGTAAAGAATGTACACACTACTAAGGTCTTTCCCAGGACATCTGTCTTCCCTTTCCTATTAAAACAAAACAAAACAAAACAAAAAAAAACACACAAAAAAACCCCAGAACAAAACAAAAAAAAAGAAACAAAAACCAAAAACCACACCAAAACAAACAAAAACCAATCAGTGAAACATTTGCTTTGAACAACAAATGCTGACATCATCTGTTCTATACTGAGGTGCCACACGTTCCTTATGTTCCAAAACCAATGCCAAACCTGCCACTATAAGACTTATTACTGTGTTTTTCTATAAAGTGGTAAGCTGTTCAAGGGGGACAGTTATTCCCGCTTTAGTTTTTCCTCATTTTTATAGACATTTAGTTTTGTGTCAGAGGCCACTGCTGTTATCATTACCTGTAGAGACTGGGTATTTCGCGTAACTATTCCATATTGCTTATTTTATAACGCAGAATTATGGGTAGAGTGAGCAATACACTGAGCAAAAAGGGAAGCAAATATTTCTGTATTTGTAGCTGTTTTCACCTGTGTTAGTTCCATGAAGGAAGCAGAGGTGGTGGCAAACCCACCATTTTTAGAGGACAGCAGTTTGGCTTGGCAGAAGTTCAAGCCATGTACAGGAGTGATCTCCCACCACCGTAATAAGACAGAACTTGTGACCTTGCAAGAAAAGCATCAGTTCTCTTCCTTCCTCTCCATCTACGCCTTCATGAACAAACAGCTCAGAGATGTCCAAACAAACATTTGATTGACCCCTTCTCTCATTTCCAACTTCTCTTCCCCCGTCTCAGTTACAACACACAGCTTCTGTGGTAAGTTCAATTATCTAACAGCAAGAGTTTGGGGCCTTTCCACAATATCTATGCACACGTGAACCCCAGCAGCTATCAAATACATGGAAATCATCCCTCCAAGCCTCAAATGACTACTCACAGTCTGATCACTCCATGAGTACATACCCCAAGAGCCAGACCTTTATTTAGAGTTATGTGAAAATCTCTCAAAATTGAAGTCGCTACTTCTGGCTTTTTTTGGGAGAGTCCAAAACCTTTTCATATTTGTCTGCTGCTTTTAGTAAAGACAGCTTCTGTAGCAATTTTTGGTTCTCAAGATTATTTCTATTAGACAAATTCATGACATTTCAGGAGTTTCCCAATTTATTTTTCTTTTTTTTTTTTTTTTTCTCATTTCTACAACAAACGGCACTGTTTCCTGTATTTGGTCTGGCTAGGATGGAGTTAATTTTTTTCAGTAGCAGCCTATATGGAGCTGTGTTTTACATTTGTGAACAGGAAAATGCTGACACCAGTGTTTTAGCTGCTACTTAACAGTGCTTGCACAGCACCACAGCTGCCTCCGTTTCCCACTCTGCCACCATCAGGGAGCAGGTTAGAGTTGGGCAAGAGGTTGTGAGGACAGCTGACTCAAATTGACCAAAGAGATGTTCCATACCATACAACATCATGCTCAGCTGTAAAGCTGGTGGGGGCCAGTTTGTCCAAGGCAGCTGTTGCTCCGAGACCGGTTGGGCAGGGATCTGCTGGCAGGGGGTGGTGAGCAACTAACTGCCTTTGCATCACTTGGTTTGCTGGATTTTTTCCTTCATTTATTAAACTGTCTTCATCTTGACCCACAAGTTTTTCTTTTGCCTATCCTTCTGTGAGGGACTGAGCAAGTGTCTGGGTGGGGGCTCAGCTGCTGGCCAGCATCAATCCACCACATTTTCAAATGGAGCGAATGAAACAGAGCGAAAGACATCAAACCTGTAAAACTTCATGAAGATCTCAGCTCAACAAACACTAATAATTCATAAGTGTACATTCATTGGTGTACATTTTTCTGTAACAACCTGGCACAGATTTAGGGTAAAAATGCAAATGTTTATTTTAGCAGACACGTGATTCTGCACAGCTGTCTATGGTAAATGACTCAAACTATTGCTGCAACAAAGTCAGCAAATAAACATCAAGCCCTGGAATAAGTGGGGCATAACACCAGCTCTAATCTTTGGAGTTTCTCCTGCTTAAACCTGGGCTGAATTTAACCAATTTCATGAAAGGACTTCTCACCTGAAGTCATGACATGCAACACTGTCACTGAAAAGACACAAGCTAGATAAAGAAACAAGTTCAAGACTACCTATCCAAGGCTCTGTGATTAATAAAATATTTTCCCTATTTTCTGCAGTATATCTCTTCACTTCAAATGTGAATATTTGGGAAACATTTGCTGTGTCATTGTTAAAATGTCAAAAACATGCATAATGTTAGAGTGATTATATCAACACTGTTTTCAAGTTAGCATACATTATTCCACAAATACTTTATTTCTATAAAAGGATGACTACTACATGCAGGGCTTACTTATAATGCTTCCAAGAAAAGGGATCAAGACAGGATATCAGCATATGTTCTGGAAAAAAAAAAAGAGACCAATCGACCAATCCCATAATTGGCAGGTAAGTCACCATGACTTCTTTTTGACTTCACAATCTTTGCATTCTTAATCAGGTTTTCCATCAAAAACTTCATTTCTCTGGGCAGTGTTCAGGAGCTTTTTGGATTTATAGGCATAGACACACCAACCCTCACCTGAGCAATCTCTCACAGCAACACAGTTTTTTGTTTGGATTTTAAAAAAAGAAAAAAAAACAACAACACAGAAATAAAAATGTATTACAGGCAGCTTTTTACTTATATTCTTTTTACAACTCTGTTACTGATGATAGGAAAAAATGTTTAAGAATGAGCTCACTTCTCCTCATTAAACACTTTTAGTCTGCCGCAAAATGAGAATGCTTGACGGGAATATATGGTTTACTGAATGACACATCTACAGAATGAAGAAGGAATTATTTGGCAGCTATAGGTGTATTTACCCCAGAAAGCCAAATGCATCTTGCCAGACCATCCATCACCATTTCTACTCTTGTCCACAGAGCAGAGATTGGTCTTCCTATTGCTCCATCTCTAGGTCAATAAAAACATCCCTTCCTATAAAATAACCCCAAAAATCCTGAGGGCTAGAAGTCATACTTTAAAGGCCATAAATTACTTTATTCCCTTGTCATCTCTTGCAAAGTATATACTACCATTCTGTAATAAGACCATTGATAACTACTAAGTTATATAAAAATTAATTTTGTATTTTAAAGTGTTTGGTTGAAACAAAAATATATAATGAACCATATTCCATCCTTTATCAGCTGATATGGAACTATTTCTGGCACTGCGGATAAACAAGCCAAGCAGTACCTGTTTGATTACCTGTGATCCTGTTTGGTGCACTTATTTCATCCTTTATTTACAAAAAATCCACACATCAAATTAATTGTGGTTCACGATACACTGCACAAGTTAAATATATAGAATATATACACATATACATAGGTTGTTGCTTCGATGTTCCTTTATACATATACTTAACTACTCAGACACGAATGAAATATAAAAATGTAATATAGCTTTAAACTAGCAAATAATTCTGCTTTAATTAGACTTTCTGGTAACTCCTAGTGGTTTAATATCACATAAATATTGTTCCACAGGGTTGTTTTTGAAAACTGGCAAAGCCTGACTGATTAAATTTCCCATAAAACCTCCCACTATCAATTAAGTACAGAAAAATATGTTCAAGTCATTTAAAGTGAGAAAGGGCTAGACTAAGTGTGCTACATCATCTGACCTCCAGTGACTTTAAAAACACTCGTTTCTTCTGCAACCATGACATATGGTTGCTTTATGCATGTCAGTCATTTCCAACAGCCATGCAACTTTAAACCAAAAAAATTTCAGAAAAGAAAAATCACACAGGAAGGTCAAAAAGAGCATCTGATTCACAGCACCATTCATATGGGATACTGATCAGGGAATTTGTAAAGAGGCAGCAAGCCTCTCAAGAACAAACAGCTAATGGAATCTACATGAATTTTCACAAAATCTCAGAGGGGTTGAGGCTGGTAGGGACCTCTGGAGGTCATCCACTCCAAACGCCTGCTCACACAGAGCCACCTAGAGCCAGTTGCCCAAGACCATATTCGAAAGGCTTTGGAATATCTCCAAGGATGGAGACTCCACAGCATCCCCAAGCAACCTGTGCCAGTGCTCGGTCACCCTCATGCTGAAAAAGCATTTCCTGATGTTAAGAGGCAACCTCCTGTGTTTCAGTTTGTGCCATTGCCTCTGGTCCTCCTCATGGCACCACAGAAAATAGCCTGGCTCCATCCTCTCTGCACCCTCCCTTCAGGTATTTGTATCCATTGTCATGATTCCCCTGAGCCTTCCCTTCTCCAGGCTGAACAGTCCCAGCTCTCGCAGCCTTTCCTCGTACGTGAGATGCCCCAGTTGCTTAATTATCTCTGTGGGTCCTTCTCTGGACTCTCTCCAGTATGTCCATGTCTCTTTTGCACTGGGGAAGCCCAGAACGGGACCCAGCACTCCAGGTGTGGCCTCGCCAGTGCTGAATAAAGGGGAAGGATCACCTCCCTTGACCTGCTGGCAACGTTTTGAGTAATGCAGCCCAGGATATCATAAGCCTTCTCTGCAGCAAGGGCACACTGCTGGCTCACGTTCCAGCTGGTGTCCACCAGGACACCCAGCTCCTTTTCTTCAAAGCTGTCTTCCAGCTGGTCAGCCACCAGCCTGACCAACTGGTGCCTCTGGTTGTTCCTCCCCACGTGCTGGAATTTGTACTTCCCCTTGTTGAACTTCATGAGGTTCTTCTGAGCCCATTTCTGACTTTACCTCTCTCAAAAATTACCCTTGCCTGGAGATTTTTTTTTTTTTTTACTTACAACAAAAATGCCTGCCTAACAGAACTATGGGAGGTGGAGCACATGCTCATGCGTATAGCTAATGCATGCGACAGGTTACCTTTGGAGAATTAGCTCTTCCAAATTTCAGACTAAATCTTTAAAGGTGTTTTCACACCTAAATGTCACATATTTCAAGAAAGTTAAACACTTACAGATTCAGTGATCTGAGGTCCTAACTAGTTCTGACGTTTTTAGATAAGTTAAAGCATTATCTTCAATTTCCTTCTAAAATCTGCTGGACTTATTTGCAGTCAGGCTATTGTAAGTTTTATCATAGTCTGATACCTTAGATTTTTTGACCGACATTCTCTCATAAACATGTATTTAAATCAGTAGAATATTAAATACTGGCAACTAGAACAGGAACAAACATACTTTGACTATTAGCATCACAGTAGAGCACTTGCTAAGGTAATCCTCAGAACACCATGGGAAGGGGAAAACAATATGTTTGTGTGCACACCTACAGAGGAGTATAAAAATACAAAATGCATTCTCATAAAATAAACTAACAAGCCACATTTAAGAACACTCCCTAATTTGCACCCACAGGCAAAGTGTGCAAGTATTTGAAACCTGAGTCCTTATTTTAACCTGGATGTCTACAAAACACAAACCACAAAAGTCAGTCCTAAACACATATGCATATTCTAATGTCTGGTAACATTTTAGATACAGTACTTATAATTTTCTTCATTAAACAGTTACATAATGTCAAGCAACTATAAAAATGGTGAAATAAATATTCTGTTCCCTACTACTTAAAGACATCATCCATGTTAAAAAGACTGTGGTATATCAGTGATGTAATCAACCAGGATAACCAAAACTCCATTTACAGGAAAACAAACGGTGTGATTAGTTTGTAATTGGTTTGATATGAATTTTACCCCAATTTCACTATATTTATTGATCTACAGGGACTTCAGTGATTATAGTCATGTTGTATTAAGAAAAGGATCCAGAGAAAAACATACATATATGTTGCATCAAAGTTAACTCAAAGTTCTTTTCTGCTGAAGAACAATCAGGAAACTGATATTCAACTCATTATCTCCACAACAGGCTGACATCTTACAATTTATGCACAAATTCCAGCAGCTCTGTCTCAAATGTCTTAGTTGTGTTCTTGCAGTTTTAAACAATAAATTGTAGGTAGAACTCCTCTTTAAAAGGCTACTAAGCATACAATACATTAAGCAGGCTAGGTGGCAGATGCTGATCTCAAACATTATTTAACACTTTGGGTAATTCAAGGATCTAAAATTCAGAGTGATTTACTGACCTGTGCTCCTATTTCCTTCTCAACTCTAAATTAGTACCTGGTTTGAGCAGTTGACATGTACACCCTGTTTGTACATCCTTTATAAAGATCCTCCTTTTAAAATTTTAAATATGGATTAATGTATTTCTGAATCTATACCCTAGATCAATCACTGGCCTCTCTTTCATTATTGTTCTGAGTCCCATTTCACCTCAGTCCATCACATTTGTTGTTCGCATGGAACATTAAGACCTTACATTCTTTTGCAAGCAACTACGTCTATGATACCAAGTCACTTAGTTGGATAATCACAACCACAATTCACAATTTCAGTGTTACTGACTAAATTTGGACCAGGTACTAAAATAATCAACCATACGGAAGTAGGAAATAAAATTCTAATCCTTTCTTAAGTCATTGTTTTTTTCCCTAAATTCCTTTAATTCTATTATAGGACATCAGATGAGGTGTCAAAATCTGAGATGTTGATTAAAGAGAAAACAAATAAGCGTAACTGTAATATGATGTCTGTTATTTAAGGCTAGCACATATGACGCAGAAAGCCTGGCTCTCTCAAAATACTTGCCAAATAGCACCAACAAAGCAAGATGTTCAGGAGACTGAGTTGTTCCCAAGCCTCGTCTGCACCACAAGCATCTTCATCGTTTTTATAGCACTGCGTTAGGTAGACCATGTCACACCAAGCAGAGCGTCAGAGCAGTATCAATTAGCTGAGAAGACTGGACACAGAGGGAAGATTGTAACTGGGCAATCCTTACTTCCAAACCTACTGTTTTCTCAGGCATTTACTAGCATTACTGCATCCAGCAAAGTTATAGATTCCAATTAAAGTGATGGCCCAATTTTACCACTCTTCCTCTTGGCACAAAGCAGTGGTATTTCTAGTCCATACAGAAAACGTTGGACTAAATTTACAGCATTTTTGCAACTCACTTGCAAAACACAAACTATGGTCTGAACCTCTCTTCTGAAAACCAATATCTCATCCCCGAATGGGCTGAAGATTTTAATCTCCTCTGTTAATTAAGCACTAATGAAAGTAAGTAGTAAAAAGCCAGATTTTGAGAGCTATTCAGGAGCAATCACACTTTGAACTGTTGATTAATGAAGCATTAATAATCTCTTTTAGTATAAAGCAGTAACAAGGAAAAAAAAAAATATATATTGTTTTCTAAAATGTCAGCAGAACCAGCAAATACAACCATATAGTTGCACATACATACTGAAATCAACAGTTCTGAGCATTATGGAAACCATAAAAAGCCTTGAAAAGACAGCTAAAAATATTTAAATGTCAGGCTGCAAATAAAGATAACTCTCCAGTGACTCCCTGCATGGTAAACTAACAAAGGCACCAGAGTGTTACATGTGGTACAACTGTGAAGCATAAGAAATGGAACTTGATAAGCACAGAGGTTGTACACAGAGAAAGCCATCATGTAGTCTTGCTGTCATGTTGTCCATTAGAGGATTAGCTTCAAGTATTTATCTGCTGCTACAACCGTTTCTCATCTCAAGATTGTCATGTTTCTCCTCTTGATTTCATGCCTGTTACGTCTGATTAATGCTACTAACTTGCTTTTTCTGTACATTATCAACTTGCCTTGGACATTCACTCAGACACTTATCCATCTTAATCACATGAATTGAGTACAAGTCCCTGACATCTCCTGGCAGAGACACTGGCTCAGCCATAAGGACTAAGCAGTGATATATACCCTGGCCCAGCAATACATGGAAGAACTGGCAAGTATGTTAGGCACTCAGGGAGAAGCACATGATCTGTGCAGCATCATGGTGCCTGCAAGCATGTTTTTAAGGAAAACTTGTTTTTCTGTTAGCATCTCTCTCTTTTCATTCATGTGTCCTAAATTAGAAGTAGAGGAGAGTTCACTGGGTTGACCAAAGGACAGATTGTATGTCTATGCATGCACAGAACATGCACAACCACTTGGACCATCATCCCTCTTGTTTTCTATTGTCCTGGGTTGAGTGAGTGGTGGGGTTTTTTGGTGGCAGGGGAGGGGGCAATAAGGGCAGCCCCCTGTGAGAAGCTTCTCGAAGCTCCCCCAGCTCCAAGTCAGCTCCACCTCTGCACCAAAACTGAGCCCATCAGCTCCGCCTCTGCGATAACGTATTTAAGAAGGGACGTGGTGAGGAGCAGTGGGACTGGTGAGGAGGAGTTGCTGCAGCTGCATGAACACCAAGGTCAGTGGAGGAACGGAGGAAGAAAGGAGGGGGGAGGTGTGCCGGAGCAGAGACCCCCCTGTATCCTGTGGGGAGACGGCAGGGCGGCCACCCCTGCCACCCATGGAGATCTACAGTGGAGCAGACACTGATTTATGGCCTGTGTTTTTTCGCCTGAATGATCAAGGTGCTGTGCCTGAAGAAGGCCAGGGTCTCATGGGAAAAGGCAGCCCCACTGCTGTAATTCAGTGCTGGGAGGATTGCGGCATGCGGGGGTGTCCCACTCTGGAGCAGCTCAGGAAGGGCTGCAGCCGTGGGAGGGAATCCAGTCGGAGAAAGTTGGTGACCCAAGACGGAGCAGTGTGGGGAACGCTGCGGCCCGTGGGAGGGATTCATGTCAGAGAAAGTTTGTAGAGGACTGTCTCCTGTGAGAGGGGGACCACGATGGAGCAGGGGGAACAAGTTCCAGAAGCTCCCCCCACCGAAGATAAGAGAATTGGCAGCGCTGACTGCACCCCCCATTCCCTGCCCCTGCGCCACTGGGGGAGGAGGTAGAGATATCGGGAGCAGAGCTGAGCCCGGGAAGAAGGGAGGGGTGGGGGGAAGGTGTTCTCAAGATGTGGCAATGCTCCTCACTGTCCTATTCTGTTATGTGTTGTTAGTGTCTGTAATAAATGTATGTTCTTTTTTTTTTTCTTCCCCTAACGAGTCTGCCTTTTGCTCGTGACCATAAAGGGGGATTTTTCCCCATCTCAGTCCTATCTCGAACCCCAACAAACAGGCAACAAACAGGCACCACAAAAATGCAGCGATCATATATACATAAACCATATTCAAAGATAAAGGCATTTATAACAAGGTACTTGTTGTCTGGTTTATATTTTTACTGTTTACATTAAAGTAGTCATTTACAGTGTAAGTAGATAACTAGTAGCTTCCGGGGAGAGATCTTGCTATACAAACACATAACAGCCTCAGCTCCCAAGAGCCTTTCAAGCTGAAGAAAGCAGGCCAAGAAAGCAAAAAGAAATACAGGCATCGAGAGGTGAATGGAGTAGCTCAACATTACGTAATAAGCACAAGCTGGCCAAAGAAACTAGGCAGCTCTCACTCACAGGCCTACCAACTACACTGCCTTGATTGAGAATGATGCCAAGGTCTCTGCAGAATTAAGACTTTAAAATTAGCACACTCACAGCCTGTCACACACCAAAAAAAAAGGCAAGTTTCTAACACATATTTAAACCATCAAGTCAAGCACCAGCAAGAGCTCAGTTTGTAAAATCAGGTTTCAAGGGTCCTTATACACTTAATAGGTGTGCTCCAGCTCCCTATAGGTCAATGGAATTATTTCCAGTTATCAAAATCCTGTGAACTATGAAAAGTAGGCTTTCTAGTAGAGGAGCTGAAGGTCAGCTTTGTTTATTCTGTTAGTTAATAAAATGAGATTACAGTGTGGGAACTGCCCACACCAATCTTCAACTTTTAGTTTCACAATAGGCAGGCTCATATAAACACGATACTGACAGCAGAATACCATAGTATTTTTGCTTGCACTGCAAAACATGGCAGAAAATAATTTATCAGTAGTCTCCGTAGCTTATTTGTCATTGGTAGTCTTATGTCAAGTATGTTCTAGACTAGTATTGGTGATCAGTGGCAAAAAAATATTTCCTGAACATTTTACTTTTATGTTATGTAATAAAAAGCTCATCTGTACACACACTGAGGAGCACAGAGAGAGTCAATGGCAGGTGAGGGAGCCTGGACAATACCCTGCCCCAGTTCCTCCGAGACCTGTCACAGGTGTCATCAGCGCATCAGTGGTCCATCTCCACAAGCCCAGTTACACACAGAGGAACAGGCTGGTCAGGAGTTCAAATTAAATAGACAACCTGTTCAGGGTGTCCACCCTGCCCCAGGGATGTCCCAGGAGAACCACCAGCCCCAGCGTCCAAATGTGAAACGCAAGATGAATCAAGGCAAGGCAGCTCTCTGGATTGTCTTTTGGACTGAGATGGTCACTGCCTAGGGGTACGGGATACATTATGAGATATAGGGGAAGAGCATTATATACAGGTACATAGTATATATATATTTATCTGTGTGAAATATATCCTCAGCCTTGCTACCGGTTGAACCTGGGGATATGGAGCTGCCTTATCCCTATCAGGCTGATGGATTAGTCTCCCACTATCAATTAGCAATTTCCATGTAGCAATTTAAGTTCAGTACACTCCTATCCCTTTCTGTTCCCTTATCCACAACACCTGTGCAAGCCTTTTTAATTCTACAAGATTGCTGACAAGCTTTTATGAGGAGTAGTACTTCCTCAATACCCTGTATATACAAAACAGTATACCATCAGTTGTTCCTCCGCCTGATCTGTGCTTTTAGAAATGAGACGCAGTAGCTCAGTGAAGATCTGTAGACTTAGCTCCTGCAAAAGGCAAAGCTATTCAGAAAGATGATTATAAGGGAAGTGATACACAAACCCCCAACAGAGCCTTAGAACAAAAGAAATTTAAACTGGCAAAACATTACCAGTATCTCAACAATGAAGTGTGAGAAGATGATCCTGCATCCTGCTGTTATTTGGTGTGAATTGATCACAGAGAATGAAGCGTGAAAACCTGCTTAACAGTTGGATCCATTTGGCCTGGATGTCTCTGAAGGCATTGCTGGATATGCTTCTGCTTCTTCAAAAAGTGAGAAAAGATTTAGAGTTTACTTAAAAATTTATAGTTGACTTGAAAAAAAAAAAAACATCACCCAGTATTCTCTTCAGAGTTATGATTTTAATGGCTCTTCTCTGGCACTCCTTCTAATGCAGAAGCTTTAGGTCATCTAATCACAGACAACTGACACCACCATATTTGCTCTAATCACCAACTACACAACTGAAAGGGCAAAACACAAAATAATTAGATCTTAGACTTTATGAAACTAATCTCTGGGCTTAAATTCTCTAAATACCAGGAAAACATTGGCTGAAATAGGAGCAGGACTTCACTCTTTTTGGTTTCTCTTCTAACTAACACCAAATGAGATTAGTCAAAACCATCATATGAAGACAGGTAATTCACCAGAAGAAAATGTCAATTTACAGCAAAATTTCACAAGGAATTGGGCCCACATAGGCTTCCATAGAGACAAAGAGTAAAAAAGATGTACATACCATTGAACATTTGCCTAATAATCCTTCTGGCTAATAATACTTTAGCACAGTGTATTTGGCTGCCTTCAGAGAATTGCAAATGTTTAAGTCCATGTGCAACAGGTGCAGCAAGGCACTCCTCAAAAGCCTGTGAATGATTAAGAAAAATATAAGTGACAAATTTTCTAAAGGAAAGAGAGCCTTTTGTGAAACACTTAGTCAATCTTCGCCATATGGAAGATCTTTAAAAAAAAACACATAGCACAACATATGATGGTGATATACAGAGTGCTTTGTTTCTGTCTAAAGGTAAAAAGCTTTCAAAAGACAAAATGACAGAATTGTTCTTTGCCAGTCAAACACAATACATGCAAAAAAAAGGTGTAAAAAAATCTCTCTGGAGATCAAGAACTGATGGCAAATCATTCACTGTAATTACACTATTAAGTTATTGAGTTATTATCCCGATTTTCCCCAAAATTGTTTTTCTCATTCACTCTTCTATTTTCATTAATAATTATCATTTTCCAGGATAGGGAGAACAATTTGTGTGCTGAATACATAGTGCAGATTGTCTCTGTTGTTTTAGACCACAGCCATTTTACATTACAAAAACCTTTTCCAACAAATTGATAATGTTGCATAGAACAGCATGATTTTTCCCACTGATTCCAATGAACAAAAGTACGGGCCATAAATGATCTAATGATCCTGGAAACTGTATTTTAAGGAGCCTCTCCCAACTGTGAATTAGTCAACAAGCCATAAAGAAATCTCTTTTATAAGGTTAGAACATCATGAAACTGATGAAAGAATTCTCAGAAGACTATGTGCAAACATCTTATTCAGTGAGTTTCACATGACATTAAACCCAACCCCCAGCTTCAGTTATTTCAAGGGACTACACAATTCTAACTTTATGAGAGTGAACAAACCAGAAACAAGCTCTTTTGATATAAAACATTTGCCCAATAGAACCATATCTTTTAACGAACTCCATAACATGTAAGAGGTACTTTATGAAAATTACTAAAGCACAAACCTGGGATAATTCCTCTTCCAGACTGGGTTTCTTCTTTACTCTCTCTCATCTTTATGGCTATTCTCACTCCATCCACAGCACATGACTTATAACCTGTCTTAATCACTTTCACCACAATATACTTTTAGATATTCTTACCTTCATACTACTTACTAGCCATGAAGAGAGTTGTAAAACTGGGCTTTCTAAGTTCCAGTGTGACTGACTTCGTATTTTCTCTTAAAATGGAATGCCTCAGTGAGTCACACTACCTCCACAGTGGCCTAGGTATCATTATTAATGTTTAGAGGAAGGGAAGTTAACAAATCAGGGTTAAAATCTCCCAATCCACTATAACACCGCTGTAGCCATCAGCCTTCTTTACCTTCCCAGTGTATTATTTAAGCTATCAAAAATATCCATTTGCTGTCTGTTTGCTTGGTCAAGTACAAGGGACGCTCCAAAGCATGAATAACTGAAACAGCCCCCAAGGCTATCTATGGAAATACCACCTATACAAGGTACAGGAAAGAAAACATAAGATTCCATTTCTTTATCAACATCAGACACAGGATAGATGAGATATAAGGCCACATTTGTTATTTCATTAGAGAAGTACTGAAATGGTGATGTTGCTATGAAAGAGAAACAACAGACTCTTGCCCCACTTTTCAGGAAATTGAGTGTTCTACTGCAGCCAGATGACAAAACTATTAACCATCAGTACTAAAAAAATTGTTCTACATTTTCAGAACCAGTATCTGGTCCGGCGCTGTTTAACATCTTTGTCAACAACGTGAACAGTGGGACTGAGCGCACCCTCAGCCAGTTTGCTGACGACACCAAGGTGGGTGGTACGGTCAACACGCTGGAGGGCAGGGATGTCATCCAGAGGGACCATAACAGGCTGGAGAGGTAGGCCCAAGCAAACCTCATGAAATTCAACAAGCCCATGTGCAAGGTCTTGCACACATGTAGGGGCAATCCCATGCACAAATACAGGCTGGGCAATGAATGGATTGAGAGCACTCATTGTGGAGAAAGACTTGGGTGTGTTGGTAGAGGAGAAGCTCAACATGACCTGGCAATGTGCACTCACAGCCCAGAAAGCCAACTGTATCCTGGGCTGCATCGAAAGTAGTGTGACCAGCAGGTTGAGGGAGGGGATTCTCCCCCTCTACTCTGCTCTCAGGAGACCCCACCTGCAGTGCTGTGCCCAGCTCTGGAGCCCCCAGTATAAGAAGGACATGGACCTGCTCAAGCGGGTCAAGAGGAGGCCCATGAAGATGAAGAGATGGCTGGAGCACATCCCTTATGAAGACAGGCTGAGAGAGTTGGGTTTGTTCAGCCTGGAGAAGACAAGGTTCCAGGAAGACCTTATAGCGGCCTTCCAGTAATTAAATGGGAATACAAGGAAGATGGGGAGGGACTCATTGCCAGAGAGTGTAGGGATAGGACAAGGGGTAACGGCTTTAAACTGACAGAGGGCAGATTTAGATTAGATGGAAGGAAGACATTTGTTCCTGTGAGGGTGGTGAGACACTGGCCCAGGGTGCCCAGAGCAGCTGTGGCTGCCCCCTCCCTGGAAAGGTTCAAGGCCAGGTTGGACGGGGCTGGGAGCCCCCTGGGCTGGGGGAAGGGGGCCCTGCCCAGGGCAGGGGGTCGGGAACCAGGTGATCCTTAAGGTCCCTTCCAACCCAATCCATTCTATGATTCTATATATCAACATTTCCGAATAGGGAACTAGCACATTCTCAAGAGTTATTGATAATGTTTTACAAATCCATAAATATTTTTATAGGTATCCACAGGTGGATAGTCTTAGAATACCCCAATCTTTTAAAAGCATTTCCATTAAAGATAACTAGTTTTTGAAGTGATGTATGCTTCACTTGACAATATGAAAGAAAAACAACAGTCTAGAATTCACAGGAGTAAGTGGTAGCATTCACTACCATGGACAAAACCAATGACAGATCAGTGGTTTTCCATATAACTACGAGGAAACTAGCCAAGAAAAACAGGTGTTACTACTGGAAAAAAAATATGCAACAATACTTCACACCTACATCTGTTTCCTGGCAAGCTGCTTCTACTTTTTGGCCTTGGATGCTATGCTTACAGGTTGGGTTTTCTTCAGAGCTTGGGGGAAAGCATTTAGATATAGAGGGTGCAAGACAGAATACTTTAATATCTAACAATTTCCTTACTTAAAGCAGGGAGACTGCAGATGGACAAAAAAACCCAACCCCAAAACAAAAATACCGTTTCTTTCACCTTAAGCCATTCCTTTAGAATATCACACCTCCAATTAAATGTTCAAAAAAGTATAGAATTATTAGCACCCAATACATATTTTTCACACTGCAGTCACAAAGGTATTTACAATGGAAACCTTTCCAGTTTAAACATCAGAAACATACATGTAGTTATTTATAACTATTTTATTTAGAAAACAAGTTCCAACACCTAGAGAAAATCTATGCAATATATCTGTCATATAGCTCCATCTTAGTAAATACCTACCATGTAGGCAACTGCAAACAAAAATTCACTCTTCTTTTAGTGTTTAAAGTACAACTAGAGTTTGCACAAAAATAGTCAAGAGCTGGAAGTTAAATAGGAAAAGGAGCAAAAGTATATAAGCACTCTAAACCAAAAAATTGATCTAAACAAAGAGCAAAACTAGTTACATAAGGATTTCCCTGTTCTCTTTCCCTCTTTCGACTGTGGAATTAGTAGCATACAATATACAGGCTTATTTGTATCACGATTTACAGGATACTGTTACGTTCCTAGCCACAGTATCTTTAGCAAAATTATTGCTCTCAGGAGAAATGCAAACCTGCATTCTCACACATGTATATATTTATAAAGGTCATAAACAATATCAACTTGCTAAAAGCCACTGGTAGACTGATAACATTAATTATTTCTCTGAGTCTCTCAAAGCACTCACCCCAGGTTCCAAGTTTACTTTTATTAAAAAAAAAAACAAAACAAAACAAAACAAAAACAAAACAAAACAAACAAACAAACAAACAAAACAAACAAAAAAAAACTTGGTCCAAGCCATTTGGAATCCATAACCGTATTTCATTCTTTCTCCTGGTCTCTGCAGCCCAGGATATAACATGCTGATTCAGTCCACTGAAGACACAAGGTTGCTGACACAAAATTCGATTCAGAATCCAAACAAAGATTTCTTCTAGCACACTAGTCTCCATAATCTAGAGATACTCAAATCAACCCTCACCAATCAGGTGTATGGCAATTGAGTTCAACAAATGCATGCACATATAGAACTGAAACACATATGACTGAGAGTTTCTGGTGTAAATTCACAGGAATTCAAGACTGACCTTGACTTGTAGCCTCACTATCAAGTTGACAGGATTGAGTTTTATGCAGTTAATGAATTTGGACAGTTGGTACATCAAAGCATTTCCTCCTCCCTAAATATTCCTTCCACCAGCAGCTACTGACAAAGCTATTTCAGAGATTAGAGCCATGCATTAGTGAAGACATCACTGCCTGATAACACAGCCATTAAAATGTCTTAGTGCCTTTGTCTTAGAAAACAATGGTCTATGGTTACAAGTTTTAACAGGAAGGTATCAGCAAAAATGACTGTCATCTTATATTAAGCATACAACAAACTGAAAAGTTTCACAGAATTTCATAGGGTTTAGACCCTGCGACAAGATTCCAGTAGTGACTGTTTTACAGACTGTAAAGATTAATAGTGAATAATCTATCTCCTTGCTATAGAATTTTAAAAACTAGTTCTTAAACTTACCTAAAGGAACTGCATATATACTAAGCTTTCTAGGATTTTGTTCATAATCTTCACTTCATATCATAGAACAAAGACTTCTAAAGGGAAATTATTTTAACAAGTATTTATTTTGGTTTTGCATAACACAGTGACAGCTGTGTTGAATGGGAGTCTTGGGTGACTTCTGTGGATTTTGGAATAGATGCTTAATTGTTTTGCTTTTACCAACGTAACTTTTATTCAACATGGCATTGCTACAAGCCAAGCACATTAAGAATGTATACATGGAACTATACCACAATGAAAATGGACACAAAAAAATAAGCACAGTTGTGTTCAATTCAAAACATTTCAAGCCAATAGCAGAATCTCACCTTCTCAAGAAGCAGTACTGACAAACTAGAATACTCAGTAATTAGAGACTGAGAGGAAAAAAATCTCTTCAATTTCTGTTCTGACATGATCAATACTATACAGTCAAAATCACACACTTTAAGCTTACTCTTACAGTAAGTCTGCAGAATATCACCAGCATATCACTTAGCTGAATTGGTCAAAAAAAGTAATTGAAAAAGACAAATGGGCTACACTGTGTAATTGTAGGGTTTACAACTACTTTTGGGGAAATACATTTAGAATTAAAATTCCTATAACCACTCCATTACATGCTCTGAAACTAAGGGAACATTTATCTGAGAGCAAGAAAATCTCCAATATGCTTTTCATAAATCTTCATTAAATTACTTTATTTTCCCATCTGACTTGTACGTTTAGTTTCCAGGATCTCCCCACTCTTGGCTTTTGGTGTTTTGGTTTGGTTTGGTTTGGTTTTTTCTTCTTCTTTTTCCCCCTTTTGTTTTTATGGCAGTTCTAGAGCTCCTGTTATTTTCCCACACGTTATCCATACAGCAATACACTCATTCCCCAAAGTGCCTCAGAAATATCCATTCTGCAGAGGAAGAGTAAAAATGTCATTTTAACAGTCTAGCATCAGTCTCATAAAACAGATTTGACATGGCTTTGCACCCAGAGCATTAATTTGTTTCCATGCATTATCAGCATGAAACACATGGGCATGATCTATTTGCCTGTCCTAGCTCTTTTGAAAAGCTATAAATGAATACGAGCAGATTAGAACAGACCTAAGCAGTCTCTAGGTTTTTAACGCAGATCAGAAATCCCTAATATCCATATCATTAATGTAAAATACAGACTAAAATTAAGAATTTGGTGTAGCAGACGGACTAAGTGAATCTTGTATCTAGAGAGCAGGGCATTTTTGACAACAATCATGAGGCTTTGCAGCCTGAACTTTAGACCAGATGAAAGGGAAGACAGAATCAGCTAATCTGCAGTCCAGAGATTGGTAAAGGGAAGATATTGTATCTTCTGCCTAGAAGTACAAGGAACCTTGTTTTTTATTTCCTTCTGAGGTGGAGCATGGTACAAGAGAACTCCTTAAAGACAAAAACAGGATAAGAAAGAAAGGGAAAATAAAATAAAACAGAGCTGAGATTGCAAGCATTACTCCTAGTCTCCATGCTAGTAGCAGAACTGTTCTGGACAAAAACTTCCCTAAAATTACAGCCTTTGGCAGACATACATCATGGAAAGTTTTTGCCTATGTCGATTCAAGATGAAATTTCTGTGCATTTTATACATAACAAGTATCAAAAAAATCATGAAACCAAAAAAAAAAAAAAAAATTAGTGGCACCAGAGTGACATTTTTCTTCTTTAATGTCAAAATCATGTCAGTAACAAGTCTGCATACCTGTGAAAACAAATATCACACTGCATTTCAGCTATGTGATCAAGTTCTCACTCGTGAGTTGGAAAAAGCCATTCCTTCCTATACTTACTGTAAGTTTTTCCTCCTTTTCTCAAAACCAGGCTAGCAACTAATTTCATAAGAAGCTTGGTTTTGGTTTGGGTTGTTTAGGGGGTTTTTTTTTTGTATCATATGAGTCTAAGTTTTGTTCGCCACACTGTCAATTTATGTCATATTGACATTCAGGAAATCTTAGTGCCCTTCAAAACTTTAAACAGCAAGAACTTTCTGTCATCTTTCTAGCAGGGTTACAGGCTCTGTTTGAGATGTTCAAAAGACTAGAACAACCCCTCTAAATAAAACTGTAATACTAGCAAGAGTAGTGGGGGTTTTTTGTATCGTCTGACAACATTTTACCCACCTTTCCTCTGCTTCAAAAGTCAAATCCTCAACTGTCTTTCCAGTCTCTCAACATTTCAAGTTGTTAACCTTCCCTCATATATTTTGTTAGTCATCTCTGCAATCTCCAGGCAACTCTACAATTTCTGTAAACAATCTGAAGCTGTTTGCTTAACTTCAGGACAGAGGCAGGGACTTGGGAAAGTTTATTAGAAAGCCCTAATCCAAAAGGTAGGGGTTGAACCTTATCTCTGAGGGTTTTGATTAAACTTTAGACCTTTAGCTCATATAAAGAGACAAGACACATGACAGAAAAAGAAGTGTTGGTTGTGGTTTTGGTTTGGTTTTTTGTTTTTGTTTTTGTTTTTTTTTTATTCCATCCATTTTACTCTTTCCTAATTGATGAAAACTGCTGCACTGACACTGAACAATCTTATTGTCTCAAAAAGAAAAATGGGTCACAGGCAGCAGTTAACAGATATCATTCTAATGCTTAGTTCTTTAAATAAAAGAAAAAAAAAAAAAAACAAGATTATCAGTACTAATGGCTCTCTTAGCATTCTTACTGTTTATTGTCCAAATGCCTAATGGTCATATTACATACATATCACAGAACAAAATCTACTTTATCTGCTAATCTAATTTGGCACTGCAAAATATGACAAACTTTCCTTCCTAGATCTCATGGAGCTTTAAGTCTTTTTCCTCTTCTCCCTTCATTTGCAGCTATTCTGGCCTTTATCCTATCTCTCTCAGTTACTACTTTGACTACAGTTTTTCTATTTTTAGCTCCTTATTTCCAAACTAGCCCTTCCTTGCCACATAGCTAAGCCCAGTGGACAGCTTCCTTTTCTTCCAACAAATCTTTATTCCAGACACACAAGTAGTCCTTCAACACAGATAAATGTAGTACCATACACTGCAAGGATATTTCTGTAAGGAATTAAACAAAACAGATCCTGAGAAGAATGCACTTTTTTGACAGCATAATTCAGTCAATGGATAATATCAACTTGCTATATAAAAGTCACTGCAAAATGAAACCTGATTGCTTCAAAATACATCCTCCGCCTGTTCTTCAAAATCCATTTGTCCCAGAAGAAATCATTTTGGTTTACAGTATGACATGTAAATGGACTGACAGTACATTAAAGGAGCCAATAATGCATCTTCCTGCACAGTACCTACACTGTCGAGTCTATACCTGGGGTACTCGGTTGTTCTGTCTTCATGAATGCCAGTGATTTACTCACCTTCGTTCTTCCAAGCATGCTAACAGCTACTTTTAACCATTATTCTTCTGGAGAAGAATGGCTGAAGTCAGTATGGAAAGGGGATTTCTTTCAACTGCATCATTTGTGTCTTTACATTTGGATGGAAAAAACTCTGTCACTGGAAAACACACAAGGCAAAATCACAGTTCTTCCAGTAACACCCATTAGGAAGACAGATTTTTTTTTTTTTTTTATTTCCTCTGATTAAACAATAACCAAAAAAGGCCATGGAACTATTCAGTGAACACCTGAACCATACGCAGGTGAGGAACCACCTGAGAACTCCCCTGTTATGACCCAAATTCAGTTCTCTCAGTATAACAACATTGCAACTCTCCCAGTCCTCACAGAAAGAAATAATTAAGCTAATCATGAGAATGACTAACAATAGCCAATCTATAGCATGGTTGCATTAGTTTGTCTCATGACAGAATTCAAGACCCTCCATTAAACCTGAGATAGTTCACCCTGGTTGCTGGGACAGCGGTAACTGTGAAATTACTTCCTGTTGAATGATGGACTATAATGCCAAGAGCCAATTCAGGCTTTGATGTCCGCTACATCTATAATATTTCACAGAAAAAAAAAAAAATCAGATTAGTTTCATAGTCAAAAGCAGATCCCAGACACATCCTTTTATCAGGAAGCAAGTCATAGCTTCATGTTTAATACACTAAACATTCATAATAGAGCAGACATTAAAAAGAAGGAAAAATATCTTTTTTTTATTACCTCTTCCTGAGTAAGATTTAAAATTTTATAAGGCTAAATAAGGTGCCTGAACAGGAAGAAATTGCTTCAGCTGAGATGACTGAGCAACTAAAGGAAACAAACAACATGATTTTTTAACCATAAAACTCCTATCAGTTCTCGCTCTTTCAAAAACTGAAAGCATTCTGTTATAAAATTTTAAGCATCTTCTTCTGTAAAATTTTACAATTTGGACACTGTATTTAGAAGTGGTCTTTTAAAGTGTTACTTTTCAGTTTGCTTGGTTTTTAACACTAGTTCATCTGTCTTAGTAGACTATGAGTTTGGAGCTCCACCTACAGGTACAAATACAAAGGTGTCCTTCAGAAACGTGACAGGCCAACAAACCAGTTTCCCTTGAAGCAAAAAAAGGAAAGGGGGCAAGTTTATTGATTGCAGTGAAGACAGAGTAAAGTGAGAGAAAAATCACAGTAACTCCAGAGCCAGCAGCAGCGTAACTCTACCTCTACCACACTGCATTTGAGTTAATTACACCGCCAGGACTATTACCTTGGGTTGGGTGCTACACTAACACAGCTACAGAGCCGTACCGGGGTGGCACGGCTTTGTGTACTAGAACACTCGATGGGATGGACAAACCTTGGGTATCTCTATGGAATCCCACTGCAGCCCAGCAATAGCCTCAGATGTTTCCAAAGAGCAGAAGCACAGATGAGACTTGTTTTTTCCTCCATACTGTCTTTCGAGCTTTTAGAACTCGGTATGTCCAGAGTCACAACTAAATGTAGTCACAAATTTAGTTACAACTAAATTTACCCACAACTAAACTAAATCATACCTGAGATACTGAGCCTAGATCTTTTCAGTGGAAAGTAGAATATGTTAATGCTTCTGCTCAGCTCACATGCTGCAAACCTCAGCATTACAGTTTTGCCATTTGATCAAATACTTGCTTTGTAATTCCTTAAATTAAATCTATTTATATTCATTTAATTTATATTCTTATCGCCCATGCAGCAAACCTGCCTCAGTCATTTTGTTAATAAAGATGATTAAACGAAGAGCTAAGAAATAATTTGATACATAACACTAGCTCTGTTGCACAGAAACAATAAAACCAAACTGGGTTTCTGTATTATTGGACATAGTGGGTGCATACTTTACAGTTGTGCTGCCTAAAAACAGACCTAACATCCTCTGTTACCCATTTTTTGAACTGTCTAATGCTGTGCTCATGGCAGGATAATCTTCCAGCTGCAAGGCACTGTTCAGTCGTGCAGCTGACTACTGCATGGACTTGAGTAGTTGTTGCAGCTTCAGAGTTCTGAGACTGAGTATTCATCATGAGTGAAATTGCTATTAGCAAAGGCATTAACCCTGCTCATGGGTTTGCTAATGAAATGCAATTAGCGAGAAAGGACATGTGGCACCTAGATGTTGCCTTGTTTTACAGCATTTAACAAAAATGGCATGACATTTTATTATTTAACCTGTTGACCATGCTACCAAGTAGAGTCATCAAATTTGGGCCCTTGGCCGAGGCTGGCTAGGTCTTAGCACCATTTGTAAGGTGCTAGAACCTGTGTGCAGAACCTCTTCACCCTTCCAATTTTTGCTCTACTCTCTTGCACCATTTCAGAAAGGAAGTCCACATGTACATGAAAAATACACAGGTGAAAAGTAAGGCATCTTGCTCATTTCTCTCTCTCTGAACACTTTTTATATACAAATCACAGATGTAAAATTCAAAAGGGTCATCTAGATCCTGATGTTATGCTCGCTCTTCTGTTAACATCTTATGCTTTAGAATAGGGAGTTTCTAAACTTACAGATTTCAATAAGGGCAGAAAATTGAACTGATGCAGACAAGACAAAAGGAAGGATGTGGTCAAACACCCAACAAAACAGTAACAAACCACTGGAAGGAGGCTTCAACTAGCCACAGATTGAGCCTGATTAAGGTTGAGGCTTTTTAAAAGGTGTAATTTCAAATTGAAGTGTCAGGTGATGAGAGCAGAGCAAAGACTCCTCTTCACCATGGTGAAAACGATGACACCCAGAATCCATGCTGGCTCTTTCAGATCTACACACTGATACTCAACTGGCAAAGAAAGGGGAAAAGTTTAGGCTCTCCTCACCATTCTCAAAAGAAGCATATTTCTAAGTGAAAAAGTAAGTGTCTTCTCAGCTAACTCATCTTACCTCTACAAGGCTGATTAAATTTACTTAAGCCAATTAATTAGTAAGATATTCAAAGATATATCCTTGAGCTGCAGTATCCTAGAGATACACCTGTGGACTTTTGACATCAAGCAATTTTAACACCTGAGCATTGTTACTGACTAAATATCATAAAATAAATGAACAGTGGAGGTAGAAGACAAGAACCATAAGAGCTGATGAAAGCTGCTGGAATCTGTCCAGAAAGAGCAAAGTTAGAGTCAGAGGACTGCTCCAAACATCAAGTCAGAAAAGTGACCAATATATTGAACAGAAAAATATCCTAACAGGAAGAAAGACCACACCAGCCAGGACAGCTTAAAGCAAAATGCAAAACTGTACATTAGGGGACTAAAAGAACAAAAGGAAATAATACTGAAGTGGCAAGACAATCAGTGAAAATTCTTATACCGACACAACCCAATGGCCACTGAGGAAAAATACAACCAAAAATTAATAAGTCAATAATGAGACTATGGTAAGGACAAAGCAAAAGGAGGGATAGGCAATCCACATCCAACTGGGAGTGCAGTAGGCATTCGGTATGGGAGCAGGAGAAACTTGGGTAAGGTGGCAAAGTTGCAATGGAGAACAAGGCAGCAGTGAAAACAGATCATTATGTAAGTAGGACTAAAAGCCATAGTTATCTTTAATTCCTAAATTGTAGAATAAATATATTAAGAATTTGGAGACAAAACTTCTGTCAGCTACAGAATAAAACCTCTGAAGACACTGGTCTTTTTTTACTTTTATCAAGTGATGGGTATGAACTATAGGACTAGAAGCAGAATGTTGCACATTGAGGTAATTCCTTTTTTCCAATCTCTCCTTGTTTTTCACATTTAGTATACAGTACAGGTCCTCCTAATTAATCACAAATTGCTTCCTGAATTACTGCATGCATACTTTGCTGACAGATAACTGGTAAGCATTAAGAAATTTAACTGATGTGCAGGAAAAAAAAAACCTTAAATATCCTGGAATCACAGTTCTTTCTCTTGTGAGCTAAAATACAAACTCTTTCCAATTTACTGCAGCAGCAGATTCAGTGTTCTGAAAACAAGCTGGAAGACTCAGCCCAAGCTGAACTAGAACGGTAGATGATATTCAGCCCTCATAACAGCAAATATCTAAAATCATAATCAAACAGCTTTCCTACTGCAACTATGAAACATCATTCAAATATTGTGAAGAGTCACCAAATAGACCATAACGGTTCTGGTGCCAAACTGGGATACTGATGCACAGATTTCTCTATTGTTTCTATTCATCTTACAAGTTTCTTTAAATATTATTGTTTAGACCTTGTGGGGAAATGCACATGCATGCATACTTCCCATGTATGGTGTTCTGCAAATATACTTTTAATTGACAAATATATCTTGTTCAACCTCTGTCAAAGTTGAATGACTTCCAAAATAGGCATTTAGCAGTTTTATTTATGAAGGTAATCACATTATACAAAGCACCATTGCTTAAAAATATGCTTTATTGTACAGATGAACATTTTCTTTTGAAATCTGTACAGAATCTTCCTACCTGCTGTGCTTCATTACAGAATCCAAGATTATCACGGAAACAAACAAAAATCAAGTTGCCTTTTCAACTGTGCAGAAGCTCTCATCAAAAATGGCAAATACTTTTTCAGGAATATTGTTCACACCCCTTTTCTCCCACTTCTGCAAATTTCTGGTTAGTTTATATATTGATCTGGAATCACCAGCATGACACTGAAGGAGTGTGTAATCTGGGTATGTGCATGAAAACTCTGCAGCATACCAATATAAGTAATGGAACTGTAGCGAATCATCACATGCCATACTGAATAAACACTGCAGATCGTGCCAACATATAAACTACTCCATCTGAGCACAACATAGCAGTCCAGCTGGGTCTACCAGATGCTCTCTGCTGGATTTACTGGAAGCAGTATCACTGTTCTTCCACTGGTCAAAGCCTTCTTACCTTGCCCCTCTTCATTTCTAATACAAATACTGAAATCATCTGAGACCCTTTCAGGCAAAGCAGCTATTCTGTACAGGCAAAACGTTCTCCCAGACTAGCAGTGAAGACCAGATGCATCAAATTGGCAATCACCAAGTTACTGTTTCATACAGAGAAGAACCATAAACAAGGAATGACAAAGGTTAGTGGGCATTAGACTTGATGCCAAAACACCATTTGACAGGGCCTTTGTTCATGGACTTGTCAATTATTTAAGACATCTTTCATCCCATCAGAGCTTTATGCCTCACTAGGCTTCTGCACATGCAGTTACTGAATGTGCTATACTAAAACACCAGCATAGCCACTTTCCCCTAGAAAGAGAAAACTACCTCCCTGCCAGTCCTGTCTGAGAGCTGGTGGCTGGAAATCACTTCCAGCCAGCCCACTGCAATATGAGAGAGGGTTTAGTTTGGATATTAGAAGGAACAGCAGATATGCCCTTAGAGCAACTGCCAGTGACAATACACATAGGAAGAAAAACAGTTTACAGTTTTCATTCATCTGTATTCCACAGGTCCATGTTTGAGTAGCACACCTCAGTTGTACAGCCTATTTGAATACAAAACCCTTGGTGGAAGCAGTCAACATTAGCCATGTTCACCTTCCATAACCTATTTATCCACCTACTTTACTAGGCAGCACAAAACCTATCGTTCTATACGGCTAAAAACAGTGAAAATCCTATCAGGAAGCTAACTCCAAAACAGATACATTACGTAGTCATAAGCAGTATGTTGGAAGACTTGTGGAAGATGTATTTGATGAGTTAGCTACTTTGAGCAAGCTTTGATAGCCATATTGGGCCTTGTGCCTAAGACCTGAGATACCTGTATGTTAGCATGTTTGACTGCTGTATAACCCCAAGGTATTTAAAAAAACATAAGGGAACATGCTGGAATGTTCTGGATATGTACTGGTCCTGGATACATCTCCCAGTTACGTGTAGCTAAGCATGCTCTGATGAGCATTGAGAAAGAACAAACATTCCTACCTGTCAAAACAAGATGTACCATTTGGGGTTTTGACACTAGATATAAGGAGCCACAGCCCTAGAGTGAGAGTGAAACCTCCCCACAGATGGGATCTGAGCAGCATGCCGTGGCTGCCCACCAGGGATCCACCCAATGCGGCACGAAAGCAGGGTTCCCAGCACCTGAAAAGACGCAAGATTTACTCGGTATCTATGTTTCTCTTCCTATTTCTATCTTATTATTACAGCAATTCTATAATATCAGAATTCAGAACACCAGGTCCACGATCCAACATCTTCCAGAGCTTTTAACCTGTTGTCAACATGAGAAATCCCGCACTAGGAATATGTGGGAAAACTACAAACCTACCTCTTCCCAAACATCCCCAAAACTCTCTTTCCAGAAATTACTGATCAGAGACTTCCTGTTTCAGGCTGTCGATGCCTTCTGACACTTCCAGGGTGGGAAAATAAAGGGATCATCCCAGCCTCCTGGAGATCAGCGAGTTGCCATTAACCCCCATAGGGCAGGCTGCTCCCCTCAGGCAGGAATGACACCGTTACAGGTTTGGCAGGCTGCTCCCTACACACAGTCCTCCAGTACTTTTTTAGCACTTGACCAGAGGAGCACGTATCATTCCCTGGGAGACCTGGCTCTACCGAGGTGGCCTTCATCAGGTTGAACCATTCAGAATACAGCCATTTAGCTTAAAGACTGTTGACAAACAGCTGGACTAAATCTGAAAGTGGTATTGAAGCTTCCAAATAATGCTTAGTTTTGCCTCCTCTCTTGATATTTTTAATATTCAAGTTTTCCACTGCTTTTTTTTTTTTTTTTTTTTTTTTTTTTCCTGGCCTCCTATCTGTTTAAATTTTTCAAGACCTCCTTTGAATCTTGCTAACTTCTTGGCTTTAGTAACAGCCCATGGCAATGAATCTGATTGTGCAAAGTTACCTGAAGCCCTACAGTGTGAGAGGTATTTCCTTTTAACATTTTAAACATCATCATCCTTTGATATTTCACTAAAAAAGCATCAACAAAGCATCTTTTCTTGTTTATTACTGAATTCAGTCTCCCACTTTCTGTTCTTAGGGGGTCCAAAGGAGCTTTAAGAGTGATTAACTTCATTCTCTTGCCTATGCAGTATTCCTTTTATCCTTTTCAGTTGAGAACATGGGTCCTCTTTCCACTTTCAAGGGGTGGAAATTAAACCATATTTGAATATGCAGCTGGTTTCTTGCCAGACTTCCTCTGAAAAGTCTGAGACTCTCCCAATTTGTCTTGACCTTCACACACTGTGCTCTTCTATCTAACAGCTAGACAAGTAGCTCCTCTAATCAACAGCCCAGAACAGAAAGTTATTCCAGCATGGGGTTTACCTTTTTCATTGCCCTGTATAATCCTTAATATATCCCCTTTCATTCATCTCCCAACTAAAATAGGTGAGTCTATTATCATTCATATCCTTTAACAAGGATAATTACGTCTGAAATGATCTGCATCACTTTCTCCAAAACTCAGCCAGCAGCATCAGGGGAGGTAGCTACCAGTACAAACAGTATTCCAGATAAGACTGCGCTTGCACTTTTAGAAATTAATAGTATTTTCTTTTTTGGCTTATCCATTGTGCTCATTGCTTTTGCTGTATTCCATCTCCTTCCTCAGACAAATCTGGACTCCATTTGGTTTTTTTGACTACATGTGAGCAACCAGCAGAAGTCATTTTCAAAATGCCCACACTGATGTTCAGGTGTATCAGCTGACACTGTTCATTTACTACAGTACGCAAAGACATATGGATCATTCCTGCTTTTTTATTCTTCCTCCTTGCACAATATTTTCTTTTGCCTTTATCAGTATTTGAGCTAACGCTTCTGTGGCACCTCTACTTCAGCATCTTCCACATAAAGACACAGTACACAAAGTCACTGCATAATGACAGGGCAAGGAAACATCTTGGTAAGTACGCATTTGCTTTATAATTATGAGCTAACTATATGGAGATGTTGAAGTATTTCACATCCTAATTGTACTAAATTATCATATGATTACACAGGTAAATTGACATCTACAAAGTTGTCTGAATGCCAGGCAAACCCGGCAGCAACATATTATTGTATAAATTCACATTCTAACAGGATGAAGCTCACTCCCACAGGTCTGCTATTCAGTTATGGCTTCCAGTCAAGCTCTCAGTATTATTTGATATGATTCAGGTGCTTATATGTATCAACATTGCTATATTGTCTCATTCTGAAAGCCAAAAAGATTCATAAACACCTAAACATGTAAAACAGGATTATAAATTCAAGTAATTATACTCTAGTTATATATCACCAACAAACTATTCAACTTCTCATCTTCATATTCACCTCTTTATTCTCCTTGACTTGTCCCTTCTATGTCCCATTAGTTATCGCTTTCTCTTTGTAAATTAAAGCTGTATCATTTTACATGTAATATCTATACATGTTATGAAAATTATGCATAACAGCTTTTATCTCTGATATATTTAATCACAATATTTTATACTCAGCATAACACCATTTGTGCTCAAGTCTGAGAACTTCAGAGGCATCGACGATTACTAGTCTTTTTCCCTCACCAAACTGGGAAAATGCAAGAAAAAATAAAGTTAAAAACTATACTATCGGGCATTAGTCCTGCTCAAGGGTTCAGCTAGGATTCCGTTCACATGTCTATGGAATTCAAAGGGACTTTCTGTGGGGGCAAGAAATAATGCCAGAAGATATTGAAGAAGTAAACAAGCTTCCAAGGGGGTTAAGGAAGACAATCATACTTCTCATTCAAGAATTGTCCCAGAAGTCCTTAAACTCTTCATGCTCAGTACTTAAGCAATTCCTTACCCCTTTCTCTTTATACACAGTAAAGAGTCTCCTTGCAGGCTGAAGGTCACTGGGCTCACTTCTTCAGTTCACTGCCAAGGGGAGGCAACGTATGTACTAGTGAAGACTCCCAGTCATATATCTAATGTTAAGAGCTCAATTTAAATAAGACACAGGCAAAAATGGGGATAACAAAATTAATCTACATGCTGGTTCCACAGCTTGTTAAAAAGTTGCCTTATTAGTGGTTGTAGGGCTTGGAGATTTGTTTTAATTTAAAACAATGCAGTATCACGGAAAACGCTGAAACTTCAGAATCTATTTACCTGCCCCCTCATCTAATGATCTGATTTTTGCCTCATGAGTAAGTTTAAAAAAAAAAAAAAAAACACTTTCATTAGCTTTATTCACAATCTATACAAGGTTGTGTTTAGTCTTCACCAAAGAAACACAGCAATACTGAAGAGGAGCGAAGCTGATACATTCCTGATAATTGATAAAACAGATTTAATTAAAATCTCTTGGCAAACCTTTGTCCTCTATACTCCCAAACTCCCAGCACACCCATGCTAAGATAATTCTTGGCATACAAGTCATATCTCAGTTCCACCCTCAAATCTTCCACTTGCTCTTGTCCTTTCTTACACGAGTTTTCCCGGAGGTGCCCACCCAGGGCTGATGGGCTCCGTTGCAGAGATGGCTGGAACCAGCTGTGTCCAGCGGGGAGCAGCCCTGATATCTTCTCACAGAGGCCACCCCTGCAGCACCCCCCAGCACCACTACCAAAACCTTACCACCTACACCCAACACAGCAAGAAATAGTTCATTCTGAAACCAGTAGTTTCGATTTCCCTGTAATTCCTGCCAAGCACTTCTATGAAAACTCAGATACAAACCAATAGACACAAAGGGAGTACAATCTTCTAAGTGAAAATGTAATGAGAAGTTTCCACATTTCCTGCAAAGGGAAATGCAGGCACTGAACAGTTTAAAATGGGATGAAACACCATAGTAACCTCAGGATGGATAGTTTGTTTTTCAAAGAAAGATCTAACTCTCATACAGTATATGTCATATAGTCATCACAGTACCCTTGCTGCCATAGGAGAAATTAAAAGTGATGCTAATCTGCTTCCAGCACAGCAACCTTTAATCACCAGTGATGTATTCTGCAGTGATTCCTAATTCACTGCAAAACTGTGACTGTCCTTAACTTAGTTTATGATAGCTGGAAGTGTGCTATAACCTTGGTTTCAGGTGAAAGAGTCAAGTTACACCACATCTGTAAGCAATAATCCACCAGTTGTGGGGTGTGAGCCTATGAAATAAGGCTAGTAGAAAAGAACTGGTTTTAGTTAGCTGTGGCCCATCTGTAACTCTCAACTGTTTTGACTCAAATAAACCAAAAGAAATTGTTATGTACTGTCAGATGCTGCGCTCAGGGCTGCAGAGAACCCAGAAATATACCTCAGATGCTAAGTCCTTGGAAATAGGCATTATTAAGAAGGATATTTTCAGGTTTCGTATGGGGTCATGAAGCAACCCACTACTGGGACATCTAGAACACCAATGGGTTGATGCTTCCTGGCTGTGTAAGCAACAAACCCCAAGTAGCACCTGATGAGCCCAAATGACCTCAGAGGTCCTCCATCTGTAGTTCCTCTTTTGTGAACAGATGCTGCACATGAAAGCAGCTGAGGAAGGAACAAAATGTATTTCTTTTCCAGTGGGAACTTAACAGAATCCCCTATGCTCATACCTAACAAAAAAGTTCAATTCACCAGCTGTTGAACAAGCATTTGTTGAGACAGTTCCATACACAGCTCAAAAGATCTCACAGATAAGTGTCTTCATACGGTTTTCTGTATCTCCTTGTTGGCCAGTATTTGCAATAAAGCAAGCAACACAAGCTATGGCAATTCTGAGCTTGTCTTTTTGTCTCATTCTTGATATGTTTCCACATTCATTTTTGTCCTTCACCTTCAGCAGCACTGCGACATATCAATATTCAATTACCTTAATGGACATTTTGCATTTACTGGTTTTAGTACAATATATTATTTTAACCAATCAGTCTGCCACCTATTTCCAAAATATCATTCTCCTTAGTACTATATTGCTGTGAATTTATTCTACTGCAAGTTAAGTCCGAGTTTCTATATATTAGGGAGGATTATTCTGTTACTTCTTCCCTTTGGTAAATGGAACTCATTTAATGTCATCTACCTATACAGATGTGTATAGAGAACTAGACAATGTCTTACAGCTTACACTGTACTGCTGTACTATGCTAGTAGAATTCAACAGAGCATAGGGACTGAAAATGACTTTTTATGTGGCAAGCTTTAAATTAGAGGTCTTTATCTCCCTGAATACATATATTTTACTTATGAGACACAGTTGAAACTAAATTTCACTCATTCCAAACAAATGATGCAATTACATTACCAGCAAAGGTACCATCTTAAAAAGTAAATAAATTCCATTGGTGCAACTGTAAAATGACAAGCCCATATATAGCAAAATTATTTAGTGCCAGGGTAATGGAAGATGTATGACTTATCTTGTGAAAGAAAAACTGAAAAACATTCTTGGTATAATTCAAATGAAATTGATATTCAGCATCAATTGCTAAACATTCAAATATCCTGTATGGATCATTAATACCACTCCCAGACCCTGTTTAAATTCTAGTAGGGTACATTGCTTAGCACCATATGACTGTTCCTATAGAACAGGGAGCCATACAACATGGGTTTTTTTTCCATTTTATTCTTCCCCCCTTCCTTTTTTCACCTTTTAAAAAAACAAACAAACAAACACAAGGATAAACAACTTATTTCCATTTGAAGACTTCTGTGTCAGTGAACAGGGACACCTACAGCTGTTTCATGCCTCTGGAAAAAATTGTCCAGAGACGTTTCTGGGACACTGCTGTTGTACCATCTGAGCATACAGCAGCAAAACAACGAAATGAAGCTGGTATAAGAGTAATTTCTGAATTTCTCTAGGCTCCCTTGCATCCTCACTTTTGCAGGAACCCAGCAAAGCTCCCCACAAATAGTCCTCCTTTCCTCTCCTTGTAACACGTGTCACTTCACAGTGGTTTTACCAGCAGGAAACTACAAAATAGTCCTTTGTGCAGTGCTCTGACTGCAACATCTCTTTTTGATAAGATGCAGCAGGGGGAGGAAAGCAGTTTGTAAACATTAAGGAAGGATACTGTTATGACAGACAGCAGGATGGAGAATAGTCCAGAGACTTCTCCCCTACCCTCTGGACAGACAAGTCACAAACTTCTTGCTGTTTATTTCCTATACCCACAAACCAGTAAAATCTCAACTCCTTTTGGTATCAGAGGAAAAATGCTCATCAACTTCTGGAGGCAGGCATTTATCCAGCAATGATCGCCACCAATTTGTTCAGCACACACAGGAGAAATAATTGTGATTGAGATGTTTCAGTGTGCTACCTGAATTTTAGGATCCCTGTTGATCTACTGCTTTGTTTTTAGAATCACATCTTTAGGAAAGCTCATTGTTCTAAATGAATTGAATTTCATGATTCAGCTCTTTCAAAATAGTTTGCTCCAATCAATCTTGACCTTTAGATGTTTACTGCACATACTTTTTGCTTCACTCTTACATCTCTCTAAAAATCAGTTGATTAGTGCTTGATATGGGCAATGCACAAAGGAAACATGCAACACATGTACAGGAAAAAATGACAAGGACAGAGATAGATGGCATCCAATACCCCTATTAGAAATACTTGCAAGTTTAAACCAAGCAAATCTGCTTCACTTAGAAAAGAGCACACACGTCCTAGGCTTTGAAAGCCCAAAGGAACGGGCATTGAATGATATTTCAGTAAGAAATGCTGAATATAGTCTTCTGTCGCAATCACAGTAAGACACAAGCAAGATGTCATCTTCACCCTCAACAGCTGGAAAAAGTCCTGTATCTCCAAATTGACACAGAGTATAAGATGTGAACCCTTGAAGAAACAGGCAGTTATTAATCTCTGTCGTGCACTGTTGTGCTAATAAGAAGAGAAGCCCAAACCTTAAAATTAAAATTTAACTTTGTGAACAACCTGCAGCTTAAAGGCTGACATGGAGTGAGGCGGGAGGAAGAGAAGGAGGAAGGGAAAGAAGCATGGAAGAGAAGAAAGAGGGGAAAGTGAGTGAACCAGTACTATACATTGGAGAGTTTGTTGGAAACTTGCAGTTCAAACATTGTTACAGTAGTCACAGGTTCATTTAAAAATTATGAATGAAAACTCAAGAATAGAGAAACAGCTCTGAACTCAGCAGAATAGCCATTCCACACACAGGGGTGAAATGATGCTTGATAGTATTATTCATCAGTAGAATTGGTTTTTAACGGGAAGTTTAACCTGGTATTTCAAGACCAAACTATGCACTACAGCACCATACAGACATAAGCCTTCCATACTCTCCTGAATAGCTGTAGATTCAATTTTTTAGAATTGTTATTTAGAGTTATTTAGAATCATAGTAAACAAGGAGGTAACTAAGTTTAAGAAAAAAAAAAAAAAAAAAAACCACATTTTCATTTGCAATTAGTAAGAAGACTTCTACATCAGAACAGCATGACTTGTCATCAGTAGAAACACACATCTGTTCAGAAAAGCATCCCCTTGGCAAGGATATTCTTAGTTTTATGTTTAAACTTATAGTTAGGCATGTATGTGGTACTGCCGCAACAAAAGGCAGATATAATCCCCTATTTAATCAGTTTCAAGCATCGGTGTCTAAGGCTAGAATATACCTTCCTTATTAAACACAGCAGAGGAACATGAAAATATTGAGTTACTGATACCATGCAAACTGGCGGAATGCATCAAAAAAATACTGGTATTTATCAGCAACTTCACAAAACTACTGTTTTCTTTCTCCTTCAAAAGGTTGGCAAATTTGGGGTGATTTATGATGTTGAGGCCCAGGATGAGAGGCTGACAGAAGGAAGAAGGTAAAAAGGGGTGCCATATTTCTGAAAGTCCATACAGTTGCCACAAAAAAATCCCAGAAGCCATGCCGGTACTCAGCTTTGTTGTAGCACTTGGATGTCCACATGAGATTAAGAGTAAGGCTCCCTCTCTCATGTTACATCTTGCCTGTAAACCTCGATTTCATGGCTGAAAACAGCACAGCTGTAAGAGAGAGACAGATTCTTCCCCAAACTAGTTTACAGCTATGTTTTCAAGCATTTTATTCAGACTGAAGTCAAAGGGCTGGAGAGCACAGACTGCCAATTCATTTTTTATGTGGGTGCTGGGAAAATCCAAGCAAATCTTAAGACTCCTGCGTCCTGAACTAGTGGTCCATGCACTAGATAGAGGAAGAGAGCCAGGGCTATCACACCTCTGCATCCTTCAAACAGGCTTCACAAGGCATGGATAAACTAACTGCCTATCCCCAAAGGCAGGACTGAGATACTCACAAAAACTATTTTGGGGCTGTAAATGCCTCAGCATAGGCGACGACTTTAGGGCCCACCCATGTCGAGTTCTTCTCTTAGAGATAAACTGAAGTTCAGACATCCTTCTGCAGTATTTCCCTCTGGTTGACTTAGTACCTTATCTCTCTGCTTGCCTCTCTCTACATTCCCTTTTAATAACTGTTGTAAAACCTAAATCTTCCCTGTTCCTTTAAAAGTGCTTTGAATCCTGGACTCTGGTATGTAAATGCCTTTCAGTTTTATTTAGGTTGTTTTGTTTTCACATTACAGCAAATTAAAACAAACACAACAATGTAACCCAAATAAATAATTTATTTCTCCTAATCTTAATTATATTACTCCCATGTCAGACTTTTTAATGGGTTACTTACATTGCTACCAAGGGAGAGTGGTATGGAAGACAGCTACATGCCCATGGAATTCTGAAACGGCTGTCTGGCTTCTGTTGCTTTATCTTGCTAACTCAAAAAAGTGTGCCTCTTCAGTCACTGCTGAAATACTCAGTGACTCCTGACCCCCCCAAATATCCTTGTCCTTCATTCTTGCACAATTTGATGCTAACCACTGAGCGCCCTACACTCTTTCAGCATTCTACATCCTGTTACAAACAGTTATGGCAATCACTGCTCTGTGCATGTGTATTGTGGTGCACTTCTACGAAGCCACATGAAGCCTGAGACACCGTTTCACACCTACCCAGGATACTCCATCCTATTTCTCTTCACATGTTTTCTGAAAACAACTAGAAAAATCCAGATCTAACATTGAGATTTGCTTGAAATGGCTTTCGAATCTCGTTGCAATTTTAAACTTTGAGATTGAGTTGTTTATGTTTAGTCTAGCTCTCTCTACGTGCAGATCAAGTTGTGGGTCTTGCCTTCCCCATGTTACATACCCTGTCATCTGCCCTGCATGTCATCTATCCCTTTCCAAAACAAGACACAAGGACAAACAACTTGCCTTGAAAACTATCATGTCAAATCCGGCCTGTCTTAATTACTACAATAATTTCCATACTATTGAAATGTGGTAATGAGAAGTGGTTAACATGATTATGAATGTCAGGATAAGGTCTCTCTGCCAGCGACAAAATAATCCAGCAGATTTTCTATCCTTCCACCAGTTCACAACTCAAATTTTGTGCAAATCCAGGATCATCAATAAAATAGACACTGAGCTGTTTTGCGAAAGTACTGCTGGCTGAAATGCTTTTCAGACACTGAAATGGGACAAGGAAATTAATATTGAGCATTCCAACGAGGCCAACAAAATGCTTTAGCAATAACGGATTTTACCAATTCAGAGACTGTGGCCTGCAAATAAATTTATTACAGAGGAGAGATTGATACTCTCTTGATCTTATTGTCTGATCTCCCAGGGGCAAACAATGCAACTTATTATGTCACATGGCACTAACAGCATTCTCCATGCCTGTTGGACTGCTTTATAGTACCGGTGGTGTCTCATCATTTTACTTGGATTAATTTTGCTCCCCTTGGAGACTGCAGGACAAAGACAAAGGGATTTAAATCCAGTGAACTTAGCACTTCACTATATTCTCAATCAATAAATCATCTCAACAACTAACGCTAATTTCTAATGGCTAACTGACAAGTTTCTGAAGCTGCTCTACACAGTCTCAAAATTCATAAAACCTAGTTTAATAAATGAACATAATCTCCTTGGGTCCATTTGCATATTGCTGGCCCCCTTGGTAGGGATTAAAGAGATACTTCTCTATTATGGCTTAAACTAAGACACTAAACTATCTATGCTGCCCAGATAGCATGTAACACTTACTTATTACTACTACAAGGGGTAAGAACTGCAGAGAAAATTCAGTAGCAACATTAATTCAATCTGTACAAATGCTAGCGGAGAAACAGAGGGCAAACTGAACTTCTGCATTTCAGGTTCCAGCTTGCAAGTTTTAACCTGTATTAATTTAAAGCTCTACTGGCGCACAGACTTTAAACTTCTTTATGTCAGAACTTTCTTCTTGATAAGTTAAAAAAAATTTAAAAAATAAACCCTTGATTTTAAAAAAAACTTTTTTCTTTTTTTTAACTTCTCATCCACAATCATATCTCAGTTTTACCACAGTTATACAGCAAGATCAAACATGCAGTGCATTGGGTGAGTAACAACGTAAGCAATGCACTCACAGTGAATTCAAGTCTTCTGGTTAAAAAATTCCAACTTCAAAAAAAAAAAAAAAGAAAAAAAGGAACCTTCATTTCCAATAGTGAGATGCAAGGGCAATGCAAGTAGTAGTAGGACATCGTGGAAAAACATCTTCTCACTACTTATCTCTTCCCAGCTACGTTACACAAAGAATGGTGAGCTTTGTGTCTAATGACGGTAATGTCTCCAAATCAAGGCCAGTGTATCAAAATAATCTTTCTCCTTCATTTCCTTCAGTGTTGTGGGGTCAGAATAACACGCAAAGCCAAAAAGCACCAGTTTATTTTAGGCAGGACTAAGTTAGAGAACAAGAATTCAGCTCAGCTTTTCCTGATCATACACTGATTCAATAACAGATGAGAACTTAAAGAGTTAAGGTGAATCAGGCTAAAAATGTTAAATTGTACTTATAGAAATTCTGTACTGGCACCATCGCAATAGTTTTAAAGGACAAGATACGGGGGGTTTTTTAGCCAACAAGTCATAAGAAGAGACAGCTTCATGTCAGAGTAGAAAGCAGGAGCCTTTTAGTCACTGGCACCAATGCCACAGCTTCACGGATCCTAAAGCTTTTTCTGAGGACAGATTTGGAACTAGTTGCTGTTCAGAACAAAGGTATACCTTATTTCAGGAAACCCGTGAGTTCTTATGAGCATTTTTAGGGCTTCTGCAATGGCTTGGGCTGTTCAGATATAAAGGTCTGAAATTCTGAAGATCTAACAATGGATACTATGCTTACACTATGAACTGGTATTTTTGTACACATACACACATGCACACACACCCACATGCATCTCGACAGCCTTGACATTTTAAAAAAAAAAAAAAAACAAAGGAAAAATGCAAACATCAGTAAAGCTTTTTACATCTATACAAACACTCTTCTGAAAGATTAAACATATAAAGAATAATCATGCCAAAATAGTTTGAGGTTCATTATTCACCCATCAAGAGTAGGGCACTCATTATATTTCAATCAAAAAAAAAAAAAAAAAAACGCACACAACTATTAACGCTAATGGATTTTAGTAGTGTATTGTATATATGCAGTACAATAAGAAAAAAAAAAATTACCCTGCTAATAAGCGGATTGTAAATGCCTTTTACCTTGGAAACTTTTGTGAAAACTTTGGTCAGATTATCTTCTAGTGAATTATTATTTCCCTGAGGCTTTGCTTTTCTCTCCACTTCTATTTTTTCATTTGTTTTCTTTGGTTTTTATTTTACCTCTGAAAAGGCATGAGCTCTATGCACAATTTATTTTCATCCTTTTGCTTAAACCATGCAAATACCAAGAAACTTATTTCCATTTAGAGAGAACAGTCAAACACTATAGTGTAATAATTCATTTCATATAGCTGGAGAGAAGAGACTTACGTTAATCTCTACTCAGTGATTGTCCTGTTGATCAACTTACATGACATAAAGGTGTCTGTATTGAAGCCTTCAGCTAAAAAACACTTTCAAGAATTTTCCTATTCATTATAACTGCAAGTTAAATTAGACCTTGGAATTAGTGCCATACATTTCATCTATTAATACAACCAATTAAAACATCAGTATTAACTGCAATGCCAATAATGAGGTATCGCATTCTTCATGTGCTTCTCACTGTGTATTTATTTTTTCAGAAAAGACTCCTGTCCCCTCAGACATTCTCCTCTCTTTAGCTACTTCTATTGCCTAATTAATTGGTACTCAGGTCAAAGTAATGCTGTTTATGACTTGTATACCTAGAATGTGGTGTTTTATTATTAGATCATAACTGGAAAAGCTTTAATTGCAGTATGTCCGTTTTAATTAAGCTAAATCTTAGAAAATAAGGGGGATGTTCAACCAGTAGATTCTTCCTGACCAACAGACTTCTTAGGAAATATGTAGGTTTCTTCTTGTCCTTTTAAAACAGCACAGTATTTCTATGCTTTATGCTTCTCTTCTAAAAACACCTACTCTCAATTCAGCATTAAAAACATCTGCCAACTTGCAAACCAGCACCTGGCTCACATCCACAGTGAAAAGTATTTTCTTGCTGCCCCACAGAACAGTCAGCTACATAGAGTTGAGAAAGATTGCTAGAAACCAGGATATGAAAATGTAAGAGACTCTGTACTCAAAAAGGAAAAGTAAAAATTCCATCTCTTCCTAAGTGGCAGATCCATTGGCTGTGAACAACCGCTGTTGTTCTTAAAAGTTTAACCTATAGTTTTAGTATTTCATCAGCTCCTCATGTACATACTTCAAATAAACCGTATCTGTCAATTTTGAATGCCACACGTAGCAGGGAACTGACAGATCATAAAGAACCAAATGAGCTACTGATGACATCTTGCCTTCAAGGGGGTGGTAATGGTGTCTTACTCTCACTGTTTCATCTCTACCATGGGAAAAAAAGGAAGAGAAAATTAGCACACTACTGTAAATGATCACCAACTCTAATGATTTAAGGGTTATCTAAACTCTGTATTGGCTGCTGAAGGGAAGAAAGTTTCACCTATAATCCATACCCTAGACTGCAAACAGCTGGTCCCATAAGAATATTACAAAGCTTTTAGTAAGACTGGCTTTTCATTCTTGGAAAAATCAAGCAGTTCCTAGAAACTCCTTGGAAAATACTTCATTATTTTTTAATATTCTACATAATCACTGCTTGAAAGTATGTTATATTTTTCTTCATTAAATACTACCTAAAGCTTATCTAGCATTCACAGCCATTTATTTCACAAATCCAGAAACTTTGGAAGGTCTACCTTCTTGATTGTTTTTTCAACATTTTCACATTTACGAGAGTAGTTCAGTCCACCCTAAAACAAGTATATGAATTAATTCATTGGTTTTGGTGTTCATCTTATCTCTCAGCAAATTTATGTATTATTTAGCACCTCATAAAATACACCCATTGCTTCAGAGGTGATGAGATATGAATGTCTGAAGCAAACCTTTTTGTGTACACTCAGCAGCCAAGGGCTGAATTGGTTTCATTTTCTGTAGGTGACATTGCATGAAGTCACTCCTGCTATGCATCATCATTCTTTTTGCAGATGCATTAATAACAGTCCTGTTCCCTTCTCTCCTTCACCCAGTCTGTATTTTGATCTTAATACACTCATATTCTGTTTGTCCAAAATAAAATAATGAGTTTTTTGACAGGTAGCTAATTGTTAAAACAGCTTTGCTGATAGAGTAGCATGGTGCATATAGATACAACACTGGTATTTGTCTTTTCGCAAAGCATGTTCTTTGGTCCTGTATTATCATTACTGAACATACGCCAAAGATTGTTAATATCCATCAGTGTTTTCACAATTCTTCAATTAATGTTTAGTGCAGAAACATGAAACCTTCTACACACAGAGTCACTAAAAGAAAAGCCCCTTTTTTGGCTCCCCAGTAGTTCGATATGCTTCCTATCTGCTTATAATAAACATGGAAAGTAAGACAGCAAAGTCTACCACAGCCTTTCCAGCTGCACTCATACAGCAACCTGGAACACATCAGTGCCCTGACAAGAACAAACTAGCTCTCCCTGTTTCAGAATCACTGTTAAGAAAAGTATCACAAAATGGTAACACAGGAAAGGGATTACAAGTCCCATTTTGGACTCATTTTCCTCATTTGCAATACTCCAAAAACATTAAAAAGAATTAGGTTCACACCACCAAGTAAAGAAGGACTCCGGATGTCTAGCAGAAAAGGCTAGAACTGAAATCTAATCCCCTCTCTACTGTATGATCTTCCCAGGCAACTGACAGTTTCTCTACAAACATGCATCAGAGGTGTTTACTTCTCACCAGTGAACCTGTCATAAATAGCCTTTGCTCTTTCCCCTCTCAAAGTTTTACTTAGCATTTCAGGAGTACAGCAGTTGATATTTACTATAGATGCATTTTCATTTTCAGTTGCCCTCACACTGGCAAGAAAAAAAAAAAGTTGCAAAACCAGTGTGAAGAACAGGAATAAGTAGAGCACTGAGATTAACACATTTACAATAATAATTATGAGCTGCCAGAAAGGAATCATCTCTGACACAAGGCTACACAATGAATATGTGGGATCCTCCAGGCTCTACTGAAATGCTAAATACATAAATAATAAGGCTATTAATTAAACTAACTTTCTAGCTTTTGGCTCAAATGCACTCTTCTAGCCCATCCTATCTGTACCAAGAAGATAGACCTTTAACTTCAGAGTAGAGGAGAAATAAGAGTTACTCCCCATCTTTGTAGAAGTGTTTTCCACTTCGCACCATTTTGTTTACTGTTGTTTCTTAAGAAAGAATATGAGGTATCATCATCTGAATTTTTTTCTTTTTTTTTCATGCAAGACAACATTAAAAACAGAAAAATGTTCCAGTTACTGCAGGTAATTTGCATGTAGGTACCCAGTCTACATTTTGACATGTAAATAAGCCAACAAATTCACAGATGTATTGCACCTTGATTTTTCTTGTTTATTAGATGAAAACATCCTGACTATAGACCTAGAAAGGAAAGATTGTAGAAACACTGTAATCATTCACATTTGCAGAACACTGCATGTAGCCAGTAAAAAAAGAACAAACATTTCTCTTATAAATTAGTCTGCAGGTTCCAGATGACTTCTACTGCTTAATAATAAAATCTTTCTCATCAAGTACCAAAAAAAAAAAAAAAAAAAAATAATTGCCTTTAAATGCATGTGTTAGCTATAATTTGACAAGGTGAAAAAATAAAATAATTGTGATGGCCATGATCATGGATCTCAGAATCACAGAATCACTGAGGTTAGAAAGTGATCTCTCAAGATAACATAGTCCCAGCCCCTTGCTCAAGCAGAGTCAGCTATGGTAGGTTGCCCATGACTGTCCACTTGAGTTTTGAGTATCTCCCAGGATGGAGACTCCACAACCTCTCTGCACAACGTGTTCCTCTGCTTGCCCCCCCTCACAGTAAAACAGTGTTTTCTTGTGTTCAGGTGGAAGTTCATACGTGTGAATTTGTGCCCATTGCCTCTTGTTCTGTCACTGACACCACTGAAAAGAACCTGGCTCAGTCTTCTTCATTCCCCTCCATCAGGTATTTATATGTGTTATAAATACCCCTAAGCCTTCTCAAGCTGAAGAGAGGGGAAGGATCACCACCCTTGACCTTCTGTCAGTGCTCTTTCCAATGCAACCCAGGATGCTGTTGGCTGCCTTTGCTGCAAAGGTGCATTACTGGTTTATGATAAGCTTCTTGTCCACTGGGACCCCAAGGTCCTTCTCTGCAGAGCTGCTTTCTAGTCAAGCTGGTCCCCAACCTATAAGTTATCTCTGAATATCTCTGCAAGAATATCTATTTGTTTGATCTTACTCATGCAAAAAGCATCTGTTATGACAAACTGATCTCTTACATGACATCTTCAATATACCATATCATGGATCTTCTGTCGGTCTAAGAAATTACTGCAGAAAGAAAGCAGAAGCTATAGAAGCAAAAGCCACCAATAACCAACACTGCATCCGATTTCTGTGAGGAGATCACATCAAAAGCCATTCATTCCAGGCAGAAAGTGGCAAGGGTGCTTCTGGACCTGTATGAGTAGAGAGATCAGCCAATCAAGGCAGCAGGAGGAAAGCCCGAAGCCGCACCTTCTCTATGAACAGGATGTCTCCCATAAGAAAGACCAATCTTGCACGAGAACCTATATGATAATCGCAGGAACTCAAGAACAGTGGAACATCAGGAGAAACAAATGAAGAAAAGTGCAAACTTAGAGTCATAAGGTGCAAAGGAGCCCAAGGAACCCCAATCTGATGTGTTAGTTGGAAAAGAAAGTGGTCCACTAAACCATTACAAGGGGCTCTGTACCAAACCCATCAGAAACTATTTCTTGGAGAGCTAAAGGACAAGAGGTCTTGACATCCAGATGCAGGAACAGAATAAATTTACCTTCTAGTTCTTCCTCCTCAAGGAAGGAGAAAATCTGACAGCTATCATGTGAAAGAAACCCAGCCGAAAATACCTCACACCTGAAGATAGGTCTTACAGTTCTTTTGCTTATAAGTCCTTCCAGAATTACACTTACCCTACTGTATGGGGTTTGCATGGCAAGGTTTTTGTAACAGGGGCTACAGGCATGGCTTCTGTGAGAAAACACTGGAAGCTTCCCTTATGTTCCATGGAGCAAATGCAAGCCGGCTCCACGACAGGCCCACTGCTGGCCAAGGCTGAGCCCACCAGCGAAAGGGAGAGTGCCTCTGGGATAACATTTAAGAAGGCGAGGGGAACCAGCAACTGCAGCCAGAGAGGGGAGTGAGGGTACGTGAGGAACAACCCTGCAGGCACCAAGGGCAGTGAAGGAGGAGGGGGAGGAGGTGCTCCAGGCACCGGAGCAGCCCGCGGGGAAGCCCACGGTGAGGCAGGCCGCGCCCTCGGCCCGCGGGGAAGCCCACGGCGAGGCAGGCCGCGCCCTCAGCCCGTGGAGGTTAACGGTGGAGCAGATGCCCACCTGCAGCCCGGGGAGGAGACTGTGACCCCATGGGGGACCCACGCTGGAGCAGTCTGTTCCTGAAAGACTACAGCCTGTGGAAGGGACCCACGCTGGGGCACCTCAAGAAGAACTGCAGCCCGTGGGAAGGGAATTATGTTGGAGAAGTTTGTGGAGGACTGTCTCCCATGCGAGGGACCCCATGCTGGAGCAGGGGAAGAGTGTGAGGAGTCCTCCCACTGAAGAGGAAGGTTCAGCAGAAGCAACCCCCATCCCTTGGCCCCCCCTGTGCCACTGGGTGGGAGGAGGTAGAGAAATCAGGAGCAAAGGTGAGCCTGGGAAGAAGGGAGGGGTAAGGGGGAGGTGTTTTTAAGATGTGGTTGTATTTCTCATTATCCTACTCTGGTTTGACTGGTAATAAATTAAACTAATCTCCCCAGGTTGAGTTTGGTTTGCCCATGACTGTAATTGCTGAGTGATCTCTCCCTGTCTTTATCTCAACCCACAAGCCTTTCATTATATTTTCTCTCCCCTGTCCTGTTGAGGAAGGAGTGTGACAGGGTCAACTCACCACACCTACTTAAAAGAGCAAGTGGTAATCTTAATTTATTTATTAACACCAGTGCCTCTACAAATTACACTTACCCTCACTGCAGAAGTACTTTTAAGGAGTTGCTTTCTCAAAAATATATGTCCTGAAAACCTCATAAAGAGTATGTCTATCTTGAACCACGTGGTGATGTAATTCAGACTTCCCCATAATGCAATGAACATTCTTTTCCTGAATAATGAATATTCCCATGTATTATACATTTCTGACCACTGAGAAGTAGAGTGCTCCCTCTGGGATGAGAAAGACTGAAATGCTCCTACTGAATGAAGTAGCAGGTTCGTATTGTGGTACTTCATCCATGTCCCACAGGGACCTAGCACTTTTTAGTGGTCAGTTTACATTGACTTGAGAGTGAAGATTGCATATTGGATCCTTTCATCTAAATATTCTCAGAACTATTTAAATTAATTATTTATCTCTCTCATAGCAAATTTTTTCTCAAGCCTATCAAAACAAAGTCTTGCTCATGTTATGAAAGTGACATATTTCTCTAAAACGTGTTCTCTTTTTCTGGATCTTCCCTGATCTCATGTAACATTAGCAAATGGATATGGTGTCAAATTAAATGGGTTTTTTTTTTTTTTTTTGAGCTCCTAGGTAATCTATTTAACCAATGCAGTAACTAACCTGTACTTATAAAAAACAACGAAATCTATTAATTTTCGCATCTGCAGTATCAGATTGTATTTCACTGCTTAGAAGAAGTAGATAGTCAAAGCTACATGAAATCACCACTAAGTTTTAATATTTATATTAAAGCTACATGAAATCACCACTAAGTTTTAATATTTATATTTATTTAACATTTAAAGATTTATCATTATTATATCATGTGCCCATCATTCCCAAATTGACAATATTCCAAAAAGATCATGAAGTGGAACTAAAGCTTTAAGAGAACTGGCATATTTGAACTGAAGTAACTAAAGGGCTGAAAACAAAAGTGTTAGAAACACAAAATTATTGAATGAGAAAGTGTGCACAAAAAAGATATCGATCACTGATTTTCTGTAAATGAATAATTTGAAGGGAAATGCCCCAGGAAGCAGCTCTTTTTGCTAGAAACTGAGCCAAGTCTAACCTAAGTTAACAGGTGCACTTGTTCTACCCACCAACCCCAGCCAAGGTCACCTTAATCTATTTAAGCAACTCTAAAGTAAACCAAACTCGGGGAAGATTTTGCCTCATCCCATTTTGCTGCTTCAAAGCTTTTTAAAAACATTATTGTCTTCTTTTGTCTTGCTGATATTTCAGATACTTGGATTTAAGGAAGCACATGAGAGAGAAAGCACCTGCTCCTGGGTAGGTATACATGGAAATACATACTCATACTGAAAAATTAATGCTCTTTTCAACATCTGTGGAACCGGTTTATTCTCCATTAAGCTTGGCATTTCTACGTCATACCTCTTTGTGCAGCCTACACATACCCAGTAATACATCATCAGGAATTTTCTATAGTCAAGATCCAGAATAAAAAAAAGACCAAAAAAAAAGGCAAAATTGGATGTTCACAAACAGTTTCTGTTGTCTGATGCATAAAGCTCACATGAAGATAAATAAGGTCATTAAAAAGATCATGAGAATATAAGTTTTAAAAATAAACTACAAAATTTCTCTAAACTAGCAAGGAAGTACAAATCTCAGTAATAATTACAGGAAGATACAGAATGCCAGGCAATGTCATACAATGCTATACAATTTAGATGAAGAGCATCCTCACATCTGTTGAAAGAAATTTGCTTACTTACCAAATGTCATGTAGTTTTTTCATATTTTTAGAATAAATACATAATTATGTACTATTTTTAAACAAAATAGTGATTTTTGACTATTTACTCCAATTGTTCTCTCCCTATCCTCCCTCCTAAGTCTTCTCTTTACAACCAAAAAAAGTATAGAAAATTCCATGATTTGCTCTGATACTCATTTTCTTAAATTGTGTTCTGCCCAGTCTAACTTTGTGATACAAGAAACAGAACAGTTTTAAGGCCTACATAGTACTTGGTTGAAAAAGTCACCTGGATTTCTCAACATATTAAATAATTCTCTCTCTGAAATTCAGATTCCATAAACTAAAGCTAGAATACCAATACTGGAAACTATAATAAGAAATATAATTCAAGGAATCTGCTTCAGTGCTGCTGTTATAGCTAAACTGACAAACAGAAAGGGAGTAGGGAATGGGAAGAGTTTGGAAGCATTAGGACCAGCAGTTTGTCAATAAAACAGGTGCTACACATGGTTACAAGGATTCATCCAATGAGTTGCAGTTGGTCCTCATTACCTTTATATCCTTTCACATCCAGATAAATGATTAATTTAAGAATGTCAGGCAGCCTGAAATAATAAACCTCATACGTGGGCATGAAATAGTTTAATACAACAAAAAGTTGAGAGTATTGCACATGGTATTTACTTGATATATAATACTGCCGGTCAGAGAGCTTCACATTGTGGCAGGTGCACCTGCCGGATGAAATTGTGGCTCCCTGGCTGTTGAACCTTCCCTGTGCCCTTGTTCTCAGGGCTTCACAGCAGTTGGGGTCCTTGGCCAATAGGGGCTGGTATTGCCCACAGGTCAGATTGGGCTCGGGTACCAACGGAGTCCCGGGGGGAGCCATTTGGAGCTCGTCCCGCCCGGAGCAGTGTGCTGCAGGTAAGGGCTCTGCCCTGGGGTTGGGACGCCGCCCAAGGAGACTCCTCGGGGTCCCCAGGGGTTGGGACGCTGCCCTGAGATGTCCCTCGAGGTCGAGAGTCCTCACCTTTTATTAGGTGAGTGATTGAGCGTTCTGGGTGGTCGTTAAACCCCTGGCTGGTGTTTTGGGTGGTTGTTAAACCCCAGAAGTTTGTGTGGCGATAGTTTGTTCTCCTCTCATGGACATTTGGACCTGCTGTTTGTATGTTTGTGGAGTGTTAATTAATTGTGCACAAAAAATAAATTTGGCTTTTTTTATTGTCAATTGGTTTGGGAGTTTCTGCAACACACATGGGAGGTGTTCCTCAACAACTGCCTGGAATTAAATAAAAACCTTTAGTATCATACTTAAAAAGAGCGCACACACACACACACACACACAAAATAAAGGGGGGGTGGAACTTAAGGTTGCAGGCAGATAACTAGTTCCTGTCCCACGTGTTAGGTAACTGAACAGTCCATGGGAAACTACTGGAGATGACATAAGAAATTGCTGGACATAAATAGATAACATCAAGCAGCTAACCCATGTTAAAGCACCATAAAGTGAACATATGAAAGCACCATAAGGGATAGCCAGATTTCACAGATGGTTAAGATTCACTTGGTAATTTGAGGGGAGAGTAGGAGACCTTTGGGAGACAGATCTTCCAAGACCAACATTACCCAAGTAATCCCATTAGTAATGCCATGCTTATGGGACAAGTGAGAATATTTGTGTATTCCACGAGCATACCTTAAACCCGATAAGCTAGAGAGGAGGATCAGGTAAGGCCAGTAGTTTTGTTCATGTTTTGTGTGGATGATATTTGTGTTTCTGTAGATGTCCCTAAAAGTGTTTTTCTCCTGTCTGTTTTAATCTCTGTACATCCCGTTGTGTCACTACTGTGTGAGTGCATCAGTCGGAAGCACAGGCTGTCTTACAGGATCTGGAAACAGCTAGCAAAGAGCGGTCTAATACCTCTGGGTCTTGAAGACAAGGTATTTTGATACCCTGAGCAATATATATGGAGATTTGAGAATAAGAGTAAGAAAATGGTTTTCTATTTGAGAGAGGAAACGAGAATATCAATAATAAACCAAGAACTTCACTCATCTGTTTATCAAATGACCTTTCCAATCAGTTATTGCCTATGCTTACGATGCCACTCTCACAAAAAGGTACTGCTCACCAGTGAGTGAATTATAGCAATATAAAGCCAAAGCTATCATCTTTTATGGCACACATTATATTGGTACACATACTTGATTAAAGTTCTGATTTTTACTTTAATACTTTTGTGCGCAGATTCATCCTGTCACATTACTTTCAGAAAACCTAATTTGCAGAAGCATCTGCTGTCAGGTTTTAGCAAGTGCCTCCACAATGCCTTCCCCTTGGACAGCACTGATTATAGTGCCAAAAGCAAAAGGCAAGGGTCTGATGAAATGTTTGTCAAACCAAGAAAGGTTCACTAGCACTGAGCCCTTAACTGCACATTGCCAGAAACAAGAATTCAGTTCTCTAAAACTAAATGCAGCACACTGATAAAACTCCCTGATGCTTAAGTTTCTGTTATCCAACACGGAGGAGGTCTTTCATTTCCAGAGGCATTAGTTTTTTAAATACTTCAGTTTTGGGACAAACACATCTTCTGAAAACTAAAACGCTTGTCCTCAGATGTATCTCAAGGAGCCTAAACTAGACCACCAGTCTTTCACAGGGATTAGAGAATTAGCACAGAATGGTAAGGAAAGAAAATGTCTACCTACTTTGCAACTTTGTTGTGTCTGGAGTCAACACAGAAAAGTGTAAACTGAGTTCTTATGCTGTCAAGTCTTCAGTAAACTACCACACACAAGTATTTAACAACATTTAATCTATTACTGATGGAGCAGTTACCTTTTCCTCTGCAGCTCACCTCAACCAGTGTTGTTCTAGTCCTTAAGAAACTGTGGGTTTCATTGTATTTGCATACAAAATATTTACAAAGCTGCCTTAAATAATTTTTAAAGCGGTTGAAGATGCAGCTCGGGCAATGGGAAGAGTACTTTTTAAACAAATTTTATGTAAGTAGTTAGAGAGCTGTCATTGATCTTATGATCACAGGGCTAAAAAGTTCAAAAATACATAAATTAACATTACCCAAGAAGTGGTCCAGTCTAGTTCAGAATCACTTACCACCATCAAAACATTTTTAGTTATCAAGGAAGGACCGAAACAAACCCCACAAAACAACCACCCAAACAAACTGCCACACCCAAAATAAAAGGAAAAAGAATGCAGTGCTGTCTCTGAATGTCTCTAAATTTTAGGAAGGAAGTACACATTACTGAAACTTCATAAAATTTGAAGGAAAAATCTTTGGAGAAGCCTGCAGTTTGTGTGTTTGCTAGGCACCCCTTGCACTTACTCTAAAGCTTGTTACATAAAATGCACCCTTAAAAAGCGCCCTACTTCAACAACTAAATTCAAAATACTTTCAATGCAGGACATACGAAAAAGTACAAGTCCTGTTCTCAGATTGTGTAGAATGAAAAATAATCCCAGAATTGCTTGCTGCAGGAGTGGCTGCACCTTTCCTAGATGATCATGAACCAGCCTAGTGTGACTGTTTTCTGGCCTGAGCTTACTTTTGCACTTGCTGGGGTAGCAACAAAGCGAAACGCAGCTGACTGCACCACAGAACTACTGCTTCGGCTGGGCTGGAACAGCACATTAAGCCCTCTATGATTGCTCTGACATGAATTGTCTCCTTGGTTCCCCACTCCACACTAATCTGGGCCCTGGTCTGCTATGGGGCTGAGTGTAATGCTTATATACTTTTGGAACAATTATGTCATGTAGACAAAAAGGAGAAATCTTTCTTTTATCAAATTCTGTCGTGATGGTAACAGTTCACTTACTGCTGCCTACAGGGGGTACAAGCTTGTTTGCTGTGACTGAGGCAGAGGTGGTCAAAGCAGTACCATACCTGCAGTTGATTATTACCTTGAGGACAGCTTTTTTTCCAAATCTATGCTGATATCAATACTGCAGGGTGACTAAGAACAGTGTTTCCTGCAGACAGCACTACAACAAGCTTCTTGAAATTAAGAAACCTCTTCTCTCTCTCTCTCCACCATAATGCACATCCAAGGTAAGTATTACTCTCCCTAGCAGGAACTCACTCCCTATGTCCCCCAGCTCAAATACAAGCAAAAGTAGTTAGGAGGAACTGCTCTACTCTCCCTATCCAGGAGCAGTTACCCATCAGAGTGATTTTCAATGTTTTGGGAAGAATGCTCAAGATGGCCACCTGTATGATGTTAAAACAGAATTCAAAATCATGTGCATGGGCTGAAATATGTAAGGTAAGTGAAGAGAATTGCGAAGCGGGAAAGAGGAAGCTGCCCGGAGAGCCTGCAAGGTCCAACACACAGATTACATACTTCACAGTTACTGGACAGTGATGGACTAGTGGAAAGGTACAAAGATGTTAGAGTTGTAGGTTAAAATATGCTACAGCACTTCTGAATAAGCTTTCTGGAACTTTCTGTGTTACACAGGAGTGTTTAACTAAGACTTCTGGCAGCAGTGGTACAATACAGCAGCTGCTGTTCTAAAAAAAAAAAAACATGGATACAAAGGAATAGAGAAGCACTGTTGAATGGAAAAAATATTGTCCGGATGCACTGCCAGAAATACATTTTGGAAGTAAACAGCTACTTTTCCTTAAGGTGTTTCAGTATCTTGTCCTTGCAGAAGACAGCTAAATTACAACTGTTCAAAAGAGTCAAAGCAAGCCGCCCAACAAAGCTACAGACCTTGGAACAGAGTTCCAAGCCACAAAATACTATCTGGCATTTTTATTGTGTGATTCACAGAGCTGTTTGTTTGTTTGTTGTTCTTTAGGGGTATTGTAGTAGCAAGTTCTGTATAATCAACACTTGCAAATCCCCCAAATCTTGTGAATTTTTAGAATGAATGCTTACTCATTCTCATTAGTAGGATAGTATAGCATTCCTCTTTTCTACAAGAGACAAAATGACAACATAACAAAAATAGCACAGAGAATCAGAAGAAAACACCACCAACCAAACTGGAAACTGATAATGACTCACGCAAATTATGTTGGCGATATCTATCAATAACTGCATACACTGAAATCAAGGCTGAGTTGTTAAAAGACTTCATGAACCATGCTAAAGAGTTATTCACTGTGTGAAATGAATGAATTCATCCCAATTTGTCTTCACAAGACAGAGAAACAAGCAGGAAGTTCTGTAGCCAGTTGTAAAATACAACACAAGCCAGCTCTTCAAAGGGCCTTCTCAGCTAAATATACAGAAGATAAAAAGCACATCCTAACAACAACTTGAAAGTATACGCAAAAGACAGTCTTTAACTGATTTATGTGTGTATGACCTAGGCAGTAAAAAACAAACAAAAACCACCAACTTTAAATCCAAATGTTGCATATTTAATGAGGACTGAAGTACAGCTCAAAGGACCAGTGACTCATGTCAATACTTCTAACTGACCCCCAAGTTTTGTACAACCTTAAGGTAAATCTTCTACTGGTTAAAATCCTAAGACACAAATTCTTTCTAGGAAGAAAGCGAGACAGGATTTGATCTTTGGAGATGGTAGAGCAGAATATTAAGATACTGAAGAGTCAGCTGTTTCATACCACATTCAGGAGTCAAGAAACAAATTTGAGCTCTTCATAGAGCCACCTTACTTACATGCTCCATTTTCCTCTTACAAAAGTCCAAAAAATAATGGGGAAGCAGGAAAAAAAAAAAAAAAAAAAACAAACAAAACAAAAAAAGAAACCCCAAAAAAAAAACAAAAGGAAGGTTTTGGTTTAGATAATTCTGCCAGTTGACTGAAACATCCCCAACATTTATACTTATAAATACAGCTGAGTCTGAGGAGCGATAAAATTTGCAAATATTATCTACACGTTACTTGTATTATCTCTCCTGGTTACCCAAAAACACTTATTGCTAAGTTTTGCTCCTTCCCAAAAGGGCAGTAAGATGACTACTAGAACAACAGGTAAACACCTATTGCTGCCTCTTACCTCAAACTTGGAACACACTTAGATTTAATTATTTTTAAGGCCTTACTAGTATTCTGATTTTTATTTTTCATGCTCATTTGCTTTATCTGCTCTGCCATGCATGACTTCTATTTTGATAAGACCATTAGGCATGGACTTACAGAGGACTTATAATGCCACTCCTCCTTCCTGAATCAAACTATTATTTCAATAAACATTTTTGTAAGTTTGGTTTGTTGACTTACTATCTTGCCAACAAATTAGCATAAATGGAAGACAGCACCAGTACACTGTAGCAATAAGTACAGAAAGTTGAGATGCAGTTTTCTTAACTCCTTAAGAGAAAGTTAAGCTTTTAAACTTTTTTTAAACACTTATAACATGATCCACTTCAAAACAAATATAATAGGACACCAGTGGATTTCTTGTGTTTGACCATAATATAAGAGATAATAGCACATACATTCTACTTGCATCATTCAGGAAAGGGTCTGCCCAAGCACCTCCTCACATTCAGAAGTGAATTTTCTTATCAAAATCTTCCCCATCAACCTGACACATTTAACACACCAATCATCATTTCCACTTGGATTTCATAGTTGAAAAATTGATCTCTCAGCAAGACATAGGTGTACTAAAACCAGAAGAATAATGAGTTATTGATTCCATCCAACAGTACCAATTATTTGAGCAGTAAGATGGAACTTGGGGAGTGAAGAGAAGGAGGACTTGGAAATTGAGAGTGCACTGAAACAAGCTGGGGGGGGGAAAAAAAAAAAAAAATCAACATCCTGTTAAGGAGTATTACATTTTTATTACCTATCATTTTATTTTAAAAAGCAGAGCTGATCAAGTACCCATTTTCTTATATTTAGACACAAAATAGAACAAAGTAGTTAAAGGATTTTTTCCTTCAGATAAAAAAAAAAAAAAAAAAGTTGTGCTTATTTTAAATCTTCTAGTGACCATTTAATTCTTCCCTCACTCACAATTTTAAATGGAAAATAGATTAGAGGAGTAGCTAAACTTTACCATTAGTACATTTATTGTGAACCAATTTGTCCAAATCTCTTCCAAGAATACAGAAGAATAACTGCTCTTATTGATTCCAGTTATGGTATTAAGAACTCCTGGGAAGTACTAAATGACATTGCTGTCATAATGGCATGGTACCCAGAGTTTATATAACCACTAAAGAAGTGATAATGCTCTATCCAAAAGACACAGTTAGAATTGGACAATAGACTAAGAGTCAAACATGCTTCATAACCTCCCCGTGCTTTTCCCTCTAGGAGGGCTGGCCAAGAGTGGTCTTGTGATTTAAGTCAACCCATAAAATTAATGGGATTAATATGGCACAGATATGTGGCAAAGACAACATAAGTGTTCATGAAAAGTAAAGCAAATGAACAATATATAACAAGTTCACTCTTAAAATTTTGCAAGCCACCTCTTATTTTCTTCTTCCCTTTAAGAAGAATAGCTTATACTACCATATGCAATCTTTAAAGGAGCATGCTTGCTTACAGGTTAGTTCAGTTCCTTTGAAACTCCACTATGTTACAAATATATATACAAGAAATAGCATTTATAGCTAGGATCTAATATTAACAAGGGCATCCATGGCATTCAGTTTAATACAGAAACATTTGCAGCAATTCTGGCTGCTGAGTCAGAAATTCATTTCTTTATATCACACCTACTTCATAAACACTCCTCACTTCATTTACTTACACTCTTTCTATTCTTTACCTGGAAAAAACGTTGAATTTTTAAGTAAAAGTGCTTTGCCATGCATCAGTAACTACTTCTGTCACCAAGCATAAATCCTTCTAATACACACTAGAGTTGGATATTGCAAAACCAAGGTTTCTCAAGCAGAAAAGTGTAATTTCTAAGCTAAACCTTCAAAAGTTTTATTACACAAGCTCAAAAGTAGGATTTCAGCCTTCAAAGTGACCAGAGGAAAACCTACTGCATAGGTGAAAGAAGACAGTCAGAGTAGGTAAGGATTAGGCAAACCAGGATCTAAATAATTCCCTTGGGTTCTGCCCACCTCTACAGCCAGCTGGACTCCCAAGATGCTGCCAAGCAACTTCAAATGGTACAGAGAGTAGCAATGTCACCATCTCATTCAGCCATACCTACACATCTTGGGAGACAGAGCACAGTGTTCATGTTGTTCCTAACCAGACCTCAGTTCTGCCCGTTATGCCAAAAGATCTGTAAGAAATGTCACCACAATCTTCCTACAGACCTGAGACCAAACAAAAGTCACGACCAGATTTACAGTTTTCCAAGTGGCAGCAATGAATTTGAAGAACATGAACGTATGTGTATGCCATATTCATACACCCTATTTGTTCATATTCTCAGTGGGTGAGAGGTGTCACTTTCCTGCCCTCCCCAGGTACTACCAGACACATAAAAAGTTACTTCTGCACCTTGGAATGAACCCAACCAGCAGGTGTTTGCATGGTCATTTAAAAGTCTGATTATGGCATGGGTCTTTGGTGGGATTTTTTCCCACACAGGTAAAATACTCTCAGGCTCCTAAAGTCTGAAAGCAAGGGTTGGTACACATGGTGAGGTGCAAGAAAAACCATCATCAGCTGGCCTTAATGCAACGTCCATTGTATGCTTTCAGTGCACTTTTTCTGAAGACAAAAAGGTTAGCAAACCAAAGATTAAGTGATTTTCAATAATAAATTCCAGGCTGACTACAGAACATCTTCCAGAACCAACAACAGTAGTAGCTGGAACACTTTATGTTTAGCCTGCTATTTAAGGCTGGCTAGTTAAAAAGTCAGCTAACATTCAGGTAGACTGGGCCAGTAGCTTTCAACTGCAGATTCACATGCCTCCTTTTTCAAATCAATAAAAATGAATCATTTTCACTTAAGACCTCAAGATAGTAAGGTTAGGTACTCAGTTCCTTTGGCATAAATGTGATTTAGTGTCTCAGGCCTTTCAGTGAAGACCTGTGACAAGACCAGATGACAAAAAGACCACCACTACTTTCCTGATGGCATGCACACAGGTCCCTTTTAAAACATAAAATGATCTTTAAATCATTAGCTCTCTAGCCACTAAGGAATGTGTCCAGACTACAAAGTAAGCTACCCTGACATAAGTAATAGAACCACTCTCAGAAGCTAATACAGTGTCATAACATAGTTCCCACAGTCATCCAATATAACTCCCCATAAAAATGTCAGCAGACAGTATAGAGCAAACTGTTCTGCCTATGAAACTGATACGCAGGGCAGTGAAAAACAGACACATCATTACATGTATGCTCTAGCATAAACACTGTTAAATCTACATCCAAAAGTCTTGTTCCATTTTCATGAATTACTTGAGTAGGGATACTGCATCCGCTGTATTAGAGTAAAGGCTGAATTAAGAATAATAATACTTGTGCTAGACCCTAGCACTTCCTCGCTTGAAAGAAAAACTTACACACAAGAAGAAGGTGAAACCTTCAAGAATGCATTGGCTCATACTAGGGTCCTGCTCTGCATTGCTAGACAGACATCCGTGGAAAAGAATATTTAAAGCAGTGCCAGTGCAAGCCCGTCAGACCCATTTTAAGAATTTGCTACTGTCATGGTTTAGCCGCAGCGCGCAGGTAAGCACCACCCAGCTGCTCGCTCACTCCCCCACTGCGGGATGGGGGAGAGAATTGGAAGGGTGAGAGTGCAAGAATTCATGGGTTGAGATAAAGATGGCTTAGTAGGAAAAGAAAAACCTGTGCACGTAAGCAAAGCAAAACACGGGATTCATCCCCCACTCCCCATGGGCAGGCAGGGGCTCAGCCCTCCCCAGGACAGCCGGGCTCCATCCCGCGTAACGGTGACTGGGGAAGGGAAACGCCATCCCTCCGAACGTCCCCCCCTTCCTCCTCCTCCTTCCCCAGCCTTCATTGCTGGGCATGTTATATGGTATGGAATATCCCTTTGGTCAGCTGGGGTCAGCTGCCACAGCTGTGTTTCCTATCAACTTTTTGTGCCCTCCCTTGTTGGTGGGGCAGTGTGAGAAAACAGAAGAGGCCTTGATGCTGTGTAAACACTGCTCAGCAACAACCAAAACATCCAAAACATAGCACCATACTACGAAGAAAATTAACTCGATCCCAGCCAAAACCAATAGATCCACGTTGCTTAAATACTCTGGAGACAACTATGAAAAAGATAGATAAGAAAAGGAGATTTTTATACAAGAGTAAAAGATCAGTCAAGCTTAGTCAAAACACAGAAATTCCTGTCAAAACCTTCAGAACAGATGTAAAGATACCACTCAGTTCAGCAGAGGTCAATCCTTCTTTCAGAGGTGAGGGCAACACACATTGCCTACCGCTCTTAAGAAAAGCATGTCTGAAACAGACACCTGCCCATGAAAGCATCTCACTAGTCACTAATTTTGGCTTGGTCTGAATTTTTACCTGGCACAACCACACTAAATATTCCTCACTAGGTACACATTTATGAGCACATATCTAAGTGCACACAAACTACATGCAGTTAATTGAAAGAACTCCCAAAGTCTCCTTCAAAGCTAAAAGAGATTTTGATAGAGAGGAAAAGGTTTCCTGAGATACTACAGCTTTTGTCACTTCCACAGCATTCACTGAGAGCTAATCCCACTTGTGCTATTGATCTGAAGGATCTGCTTCAATTCTCATCTGTCTCAGTCAACAAACCACTGTTACTAAAACTGCAGTCTTCCATTATGCGTTTAACAAAGAGAACTTTTTCTGTAGCATTATTTACATGTCCCTGCAGAGCAACTGCCAAGGAGAACCCCATAACATAGACCTGAAAATGTAACAGAAATTTACATCTGTTTAAAAGGTTTACAATAGCTTTATGCTGATTTTCACCATAATGGTAAAAAGGTCTAGAACTGTTTCATATTAGATTCCAGATTGACTTTATAGTGTTGATTTTTGAAGTTTAAAATCCTATACACTCTACCATTTTATGAGGTACTCGCACAGCACAATTAGGACAGATCGTAGCACAGAGGTATTAATGAAATGCTCTATCCAAATGATTACCTCTTTCCAGCCATGGTCTTGGTTCTTCTAATGTACAGGCTTGTATTATATTGCCAATCTCTTCACAAGATCACCACAGTGACAATGCAAAGTAGGACTTACTGACACTGCAATACAATTGAAAAAACTGACTGAAAGAGCCTTTCATTTTGAAAATAATTTTAAAAGTTAGCAAAGTTTCCTGGGGTACCATAACTGTTAGATTAAACTAAGACACCAGAACTTCAAAGACTTTGTGGGTAGAAAGTGGAAGACTAACACTTTTAACAATATGGTAATAGTTGCTCGTGGGAAGGCTTATATATACTCTTTGGGTTACTGCAGCTGGAATTCCTACAGGAATGTGTACAGTGTGACCGTGTACAGCGCGGTTGGAGGGTTGGTTTGGGGGGGTTATGTTTAAGGATCTCTAACACTGGGCTTGCTCCTGTAAATGAAAAAATAAGAAAACAAAGATTTTTAAAAAGAGCATTACACCACTTCCCAGCACCTCCCCCCATTGAATGTTGCAGATGCAGTAGAGCACAGAGTAGTTTGTCAGCGTGAAGAATCAACGAGGAAGAATTGTTCATTCAATTTAATAAAAAGTCCCACAAGAACAAAAGAAATCTTCAAAGCAGTCTGCAAATACCGAACACCCTACTGCATGAAGAGGTGAGAAGAAAAGGCTCATTGGAACACAGGCTAATGGTCAATTAAAGAAACAACTCACACAGTGAACTGAAGAAGGAAAAATTCCTTCCAGCATATCTCAAATTCCTAATAGAAATAAGTAGATGTTACTGCTACCTTTAAGAGAGTCAAGCAGCAAGAAGGAAACTAAAAAACCAAAACATCTTCAGCCAAACAACACCCAGCATCCTCCTCTTTAAGACAAACCCCATTTGCTCGCTGTTACTTGGTAACAAGTGGGGAAAAAAAAATATGAAGGAACATGGTCAGAGAGAGCTAAAAGGGGGTGGGGAGGGAGAAAGGATGAGCCTAACACCTTGGTCTTCAAAAGGGATAGGGCTGGGTTTATCTTAGTTACCTAAAGTATCAGGTCATACTCATTACTCACAGTAAAGCTCATAAACCAGTTCAGCTGTATTCGTCCTACTTACATTCTTGCCAAGATCCAAGTTCATTGAATTCAGCTGTTCTTCTTAAAGAAAAACAAATTCGAAGCATAGGGCTGCTGTTAACTTGTTTAGAGAAAAGGAAAAACTACTAACCATTAGACTCCCTAAAACCAGATGAAGCAACTAAAACCCTCAGGTTCAATTTCAACTTTAATGTAAAGGGAAAGTCCAGTAAAGCACAGAAATGAGTCAGCATCATCTTAGTGCAGAGCAAGCAGGGGAAGACAGTACAGTAAGAGAAGCGCCAAAAATAGTAGCCCTTGCCTCTAGATACTCCAAACATGAAATGCCTTTCAGTGAGTGAAAGGTGCCAAAACCCTGTGTCCAGTGTTAACAACATAAGAAAATGAGTTATCCAGAAAGGTGGGGTGTTCTCAGAAAAGATTCCTTTTCTGAGAATCTGATAAACATAAATTACCCACATATAAAAGCATCTTGTTCCATCCAACATTTAGCCATGTAACAGTGCTCTATATAAACTATCCCTATCCCCTCCTTTTTTCTCCCCCACCACAGTTTTTTTTGTTTTGGTTTTTTTTTTTTTTTAAACTGTTCAACACTCAGCAGATGCATATCTCAGTTCCAAAAAAGCTCTAACATTGATAGCTGTGGAATTAAAATGGCATATCAATGGGGTATGAAGTTTCTTAAGCTCATGTTTCTGAGGTCAGCATAGTCCTGTCAAGAAGAGCACTGCAGCTCCTGTTCAGGGCAGGTTCCACAGGGCGCTACAAAGCTACTGATACACTCAAGTTCATTTTTACAGGGAGATACCCAAGTCCAAAAAGAGTGGGGAAGGACCAGAGTGGAGGTGGGTATACAACAAGAGACGAAGAGACCCCGTGATCCCTGCCTCCTGGCATCCTAAATTAGTGAACTGAGCATTCAGGTGTGGAAAAGATTTAATAGGAAATAGACTTGTGGTAGGAATCAGCTAATGATTTTTTTTTTTCCCCCCAGTATGGGTAGCCCACCTATATTTCTTGTTAGAGACCACTTATACTGAGTGAACTGTTACTGCACACTTCACATTTCAGGGAAGAAGAGTTAGCATAAATAAGTAGGAAGTGTTATTAATATACCAAATAAATCCCAAGAGCATCTGATGAGAGGTGGAGTAAGGAAAACTATCATGGTGCAAGAAGTAGGTACTCCTCTGTACAAGATACAATAAGAGAGGGCAGAGACTAAATGGAAAGAGAAGACTGGCAAGTGTTGGGCTGTTGTAAACTCTTCTACACTGAGGCCTAAAAGCAAAGTCCTATTATGCCAAAACCAAAGGTGCAAGACTTCAAGGAATCGAACTTGTGAATTAGACATTAATATTAGGTTTGTAAAGAGAAACAGTAAGCTTAGTTATATGTCATAACCAGATGAATCATTCCAAATATACATTTGGATAATCCAAACTTAAGTGAAAGCTTACCATTCATGAAAGTTTTAAAAAGTAATACCAGAAATAATGACATCACCAGAAATTCATGGGAGGATTGGATCTGAGAGGAGAGAGGAAGAAGCAAGAAAATCCACAATTCAAGTCAGAACATTCAACCTGTGATCACCTCATTCCTTAACAGCAGGGTCATACATCAGTTGCAGAACTTCAGAGACCAAAAAGCCATTATTTTGTTAGAACCTTGAAGATCTCTGGCCATACTCTTCAACTACCTGAGCACTAGTTAGTGCTGTAGACATTATTATAATTATTATTGTATATAAGATACTTTTCCAGATAAATATTAAGGGTAGTTTTACATAACTAAAAGACTCCAATACTCATTGTTTCCCACAGAAATAAGACTGTTTACTATTGTGTTCAGACCTGGAACTTGATTTGAGGTTAGCATGTCCTACCAACTGAGGTATTAAACAAAAATGGAGGAATAAATGTAGAAATAAAACAAAAAACACCAGTCCTCCAAGTCTTATTAAAGTTCTCAATATTTCAAACACAAAGCATTTCTGCAACCTAAACATAGCTATTGCATTTAAATTTGTGTTGTTTCGACTCCAGTGATGATAATACACTTGCATTATTTTACTCATGTTGCATATAACCAGTATTTAGTTGTTAAGGATCAAACATAACAGGAAAAAAAAAAAATAACCACACAGACATGATTCGTTTGAATCTTTCTCTGAAGAGAAGCTCAACAGAAGTCAGAACAGTGCTCTTCCCAGGAAGGGGAGCAGGGGAGAAGGAGGGGGAAACAGCTGAAACTTAATTCCAACTACGAGATTTACTAACATCCTATGGGCTGTGGTGATCACTCTTAACCTAGCGATGATAGCAAACATCACTGAAGAAATACAGCGATATAAAACAGTTGCCAATGGGCGGCTGCAGCTACCCTGAGTTACCATCGCTCATCTGTGAGCTAAAGGTTAAAAAGTGGGATCTCTGTCAACCATGAAAAAGATTCTCTCTTGTTTTCCTTCTCCTCATCCTCACCTTGCTCTGGACATGTTAGGACTAGGACTATAACCAGTTTTTCAAACCTCAAATACCATTACTGGGATAGATTTTCTCCTATCCAGAGAGGAGGATACACACACATCCTGCACAACTAGGTGAAAAGAGTCCCCTGAATTATTTTTTATTCTAAGTAGTACCTTGTTCTTGGTTGTTTAGGAAATAATAGTATACCAGGATGACACAAAACTTTTATAACTCTCCCTATTTTCTCCAACAGTTTACTGTTCTATTGTTTATTTGCTTTTTGCCTGATTTTTTTTTTTTCAGTTTCAGTCTTGAGACACTGGCTCTTGTAATACTTCTAAAAGCTTACTGAAACATTCTTCTTTTATTGAGATTTTCTTCCCTGTGCAAATACTTTTAGAATGATCTTAACGTTCTCTTTTTTACAGCAGCAATAGCAGATAATAATAAAATGCTGCAGGCAATATAACCACAAACATGAACAGAAAATATTAAGTATTTTCTATGTAAGCAGATAACAAGGGTGTTTAACTGTCAAAATCTTGCTATTCAGAAATACTGCCTAACTTCAGGTTTGAAGCAGGTTGAAAATAAAGTTTGACAGAACTTCTACAATCCTATCCTAGAGAATCTAAGCATATTTCTGCTGTGGGAATTTAGTTCACTTTCAAGTATTAAAGAATGTTATTCAGATAGACCAATGTCTCCACAAGGGCTCCTGATACTACTTGGAATATTTTAATTTTTGTCTTTTCTAAATAAATGTATTTGTTGTCTCCAGATTAGCAAGATCATCATCTTCCTTGTTACATTTCACATGCAGTGTTATGTAACTATAAAGGTAATTTATCTTACTGTGTATTTACCCAATTTGAATTTTGAGTTTTCTCCAGCTTAAGTATCTTTATCTTGTTCTCTCTCACATCTCCCTCAGACGTCCTAATACCTTTATTACTTCTCTGTAGATCTTCACAATTATCCTACATTTCTCAAGTTGTAGTTCAACAAGTATTAAATAGTGTCATAATATGGTACTACTTCAGTGTACTTAAAATAAGTGTAAGTGTTCTAGTTAAGCCCTTTATATCTGCTTTGGAATTCAGAAAAGTCCTTGAGTTGGACAAGACTATTTGTTTAGAAATGTTCTTCTGGCAGACGTGCACTGCTGGTGAGTATCTTGCCCTTATCCCTGTTATACTACCACATCCAAGCAGACAGATGTATCAGCTTCACTCCCTGAACATCAGGTTACTGTTCAGTTACTTTCCTGTGTCTCCTTTCTGGTAAAATTATGGCCTGACATGACAGTTTTCTCAAAGATCTAGAAAGTCCCTGAGGAAACAGCAACCTTCCACGCCACAGAAACCCATGAGAAAGGAGAGCTCCCTGAAACGCAGCTCCCACCCAGCACCACCCTTAATTATGTCAGTAATGCCTTTGGTCACCAGAGGAACTCCACTGAGCCATGGCTCTCTAGTTGTGCTAAATTCTGAAATATTTCCAGTAAATTTCCACTGACCTGGCATATTAATTGTTCACAACTGCAGCATTTTGAAAAGCTGTAACTGAAAGAGCAATAGCCATTTCTTTTACCAGTTACTACCCCACACTTATTATCCCAACATAAAGCAATGCTGCTCGCTTTTATAACCCAGAGCAACCTAACTAATCAGTTCATTGAGTAGCATCAGATTATGGTGTTTAACATTGATAGAACTTTCTGTTTTAGAAATCTGGATTAAGCATCTATAATGATCAGAGCTGAAATTAGAAGAGTTAGTATCTTCCTATTATCTGGAATAGGCACTGTGTGATCCTGCAGCTGTATTATGCATTTTTATTTTAAGAAAAACCTGCACTTTGGTGGGCTGGGCTGAGCAGGGCAATGAAGAAAGAAAAAATAAAAGAATCCATCTCTCTGGCATCTCAACACAGCGCTAGGAAGTGGAGCTCTTCAGCTGACTACAGATCACAAATCGGTGAATCGTCTGCTCGCTTGGTTCTTCCTGATCCTTTACAGCAGTAAGAACAAATCTCTGGAAGTAAAAAGAAATTTAAAAGCCTCACAGAAGTCAATTCAAACTAAGGAAAAGTAATTTAAAGACAACACCTTGTTTCACTTTTTACTGTACCCAACATACCAAACATTGTAGCCTAGAAATACTGAGAAAACACAAATGTTTTGTCCTGGAAAAAGTTAAGACAAAGCTTTTCACAAGTCATTTTAGAATGAGACAGAAAGGAAAGTTTCAAAAAAAAAAAAAAACAAAAACACACACACACAAAAATGAAACAACACAAAACAACAAACAAACAAACAAAAAAAAACCAAACAAACAAACAAAAAACCCCAAACAAACAAAAAAAACCAAGCCAGGTAACCATGCGAGAAACACATACAGCTGAAGGACTCTGCTATTCTGCTCTGAAGCAGCCTCATGTCTGAAAGACCCTCTGTAACAGAAAGTTTATCAGCTGTGCATAGAGAAGACGCATGCCTGAGTGCAATAATCTAAGTAGGGGATATAAAGGCATAACCTAAGAATACATGAAGATTATTCAGTTCAAAAAATATTGTTCAGATTTTATTTCAAGTGATTTCTCACTAAAACATCTGTTGAGACAACAACTGAAAACTATTGCCAAGGGAGAAGGTGGTTGGTGTAAAGGAATGCAACAGGATCAGGAGAGATTTTTGCCTCATCACACACACATCCCAAGAAAGAAAAATAACAAAAGTTCACTTGTGTCCTTAAAGGAATAGGCTTTGATCATTTCTTCCCAAATACAAACACAGAGCAAATATATATTAATAGTCAAAAAAGAACTTCTATAATATGGAAGGGAATAGATCTGCAAAACAGGGAAGCAGTTAAACAGTCAGAAATGCTACCAGAGGCCACCAAGAGAATACGTAAAACAGAAGTGACTTCCAAAGCTCGTGAAGCATCCAGTCATACTGTTACAGGCAACATGCATTGTTTATCCTACAACAGATTCATTAAGTTGGTCAGTTGGGACTGAAATCATTTGAATAACAAATTTTGGAGGAAACCACCTTTTAAAATACCTGTTAGAGGCAAGAGCAAAGCTCTCCTTGGTCCATGATGTTTTCTGCTGCACCACTTGCAAAGATAGACGCAGCCTTACTCTAGCAGAGATTGCTATCAAAGGAGCAACCCAAGAGCAGGTACACACTGCAGCCTATAGATTGTAATTCCTATGCATCTTGGACATGAATTCTGTCACAGAAGGAAGCCTCACAACTCCTTCCCAGAAGGAACTTCAGCCGGCACTCCTGCTGAAATGCTGACAATTTTAGAGGTACAGACAGCCTGCCGAGTCCAATGACCAAGTTCTTCCACAAGGAAAAAAGGAAAGCTTTGCAACTAAAAATAAACTAAATAACCATTTGTTGATTAACTCACAGACTGAAAGGATCTCAGTAATTGTTCCTTCAGAATCTCCTGGTGGGAAAAGCAGCTCAAGGAATTAACTACAGTTTAATGACAGATAACCATAACCTGTAAGTATTGACAAAATGCCCTCGTAACCCTTCCCTGTGACAACTTCAGTGTTGCTATATTGTACATAAATGTATTTCTGCAATTACCTACTTTGAGCTTCAACGTTTTTTTCCAGAAACCAATGTCATTAAGCATCAGTCAAATAATTTCATGAACCACTGAATAAGCCTCATTTAAGACTGAAAACTGTTCAAACTGAGAAGCCAACTTTCCTTGTGCATCTGAGGACCCAGGTAACCCACAGCAGTGGATGACCAAGGCAACATCTGCCCCAAGCAGGTGCACACACACACACAGACACTTTCTGTTATCATTCCTAGAATACCTTGAGAAAACATACAGGATTTTCAGTGTAAAACAAGCTATTAGAAGCAAGGTCCTAAAACACACATTTCAGAATGGCTTGGAGTAATGTAAGTCCAACTCCATTATGCTCCATACTACAAAAGAACTAACTCAAAGGCTTAATGTCAGTTCAGTTAAGAAATGTTGTTAGCCCTCTCTTCGGAAAGAAGAGACCACCTGAACAGGCTCTTAAGTGTTTACTAAATCAGAAGAATAAATTCAGCTGTGGGGTTAACTAAGCAAAAAAGCAAGTAGCCATTTAGGAACGTAAGAGGCAGCTTCCTGCCACAAATGTATTGCAGGTCTTGTACTGTACTTTGAGACACCCAAAGAGAAGACACACTGAAATACCAATGGAGATTGTATTAATTTTTTATTATCTGCTACATTCGTATGGACACAAAACTGGCTTTATGGTTTCTGAGGGTTCACACTGCATCATCCTGCGTTACATGTTTAGGCTCAACTGCAGGAATTCACATTAACATGACTGAAGTTCCTTGACTCTTCATGAAAATGAAGCAGGCTCATGAAAAATCAGAATTTCTAATGAATTAAAAAAGACACAACACACATGAATTCACAACAGACTCGCTGGAAGGGAGAGACCATCATAAAGTTCCTTCCAGCCTACAGAAAAATAAGTTGCAGAGCTGAATGTGAATTCCTACAGTAATGCTAAGTATACAGTTCCACTGCATATTTCAGTATGTTTTAAAGTATTTTTTCCTAAAATAACACCCTCATGCAAGTGTTCTTGTTGAATGACACAGAACTTTTTAAAGAGGCTTATTTTTTTATTATATATATAGTACTTAGCAGTTCATCCCTGTTTGAAATAAGTCTGCTTTTATCACAGAGAAAAGCTTTAGACACATTTACATCTTTGTGTATTTTTAGATATAATCATGACCCATTACTCACAAGAAAAAAATAAAAATAAAAAAAAAATCACCCCAGGACATTTCAAGTTTAAAGTCTGGTTTTATAGCCACAATAAAATACCATCTGTTTCATCAAACTAGAGAGACTACTAAAAAAATCAAGGTGAGCACTCCCACTGTAACAGGACAATAGAAAAAGCATGCTTTCCTAATTAGTTTAGATTTGGGCTCTGTCCCTGAAACACTTACTACTGCCTGAACTATCCATAACCAAGAATAGCCTCAGCTATGATTTAAACAGTACAATATGCTGCCATCTCTGCAGCAAGCAAAGAAATCCAAAGCAGAGAAATCTTCATCATTACTCGACAGCAGCCATATTTTTCCTCATTTAAAAATAAGGGGTGAGGGTGACAAAAACCTCAGAGTTACTTGAATTTACCTCTTTGCAACTATAAAATAAGGATTCTTGTTTGTCCTTCACACTCCTGCTGAACCCTGAGTACAAGAAATGCAGATTAGGTGATACCACACGCAGCCCTTTTAAGGTACCTATGCAGACCCACCATTCATTCTCAGTAATCAGCGCAGATCTGCCTTCCGCAGGTGACATGAATCACCTCCATTAAGGAAAAGAGTGGACAAAAAAATTGCGTATTTCTACAAAGCAGGGCACAGTACCCATACCTGAACTACCAGGAACAGTGATTCCTGATGATCAGAGCCATCACACTGATTTGCACAGGCTGACATGCCCAGAATTTCAGCAGGATTAACTGATACACCCTGTGTGTCACATTGTCTCTACTGTCTTGCTTCCTCTTCCACATTAACCAAGTCAGAGCTACCAATCACTTAAGATGCTTAAGTGTGTTATATAGGCATAATACTGGACATAAAATGTGTGTCAACACCATGCAGAAGGCAAAGTGAATGTTCTTCCACTGAACCAGTGTCTTTTTCAGGCTTTCAGTAAAACGGACACCTCTGAAGATGGTAGGCATCCATCTTCACAGCTCCAGCCAGCTACTTCTTAAATTGGAGATAAGTTGTAGAACTCCTTGCCAAGGATACAGTGCATATTAAAAATTTATACAAGTTTAAGAAGAGACTTGACACATTCATGCAAGGAAATCCGCTAAGGGTTACCTAAGTATGGAGAAACCACAGGTGGCTCTGGAATTCCCTGAGAAAAGACCAGTCAAAACTGGACAACAATTAGGTATATGTATTGTAGACACTTGCCCTGCTCTTTTACTCTTTGAAGCTACCCACTCTTACCTTATTTATAACCTCCTATCCATTTATCAGAGATATGACATGAGTACACAGTTATTTGGTTTGACCCAGTACATATGCTCCTGTGGTGGAGATTTTACAGGGCTTGACATGGAAAAGTCGTATTTCCTTGCAACTGGCCAGTTCAAATAACTAGTATCTTTGTGATGGCTAAGAATTGTACTTCTAGACATGAGCATCATCTCTCGGTTACTTAAAGATACTAGCCAGTAAAATTTGACATTAAAAAAATAAATAAAATAGTGGCACTGCAATCCATAGTTTAAAAGGCAGTGTTCTCTACCGCTTTAAGAGCACAGTTTACTTTCTCAATTTATCCAGTAAATAAATGCCTGAGAAAGGTTTTTCCCAAAGACAGCATCCCAAAAGCTTCTGCCCACTTTATCTCAAATTAATGGAATAAAACTTGCACATCACTTCTCCAAACATACACCTGTCAGTTCCTGTCTTTCCTTCAGCTCTAATGACCACTGAAACTGTTAACGTAGTCAGCTGTGGTGCACGCGTTGTCTGCGGTACTGTTTTGCTCATATCTAAAGTAAATCCATTAGTAAGACATACCCTTAGCTTGTTTGCAAATGACAGTCACTGTGCATATGACATTATGATTGTTTAATCCCTTCTGGGAGCACAGCCTTTCTTCTTTGACTTTATGCCTCTGAAATACAGCACCTACAACCAATATATTTGCACTGCTGTTGGAACCATGGAGACCTTTATGAATTTACCTGTAATAAATCTGCCCATCATTCCCAGCCGTCCAGTCAAGCAGAGCTGCTGGCAATACCTACTGTCTCTAGTTCTCTCACGGTTCTGCTAAGCCGGAAAACACTGTCCTGTGGCTCATCACTCATGTCACTGCAATGAGGTCTGAGCCTGCCCTTGATTAGATGCTCTTCAGGCAGTATATAAAAACAAAGGAAATATTTTTCCAAACGAACTCAGATTGCAACAGTAAAGATCAAGGAAATTATGCTTTCAAGATGTATCAACAGGTAAAACCTACAAGGACAACTAGATTTATAGTCTACTTTTGACCTTCACCTCAACGTTATCTTAAACCAGATTAAGAGCACTGGTTTGTTTGCATATCCATTCAAAAATAGAGATGAAGTCGTCAGTCAATTCCAAAGCACATTTCTGTGCATCTGTTCAGATACCTGCAACCAGAAGCAAGTGCTCACCACAAGGAGAATTTAACTACTTCTAACACATCCTTATCCCCATTCAGTTTACTGCCTAAGCATTCTTTAAAACTCATTCCCACCAAGTCTACCGTGACACTCTTGTTGCATTTAGAATTCCAGTAACCTGCAAGTTTCTCAACCTGTGTTCTCTCTCAATTTTTGTGGTCATAAAAATGGGTGAGGGACGGAGAAGTGCACATGCATGCACACACATGTTCAAAACACAGCTTTTAGTAGCAGAAAGTGACACATTCGTAGTTTGACAGATGCTTTTCTCATGAAGAGGAGGAGCCCTGCAGAACAGCAGGCGATACTCCACAGAAACACTTGTCCACAGACTGGAACGCCTGAGATTGTTCCATCCGAAAATGTCTCATATAAATAATTTCAGCCACTAGCATAAAATAATTACTCTGTCCTGCTACATATATTACATCTGATAAACTGAGAGTTTGACATTGGAAGTCTTTATTTCAAAAATCTCTTTGTAATTACAGATTATATGGCTCTCTTGGGTGTATTGAAGGCTTACCCATTTGCGTGCAGCCAAAGAATTCCTTTGCTTGCAATATAAGCCTGAAGTGTCAGTATCTGAGTGTCAGCAATTATTTTATGTAATGCAACTTTTAAGGGATTCAGCTATTCAGAATATGGCAAAAATTAATTCAAATGACATGTGATTTCCAAATATAAAACACCTGTGTTCTTTCTGCAGTTAAGAGTGACACTACTGAAAGAAGAGAATGTATTGCTATTGGCTTCCAACCCAATTTTCTGTATACTTGATAGTTTATGGAAAAGAGCAGAGGAAATTGTTAGGGTGTGGGGTTTTGGGGTGAGGCAGGTGGGAGGTGTTAAACAACACACGCATGATTCTCCACTAGTCTACAGAGCTTGTGGATTTCTAATTTAATGGGTAAAACTATGCCTGCCCCACATTCTTCCTGTTATCTCATGTAAACCATTATGTCTACCACTTTTAAACACCAGATCAAAGTTAAGACCTGAGCAAAGCAAGTTTACAATGACACATTTCATGCTTTGCTTCTGCACTAGACAACAAATAGTAGGGAGGACTCCCAGTTGGACATAGAAAACAGCAAGTCTTAGGGATGATAATATACAGTCTTATTTCTGTAATCCTGCCACAAACTCTGACTTCGCTCTGATTTTGAGTTAACATGATTGTTCTGAGGCTCTTTCAGACTCTCTGCTTTATCTACATTCATCTTTTTTGACGTTTTAGTAAGCCTCAGAGTACAACTTCTGTTTTTGATATACACAAGCATTACAGAATCACAGAATGGTTGAGGTTGGAAGGGACCTCTGAAGGTGACCTGGCCCAATGCCCTGCTCAAGCAGGGCCACCTAGAGCCAGCTGCCCAGGACCATGTCCAGACAGCTTCTGAATATCTTCAAGGATGGACATCTTCTGAGCCCGAACATTCAGTCAATTTTCAACCCACCTCACTGTCTGCTTATCCAGCCCATATATCAACAGCTTGTCTGTGAGGATCTTACGGGAGACAGCGTCAAAGACCCTACTGAAGGCCAGGTAGAGAATATCTCTGCCCTAACGCAATACTAAACTGCCCTAAAGTGATACTGCTATGGAAGAAGCACACTAAGCAGTCACATGCAGAGAATCCCATGGGGAAAAAAAAAAAAAAAAACAAACCAAACAAAACAGGTTTTGGCAATGTTTGTGAAATTGCCAATAAAAAATCCAAACAAACTACAGTTTAAAAAAGTGAGAGCCTTCAATTCTCTGAGTTCATAGATGATGCTGCCATAACTTTTCCTTTGGAAGTTTCCACATACGCTCTTCCCTCTGCTTTCAAAAACATGACATCTAACTGTAAGAAGGCATGCGACCAGTTTTTCCTCCCTTCTGGCATCACGCTAACAATGCAGCAACCACAGCAAGCCACCAGAAAAGGAGGCAAGGGAAGTAAGTAGATTTTATATGGAGACATAGAAAATCATAATGGAAAAATTACTTTCAGAGATGCACTTAAGATTATATCTTACAGAGGGGTAAATCACTGCCCTTGGGGAAAAAAAAAAAAAAAAAAAAAAAAAAAAAAAAAAAAAAAACTAAACAAAACAAAATATATTTCCTGTATTCCCTCTTCCTCCCAAGTTTATACAAAAGTTTAAGGCACCTCTTCTTTCCAACACTCTACCTAGAGACTGATGTTCTGAATTTACCGAGGCTATTTTTCTCAAAATTAATTTTATTTTTAAAAAGATATGCACAGACACAATAGCTTCACTATTGGTGGAACAGAAAAGCCTCTTTCATTTTCTTAACATTTTCAGTAGCACTCTACATTTTTCTTCTTAATGGCAGAGCATCAGTATATGCTTTTAACTTTTATTTCTTGCCCATAGGTTTCCCCAGGGTTTCTGCAAGAAGACTGTCATTTTACTTCTGCAGTAACCTTCCAAGGTATAATCACACAGAAGCCAACGTGAAAATTCTGGACAAAGTAATCAGAGAACAAAGAGCAGATGGTTTTCCATAGTAAAAAAAAAACTGGTATGACCATCATCATTTTAGTCTTAAAAACAAATAAGTTAATTGAGTATTAGCTGTAATCTTTTTGTAATACATTAGCCTTGACTCTTTTCCATTCAAAATAGAAAAAGGAGCTTCCTATGTAAGCTAGTTTGGCAAGAGAAAAATGTTATCCTCTGCCTATTATACATCACAAAATGTACTTTTTTTTAAGTTTGGTGACAGACAGTAAAAACACTTTCATGGCATTATAACTGCAAAATGCATGCTAAATGAGAGAGGGAGGGAAAGGAAAGGAAAAGAAAAAGCTTCAAAATACATTTATTAGGTACTATGAAATTCCGCCCAGAAGTTATACAAGTCTGCATATTTAGGAAGGCAAAACTTCTACTCATTGCCCAAGTCCATAGCTTGTAAAGTCTCTATAGAAGGTGCTGCCTTTAAGTAAGTATTTAAGCATAGTTATTTTATGCACACATGCAGTTGTTCTGGCCTAGCTTTGGCATCTCTTCCACAAGATTTTACGTAGCAGAGATGCTGCTCTCTACGTTCCTACTTCTTTCATGAGGAAGATCTGGAACTACACATAATGTGTCCAATTAAACTGACTTATGTCAAGTGTCAAGCAATTTAGGAGCATAACTATTTTCAAAAGCATACAAATCCCTTTAGAAGGCTTTTCATAAAAAAAAAATAAAATACAGGTTTAGGATTCATTCACTGACTAATGCACTTCAGATAATATCTACTTTTTATGACAAAAATTTCTTTTGTGAGTCTTTCTAAACAGATTAGACTCTCCCAGTCCTACAATTTCAATCCTCCCTGTTTCCCCATATTCTCCAATACAGTTCTACTTTTAACGTCTTTCACATTGAGCATAAACAAAGCTTAAAATAGAAGGTTTTCAAAAGATGTAAATCTGAGAACAAGTGCTATGTGAACAAGCCATTATTCAGCTTTCAAATGTAGTCACTGTTGTTGTTGACACTACACGTTTCTTGGCAGCATTCTTAAATATAAACAAGTAGGGATTTCAAATGAATCTCTTGTGGTGCATGCAAGAAGAAATGGGTAGAGCTGTACTGGTTAGATTTGTAATGTTAGTAAAGATTCAGTATCACATGATTCAATTTAGGATAAGGTCCTTTGGAAGACATGAAGGACAAGGATTTTTCAAAGTCACAGCACACAATCTGACTTGCTATTAGAAGCTAATTTGAGCTACAGGAGAGATGCTTCTTATAATGAAATATATACGAGAAAACCTGTCTTTTAAGTTTCCTCAACTGCATTGAAACTAGCGTGTTAGTTCTTTTTTTCTCTGTGATAGAGCAAACAGCATTTCCCAGGTGCTTGAGTAACACAGACTCAGAAAAAAGTCTGGGTTTGTTGTTACACGGCAAGAAGTATTTTGGTCCTTTGCCTACAAATCTCAGAAGTGAGAAAAGCCAATAAATTATTTGCCCCTCTCTAGCCCAGAGTGCTCAGGAAGCTTCTCAATCCACAGCAGGAAATGCAAAGTATGCGGTGGTGATGTATTGTGGAATTCATCAACCACAAAACATTTATGAACCATGACAGCCCAGAAATACACTCACCACTCTGCAAGACCATCTTCATAGAAGTTGGTCTAGACTATTCATGCTCTACACTTACATATGTTAAAATATCAGAACCCTAAAAATGCAAAAACATATAGCAATTTTCTTCTCTCATTGAGCTATAGTTCATACGGTAATTTTCCATATAGCAAGGATGAAGAACCATGGCAAAGATACTACAGCCACTCAGTTACAACAGCACTCATTGGAGAAGGAGGAAGGTACAGGTACTATAGACAGAAATTTGGCATCTAGCTGGCAGAAGATTTTCTCATTTGCAGCTAATCAGGGTCCACTGAAAAGCTCGATACATGAAGTTGTCCACAGCTACCCACAAAATCAGACTTTTTGTTCAATTCACACATTTTTTTTATTTATATGTGATATTTTACTAGATCTTCAGAGAAAGCCTAATCAAAAAGCTTCTCAAGAAGCCGCCTGGAATCTTGACTGCTGAAGAGAGTTTCAGGGAATGGAAATCAACACAGACTTTAGAACATCAATCCCTGAGGCAGAATCTCCTCCTGTATGACCAGGCAAGACAGAAAGACAATGGAAGGTGGATCTTGCTAAAACCAGATCCCCAAAAATCTGTGTCAGGATGGTTTCCTGCCCAATTTTTACATTGTTTCGCCATTAGTGGGGAAGCTCTGTTTCACTAAACCAAACGCTATAGAAAACCAGACTTAATTTTCTTCACAAGCTACCACTTCTGCTCTCATTCCAATGTTCATATTATTTCAGTCCAAAAATCACACCAGCAGACTGAAGCCTAAGGAAAGAAAGATAATCTGCACTTACTCTGCTGCTTCAGCTCAAACAACTTAAAAAGACACACTCAGTTACTACAGAACAGAGGAAGGAATAGGATAAAATAAGGCTGACAGAAACAGCAAGAGTGAAAGACTCAGTAATACAGTTCAGTGGCGCTTTATTCTGAATAAAAATTAGGGTTTACGAGATTAGGATGAAATACAGGATGGGCCCGAGATTTGTTTCACCTTTAAACTCTAAGTTAAATCTCCACGCTTTTAAAAGCTGAATTTAAAATTGAAATGTGGAACTGGATACTCTCCTCTCCCTTAAAAGCTGAGCACTACATGCTACTTAAATAATAAACACTTCTTACTCATAATTTATGTTCATGCTTCTGCACTCCCAACATAGCTGTGGGAATTCACAGAAGCAGATGGAAAAAGGAATTTGATTTCCTTCCTCAACATTCAGTATTTTAACATTTACCTGTAAATTAAAATCTGTTTATAACCAATACGTTGTCACTACTGTCATTTTATCCTAACTACTGATAAATTACATGATTATGCAGATTCTGAGGATGCAGAAATGAAACTGATCTCTCTTTCATATTAAACATCTGACTTACTCATTGCATCTCCAGGGTACCATTTGGCCACAATAACTGATCCCAGCTTCTATTATTTCCCTTTATTAGATATAAATATTTAACACAACAAAGCTAGGAAAAACCCCTCTAAGGAATTGCAATTAAATTTCAAGTAGATGGGGGTTTCAGGAACTGAAGCAAAACAGAACATACAGGTGTAAAAAAGTTGTTGGAAAGTTACCCCACAAGAGAGTAGAACCAAACCTTCTTAATAAAACTAAGCCATTATGAGGTAAGACTGAGTCTTGAAATAAAGAATGGATAAAATTTCTTCCATACAACAACAGAGAAAAAAACAAATTTAAAATACTTGAGAGCTTTTTTAAAAAAACTGGAAATGGTAGCTTTTGTAACAAGAAGGTAGAAAAACCTCCTGGTAGTTTGACATAATCACTGTCTGAGTGGCAACTAAATAACGTTCCAGGTTTCTGTCAAACAACATCTTTAAGACTCATTCCCATTCTCCTTCCACTCCCCAGTAGATCTTTATGAAGATTTTGGAAGTGAATTCTCTAAAAAACAGAATCATCAGCAGCACACTGGTTACCTCCACGTTATGTGAGTAAACTACAGTAACAATTTCTCCTCTGGTGTCCTCATACTTTCAGAAAAAGACCTGAATTCTTTTTAGGGCAGGCTGAGTGAGTCCAGCAATGCAACATTTTCTAGACACACATACCCACCCCACATCACTGGAGATTAACATTAGACAGGTCACCTGCATGGAAGAAATCAATACAGCCCAACCTAGAAGTTCTGTTTTGTGCTCAGCACCAGAACAATGTTTTTAATCAGTGCAGGGCACTGTGGATCCACAGGAGGAGAGGCTTGACCTGTATGACCCTTACAGTTGTTTTGCAGGGCAAAATAATTGTGTAAGCATAGAAAAATAGTGCACGGGTACAGATAAAGGTGACATAGGGAAAGGTATTCCTGGTTTATAACTAACCAAGTGGGAAGGGGCTGCCTTTACAGTGAACCAGAGGAAGAATGCATGGGAAGACCAGACAAAGATCAAACTGCAGATAAAGTAACTCCAGAAGTTACACAGTGTCTTTCACCCACAGAGGAAGAAAGATGGAAAATGTGATGTACAAAAAACTTTTTGCATAATTCTGGATAAATCTATTACCCCAATTTCAGTCCATGCTAATTAGAGCAAGCTCCTTTTGAAGTTCTGGTTATCTATGGATATGAGTTATGCCCACATTCCCACTTCCTCTGAATAGGACATGCCAAGTATGATAGAAACAACTAGAAAAAGCATTTAAGAAAAAAAAAAAAATAAGCACCAAATACTGTATTTTCTAGTCTCGTTGTTATTATTCATAGTAAAGGCATTTCACTGTCCAGAAATTACTATTGTATCAAGGAAAACTAGTATCTCAGGCCCTAACGTACACACCTAGAGTTAAAATTTTAGAATTAGTCTAGGTGCATGCAAAGTTGTGTCCTTAATAAACATGGGTTTAGATTTACTTTGCACATACACAAGAATAACATTAGACTTTTATAGAGGGAAAAAAAAAAAAAGGAAATAGGACTATAAAAACAGGGACATTATCTGAAATGTCATTGATTGCATTTCTCTGTGCAGTGCTTTCAAAATATAATGTGCTAGTTCATTATTACAGAGTAATGTTTGATATTCTCATTTAAATACATGATTATACATTCATTCATGTAAAACCAACATAAAAAGCACCGTGTTATACATTCAGAGTTGGCAAAGTTTTGAATCTCCACATATCTTTCCTCAGGTCATTAGTCTTTTACCATTGATTCAAAAATTGCTATATAATCAGAAACACATCAGCATGTATATAGCTCTCCAGAAGGAATAAATCTTCATTATACGCCCTGTATTAATAAATATCTATCATTGGGGGAAAAAAGAAACTGTTAACAGAAGGACGTTACAGACTAATCAAGGTGTCCTTGACCGACTTCTACAGTGGTATTTCACATAATGAGGATGATGACAAAGTTTGTGTTCCAAAACATTTTATATCATTTTAACCTTGCCACAGGCACCAAGGTTAGTGCTAATCACTCCAGTGAAAACCATTAACTTTGAAAAGCTAAAACCTAAAAAAGGACGTTAATGAACTCAACAAAATACCAGCAGTTAATACACGGGCTCTTTAGCCGAATTCATTACTCAGCGCCCAACATGTGTCCCAGCGTAGCAGCAGCCTCACAGGACACTGCGTTCTGTACATGACAGAACTGAACTGAACCGAACCATCCCATATGAAACCAACTGGTCAACCACAGGAAAATTTCAATTCCCCCACAACACCAACTATCTAGAGTGTTATAGGACACCAAATGAATGAATGCAAATGATCTAATCTGTTACTTACTGTTTAAGTGTCTATTCTCCAGATCAGTGGTCTCCAAATTTTTTGATCATGTATGCCTATTGGTAAAAAACTTTGAGCGTGTACCCCCCAATATATGTATATTTATTTCTTTAAAAATTACATACATATGCGACTGTACTAACACATTATGTACATTTTAAAACACACACAAACATACAAACTAAAAATGATGAAAGATGAAATAAACAGTATTTTAAATTTTTATTTGTTAACAGTATAAAAACCTCTTTTTGTTCTCCCTCAAAAATACTATTAATTTTTTAATTTGTTTGTTTGTTTGTTTTTAGGAAGAGTTATGTGATCAAATATGCTCCATTATTTTTGCAGTCTTCATTTAACACTGTGATGCAGCAATTCAAAGGTCTGGTTCAAAGATCAGTTTATTCTGATAGTGATAATTTCAATTTCTTTTGGACAAGTTCTGGTCAGATCTGATTAGGACATCATTGTTTTTACTTCATAATATGGCTGACAAAGTGCTTCTACTAGGAGTAAGAGAAGTGTCATCTCTGCCATTTTCTTATTCACTTGTGCTCGCATTATTAGTATTACATTCAATCCACAGTTTCTTTTCAAGAATCTTTTTAAGACACTTGTCTATTTTGTGAGAGTTAGTTGAATTAAAACAAGGTAATATAATGTTTAAATGCACGTAACTGGACACACATCACAATATGCTTAAAGTGAATGAATGAGTGAAGGCACCACTCTCAATCGCTCTGTTTTGGAGCATCTGCTCTTCCCTCAGGATCCCTTGCATACCATAACTTACATATGGCCATCTGACATATGGACCAAGTGAGGGCACCAGCATCAAGCCATATATTAAATATTACTAAAGCTTACTTTTGGCATTTTTTTTTTTAATCTAAAAATATAAACATAAATAGAAGTTCCGGTATTTTCTCCCACACGCCACTGGATCATCATGCACACACCCTGCGGTGCCCACACCTCACTTTGGACACCACTGCTGTCTCTCCAAATGAGATGCTATATTGTATTTATTAATAGAGGAACGACAACATATTTCCCAATAGACCTACTTCATATTTGATGGACTATTAGCTGCACATAGCTCTTCCACAACACCTGCCATCAGCAGGTCTGGAAACACCTCACAGAGGAGTCAACATTAGTCACTCCTATTTAAAACATGGAGAATTAAGGTCCAAGGAGGTAAAATTAATTGCAGTATGTCACTGTTTATGCTGCTGACAGGGCCAGAAACAACCAGTGTAGATTTCTGGGCTGGGCACTGGGACACACACCAGGCTATTTTCCACACTTCTCATCTCCAGGGTCAGGGAGGGTTAATCCCGGGGAAAGCAGCACACTGCAACCCCCCAAAAATCTGGGCAGCTCCACATAGCTGTTTCCCGAAATGGTTCCAAAGTAACAAACTGTCTTAGGAACATCAATCTAAATTATAGGAGGAGCTCCTCTAGCCAAGCTAGGACAACACCGAGGTGTGACACATACAGTATTCATCAAAGTCTTCTGAAGCAATTAACACGAAGTTCAGTTAAAGGGAATTGCCACATTACAACAAGGGCTGACTATCAGCAGCCTAACATAACTCTCTACCATATATTTGAACTCTGTGAATCCTGTGGAAGCCTCTGATGTGATAAAATACAGATCATATCAATTTGATAAAATGCAAGCTGCAGAGCGAAGGAGAAAGCAGACAGTGATAATTACTGCATTGTAACCCTTGAGCTGCCTCAATATAGAAAGATGTGATTTATCTGCAAGCTAGTAAAGGGGGGTGAAGTGTGGTCTGCCACCACACTTTTGACGCTATCACGTTAACAAAAACTTGATTCCACAAAGTCATCACGGAGAGCAAAAGGGGTCAAAAAGTCTCCATGCACTGATACTGTAGTCATACATCAGCTTCAGAGTGCAAAGTCATCCATGAAAAAGGCCTTTGGCAAAACATTTTGCCATACTGACATGTAGTATGGCAAGAGTTTTTATAACCTAAAAAAAAAAAAAAAGCCAAAACAAAACATCTAAACCCCCCAAAAAAACCCATCTGAATTGGATCCGATTACTCTTAAAATAAACTGCATGTGATTGTCCCAGAGTAAAACACACCTGCAAAAGACTGGCAGATAATCAATGCGGCTTCAAACCCTCCCTGTCCCTTAGAGTCCTTTTCTCCTTCAGTAATTTCGCCAATACTCCTCAAGCCAGTCTGTTCCTGCTGGGAGGACTGTCCCATCCAGGGTTCCCATTAACATGACTGCAACACAAACTATTTACTGAAAGACCAATGGGTTAGACCCAGGAGACAGCCAAGGTGTGCAAAACAGGGACATCTCCAGCTCAAGGTATGGACCCTCATAAATCCACTATCTCCTTCCTTCCCTCATCCATACAGGTACAGAAATGCCAAAACCTACAGAAGAAAAATCTCCTGAGGAGGACCAAAAGGTTTCCAATTCCTTGGGAATACATTGGTACTTTACTGTCACTTCACAAAACAAAAAACACAAGGAGTAAAAAAACCCAAGGGCTAACCCCAGCCATGTTGAAGGAATCTGTATTGCATTAAAAGCAGGTACTGAAATTACTCATCTTTTCTAGAATCCTACCCCAATTTCTTGAAGCATTTGTTCCCTTTAATATATTTAGATCACTAAACAACCACAAACCTTTCTGTAGCACTAAATATTCCTACCTGCATCCCAGCTCATTCATTATATCCCATCCTTTGTCATATTCTGCCTAATTTCTGTCTCCAGCTGAACTGTCTTATTTAGGAATCAGTCCATCAGCTCCTTTTGTTCTTCAAACTTCTGTAAATCTGGCACAGACACCTTCGTTCAGGGTGGCATCAATCTAAAGTGTCATTAAGCAGTAAAGAAAACAGCCATCTTGCTGGTTACTGACACAATTAAGCCAACACCATTTAAAAAAAAAAAAAAAGCAGCTGAAGAAGTAATGACTTGTCAATCTTTGAACACTCTTATGGGATAGGAAAGGAAGAAAAGTCACACCCAGGCCTGGTTTGTTACACTTTCTTATCATGGCCTTAAACTGAACTCAAAACCTATGTATTTCTGTGTCAGAAATACGCACTTCTTGATGCCCAGTGTTAGAAAAATGTAAAAACAGTAAAACCTCTCTTCCCATGCAGAGCACTGACAAGCCATGAGCAATAGATGCCAGAACAGTTTTGTATAAACTCAGCATTCAGTTCCAGTAAGCTCTGTGAGAAAAAACCTCACGTATATCAAAAAAAAAATGTTTTATTCGGGGACAAAGTCAGTGGAGCAAAGAATCTAGCGCTGGGCACAATGGCACATGCCCTGCCCCAGCAGGGGCTTCTTTTCCTAGAGCACCCACGGGATTTCATCTGTTGAGTGAAAACAGCGGGTTTTCTCCTCTTTACACCTGCGCAGCTCCTTTCTCTTTGTTTCTCCGAGGTGCTCTCAGTGCTTCTCCACTGCCCTCGGGGGGGGGGGGGGGGGGGGGGGGGGGTTGGGGTGAGGGTGTGTGTGTGTGATGAAGTCCAGGTTCCTCTTCATCAGGAGTTCTTCGCTTCCTTTTCTGCTGGCTGCCATTCCTCCCCAGACCCTCCCGTCCAGGTTCCCCTTTCCATGACACCTAACCACAGACCACCCCCCTATCCTCTTGCTTGCCCAGCTCCCCACAATGCCCAACCATATGCCTAACTTGTGATCAAAAAAGGCTTAACTTTTACAATTTTAACAATACTAATTTAATAACACCTTTAGCCTAACTCAATAAAATTAATACTTTAATTTCTTCTAGCGAAAGCAAAATTCTTGTTATTTATTACAGCTCTTTACAATATGTGGGTCTTTGACTGACTGAAGCTTTCATCTAAGCTTGTAACAAACATGACCATCTTAAGGGATGCACAGTATGACCCTCCTACAGACACTCTAGAAGGTCTTCATGTCTCATAGTCATGTAAATTTTTGAAAGCTCCATATTTTGGAGCCCAACTGTTAGGTAAGCAACTCTTCTTCCAGTATAATTTTTCCAATTTCAAGGAAGAACTTGAAAATATTCCACACAGAATACACACATTCTCTCCAATAAAAAAATTAATCAGTTTTTTGTTTTGTTTTGTTTTGTTTTTTTAATGTATTCCTCACCATCACTACTTGGGTAGCAAAGAAGTCTGAGTTAATATATAGATAGGATTGTCCCACTTATCTCTGGAATATCCACATTTACTCTGAGTCCAAAAGACAAGACTGCAATCCCAGTCAAATTTCATATATTTTTAGTCTCCAAAAGTATTACATTTACCTTCTGTATCTAAACTGCTACAACACACAGGTCATGTGTTCCACAGCATAATGAGAATAAGGTCTCAGTTACAATTGCCTATGTCTTCAAAATATCATCAAGCAAAATACATACTAACAGCAGAAACATTCTTCAGTTATTCATACCACAGTCAAGTCCAAGAAGTGAGAATCTTGCTTGCTCAGTTACTAAATAAAATAGAACATCTGGATGGGATCCAAAGCCCTCTCATTACAGGCAATGACTTCAGAAATTTGACAACCATGTCCTTGAAATGCATTAACAGAAGAAAAGAAAAAAAAAAAAAAAAAAAAAAAAAAAAAAAAAAAAAAAAAAAGGAGAAAAAAAAACCTAGACAAAAGCTTTTGATCGTGGCATTCATGCTCCACAGAGGCTGTGTCATCAAGATCACTTTTCAGTAGCCTCTCATATTCACTCTTCTGTTCATTAGTATCTCTTAGGGCCTTTTTATAGTATCTCTTGAGATCTTTTTAGAAGTTTCCTGTCCCTTGTACTGCTGAGCTCTTAAACTTTGGTCTAGACAACCTCCAAGCAAAGTATGCTGCTTCAGTACTCAAATCAGTGGAACAATTTTCTGTAAATGTTTTATCATGTGTTCACTCCACCTTAACTGTGCATAACAGCAGAATAAAACTGGTGATGATTTGAGTTTCTTTCCTTCCAACTTACACACACACACACATAGAGAAAGTGTCAATTTGATAGAGAAGTCCTATGTATCTCTTGGATAAATACACTTTCTCTTTTGGAAGAGGACTATTTCAGGTACAAATATATACCAGTCATAGTACTAACAAAACAATTATATACAGCTTCATAGATCTTGAATATCAGAAAAAAAGCCTGATGTTTTGTTGTCATCTACACAACTTGTATACCATCATTCTTTCAGCAGTAATTGATGTAAAATGCTAGTCATAGCATACCTTTGATTGTGTCAGATTCAGCTAGTTATTATAAATAAAGATGTATGAAGCACTGAAAGAATCAAAACTCCAATTTTTCTCAGCTTCTCTTAAAAGCAGGAGGTAGAATTTAGGGAAAAGAGGCAACTTTTTAACAAGCAATCAGCAGTCAATTTGCAAATCCCATCCACTTACTGAGTCTGGATTGAGGGAACAGTGACATTACTGCTGCAGCCAAAAGACTCTAGGAGTATTTGCACAGTTATAAGAGCAGAATAAAAGTAGCTCCCAACTTGGAAAACAATCCCTCTCCTGATGTTTACTTCATTTATCTCTGTAATCTACATTCCTTGAAAAGTCACTCTACCAATCACTCTGAACAACCAAACACTGCTTGGAGAGGCACTCATGCATGGCTGCCACAGGCCCAAGTACAAAGCACTCCCCCACCTCTGCAACCTTCTGGGTATGTGATACTTTCAGCAGTTTGCCTTTAAGGTGGCCAACAGCTGTACAGTCTAACTTCAGCAACACCTCTTTGCACATGAATGTCTGTTCCATGAGGTTTTTCCAGAGTGTTTCTGTTTTCTATATATAGTAAATAATCACTTTTACTAAGTAGCCAGTACACAAATGGCCATGAATGATTCAGGACCAAGAACTAATTAACCAGGCACCTGCAAAAGAAAAGCTTCCAGCTTCAGTTTTGCTTGCTCTAAGAAGCAGCAGCCAGCCAAAGTTCTAGGAATAGCAACCAGATGTCCGGGTGAAAAAAGAAAAAAAAAAAAAAAAAAGCTACAAACATGAAGAGCTCTCCCCTCACTAAATTTAGACTACATGCTATTATCCTTTAATCTCAGGCATTTAGCCAGATTCTTGAAAGTGCAATCTGACAAACTAGCTTAGGCGCAGAGCACAATAACAAGAATCCTACTGAGTTTCACAAAAGCTATCCACCAACACATTTATTCAGACATGCAAAGTAAGTCTATAATCTCATAGTAAATTGTTAGTCATATGCAGTCTTATTAATTTAAACCTATCACAGGTGTGTACAGTATCAGAGATTTAAAAAAAATAAAACCACCACACACTTCAGGCTCCTTTTAACTCAGGCCCAATACAAAAAAATTAAAGGGAGTACAGTACGCAAGAGCACCATGTGAGTTAAACATTGACAAGTGCTGAGGGTTCATATAAAATAACTCTAGCACAGTTTTGCAGAATGTAAACCTTGATGCATTTTGTCTATTCTCAGTAATGCATGTGATGCTGTTTAAATTCTGAAAATCCAACATGCTTACTGTCATTTTTCATTCATCTACACCGAACTCAACAATTCAGGAGTACATACATGCAGTAGGACTCTAAATTAACTAACATCAGGCATATTCACTCTGCAAGGCAAACCTCCATTTCAGTTAAAATCTAATCCTTAACTTTCAGACCATTCCTCCCAGCCCTTCCAGAGGTTTTGTCCTCTTCCTACAAGATCTGGAAGCCTTACTGAAACAGAATAACAAAGTTGTGTTGGGTTGCCAGGGAAGACTGAGCTCTTCCTTTATGCAGTAAGAGCTGTAAACTGTACAGATACTTTGGCAACATACTCAATGAATTGCTGTCTGTGCTTGCCTGAGCATTCCTGTGCTGTTTCAGTGCAAAAGAAAACAAGTGAGCTTCAGTACAGACTGGGAGGAGACAGCTACGTAACAATTCATTGAAAATACACAGAAATTATCAGCAAGTCTAAGACAAATGTGACACTAGTTTACAGACATCTGACTCAATAAAAGCAAGTCTGTTTCCCTTTGCACCTTCTGGAGAATTAGTAAGCAACATCAATTCTCCTCTAATACAGGAAGTAGTCAGTGTGATTCATTATCAGACCAGAAAAAGTCAATCAGCTCTACAGACCCTGATCTATGCTATTCAAACAAGGGGATCTCTCAAGGTCTCATTTTTCTTCTTCCAAGTAAATGCCCCTACTATTAGGCTACCAAGTCAGTCTCATCATCAATGTCTTGAAGGGGTATATGTTCCTTCTTCCTCCATTTCCAGCTAGCCAGCCAACTCTGCAGAGCAGGAGGTATACCTTCCACTCCAGACATGCCGTGACTTTGGCAGAGAAGGGTTTCTTCTACCATTGCTTCTTTCATCTAGTGGGCCCAGTCACAACATGATTACAATTTCTGGTGCCTGATCTACCAGGTAATTCCCGTGACTCTGCTCTCATGTAGTTTCTCAGTCTAGGGTCTATTATTTAACTGAAGAAAGAAAAAAGGAATGTATCATTATTTCATTTATGATGGTTTCAGAGTGTTTTTGAATGAACAGAGTATTTGTGAAATAACATTCTTAAAAAAGAAAGGCAAAGAACTCTTTGTCCTGATTCTATTTTTTCCCTCAAAATACCACTTTGCTTATACTACAGAAATCACTCTTAGCAGACTACATCCTCTCATCTCTACAGCCATCAACTCTTCTACCATCTCTAGTAGAGAACAGTCTGTCCTGCTACAATGACAACTTTCAAGAAAGAGCAACACCGTGAGCTACAGTGAAATGGATTCTGCATCAAGCCAACTGATGAGACTTTCAAGAGAGGTCAATAAAAAGGACATTTTTGAGTGAGATTCCTTTATTAACAAACATAAAAAACATAAAATACTTGATTATGCTTATGTTTCCAGATATAGCAGTTAGAAGAGTTTGTAATAGCAAGAGATTATTTGCTTTTTACTGCAAACGGTCATTTTAACCTTCATTTATTAATGTCCTCCTCATGAAAACAGGTTGAAGACATCAGCTTCCTGCCTTCTCGAAAATAAGTTACCAGACAGGACAAACACATTATCTGCCCTTCTGCAGTCACAAAAAGCACCACCACCCACAGGCTTTTGCTCTCATCTAACTCACTTCCACATCTGCAAGCACTAAGACCCCGGGTGCCTAGCGTTAAATGGATTGGGACCCACCGCCCTCTTGAGGCGCCAGCAGGCTGCACATTCCCATGCCTGCAGCTCCAAACACAGCATAGGCAGAAATGCTGAAGCAGTCTGAACATTTAGCTATACCTTCTCCTTCAGCAAACCTACCCTTCAGTCTCCATGCAAGACAATTATATTACGTAAAGCTGGCACCTGCTCACTGTGCATACCTACTTTCCAAGAACACTGAGAACCATCTTTGCTGAACTGACTCACTGAGGTGCTTTCTACTCCTGTACATGCTGCAAAGCCAACATAGTTACAGGTGGGGAAAGTATGGTTTGTTTGAATATATAAATTCTGACACATCACTGCATTGCCTCAATTCCACCTGCTGAGTCAAATTACTCTCCATAAATCCCAGTCCCACTGAAGACAATTAAGTGCATCTGTGAAGATTCACAGTCATAGTCACAGGTGTAACAGGACACAATTTCAAGACAGGTTATTCCACCCTGGCAGGCCTTCCCATGTGTCAGCAGTCAACGCCTGCTGTTTGGAAGATGTCTTTTGCAAAGACCAGTTAGGTATTTTCAAGGCCCTACCCTAAGCTCTTGCTCAAATAAATTATACTAAAATAAGAAGCTCTTCTGTCTCCTCTGAATTGGCACAGGACGTAACACAGGTCATAGGAGCTGTGCAGTTATCCACCTTGGTGCCACAGAATGAAAACCATAATCCATTAGTACATTTTAATGACACCCTAACTGCATTCAAGTTAGCCTTTCAGCAGTAACTTAAACCTGCTAACTACCCATAGCAGCTACTAAAGGCATCAGAAGTCCCAGTTTAGGAACACAGCGTGCCTCCAATCCTCTTTGCTCTCTGCCTTTCTTTGCCCAGGGATTGTCGTGGTTCAGGCCTGGTTGGCAGCCAACCACAATGCAGCAGCTCTCTCTCCCTTCCCCTCCGGCAATGAGAAGGGACAGAGAGCCAGGCTTGGGGTTCGAGATAGGACTGGGATGGGGAAAAAAATCCCCTTTTATGATCACGAGCAAAAGGCAGACTTGTTAGGGGAAGAAAAAAAAGAACATACATTTTTTACAGACACTAACAACACATAACAGAATAGGACAGTGAGAAGCATTGCCACATCTTGAGAACACCTTCCCCCCACCCCTCCCTTCTTCCCGGGCTCAGCTCTGCTCCCGATATCTCTACCTCCTCCCCCAGTGGCACAGGGGCAGGGAATGGGGGGTGCAGTCAGTGCTGCCACTTCCTTCATCTTTAGTGGGGGGAGCTTTTGGAATTTCCTCCACCTGCTCCATCGTGGTCCCCCTCTCCCAGGAGACAGTCCTCCACAAACTTTCTCCGACTTGAATTCCTCCCACAGGCCGCAGCGTTCCCCACACTGCTCCGTCATGGGTCACCAACTTCCCCCGACTGGATTCCCTGCCACGGCTGCAGCCCTTCCCGAGCTGCTCCGGCGTGGGACACCCCCGCATGCTGCAATCCTCCCAGTGCTGAATTACAGCAGCGGGGCTGCCTTTTCCCATGAGACCCCAGCCTTCTTCGGGCACAGCACCTTGATCATCTCAGCAGAAGCAACAGGCCATAAATCAATGTCTGCTCCACCGTAGATCTCCATGGGTGGCAGGGGGGGCCGCCCTGCCGTCTCCCCACAGGATACAGGGGGGTCTCTGCTCCAGCACACCTCCCCCCTCCTTTCTTCCTCCCTTCCTCCACTGACCTTGGTGTTCATGGAGCTGCAGCAACTCCTCCTCACAAGTCCCACTGCACGTCACCATGTCCCTTCTTAAATACGTTATCGCAGAGGCGCAGCTGATGGGCTCAGTTTTGGTGCAGAGGTGGAGCTGCCTTGGAGCTGGGGGAGCTTTGAGAAGCTTCTCACAGGGGGCCGCCCCGATAGCCCCCTCCCCTGCCACCAAAAACTCCACCACTCACTCAACCCAGGACAGGGATATAGGCAACTGATTATTCAGAACAAAAAAGCAAAGTACACAGAATAAACACCATGGATAAACCTACATATGCCACATAGATGAGGCTTTCATTTGTATAATCAGGGGTGTATAGATGGAAGACATGGGATAACTATATAACTTTGCCAGTGGAAATTTCTGGTGTTGGCAATGCTACAGAAATTAATGTACCAGTTTCACCTCTGGGTCCCAAAGGGAGATCCTGGGAGGACTGATTCACACATTTCCTTTCTGTCTTCTTCAAAACTGAGTATACTTTGCATAAAATTAAACACAATAAATAAAGAATGCATAATCAGTTTCACCACTTTCTTTGTAAAGCTTCACTGTAACTGACTTTGCATAGTCTAAGGCAACGTAGATTTCTTGAATTTCAGTCTAGTGCTCCATCCATTAGCTAATAATTGCTCTCTAAAATATTGCTACATTAGATTGTATTTATTCAAAAACTGCTTCCCTAGAAACAGAAAACGGATACAAAGATGTACACAAACTGTATATAGTAAAGGCTGCAGTGAAGGAAAGCAGGAAAGGGGGCCATGAGAAGAAGGGTGTTTTCTTAGCAGCCACCTACCAAGCCTTGTTGCTGCCATCATCTGTGAAGTCTGAAGCAGTTAAAAGCATTATAACATTAGAGAATTTAGGCTGGGGGTGGGGACAACAAACAACCTGCTGGCCCCAGAAGAAAATCCACATTTTCCAGGGCTTATATTAACAAAACAGTGAGTGAAAAACTACACATTGTGTTACCCTATTAATAACTAAAATTAGGCAATAATGACTAGACTCCACAACGACATAGTTGTGATGTGAAGGGTGTAATAAATTCTTTCAAGAGCAGACAAAAATGAAGGGTTTACAAAAAATACTACATATCTTAAGGTGTCTGAGGGGAGTGCTTCATGACAGATATATGGCTGCTATTAAGGTGCAATTCATCATTAGCTTAATTATCCCTGGTAATAGTCAGGTGGAAGCATAAGCTTCCATAGGAAAGAATGGTTTAGATCTCCCCAAGAGCAAAACTAAAATCTCCACTAGATTATGGTTCTGTCCACACATAGCATGTTATCAGGATGGGCTACATTAGCCAATTGCTTTCCAATGGGCTGTTTTCTCACAAAGAGAAAGGCCTCTGGATTGCTTCAGGCAGCAAAAGAAAATCTATCCAGATTGCATAACCAACACAGTCTGAAAATGGTAGAAGACTGGAGAGAATAGAAACACTGAAAGAAACCATGTCAGACACCTATATTCACAACGCTCTTTCCCAAACAGAGACCACTAGCTGAAATTCCACTGTCTTCCTAAAAAGTCAGAATCACACAGGTCAGACTTCAAACACTATCAAGAAACATCATATCCTTTCTGCTCTGCACAGGGTCACACAACCAAAGTCTGCAGTACACCAAGGCACCCTGAGCTTGTGCCAGTCTGTATTGTTCTCCATGATGTAATTCCTCAGGGCTCTCCTCCTTCCCATTGCTCTCCATACCCTCCATCTTTAAGGAAATTTAAATTCAAATATCTGCATTGAAGAACACCTAGATTATATGATCAGGGATATAAGCAGGTTACCCAAAGTAGGTAAGCTAAGGATCATAACACTGAGAAAAAAAGCTCATTCTCAAGACTGCACTAAAAAAAGGCGCTGTCTGGGAAAAGAAACGCCTAATAAACAAACCAGAGTAGGTGGGTCACATAATTCACCCATTCATCATACCCTGTATAACAAGAAGCCAATGCTTTCAGGCAACCCTCACTCCAGGATCTCCATCCACCTGAAAGAGCCACAACATTTTTGAAAACTTAAATTATATAATTGTACGCTATTTGCACATCACTTAATTACTTTGACTTTTCCACTATCACACTGCTGGAAATTACCAGTTAAGTTACAGTGCCATAAGACTGGAGCTGTAGTGGCAAGCTTAGCCCACAAACCGTCAGAAAATATTATTTTGCTGTGCTGTTTTTAGTTTTGCCAGGAAAATTAAAAGAAAAAAGCTATCTTAAGTGCAGTGCCAAGGTGCTCTCTGTCTGACCAAAGTGCTCTTCTCTGCTGCCTCAGTCCATTTCCCAGTACAGGGAAAAGGAGGACTTCACCCGCCCTGTGTTCCAGCTGGCAAGGGTTCCCAGCTGCTCCATCTCTAAGATCAAAGCGTGTGACCAATGCTGCTCAGAGAGCCTGGCTAGCCATAAGTATTCACAGAAGCCTCATTTTTCATAAAATGGATCATTTTCTACATCTAATTTAAGAATCCCTGGAAGACACTTTTTCAAGAAAGCTAATTAGTTCTGAGCCCTCTCTCCCCTCCTACAATCTGATTTGTCTCCCATCCTGTATCTGGGTCCAAAAAACTCATGGCACTGGATCTTCCTTTAGGCTTTTTGGAATGAAGTAGTGACTGCCATTCCTGGGATGAAAAAACTCTCTCAGTCACTGCAGAAGAGCAAAACACATATAAGTACATGTACTGAAAAGGAAAGGAAGAAGGTTAACATCTGTCTAAAGGAGTTTGCATTAAAAGATCAGAGGCCAAACGCAGCATTTATGTCACCACTTCCTTAAATAATGCTAGCAACTGATGGACTGTCTATGATACGGCTTTGAAATAGCTCTCTACTGCTTCTCCTCACACCATTCCACCCTTATGTCCTTTTATGAATATATGTGTGGGTGAGGGGAGAAACTACAACATTACACTTTCAGGAAATCACCGGACTGACAGGATTGGAGCAAGCTACCATCTGACAACCTAGACACACTAAGCTACTAAAATTCTGCCTTCAGACAAATTTCTCCATATCTCCCCTGCTAAAAGTGCAAAATCTTTTTTGAATTAATATTGAAGCAGGCTTACTGTGAACATGGTGAAAGTTCCAGCTGCCACTAATGAGAGTGACAGATTCAGTGTTCAGCAGACAGATTCACAGGTTCCAAATACATAATTAAGAATAGATGCAAAGCCAATAATGACTTATAAAGAGGCAAACTGATCGCCATTATCTACTTCACTACAAACGAAATAAGAACAACACTGGACTGTTTCCAGCAAGCCTTCCCTTCCCTTTTGTTGTTCTGCCTATAATGTGCTTTTCTGCACTAGGCTAACAAGAAGTCTTTTTTCAGGTTGATTGTCCCATTATTTCTCATCGTAATATCAAAACAGTACTGCAGTATCTCAGGCAACAGTGTATGTAAGCTACTATCTATTAGGGTCAGAAAGTCTTCCGGGTTTTTAACTGTTGTGATATAGTAGATTATTTTAACTGGCACCAAGACACTCTGCAACAGTCCATAGGAAAGTCATCCCATAACATCTGTGACAGGACAAGTACAAGTCATTTCAATACCTGGATTCTCATCAAAACTAGTGATACACTGTGACCTTGGAAAGGATGAGATTTAATTTTATTTCTAATACCACAAAGGTAAAAGTAAGTTAAATTAATTGAACAAATAAAATAAATTGAATTTTCATGGTTTTCCCTTTTGAACTGATCTGCATTGCCTGCCTCTTTAATCTTCGTTCAGAATATCAACACACAGCATCACCTCTTGCTCATTCATCTTCCCTGGCCAACACTTCCTCCAGCCTCTGTGCTGTATTCCCTTCTGTTAGCCTGGCCTTTCCTAAACCTTCTTTACAGTTATACGGAGATTTTGCAAAATTTAGTTTTAATGGACAGACTTTGGCATATTTACAAGCCATCTTAGAGTGTGAACGTTTGGGTTCCTTGAAAGAGGTGAATGTCCACTTCTTTCCCCCGCTTTGGATAACCATTTCACAGTTCCACCCCTGAAGAACACTTTTAATCTACGAACCACAGACTTGACAAACACTCTCAAAATTCCCTGTGTTTTACAATTTCACCCCTCTGATGGAGGAGAAGGACAGAGCTCCTGAGCTCGCTGAGAAATGATCACCACAGCTATGCCCCTTATCTTACCCCTCCCTGTTAGTTTTCATCTCGTTATTCATTTCTGCCAAGGCAGATTCTGAGTAGTCAGAACACTGCTGTTTTAATTTTATAATCAGAAGTCTTTAATAAAAACACCCACAAGCAAGCCTCCACGGAATCACTGCCATGGCTCAGCAGGGATGAGAACTCAAAACAGCATTTGTTGTGTCAAATACCCGCTTAAGCAGTCAGCTGTGAAACCACTGCAATATCAGGCTAGTTTCTGTAGGTTGCATTCCCAGCTATCCCTTCTTTTTAATTGTATAGTTTTAATCACTCCAGCTCAGCCCCAGTAGTTAAGCAGAAGATTCCTACACCAAAAAAAAACCCTCCAAAGTACAACTCATAAGACAATGCCTCAGCACCACCTGCAGCAGAAACCTGTCTGTGAGAGCAAAAATTACTGGTGGGAGAGGTGTTCAGGTAGCCAGCCATAAAGGCATGTCTAACAACAGAAAGGCCACTACAGTGCAGATGCTGGGAACTGCTGTTACTATTTTTGCAGTAGGTACGTGGAATGGTATCTTCAGTAGTGAAAATGACATCTGTAACAAAGCTTGAAGTCTGTGACGCATTTTACAGGCTTCAGTTCGCAGCTCACAAGAAGTTGCATTATTTCCTAAAGCTGCATGCAAATCAATCAAGGTATTGATAGTGAGATGGGCATATTAGTCCAAGTGCTACATATATGGGGAGCCCTTCCGTTTAGTGCTGATGGTTTAAACTCTAAAATGCACAAGGACGACAAGTGCACAGTAAATGGTTTCGAGTCGCACATACAATCCTTGCCCTCAGTCAGATACATGTGGCATTTCCTCATGTGTTTAAGGATCTAGCCCCCAATTTGGATATTGCCATGAGACTTCAAACAACTGAAATCCTTCTCAAAAATGATACCAGGATTAAAGAAGTAATCTGTTCCAACAGTAGCAAAAACCTGCTGCAGGCTTAAAATTAATTCCATTTCCTATCCTTGGAGACTCCCTACGGGACAGAAAAGATTTTTTCATTAATCAAATCAAAATTTGACTAAGGTTCAGACCACAGCAAGTCTACTTCTAGGCAACCTACTCAGCTGAAAACAGAAGGGGCGAGACGCTAAAGCATACCACTTGTATATTTACTTGGAGACTTATTCAGCATAAATACACGAAGTTAAAAACATGCCATATTTGCTGTCTGCAAGTCACTGAACTATGTCCAATTTAATACAACTTTCTCTCTAAAGGAACCGACAGAGCTATGTAGCTTGTATGTTGGCATAAATATTCATGAATTGCTAAGAAAGCTAATAGGATCAATAAGAGTGAAACCTAAAAGACTGCATCGGTCTTGGTAAGTAAGATCCAATTCTGTTGCCAGCCAAGTCAAGGAAAGTTTTTTCACTGCCTCTCAAAGAGTCAAGACAGCGAACGAAACTGCACAGAACTGCTCTGCAGTCTGTACTGCAGTCTGAAAGGAGCGCTCAGCTTGGGAGTCATCTAGGAGCTACCAATAGTTGCTAGGTCAAGCGAGAAAGTGTCTTGCTGTTTAAAAACTGTAACAAAAAAATAATTTTACAAAACTGGAAGAGGATAACACAAGTATAGACTGATCCTAGTGATTTTTTTTTTTTTAGAGGGAAAAAAAAAAAAATATCTCATGTTCCCCTACTCCTTGTACTGCTGGCTGACTGTTTCTTCTTCACCAGACCTCTGAAATGAAATTGCTGCACACGCGGTTCTCTACACTGCGCTTTACCTTTCTGCTTCTGTGAGGGTCTTCCACACCTCGCTCAGAGCCACGGCTGACCGGGGACTCCCTCCGTTTCCCCCGTCGCTCCCCTCAGTCCCTCTCGGACCAGGGGAAACACTCTCCGGGCCACGGAGGAAGAGACTCCTCCGACTCCAGCGACGAAGGGCGCCACAACGGGCGTGCGAGTAGCACGGCGCCCACGCCCCGAGCCCCACGGCGGGGCAGGGAACCCCACGGCGGGGCAGGGAACCCCACGGCGGGGCAGGGAACCCCACGGCGGGACTTCCCGCTCGGCCCCCCCCGGCCCCGGCGCGAGGGCAGGGGGAGGCCGCGCGCTGCCTCGCGCCCGCCGCCGCCGCCAATCAGAGGGGCGCGCGGAGGGGCGCGCGGAGGGGCGCGCGGAGCCAACCCTGAGGGGCCGGCGGCTGAGAGCGGAGGCTGCCGTGCCCTGGCCGGAGGAGCGGCGAAGGGGCGGAGGGGGAGAGACAGGAGCAAAACCGAGGAAGAAGCCGGGGTGGGGCAGAAGGAAACCCGCAGGGGCGGGACAGGAGCTCTGCGACGACCCGGGGGGTAGAGGCCAGGAGGCAGAGGCGGAGTGGGTGTTAAACTGGAGGCGGGAGAGCCTGTTCGGTTCATCCCAAATCCTGCACAACTCCTGTAGTCCAGGACTACAAGAGGGAAAGCCCCCTCCCCCACCTCAGATGCCAAGAAGTTAGTCCTGCTTCTCTTTCGTTTTTCTTTCAGCTCTCTGGCTTGGAATGGTACATTTCTAACCAAAATGAAATCTCAGTTTTATCTTGTATGGGTCCGTTGATGGTTTTGAGTTGGATGGCCAAACAGAAAAACAGCCACGTAAACAATTTTTTGTGCAGCTCTGGTGTCAAGGCCATGTTTTCATTTTCGTAGCACCCTACTTTGCAGTCTAGCATAATACTACATTTTCCCTTTGTACTTTCATAAAATTAAAAATCCAAATTGCCCCTGAAGTTGGTTTTAGTTTGGTTGAGGGAAGGAAGGTTGTTTTGTTTATGTCGGAAACTCATATGGGCAAGAATAATTGGAAGGAAGATACCTGAATGGATAACGTAAGTCCCTGTCAGAGAAGTGTTAAAACAGTGGTGGTGCAAGGATGCTGGTTATATAAAGTAAATGAGACCATAACATTGAGATAGCACCATACTTAAGAGCACTGAAGGAACATAAGAACAAAATAGGGAAATCAGCTACAAAAATGTGTTTCCCATAGAATTTGACTGCAGTAGTTAGGGGATAACAAGTGACATACGGAAAAACACAAAGCAGAAAGCGAATCATCTTCTGGTCTAGGGAGTCAAATAAGGCTTACTGTGATAGCGAATAAATTGGTTAAAGAGACCCTCCTTCTGTTGAGTTAGTGCAAAGACAAACCAGTAAGAGAAAGTCAAACCTCCCTTGCTTATAATAATGGAAAGATTTTGATCACCAGCGAGGGATCAGGCCATAGACATTTCAGCAGAACATACTAGGAAGCATTCAGGCACAACTAGGTGAAGATATGTGACCTCATATTTTGATCTGTTCCTGAGACAGACTTAAATAGACTGTTCCAGCATTGGAAAGCTAAGTAAATGGGTTTCCACTGAAAAAGCTTCTTAACTGGGTAGGGGCAGCAACTTTTGAGGCCTCCCTGAGAGGAAGGAATTCAAGGGCTTACCACTTTGCCAAGTCTTGATTGCCAAAAAATACCAGCCCTTTGGCCCCCTTCGCCAGCACCAGCAGAAATGGTGACATGTTTTCTCTCTCCTTCCTTAGCCAAGCTCTCAGCAAAATGAATGAGGATTCATCTCTTTAAAAATCTACTCTTTTCATGTCCTTTCTATGAGGCATATGAATATTATCTTCCTAATGGGTTTTAAATGCATCTCAGTAGGATATTAAATGTGGATTTGCATGGACAACTTCAGTGGTTTTGAAATGACAGTTAATCTCTAGTAGCCACTCAGAATTCAGTGTCAGGGTCTGTGTGCATATACGTGGATCCCAGCAGCATCTTGGACTTGTCTCATCTAATGGTTCTTTTAATTCTTTTGGGCCTTTTTTTTTTTCCTTTCTAATTGTCTTGTTTTGCTTATTGAAACAGATGCGTACCATTTCCCTCCTAAACGGTTTTGTTTGTTGTATGTGCAGTAAAAAGGTCACTTTCCCTATTTCCTCTCCCCAGGTCCAACACCAAAGAGCTTAGACAAGGGATGTACCTATTCCTCTAGCTCTAATACCAGTGGGAGGGGACTCCTGTGTATTCTCGAGACCCTCTGGCCAACATCCACTGATTTTAAGTGACTCCAGAATGAACAGTCTTCTGACTGACAAGCTGTGCCACTTGCCATAATTCAGTACCTTAATAAGGTTTTTTGTGGACAGAGAGGAAGATAACTTATGAATAACGTTGGCCAAGATTTAAAAATTAATAATGACTCCTGGGTGATCTTGTGGGTAGAAAACCAGGAGATCTTTGAAGGAGTCAGTGCTTTGAAAAAATCCTACCTAACTCCTCAGAGGTGAATAGTTACTTTAAAAACTCTCAGTTATATGCCCATTTCCAAGGAGAAGAGGCCTATCCTTTCGCTAAGGTGGTCGTCTAATCATGGTAGAACTAGTGTCACTCGTAACTGAAGTATATCTGAAAAGAGAACCATATGTAGAAATTTCTAGCAATGGGATGCTTTGGAGTAGTGACACAAATCTCAACCAAATCCCATCTGGGCATACAGCTGTAAAGGTTATGGTATGACCTTCCTATAGAGAATCTGAGAGCAAGGAAAATTAATTTTCTTCCATTGACCTTTCACATAAGGCTGGCCATGATGCTTTAATCTTTGTCCTCTGCTAGCAGTCCGTAGCAACAGACTTACCAGAATTTGTCATGAAAAATGCTTTATTTAGATAGCATTCACTATGTTTTGAGATTCTGAATTGGATTATGTCTGCCAAGGTCAAGTCCAGCAAGTGGGTGGACTGTGGAGGTTCTACTCTCAATAGTTGCACAACTTTACACTTTTTAAAATTTGGCATACTAAGATGGGCTTCGTTTCATTTTTTTTGATCAGCACTGAGTATAGGTAAGATGAAGTATGGATCTGTATCACAGAAACTTACCCACAATAACATGAGTATGACTTGATATGGTAGGAACCTTGGTCCCCCAAACTTCCTAGACAGAATTACCCAGAGAAAAATCCACTATGGACATGCAATGAGAAGCACCAGGAGACTTGGTCTCTCATGATAACAAGACACACGGTTGAAGAATATCAACAGCCTTGCAAGAATTCTGGACATAGATGATCTGCAGATTATACTAAATCCATAGCAAAATGATAAACAGCATATTGACAAGGTTTTGGGGGTGGTGGTTTTTGGTTGGTTGGTTGGTTTCTTTTTCCTGGACCTTACGAGCCCTTTATTTATCTGGATAATTGTCATCTAGCTAGATGCTAAACTAGCTCCCAGGTGGCTAATAAGGTAGCTTTAAGTGTGCAGAAGTGGAAGAGACCTCTCAAAAGATGGGCTCCCATGCCCAGAAGATTCAGGGTGTCCTCTAGGGAACACACGCAGAAGATATTTGCAGAGGCTCTCTTCAAACAATTCAACTGCACAGTCAGAACTGGACACGTCTTGCAATGGGCAAAGTCATACCACTCACATTAGTGGTTTTGCTAAATTGGATAAGAACAGGTACAGGGAGGAAAGAAGATACATGCCAAACAAACCTCGTATTGTTTGTTGGAGAGAAGAGATGTAACTGCAAATGGAGCAATAAGCAGCAAATTGAGCCTGCAAAAAGGTTTAAAAAGAGAAAATACAAGGACAGAAAGGTTTAAAATGTAATGACAGACAACCTATGCACCTTCATGATCTGAAGGCAAGTCCATCACAAAGAATGTCCCAGTCTTTCTCCAGACCAGAGCAGGGCAGGAGTGGAACCTTCCCCAAATTCTTATGGGAAACTACTGTGGGTCAGTCATAAAATACATTATTTAATCCCATTCTTAAAGTGATTGAAGTCTCCCTGCAGGTTGTTGTTCTTTATTTATACCATTCCCACTGAAAAGCTATTCCAGAATCTGATATCCTTTATGAATTATTTTCATAGCTAGATTATATCTATTGCTCTTGTGCCAACATCACCTTCCAGGCTACTTCAGTTTACTCTCTCTGCTGCTTGTTTCCTGTTGAATTTATAGACAGCATACTCATCTCTTCTTAACTTCCTTTTAGCCAATGCTAACTTAATTTTAAGTCTCACCTGTCAGTCAGAGGCCCCACTCTTCTGCTTAGCCTCCTATCTCTTCTCTAGTTTGTTCGGAATATATCTTTCCCGAGTGCAATAACAAAACCAACATACAGTACATAGAAGACTTACAGATCTCCTGTATGTGACCAGTGGAAATACATGTCTGGCTATAACTTAAAATTGTGTCCAAGAATCAGAATCATTTAATGAGTATATACATAGCTTCTATTTAATAAATACCTATTGCATGGCAGAAATTCGTGTTCATGACCTTGTATTATATCCCCTTTTTATCACTCTAAGTTCTTCTAGGTCATTTTAGCTCTTCCCCCTTTTAATCTCCTCTGTATTGACAGTAACTTCCAACTTCATTTCAGTTCATTAAATACAAATATAATGCATATGCTACATACTTTAAATGGAGATCAGTCCCAGAATTAATCCTTGAAGATCTTCTTTAGTGCTCAGGGAAAGATTATATCTTGGAAGTATAATATGATTATTCACATAATACAAAGCACTGTCAATAACACTCTGAATGCTCTCGGGGGAAGGGGGGGGAAAGACTGACCCTTTTAGCATTATATTTAATACATACCAGTTATAGGAAGTAACTACGCTACACAGTGCCCATAAATCTATCATAAAGGATGTCTGCTCTGATTACTGTGGAGACAAGCTCACATGTCAGAAACTGTCTAGCCCCGGTAGCCTCATACTTCATGCTGACCAGTTAGGCTTAAGTGGAACGGTACACGCAGACAGCTATACAGCTTCCAGATGCCTTCTGCTTCCTAGCACTGGTTGCGCCTGGTTTGCTTTCTACTGTAAAAGCCACGTACTTTTCTCCTCATCTTGTTCAAACAAACAAGCCCGTAGTACAAACCCACTGAACTTTTTCTTCATCTTTATTAGATGTCACGGTCGAGATGGACAAAACTACGGTCAAGATGGACAAAACTACAAGACAGATTCTTCTTTAAAGCAAGTTAACATCAAAGCCCAAAGCAAAATGCCCCAAAAAGCCTTTATTGCTCTCCTCCTTTGTTCCTTTATACTTTTTCTACAGGGTGTACAGACTTTCCGGACCGCCTACCGACACGCCCCTTCATGTATGTGTTCATACATCGCATGTTCATGGAAATGAACCCTGGCTCTTGCCAGGGCAGAGAAGTTAATATGCATTAGCTCATCACGCAAGTGTAGGAAGTTGAAAAGTTCAAAAGTTCAGGCTCCCAAGCTTTCTAGTATCTCTATCCACCTAAAACTAGTTCCACATACGGGGTTATCAGTTCCTCCGATGTGTCTCGTCTCTTACTGGTTCAGAGTTGTTGTGCTCTCTTACTGCAGTCGATAAGCTTGCTCATCTTGCAGCTCCTCCTGTTCCTTTTTGCTCTCTCGGGGGTAGGTTGGAATCCTTTCAAGGTCGAAGTCATCCCTTCCCAGGGCCTCAGTCCAGCTGAGGTCCCCCACAACAAGGTTACAGAATTCAGCAACATGCTCATGCAGAAGTACACAATGGCAGCACACCTGAAGCTTTGTTTAGAGTTTTGACTCCCTGCATGAGATGCTGAACACTTGATTCATTTTGGTTTGGTAAACTGGTGTAATCTAAATGGACTGCAAAATATACTGAATAAGGTTAAAAGGAAAAATTAGCATATGTTCCTAACAGTGCCTTTATATTAGTCAAAGATTCTTATTTGTTAGTTGAGAAAATTTCCTTTGTTGTTGAGCTGCTACAGTAGGAAGCAGATGGCTGTTTAAATCCCAAAATTCCCACCAGGAAATGTGAACAGATGTCTGTAAGCAGGAATAGAAAAAAAAATAAAATCTTTCTGTAAGTCTGTATGCTGGAAACAGAGCTATTTATGAGTTTTTATAAAAATCTGTCTGCTTCCAGAAGCCAATAAAACATTTTGTCGTCCTTTATCTTTTCCCCTTCTTCCCCAACACTGTAGAAGTACACATCTGTAACATGGATGGGGCTTTCATAAAGCAGACCAACTTTTAGGGGCAGAGGAATAGTCCCAGTAACACACCTGACAACTCTGTGTGTATGTCTTCCCCAGAATGATAGCTTCTTTTCCAGATTTGTTGACTTTAAAGGCACAAAATCTGCCATTTACACAAGAGCTGTACTATAAAGCAAGCCTCAACGCAACATGGAGTTCACTTCTGAAGGCCTAGCCATTATAAAAGAGCAGAGATGGGGGTGGACAAGGTTGAAGGCTCAGCAGAGGTTTTGCTAACGAAGCCTAAATCCTGTGTCTTTTTCAAATATTCATTTTCCTTGTTTTTTAGTGTTTTGTATCCAATATACTAGAAAAGAAGACTGCTTACTCTTAACGGCACCATTTCACCTCTAACAGTACATAAAATTTAATGCATGAACACGCAGCAAAAGATTGACAGCTGCCCATAGGCACTATTTAGTGTCATGGATGCATAACAAAAGTTCAGAGTTTTGAGAGGGAAAAAAAAAAAAAAAAAATAGAAAAACCAGACTTTCTAATGTGACACCCCTTGGAGATTAGAGGATATGAAGCCAGCTTAAACTCAGTTCTTGTGCCCCTAAGGATTCCTCTCTGATTTTCTCCTACAGTTGACTTTCAGCCCTTGAAACAAAAGCAAGCATGTCTGAGCTTTCTCATGAAGTCGTTGAGAAATAAAGTAGCTTCATTATAGTTAAAGCAATATATACATATAGACACATTCACATATGGAACAAAGGGTTTCCAGCCATCAGAATGTGCTGTTGGGGTTACTGTCAACTCAATGCTCAGTAATGGTCAGAAGAGCAAAACAAATGCTAGGTATTATTAGAAAAGGATTAAATAGCAAATTCTCAAACTGCATGACCATGACTGAACACCATATACAACACTGGCCTTCCTCTTCCCTCTAGAGAGGGTTCAGAGAAGGACTATCATAATGAATTAAAACATGCAATGGCTTCCAAAAGAAACAAACAAACAAACAAACAAACAAAAAAAAGGCAAAAAAACAAAAACAAACAAACAAACAAACAAACAAAAACAAACAAAAAAACCCAAAACAGAACAAATTAGGACTTTTCAACTGCAAAAAGAGACAACTGTGGAAGGTCATTACAGAAGTCTGTAAAATCTGAGTAAAGTGATGAGAATAGACAGACAGGAATCAATTGTTCCCTGCTCCTCCCAATGTAAGGGCTGCAGGCCTTCAATAAAGCTACCAGTTGCCTAGTTCAGAGTAAACAGAAGGGCCTTATTCTTCACACAGCACGTAATTAAGCTATAGAATTTGCCATGGTATGTAGTGGATGTTAAAATTTTACACCAACTGTAAAAAAAATGGCTGGGTAAGTTCATCTGTTGAGACATTATAAATGTAGAGAACCACTAAGCTAAAAGTTTCGACTAGAATAGAATAGACTTTCAGTTGGAAGGGATCTACAGTGATCATCTAAACCAACTGCCTGACCAACTCAGGGCTGACCAAAAGTTAAAGCAAGTTAAGTGCACTGTCCAGATGCCTCTTAAACTCTGACAGGCCTGGGGCATCGACCACCTCTTTGGGAAGCCTGTTCCAGTGTTTCACCATGCTCTCGGTAAAGAAACGCTTCCTGATGTCCAGTCTGAACCTCCCCTGGAGCAGCTTTGAGCCATTCCCGTGCACCCTGTCACCGGATCCCGGGGAGAAGAGCTCAGCACCTCCCTCTCCCCATCCCCTCCTCAGGGAGCTGCAGGGAGCAAGGGGGTTTCCCCTCAGCCTCCTTTGCTCCGAACCAGACAAGCCCAAAGTCCTCAGCCACCCCTCGCAGGACATGCCTCCCAGCCCTTCACCAGCTTTGTTGCCCTCTCCTGGATGTGCTCAAGGACCTTCACACCCTTCTTAAATTGAGGGGCCCAGCACTGCCCACAGCACTCAAGGTGAGGCCGCACCGAGGCCGAACGCAGCGGGATGATCCCCTCCTCTGCCCAGCTTTCAGAGGGATCTAGATGGATTGGAGCGTTGGGCAATGATTAATGGGATGGAATTTAGCAAGTCCAAATGCCAGATTCTGCACCCAGGACGGAGCAACGCCGGGCACAAATATAAACGGGGAGAGGAGTGGCTGGAGAGCTGCCCTGCAGAAAGGAAACTGGGGGTGCTGGTGGCAGCAGGCTCAGGAGGAGTCAGCAGTGAGCCCTGGCAGCCGAGAGGGCAAACCCCCCGTGGGGCATCCAACACAGCGAAACCAGCCGGGCAGAGGAGGGGATCATCCCGCTGCGTTCGGCCTCTGTGCTTGTAAAATGTTTAAAGCTTGAGAATACATCTGAGCTTGTTCTGCTCCTGTTCTCTGACATGTTATCACTGTCAGAGACAGGGTGGTGGACCACACGGATCTTTGATCTAGCTCAGTTTGGTTCTCTGCTGTTCTGTGCAGATGTCCCCACAGCCTAAGCAGATACCTACTGCCATCACGGCCGGACTGTAGAAAAGATTAAGTACCTCTGTTCTTTCATGCAGTGAGGAACTACAGACATCTCCCTTATACTGTAGGGAGGAAAAGATCGAATCAGAGCAATGGTAAATTTAAAAGGTGCATGTAAATAATCTAATTTTTGCTATGGAAATTATGAAGGTTTTTAGGCTCCAGATGTATCCCATTTGGACTCCTAAGTATATCTTTCAGATACAGGCTTATAAGAAAATGCACACCGTCCGTGTAGCATGCATGAGAACTTTAGGGAGCAACTGCATGCATTCAGAGATAAAAGATGTGAAAACAAAACTATTTTCAAAAGCAAATCTAGAAATAGCCATCCAATTAGATAGAGCTTCTTTAAATTTTTAATAAAATTGCAGGAAATATTGTAAAAAGAACAGGTATCAACAAAAATCATGTTTCAAATTCATTTTCTAATAAATTAACATACAAAGACGCGTTCTCTTTTTACTAAATATTAACCTAACACATCAGCATGTTTGGCAAGGCTGATAATCTGAGTGGAAACCATAGTCATTGGCAAAGACTCAAAAGATTATTATTTCAAGAATTTTAGCTTTGCACTCTTGGTATCAGTCTTAATTTATGATGAAAAGCTGAAGCTGTGAATCACACAGATCAAGGTTTCTTTGTGTATGATTAAATGCAAATAATGAATTAATAAATCCATGCCAGTGGTACTCAGAAATCCATGATTCAGCTTAGAGCTATGAATTTCAGTGGGGTATGCCGTTTAAAAGAAGTTTTGTCATATACACCCACAGTTCCAGAGTAAATCTATTCCTGAACAAACAGGAAGACACTGTCAAACTGTCCTGTTAATTCTGATTAACTCATAATCAATTTTCTATGCAACTTATCTAGTCTGCTGTTTGTTTTTTCTAACTACAGGCACTTGATAGGTTTTGACTTTGATTGAGTAGCACCTAGTTCTGCAGAAACTACGTTGCTTACTTCTTGCTAGGGAAAGGAAATACTGAAGTCATCCATAAAATGAAGGGTTTTTTCTGTACCTTTCCATCTCACTTTCCTCTGAGACCCTTTCAGTATTTATGGACAGTTATTGGCAGCAGAGTTAACTTGATATAGACCCACCATTTCTTTTACTTTACAACCAAGAGATGCAAGGATAATATTTAACAGAATATGCTAATTAAAGCATACTTAGCCTTTAATGCTTCTTCATGCAATTTCTTTGCAAAGCAAACTAATCACATGGAAAAGTAGAAGATGGATATGGGAGTGGGAGGGCAATACCCAGGCTTCCTAATAATTAAATTGTTTCAAATAACCAACAGCATTGCTTACTAAACTGATGCTACTCTCCTAAGGATTTCTGACAGCTATCATATGTCTTTGTCAAAGAGCCTAAGTGACACAGGAATATAAGTAATTCTTTATCACTAATTAGCCATGCCTTTGGCTTTTGAGATATTCCAACAAGAGCTATTGTTTTTAGGATGTGGGTTAATATACAGAACCCAAATCTTCAGGGTTCATTGCAAGCCAGGCATTCATATGAGGAAGAGGTGTCATAGTGGGAACATATATCAGGTTATGGAACTCATTAAATGGAAAAGAAATGGGCAGTCATTTCAGCAAATCTATCACTCTTAAGTAGATGGTCTAAGGATCCATGACAAAGCATTCAGTTTTAATGCTTCTGTAAAACTGAAATCAATAAAACCACAGCTATACTGGTCCATAATCAGTTCCCTGTTTCCAGGCTGTGGGCAGAACAGCTCTTTAGAACGTTAAAATTGAGATGGTTATGTTTTCCAGAAATGATGAAACAGTTCTTCTGGTGGTCTTCTGTTATGGAATGAGCACTGGGTACGAAAATAGAAAAAAATCAAGCTGTTTACATCGATGAAATTAAGTTATAATTAATATGGAAAAAGTCTATGTACACCGTGTAGACTTCCAGGAATCAAGACAGTACCGGGAGCTTTTCTTTCTGAAGATGGAGGGATGAGGCAAGGAACAAGCTTTTAAGACAAAGAAAATAAAAGATGACTATGGTTGGGGGCCTGGCTACTTAAAGTAGGAGCGTGAGAGGAATTTCCTTACTTTCAGAGTGCTGTTCTCTCTCCTCCCCTTCCTGAAGAGAGCTGCACAGAAAGTAGAACAGTCAACTGCTTCCTTTAGGATCTGCCTATGTTACTTTCAAAATTAAATGTTTGTTGTAACAGATGCCTTCTTTAAGATGCACTATCAGGTGAGCTGGAAAACCTGTATGAAACATTTCTTTACTCTTAGCTTATGACCCATCTGTGTTCATCTCCAGACATTTTATGCTGGTAGGGGCAATAATTTCTTTCTCCATCAAACTCCCTCTTTCACACACCACGAGGACTTCCTCATTCTAACTTCTGCCTCCCAAGAAGCCCCTCTGCTTCTCACATTCAGTGCTTTCCACAGTAGTAAAGTAGCAAGTCATATTTGTGAAAAAGTTAAAAGAATACAGCAGGACACAAAAAGCTTCAAAGAAAAACATACAAAAAATTAGATTTGGGTAGGGTGTGTTTTTGCATTTTAACTAGTGAGAGACCTTGTCGTAGGATATTTAGTGCACAGTGAACAGGTTGTTCTAAAAGCACAATTATAACATGCAGTATCTAGTCCTTTTCATCCTTTTTTTTTGTACTACAGTGACCATCACATACAGAACTTTGCATCACTTAAGAAACTGGGCCACTGGCACTAAGTGTTTAATTTCTGCCATTGATGTAATTTCCTGATGCCTGTCTCCCTGAACCACTAGTTGGTTTGCCATCTGCTTCTGTGTGTGAAAATCTGCACCTCAATTATCTCATACAGGTTTGTCAAACTGCCTGGAGTTCTGGGGGTACCACCAGAACACAGTATTAAAGAGGCTGTCGAAAGAACATTAAACATGTCATAAATGTCATATACAAGACACATTTTTATCAGTTTTTTTGTTTAGGTGTCTGTTGCATACACCAAAACAGACTTCAAACAACAGAATTCAAGACTTTCCTTTTCCATCTAAAGCTGAAGCGAACAAGCAATAACATGTTAAAAAAAAAGACCACATTTTGCTTTTTCTTTAAATGAAATTACAGGCATGATCTCAGCCTCCAGAAGTACAATGTCTGTATAAACAAAGAACTATTTCATAAAGACTTTTTTGTGACAATACAATGCCAGAATGAGTTTTTTACACCAGAGCTCTGAAGATCTGGTCAAAACAGAACTGAAACTATAAAGCTATCTCACAACTGATCATCAGAGGAGTTCTATGGAGCTATTCCGTATGGCTCTAAAGCAGCTATGTGGGTGCTCTAGAGTTTGCTCAGGCTCATTTTGATTTGCATCCAGATGCAAAATTAGAGATAACAGTTTGAAGTAAAAGTAGCTTTTTGCATCCTACACAAATGGAGGTCAGTCACATTCACATCTCTGGGCCAGAGCTGGAGATGGTAACAACAGGTCACCTGCACCAGAGGTAACAGTCTGCCCAGCACTGGAATATAGTTGTACAATCTAAGTTCAGACAGTGTCTTATTTAAAGTATTTTGGAGACACGCGGGAATTCAGGAAGTAGTGAAAAGTCCACCGACAGCTGCAGCAAGCAGTATAACAAGATGAATCACGGCTGTCCTGGATATTAATGTTGCATCTAATAGTGGTTCTTGCACAACTTCAGATCCGTATGTAGTAAAATACTGAGCCACCTAAAAATTAAACTGGAATTTGTCTGTCAATCAGATCAAGCGCTCTGTTTATTCTCGTACATTATGCTCTGCCAGGTATCTGCCATTTGCTTCATGTTTGCTGCTTCTAATGTATTTTCCATTTATGCAGTGTTTTGCATACTGGATGAAATGCATCAATGACAGGAAAAAAGTAAGTGATACTAAAAAGTTTATGACAGGTTTTGCTCAAGAAGAAATAAAATACAGAATTAAAGAAGGTGAGGCAAAGAAGTAGGAAGAGAATGTGGAATGATCTGCCCGTATATTCTGACTCATGTATTATTTTTACTTTTTTAACTTTGAAATCACTTCAGTCACCACAACTGCCTAGGCGTTAGATACACAATAAATACTACATTTGATTCTTCTTTAGCTTTACCATTACTTTTTATCCCAATCCTGCACAGCACTATAGCACATATATCACCACCCCAAACTCCTATGACTGAAATCAAAGTATAAACTGGCTATACTTTGCTCCTGTAGTATGTTAATGTTCTGGTTGCTAAGGTGATGCACTTATCAAGTTAACTCTTGATGAGTAGTTTGCCTAAACACCATAGCAATGAGTCGGTGCAGAGCACTGTATGACAGCTAGGTAACTCCTGATTTTTCAAGTTGAATCCTTTAAAATTGGTAGAGACATCCCCAGGCTGCACTGCATTTTGCAGCACAGCTTATAAATATGCTTGATTTTCTATAGTGTCATCAGAATATAACAACTAAAAAACTCCTCCTTACACACCAGAAAACAGAATCTGTTTGGGTTTTTTTCTCTCCCGTAATGATGGTAAGATTATAGCATTCTGTTCACCACTTTAAAGGGAGAGCAAAACAGACCCGGGTGTTTCTCTGTATGTTCACTTAGTCATAGCTAAATGGTGTTAAAACCTGAGTAAGAAACCCACCAATTCTGGATGCTTGAGTCAGAGTAAAGATTGAGGGATTGATGGGAAAACAGCCTTCTTGCCTCCTCCTGCCCCCATCTATCTGCACTCATATCTCTACTCATCCAGAAAACATTTCAGTGAACGCCCAACCTTGCAATATACAAAAAGCATTTAGTGACGCTCTCATCTTCCTACTTTGTACTTCTAGCCACCTACAAGTGACATTGTGTTTCTCTAATAGGCCATTATGTTGTCTGCCTGAAAGCATTTGTTTGCTATAATTCCTTGCAAGTGTACTAGAAAAATCACATTTGTTTCTAGTTTTCTAAAAATGTATTTAATGTTTAACCTTTTTTTTTTTTTCTTTTTTAATGATGCTACTTTCAAATGAAAGCATCTTTCTACCTGTAACTTCAGTTCTGTTCTCCCATATTACGGCTGATCCTTCCTACCAGTCAGGAGGGCTGCATTTAAAGAGTTTTAACACTCTCCCTGTGTTGCCACAGAAGCAGCCCAGATTTATGAAGAAAATCCATCCAGCTGTCACTGTCCCCAGGGAGATCTGGTTAATTCCCACTGCGTGGAGGAGAGCAAGTGCTAAGGGTCTGCTTTGGGAGCTGACAGACTTTCAAAAACAACTGTTAACAACAACCAAATGAGGAGTGAGGGTATTGAAACACACTGGAAGAAAACAGTTCTTCCCTTAAATTGCAAGCAATTACCATGTTTTAAAAATTATTTTTCATATTCAATTATTAGTTGCCATTAAAAATCAAAAGCAAAATCATCTGTGTTTTGGGCATAACAGTTGAACACCCATGTTGAAACCTGAGGGACCTTTTATTTTATAACCTTATTTTTTAGGCATTCTGCTTGGAGATAGCCCTGAAGATCAGCCAGAGGAGCCGGGTGATGCAGACTGGGAACTGCAGACCACGCCAAGCATGTGACAGAGCAATTATCAAGGTGAATATTTATAGATGCAGATGAGCTGTAATACTGAAAGGTGTGAATAGTCCAAGTTCCGACCTATCTGCATACATGAAAGTCACCCTGTGCCAGCAGTAGGTGACATTGATTGCAGATCAATGAGTATCAGTGGGTAACAGGTTGATGGAAAGATGGGATTGTTTACTCTTCTCCCCCTCCATTTTAACATTCAACTTACAAGTTATTTCTGAAGGAGGAGATATCCAAAGCCTTATGTGTGTGTAGCGAGGAGTCCGTTGAACAAGAAACTACTACTTACTCTTCCCTGATGGTCTAAGACCCTTCAGCTATCACGCAGGCAACATCCACCTTCATGACTTATTTGCCATAGCTTTATACCTCATGTACCTAAAGCAGGCAACTCCTAGAAGGTACAAACATCCCCTCCTTCCAGCCAGCACACTCCTGGTCTGCTGAAGGCAAAAATGGAAGTAGAAATGGCAGGTGGGAGATCCTGACCCACAGAGGATCTCCATGCTGTGGAAACAGCCACGAGAAGTAGAATACATTTGTTCCTCCATAGGATCGGGATGTTCTCAATAAGATTTTGACTCTAGGGGTCAAGTCAGCACCTTTATGCCCAAGATGTGTGTTAACTGATCTTTCCTTGAAAGTTTTCTATGCCCCAGAGGATTTTTCTCCAGCAGATAGAAGAAAGGAAAAGGAATCCAGGAAGTAGGCTTGAAGATTTCAACAGACCACAGTGGGCTTAAGTAGGAATACTTATTGTAGCTCTGTGTTCCTTTTCCACAGGGGAGCATCCTCGTAACGTGAATAACACCAGGGAAACTTGCTGGTATTTATTCCATTGAACAGAAACTGTGACAAAGCTAGCAGCACAAAAAAATTATATAACCCAAATAAATAAGAACAAAAGAACATAAATAATGTCCTATGCATCAGACTAGTAACTAAATTCCACCTCCCATCAAGCTGCTGATACTCCTAAGGTCAAGGCTGCCATTCAGAGGGACCTGGACAGGCTAGAGGAATGGGCCAGCACTAACCAGGTGAAATTCAACAAGGACAGATGCAGAGTCCTGCACCTGGAAAGAAAGAGCCCCTGAACACCACCACAGGCTGGGGATAGACTGGCTGGGGAGCTGCTCTTCTGGGAAAACCGTGGAGGTGTTGGTAGGTGCCAAGCTGGACATGAAACAGCAACGTGCCCTGGCAGCAAAGATGGCCAACAAAGTATCCAGGGCTGTAATAAGAGGAGCACAGCCCCTAAATTGAGGAAAACAGTTATCTCCTCTGACTCAGCACTCATTAGGCTGCAGCCAGACACTGTCAGATTTTCAGTCCCACAATGGTTTAGGTAAGCTGCAGTAAATTCAGCAGAGGCCACCGGGATAGTGGGGTCTGCAGCATGAGGACTTGCTCAGTAAGGAAAGGCTGAGGGAACGAGGCTCGGTCAGCTTGGAGAAAAGAGTACTTCGGGGGGCACTCGCAGCATCCCCCAGCACCTACAAGGAAAGCATCAAGAAGACGGAGCCAGACTCGTCAGTGGCATACGGTAGGAAGATGAGAGGCAAAGGGCAGCAGTTGTACCAGGAGAGGACCCAGCTGGATAAGAGGTGGAACAGGTTGCCCAGTGAGGTTGTGCTGGCTCTATCTTGGGAGGTTTTCAAGACCCAACCTGATAAAACCCCGATCAGCCTGGTCAGACCTCGGAGATGACTCCACTGGGGAGCAAGAGATTGAGTTAGAGAGCTCCAGAGATCCTTCCAACTGAAATAGTCCTGGGGTCCTGTGAAACACTATTCAGGGAGAGCATGCAGACACATGGCCACTGCCTGTGCCCCTAGCATTCACAACTGTCAAATATATTAGGAAATGTATACCCATTCCCTTTTGCCTATGGACACCTTGTTCATGAACCTGGCTAAAACCCTTTCCCCCTGCTCCCCCACCAGATACTGTGCATACAACTTTACAAATACTAATTTTAGAACAGTTTACAGGTATTCCCCAAGCAGGAAGAAACTAAATTTAAATTATCTTGGGAATTAGCAGCCTGCCTCTATGGTCACTATAGCATCTGCACTTTTAATCTCTAATTTTGAAAATATTTATAAAAGCAATTTTACTAAACAGTCCTTCCGCTTTTCATATTTATTAGGATTTCTCATCTTAAGTTACACTTACGTTTATGTTTGTAAGAGAGGGTAATGAATGCCATCTCTCTGATTTTATCTCCAAGTTGGCAGGGGGAAAAAAAAGAGATCCATTCAGAGAGTTTTTTAACATAAGAAGGTATTTCCAAACACTTAATTGCATGTTCTTCCATGCATTTTCCTCCATGCAGTCTCACAAGCAGCAAAACAAACAAACTAATACAGAAGAGGTAATATCACCGTTTTTGAAGAGCACTGTCTGCATACAGAGAACTTCCTCTAATTTGAACAGGTTGTACAAGGGCAGCTGAGCCTCATTTCCCATAATATGTTCTGGGCTCCAGCTTGAAATCACCCTTCAAATCTTGGACATTTTACCTGGTGCAACAATTCATACTAGTGAGGGCCAAATAAGCACACCAAGATAGTCAAATTAGCATATACAATTTGGGTTGTGAGGATTTTTCCTCCAATGCAAGGAGAGGATCTAAATCTAACTTCAAGCTGTTTTTTTTTCTCTGAAACAGGCTCCTCTCCCTGCGTGAACCCCTGTGTTTTCAGTGGAGTCTGGCGAGCAGCAAGCACTGGGCCAGCAGGTTACATTTGCAATAAGGGATAACATCCTGTGCATTTTTAGATAAGGTGATACCAGTCAGTCCTCCATTTTCCTTTTGATAAAAACTGTTATAGGGCTAATGTTTTGCAAGATAAAGGTAAACATGTTTGTGAAGAAAGATCTATAAAAGCCTAGGGTTGGCTCAACTCTGTGCAGACATGAAGGCATGTTAGTTGTTGCCCCACGTTTTCACCGTCTCAGTCTTCCCTTTAGGCTGAAGGGCTGCAGTGTGGCAAGCATCCAGGAACAGGCACTAAATGGTCACGACAGGGCCAGAGGAACAGAGAAGAGCTCCATTACTACTGAGGGCCTAAGGAGTGAGACAACAACCACTGTTTCAAGAAGTGTGCCACTTCTATAACAACACCCCTCTATGGCAGTCACCTCACCCAGCTCTCCAGAGCTCAGGCACAGACCCAAGTATTGAGGATGTCTGTAGGTGCCCTGCCATTGCTGACAGTCAGACCTACTTTGCCAATGCTAATGCCAGCCCTATAAAGGTATTTTACTTTTTTTTTATTTTATTTTTTCTTCTTTGAATACTATATCCCTTGAAAGTTACTCAGGATTGGATTCCAGAGCTTAAAGGCCCCTTGAAAGAAAAAAATCCAGGGTCACTTTCCTAGACTACAATGGTGGATTTCTCTCTGCCCAGCACTGTGCAGTATTTATTTAATCTTCTTGCTTTCTTGCACTTTGCTCTAAAATAACAAGAGTTCCTTGATTGGCAAGAGCACGGATCAGCCCAGTAATAATCTGCTTACACGCTTCACCGATGAAAGAGAGCTGGGCTACAGCGGGCTTGTGCTGCGTGTCATTACCATACCTATTGAGGATTAGGACTGTTATAGCAGTGATCAAGGTCATGGAAAGGATTTTGGCCTGACCAGGGTTTTCCTGCTGACACACTATCTGCGGCAGCCATTTCCCTAGTCAGGTTAATGAAACCCCCTTTCATTTGTGTTTCCTCCTTTAAGATGACAACTGCTATTAAAAAAGATAACCTCCCTGACATCAGCCATCATCTCTCACTGTGGTTTTTCATCCTGGAATCTGTTAATTGAAATGAGAGAGTCACAAGAGCAACATTCTACATAGTTTAGTTCCTAATCATGTGAAGCCTACATCCTAGTGAGGAATTTATGTATGACACTAATTATGACTGACATTGCCTGTTAGGGTAGGAGATAAAAATCACATCACAATGTAGCTGGAATGGTCTTAGAACCTCTCTACAGCTGGCTTTATGTTTCTACACAAATAGCTTGACCTTTAGAAAAGAGAAAGGGGAGGAAAAGCAGGAGATGTTTCAAGCTTTAAATGATTCCCATTTGTAACTCTATGAATGGCACATTTGGTCCAATTTCCAGCCTCTGGCATTTCTAAACTGTCATGTTACAAACAGGCAGCGGGCTATAAACTCTCCCCCCCTCCCAGAGGGAAGGAAAGCAATCAAGTAGGTACCCCAGCCAGCAAGTCCGAGATGCTGCCGTGTCAGAAACGCGGCTCCTGCAGGCGGTGCAGCAGCAGTTCCACGGGTTACAGCATCCCCATAAATACATTGCACTGCTCCCTTGTTACTGTCATTAGATTGGTGATACCTCTGGAGCGTGATTCTAGAGAGGGTATAAAAGTGACAGAGAATTGGTACCCAGTTCCTTTTACCCGCACTGCATTGCTCTTAATTCACACGGGTGCTGGAGAAGGCAGCTCCAGGACTAGTATTTATTCCTGTCACTGTCAAATGCAGTAAAAGGGACTGGGGACTTTTAAAAAAAGGGAGAAAATCAATGTGGAAAGAAAAGGGAGGCTTTGACTGAAAGCCATATGAAGAATTTGTCACCCGGCAAGTCTCACCTGTTGCTGGCATCATTAGGAGACAGCTATTGCTACTCCAAATCATATGCTGAATTGAAGGGGTAGTCACTGGTGACAGCCAGCCACCTTACAATGTAAACAAGTAGCACAAGTGGGGGGTTTGTTAGATATTAGTTACTGTTTAGGCCCCAGATCTGTTGGTTTGCTACAGGTTTTAATTTACTCCTGTTCCACTCATCGCTTCTCCCTGATCCAAGAAGTATTGAACATTGACCTACAAGTGGGTTCAGGCAGAATAAAGACATCTGAGTTGGGCAGTGGGAGGAGAAGAAATTCAGCCCGGGCCGTTATATCATCTCCTAAAACCAGGAGACTGTCAAGTGGTGTTACCGCACAAGACGTTAAATAGGGAAGGGCAAGGGTGATCAACATCAGGAAACAAATGAAGATGTCTTACTTCAGGCAGGTGCTCTACAGCCCCTTCAGCTTGTTTCTGTGTTTTTCTATAACTTTCAACTCAAATACATTGCTTGCTTTGTTTGCATAATCTTAGCTTGACTGGTTTCCGTGTGCTAGAACCAGTTGAGGGAACAATTTAAATATATTGAGTAAATCACATAAATTGCATGCCTGAAATGCTATTGAAGCAAAAATGTGTCATGGATTTGCTAAATTGAGGCTCTCATCAAGCTCAAGGGAAAAATGTTATTCTCATGGGTTTTGCCATACTGATTTTAAGAAGAGCAGGTTAGGAAATGACATATTCAGACTTCAGCATCTCATTGTGATGACTTAGACAGTAGCTTTGATACAGTTCGCATCCTTGCTCCCCTTTGTAACCTCACAGCACACACAAGCTACAGCAGTGACCTTATCATTAACTTTGGGACTGGAAGAGATACAAGACTGTCATCGCACCCAGCAACGAGGACAACGCATGCTGCATGAAAGTACCTTCTCAATCCAGCCATTAAACCTTTCTGCAGACAAAAAAAAAAAAAAACAACAACAAAAAAAAAAAAAAAAAAAAAAAAAAAACAAAACAAAACAAAACAAAACAAATATACCCTTCAGAGGGTGCAAAAGAATAAGCCTTTGGAAGGACAGCTGTGTTGAAGATTAGTTTAGTGATGCTAGACAGGTATACAAGTGTTGATAAGATGATTTGCTTTTTGACATGTTCACATTCATCACTGCTTCTAGCAGCATCCACCGTTCTCAACACAACTGTGGAATCTCCTCTTATCACCCATGTCTTCACACTAGGCATAAGCAGGATCTGAACTCAGTCTCAAATTCACAACAAACTACTTACAGGCAGAGTGAAAAATAGAAAGTTCTGCATATTCACAATTTTGTTAGACAACTTCACAAATATTTTTCAGTTATTTAACATATACAGGACTGATAGGACTGTGCATTAAAACTGTAGTTCCTCTCTCTACCTGTGGACATGGTCTGTAATCTTTGAAGTGCAAGCTGTGTGAATATATGCTTTCATTGGAATGCTGAACGTGAAATCTGAGGAACTGACAACAGCAGGAGTTTACATTCCTGTGTATAACCTAGCTATGGTATGCTCCATGTGTCCCATGTGTCTGTAATCAGTGCTAAGATTTCATGGCAAAGCAAATGAGTTCACTGACAGATTTGGAATCAGCCAGAACTACAGAGAAGGGGGGGATTCTGCCTCAAAAGCCATCGTGAGCGCAGGAGTGTCAACAGGAGGAAATATACTCCAGTTTTGCCAGTTCAATTAGCAGATGAGTGATGGGAAAAGTAGGTTAAGTGTGGTGGAGGGGGAGTACCCACACATGCCAAGGTGTTTTGCTACACCTCTGGCAGCAGCTCATATTGTTATCTCTAGTTCTGTAAGGCAAAACCACAATCTCTCTGCTGTCTTGTTTGCAGAACAGGTGGCAAACAGTCACCTCCAAGGGAGCAGTATGAAACTTCTATCCATAGATGTTGCTCTGAGGGGAAAGAAGTTATTAAATCAACGGTCAGAGAGGCAAGAACTTAGCTTTATGGTGTTGGTTTAGTGACTTCCCTGGGAAACAGGACACTCATTTACACCCCTAAAAGTAATTAGGAACTTTCCGCAGAAGTTATTACAATAGCTTCGAAATATTTTTCATGGGGAGAACTGGCAGCATTACCTCTGCATCACTTTTACTAATTGAGAACCCCAGAGGAAGAAAATGTAGTCTCCCTCCCCGGGCTGTCTGCATGCCAGCCCGCAGCACAGCACTGCTCCCAGCTCGCACAGGCTCCTGGAGCACAGCGTGGCACATCCTCACTGCTGAGCAAGCGTATGTGGCTCCAGGACTGAGGGGCTCCTACAAGATGCCCAGCCGGAGATCTTGAAGCGTGTAACGCAAGGCTGCCAGTACGGTTTCTAGGTCTCCCAACCATAATCTGAGAGCCTGGAGTAAAATTTCAGTGGGAAAGCGGTGCAGAATCTGAATGAAACATGGCATAGTACAGTGTCGTGGTTTAGGCCTGGTTGGCAGCCAACCACAATGCAGCAGCTCTCTCTCCCTTCCCCTCCGGCAATGAGAAGGGACAGGGAGCCAGGCTTGGGGTTCGAGATAGGACTGGGATGGGGAAAAATCCCCCTTTATGATCATGAGCAAAAGGCAGACTCATTAGGGGAAGAAAAAAAGAACATACATTTATTACAGACACTAACAACATATAACAGAGTAAGACAGTGAGAAGCATTGCCACATCTTGAGAACACCTTCCCCCCACCCCTCCCTTCTTCCCGGGTTCAGCTCTGCTCCCGATATCTCTACCTCCTCCCCCAGTGACACAGGGGCAGGGAATGGGGGGTGAAGTCAGCGCTGCCACTTCCTTCATCTTCGGTGAGGGGAGTGTCTGGAACTTGTTCCTCCTGCTCCATCGTGGTCCCCCTCTCACAGCAGACAGTCCTCCACAAACTTTCTCCGACATGAGTCCCTCCCATGGGCCGCAGCGTTCCCCACACTGCTCCATCATGGGTCACTAACTTCCTCCGACTGGATTCCCTCCCACAGCTGCAGCCCTTCCCAAGCTGCTCCGGCGTGGGACTCCCCCGCATGCTGCAATCCTCCCAGTGCTGAATTACAGCAGCGGGGCTGCCTTTTCCCATGAGACCCCGGCCTTCTTTGGGCACAGAACCTTGATCAGCTGAGCAGGAGCCACAGGCTGTAAATCAATGTCTGCTCCACCGTAGATCTTCACGGGTGGCGGGGGGGGCCGCCCTGCCGTCTCCCCACAGGATACAGGGGGGTCTCTGCTCCGGCACACCTCCCCCCTCCTTTCTCCCTCCGTTCCTCCACTGACCTTGGTGTTCACGCAGCTGCAGCAACTCCTCCTCACCAGTCCCACTGCCCGTCACCACGTCCCTTCTTAAATACGTTCTCGCAGAGGCGCAGCTGATTGGCTCAATTTCCCAAACAGAAGTGGGGCTGGCTTGGAGCTGGGGGAGCTTCAAGAAGCTTCTCACAGGGGGCCGCCCCAATAGCCCCCTCCCCTGCCACCAAAAAACTCCACCACTCACTCAACCCAGGACATTCATCCTGGGTGCTGTGTCAGCACTCACTTCCCATTCTGCGTAAGGAAAGTAGCTTCCATTGCCACCAGCAAGCCAGGCTCAGCGGGGAGAAGCTACAGCAATGATCTGTCAGGTGGCAGCTAGTGACTGAAGTCAGTATTCCCACAGGAGCCGGAGACCTTGATGGCTGCATATGGTACATTGTGGCTGCAGACACCCGACTCCCATCAGTGAGCCCGGCCAGCCCAGGCCGTGTCTGGTTATACAAAGAGCTTGTATTCCTTGCCAGATGCAGATGAAATGCCTGCAACATACCCCCCACCCAAACGGGCACCTCCAACACGCTCCCCAGACAGAGACCAGCTGCTAGGTACAAACGTGACTGCTGGCCCCAAGCGCAACCCCCCAGCTGCCACGGACAACAGGGATGATGAGCGGACAAGTCCCTGCAAGGCGCCTCTCCTGTAAGCATCCCACCTTTCCCCAGCACCACACCACGCTCAAGGCAGCGGCAATACAGAGACTAAAGTCAGGCTTACTTTCTTTCCTGACCTTTGACATGCAAAATCTGCTCCCTGTTCCTCCGAGGCCGCTGGAAGCTTCCAGGAATCATCAATTCCTGACGCAGATCTTGCTAGAAAGTCCTGGACAAACATAGGGTCATATCTAGAGACTCACAAGCTACTTCCAGTAAAATACCGAGTGGAAACATTTACAAGTTAGGAGGACTGTTTCAAAGGCTGGGAGGAACAAGGGTTTTTGCGCACAAATCGGCATTAAAACGGCTTATCAGTTGAAATACTGTAAGTGTGCTTATTTAAAACATATATTAAAATGCATAAGAAAGCAGCATTTAAAAAAAATAATCATCATCAAGAACAGTTGAAGCATTTGCTCACTACAGAAAAGGCAGGCAAAAGAAGAAGATGGCTGAAATCAGTTACTAAACAAAAATCCAGAAAAAAACTATATGAAATTGGAGGCACCTTTTTATAGTTCCCATCAGCATAAAACCTATGGTTCTTTAAGACAAAGGGTCATCTTTCTTTGATTGATTTACCCTCAAAGTACCCTTTGGCTGCTCAGTTTTAGCTAAGGCAATTAGACTTTCTGAATTCATTCTTCTTTCCCCATTGTGAAGGAACTTTAAACCCCTTAGAATCCTGCTAAAGACTTTTATATGAGAAAGGCAGTCTCATAAGTCTGCTTGAACTTAGGCCCAGCTGAGAGTTTAAATTCAATAAAGAATTATTTGGAATTTGTACTAAAGAGAAGAGGAAGCAAGGCTCTCAGAGAAAATAAGTTCAGAAGTCCACACTTCAAGACAATCAGGAGTAGTATACCTGTGCCTGGGTAAAAACAGTCTCTAGGAGACTGATTTTAAAAAAACCTTCATCCCTAAACAAAGGGGGAGACACATACAAACAGATAGTATAATTGTTTAAAAGAAGGTTTAGAGTGAAGTATTCCTGGTACCTCTACCAAAAAGCAAAAGTGAAGGAGTAATTCCGGAGCCGTTCTGATGGTGAAGGAGGAAGTGGAGGGAACAGAGGGAACGCTCACCACACAGGTGACAGTCAGCAGGTATCCAGCTGTTTGGCTAAAGCATCACAGTGTGTCAGAAGCACAGCTGGGATGCTCCGTGTCGTAGTGTCTCTTTTGGCCTTTTACTTCAGATTTTCCTCACAACCGGTATGAAGGAGAGGGGGTTTTCCCTCTCCAGTGGTCCTGGCAGGCTTTAAACCATCTGACTGGTATCAGCTATCTCCACAAAAGAAAACACAAGTATCCAAGACTCTGAAAATGCACTCCTCTGGAAGTATGCCCCTCTCAACACATTGTTAGCCTCATCAAAAGTCTCTTCTGTAGGAAAAGTCACACATACTAGAATTTAGGCCTTGCTCGGGCCAAAAGGCTTGTATGCGTAGCAGTTCATGCTAACATATTGGGATGTGTTGGAAACAATACCCACAGCAGGTGGCAGAAAAATACATCCTTGAAAATGACAGAAGACACTAATTACTTTCAGTTTAAAGCTGAAAATACACACATTTGCATGGTGTTAGACATTACTAGTCAACTCCTCCGTGTCATTAGTCCTTCCACTGACTTCAAAGCAGAACAGATTTCTTTCATGGGGAAGCATACTTTCATTAGTGCCATAGTGACAGGAACCAACCCCTCCTTCTCCCTCCCATCCTGCCATTCCTATTCCCCACTGAACAGGAAACTAAATCTCAAATCAGCTTTCCATTTTTCTTGCACAAGTGCTGAAGAAAGGCCTCAAAGAATAGCTGTTTAGGAAACAGCGGGAGAGAGCAGCCTTTGAAAACATGGGAGAACCCTACTGTGAGCATCTTTCTCGATGGCTGTATTTACAATAAGGAAATTAAAATAATCCTGCAAAATAAAATAATCATTTTCAGTACCTCACCTCTTGGTCACACGTGGAACTTAAATAACCGGATGTATGCTACAGTATAATTAACAACTGTATTATTACACTGCTACACAACTTCTACATGTAGCTTAGAGACTAAATTCAAGGATCGTCTTCCCTACAGCATTCAAAACCTGGTGGCCCCAAAAGCAAATTTTGAGCAAAACAGTAATTTGGTATCTGCATGCATTCATATACAAGTCCACTTAAAGTGATTTTACTAAGCTTGACAGACAGAAAGATTGGCTCCTGGATCGGATTTCCTTCTTTCTTCTCACTTCAGCCCATTAGGAATTCCATTTTTCTTCTCAGCCTATAGGGGGGAGGGGGAAAGAGAAACATAAAAGCAACAGTCTCATACTTCTTCAAAAACATTCAGAAGAATGGGGGCTCGGATGCAGAAAAACAGTTATAGCTTGTCAAAGCTGTCCAAAGCAACAACAAAAAAAATTCTTCCCTATCTGGACATGCAAATACTAAGTTTAACAATTGAAGCAACTTCCTGGTAGTTTTGGCCTGAGCTGGCAAATACTAGAAGCCAATATTTCTCTTATTTAAATTTCATCTTTTAGAGGCAGGCTAGTTCACTTCCAGTGTCACCACCTCTGCTTCTACAAAATGCAGAATATTATTTTAACTAAAAAGCTTACTGGATTGAAATTACACCCAATGTCATTTCGTAAGCAAACAAGAGAAACAGGGACTGGAGACAGCATGGAAAGGAAAAAGGTTGCATTTGCAGCAGACAGACAACATAACCTGGGTCGTACACGCCCTTTAGGTTTGATAGGAGTTTCTTCTGGAGCTGTATTTGGATGTATTTCAGGCCTGAAATTACAGCTTTAGCTATTTACTTCATATAGCTATAACATACTCTAAGAAGGTAATTAAATATTAATGAATAGAAAAGACTATTCCAGCACTCAGGCTCCCTCTCTTAACTTTTACAGCAAGGCTTTTTAGGCAGATTTCTATAGAACTTAGCCAATCAGTACCTCAGACTGGTAAATAAATTTGATACAGAAAGAACCACTGCTAGGGAAATGCTAGGCAGAAAGTAGTTTGACAGAAAATGTGTTTGTAGATTAGATCAGAAACAAGGGGACATGTGGCGATCTGGAAGAATCAGTATTTGGGCTTGAGGCAGTCTAGTTCAGACCATATATTTACTTGTGCTTTTGCTTGGACCCAAGATAAAACATTACATATCAAGTTTGGAAAAATTCACTTAGCTTTTAATAATATCTCTCATTTTCCTCATTAATTTATTGAGATGCAGGCACCTATACATATATTGCACCCTATCTGCCACTTAAATTTTACTCACAGATAGATCAGTTAAAGGTTTACCATCTATTTTTTTTTTTTGCTGACAAATGCATCAATAGAGTAATTGCACATAGACAGGAGTATACTGGCCTTATTTATTTCACTTTCCTGAATACCATAAGTTATCATCGTGTAACTGTGGCCACAGTGAGGGATAAATGGGGGAACATTACAGTTTAAAGGCTCACTGCTTTAAGTACAATACTACTTTTCTTCAGAGTAGGAAAAGATTTAGATTTCCAATCTTTATCAGCTAGCAGTATGAACTACACGAGGGAGTATTTCTATCATTTACGAACATTTCTAAGTATTAGGCCAAGGAAGTATTATGACTACTTTTATTTGGCTCTTGAAAGACTTGTTGTTTTAGTAACAGAACAGGTATTAATACATGAATGATCCTTCTTTAATACGCATCACAATGTAGCCTGCTATTAAAACTTTAGTTCTGCTTTCTCCCCCCTCCCCATCTTAAAAAGAAAAGGAAGAGAAAAGAAAACCTATAATGGTGTTTGTCTCACTGAGGAAAGTATAATAAAGTTAGATTCTCCTTTATATAGAGAGATTTTAGATAGGGCTAGAAGTGCTCCAGGCCAGCTCTAACAGAAATGGTAAACACTATTTCAGAGTTCGTATGAAGAGAAAAAGCAGAATTTTATGGTCTTAAAAAATTACGCAAAAGACTGGGGACATAAAAGACTGAACTGAACGCTGAAGGAGTAACTCCTCTGTTTAGTGCCAGACCATCAGATAATTTTGACTGTTTGCAGTTATGTTCTTAAAGGTTGTGAGGTGGGTTTTTTAGCAAGTTCACCTTTGTGCTGTCTTATTCCTGTTTTTTCTAGTCCCATAAAAACTACAAAATTGTTCATAAGTGCTGTGAAGCAGGAATATATAGTAGACATTCAAGTTCCCGCAGCTGCCTTGAGTATCTAACTCATCTCAATAGCTGACAGCATTTATGTAGAAGGAGCCATGTGGGAGAGTTTTCCCCATCTCCATTTACTTTGGGCAGTGCTTTACGAGAACAGTGTTCGGGAAAACAGCTCATCCTCTGCAGGTGGCTACTCCAGGGTAGAAAATGCAGCAGCACAAACTGAACAGCAGCAGATGAGGAAATAAGGGGCAGCAAATACACGTTTTCATGGGTTATCTTTTGCTACCTCTGTTCTTCTTGGAGTAGGGCAAACATCTCTTACTTTTACAGCTACCTGACTTGACAGATCTTTGTGCAAATTTAACCATAGATTTCAAGTTAATTCATACCACTCCATATTCATAATTCATAAGTAATTATAATAAAGATATTAATCACAATATACATATTAATGTTATATATTACAATATTTCATACTATAATTCATACCATAACCACAGATGTGATATTAATTTCATATTAATTCAAATCTGAATATTTATACCTGGGATTTTAAATTTAAAAATACTGTTCCGAGAACGCAGATACTCAGCATACGTTTAGGTACTCAACTCCTACTGAATTGAGTGGTGTGAGATTTAAGCATTTTCATATTTCAGGGACTCTTGACAACATTCATCACCCAATTAATCTCTACAGACTTCAGGGAGGGCAGATTTAAAGGAAGCACATACTCAGGAGGCCTGTCTGTAGGAGATACAGTTTCCATAAGCATCAGGCATGGAGGAAGATTTGTTAGGCTGGATAATGATCATACTATATATAAAATATCACATAATTAGCTGCCCAGAATTCATAAGCTAAAAAGTGACTCTTTTCTTCTGACAGCATGCCGTATTTCACAGCTGTTTAAAGTTGCTAGATAACTCCATTCTCCATATTACGGGTTTGTTACCCTCGATTAGCTGCCAGGGACCTGGCACACAAGAATTCTCTCCTTTGCATGCCTCAGTGACCTACCGATGAGCTACTTCTGCAACTGTTACGGAGGCACTTACGTTCATACACACCTCCTTCCGACAGAGCAGAGCACAAATGGAAGAAAAAGGTGGAACCTGTGTGGGACACAGGAGCAGCAGCTTGCTCCGCCAAGGTATGCCAGTTCCCCAGGCCAAGCAGTCCCAAGATCAGTTGTAAGCACAAAAGTAACAAGTATACACGCTTGCAGCCAGAGAAAAGCTCATTTCCCAGAATTGCCCCAACTGCATAGCACATGCATTTCCACAGGAGGGGGATTTTCAAAACAGTCGTGTCCACAGTGAGACTTAATTCCCTTTGCACACAGAACAGCTTCAAGACCCCGAGAGGGGAACATACAAGAAATCTAATTTTTAGTCACGCAGATCAGCAGTTCTTCACAGCAGGAGTGGAGTGGCATTTCACAGCTTTCAGGTCAGACAGTGAAGCAAGACCTCTTTCGCCTGAATTCACCACAGGATTCAGAACCCAAACATGTTTGGTGTTCGCTAGTAGCCGACCATTGGCCATCGTAGCAGCATTGATACCTGGGGGCCTTCTATACCATCTGAGGATCCAGCACCAAGAACTGCAGAAGAGGCAGCCCACTGAAAGCAGAATCTCATATACCTGGGAGGCAACGTTGGATTCTGTACCTTGACCGTAGCCCCAGTCCAGGAGGTACCTCAAAAAAGGGCACCACTTGTTCCAGTGGTAAGAGACAGGGAAAACGGAAAAATCTGTGCAGAATGAGTGCCCAAATTCTTTTGGGGAAAAAAGGAGGTGGGGGGAACAACGGCTTCCACAATATAGCCTTGTGCAGTGAACTAGAAGGGAAAGGCAACTGAGGCCAAGTTCTTTGCCTCAGAAGAGGGAGTTTCAACCCTGTATAGGTGCCTTTGTTACCTAGCCACGAGCAGCACTCCTTACACCAGCCTGAACACCTAAGACCTGTGCTGCAATTCTTATTACTCAGAGTGCCCTAAGCAAGGAAGTAAATTATAATTTTCACTCAAATGCACAAAATGCACACGATATATTCCAAGCCATGTTTTCCCATAAATATCCCATTTCCTGCAAATTAGTGCTCTTTCCTGTTAGTTGGAAGCTTCAAATTCTTTCTGGCAGAGGAGAAAATTTAATATAGAACTTTCCATATTCTAGGTCAGTGATACAACTGCTGGTTTCCAGTTTAGGATCAGGCCCACCGAAGCACTTTGTATTAAATGACTTCACCCATGTGCTACTTTCATTCTGCTTCTGCAGCTCCCCTCAAACCTGGAAGCTCCTAAGCAAATGCTGCTAATTTTATTTGTGTTACACAACGAACAAGTCTGATTCAATACCAGAACTCCTCTAGCAGAAGACAGCAGAGCAAGAGAGAAGCTTTACCCCCAAGACAGGCACATTATACTGCTATCTCCATCACACAGACTGAGCGGCAGAGGGGGGGGACGAGGCAAGCTGCCAGAAAACATCTGCGATAGCGTAAGGAGCCAGAGACGCCTCGAACACCGTTCAGAGCTGCAGACCTCTTTAGCCTTATAACTAAAAAGACAGGGAAGGCTTTACCTCTGTGAGCCTGCAAGGCAAGGCTGCTTCTCAGGTTTTATCAGCTTTGTGAGTAGTTTTGTTCGTCTGCCTAGTGACATTTTCCACTGCTGCTGCTTGCGAGGGTCTCACACGGCAACAAGGGAGAAAAGGTTGCTGTTTACAAAGGCAGGAAATATGAATAACCAGAAGATCTGACAGGCAGGCAGAGCATCCTAAACCACTTCAACTCATCCCTTAATCAACTGAATTGCTTTCTAGCTGATTGGGGCCCTTAGGCGTTCAAATCCCTGCATGCAAACCAAGTATTAAACTACCTTTTGGTCTGCATTTGTAACTGTAGGATTCAAGGTCAATTCCAAGTATGAAATCTTCACATAAATCCTCAAGATGATGGTAAAAAAAGGCTGGGAAGAAAATTAACCTCAGATGAAAGCTAGTAATAGTCTTGACTTCTGACTCCTGATGCTCTTCACAGTGAAAGAGGGCTATTATTGCCTCCCATCTCCTTAAAACAGGAAATCCCAGGCAAAAGTGAAAAAAGAAGAAATTTATTTTTCTGAGGCTACACTGCCACCTATTGTCACTGCTCTGCTTTGCTCACTTTTTAATTAAGACTCATTCTACAGCCCCTCAAATGCCTGGTCAAAACAAGTACTGTCCCCTTCAAAACTGATTGAATTAACCTCCAGCTCAACTTCTGCTGAAGATATAGCCCCCAGAGACAATTCAGAACTTAATTACTGGCCTTTGACTACAACAGAGAAAACAGATTTAAGAGAGGAAGCTTATCTCCCAGTCCATATTCAGTAACTTTCCTCCTCTTTTTGAGTTAGTTAGTCTTGTTTTTTTCCATTTCTAGTTTGCACAGTGAACAAAAACAGTTTCCTCTTATGGTCAAACTCCAACAGTTTTTCTAATTTCCTTGTACATATTCACACACACATTTTTATGCTCACATCATAAGTACTAGGGGTAGGCCCAGAAAGTACCTGAGGGCACTGCATGGCTCCATATGTAGCCCCCCTCAGTAAAACTGTGCGTCACAGCTACTCCCATAGACTGACCTCATTAGCAAAGTTGCCAAGGCGGCTAACGCAGCCAAAACCTAGCTCCCCAGACAGACCTTTAGGTCTGCCCCCCCTGAAGCCTTTTCCTGAAAAAGGCGCAAAATCATCTAGCAGGTAGGTGATAGGAGATCAAGAATAATTTCTCAGACTTTCAGCTGACAGCACAGTCTCCAGGTTGTCTGACAACCCCTGAAATGGCTGTTTCTTCATCAGTGCTGGGCTACTGCAGAAGGAGCCGGCCAGCACCACCTGCCACTATGCTTCCAAGCACAGGTGATCATGTTCTCAATATATGAATGCCTTTGCACTTTGGGGATGCTCTCTCTTTTGCCATCCTGGGGTGGGGTGTGTGTGTGTGTGTGGGGGGGGTGGAATCGGTGCTGAAGACTGCTCAAGGTGTTGAGATAGTGTTGAAATCAACATACTTGTGCACATGTTCATATATCATGATGAAAACAAAAGTTAGGACCTTTAAGCACCTTACTCTGAGATATAATGGGAAATAACATGGCTGTCACTAAAGGCTATTAGTACGGCCACAAGTGAATGAGTGGCACAACTGCCAAAGGCATATTTCTGCTACGCAAACTCTTGTCTGTTATCTTAAATTTATACAAGTAGTTCCAAGTTAAAGTGAATATATTAGTATTGCCATGTGTAAGCACTGAATAGGCAAAAAAAGAGTGAAGGATCAGGTACTTAAGTCCTGGAACTGCTTCTTGCTTTCTTCAGTTACTTTTGGTGCCTGGGTTATTGTACAAATAATGGTGCTTAGAGATGGTCAAAGAAGTCGCAAAATAAGTTTAGATACAAATGTAAACATTTCCATATTAAAAGTCAGTGTAACATGACTGCTGCAAGAACTAAAAGAACCAAATAGCACATTGCATCATCAAGCTAGACTTTTCCGTTTCAAAGGTAAATTATTCCTCACTCTAGTAGTAGAAAACTTGCAGAATAATTTTTACCTTTGCAACATTTTACATATAGAAAAATCTCTCCAATACAAGAATGAATAACTTCAGCCTTTGATATCAAAGAAGCTGAACTGAAAGAATATGCATATTTTGAAGGGAAAAGAAAACGTACTCAATTTTCTTTTCAAAATTGTGGAGACTTTAAATGTTCTCTGGAGATCAAGGTGCTAGGTTTAGCACCAGAAATTGTGCAAGAGCAGCAAAAGAAGGCAGAACAGTTACTTTTTAAGTGGTTCTGTAGTTCATCACAACTTCCAAGCACCCCTGGGGGAGGAGAGCAGGGATGAGCAGGGCTGTGATCCCTCCCTTGGGCTAGTCCAGAGGGTCCCTGGTGTCATTCTCCAACCTGCTGTGGTCAGAGCTCACCAGGTGCTTGAGATTTATCTAGAGGTGGAAGTCCTGGGTGCTTCTGCCTTCTGTTACACTTCTGGAATGAAGAGGATTTATAAAATTACTTATTTTGCCTGCCTCGTTCTTGGTTGCTTACTAACCAAGGTGATGATTACTCCTCCAGCCGGATCTGGCCCCGTCTTTACCTTGAAGGTGCTGACAGGATTCCCCCCACACCTTCAGGCCGTGTTTGCCCGTGCACACCCCTCGTGACAGTTTGTGTGGCCACAGGATGCATTGCCTACAGGATCTTAGGGGGACGTAAGGGTCTTAAGTGTTATCCTTCCTCTCTCATTAAAAAAAGAAAGCCTGCTTGGTTTATACACTTTAATCCTTTCAGAAGTGTACTAACAATTTCACTCCACAGCAAATTTGCTAGGAGCATTATTACAACAGCAGTTTTGAAGGGTGTGATCATTTCTTGCAAGTTGTTTTTTCGCATGCATTTTAAATAACAAAAAGTTCAGCGCCAAAGGAAGTTCTTGGCAAGAGGGGATCATTCAAGTATGAAAACTCATTTGAAAAATGATTTCTTCAAATCAAGTCTGTTGTATATATTCACCAAAGCTGTTAAATCCTCCAAGTTAACAAGGTAACGTGAACAAACAAATCAGGTGGGAGAGGGGGGCTATACAAACATTTTAACGGACTCAATAGCAAAGTCTAGTGGGGAGCTGTTTCTGCACAACTGGATGTAATGATCTTGTGATGTGAGATCTGGTGAATATTTTCTTCGGGTTTTGTGGACCTGTCAGTGGCCTTAGCGGTACTCTAAAGAAGAAACCACCAGGTATGTACACAGAGCTGCCCTGTGCTGCATATTCATTGCCAGGGCAAAATCATCTGCCTCCGTGTCTCCGCTTTTCCTGGATGCCTTTACTGGGAAGAGATGTTGCAATTCAGAGCACTTTTGTGGCAGATCCCGGGCTGAATCTCTGTGGTTTTAAGCAACGTTTACCTCATGGAAAAAAGCATTTGACACCTGTAGAATGCGCCGTATAGTTGAATAATAAAGTCTCTATAAACATGAGCCACTTGGGGAGTTTTTCTTTATTATAATCGCTGCTGTTTATTTCTCCCTGCAATTCCTAAACTCTTGCCCTTCTACATGGCTGAGCTACTGGTGATACCGATCAAATGCACAGCCCTGGCAAATAAACAGGAGCCTTTAGGGCTGGCAGGGCACAGGGCTGTGACCATGCCAGGAAGCTGACCAGAGCCAATAACCAGAATACCAAGAGAAGACCTATTTCCATTGTATTTTTCTCTTAACCTCTCTTCGGTGATTGAATTGTCCCTTTTTGTATTGGCTGTTCAGGACTTGTTACAATTCCCTCCCGCACCTTACAACCTACATTTTCTAATCACTCTTTCTATTTACCTTTGTTTTTCGAGCTTTTCCTACCGCATGAGATCAAATTCCCCTGCTGCCCTCCGATTGAGTGTGGAAGTCCAACAAGCCATGTAAGTATATACTTATATACCCAAGTAAAGCCATTAACTTCTAACAGGCTAATATTTAGCACAGTCTCGTATCATTTACTAAGCAGGGGCTAATTTTTATGGAACACTGACCCCCAGGATCTCATTTCATAATCTGCTTTCCATCCCACCAGGATGATGGGGAGCTGGCAATAGTACATACGCGTAATCTCTGCTACAGGTGATTGACATTCACTGCTTGCTATTGCCTTTATCTCAGACTAAGGTGTTTTGATCTCATAACTCAGGTAAGCCTGTGAAAAACTGAGTGAAAATAAATTTCATCTGATTAATCATATTGTCACAAACACCTCTAAACACAGATCCTGGAAGCTAATGCTATTAAAATATCTATAAATGCCCTCTTGTGGAGATTCTAATATTAGATTTTCTTATTTTAGGACTCAGCCCGAACTGAGCTGTTCTCAGAGGGATGCTTTTTTTTTTTTTTTTTTTTTTCTAGAGACCCAGTCAATAAACTTCCTTGCAGCAGCAATGCCTGGCTCCATCTCACACGCACTTGGGAACAGCCTTTGCCTCAGATAATGTAAGAGTCGGGGATACTGCTGAGGATGAGTTGTAGGTTTGGGAAGGCTAAGTGGCATAAAGGCCAGCTGTTCCCCATCTGCGGTGCATGGGCCTAAGCGGCTTAAGCTCCACAAGCCTGCCTGGCCAGTCCTTAGTGCACCTTCTGAAAAATAAACGGGAGAGCCTGACGGGTTGCTAGCCTGCCTCAGACTCACTGCCTTTCCACGCAGTAAATGGGAATTGAAGTCAAGTGTACAAATCATACCATAGTCAGGCATGACTGAAGTCTCCTTAGCACAAATTTAGGTTTTTCTCTGTAAGGTCCCACAGAGGTAAAAGTGATTTATTGAGTTTTCAGTGAACGTTATGTCATACAGTCACCTCTATAAATGTCCCTCAAAAGCTTAAGGAGGCATTTCACAAATCCCGATTCGGACAGGGCACTTTGGAGGCCACCAGCTGTACCCACTTCCTACTGGCTTCATGATGCAGGGTCCCCCATGGTGGCCCCAGCACCCCAGCACAGGAGCCACCAGCCCAGCAGAGACGGAGACAGCAGCTCCTCCCAGCATACCTGCCCCTTGCCCTGGGCTTCTCCACCATCAAAAAAGGGCTCTGGAAATCTACCACCAAAAAAGGGCTTCCTTCCAGTCTCCTCAAGTATTTTCCTACCAGTATTTCCAGTGACAGAGACTCTGCCAACTTGTGCTTGATTCCTGCTACCTTTTCCACCAGCAGTGTAAGAGACTGAGCTATAACACTACTTAGACTCTCAAACTTTGCCGTTACAAGTTCCTTGAATATTACCCAACATAATGCAAGAATGCATATATATACAAAAAGCATTATGCTAAAATAGAAGGTACAAGAAGGAAAAACCAGTAAGTGCTGCAATCTTCCACTGCAAATCTACCTTTACTGAATAATGGAAACTTTTACTATTGAAAACCACTGATAAAGGGTGAGAAATGCAAGTTGATTCACTACTTTGTATTAGCTAATGAGGAAATTACGATTTCAAAGCTTTTTTTTTTTCAGAAAAAGTGACAGAAAATTATTTTCCTACTGTTTTGAGAAATTACTTCACCCCTCCAGGTCCCTCAATGAGAACCTACAAGTCTTCATTACTTCCTTTAACTAACTGAACTTATAAAATGCGTTTCTGTTCTTGATAATAACCATGTTAACTGTGACTGCCTTATTTTGAGTAAATTGTCTACACCTAATAAAGTTAAGACATAGAGGGAATTTTTAGAAACAATCCATATGTCAGAAAATATACTTCCATTTTAATTTTCCATTACAGTTTTCAACTTCTTTTTTGCTCAGTTTTGAAAAGTTCTAAACTAAAAGAACACCCATGTCCCCAGTATCCTCTAGACTTATTCACAACACCTAGCTCCCAAGATGATCTTAATGACTGTGTTTTTCTCAGCTTAGTCTTCTTTTCTAGCCCATAAGCCAGCAAGAATATTATCTTTTTTAGTATTATTTTCTTTAAAATTCCTGCAAAGAGTATTTCAGAAAAAGCAGAAACTTGTACAAAGTATCACTCAGTCTAGTGGATCACAACAAATATTTTTACAAGCTTCCTTGAACCCTGAAGCTGCAATTTGTGTCTGAAATGGAGTACTTCTGAGTACTTTCGTATTATACTCTACTTTCAGCTTTATTTTCCTTTGAGTACAGCAGCAAAGAAGCTGTTTTGCTTAAAAAAAATGAAACTATTATTCCATTCAGCCCTGAAATAGATGCCACTTTGTCCTTGAACCTCAATAATAGAATAACCTTTAAACAACACAACCTTCGGCTTAGGTTGGTAGCAAATAGAATTGCTTAGAGCAATTCCGAAGGCCACTAGAGTTTTTCAGGGTTAGTGTGGTAGTTTCCTTGTAACATCTTGTATAAATCCTTAGTAACACACTGCCAGCATCTGGGAGCCACAGCTGCAGCCCCGTGTACCTACACTACACTAGTGTTCTTCCTTGCTCTTCTAGAGCAGATCCCAGCTGCACATCCACAGCCAGAGATGCAATAGTTTCGAGGCACCACTCTAAAAATGCCAGAGCTGCTACCACCATGTGCCTTTTGCTTCTCCATCGGAGATTCTTCTGAGTTCTTGAAAAATCAGCTTCCATCTGCAGATGATTTTAATGACTGCATGCACACTCTGTTAAAGTGTAAAATATGTTTGAGATGCTTCCAAAATTAATCTGTAAATATTTTAGAGTTTTAAAGCCTGGATCTCTAATAGGCTGTAATTTCCTCAGATTTCAAGTGTATGGAAATATGGGATGATAGTTTGTCCACATGAAGAGACAAACAACTACGAAAAATATTGAAAAGCTCAGATCCTACCTAACTACATAGCAATTAAGGAGTTCCCATCCATTCCAGTAATGAATACTCATAATATGTTTGCAAATATACTTTCTTAATTAATGGTAATCAAAGTGTAAGTTTCTGAGTCTTAAAGGACTCTTAAGGACTCCTTAAAATAAATTTAATTGTAATATCTATTTGAAATTCATGATGCCCTATCACGTCTCTGGATATATCCCACTTAAAAATTCACAAAATATTTTGTTACTAACTGTTGTACTGGCCTTATCAATTAATTTACTCATTTGGATTATTCATTAATTTCTCAGAGATGTTCTAAGGGTAAATAAAAGGCACCTTGATTTTTCTGAAAGGCTCCTCAACTCCACTCCTGTGGACTTGTCCATTATGCTATTTAAATAATAAAATTGCATTCACTTCAGTTATGCCTATGGTTTTACTGTACCTCATTTTCAGCTGCAAACTTGGTGCTGCAGGTGGCACCCTACACCTAGTAAAGAAATCAGTCACCTTCAGTACAGCCAGGCCTTGCTGGTTCCCTTTCTTCCCAGAACAGTAGCTGCATAAATCCGATATTTAATTAATTTAATAACCAGTAATGATGCTTATCTAAAAATTAATATTTTATTACAGCCTTCTCATATGCAGTGCTGCTCGGTGCACTACACTGATCTGAAGGGACACACATGAAATACTGGCCTTGGTATTGTACACCTATTTTCACAAGGTTAAGACAGCTGTATCTTCCGTACTTGGAGTTGAAGCTTTGAGAGCATCTAAATCTTCACAGAAATACCCAGATTTTAAAAATATTTCTCGGTATGTTTGGAGGGCAGGGGCACTAGCAGTTTAAATAAGGAGGCTACTTGGCAGGTCTTGTGGGTAGTTACCCAAGGATGTACCAGCTTCCCAGGACCCTCTTTGCACACTGACTTCCCATGTTTGCTGAGCTCCAGAATGAGCATCTGCTTCCATATATTTTATTTTCTATTTTGTGTCTACTTTAGCTATTGTATTGTAATCACTTCAGTGGAGGCACTCCAATACATATTTGGAAAAAGCCTTACACCAGTGCAACCCCATTCCCCACTGATATTTAGGCATGAAACTAAGCATGAAAAGCTTATCAGTAACAACATGATCAAGAAAGATGATGTTTCCATAACTTTGCTTTTTTGCTATTCTCTGAAAAAAAAAAAAAGCTGATTCATAATCAGCGGACTCCACCTGAGGCTCTAATTTACCATTCTATAGGTTAAATTAAATCTGAGGAAATCAAAATCCAGATAAAAGCAAGAGGATGCATTCTGATAACCTGTTGTTATTCAGAGCACAGAAGGGTTTAAAAAAGTCACATATAAAATAAGCAATAAGTGTATTTATATGGATACAATGCCTCCAGGAAGCACATCAATCAGATGACACAGACTCAGACACCAAGTAAGAACCCTGGATGGGAATTATGAAGTTTATAAGATACACCCAAAGACACAAAGTCCCTTTTCTTTTTCTAAAAGGGGCACATCTCAATGAAAAGCAGCTATACCATTAACAATACATAGCAGCAAATATGTTCAAGGTAAAGGATGTGAAGATTTTTGCAGAATTTAATTTTATATAATGAACAGCTTATCAAGAAGGTAACCTGATCTGAACACAGTAAGAAGCAGGACAATGAGAAATTTATCCTCTCTATTTCAAATAAAGCAGTTTGTTTTTTTGCAGACCGATCTCAAATTAAGTCCTAGGAACAAAGCATCGAGTTACCCTACATACTATTACATATGCCAAGGGTGTAACAGCCAAGTACATCCATGCTTTTGTATCCTATGGGCGATTTTTTGAGAACATCGCCTTTAATCCAGCCTGATAATATGAACCACATGGAAAGCATAACATTAAGACAAAGCCCCTAACATGCTTAAAATTCACATTCTAGTGAGAAATCATTACTAAGAAAATGCAAGGGAGCTGATCACCCTGAATTTACAAACGTAGCAATGGGCTCAAAGGTGGCGGTGAGGGAGAAATCACCCAGGCTACACACATAGTTTAAGCATGACAGCTCTGAAGAGCAGCAACAGATAGCACTCTTCAGTTGAGTTTCAGAAAAAAAAAGAAAAAAAAAAGGAGCCACGTGCACCATTTATCTTTCCCTCATAACCATCATTTTATTCTGGGGAAGCCCAAAACCTTGCCAGTGCCCCAGCTGCCCTGACAGGCACTAACTGCCCCATCATTAAGGGCTGGAGAACGAGGTTTTGTAAGGACCTTCATGGGTCTCCTCTAACTGTAAACACACCTGTCCTCATTACACCAACTCCAAACCTTTTTCTTCTTTGGTGATATTCAAAAGCCATCTGGATGTGTGCTCTGCGTGGCCCTGCTTGAGCAAGGGGGTTTCACAAGCTGATCCCCAGAGATCCTTTTCATCCTCAACTGTTCTGTGATTCTGTGAAACCAGCAGACAGGCACACTGGCTTCTACATTACTTCTTTTTCCTTCACAATAGGAGTGAATGAAATCCTGGAATAAGACCTCTGGCATCACACCAGCTTTCTTCAAGATGGCTAGACTACTCCCTGCAACAGGCAAAATTTTGCCTACAAAAGTAACATTTGTGTACCTATGCCACAGGCTCCAACCTTTGCAAACTTCTGTTTCTACTGCTGAAGGAATCCAACCCCTTTCCACATTCCTATAGCTTGCTTACCCAATTCCACCAGGTTCATGCTCTCCTCATAGATAAAACCAGAATCACCTGTGAGAGACAAGCGTGCACACAATCCCAGGCAGTTGCTACTAAATGTAGACAGGTTCAGCTTTCTAGAAAACACAGCCCAACTTACTCAGCCATCTGCCAAACCAGACTATTGTTTTTTTGACAGGTTTCCTACTGCTGACCACATCAACCCAGTAACCAACAGTTTTGAGCACCCACAGTCCCTGCAAATTCATCTGTTTTCTTCCATAGTTCCATGCAGAAGCCTTATCATTTAAGCCTTTTCTATCCCCAGCTTAACTCATACACCTCAAAACCCTACACAGAGATAGTCAGAGCATTAAATACAACAAATTCTTTACTTAAAATTATTTCAGGAGAAGTTTTGATACCTCAGCAGCTGGTACAGCCACAGAGTTAACGACTACCATTACACCAACAGGAAAAAAACCTATACACTTTCCCAAAACACCTATCAGCAATCCTCCTTCAGACCCCACACTTTTATAAGGAGGGGGACATGCCCAGATGGGAGGGGAGCCTGCAGTCAGGACCCTGAGGGCACGAACAGACTTTGATGGCCCTGCCCACGGGTCCAGGAGCTCTATTCAAGCTCAGGGGTTTCCCTGTATTCCCTTGAGCTGTAGGTACAGTTATTTTTAGTGCTGTTAGTTGGCTTTTCTAAATTACTGCTGTTTCTTCTGAATTTGTCTTGGACTTGTTTTTTTTTAGTGTGTTTTCTAGTGCTTTAGGAGGGTGCTGGTGAAGCATGTGGCTATCCAATTCTCGGCTCCCCAGCTCAAAGAGCTGTGCCTTGTTGGTGAGACTCTTGTGTTGTGGTCATACTTGGCTCCCAGGTTGTTCTTCCTTGTAGAGTAGTCTTGTTTTTCTCATTACTTGATGAATCCCATTGTCTTTATGTATGCTGTCATCCCTTTCTTTATCTATTATCCGATTTATGTGTAGCGTGGGGAGTACAGGGGCTTTCTGAGAAGGCTTTTCACATTTACAGGTAAGGTAATGGAATGAGTGCGGGAAGCTGGTACCACAGGTGGGGTTTTCCTGTGTGAGTTACTCCGTCGTAGGTCAGTGGGGCTGCAAGGCAAGTTTTCTGGTAGTCTCTGCTCCTCAACCCACTAGATTGTGTCCTCTGAGCGTGCGGCTCGCGTGGTCAGCTCCCACCCTACCAGCGCTAGGCGGGATGTGCCCCCCAGCTGTGGCTGCCATCGGGATTCTTGCTGCCCTGTGCTCAGAGGGGGCTTGCAGAAAGGCCTGTTCCCCCGATAACTGCACAATGCCAATTCCTCCTTCTCTTCCCTATGACTCCGTGATTTACGTGTCTGCGGCAGTGCCAAAGGCCAAACATCTGCCGCTGCTTTTTCGCATAACATAAGGAAACTGAGAGGTTTGCCTGTGGAAAGGCAGGGGATAAAATGTTAGGTGCAAACTGCAAATAACATGAGATATCCCACTTGGCTGGCAGTGGAGCCGTGGGAGACTGTGACTAAGAACATAAATGTGCTGTGCGTGGGGTAGGAACTAGCTTATCGTTTGATCATAACACTTATTGCTGGAACATGTCAGTCAAAGAAAATATTATAATATTGTTTTTCGTATTACTTTAATTGGAATAGGTTAAGATGTGACACTGCTTGCTCCCACCCATGAAGAACAAAGATTTAAGAAGACAAAGAGGGGAGACTTAAAAGATGGGAAAAGCGTAAGAATGTAAAAACTGAGCTTACATCAATATTTTAAAGTATGGAAAAAGGTAATAAAGCAAATACTAGTTTTCTTCATTACATTCCTGGTGGTTTATGACTGTTAAGCTTCAGCTAATTAACATACCTAAGCCAAGATGTAATGTAAATACATTGTTAGTATCTTAAGGAGCACATAGAAATTACAAACAAGAAGGTTGCTAACATTTGTGTAACTAAGTTTATTTTACCCAAAACATGTACATGTTTATTATAACCTTATACCCTGAGACCAGTGAATTCTCACATATCTACCAGCCAGCTCTGTGTGACATGAAAGAATTAATTTTCTGGCAGTGGTGACCTGGAACACCAAATTTATTAGGTAATGTCAGTGCCAGCATTTTTAGTACCCTTTACCCCACAGTAATTAATTGCAATGCTAACTTGACCTAATAGTACAATTGCAAATGCTAGTCTGAATATTCCACACATTTTTTTTTCTTCCAGGACTCAAATGCTTGTGGTTTTTCTTCAGAATGTCCTGGAACAAACATTTGTGGCATGTCTAGACCAGCACTTAGCATTGAATTCGGTTAACTCAAGTTAATTGGTAATCAATTAACTGGAGGTGAAATAGGACCAAAACCTCTACTCTAGGCGTCTTTCAATCCATCAGGCAACACAAAAAGTCCTGCAGCCTGACTCTGCTTGATCCTCATCTTTTCTATTTAAGTTTAAGGTTCATTGAAAAACATTAGCATCTGAAAGTTGATAGCAAAGAAGCTGCACAAATAACAGCCCATCATCCGTCTGTGAGCGCGAAGCGTCTCTGAGGAGGAACTTTCTCCAGCTATAATGATCTCCAGGGTGTAACACCAAAGCTGTGGTGTGACCGGTCTGCAAACGGTCTGAGGAAGTAACGTGGTGGAGATGTACGTGGGGCACGCAGCGGTATGCGGAAGCATCGCGTGGGAGCTTGCTCTCAGTGCTGCCGGTGGTGTCTGGCCTCCTGGCCGGTGGCTGCGCGACACCAAAGCGTCCGGAGCGCTTGGCAGCCGCTGCGGGGGACGTGGCCGACTGTCGGGTGGCTGCTGCCAAGGGCCAGATGGCCATAAACAAGGGTCAAAGATCTCGCTGGAAAGAGCTCACAGGACTCGTGCTGTCGGTGTTTGTTTACTCAAGGCTGGCTGGAAGTGTTCTCCAGAACTCGTGGTCTCTGAGCAAGTCCCCCCAGCAGAGCAGCACAGGGATTACCTCAGCTGCACGGGCTTTTCCTTTGATAACACCACATTCTTCCCTGGCCTTCTGTCCTGTGTTCCTCAACAGGTTCTTCAGTGGTCAGGACAGAAAACCAATAATAGTTTTTTGATTGAGAAGTGATTGTACTTCAGTGGTATTTTTGTTTATGCTTACCAAGTGTGATGAGAATCCAGATCTTGTTCTCTCTCTTACTCTGAAAGTGAGGTGGGCTAATCCTATTGACAAGGTGCTGCTTGGTGATCTTGTGGAAATTGTTAATGCCAGGGCTGCGTTCGCATAAAGGGTAGCAGTGCTGTTTACATAATATATACAGAAATGTACACAGATGTAATGTCTCGGCAAATCTAGCAATAAGAGAGTTTTTTTCAAGATTGAAGTGGTCATTTCAGTAGAATTGGAATAACTACACCAATGCGAGTCTTCTTGATAACACTACAGCTCCATACACAGATTGATATACGTATGCTGCTGCAGTGATCTTGTTTAGAAAACAGATGGTCACTTGCAAGCATCCCTGTGCATCATAATTACATCTTTAGAGTTCAGGGACTACCTGATTTATTTTAATCAATAAAATCTGTTCTCCAATCACTTTAGCAGGTTCCCAAAACAAATCAGTGTTTGCAAGGAGAGACAAAGAGATGCATGCAGTATTAGAGAACCTGTACAGGTTTCCGTCTTGCAGCTATGTACTGCAGTTAGATTTTTATCCTTTGGTGGCCTAAACTTGGTACAGCCACCAGAAGAAGCGGGTACAGGCCAGTTTGCATTAGCTCTTCAGTGGCAAGGTTCAGCTGAGCATTAGCTTTAGTGCTAAGTGGTAACACGGTGGTTCCTCATGCTTCAGCTATTTGCCAAATCTCATTATATTACTTTGCTGATGTGTTCGGCTTTGCCATCCTCTCTGCACAGAGAGAGCTGGCATTGTCTGGCTGCTAACTTCCCGACCCACAGGATCCTCCAACCGCTTTTCAAATAACTGCTGGAGGTGCAATAGCAGTTTGTAATGGCCGAGGTTGTCAAGCCTAAGGTTAAGCTCAGAGAACTATATTTAGGCACTTCGGCAGGTGGCCTGATGTACAGAACTGCTGAGCCTGCAAGCTCCTGCTCAGCTACTTAAATACTGAAATCCATGGACCAGCTGAGGGAGGTCAAGACTCCTGAGCATCCAGACAGGCACTAAGTGCCTGAATATGTTCACAGGAACATAGTATGGAGTCTTTTCTTTTATTCCTGCCTCCTCTATATTTTGAGTTAGAAACAGTTTTATGTAGGTAATTGTTATTTTCTTGTCGTAGAAAAGCTGATCTCTGACATACTCCATCAGTTCTCTCTTCCTCATACTACTGTTGAGTCAGTTTGGTGGCCAGATCCCACTGTTAATACCTGAGGGACACTAGATGATTTCACCTTTCCTTTAGAAAAGAAATAGTAAAACTCAGTGTTTATTTCTTATCAGTCAGTGTTTCATGGTCAAAAGATAAGCGATACCTTCATTTCCCTTTGTGCAAAATAATTACTGCCCTGTAGGGATGTCTTATGGATCACTGCTCAGTTTCCTAACAGATTTTGAAGTTTGGGCATCTATTTCGGCTCATAGTGGGCCAAACACAAGTCTTTGGAAGAATGTCACAGAACAAAAATCTCTCCAGCCACACGAATTCTGATGATCAAAAAAATAATCTTTATCTTTCCAAAAGTTTCACATGAGATGAGATAAAATACTCCATTTAAACTGCTGCTAACACTGACACATCTGCATGAAACACTTTTGTGTAGCCAAAAGGACATATTTTAATGACATAAACGTTCTTCAAAAAACAATAATCAAGATTCTCACTAAATTCCTGAGTGTCTGAATGAATCTGATTTTAGTTTGTTATTGTTTTCCTCGTGAATGTTATATATAAAAATGCTTTTTGGTACATAATAGAGCCGTTGAAAGTTTAGTGATCTTTTGGCATGTGTCAATTTAAGCCATTATACCTTGCAGACAGTTTGTAACTCCTAGACAAAAGCTAAATACGACTTTATCCAAAGTTCTTAGATGTGGCCATTGCTTGGATCAGAAACTCCCTTGTTTGGTCTAGAGGCAGATCTGAATGGGGACCAATCCAGCGTAAAACAGCGCTTCCCAGATTCTGAAATTATATGAACAACAGACTTTGCCTGTAGTGAATAATTAAACAAGTGAGCCTAATGTTCCCTGCCTGTGTTGATTTTGGCTTATTAATTGTGTGTGTGATACCATGACCCATATTTCACTGCAAAGAGCAGCCCCCCTCGCCGGCAGAGTGTAGGGCTGCCTCCCGCTTTGTTCTCCACCACTAAACAAACACACCATTTCTACTGTATTTAGTTTAACACCCCTATATAAGAAGGATCAGGATTAGACCTTCTGTTCATAACACCAGGTGTAAAACAAGTTTGTTTTATCTGCCTAATCTAGTTTAATAAGACATTTGCATTTTGTGTCATTCTTCATTAGCTATAGAGCCCATTAGGATATGTTGCTTGCCGTGTGGTTGCAAAGATGCTACAACAATACTCTCTGATCATGAGCTCAGATATAAGGACATTCTTTATAATTAAGCGCAGTAGATCTTCTATTTGTTTTAATACAATGCCTCTGCTTTGTCATACTTTTAAATTCAGTTGTCAGATTGGCTCTTTGCCTTCACGTATCACCTGTGTTTAACCTTGCTTTAATTTTAGAAACAGCAGATAGGACAAGTGTAAGAATTTAGCAGTCATAACTCATAATTGCATATTTCAAAGTGTGCTGGGTTTGGCTGGGATAGAGCTAATTTTCTTCACAGTAGCTAGTATGGGGCTGTGCTCTGGATTTGTGCTGGAAGCAGCGTTGATAACACAGCAAGGGATGCTCTGGTTGCTGCCGAGCAGCGCTCACACAGCGCCAAGGCCTTTTCTGCTCCTCACCCCACCCCCCCAGCGAGCGGGCTGGGGGGGCACAAGGAGTTGGGAGGGGACACAGCCGGGACAGCTGACCCCCCCTGACCCCAGGGATGTCCCACACCGTACGGCGTCATGCTCAGCACCTACAGCTGGGGGAAGGAGGAGGAGGAAGGGGGGGACGTTCGGAGGGATGGCGTTTCCCTTCCCCAGTCACCGTTACGCGGGATGGAGCCCAGCTGTCCTGGGGAGGGCTGAGCCCCTGCCTGCCCCTGGGGAGTGGGGGATGAATCCCGTGTTTTGCTTTGCTTGTGTGCACAGCTTTTGCTTTTCCTATGAAACTGTCTTTATCTCAACCCATGAGTTTTCTCACTTCTACTCTTCCACTTTCTCTCCCCCATCCCACCGGGGGGGAGTGAGCGAGCGGCTGGCTGGTGCTTACTTGCTGGCTGGGGTTAGACCACCACACAAAACAAAAAACTATATCCATACAGTGATATTACTATTGATATTGTCTCACTTCTATATGAATATTTAAGATCTTGTTCTTCGCTTGAGCTTTTTAACAAGGTAACTCTTAGCAGGTTTTCACAAGCTCCTGTTTTCTTTTAGGGCTGAACTGAGCTATCATGGAATCTGACTGCAGATCTCTGAATGTGGAGCTGAGATTGTGCCCTAAGAAGGGCAGGCAAATCTGTTATCTTTTTAACACTACAAAATCATATTCAAGGGTTGTTTGGGTTTGTTTTTTTTTTTTTTTGAAGTAATATGTCCACATCAAGGAGAGTATTCCAAACTGGTTCTGACAACTAAAACCCCAAAGGGACTATGTATTAACCTGAATGCCACAGAACAGAAGAGTTGTTCATCACGTTGCAGGTATGAAAGCCAGTCTCACCATCAAGAAAGAAACAAACTGTGCATTATTAGGAGTTTATATTATTAATTTTTTTCCCATAGATTTTTTTAAATACTAGTTAGTCCTTTGTGGATTTTGGCTGTTGCTTTCATTTTTGGTACATAGCTAGTTCAAGTTAAGATGAGGACAGAAAGACAGGAAGGATGTCTGTGATAGCTCAAGGAAGTTTTTAATCAAAGAAAATCAGTATTAAATAAATATTCAGATTCAGCCTAGTTCAAAGAGCTTAAAAGAACTGTTACTGATTCTGCAGTTCCAGCTGCTGAATGCCAGATACTCCACGATCAATCATCTGGCCAACCCAGTACTTTCCCCCAGCACAACATACTAATTCCTGTAAAATCTGTACATTGTGCAAGTGTCACATTTAACCATCTGGGTAAGTCCAGCGATGGCCAGACCACAGCAGCACGTGGCACTGGGAGTGCAGATCTGAGCGTAGTCTTTATGGCTAACGCAGTGCTGAAAATGAGCAGTTTCGTGACTGAGGCCATCAGCCTAATTTGTGGGAATCAGGACTCTCCCCTTCTTTATCTAGGTCCTGGCTGAACTTCATTGCCAGGTCCATATCTTTGGAGACAGGAAAGCTGTCTGTGATCCTCCTCAGCCCTCTGTGCTTCATCCATGATCTCACATCCGACTTATTCTAGCTGCAGCCTTATTAACCTTCCATACCCACAGTCTAACTCACACTGACTTGGGGCTCCAAATAGAGGCAGGGCAAGGTCATTCTCTGAATCTTGATTACATGGTTTAGTAGGAGCTGCCCAAGTCTGTTTGTACACAGTGGCCTTGGGCAAAAATTCCTTTCGCTACTCCTTATCTCAGCAGAGATCTACAGGTTATTTGCACTGTTCAGCAGTTAAAGTGGAAAGAAATCAAACCTAAAGAAACCAAACCTAAAAGCTTTTCATACAGATAACATTGAGAAGTACCTTTCTACAATGAAGGAATAACAAGCAGAGGGCAGCATGCTGATGCAAACGAGTTTCCAACCAGAGGTTGTTTTCAATATTAATAATAAAATATTTTGTAAAATCAATGTTTCATGAGAAAAGGAGAAAATTCCCTCTCTCCTCCTAAATTAGATGTGCCTGTTTCTGCCCTTTGTCTCAGTTGTCAGCAGATTGCACTCAGGGAGAGAGGACTAGCCCAGCAGAATTACACATTGTGGGTTTGTTTTGGGGGTGCTTTAAGAAGCTGGAAAGGAGGAAACAGTGACACATTAAAGTATAGGCTTTAGTCCCTTCTGACTTAGCAGTTCAAGTTGTAAGCTGGATATGCTGGTACCCAGAGGAGTTTTAGGGTGTTCCTTTCTCTTGATTAAAAATGCTGTGACTGTATGATAAAAATCAGTTTCAAAAGTGAGATCTTCTTCAGTGCATACGAAGTGCTCAGATGAGTTAGATTTTGCTATCATTCTTCCTTGCTAGGAGATGAATTTTGGCATCACTAATCCTACAAACATTGCCCCCGCGTTTAGCTCAGATCCTATGTAGCTGACCAGGACAAAATACTTCTCACATTAATCGAATAGTTCCAAGGCTTGGACCCAGAGCGTATCAAAAGCTGTCTAATATTGAGTCCTTGACCAAGCCAAGGGATATGTGCCACCTTCTGCCCTAGGCGAGGGCTGCCAAGTGAAGAGTCTGTTGGCGAAAAGCCCGTTGGTTGTGTCTATCTGGCTCTGCCAAAGCCTCTAAGGGAACTGCTGGGGAAATGTGACTACTTTCTCTCTTTACCCGACAAAGTTCAAGGAGACAACAAGCAACCTCTCTGCAGGCTTGCTGTTTCCTTTTTTTTTTTTTCTTTACCACTTAGAAGTCCAAAGGACTGAGTTGAAAAGTGAAATCAAAAGACAAACTCCTTAGCTGACTGGTGTCACGTGGCACAGGGCCAGGGATCAGGCCTGCAAGCTTTAACCAGCAGAACAGGTTTCTATCCATTCGGAGCACACAGGGATGCCTTCAGGTTTCTTCAAGGAAAGAAAAATGGACATTTTCTGAGTTGCAAGTCACAAACTCAAGCTACGACCCGGGTAGAAGACATTCGAAATCAACAAAACAGAAAACAGCTTGCTGGCCCAAAGGCAACAGGATTCTTGTCCCATCCAGCCCTCAAGCAGGAGATTTTACTGAGAATCCTAGTAAGGAATTATTTTACAAGTGTTCAAAGAGCCAGTGTTCAAAATGTACACCATCAGCCCAAGAGGGAGACATTTAATTGCTCCCATAAGCATGGGATTTGCATGCGTTTTCTGTTTGCCTATACATACAAATATTTATGATCAATTTTACGTGCACGTTGAGGTACACAGGAGAGATGAGGTAAGACCAGTCTTTCTGACAAATTGTCCAGAAAACTTAAAATATGCAATGTGTATCAGCAATATGTTGGAAGAAGTGGTATGCCTCTGGTACAATATCTTATTAGGTTCTATAATAACTGTGCCCATTCCAGGAAAAGATCATGATTTTACTGTAAAGAGTTAGATGAAACTTCTGCTCTGTGTACACCAGGGGCCAGAAAGGCAAAAAATTAATAAATAAAAATATCTGGATGCATAAAGAATGGGATGAAAACTAATACAGAATATATTACAATGGTTTTATGGAGATAGTTTCTTTTTACTCTTACAATTCTCTGACCAATTTTCATCTTTTCACTCCCCAAAATATAAACTAAACATACAGCATGTTCAGAGATGAACTGAAAAATAGCAGAGGAATGTAAAACTTCCATTTCAAGAGAGGAAGAAAATATTAGATGTGTTTATTTTACAAAGGAAGTGAATAAAATTGAAGATGATAAAACAATTTAAAACAATGAATGCTGTAAAAAGGAAAAATATTAATAACCAAGTAGTTGTCTTACAATGCAAGCTTTCAAGAAAATTGAAAATCGGGGAATTCCAAAATGATGAAGGCTTTTAAAAAAAAAATATATATATATAGCATGTGGAATTTATTGCTGTGATACCATGGTGAGGTCAAGTATATGCTGGCATTCAAGAAAGGAGGCAGTGTTTACACTGATAGGAACATGTGAACTTAAAAAAGTGTATTAAGGAAGAATACTTAAAACTGAAACCATTGTGAAGTACACAAAATCATCTGCTAAATAGTATTTATCATTAAAACGGTAGGTATGAATTATCTTGCAATTTCTTATGGTAAAGTCTCTTGCTCTTCATCCTGGGGGGTAGGTGATATTGGTTACTAAGGCTAATATTCTCCTGATTTAATTGTCCCCAGAAATTTATTTATGATCTTGTGTTTGCAAAATTAGCACCAAGTACTTTTGCACTGAGGATGTTTATGTCAGCATAAGACTCTTTACGTCAAAATAAATAATGTTAGATTATCTACAGGCACTTTACATGTTTATAGAAGTTGATACGAATGCTCCCCTGTGTTTTCTTCAAGCCACAAATATTTATTCTTGATCCAAACTTGGAATACATTTGTTGGATGTGTACACAGCGACTGGGGAAAATACATTTTAAGGGGTATCTTAATTATCATCTAACTAAACTACGGTGCAAAAGCCTGACCATGATGGCAAGTTTTAAGTGTCCATAGAAGATCATTTTGTAGGCAAAAGGACCAATAAACTGTCAAGCACACCTTCAAGTACTTGTGGTCTTTTCCAATAAACACTTTTCCCCTTGAAACATGTTTGTTTTAACCTTCCTAGTTGCTAGATCAATTTGCATCAAATAAGCATCCACAATGCAAAGCGCGTACCTATTATGAAATGACAAAGTGATTTTTCTCCTTCAAAGTTTAGTTTATACAAGTCACCAAGGCAAAACCGAGCACTACATTATGAGATATAAAGTGATATGATAACAATTCCTTAATTGGTGATGGTAGGACACAAATTAAAGCACATTTCAAACACTCCATTTCATAACAAAGTGTGCTGTTTCCATCAAGGAATGGCTATTCTTCCTTATATTAGAAAATATTTTAAAAAGTGAACTGAGTCTTGACAGTTTTTCAGAAGTTCTCAGTTATGGTCATGTGCCAGTAAATGGTCACCACATTCCTGGCTGTTGTCTGCTAAATGTCTGAACTGCTTGTGTCCAGTCTGGCATTTGTTTCCATTAAACTGAAAAAGCAAAAAAGGTCATCACGGCTACAGCATCTCTGTAAGTAGGTTACTTTATTCCCATTTCCTTCGTTTTGTTAGTCATTTAATGGTAGAAGCTTTCTGTACAAATGTGTGTGAACCACAAGCTTTTTGGCTTGTTAGAAAATTACTTTAAAGAAAGAGCAGTGACATGAATCCCATCTGAAAATACCATTTCATTGCAAAGTAATGTAAGCCTTATTAGTCATCACATCAATACATTGCATATGCCAGTAAATGTAATCCACGGTAGTGTCTTCCCATTTTCCAAGAAAGACTAATTAGTGAAGTTTTATGGTAAGATCTCGTGCTAAGCAAGATATCACCATCTTTAAAAAAATCAATGTCGATTTCTATCAAAATTCAAATGTCAAAGAATAAGCAAACATCTTACCAGTCATTCTCACTGCTTCTCGTGTGGGTGTTTCTTCAGTTCACGTGCTCTTTTATAATGGAGAAGAAAGACTGTGCCTTAATCTTTATCCCACTGAAATGCAATTATTAACCTCTACGGCCGAGCCAGAAAAAAAAAAAAAAATCAGTTCGAACAATGCTGACTATTGGGCAGGGAATGACTGACATTTTTGGGTGGTTCTTACAAAGTTTGCCATACCAGGACAGACAACTGGTCCACCACAGTCTCATCTTTCTTCTGGAAATAGCCTTTGCCTCACGTCCTCTGGGAAGACAGAGTTCAGCGAACCCCTGTAACCACTGTGCTGTCATCCCTTAGCGTACAGCATGCATCCCAGAACAAGGAGGAAAGTGAAGAGAGGTGAGCACCATCTATGCCCTTGCCTAAAATGAGCTTCTCAAAATGGATCAAATGGCTTTTCAACTCAAAAGACAGACTGTGTTTAGAATACAGGCTAGTATATTTTCGATAAGCTCAAAATAAGGAATCCAGAACAGAAATAGAAAATGCTTGTACCCAGCTCCTCCTGCAATATTCTTTCCTCATGGAATCAGACCTTGCCTCCAGTTTTATCTGTGGTAAATTCAGTCTCTTTCTGAGTTGCAGCAAACTCTGCAGCCTGCCCTCTGCTCCCTAGCAGGTTCTTTCCAGCACTTCTGTGGCCTAGCTCAGCAATCTCTCCATCTAAGCACGGTCTGCAGTCTCTGAGGTCTCTCCTGTGATCTTTGCTTTCTGCCTTGCCATAGTCTTTGAGCTGTGCAATGTCTTCCCCCTCTTCCTGATCAGCTGCTTCCAAGGAAAGAGCAACATTCACGTCCTCCGGGGCAACCCACCAAGCTTCTTATTTTTTAAAGGAGGATCATGAAAAATAGATAGAAAATCCATAAAACACACACCACGGTGGTGAAAGAGTAGGATTTTGACCTGTAGCATGAGTTGTTTGTCTGATTTTAACGGTCAACTCTGGAGAATCAGTTATTTAAAATACCATGTGTGGTCACGGCCCTGTAACATTATGAATGGTAAAAGATCCCACAAGCAGAACAAGGTCTGAAGTGATGCTTGTTTGTTCCCATTGTCTCGTGCCTATATCCTCAGACACCTTAGACAGCTTTGTGGCCTCGCTGACATCCATGGGCTTGAGAGCTTGAGCAGTTACAATTAACTGGAATTTGTGGGTGGTTCTTGGTCGGAGGCTTGATCTGTAAGGTTAAGAGTAAGCAGCAGAAGGCATTCCCTTTAGAATCAGAGAAAATGGCTCTGCACATACATATATATATGTGCTTACACAGATGCAGAATAAATTATTTTCAGAGTAGATTTTACTTTTCAACTTCATATGTTACGCGCTTTTTCCTTCTTGAGAAAGAATGAAGACTGACTATCAGAGAAGGTTGGCTTGTGCGAGCTCATCCCCTCACTTGTTGAGGCCCTTAAAAGTGAATGAATCCAGTGGCTTGAGGAATCAGGCAAAGGGATCTCGTGATTAAGCCTCATAAATGCCGCCACAGTAGAATTCCAATGCAAGGTTGAAGCTGCGCACAGCCACTATTTCAGAGTCTTGCTGCACATATTTCCTCCTCCTCTGTGCAGCCTGGTATTAGCTGCAGAACACCCACCCAGCCTAAGCTGAAGTCACTGGCAGCTGTACTTTTAACACATAGAGATCTCAGAGGTTTCAAAATTTGGTTGGAGGCAGCTTGGACTTGGACAGCCAACAGCAGTGGTTACTTCTGACTTTGTCTCCGTTTTGTCTGGTAACACTCCATCCATAAAATGGGGGTAGAACGACTTTCTCCCTGCAGAGGAACAAGGTGAAAATAAATTAATAAATAAGTCGTGAAATACTCATCTGTTATAGTACTGAGCACTGGAGGAGATCTCTTGAGGAAATTAGTTCTGTCATCAGAACAGGGCTTAAGTAGCGTGCAATGAATATGGCAGGAGGCCTTGAGTATTAAACAGTGAAGGGGAAATAAGATATCTGTGCGCATGAATTAAGCCCCCTTGCCTGTGTGCCGAAGGAGGTAGGAGTCCTGTGAGAGACTGCAAGTGTGCTTGTGTAACCAAAGACTGTTAAATGGCACTGTGCAGCGTGCACATCGTAGAAACTTCACTTTTCCGCCCTTTCTGCAGTGGTTGCATCTTTAAGACCTGGCTACCTTAGGGGAAGACCTTGCAGAGAAGAAAGGTGAACTCCACAGAATCACTGTCAGAACATCTAACATCCTGAGATGGCATGATCCATGGACCCACGGCTTGGTTTCTACAGATCTGTGCGTGATCTTTGGACAGATTGATTCTGGAATCAGAATTGATTGAGTGGATTCTGGAATTCCGTACCTCAAACTCATCGTCATCATCAAACCACAGTATTAGCCGGTGTTAGCTGCATACAGTATTACTTCATATACATTATTCACCAGTCACCCCAGGAGAACAGTTATCTGCAAGAATCAACTGAATTTGAATCTGTGATCCTTCAGTGAAAGCTTGATTCAGACCACTGACAGTCCTCGGGGCCATGGCAAGTCCTTAGCTCCCAAAGAAAAAAGTTTTCTGTTAAGGCAGGCTTTTCTGTGGATGTTTTCTGTGATCCAGTCATACGATACCCAATCCAGATCCCGTTGCAATTAACAGAAAATCACTTCTGTAAAAAAAAAAAAATATTAGAATTGTATCCTTGATCTGCCAGCTCCTCAGTTTCCCTATCTGCGGGGTGAGAATAAGCAGGCAACATTTAATGGTTGCAAAGCGCTTTGAGATCCTTGGATGAAGGAGGCCAAAATCCACAGTGTTATTCTTGGTCTTGTGACAGACTGGATTTCACTGCCACACCATTATTTTGAGCAGTGTGTTATGTTATTTGCCTGTCCACGCTAACAATGACAATAAATCACTCCCCACACTTCGCTATGAGAACGATGTGTTATTTACAGATTATAGTGTGGATAAGGCAGAAATACTGTTCCCATCACTACAGTAAAGGATCTGTCAGCGCTTTCATTACCATACTTTAATTTCAGTGGTTTGCAAGCTCATTTTGATCACCATTACCAAATAGACTGCTATTTTTCAGCTTTATTAATGTTAAATGAATAAATCGTGGAAGTTAAAATTGCTTTTGTTCTGTCATAACTAAAACTGGCTTAAAGTTGAAAAAAAATAAATTTGGAAAGCAGTTCAATTTGTCCGAAAGAGAGAGAAAGAAGTTCAAAGGACTGGCCACTTCACATGCTTACACTGTAATCTCATGATCATGCATCTAGCTCTGTATTGACATGATGATATACCGGAAAAACTAATATTCCTGTGGATGTATTCCAATTACTTGGATACCTAGTATCATTTTTGAAAACTGCTTCAATATATATTTACATTGTGTCTGGGTGGTCCTTGGGTTAAAGAATATGCTTTCAGTAACTTTCCATCAAACATATACTTTTTATTTTTAATAAAAAAGAGGAAATTAAAGACAAAAAAACATGTTTTTTTAACATTCAGGTTTCAGCAGTAATGAAATTCAAATTTAGGCTTGACACATCGTCTTAACTCATTCAACAATGTATTTTTAATGAATGCCAATAGTGGGACGAGTTAAGAAGAATAAATCAGCCATAAATGAAAACTCCTAAGTTATATTTAATTCCTGAAAAATGTGTGCATGTGAAGGATTTCCCCCGTATGTTTCTCTAAAAAGAACTTGGAAGCTTAAAACTGTGAACTTTACTTCATCATGCTCAGGCTTTGTTTTTTGGAAAAGGCTTGAGATGGAGGTGGGAACCCCAAGGTCAGTAAGTGACACAGCCCATCTCGGTTGCCTGCCCCGGGAAGGGGACTCAGCAGTCTGTGATACCTCCGCAGGCAAAAGGACCATGGCCTGGGCTCCACTGAGGATTCCCCAGAGCTCCTGAACGCTGATTTCGTTCAGCCTGACCGAGGAAAACGCCCATGGTGCCCCATGCCACGTCCCTCTGACAGGCAGTGTCTGGCTGCTCATTGGCATTTTGCTGCGTCTTAAGGTCTTTCAAAAGCCATCTATGTTTATTTAAAGGGCTATAGTGGGACAGCAAGAAGGGAAGTTGCCTGCTTGCCTTGTTTTAGCTGCTGCACTGGTTAAAGACAACCTTGTGGAAGGAGAGGAGAGGAAAGTTTCAGGCTGCAGAGAAGACCAGGAGCAGGGGAAGGACTTCTCCAAGGACAAGGTACGGCTCTGCAGCAGGACTAGAAACTGGTGACTGCTTGGAAGAGGAGGGAGCAAACTATACAGAGCCCTGGCTCAGGCTGGTGGAAAAAGACTGCAGCTTCAGGAGGCCTCTGAAAGGAGGAAAGGTGGGAAACCATTAAAAAGTGGAATTTAGACATGTATCTTTCTCCTCCTACACGCACACACTGACCTTGTAATGCTACTCTATTTTATCCAGCAGATCTGTGTTTTCTCTTTCTACCTGTATTGTTTTAAATCAAATTTGGATAAAATCCAACTTTCAAATTCAAAGGTCTGTAGTGGTTTAAGGATGTTTACAATTAGGAAAAAGTATAGGCAGATGCACCTCAAAGCTCTGGCTGACTCAGGATCCTTTCATGTTTGTATCGCTCTATTTTCTTTCTGCAGCCTGGTCATAGAAGGTATCTCCACTGGCCACCTTGTATTTGGAAATCCAGTTGAAGATCATAACATACAACATCTAATTCCTCCTTATGGGATTTAGAGTCTGTGGCTAGATGTTTTGATGTTGAGCCTTAGAGTGATCTGATCTCTGTTGGCTCCAAGGATTGCACTCATCCTTTGATTTTGTTGTCTGATATTGGAAGAAAGACAGCTGATGCTGGCACACAGACTCTGTACAAAACCTTGGCTTCCGTGATTTATTTAAAATTGCCCCCCCCCCCCCCCCCCAGTTAATTAATGCCTCTGCAATGAGACAAGTGCCAGATATTAATTTAGATTAGTTCAATGAATAGCAAGATTAGTCCAATGAATAGCAAGAATAGCAATCTTACGCCACTTCATATTGATCGTTGATTAGCAGCAAATGTACAAATTAGTTTTACAAAACTGGAAACTTAATATAAATGGTAATTAAATAAATTATGATTAACAAACCCCAAATGCCCAGTTTAATGTTGACTTTACATGGTGAGAAAAATGCACAACATAAGTAAGCAGACAGATATGCAGCAATATTGTTTTCTCTAGAAACTAAATTGTTAATACCAAAACAGGTATAAAAATACATTTCTTTGTAAAATACGAATTTTCAATTGCTTAGATACAAAAGTCAAAATCAGGACTTCACCATGTGTAACTATTGATGGTTTGTGAGAATCGCAACCAAGGGACAAAGATGAGAAATGGGGTTTGTCAGTCCATAAGCCCTTTTTCTTGTCCAAGCTGAGGGAGAAGAGGAAAAGAAGCATACAGAACATTGGCTGTGAAATATCTGAAACGGCAAGACAGCTTCTGAGTTTTAAAATCCTTCCTGATTTCAGCAATATTTATGCTAGATGCTTTTTTTTTTTTTTTTTCCCCTTAAAATACGCATAACTGCAGGCAAAACCTAATCATAACAAGTTAGTCCTGAGAATAACAGAAACAGAAGGACAGACCACGTGTGGACAGAAATCCCCTTTTGTCCCAGTGCTGACAAATACTCCCAAACCAGTAATCATTTTGGGAGGAAACAGTTGCTTCATGTGAACACTATGATCTAGAGGTCATGCTTTCTTGCTTAAGACGTATAATTCCTGCCGTAAATCCCCCCATTTCTCACAGTGCTGCAGCTCTTGTCCCACCAGCCCTCTCCACGAAGGGCAAAAGGACAGGCAGTCATGAACCGTGAAGGACGGGCCACCCCCTCGGGTAGATGCTCAGCCTGCGGGAACGCGGCCATTCCCCCACGACAGCGAGGCTCTTCGCTCTCGGTGTTTTGCCCACGACTTGTTTCACGTTCCTTCCCCTGCACCCCACGCCCCTAAGAGCGAAGAGACCAGGGCTCGTGCCACCTGGATCCCCGCGGGCAGGGCTGCAGGCTCCGTTACCGCAGCGCAGGGCTGGCTCACCGGGCGCCTCGCCGTGCTCCGCACCTGCCCCAGGCCCCCGGCGCCTGGTCCCGCTCTTCTCCTCGGGAGGGTAGAACCAGGCCCAAGGCGAGGCGAGGGCTGAGGTGCGACGCTCGGCGGCTCCCAGGGAGTCTCCTGCCTCGGGATGGGGAGACCGCTTGGAGCTTTCAGCTCTGGGAAGCCAAACCAACCCTGGATATGCACAACCCTAATGGCAAAGTGGGTTTTGCGCAAAGATGGAGAAACCCACCCAACAATCTTGGTCGAATACCCAGGTTTCAGGTCAGTTTCTAAATTTTTTTTTTTTTTTTTAAAAAAAAGCAGATATTATTTAAAGCTTCGTTTTTTGAACCGGACAATTATGACACTAAGGATTTGGGACACTTGGGGTGTGACAGCAAGACCGAGCACCGCGAAGCGCTGGCGCTGCCCGCGGCCCTGCCCGCCCGCCGGGCCCGGCCCTCACCCGCGGCCGCCGGAGGGGCCGTTATTCCGCCCTGAGGGGAAGGTGCCGCGGCCCGGCGAGGGGAGGGCTGCGGCGGGAAGGGCTCTCCCTCGCCCCTGCCGCCGCGGGAGAGGCTGGCGGCCCTGCCCGCCTTCTCTTCCCGGCCCGGCCCGGCGGGGGATCCCGGGCGGACCCTCCCTCCCGGCGCGGGGAGGTCTCCTCAGGCCGGCGGGGGGGGGGGGGGGGGGGGGGGGACGAGGGGCGGCCCCGCCGGTGGCCGCGGGGAGGCGCTGGCCGCCCTCCTCTGCAGCGCTGCCCGTGCCGGCGGCGGCAGTCCCGCTGCCCGCTCGGCGCGCAGCGGCCGGGCATGGGGGAGCTGTCGCCGCCGCCGCCGTTCTGCCCGCGCCCCGCGGCTCCGGCGCCGCCTCCTTGCTCGGCCTGAAGCGCGCCCGCACTCGTGGCTCCCGGCGGCGGGGCGTGAGGGGGGGGGGGGGGGGGGGCTGGCATGGGCCGCCTCCCCGAGGCGCGGCGGCTGTGAGGCGGGAGGCTGCTGGCCGGGCCAGCCTGCGCCGGGTTGGGGGGGGGGGGGGGGGGGGGGGGGGGGGAGCTGCGGGACTGCCGCCTCCCAGCCGGCGGGCGGCACGCCGCGCGCAGCGCCTCGGCGTCGGTGCCGCCGGCGGGTGCCCCGCTCCGCCGGCCGCGGCGGTGGATGGACGCGCCATGGCCACGCTGGTGTGCCGGGTGCAGCTGCTGGATGACACCGACCCCTTCAACAGCACCAACTTCCCCGAGCCCACCCGGCCGCCGCTGTACACCTTCCGGGAGGACATCCCGCTCGCCACCCAGCTGGCCGGGGTGCACCGCCTCCTCCGCGCCCCTCAGAAGGTACCGGGGGGGACGGGACGGGACGGGACGGGACGGGACGGGGGGGGGGGGGAAGGACAGGCCGAAGGGCGGCGGGCGGCCCCCGGCCCCTGCGCGGCGGCAGCCCGGGCTCCGCGCCCGGCGGAGGTGCTGCCCCCCCCGGCTCCATCCCTAGCCCTGGCGGTATAATTGTTTCCTCCGGTCCTGGAGCTCTCGCGTGTTCCCCAACCCCTTCAAGGGCAGCTGCTGCCTCTGCTTTAACTGGTGTACGTTTTTCTCAGGAGGGAAAAAAAAAAAACAACCAACCAAACAAAAAAAAAACACAACAAACCCCCCAAACAGAAACACCAAGGGAAAGCCCATAGTTGGGTAGCAAATACTGCATCCCCTGTTCCTCGCTAGTGCTGTCTGACTGTCCGGGGGTGCTGGGGAATAACGTGTTGTTTAAGGGCAGCCGAGCTGTGAGGAGCGCAGTGGCGGAGGCAGGATCCGAGCTTTGCTGTGGTCAGGTTTAACGAGCTGGGCAGTTACACCCAGGGCTTTGGTAAAAATAGCAGCGTGTCTGCTGCCCTTGAAACAATCAGCGCTACGAGCGCCTCTCGCAAAGAGCGGCAGCATGTTACTGCCACGGCCCTTGTCAAATCTTACCTATCTGTTCTTGCATATTTCTTCTAATACGTACGCTGGCATCTGTAGTTCTGCCCTTGATGTCAGGCACCCGGACGTGATCCCTGAATTTTCGGTTTTTGAAGCAATGCCACTGATTGACATAATAATAATAATGTCCTTTCATTATTATCTTGTATTTGCACATTAGCTCTGCAGAGCGCACCAAAGAAAAAAGGAAAAATGCCCACTTCTTTTTTCTTCCCAGAAGAAAACAAAGTAAAAGCTATAAAACTTGTATGCGCTCTCTGATGAAGTGGGAGGAAAATACTCTCTTGACATCACTTGTTGTATTATATCTTGCTCTTGGGAGCTTGCGGGAAGATGACAAAGGACTGTGTGTGCCTTTAGATTTAAGGATATCCAAAACCCCATAAAAGTATTTCAGAGAAAAGCTCTTGGAGCAGACAGAAGTTTTGCATTTGTAGAACGGTTTCTTGCATAATAGTTGCCAAGGATACAGCATCCAGTGAACAGAGCTCTGCCTAATGCACAAAACCTTTGGAAGCTCTTGGTGTGCTGGGTCAATTCTGTTTTCATGTGCTCAGTCATCCCCGATTCAGAGACTGGTCTCATTGTTTTCAAGGGAGGCTTTTTTGGAGTCAGAGCTAATTAAAAGAAGGGCAGGATGGATTCCGACAACTACTGAAGTAAATAAAAAGATAGTTTAAAATCTGGAATTACAGTTAATTCGATGTGATTTTTGAGACTATTCCACTGTGTTGTGTTTTGCTTTTACTTTGCTTTGAATACTCTGCTGGTGTTTTCTTTATAACCTTCTAATAATTAACATCCTCTCTCCCTCCCCCTGCCCCCCCCCCCAGCTTTAGTGTCTTAGGAGCCACCGAAAATCCATGGCCACTTCTATGCATTTAACCCCTGCCCTCCATTTCAGCATGTAGTGTGTTTCTCAAGTTTAATCAATGTTTGGAAACTGGACTTGCAGACTTTGGGTGAAAGATGACCTAAGTTTCTAGAGGTGCTCTAAACCTGGCTATTGAAACCTGGCTGCTCTGCTAGAGGCAAGTCCTGGCCCAGCGACTTGTTAATCTGAGGTTCTGACTCTTGCAAATGTTTTGTTTCTGCTGTTATAATGATGTGGTCAGGCTCACTGAAATCTGCTTACATGGTTACGGTTACCCTTGTGTTTGCAGAACCAGAGCCTGTTTCTAGAGTGCCTTAATTATGGCTCCTGGTCTTCTTTTAGCTTCTGCAAAAATAAGTGTTGATTAGGCTGGTTTACCGTTACTAGTTCTACTGAAAGCTTAGTTCTTGGCGTGCACTTGCAGTTAGTGTGAACTTTCAGTGTTGGGCATTACATCGTTGTGTGTGTGATTTCGTAGAACCAACTGATTCGTGTCGCTTTTTAAGGACAGGCTTTTCATTTTCTTTTTCAGAGGCGGGGGATATTCTTTCTGCAGCTTTTCCTCGTAACTGTATTCAGCTGGTCTCTAGTGGATCACCTCAGTAGTTGACCGAGAAGGATTTTGCTCCGTTTCTCCCAGACATCAGGACAAACTATGATCTTGGAGGAATGCAGCTGTCAAAGCAGAGCATAGGTTGAAATCCAGGTGTCAGTTCATGTTGACACATTTGAGGCTTGATTGACTAATTACTTTGAAAATTAGTGAGCTAATAGATTGATGGTCCATTAAGTATCTTGATGGTGACTAGAGCAAAATATTTTCAGAGACTTAGGAGTTTATAGCTCAAATAGGTAATAATGCTGATCTCTAAATCATTCCTGAAATTTTACAAAGTGTTGCCTTTTTTGTCAGTGAGTTTGAATGATCAATGCTAGTTTGCTTTCATCAGTTTTCAAGTTGTTATCTTTTGGCTTGAATGAATAGTCACTTATTCTCTGAACAGAGGTGTCAACTTGCTGCCTTCAGATCATTGGCTGGTTTGTACATCTCCTTGTAGCTGACCCGCTGCTGTGGGATGTCCTTGAGAGAATGAAGTCAGTAGCGGGAATCCAGCTCACTTCAGTGGGTGTCAGATTTCGCCATGGCTGAGTTGAAATTTGTAGTGACGATGGTATTTCTCTAGTTAATAAAATAATTTGTAAGTAATTTTAAGTTAAATATCATAAATAATTAAGGAAACCGTTTAAAACTGAAATGAAAAATGCTTTGACATTCTGACCTATCATAGTATGTTGTTAGTAGCTTTTTTGTAACCAACAAATATTATAGTTTGACTCCAAAGGGCAGCATTTCTTTAGTCCAGTTCTTTGAAAGTACGGCTCCTGATTTCACATGTTGGTTTTACTACTACTTCTCTTTAAACTTACAAGTATACTTGAGTCTGGATGCAAGTCTAGATCTATACAGCGTCTTCTGCAATGTTTTTAGATCCTTGTGGAGGAGTGCAGTGAAGTTAGGTGACTCAGTTCCATGAACACTAGCTAGGATGGTGCTTACTGCCCCGAGTGCATCAAGTATCTGGATGAGGTGGAGCACCTAAACCGGCTGATGGGAAAAGCCGAGAAGAAAGGTGTCTGCAATCCTTCTTTCACTTGGAGTTCCGTGCCTAGTTGTAACCTCCTCCCTTACCCCTTTTCCCTGCTTCCCCCCGTGCACATAGCTTTCCCTGTAGCCATGTCTCTGGGTCAAGCAGCTTGCTGTACCTGGGCTGCTCTCAGTTCTGCCTCGTGTGTGCGGCAGGCGTGCCCGGTGCGTGTGTACCGAACTGAACCCCACGGGGCAGGGCACTGCCCTCAGGAATGCTTGCCTTGGCTATTCCCTGTGGTTTCAGGTGCCCTGGTGCTAGATCATGACATGCCATCGTAGTTGCCAATGCAATGAAGTACCACAAATTCCGTTGCAGTATTTTTAGACACATCTACAAATTCTTGCTGAGTAATGCAGCCACGTTGCAGAACTTTTTTGGGTTGCTCACACTGATTCGGTTGCCCAAGGTGTCATTTTGGATTTGGCTTTTACTGCTTTGTTTCTGATTTTAGGTGTCTCTTACTGTCCATTGTATGAATGAGAACCGGATCTAGTCTGGACTCTGAGTTCAGATATCCCTTTTGCCCATTTCTGTGAACGTTGGGAAAATTCAGAACTGGCTCTAAATTTGTGGCTCAGGCCCAGTGCCAATAATGGGCTTTGAATCTAATTTGGTACTTGGGGTTTGTTGGTTTTGAATTGCTTTGAGTTACTTGATACTTCTGACTTGCTGACACAGGGTTGTTCAGGAGAGTGGATATATATACATGGCCAATGTCAAGTGGTGTGCTTTTTTTAGAGATCTTCATTATAACTTATTCACATAATTGCAGCATGCTGAGTATGTTGCCATACTCTGTTTTCACACCCCACTGTACCATTAAGTGCTGGGTCAGCTCTATAAGAAGTATATGTTCATCATAGTGTAGGAAATGACACTGTCTAATCTACGAAGAAAATGTAATGGAAATACTTTGTGTAATAATGGAAAACCAAAAAATCTCAGAGTGCATGTGGTGTACTGGTGGTCATGGTGAAAAGAGGAGGTACAATGCTATAAGGATAGTTGTTTTGACCTCCTGTTCCCTCAGAGAAAACTGGAGGCAAGTTCTGTGTTTAAATTTTTTCCAAGAATGTGTAATTAGTAACAGTGTCATTCAAAAAAACAGCAGTATAAGCAAATAAATCCAATGAGCACTAGAGGGATTTGGGAGTTTCATTCATAAAGAAACCATCCAGATTTCCGTCTCCAGCTGCTGTGATTTAGCCCTAGATTAAAGCCAGGGCTGACTCTGGGGCATGGTGTGATGTAAACTGATAGCAGGGGCTGTTTCACCGGGTTGTGTCCTGGCATAGAGCTCAGCTCTGGCATTGAACTTGGTGCCAGGCTTACATCCTGGCATCAACCTCAGGTTTGTCGAGAGCAGAAAACCTACCAGCTGGCTCATTTTCCCTGGGTTTCCCTGAAGCACAGTGGCATTAAGAAACGCCTTGGTGCACAGAAGGTAGGCCAAAGCAGAAGAAGAGAGGATGGCTTGGATCCTGATCCTGCTAGAGGTAGCAGCAAATGGAACAGCTGTTCCCTGAAGAAGGAACATCAGCCCTTTCTCATACTTCAAGTGAAGAGGGGATTTAACACAATGGTTATTTCCAACAGGTTTTCAAAGCATTCTGGGTCTAGCCAAGTATTTCTGGAGGTGACAAAATCCCATGCTTCAAGAGCTTGAGCCTGTAGTGGTCGTGTGTGCTTGAATTTTCCAGGGAGGTATGTACGAGGGCAGAGGGGATAGGATTCAGCTCTGTTTTCTGACTTGAAAGCACAGGCCGCATCAGAGTCCTGTGTGAAACACTCTTCTGGGGGAGTATAAACACCCGCCCAAAAGCACAACTGTGAAAACCTTCACAGTCCCCAGCAGCTTGTTGTCTTCTGCGGTGTGGGCCTTCAAAGGAAGGGGGATACCCGTACCTCAGAGACAAAGTAACTGTCAAATGCTGGGCTTTATCTCTGGCAGTTTGACAGGAGATGTCTTTGAAGTTCTTGCAAGGTTCTTCTGAACAAGTTACAGTTTGGGCGAGTTACAGTTCAGTTGTTTGATACAGGCTTAAAAGCTGTATTGTAAAAGCAGGGGAGCAGACCTATCGCAGAGAATTCCTGAATTTGACACTTTTTCTTGCAAGTCTCTCAGATTGGCTGCTTATAGCTTAAGTATCTTCATAGAGCTCGGTGTCAGGAGGGATGGGAGTGGGCGTGCTGGTAGTTCTCAGGGTACCACTAAATTCTGAAATCACAGATTGGTCAGGTGCAGCCTCTGGAATCTTGCATCACCATGTGTTTGCTGGAGGTTTGTAATAAAACAAAGGAGATTAATAGGAAGAAGTTAGACCTTGCTGTTATCATACCCCAGGTCTTGTACTTGCAATTACAAATTTTGTTGTTTTGTTCAAGCTACCTCCTTGCTTCCAAATTCTTCCAAATTGTTGTATGAAAATTGCTAATGGCTTCAGTTAGTAAGAGATTAAGACAACTTCAGTCTGTACCTATGGTGGTGGAGGAATGGTCAGAGAAAGACGTGGGATCTGGCATGTTGCAATCTCCTCCTCTTCCCATGTTGTCTCAAATAAGCATAAAGGTCTAAAAACTTCCAGGAAGAGATTTCTTTCTACCAGTGCTTGCACAGCTGTCCTACCTCACCAGTAATTAGCGTCTAAACGAGAGTACCTTTTCTTTCTGTCTCACCTCACCCACTGGGTTGTGAGGATGAGTATTACAACCCTTGTGCAACTGCACGCAAGGCAGCTGGGCTGTAAGTCACCCATCCATCCCATTATCACCTGTGACAGCACTACCTGGTTTTATGCTCCACTTCTCTGCCCAGAATTCAGCCAAGACAGGTTGGTACCTTTACTCTATCAAAAAGTGCCCTGTTTTTTTCAGTGACTCCAAGTGGCCTGGGCTGGGGCTGTACCCCTTCTTCGGTAAACAGTTTTTTCTGTAGGCTGTACCCATGTGCTAAGATACTGCATTACCGGCTCAGAGGAAAGAGTGCCAGCTACTGCACCTCTGTCATCACTTTCCACACCACCTGGGTTGCATTATATTAATATTAACTTTATATTGTATTACAGTTATTAATAAGACAGCAAGGAATGTTGTTACATATTTTTAGCAGAGGAACAAGTTGGGACAAAAGTAGCAGTGAGCTCTCTAGTAGGCCCAGTTACCTAGAAACATCTGCAACTGTCTGGCACGTGAAACTACTGAAGTAAAGGTGAGTGAGACTTGAAAGTTCACTTTCCACATGTCATCAGCTTAACACATACATATTTTAAAAATGCATTACAGTTTCCAATTCCAAACACTTTAAAAGAAGTAATTCTGTCATTTTCAGCACTATAAGAATGCTTTAAATAAAATTATGAAGAAAAAAAAAAAAAAAGGGTTAGACCTTTTCCTTCACTTTCAGTATGACTATTTGACATTAGTAGTCACACTTTTAAACTGACCTTCTATCCATTTTGTGAGTAGGGTCTTTATTTGAATTGCAAAGTCCTGGAGAATTGCTAATTTTGATCCTGGATGCCTAGTCACTATTGCTGAACAAGGGCAACGCATCATTGTTAATCTTTTGATCGCATTGATCATCATTTTACATGGTAGTGCTCAGTAGGCCGAGTAGCAAAGAGTGGGGTGACTGGAAAAGCAGCCTCATCTCCTTTTAGTTGTAGTTCTAGAGTGTTTTTTAAGGCAAAGTATATATACTTGGAAAAATGAGGCTTGGACAGTGCTGTCTTATACTAACAGTTAAACTCTTGATACCAGGAAGATGAGGAAAAGCTGCATAAATAAACAAGTTGTAATACAAAGTCGAGTACATGCGATTACATATGGTAGTGGAGGGGTGTGTATGGTTTGAAGCTTTATGGTCATCAGCCACAAAAATAATAAGCCATGTCTTGTGTTTTGTTTAGGTAAACCAGTTATATTGCTTTAACTCTATTGTTATAGATAAAGTAGTACAATTCTCCTCTTGTACATAGCATGCATGGTTATAGTGGAATAACATGCACTTACAGATAGCTTGTATTTCCCTATTTAGGAAAGAAAGAAAGTTTATGCCTTCATCTTGGTTTTTGCTTTTAGAAACTACAGACTGTGCCAGTTAAAAATATAATTGTAAGTAACATTGATATCGACTCAAAACTGAAAATATGAGGTGTTTCAGCACTGTTCTTTGAAACTAGTTGCCTCAGATTCACTAATGAGCCCTTCAACCTTTGTCAGTGAAACTGAAAAATAAGTGTTTTCTTTAGAATTGTAAATGTACTATTGCAGTCACAAGCAACAGCTTCAGAGGCAAAGTAGCTGCTTCAGCTGCTGGTGAGCTGCCTGGGGGCTTTGTATCTAGTTCTTTCTGATGTCTCTGTTATCAGCAAGGAGAAGATGATGTTTCTGGCCCTTCTCTGGTGGGGCTTCTCACCATGTTTGTTGTGAACCGCCTGGCATGCTTTGGGGGATGGCAGAGGAGGCAGCTTTAGCTCTCATTATCTATGCCAGCTAGTTTGCTCATCCAGGGGTCATGTGCAAGGTAAGGCTAGCTGAAAAACCGTGTCCTGTCTGTTTTCTTACTTCATTACTATGAGGCTATTTTACAGCAAGGTTTGCGAGGAAGGAGCATGATAGCAGGGCACGCAGTCAGGATACCAACAGGAATCTGTGCCAGTGAAATGCCAAATGGTGACTTGTGCCTGGTTTTTATCAGGGTGGAACAGAAGTTCTGAATTTTCTCCAAAGCACCAGTGATGACCCCTTTCTAGATGTGGGGTAGACATAAATGGAGTACTCAGAAACACTTGGTATTTTATGGGAAGTGAAGAAATCAAGAGCTACAGATCTACCCTCTGTTTATTACCATGCGCCGGCAGCTGTCCCTAGAGCGTGACCTTTGACTCCATGCACAGAGGGCTGTGGTTTGTCTTGCCCCTTCATCTCTAGCACTGTGAGGGATTTGGTTTGCAAAAATCTGGAGTCCTTTGTTCTCTTTATGGGAGGTCTCTGGTGGGGGGAGACCCTCCCAGGTGTGCCAGGAAGAAAATTAAGGAGACCTGTTGAGCTTTAGTCCTTGCACCTGAGCAGTGGAGCAATCCTGCCGGGCCCGAACAGTTAAAAGCTGTGATCAGCTGGAGAAGAGGAGGCAATAAGAAACAAGGGAGTGAAAGAAAACCGTGCTATTTTCTGTGACAGTTAGAAGAAAGGGGAGATTCTTCAAACTATGAAGTTTGTCTGTGCTGCCCTGTCTCATAGGCAGTGAGGACCTCTGTGACTAACCATTGCCTATCAAAAGTAAGTGAATTTGTGGCATTTTCCTTGTGTTTTGGTTTGTTGGTTTTTGTTTTTTGTTTTTTTGGTTTTTGGTTTTTTTTTGGGTGGGGGTTTGGTGTTTGGTTTTTTTTTGAACTTGGTCACTTTCAAAAGGGTGCAGGTACTGAGAAGCCTGATAGTGGTGAGTGGCCAAGGGAAGAAGGTGAGCTGCAGACTTACTTGTGTCTGTTTATGAAAGTGCGTTGGTCATAAGGCTGGTGCCTTTTGAATTTCAAAAAGCAAGCCTGCAGGATTGCTACAAATTTCAGGTACAAAGAAGAAAGCTCAATAGGTATCCCTAATTTTCATGAGGCGCATTTTGACCAACTCCTTTAGGTGGGTTGTTAGGAAACTGTAGTGGGATTTGAAAATGGGTGTTTTTTTGAAAAACTGCGTGCCTGAGAAAGAAAAGGTACTGCTAGGGCAAATCACCCTGTTTATGCTTTTCAATCTTTACAGGTGTTCTTCCTTGTTTTTCATAATCCTTTCTTTCAAATACTCTGTATCATGCTACCAGTTGTTACAAATGCAGAAGGCCTGGAACTCTCCAGTGAGCACAAGTGAGGTTCACAAGTGGAAAAGCAGGGTAAAAGTAAAACATGGTATTTTATTTCAGACAGACATGACGGATTTAACCTGTGTTAGTATTCTAAATGATTAATGTATTGCAAAGATCACTGCTGGTTACAGTTGAAGGGTTCTCATTTTACCATTAATTTTTTGTTCTGGTTTGATTATAGTACGTGAGATGTCTTGTGGCTGTACAAGGCAGAAAGGAGTGCAACTCTTATGGATTTAGTATGCATTGTTTTGTTTGCTTGTGACCCAAGCATTCCCTTCCTGTCTTATGCAGCCTTCATTTCATATTGAAATACTCCTCATGATGTTTGCTTATGTCCCTTTTCCACATTTTTGAGCAGAAGTGAGCTTAAATTATTGGAAGTAATGCATTTAGATTTGGTCTGCTTTCTTTGTAGATGGTAATGTGTTCTTGCTTAGATGCTGAATTCAATTGTTGATTTTTTTTAAACCTAATTAAAAAATTAACTGCAATTATTAGTTAATAAAATTAATTAAATTTAAATTAAAACAAGTATTTAATAAAAATTAAAATCTGCAGTATTGTTTCAGCTGCTGTATGGTGGTTTTACTGGGTGTTATTCTGCCTTACAGATGTGTTACTGTAGTTAAGAAACTGCTTCTAGACTGAATTTTGGCTTAAGAAGGAAAATGAGCCATTTTCCTGATGAAGCTGAATGTTGTGGGTGAAGTGGTGGAAGAAAATCCTCATCTTTTAGAAGGTAAAGGAGTGTGGTTTCTGAGGCTCAGGCTGTGTTTCACAGTTCAGATGCTACTTAATTAAGCTTTTAGGTTTCCTGTCTGCTCAATGGACTTTTTTTGGTAGGTTTTGAAATGTGGAAGAAAAAGGCCAACACAGTTATGAATGTGAATTCATGCTAAGCCTAGTGTATGCCTATATCTTTGAGTTTCTGAACTTAATATTCAGATTCTTGGAGTTCAGGGTTTTTTGGTGCTTTTATTTCACTTGCTGAAGAGAAGTGAGCAGCACTCAAAGTGCCTTTCAGAAAAACAACCACTTGTAGTAAGTTTGGTATGTGGAAGCTTGCAATAGTGAATGGAGATAATTATCTCAATATGCAGATATTCTTTATTTGCTGAGTAGATGTGCCTTGATTTATATGTGTGTGGAGCTTGAAAGTCTTCAGAATCTGTACATGTTCCTTGTCGTCTTCGTCTCTTGTTAAGGGGTCTGAATCTCTTAAAGTTCATCTGTACAAAGACGAAGAGAATACTGTTTAGGCTAGTTTTCAGAAGCTGTATCAAAAAAAGATTAATGGTCCTGGGAAACTGGTAATGAAACACAGCCTTACATTTCCTCACATCGTTGATTACTATTCAGCTACAGTTTTAGTGTATGAAAGACATTACTGTTTGATAGATCATTTAGATATATCTTTGAGGATATGTGATCACACAGTGGTGGCACTTCTGTTTTGATAGTCTCAAAACATTAGGTTCTGTCGGTCCCAAGTCTGAATCTGTCTGCTACACAGCAAGAATTGTTTTTTGAATTTTTTTGAAAAAAGTCTATATAGTTGCAGGGAAAAAGCCTGAAAATGTGATTCCTGAAGATTAAGACGACAGTGAGAACTTAAACATTTTTCATTAAGAGTTATCACTTGAATGTATAAAAACTTCTTGGCCTGAAGAAATTTTAAAATATCTTTTTTCAGCGTTATGAAAGACAGGTATTTAAAAGCATCCTTGCAAATGCTGTTTCAAAACAGGTCCTCGTACTGCTACGTCACCACAGAAGTTCAGGAGCGCACAGGGTGAGGACTGAGTTGTCTCCTCATTGGCAGTATTTTCTGGGCAGGATTGAAGTTGGCTGCTTTAGCATTGACAAAGCTAAGCCACCTGAACAGCTGCCAATGAAGGTGAAAGGGTATTGATTTTCAAGGTTGCCAAAACATTGTCTGTCTTTCATAAGCACGAAATCACATTGAAAGGAAGTGGAGTAAAACTGTCATTTGTTTTAATATTTTCCTTTGCGGACTGATAATCAAGATGGGCAAGATGTGAGTGTATGCTCTGCCAGTGAAGAGATCCTCTAGCACAGAGCAACTGTCTGGCTAGTGCTGCTCCTCCTGGCATGGGTTTACCATTGCATTCTCTCAACATGTTTCAACATGTAATTGCATTGGCCTATATATAGTAACATGGCTCTCTTGGGCTTTAACCCTAGTGGTTGTAAGAGTGCTGATTGAATTGCAGGCTAAAAATAGGCTTCACTCAGACGTGCTGTGCACTATCAGTTGTGCTCTGCTTTGGCAGTTTGACATAATTAGAAGTTGACAAAGGCAATAGGCAGAATGCTGTCTAGTGACTTCTAGGATTTGATCTTGAACAAGGTAATTTCTTAACTTGATGAAGTTGACTAGTGTGGTTACACCTCAAGTAAGTGACCTACTGCATTAAATTCTTTGATAGTTCTGGTAGGCTGCTGAAAGAATGCCCTTGCCTTAAAACCATTCTTTAGATTGATGTTGCTTCTGTGGGAAAGCCACTGGTAACAGCCCACAGCATTTGGAAATCGTTATGGCTAGGTGCGATTTGAGTGACAAAAAGGAGATTAGAAATATTTTTCAGTGAAGTGAAAGTTGAGCTATATTTACTTCCTTTCTGTTGTTATGGTTTGTCACTGATATTCCAGCAAATATTTCAGAAAGATACATGCAGCTGGCTAGGGGAGAATAGCTTGCTATCTCACAAGTGGTCATCAGCTAGTGTTATTTTAAGAAGTTTCAAAGGAGATGGATTAAAATTATGCTCTCCTGTTCTTCATCTACCAAATTAGATTTACTGAAATAAAAACAATCATCTAAATCTCTGACATAATTAAACAACAACTCGTAAAATAAAGTTTGAAGAAATATTCAAATGAAAAAACTCTTTTTCCACAGTGAATTCTTCTGAAGGAACCGGCATGGGATGTAGGCTGCCAGGTAGTTAGTCTCTGTGTTTAGATGAAAAATAGACTACAAACAATTACTGTAAAAAGATTGCTTTCTTGAATGATTGTGTGTATATATAGATGTAAACAAAGCAAATAATATACCTACCTCTCATGTTGGTTATTTCTCCATTTCTTCTAAGTCAGTCAAGACTGAAGCGTGCTTTGTAGGTGGGTCACGGGAAGTTAATACTGATGTTGAAGTCATGCCTGCATGTTACTTTTTAATAGGCTGACTGACAGTTTGAAATAAAAGTGACTCATCTCATGCTGTATTTCTGTGTGGTTACTAATAACTTTTATGGTTTGAGTTACTTATGAAGGCAGATTCCTAAGAGAACCAAAGGCTGATGGGGTTGGGGTAACTGTACATCAGAAGAAAAAAATGGGGGAATATATATAAAGTTTTCCTGGTCCAGAAAGGGGAATACAATCATGAGCAGGTTGTTAACCAAATTTAGTATCTCTTGTAGACTGTTAGTTATAACTTTGAATAGGTGTCATGTCAAGACATTTTGCAGGAGAATCTGTTCTAGCAAACTGACATTCCTGTTTATTTTCAGGTATGTCTGTTAAATATTGATAGGATTTGTTGTGAGAAATTGTAATTAGCTGCTGGGGGAAGTATATGAGTGATTTGGCATGAGTGTTCTTACCATAGCCTGTAATACTTGTGTAACCTTGTGCGTGTCCTACCAGGGAATTTGACGCTCATATTTGCTGTTGCAGTAAAACCTATTTTGTCTTGATTCTAAAGCTGTCACCACCAGGAGATGACCTGAGTGGTGCTCATATTGGTGTCCATCTTTATGAGCTACTAATGGAAATGGAAAAAGGTATTTACTTAAACAGATGCAATTGAACCTAATGACTGTGTTTAATTTGCTTTTGTTGTGGAGAAGGGAGGTGAGTGCAAATCCCCAGTCACGGAATGTTTATACAAACACATGGAGGTGTTTGGGCAATTTCAAAGGCCTGTTTAGCAAAGCAATGTTTGTGTCATCTCTCATTCTTCCTACCCTTCCCCTTGCCCTTTTTCAGCATTGCAGCCCCCACTGCAGCAGGAAGCACAAGCTCGGTTTACAAGGTAATTTTTTTGGGTCACTGTGAGTCAGCCTCCTCAAGGAGACACGTTTTGGCCATTGATGATAACTACTTAGTTATTCTTGATGGATGAAATCACAGGGATGGGTATTTTGCGCATGGGGCAACTGTCTCAAGTAACCAGGGCCTGCTCCTTTCTTTCACTGCAGATAACGGTGGAAGAAAACTAGCCCGGAGAGAGGCTGTAGTTTTTCAAGAAAAGTGCTTATTTATAAACCTCGAAATAGTAGTAGTGTAATTTTTTGATTCTCAGAAGCAATTTCTGGAGGGCCATCTGTGAGAAGGGTTTTGCTGTAACCTGCTAAAAAAAAAATATAAGCTCGTGACGAAATTACATTTAAGCTGTGTATTGTGACATAATATTGAAAGCCTTGTGTGCTCATGCTCATATTCCTTAATTCCAGTTGGAAAACACATACTGTTAGTTGCAGAGATGCTTGCACCAAGTAGCATAAATCTGACTTGCAATTTTTTGAGGTCACTGAGTGAAGAGCTTCTGTTTGAAGTTGAGGAGAGTTAAAGCTTTGAAGCCCTTCTACGCAGATGTATGGAACTGGTAGAGCTACTACACTAGTGCAATAGGAAAAAACAAACAAAACCCTTGTAATACCAACAAAGCCTACCTTGCCTTGGGCGCACACACACACATTTGTGGCAGAATGGAGAATGCAAAATAAATATTCTCTTTCCTGTATTAACTCATGGACATTTGCCATTCCTTCTTCCTAGAAACACGAGGGGTTTTGGAGCGTGGTCTGTCAGCAATTTGGGTGCAGGAGTGGGTGGGTGGGCAGAGGAGCATGGTGCCTGGGATTCCAGGAGAAGCTCTTCAGCTGAACGTCTCCTAATGGCAAAACTGGCGTGAAGATTAAATACCAATGTTGCTGCTGGCAGGTTTTGGTGTTAATGTTTTGTTTATACAGTTCTCCTTTGGGTGTTACATTGTGCCCTTAGCATAGTCTCCTAAAGCCATAGAAAGCAAAACAAAGTACCAAGCTGGTGAGTGAGCTTTTACCAGTGCCTTGTTTTGTTCTTGTCTGGGAGAAGATAGGTTTGTACTTTGTTGTTCTGTGATTTGGGGGCAGGGGAATTACTTTGCTGTCTTTAAATTCTTCAAGCTTCTGTAAGTGAAAATAAGGTTAAAGTAATATGTCTGTTGTTTGCAACATAAAATATTAAATCTTTCCAGCTTCCCTGAAATAAGTTTTATACCTGAGTCAGCCACTGAGAAAACTTTCACAAGTCCTTTCACAAATAAATTGGTATCCCGCTATTTTACTGGTCTGAAGGAAAAATGCTTGTGTCTGTCTCATCGACATCCTACCAGCAACTGTCTAAATTTGCTATGAGGAAAGGTGTCTTTTTAAAGTATCTTAGATTAAACATTCTCAAGTTATGGTTTTATTATAATAGTTGGATGTAGTAAAGATGCCCAGGTAGTGCAATAAAACAGTAACAAGATGGACTATTTTTTCTTAAGTGTAAACCTTATGTATTTGAAAGCAGTTAGTTAAATATTTGTTGGAGAAGTTTGGGGGATGAAAGGTTTTACCGAATTTGTCAAGATAATGATGTCAATACCTGCTTAAGAAGTTGATTTTTAAACAGAGCTCTTAGCAATGTTCAGTGTTCTCCCTTGCCTGAAGGGACCTACATCTCCATTTCTTACCTCTCAGGAGAGGGCTGTAGTTGTTAAATGTGAGTGGACCATTCCATATTTGTATTAAAAATAGAAATCCAATGTACAGGACAGTAGTGATGTTTAACAGTATGACACAGTCTGCGATCACCATAATTTTGGCATGTTGAATTTATATAGTTCACCGAGGGAAGGTGTTAACGAGACTTGCTTTGGGATTTGCCTTTTTTTTTTTTTTTTTAATGGCTTTGGGGCTTTTTAATGTTTGTGTTTCCTATTAGAGTGCTAGTGATGTATGAAGTCGTATTAATGAGTAGGAACTCTGTTTAAAAAAACAGTATAAATTTTTGCTACAGTAATTTACATTGGAAGAAGGTAAGGACCAAACTTATAAATGGGACCCTAAATAAAAATATCTCCATTAATCTTAATATTTGCTTTGGGAACAAGACTTTTTGAGCTATCCTCAGTTTTTGGGAGAGATCATAGAAAATAAATGATGGGAAAAGATTTGACTGAGAAAATACTTTTGTTGTAGGAACACACCATGTTGGCATATGTAATAAGAGACTGGCTTGATGTGTAAGGCACTTTCAGTGCAAATAAATTTTAGTCTTACCGGATTGTAATGGGATGGTTGTCAGAGGTGAGGATATTTTCTCCATGCTCTTGATGACAGAGTGCTGGCTAATTGACTCCAGACCAGACCTTACAATAAGGAATTTTTGTGTTTTGCTGTGTGTCTCCATGTCGTGGTGATGGATGATGGGTACCTGGAAGCCATTTTCCTAGTTGCTTGGCTATTGCCACTGAGGTTTTCTAGATATGGGTCAGAGGAGGCTTCTTTATGGCAAGCTTGAGTCATCTGAAGTGGAGGCAGTGGACTGGTGGGCCATCAGTATGGCCTTAATGTGCAGCTCAGCTTGACTCTTGAATGTTATTTTTCAAAGAGCTCTTCACAGTGAAGCAGTTGCTTAAGCAGTAAGTTTCTGTGGTAACCCTGTCCTTGTGTAAGTTACAGTAATTGTTTTATTATCCAAAATCAAGGTGGCACTTTGAAACATATTGATTGTAGATATTATTTGAATACTGAATGGACACTAGTGCCTTCTGAGCACAGCTGATGGGCATCCTTTATCCTGCTTTTTCTTGTGATTATGTACTTCTATTTTCTGTTACCCTTTTGTTGGTGTGTGTTGATCACGTTGTCAAATTATTCAGTCTTAACAGCTTCTAGTTTGTACTTGTCTGTTGAACATGATAGTTCTGCTTTTTTCTCTTTTCTGGGAAAAAAATACATCCTACTTGGTACTGGAATGGCTCTTTTGTCATGAGCCATCATACAGGCTTGCAACACACTCAACCAGCAGCTGCTATAGGCTTTGAATGAAATTTGTTCCATTTTTTTTTTTTTTTTATATTGCTTTAGGTTTGGAAGTAAATGAAATGTTACCGAAGATTATAGAGCTCTGTGAAGCTTGACATATTTAAGGGTAACTCAGCAGAGTGGTTTGTAAACCAAAAGTGCTCTCAGCACAAGTTTAACCATAGACAGTAATGAATATAGGTTCCTTTCTCTTAGCATCCTGTTGAGGTTTTGGCAACCCTGATGTCTTTTCCAGCCAAAGGAGGGTCAACTTGTTACCGTGGCACTGTTGTTTAGCAATCAGGGCTGACCCTTCAGGAATGGAAATTACTGAATGACTTGATTCTACTCTTTGGAAGATGATTGTAATGTACTGAAAAGGTCTATGACTGGGGAAAAGAATGTCTTGAATATTTTGTGGTAAATGTACCACTGTTCTCACATGTGACCTGTGTCACCTGATGCTGGATGCCAACCAAGGCTGTAATGGGAGGGAAGCAGGAATGCCTGGCTCAGCCCCTGATGTGTTATGTTTTCATTTATATGCTGAGGTGCTCTTACATGCCTTTCTGCAACATGACCCTCTGCCCTAAAGCTCTGTAAGCTTTGTTGTTGTTTTATGGATTGAGCGTTCTGTTTGGTGTCTCACCAAACTGAGTGACTGAGAGCTGTTCCTGTCACCCTTGCTTGGACGGTTGTCTTTGCTTAGGTGAGCTTTCCCCACACCTGACGGGGCCATTAAGGTGCACAAATATCTTTGAAATCTAGGCCGTCTCAGTACTGTTGGGATAAAGTTACTGCATATGACAAAAGACTGAAATTGTTGATCCACTGATGCTTTAGTTCTCCAGAGGAGCCCTAGGTCTCACTGGTGGTGCTACAGGCTGTCCTCTGACAACCTCTCCTGTCAGAATCGACAGGAGGTTGCCGGGGACCACATCAGGTATTTATACCAAAACTCAAGCGAATTAAGTGAGTCTGCTAAAATTCAAATTAATTAAAAACCACCCCCACAAAAACATAGGTGTTACTTAGCTTGATGTGGCCTCACACCCTTGCTGAGTGGGCTTTCTCCTTTCCTTTGCCGCCAGCTCTCTGGAGGAGCATGGCTGGCTGTGCCTTTACAGCCTGGCACCATTTCTCACTCACACTTTGCTTGCTGGCTAACAGAGGTTGAGGTGGTTGCTGCTCTGGCCTCTGCCCAGGCAGCCTGTGGTGAGACTGGAGATGTGAAAGTTGCCTTTGCAGCAGGGACTGTCTGTGCTGGGACCTGCTAACCTCCACTTTTCTGACATTTTGGGGGCCTGTGGTCACAGGCCATCTTCCTAGGTTGAGTGTAGCAAAGGGGTAGGAGGAGAGAGGCAGGCAGAGAGCCGGCAAGGTCCTGAAATTTAGGATCCAGTGCCTGTGGTGGCCAAGATTGCAAACACTCTCTGTAGGAGGATTTTTTGCTCTCCTGTCATATGACAGACAGGAGAACCAGCATTGCCAAAGCTGAGGTTGAGAGATCCTACATAAGCTTAATTAGCAAAGTTTAGCTCAGAATTTATGACTGTCACATACTGGCATCATGGCTGGCTTTTATATGCAATGCTGAACTTTTTGTCATGGCTCCCCTCCAGTGTAAGGACAAGGCTACCACTTCTAACAATTGGAAAGTATAGTAGAAATCAACGGCAGATCTATACTGTAGGCTGTTTATAATCCACTACCCTAATTATTTAAATAGTTGTTTCTGAAGAAGGGGCTATATTTATTCACAAGTAATCAATAGTTCTGGAAGGGCAGTCAGGGCAAATGAGTTGTGTATTAACTTTTCTGTTGGTGTATAGGGCTTACAGTTACTCATCAGTGCAATTTCTCATTATAAACATAGTGCAATTTCATATCATAAGTATTATGTCTAACTGGAAAAGAAGACAGTAAAAGGGAAATAGCATAGATTTAATTATTGTACTAGAAGTGTTTCATTCCTCAATAAACTTAAAATCAAGAAGTTTGAATTTTTTCTAGTGCAGATCAAGCTATGACTTCTTACAATTAGGCTATTAAAAAAAGAAAAAAAAAAAAGTTGTCATTCTGTTAAAGATTACCTTCTCTGGATATGTTCAGGGAAAACAACTAATTGAGACAAGAACAAACTGCCTTCAGAGCTGAACAAAATTACATAATCTAAGCAAATCCTTGTAAACTAGGTTGCCAGAGCTTTCTCCTTTGCTCTGAGACACAGGAGGTATTGAAGATGACTGTGTGTGAGGAGTGGGAGATGATGTTGCCGGAATAATCAGACAAAAGGATGTTACTTAAACCTGTGAACAAAGTCTTGTATAGTGCTGCCCAAGATGGCAGCTGACATATTTCCTATTTAAGAAAAAGCATGTGATATTAATTTTTCTTTGTAGTGTTACTTGCTTAGAATTATTGTGCTGCTCTCTGAAGGGAAAAAGAAGTCTAAAATAAGCAAAAGACCAAGCTGCAAAGAGAAGTAGTGTTCTTAGCGATAGGTATGTGAGCCTTTCCTCAGGTCTGAAACAGAAGTAGGAGTTCTCTGGCCTGAATGTTGGGAACACTTGCTGATAGCTTAACTGGATCATGTTAACACACTAAACAATTTGAGAGGGAAGATGGCTGATAACTGTGGTACAGAAACAGTGTTAGCAAAGGTAGGTAGTTCCTGTGCTGGGGAGAAAGAGGCAGCAGGTACTGCCTACAAGACACTTGGAAAGTTACCTATGGATGAGGAAAAGCGGAGACACGCACAACATACTGGCAACTGAAAATCACGATGTTATGCATCTTATTACTTAAAAGCTATTTTATAAGTCCTCACATCATTAAAGGTACTGCAAGACTGTCTGCTCAAAATAGTAGTTTACAAGGCTTATGGAAACAAGCTGTCATTTTGACCTTCATGTAACTGCAAGTAGAGATTGTGTATACTTTAAATTATATTAATTCTGACAAATTTTGCTTGCGTTAATATTCCAAGCAAGGACAGAGGATATGCAGAATGCTTCTAAGATTCAAGGACTAGGAAGACTTAATTGGTGCTCACTCTGGTAAATGATCCTAAATTCATCTGGTGCGGTCTGCACCTGTAGCCTGTGGATACATTTATAATAATCCTATAAGCAACTTGTTGGAAAGAAAATATTTGTGGCTGTTGTGTAGGAAGAGTAAGTTTGGACTATTAGATATGAGGCATTTGGAAGGGCTATGAATTTCCTGGTGGAAAACTTTCTTAGTGAAACATCTGGGGCTTATTTCGCTGTCTAAACCCAAATAACCCAAAATCTGTTTGAGGCATGTATTTAAACATAAAATCTAGCAGCGAACAGAAAACATTTTATCTAAGTGTTACTTCAGTGCAAAGAGCAACTATGTATATGAAAAGACACTCCTACTATTTATTTTCTGAAATTATACTTTATTTTCTACAGCAGTAGTATTTCAGGTTGGGTCTTCCATGTCCTTTTTTCCCCTAAAGCATTTTATTGCTCTTCGCCGGTAGATTTTATGTTTGGTTTTCAGCGCTCAAACCCTCCCCTGTTGATAAACTTGCTCTGCTCCATTTAAGAGGGGCAAAGAGAGGAGAGGGGCAAAGAGAGGAGAGGGGCAAAAGAAAAAAAAAAAAAAAAGGACTTGAGTATTGGGGATGCATTCAGAAGGCTGTCCATGAAAGAGGAACGAGTTTTGAAATTCTCTGCACAGGCTATTTGCTGTTGTAGCGGGTTGGTGCATGGCCATGGCAACCCTGCGCACCCCGGGGCATCCGTGTGGCCATGGAGACCCACACTTCTGCCTACTGTCCCTCTGGCTGAGCTTTCACTTCCTGGAGATTTATTTAAAAAAAAAAAAAAAAAAAAAGCAAGTGGCAACATTGAAGCCCATCCTGGCAGTGGTCCAAAGGAAGAAACCCAAATAAAACACAAGCCAACAACAAAAATCCGCAGATAGGAAAACTGCTGACAACCTAAGCAGTACAAAGTTTCTAATGATCCAAAAGCCATTGTGAAGCCCAGTTTGAAAGAAAACAAGAGCTATGGTTGTTCAGCTTGGCCAGGCAAGGAATAGCTGACTCAATCATCCTAAACCAGGAGAGGAATGCACCTTTTTGTCATGCATGAGGAAGGTTCAAAGTAAGAAATTAAAAATACACTTGTTCCCTCCATTTAAAAAAAAAAAAAAATCACCAAACAGAAAGCATTTTATCTAAGTGTTACTTCAGTGCAAAGAGCAACTACATATATGAAAAGACACTCCTACTATTTAGTTTCTGAAATTATACTTTAATTTCTACAGCAGTAGTATTTCAGGTTGGGTCTTCCATGTCCTTTTTTCCCCTAAAGCATTTTATTGCTCTTCGCCGGTAGATTTTATGTTTGGTTTTCAGCGCTCAAACCCTCCCCTGTTGATAAACTTGCTCTGCTCCATTTAAAAGGGAAAAAAATAAAAATCACCAAACAGAAAACATTTTATCTAAGTGTTACTTCAGTGCAAAGAAAAACATCTGTAATACTAAAAGAGTAATACTCTTTGCCCCTCTCCTCTCTTTGCCCCTCTCCTCTCTTTGCCCCTCTCCTCTCTTTGCCCCTCTCCTCTCTTTGCCCCGCTCCTCTCTTTGCCCCGCTCCTCTCTTTGCCCCGCTCCTCTCTTTGCCCCGCTCCTCTCTTTGCCCCGCTCCTCTCTTTGCCCCGCTCCTCTCTTTGCCCCGCTCCTCTCTTTGCCCCGCTCCTCTCTTTGCCCCGCTCCTCTCTTTGCCCCGCTCCTCTCTTTGCCCCGCTCCTCTCTTTGCCCCGCTCCTCTCTTTGCCCCGCTCCTCTCTTTGCCCCGCTCCTCTCTTTGCCCCGCTCCTCTCTTTGCCCCGCTCCTCTCTTTGCCCCGCTCCTCTCTTTGCCCCGCTCCTCTCTTTGCCCCGCTCCTCTCTTTGCCCCGCTCCTCTCTTTGCCCCGCTCCTCTCTTTGCCCCGCTCCTCTCTTTGCCCCGCTCCTCTCTTTGCCCCGCTCCTCTCTTTGCCCCGCTCCTCTCTTTGCCCCGCTCCTCTCTTTGCCCCGCTCCTCTCTTTGCCCCGCTCCTCTCTTTGCCCCGCTCCTCTCTTTGCCCCGCTCCTCTCTTTGCCCCGCTCCTCTCTTTGCCCCGCTCCTCTCTTTGCCCCGCTCCTCTCTTTGCCCCGCTCCTCTCTTTGCCCCGCTCCTCTCTTTGCCCCGCTCCTCTCTTTGCCCCGCTCCTCTCTTTGCCCCGCTCCTCTCTTTGCCCCGCTCCTCTCTTTGCCCCGCTCCTCTCTTTGCCCCGCTCCTCTCTTTGCCCCGCTCCTCTCTTTGCCCCGCTCCTCTCTTTGCCCCGCTCCTCTCTTTGCCCCGCTCCTCTCTTTGCCCCGCTCCTCTCTTTGCCCCGCTCCTCTCTTTGCCCCGCTCCTCTCTTTGCCCCGCTCCTCTCTTTGCCCCGCTCCTCTCTTTGCCCCGCTCCTCTCTTTGCCCCGCTCCTCTCTTTGCCCCGCTCCTCTCTTTGCCCCGCTCCTCTCTTTGCCCCGCTCCTCTCTTTGCCCCGCTCCTCTCTTTGCCCCGCTCCTCTCTTTGCCCCGCTCCTCTCTTTGCCCCGCTCCTCTCTTTGCCCCGCTCCTCTCTTTGCCCCGCTCCTCTCTTTGCCCCGCTCCTCTCTTTGCCCCGCTCCTCTCTTTGCCCCGCTCCTCTCTTTGCCCCGCTCCTCTCTTTGCCCCGCTCCTCTCTTTGCCCCGCTCCTCTCTTTGCCCCGCTCCTCTCTTTGCCCCGCTCCTCTCTTTGCCCCGCTCCTCTCTTTGCCCCGCTCCTCTCTTTGCCCCGCTCCTCTCTTTGCCCCGCTCCTCTCTTTGCCCCGCTCCTCTCTTTGCCCCGCTCCTCTCTTTGCCCCTCTCCTCTCCTTTTTCCCTTTTAAATGGAGCAGAGCGAGTTTATCAACAGGGGAGGGTTTGAGTGCTGAAAACCAAACAAAAGGTTGGGTGGTACTTGCATGTTGAAGGGACCTGTTTCTTATTTCACTGACTCCCTGTTGGAGAAGATGACATCATGCCCTCAGAGCTGGTAGAGTTACACCAGTCTATACATTGTGAGGTTAGAATGGCAATGAAGACCTTTATGCTTTGCAAACTACAATTGTTTTTATGCTTTTTTTTTTTTTTGTTTGTTTTTTCAAATGTAAGGGTTTTGCTTCTGTCCTGTTACTGCACAGTGTAAGACACCAGCTTAACCAAGCCAAGCTACTCTTCTCACTGTAAGAATCGCTTTCAAATTAATTGGCAAACAAAAGTACCATGAATAAAACAGAGCTTTGTGCTTCGTATTTCAGAGTTTTTGATTGTAGTTCATTCTTGCTGGAGTGTGTGAGCTATGTGAGACGTTTGTCCGTAGTGAATGAAACTGGAAGGATGAATAGCTACAGCTCTGAGGTAAAGCTCAGTTATGGTTTTGTGGTGTAATAGTGGTTAAGCTCATAGTGGAAAAAAAATTATTTCTTGCTATAATTCATAGTATAATCAATACTATATAGAGAGAAATGGCTATCTTTTGTTTCTTGAATGTGCTGTTTGTTTCTGTGTTTTAGGGCTATGCTACTGGGGTTTTTGAAGTCAGTGAAGAGAGTATGAAGATGATAGAGGGAATATGGGAAGCGAGAGACATACCTGCCTCTCTCCTTCCTACTGCTTGCTCGGAATGCATGCTGTTTTTATCAGAGAGGAGGGGTTTGTATTTTATTTGAGCTAGATAATTTTAAATGAGGTTAAAGCTACTTAGTGGAAGAGTAACCTATTTTATTAATTGCTATTAGTTGACATGATGCTTTTTTTAGCATAAGGTAATATATAATTAACTATTGTGTCAGAAGAAAACATTTACTTTTGTTTTTCTGACTTCTGAGAATGCAGCAAGTACCAAAAGGCCATGCTTGGAGAGGAGGGATGAGCTTGTGACAAATGCCTTGAGCTAAGACTTGAGAGAGCATTTGCTCTTTCTGAATGTGCCAAAAGCTTGCTGTTTGACAGTGAGTTAACCACCTAAGGGTTTATTCTGCTGTGGGTAGTGTGACTGTTGCCACTGCTTTAAATATACTCCTAGCTTTGTTCCGAACTGCAAGTGTTGGGCATGTTTCTCCATGTGAATAACTTCAAACTCTTTTAAACTTTTAGTATTACAGATGTCTCCTCTACATGCAGCTGTGTTGCCTTCCTAAACCACATCCACACTCTCATTCAAATCAAAACCATTACTTTTTTCTTTGGCAAAAAAAAACCCAAACCAAAACCAACCAAAAAAAAAAAAAAAGAAACCAACAAACAACAAAAAAGCAGTCTTCCATCACAGAGTTGGGAAGACCCTAGTTTTGTGAGGTGCCAGAATATGGTGTTCCTGCACCTTCTGGGAAGTACCTAACCGAGCAGTCCATACAGTTTTAGGACATATGTGTACATGATAGAGTATTCCAAATTATTTTGCTACAGGCAGTTGTGAGGAGCACTTGAATTCAACCAAATGGTTATCAAGGCTTGTCTATGGTACAAACTGTTCCACCAGTTAATTTGGGAGTAGAGCTTTGTGCAGTGTAGGCCAGCTTCTTAGAGCATACGCCTAAGGGCCAGATCCCCTCAGTCTACTTGGGCATCTCTAAAATAATTTTGACACCCTAGTCTTCATAAGATGTCCACAGTGTCTTCCCCTTCCTCACTTATTCTCAGATATTTAAGGGTTTGTTCTTCTGTAATACATTGTCTTTGGTGGCAAGTCAGCATCAGACACTTTCAACCAGCTGTTTTGACAGCTTGGTGCCCAGCTGCATTCCAAGGAGACCCAACCGTTTGTCATGGGTTATATTGTCGAAGTGATCTGTGTTTAAAAGTAACCGCAAGAAAGTTGTTGCAACTGCTGGAGAGAAGACCAGAGTACATATAGGAGGCTATTGGCTCTAAAGTTGACAAGTGCCAACTTGACTGATGGTGGCATTTAGGTACATAAAGATGCCATGTACATTTGGTCTTGTAGGTGTCTGTGAGCATTCCCAGGATCTTTTCTGCAGACAAATCCATTTGGAATCAACAAACTAGACATCTAAGTTTAATCAAGTACTGCAGAAAACCATGTTCGGTCTTGGTGGGTTTGACCCCTGTTACCCAGCAAAACTGCTATTTGTGTTTTATTTTGGTCATTTAAATGTTGGGAGCAAGCACTGAAAACAAGGGCCTCAAGTGGATTGGCTTATACAAGCTTTGATGCTTATAGCAAAATACAGGTATGTTGTGGTTCTTTTGTGCATAGAAAAAAGTGATAACTATGGCAGCAGTCTACGGTAGCTAATAACAGATGGTTTAGAGGGATACCTGAGTACCACCCTCATGGAACAATTTAAATAATAGATACTGGATGGCTGACGTCTTGAAACATACATGTTTTATATGTTCTTGATTACAAGAAATTAGCCTTCCTATTCCTGGAAGTGTTTAATTGCATTTGATCTCTAAGCTTTGAACTCTAATTACAAGGTTTATTGGCCCATTATGTACTGTATTTAAGGCTCTCTTTTAAACAGTTTTGTATTTATTCCTTTGTTCTGAAAAAGGCTAAGAGCATAATTGACTTTTTTTGTTGTTCTTGAGTACCATGATTCTTTCTTGCTTTATCCCAAACTACCTCAGTCTTCCTGTTCTCTTCTGGCATCACCTAGTCCTCTCTGATGCCATTTAGAGCCTGTCCACTGCCAAGGAAAATAGATCAGGAGTTTATTACTAAAGCCATTTGTTTCCAGTTATTTTATCTCTATGTCCTTTGAAACAGGGTGATCAGAGTGTAAGCAAGGAATGAATACTATTGAGATATGGCTGCTAATGCTGCGTTCATTATTTCCTTACAAACTTATATTTTACTTGTAACTGAGTTGGAGAGTTTGGTTGTCTGTTTCAGTATTGTTCAGATGTGATGATAATGAATGCAGAGGTTTTCTTTGCCTGTTCTAGTCCGGAGAACTGTTTTAAAGCTGGCGGTTGAAACTGCTTGGCAGCTAATCAAACAGGGAAGAAATGATTTTTTTTAAAAAAAAAAAAAAAAAAAAAAAGAAAAAAAAAAAAGAAAAAGATGAAGCGTAAGTGCCAAATATATTATGTTCAAAGGTAGAAAACCTGACTTTAGATCCCTTGTGCTTTTATAAAATCTGGGAGTAGTAGCTAAGAAGAGAGTCACTGGGGTACATGTATTTTCACCATTTTTTTAGTGTTCTTGTATCCAGTTTCATTGTCTCTTAAGCTTTTTAATCATGCTTTTTTAATGACTTCTCAATTGATGTTTGGTTTTGAAAGCACAAAGCCTTTAAAAAGCAGTCTCAGTATTAGGAAGAGTTGATTACTGGAGTCATTAGAATATTGTGAGTAGGCAAAATCTTTAATTTAAACCTTCAAGATTCAGACTGGGTCTGAAAAATGATTCTGTTAATAAGTGTATGATGCTACCTTTGGTAATACTGCCGTGCCTTTTTTTTATTTTACACAAACCCTTGGTGTGAATGTGTTTAGTGTATTTTCCTGTATCTTAATCCATGGGTTTGTGTTAGTGCTTTGGTGGTTTGGTTTTTGTGGTTTGGTTTGGGTTTTTTTTTTGGTGGTTGTTTTTTCGTTTTTTGTTTTTTTTTTTTTTTTTTTTTAGCTTTCAGATAACTAACCAGAAGCCTTTGAGTCAAGTTTTGATTATAACAAAAGACAGTTTACCCTGGGCTTCCTGTGTCTTTACTGACTCTGTCTTTCAGTTTCATCAGTTCCAAATCTCCTCTGCTTTGGCCCTCAAAAGTTTGTGAATTTTGCTGGAAGTGCAGGCATTTCAGAACTCCTACCCACTCTTCTCTCTCTGAAGCTGTCTTGTTTTCCCCAAAACATCTCTGCTTCGTGTTTCCAAGTGACCTGGTACCTTGCCTCTATTTTCTCTGTTTTCCTTATTTTTATCACACATGCAAATAACCTCTTCCCTCAAATACTGATTTCTCAGTACAGTTTATCTCAGGACTGACATTCCAGCTGCACTGTTCTTAAAAGGTACAGATGTGGCTCATATGGGTGGAAATGCAATCTGAGCATTAGGTTAGAGATTGGTATCTTAATTTTTGTAGTGTATTGTCTAGTAGGTGTTTAGAGGCTTATGGCAGTGAAACCACCACTACTGAAGATGGATTGCATTTATTGTTTACTGTTTGCTTGTTGCACTTCTGTAAATGGTGTGGGTGGTTCTGCAGCAGTCCAGTATTTTAGTTTCATGATATCATAGTGAGCAACCTGTAGTGTCCCAAATGCAGACAGAGTAGTGCAACAGATGGTGCAATCTTTAGAACAACCTGTGTCTTCTAAATGTTCAAGCAAGGTGGAGGAAGGATACCAATAAAAATCTTGTTCTCGGGGTCATGTATTAAGAATAAAAGGCTGCAAGTCATAGGTTCATTCTTCTACATCACTTCGAAAAATATTTTCCAGTGCAGTACTTCACAGTTTTCAGCTTAACAGAAGTACAGCAGAAGCCATATGGATTTTTTTGCCAGAAACTAAGTATGATTTTTGCTTTCTTGGACTACTACTTACCTTTAAAAGAATGATTTATGAGATTTTAAATCAGTGTTTTTCCTACACACTCTCGGAACAAAAGATTCCTCAGATGATAAACTCCATGGAAGCTAAGCCTTTCCCTCCTCCTCTCCATTTTCTTGACTTATCTCCTTCTTAGAGATTATTTCCATTTCCTTGGATACTTCCACAGTAATTCCAGCTGAATGGTAATGGAGAGTGTGTCAGCTGTAGGCATCCCCCTGCGTATCAGCCAAAAAGCTGTATATACTTCCAAATAAAGGATCTTGTTCTTATGTCCACAGAACAAAAAGGAGACTTTCTGTTCGTCTGAAGACGTACCTAACCACAGAGGCGAGAAGAGCTAGCTCTTTGTCCTCTTAGTTAGAAAAAGCTGAACACGGGTGGGGAAAGGCAATGTAAGAATCTAGGTGCCAAAAATTTAATGACAGGATGCAGAGGTGAGGTTATTCTCATCCTGTAGGTTCATTGTGTTTACTGTGAGAAGCCTAGAAAATGTAGTACAGTTTTTGGGTTAAAGAACTGGAATGTTTTTGATCTAAACAATTTGACTTTGCTAAGTTCTACTCTTGGCTGTTTGGTTTGTATGTCATATCAAATAACTAATTTAACTTAAAAAAATTGAATTAGGGGAGAAAAACTGAATTAGGGGAAAAAAATTGAAACGGGGGAGAAAGAATGTGTATTTCCCCATGCGGCATGAAATTCTGCATACTTTTTATGCAGAAATTCACTTACGTTTAATGTTTTCAGCTTTTTAAAGTTTATATTAAACATTGTGGTAACCCCTATCTATAGATAAATTTATTTGGCTTTCTTGTTCCGTGTGGTTGACATTTTGAGCTTTCTAACAATGCTTGTGTGGCTGCTGTTGGAAGCCATGGTGTCATATTTGGACACAGATACTCTAGTAAACTTTCAATTGCTCCCTGTGGAGCACTGTCTTAAAGGAAATCACGAAGCAAAAGGTCTGTGAGTCAGTGACATGATTGTCTAAGAATAGCAACAGGTAGGCATCTATGCATTACGTTCTTGCTGTGGTGCATTGCCTGCATTTCAGAGCCTCCCCCCCACCCCCAAAATAGCAGTTTCAGAATTTTGAACTCTGAACTTCCTTCTGTTATTCTTAAGTCAAACCCATAATATTAATATAACAGCTTTCTGTGTTTGTTTTCAGTGTCTATGTTATTTCAGCATAATATTTTTATTGGCAGTGTATTGTTCCAGTGGCTCTTGAGGATCTAATGTGGCATTAATGTTTCACTTCATGCACTGTATTACCTGACCCCAGGAGTATTTTGTGGCGTCTAACAGGCCAGAGATAAAAGCTGCTGTTTCAGACGAGGAGTGTAGGCTATGCTCAAAATAACAGCGTTTTCATATCGGAGTAGCAGTTCCTTTTAAAGTACTTGTGCTCTGACGGCCCTACACCCAATTGTGCAAACCTTCAGACTATACATCACGGGTAGGCACGGCTCCATCAGTGCAACTGCATATAAGCTCCACAAAGTGTACAAAGTTTGTGCCGTTTGGCGATGACAATTACTGTGCTCAAAATAAACCAGAGGTGCATTAGCATTAATAATTACTCCCACAAGCTATGCTAATCACTCCCGAAGAGCTGCAAAATTGAGGAGTACTGTTGTACATGATAAATTAATTGTTAAAATGTAAAGTCACAGATCTAGCAAATGACTTCAGTTGTTTGTTTGTTTTGTTTTGTTTTGTTTTGTTTTTTTTTCCTCTTCAGACTCTAAATGAGTATGGAAGAGCGAGTTTGCTAGATTTCAGAAACCTTGATGAGTGTGGATGACTGAAGGTGGCACAGGTGCCTTCTCCATAAACAGCCTTCTATATCGAGTATGTGCCTGGCCTTACTTTTAAAACTCTGACGTCATAAAAGTATTGGGTTTATTGCAGTTTTCAAAGCATTTTAAAGAAAATATTTTGAGTCCTAGAACTATATTTAAAAACAAACAAAAAAGCATGGGGAGAAGGAGTATAGTTTTGTTGCAACCAATTGCAATGGAGCTACTTGAGACATAGGGACCTTTAGATCAAGACACAGTGGTTGTGTGTTGGGTTGCTGTCATACTTGAAGATGAGAGCCATTTTTAGAGTACACTGTTAATTTTGGGCACTAATATTTGGCTTATATACAGATTCCTTGCTTTCCTTTCATCTCATTAATGTCAAGCTTTTTACCTGAGGTGGATCATGTGACACCACTCCTGGCCTAGATGCTTTGGTCTTTCTCCATCGTGTTGCCCTAAATGATGGGCACTGGAACATGCCTAACCATGGCACAGACTGGGTAGCACCTGCTCGTGTGTGAAGGTAGAGACTGAGGCCCTCGGAGAGAGGGCTGCCAGTGCTGGCTCTGAAGCCACGTAATTATTCTGGTGCGTTGGCTGTGGTCTGTGGGATGCAATTTAGACCAACCCCATATTTCATTACTATGTGAAAACTAAAAGTGATGGCAATTCTGTTACATTTTTAAAGGGCCAGCTATGTGCTGGTGCAGAAAACTCGTATTTGCTGATCTGTAACTCAGAAAATTTCGAAAGCATTAAAATATGAGGCCTTCTGAATATAGCATGGTCATTCTAAGTTTGAAACTTTGCCTTGGATGGGTAAGTAGTAAGTATTTATTTGAATAAATTGGTTTGTGCAGTTTGTGTAATATGGAAATAGGAAAATATGAAATATGTTTGGGCTGGTGAGAAGGCAGACCTGGTGGGTTTCTTCCTTCTTTTTCCTGAGTAGAATTGGTTTTGATAAAGAAGGGGAGGAAATGGCAATGCAGAGGGAAAACTGGTATTTGTTGGCCTCGGTAACAGGATTGTAGCTGCACTAGAAACAGCTGAACCAGAAGGGTGCATGTTTAAAAACTGTGTAACTGGAGTGTGCGAGTGTGTCAGGCTTGTGATGTCTAAAGCAAAACAAGGCTTTGAATTTAGAAAGGAGAAACTAAGCATAAAGGAACTTTGGTTTTTATTAACCCTACTCTGCAAAGCATCCTGTAGGTGAATAAGGAGCATGCCAACACTGAGAAAAATTACCACCCAATGATGTTTAAAAGGAAGATGAACTAAGACATTTGAGTAAGATAAGGATTTTCCAAGTCTGTGCCAGAAGCTAGAATTGAAGAGGGAGTTTTATTTCTGTGCCTGGATTACTAGATTATTCTATAATATCTCTCTCTGTAATTCCCTTTCCCTGTAGTTTTGGAAACAACCAGATGAGCAAAATAATCTGTCCGCTAGTTGCTGCTTGAATTATTGGCAGTCTGGTGAGAGTTGGTAGTACTTTCAGCTAGAGGCTGCAAAGTCAAGTGGTTCTGGTGATTTGTAGTAACACTAGTAAACAAGTGTATCCTCCTGTCTCGTAACGTAGGGCCCTTCATTCGATGGATATGATCCTTGATCACTGTCCAAACTGAATTTTTGAATGGTGTCTACCTGTATTTAAATGGAAGATAAAATCACAAGGACGTTTGGATCTATCTTTGTGCACACTGGCTGCTGGCTTGGTAAGACCTTCTTGGCATTTAGGAGAGACTTGTCCAAAATAGGTTTTTCTGAATGGAGTCTCAGAGCAAGGGGCTGGGGGTGAGAAAAGAGCATTTCTCCATGACTGATTGTTAAAAAATATAGCTCTGTGTTCTTTGAACAAACAGGGAAGAGAAGCTTTTCTAATGGTTTGTGGCTCTGCTGTGCTTTTTGAGAAGGCAGGAAGGTGCCTCTGGTGTTTCCACTGCCTTAACCTCTGCCAACCTACTGCTGCCTTGGGAGAGAGAAGTTAAACCAAGACCAAGGAAAGTCCACTTTGGATGCGTGCTAATCTAGCAAAGCCTTCTGGAGGAAGAGAAAACAGACTTGCAGGAGTTTCTGTTGGAACGATAAGGGTTGTGTTGCCTTTGCATTGAATTGTTTACCCACGGGGCTTCTTGGGTGAGAAGACTGGTGTGTATGTGGTGTGCTCGCATGCGTGTGCGAGGAGGAGCAGGTGGCAATACTTGGTGTGTGGGTTGAGTGTGTTTGGAAGCAGATGTTTTGTTCTTCTCGCACCCCCACCGTCTGGTTTTCAGTGTTTCTCTTGGATTGTAAGAAGCTAAAGACAGTAGATGAAAACAATGACTGAACTCAGATTTTACTTTTTCATTCAACTAAGTTCTGAAAGTGGCAGTGGTCATTTATTGGCACTGGGTAACTGTCTGATGGTCACCTTTTATCCCTGCTGTTCCTTCTGTTGATGATGTGCTTCAATTTTGAGATTGAGAGAAATTGCAAGCTTTCAAGTTGCACAGCAACAAGGGCTTCTTTATGAAGAGAAATGGGTGTTACCTTTTTCTGTGGGTCAATGCTTCAAATGAGGAAAAAAAGTTCACCAGTGATGAGCGTCAGACTATTTTGTGTCCTCTTAAGCTTGATAGTCTTGTAGTACAAATTACTTTGACCCCACAAGTTGAGGGACTAGCCACTACTGGCTGGATTTGGTTACCTGTGAAAAAAGATGACAAGCTGAGCTTCTGCCCTATGTTCTTGTTTTCCTGGCAGTCTATAAGGAACACTTGCACGAGTTGATTGCTTAGCTTTCCCCCAACCTGCGTGTGTTCATGTGGCAGATGGGCGCGTTGCCTCTGGCTCCCTGGGTGCTTATGAGGTGGGGATGACCCCTGAAGCAGGGGAAAGCCCGAGCTCTGCAGCCCTGACTTTGCTGTGACTCTTTCTGGTTATAATCAAAGCCAGGACACCCTTCCCCTCTTGTGTGGTATGGTTTCGCTCCGTAGTGGGTTAAATGGCAAAGGATAAGGGACTAGGAAACTCGGCCTTTAAATGTTCTGATATTCTAACAATTTACTCAGATGTTCATCTGCTTTTGTGTAATGAATTATGCTTGTCTTCTCAGAGTGCAACTTAGCGTAAGTATAAATTTATAACAGTATAAATATTACTTGTAATCTTATGGTCTTTTTATGTACTTCCTGTTAATTTTTCTTACATTTCCCTTACTTTTTCTTACATTTACATTTTCCTGTGGGAAAACTCTATTTCAGGGTTATTTAAAGAGTTTCTAACTGTGGTGATGACTCACGAGGACACCAATAAAATTTCTTGTGTTGAAACTGACGTTCTGTTTCACTTTTAAAAAAAAAGCTATTCTTAAGTACTTACTTGGAGATGATTACAACACTTAAATATGTAGCATACACAAAATAAAAATTGTGAATGTAACCTTAATTTTTTTTCTTTTTAATTTTTTTTCCCCCCTCCATTTAGACACATACATTATGATTTGTTTATTAGCAATATGATCACATACTTCACAATTCTTCATGCCTTGCCTTACTGGCAGCACAGTGTGGTTCTACTCTGAGAACACCTGCACAACAGTGTGTGTGACCTGTCTTGTTTCCTGAACATGTTTGAGAAGTGAATGAAGTAGGAATCTGCAGGAGATAAAAGTACCTTGTGGTTACAGACAGTGGGTGATGCTGTCCTGAAGTTCTGGCATTTATCTGCACTTGTTTGGCTCTGGCTTCTCAGATAAAGCTGTTCCTTCTGAGGGTTCAACTTTTGGTTCAGGAAGCTGACTCTTAAATTCCAGCAATTGTTGCTCATTTTGAAAATGCAGGGAAAAAGATCTAAAATTCATACATGTATATATATGCATATGTATTATGCACGTAACTGTTGGGATGGTGCTGCTCAGGTCTGTGTGTGTACATGATGCTTTTTTGGTTTTCCATTCGTGCCACCATAATGGTTGGATGGTGTTGGGTGAGTTACCACTGAGTGAATACCAACTATGATCTGAGAAAGTTCAAATGTCTCCTGGTCCCTGTTTTAGAACATTTATTACAGAAAAACTGGTTTAATTCAGTAGCTCTACTTGCATTTCAGGCTGTTTGGTAGAAACATCTGGTTCTCTTGCTGTTTCTACGTCAGTTATGGAAAATCAACAAAAAGGTAGTGAGGTCAGTGCTGCCTCAGATGCCTTTTCCAGGTGGTTCTCCTGTCCAGACTAGACAGCTATAGATCAGTGAACCAACACCTCAGCACCTACTACTTCTTGGTACCTATCTTGTCATGAGAGAGTACAGATGTTAATATTTCAGTGAGATTTCAGTATGAAACTGAAGGTGATAATTAGCTCATCAGTTAAATTTTTAGTGAGGAAGACTTGCATAAACAGTCTTATTTTGCTTGCTGCCTTCACGTAAACCCAGTGGGAGGATGGTTGCTGATAACTCTGCTTATCCACAGATGGCGATTCTGGTGAAAACACTGGTTTTGTTGACTGTTGCATGTACCTTAGCTTTTGTTCCTGCACTAGTGTGAAAGACACTAGTCCAAGATAGATTCGCTATTAAATTGAGAAGATGAGAATGTAATCAAAATGCATACTTAGATTTTTATAGCTTTATAGAGGTTTATGATATCATTTGATTCTTAAGCTAAAATCAAAAAAATTGAAATCTTGCGGAAGACTGAAAATGGACTAACCCTGGTTTTGACTTGTAGAAGTTACATTACATTTGTTCCATCTGACAGTGTGTCTTTCTGTTCATAATTCCATGATACGTGTAGTATTCTTTTAATGTAACTGTAGGAAAGTAAGAAAAACGGTTGTAAAACCGACAGAATGAGTTGCATTTAAGTGACCTGTATCAACCTTTTGGGTCTTCTGGGCAATACAGGAAAGTGTGATACAAAAAATGAGAAATAATTTGAAGGGACTGGCAAGAGAGATTTTTAGAACAAACGGATTTGTAAGCTTATGAAAAGATCTTGGTGAATCTGACCTTGTGGCAATAGTATAAGTGAATTATGCAGTTTAATAGGAACAAAATGCAGATCTGAATTTTGGGGCCAGTAAGGAATACTGAAGAGTTAGACAGAATTGTGAAGAGCAAAGTGAAGTAAATGGAATTGATTTCTAAAAGGTTGGAATAGCAGTCGTCTTGCATGATAACAGAAAACAGCTCAGCTAAAGACAGCCTTTCAAAGAATATTTATGGATTCTGCCTTTTGATTGTCCTAAGAGAATTTGTTTGTTTGTTAATAAGGATCTTCATGGGAATTATGATCAATGGGAAGAGCGTGTCATGAATGAACTAGATGGGGCCGTTTGTGAGGGTCTCCAGAGACAGGAGAAGTGATGCATAGCAGATAAACACAGGATTAACATTGATCAGAGGGAAGAGACCAACATCCTGAATTGTTACTAATAAGCACTAATGAGTGAACATCAGCCATCCTTTGTATTGGGAAAAGACAGACAATTTACTAATTAAAAATAATTCGTAAGATGGCTTCTCTTTTTGTATTCTGCTGGTAACATATGTGTGCAAGTGAAGCTTGGAGGCAGAGTAGCAAAGTGATCCTATAAAAGGGGGATTTTAGAGTTCATTGCCTTAATACTTACGTTCCTTTTAAAAGTGTTGTTTTGCTCCCTTTCATCTCTCTGTGTACACATGCAAGAGAAGGAAGTCTTTCGGGCAAGACTCAGTGTTAAGTAATGGAAATAAAAGATACTGCAGTTTCTCCCATTCCCCTAACTCCTATTAATGTATACAGTGTATGATGTAGAGGGCTTTAATGAATGAATACTGTGTTCAGCTGAAACTATGGCGATGAGATGAACATAGGTAGAACGTACTATGTACTATATTTTGTACATGAAGTGCTTCCTGTTCTCATCGTGCTTTTTGTACACAGTTCCTTTTCCCCAATTATGCAGTATAATTGGAAATTGTGGGCAAATCTCCTAATCTCCATGGTGACAGCAGAAGATTTATTTAATTAGTAGTTTGCCTTTTGGCATTACTTTGAATAAATTATCATTTCATTAGATACCCTGAGCTACTGGGAAAAAGTTTCCCAGTGTAGTATTTAGTCTTTCCTTTCTAAAGTGTATTTTGAATTAGCATAGGTTAATAATATCCTTTGTAACTGGAAGGATACATAGTAGTAATACTGTTGTTATTCTTAATGTCAGAAGGCTGCACTTGGAGGTTCTTTGCTTTCTTTAATCCCCAGGAGTCAGAGTAAAAATTTATGTCACCCTGTTTGATGACTTACTCTTTTCCCAGGGGGGAAAAAAGGGAGGAAAAAAATGGAGCAGGTTTGAAATAGAACTTGACCTCCTCTTTCTACCCTTTCCCTTTCTCCAGAGGATGAACTTTTCTTTCAGATTGCAAACAGTGCAAAGCATGGTACTGTGGACAAACTCAAAAGTCATGCTCTATCCCTAGCTAATTAAATGATCTCTTCTGCAGTATTTCCAATGCAGCTAATCCAGAATAATCAAAGACTACTTGTATTCTTTTCTTGCATTTATACATCAGTGATAGGAAACTGGGTGACTAAGTTTTAGTACTGACTGCCAGATAAGAAGTGTGGCTGCTTATCATGCTTTCCTAAACAGGTATTGGGAACCGTAACTTTGATGGGAAGTTAAAAGAGGTAATTCATCGATGATGGATTCTCATTGATTTTCTTTCCTAGTGTTAAAAAGAACAGAAAGAAAAATTAATGCATGTGATAAAGGACTGTATTTTCCTTTCCTTGAGTCATTGGCTGTTTTGGACTCTTGCTTACCCCTTCAAAGAGTCACTGGCTGCCACCTGTGGCAGAAGATTGGTATGAAGTATCGTGTTAAATATTCTCTTCCCAAAGTGGTCTTTGCAGCAGGGATGTACGTTTATACCAGCATTGTCGTGGTTGCGTTTCGGTAGATGGCAGCATGCAAAGGACCTGTCTGTTTTGCCAAGTCCAGAGGAATGGAACCTCTTCTGTTTGTCAGGTCAGGCTGAGACTGCTTGGCTATCAGACTGGGTTTTGTATCCAGTAGCACAACGAATCTGGGGCTTGCAATGTTTGTGAACTTGGAGATAGTTAAAAAAGGACCCCCAGCGTGGTGTTGACACATGAAGGTCCACAGTGACCCGTCCAGCTGGGCTCAGTGATGGCAGTTTCTCTGCTTCTGGGCTGGGTTCTCCAAGCAGATGGTCACTTCACTCCCTAGTAGTGAGGTAGGACAACCCTCTACTTTCACCTGCCCTTTGGAAAATGTTTTCTTGTTTCCCTGCCCTAGGAAGGCTTTTTCCCCCCCATTCCTTGTGGTTTGACACTGCATTATCTCATAGTGTGAGGGGAGCTTGTGTTGCTTTCTAGATCTTCCCTCAGGCTTCTTCAGTTACTCCTCGCGATCCAGCAATTATTTTGTATTCCTGTGCAATGAGTCAGCAACAGCTTTAGGGTCGATCTTCATAGACCTGTGACAAGCATAAAAAATACAGAAAATTCCTTTTCTAACATCTACCAAATCTGGTGCTTTTTTTTTTTTTTTTTTTTTTTTTTTTTTAAACAATAGCTGGAAAAATTAATGGAAACATTGAAGATGAGGAAGACAGGATGGAAATAAAGAGGATTTATTAATTGCTTGCTCCCATTTCAGCATCACTGCAGGCAAGTTCCTGCTTTTAGATATGGTCCTTGGTTACTTCAGTACCTTTGTAGGAAACTGGTACGGGTGTCCAGTTCTCCCCCCAGTGCCTAGGAAGCTCTTCCCTGGAACTTCTGAGGACAGTTACCACCTGGCCCTAAAATGAGAATGCCAGAAAATCTGGGTCTTGGTTGACTGCACTCCCTCTTGCTGCAGGACCCCCAACTCTTGGCTGCCACACCTTGCACTGTCTCTTGGCTGTATCCTTTGTCACAGGGGACATTCAGTAGCTCACAAAACAGCTGCTTCTTCCTTCCACTTCCATCCAGAGACCCAGAAACTCTACTTGAATGTACTGTAAGAACAGAGAACAGTCATTCATATCCTAGATATACATTGAAGTTAACTTATTTCTCCTTTCTAAAGACACTGTGAAAAAACCCTCTGATCTCCCTCTATATGTTCAAGTAAATACATTTCTCTGTTTGTTAGTTGTGTTAATATTGTTGTGACCAAGCATGGTCCAGTGAATATAGACTCGTATAAATTGTCAAACAGCACCCATTTTCTTATCGGCTCCCAACATATTGTTTGTTTTAGGGAGATCTTGTCTGGGGACCTGGAAAATGGGAAGGCAGTGTTAGAAGTACATTAGATAATGACTGTTACAATCTAACGATCTAAATTCTGTTCTACAGCTTGATGACTGCACCCTGCAGTTGTCTCACAATGGTACCTACCTGGATCTAGAATCCACCCTAGCAGAACAAAGAGATGAATTGGAAGGCTTCCAGGAGGATGCTGGGTAAGTAAATATTTACTAAATTTAGATAAATAAGCATATTTGTCCAGAAGCATTGAGGTTTTGCAAATGTGTGGGGTTAACCTGGTACGTTCGGGTCACCATAGGAACAGAAAAGATAAAATTCTTTCTTCTGTATGCACATACTTCTCCTCCTTTCTTTAAGAATTTTATGACTTTTCTATCTACATTCACTCTTATGGTTTCTCTAAAAGAAGATGGCATACTGTAAGAAATCTATCAAGATTAATGTCTTGACTAGTTTAATAAAATTTTATAGTTCTTTGGAACTTGATAAATGAGGAGGGGTGGTTGGTTCTGAGAGTTCTGAGATCTTTCTTACATGATAATAGTCAGTGTAGAAGATTATATTAGGATGGTGCTTCTGATGTTAGAAATTCCATATTTTTGTGCCTTGAGATTTAAGTCCTCCTTTTATATTATTGGAGAAAAGACCTGTATTGATTTCTTCTTTACTCCTGCAATTGATTTAACTAGTTTGGGGGGGGGGGGGGGGGGGGGGGGGGGGAAGGGGAAGGGGAAGGGGATTTGTGTGGTAGGGATGTGGTTTTGAATATTCTTTTGTCTTGCCTTTTTATTTTTTTCCTTAATTATTGCTGGCACACGTGGATTGCTATGATACAGTGTTCCATAAACCATCTCTGAGAACAGAAAGTGAAAAGTTAGCATCAACGTGTTTCATTGTGAATGCATGTATAAAATTTGCTTTTCAGAATAATTTTTGTTCTGGGCCTTTTAGGTGATAGTCTTGTTTAAGATATAAAATGAACAGACAGTCTAAAGCTATTTTTCTCTTACTGGTGACTATACTAGACTGGATAGTTGTAATTAATTTTATGGGTGTGTTTTGGCATGTGTGTGTTCCATGCATGTGACTAATGTACCTGTGCCAGAAGGAAATTAACTGCATTCTGAATTGGTCAGGGCTTGTTAATGATAAGAGATGCAGACCTTTTGCTTATACTGGTTTCTCTATTTTTTGTGAGAGCTGTCTTGCTTTTGATGAATACTTATCAAACATTTAAGCTGTGCCTCTGAAGCTTATTTTATGTGGAGAAGAGTTTTAAATAATGTGTTATAGGTATTTATGTGTGTAGGTCTTCTTCATATATATCAGTTTGGGACATGTTTTTGTAACTACTGGAAGATGAAGAAATTCTTCTGTTAGAAATTAAATTAGTTAGAAGAGAGTTCTTAAATAGACAGAGTAGCCAATACAGCTGAACTGAGTCTCCCTTCCTATGCAACAGGAGTGAGTACAGAATTTCATCTAGTCTTCAGTTTTATGCAGAGGTGATAGAAATTGCTGCAGAGAACAGCAAGTTCTTATTCCCAGCTAACCTTATAATAAGTTGAAAGCAAGTAAGATGAAGGAAGAACTTTCTCTTTTGATAGTTTGTTTTTTTTTTTGTAATAGTAATATGCCTGACTTGAAGTCACATTTCTCTTTCCCTCCCATCGACGTCTCCATGATAATTCTAGTAATTTTAACTTAATTGCTTTTAATACTCCACAATGGAATCACCAAACAATTTGGAAAGCCAGAGACTGATTGGTGCTTTTCCTGCCAGACTTTGCATGTAAAATGGCAAGCTACCTTCCAGTTTATTTTAATTTCTGCTTCCTTTGGGTATGTAAAACCAATGATAGGAATTGTTCCTGAAACTTGATTCTAATTTTCTCTGTTGTGGCTATCCTAGGAAAAAAAACCCAAAACATGTGGAACTAACTGTACTGCTTGGAATTTCACATCTACTGGGTTGTTTCGAGCTCAAAAATCAGGTTATGTTTTGTGTGCTTTGCATGTGTGTGTAGACTTCTTAATTGAACAATCGGTTGTCAGTTAAGTATCTGCTTCTTCCAATGACTTGTCTTGCCAAGTAATGTAGTGTCTGCTGGGAGGTCTTTCATTCCTCTGCAAAGATGAATAGGGAGGTATGAAACCAGGTGTACTAAGGTGCATCACAAGAGCTTCAGCTACAAATCATTATTGTAATTATTTTCTGAAATGGGTTTTGTGAAATGAAAGACAACAACTATTGTGTCTGTTCTCACGTAGGTAGCCCTTGCCTTCACTGGTCTTTGCCCTGCTCTCTGAAGTTGTCCCTCTGGTAATTGTGGGTCAATATGAAGTGCTGTGTTTTCACGTTTCAGCTGTCTGCCTTAGGTGCAACACCCGGACTGGCTGTGTGAGATGCTGCCACTGTAGCTGTTATGATCCATCTTTGATGTCTTCCTCCAGACCCTGCTTTCTTACCTTGACAATAAATTATGCAGGTGGTAGTAACTGCAAAAGGCTGAAGTGGTGAGAACGGGGGGGAGGATGAGTGGGGGGGACTGTTGGGGAGTAGATCAGGGAGTGAACCACCGATGAGCACAAGATGACACATATGCCCTGCTGCAGAGGCAAGAGAGGATGGTTGCCTGCGGGGATACTCCCCTTAGCACCTCTTTGGAGGTGCCTGTAGGTACAAGCGGTGTAATTCACTTGGATAATCCTAGTTTGTGCATAACCTGCAGTGCAGAGGTTGTGCTTTAACTTGATTGTCACGAGGTTGAGGGTGTTTAGTTCCATTTCCCCTAAGTGCACATACCCAATAACTTTCAGGCTTGAGCCCTGAAATCCTAGTGTTTTGCTCTGCTGCGATGGGATGCAGGTCAGTGAAGTACAAAACCTTGCATTTAGGAGTAATTGGCTAGAGGACAAGCAGATACTGGTCAGTCAGAAAATAAAGAAAGGGCAACACTTGACTTGTCAGCAGCTTGGCAGGAAATGATCTGACACTTTTGGGAACTGTGAGCCCAAAGCAGTGATTATGGTGCTGTGAAAAAGGTAAGGTTTAAAGAAATGACTTAGTTTGTGAAATGCAGTCAACTTTGCATCGTCAGTACTGGTGAAGATTCAGCTGAAATTCTGCATCCCATTTTTGTCCCTGTTTTGCAAGAGAATAGGAAGAAGATAAACACGAACAACCAGAACTTTAGAAATTTGTGCAATAGCTTCCCTGTATGACACAGTAACATTGTCACTTCAGGGTAAATGCAACTCAAGTGATGTTATCCAGGAAAAAGGACTATTCTAGACGCAGGGTAGCAAACGCAGTCAGTAATGTCTCCCTCTATCCCAGGTTTCTAGCAAATTCAACTCTATTTTTGGGCCTTGCAGCTCTCATCTTTTGCCTCTTCAGAGACCAAGGTGCTGAGCTGGAGCGCTCCTGAACTGGAGCTGCTGGCTGCAGACATTGGGGGCTTAGCAGCAGCCCCCGGGCTGGGAGGGACTGGCTGCAGAAACCGCTTCGTCCCTCTCTTTCTCTCTGGGTCACTTCAAGGTCCTGCTCTTAATCTTCAAAGCTTTGAATTTTCTGAGACTAGGCTACCACGGAACCTGCCTTTCTGCCATGCCAAGGCTGCTGTGCTCATCAGAGTCACTGAAGCTTGTTGAACTTTGATGGATTTAGAAGCTGGATACTCATGGCATTTTTAAAATTTTAGATCCTCAGCTATGGAAACTGTGGCCACAACTGGAGTGACCAGAATGTCCTCCAATCTGTCTGCTTTCAGCATCTGTTTGCCAAATGTTCGTGTTTGCCCAGGAAAAAAGATGGTGTGTGGGTTTTTTTTTTGTTTGTTTGTTTGTTTTTAACACACTGCTGAAGAAGACTTACAAATAAGTAAATAAACCACGCAGGGGAAACAATCTTACAAATTTTTATTGGTGTGAGGGGCTGCAGGTATCTGTTTTCTCTTGGAAGGGTTGGATGAACATAATGAAAAACAAGAATGATTTTTCTTCAAGAGGAAAGGAGAGGATGGTGTCAGTTAGCCTGGAGGTTTATGATGCGTACCTGTAAATAACAGGTGTAAGGAACGCATGCACTCATACACAATTTCAAATGCAATCCTCTTGTGTTACTGAACATAATGAAAAGAGGCTTTTGGTAGTTGCTGTCCACTCCAGCAGTCTAAACTTGTGCTTAGGGAAGGAGAAAACCCAATAGACATGCCCTCTTAGCTTGTAGGGCTATCGGAGCAAAACACGGACAGGAATGGGACTGTTTTCCTGTGACCACAACTCTCGCTGCTGTCGTTTGCACCTTTGAGAATACCTGTGGGATTCAGGAGAACTGGATTGTTTCTATATGGATGTTTGGGGTTGATTTTTCTTTTTGGACAGTCAAGATAAACAGCTGGTCAAGCAATGATGCTGGCCCTGCAGAACTTGTCACAACCAGGAAACAGGTCAGTAAGACCAGGTAGGAAAATTGCCCTTCTTTTCAAGTCTGGCCTGTATTCATGGTTTGTTTTCTTGGGTTTTTGTTTTGTTTTGTTTTTCCTTGCTCCCAACATGTTACTTTGTGGATGCTTAATAGTGTAAGGAGGTAATGTGGAGGTAGTTTAGAGGGGCTGGCTGTTTTATTAACGTGCCTGTGACAGGTAATGCTCTTTTCCTTTGTTTACTTGAATTTTTATAGAGTGAGCAAGGATTGTCAAGTTTATGTATTTAAATTCCCATATAATTGCCCAAGGGTTTTTTTTTTTATGTGCGCGTCTTAACTGGTCTTAATGGGAACCCACAAGGTAACTCAGTCCTAAACCAGAGAACACAAAAGTTTCTTCAGACAGCATACTGCAAGCAATGGATATTTCCTCAGGGAACACATTTGCTACTTCTGTTCAGCAGAAAGATTGTTTTAAAGTAATTCTGACAAATCGCTTCAGTGATAATGTTTTTGCATTCTTTCTAGGCACCCTGTCCCAAGCCACTTTGGCTGGGTGAGTCCCATTTACATTGGATGCTAGACCTTTTCTTTCTTGATGCTGTTGTTCATCCTGGACTCGATTCAGAATCTGTCAAAGGCAGTGGAGTCTCGCAGGGATCTTAAATATTCTTCTACTGCTTATGTACTGTATTTTTTGCCTGCTTAGACTTTTCAATGGGCACAATTGTGAGAATTAAAACATTTCATCACTTGTTTACATGAGGAAGTTGGGGATGCATTTGAAGGTTAACTTGGTTTTTGTCTATATAAAAATGATGTGGCTTATTTCTTGAAGCAGTACTTCAAGCTAGCATATCCTATGCTGATTTTGTATTAGTTTGAGCAGAGTGTATTTGTATTAGGTCACTGTTGGGAGAGGCTGTCAATTTATGATAGCATTCCCTCCATGAGTTGTCTTGCTGTTGTTTTCATAATGTTTCTCAGTTCCAACAGCAAGAAAAATAAGGGAGGTGATTTCTGTGATACTTAGTTACTACTCTGACCAAATGTTGAATCTGAAAAATGTAATGGATGCTCACAATAAAAACATGCAGCAAAGCAAAAGTCAACCCAAACAAAAATCCAAACCACAACCCAGAAAAATACCATACCAAAAAATCCAACAAACCGCCAAAACCCAAAGAAAAAACCCCAGTCAAGACAAACTTCTTGATAGAAAGAAGACTGAATTAGTTTAGGAAGCTAGTGCACACTTAGAGCAGGTGAGGTGTGGAAGCCTTTCTTGTGTTTTGCTTAAAGTGCTCTTTATATGTTAATTATCATCATCTGTACTTACCCAGGTACAAGGGCCAGAAAGGCTCAGAACTGTAGAGGAACATGATGCTGTGTGGGGCTGAGGGCCAGGGTGACTGAAATGATGCTGCTTTTGATATTGTCTGTCTTAGGCCTTGAATAGCCTGCTGTGCTCAAGGATTTCCCTAAGTGGGACCCTTCTGATGTCTCTTATGCTCTTTGATTAGAGTCTAGATGTATTCAGGATGTCATATAGCTGAGACGTTACTGTAAATTTTGGGAAGTGTAAGATTTTCTACAGGGTATTAGTATGCTAGTCAATAATGTATCAGATTAAGATGATGAATCATGTTTTTAAGTGAGTAATTAGCTAAAAGTTTACTGTTGCAAAATTCTGTAAAGATTAAGTTTTCACATTTCTAATGAAAGACATTGGTTTTCTTCATGGCTAAGTTGCTGCTGTTTTAAATCCCTCCTGCCAAAAGTTTGAGGGCAATGGATATTACTACCCATGTTTTCAAAACTTTATGAAGTTTTTTTTTCTTTTAATCCTAATAAAATATCTTTGATTATAAAATAAATCATTAGATAGAATGTTGAAATTAATTTGTAGGTGGAACTGTAGAAATTAATTTTCATAGTTGTCTTGTGATATTCCTTGATAACAAAATAAAATGAAATAACAGGACCCATACACTTTGCCTGCCACAGAACAATAGGCAACACATCCCTGAGCATTCATGCTTCCAGAGCATGTAAGCATGAATAACTAAATAATTGTGCATATATTTTGTAGAGCCTGGCAAATGAGACATGTGACTTTGAAGGATGTACCTTGGCAGTAGGATTGGAGGCAATTAACACTTGAATGTTCTACCACACAAATTACTGACCAGTTATGAGTTGAGGATTTATTGTCATTGGATCTTCTTGACAAGATACTTCTGTCGTTAAAGAATGAATAGTTACGTGAATGTAAAATACATTTAGAAAACAAGCATCTGAATAAATAATAGCAAACTTGAATACATTTTACTGCAGACCAAGGCTTGTTTTCTCAGGTACTCTCAGCTTTAAAGCTGGTTTGGTGGTGTGGAAGTAAACCTCTTCTGCATATATGTAGGTCAGAGCCTGTAAGCCACTTAACTCACACCAAAAGACACAAAATGGAAGATCCACGTGGACTTGTGGAAAGAACTTGTGGTTACCTGCTTCAGTGGGCTGGCCAGGGGGGAGCTGGAGGGTGGCAGTAAGTACGGAAATTAGTAATCAGAGTTACCCGTGGGCTGTAGTTGAAGCCTGGGGATGTCAAATGGGGGTGCAGTCAGTGAACCTTACAACTTCTTTCCAGTCTAGATGGAGAACCTTCAGGCAAGTAGCCTACGAAATGGTTGAGATACTGCATAGTTGTACTTCCATTGATGCGCTGACATGGCCGTCAAAGGGAAGGAGAGTTGGTTTTGCTCTTCTCCCCGTGCCCTCAGCCTTCCAAGCTGGGCCGTGTTCTTTCCAGCTGGGACAGAGCCAGTATCCATAGTGGTGCATTACCCAGCTTGGATGAGGAGACAGGTCATTGTTTCATGAGCTCTTTTCCCTCTGCATGGTTTTAGTTTTGGGGGGAGCAGGAGCCTGGGATTGGTAGACCTGACCAAGGCAGGTTGTGGGCATCTTGGAGTTGATGCTTGGGAAGTACGAAGGGATGCAGTCATCTTACCCCACGCGTCCGGGAGTAGTTCACTCAGGCTTTTGGGGTGTGGGACAGCACCTCAAATCTCAAGCACTGAAGTGTTCTGCAGTGTGGCTTTGTCCTGTGGGGCTTTTGTGGGTGTTTTTATGGGTGAGGGTGTTTTTCTCTTGGATTTTTTTTGAGAGCTTGACTCATAATTTTATAGCTTGTGGTTGTCAATACCAAAACAGCTGTGTTTCTTTCTCCCCGACTTTTCCCCAGAGTTTACACACAGCTCTCTGTTGTCGAGGGAAAAATCTACATCTGTATCAAGGTATCTGTGGAAACATTTCAGGATTTGCTATTTTGGAATTTTAGTGCTTACTGCTGGCAAATGAATGCAATGAGTGCTTTTCTTCAAAAACCATTTCCATTGCAAAATGTGTTGCAAAAATATTGTTGTGCATAGCTCTTTCCCATCCCATTGTGTACCAAATACAGTGCCAAACCAAAAAGTGTGTGAATAATTCTTAAAATTTTTCCTAGGACAACCTATTTTAAAGATAGTCTAATTTGGCGTTCAGGTTTACATGTGAGAATAGCTAAGGAGTCCAATATTTTAGGGTGGAAACTTAAATAAAAACAGCTTATGCCAGATGTTTTATTTTAAAACAGTTCATTTTATTAACATTAAAGCTCCTTAATATAGGTGTGTTTGTGCTCTGCCCTCCTCGTTGCTGACAAGGCTATATGCTAAGTGAGCAGCTTTCAAGGACTGGAAATGTGTTTCTCTTCAATTTTTGAGGAGGAAATCCCTTCCTCTCTTCATAAACAGATCATCTGCAGGGCTTCAGAAAAGCGCTGTAGGACTGCTTTAAATTCGACTTCTGTTGTGAGTAAAACCATTGATTTGAGGATCCAAACCTCGAAAAACGACAGCCCTGTGCGCACCCACTGTTCTGCTGGTGCAGCTTGCAAACCGGTGTAGAATTGCAGTGTAATTGCCTGGAGCATGTGGGCAGGGGAATGAGTTTGTGCTGGGTAATTAGCAAAAGCTGTGAATTTGCTACACTTCTTACTCCGGAGCAACTATTCTCGTGTGTGCTCCTGCCCGGTGGTAAATGCAAAGTAGATTTGTATAAGCGAGCTCATGCTCTGTTTATCCCAGGGGAATTCTGCCCATGCGCTTTGTGTGTGGTGGTATGTGTGTGTGTGTTTTACCACCAACTAAACTATGGTAATAATCTGCTTCTGAAAAAAATGTCTCCAGTTTAACCTCCAGTTGTGCACTAGCAGCTTAAACCCCTGCAAATCTCTGACTAGCCCAGGATCTCCGGTAATGAAGCAGTGAGAACTAGTGAGTGGTGCTAGGGTTAAGACCACAACAGTATAGCAAAACAGTGATTCATTTCACCTTCCCTGATGAGTAATTGTGCTTGCTAGCAAAACCAGTGATGGCCCAGCAGTAAATGCAAAGCCCATTTCCTAAATGGAATGAATATGGAGAAATAAGTGGCCTGAGGGCTGTGTGTTATATTTAAGAACATGTATGTCAAGTTACAAAGGAGCCCTTGCCAAATGTGAATCTAATGGGAAGCTTCCAAAAAGCGGAGACCTAAAGTAGTATATGAATCAATGCAAAGTGGAATTTATTTTTGTATACTTACATACAGACATGCGTGTTCTACTGCAGGGTAGGACAGTTTCAAAACAGTTCTTGCTGAGTCTGGTTAAACTGATCACATCCTGAGAAGGAGCATAATTGGCCAATTAAGCCAGTAGGACACAGCTTTGAAATGTGCTCTGTATCACTTTGAGTAATCTCTTCTTTGGGTTGTTGTCTTTTTAGTATCATCAATTCAATTGGAAAAATGATGAAGGATAGGTTTGGTTTGGTTTTGTTTTTTCCTTAAGGTATTGGAGAATGATTTCTAGTAGAAGGGAAAATTTATTAAAACCATTTTTTACAAACTAAGCCAGTTTTTTGCTTATTTGAATTGTGAAAAAATTAGAGCTCTTCTTTTGTACCACAAGTCGAGTTAGGTCAGGTAGCAGGGGCCTTTGTGAGACTGAAAATGATTGTGCAGATCCTGTTCGCTACTGCTCTGCAACTATAGAACTTCTAATGAAGTTGGTCTGGCAATTTGTACTCATAGAACCAAAACTGTGGGTCAGAGCACCCAAGGGATCTTTTCCCTGAAGAGGTGGAAGCATCAAGTGGCCCAACTGGGGGACATTCCTTTATTGTACTTTCCTCCTTGCATTTGTCTTGTGGGTACTCAGTTCTGATTTTTTTTTTTTTTTTTTTAATCCTTATGTTTCAAGGTATTTGATTCTCCAAGTGCAAAGAGGCTTTAAATGAAAATCCTAATGTAACATGAACTTCAAGTGCAGGTGATAGCAAACCCACGTGACCAGAAATTACCCAGTGTAAAGGTTCCTGGGAGGAATGTGCAGCCAGAGTTTGAGAGGTACTGACAGCGGTGGGAAATATATAACCTGAGAATTGGAAAGTACTGTTCAAGTGATGTGTCTGCAAAAGAACATGATGCGAGGTTGATAAGAAGTGAGGAAACGAGCTTTCTGGTTTTGTATTTTACCCTGAAGCAATATTATTGTTAAAATAGCACTTCTAATGCAAATTTCTTCACCATTTGCCAACTTAGAAAGTTTGTGTTTTCTTAATGCAAAAATATAAGATGAAGATTTTACTGATCATGCTGTCAGTGTTTTACAAAACGACAGGATAAACTTCATGCTGAAAACCATTATATATCGGTTGAGCTTTTGGGGTGGGAAGGCACAGCTTTGTTCATGAATAAGGACAGCTCTTCAGAAATGGCCATTTGCTGACTGTGAAGGCAACAGTCAGCCTTTGGATATTTTAGGGGCTATTAGGGCGTTATTGTTTTAATGTGTGGAAATTGAGCCGTTAACAACTGAGAAATAACCAGCATGATGATTCAGAAAGTAGGGTAAGGGATTGGGGAGGGCATTTTCATTTTCCGGCTTCTGAAGTTTGCTTGCACAGAAACTACTAAAAAGGACAAATGGAACAAATGTTCTCCCATTTTAACTTGATGCATTTCAGTGTGTGAAAGTGATTCATTGTCTTTTGGCAGAAATCATTGCCTTGTGGTGAGGTACACAGAAGACTCCACCCAGACCTTTACCAACATCTACTGAGAATGCATTAGTAATAAATAATTAGGCACTATTGATGTGGCTTATAAAACATACTCGGTGAATGCCTTGAAGGTTTCACTCAACCCTTTTGAGTTTCTCATTTCCTTTCCTCTTCTCCTTCCAACCTTTTTCGTTTCCATTTAAAAAAAAGGAAGAAAAAGAAGGATGAAAACCTTGCCTCGTAAAGGTTGCTCTTGGTGGATGTAGAGCCCTAGCACCTCCTAGTTACTCTGTGTAGTCCTTACTTGCACAGTTACACAGGCAAGGGTGTGTCAGCCAGGGTGCTCTTACTCTCGCTGGCATTCATGGGTAACCGTTTGAGTGGTGTAGAGGTGGTTGGTAGGGAGTGAGGCAGTTGATTGTTAAATTCATGTTGGCAAACACAGAACTTAATATTGGAATAATCCGCAGGGGAAAAAAGATGTACATGTCTCAGCATACTTTCTTGCTTTCCGTTCTGTTGTGTACCCTAATAATCAGCAAGATTTTGCCTGCCCAGTTTTTGTTTAGGGAATATGCCATTGGGATTATTTCTACCTGGATTAGTCAAGTTTTAATTTACTTATTTATTTATTTATTTTAATGAGGAGTGATCAGACATCTGAATAGCCTTTATCTATGTATTTTTATCCACTCTCTTCAAATCACTGTTACTTCAGTAAATGTGTGATGGTCCAGGAATGCTTTGAATAAAACCACTACGTTAAATAATTGGATGATTTGCAAGTGTATTGCAAGAACAGGATGCAGACACATGCTGACTTCACACTGGGTTTTTAGATGGAAAAACTGAGGTAAGAAAGAAAAGTCCACTGACTTCATTTGGAGACGAGTGTGTGTGTTTGTCTCCAACTGCCTGTCATGTATCAGAAAGGGTTACTAGTGCGATCATCCATTTGAAGTGTATTGGAGGTGATTCTTAGCATTTAAAAGACTTTTAAAATTACTTATTTCTTGAGCTCCTTTGTTTCCATTATTCAATGAGAACAACATGATCTTGAACATGACAGTTGGATGGTTGGATGATGATCTGTGAAGAACTTCAAAAAGGCTATTTGTTTGGGTAAGATTTTCGGGTGCCTTTCAGAGTGAATCTTAATTCCTCTCTCTGTGCACGTGTGTGCTCTCGTTCTCAAAAGACTTGGCTTCTATGCAACATTTTTTTTTTTTAAGTTTCAATTTTTTTTTTTTTTTTTTTTTTTTTGCATCTCTTGAATCAGCAGTTGAATGGAGAAGCATATCATATTGAAACTGCAGTCAGACCGTATCTTAACAGCTTTGAAATCAAAGCCTAGGATTTATGCTGTCTGATTAATAGCAGGTTAAGAAACACTTTCCTTATTGTGTGTGTGTTGGCTTGCAGATCTTTTTCAGGGGGAACCTGATAGACTCAAGTGCTTGAACTCTGGCAAAAATTTCATCTCTTATGCATTCAACAAGGAGTAGTTTGTTTTCCTCTGCTGATGTGCAGTACCTTAAACTGTGAAGTGACTGACTGTGCGGCCATACCGCATCACAGAAGCATTTTCCGCTCCCTGAAAGGTGTGTGCAAGTGAAGATGTTAATGCGTAGGTGCTGAAATGAAAAAGTGAAAGGCAGCTGCAAAAATAATGCACTTCAGAGTGTGTTTGCTGTCACGCATTTGCTTCTGGTGCCGTGCTATTGCCCAGACTTCTCTTGGGGGAGTCAGTGGCTCCTCCTTGAGTTTAGGGATTGTTGTTGGATGCTGTTCTCATTAAGCTACTACTCTTGGAAAAACATGGGTGTGATTATCCGAGAAGGTTGATGGTCCACCAAGAAGCTTGAGTGCTGTGGGAGGCTGTAACAAAATGTGAGGCGTGTGTTCTGCCTGTGTGTTTTGAAAGCTTTCCATGAAGAGCAGAATCTGTGTTAGTGGGCTTTCCTAACGGTTCCGTTGTTACATCAGGCAGAAGTAGATGCAGAATTGTTACAGGGTAAGTTGTCAAGTTAGGCTGGCTTTAAGTGCTGGCCAAGTCTGAAAACTCTGTTACTAAATTGAGGATCCTTTTCATCCCACCTATGCTCTTTTGGGGATAAACAAGCAACAGCCCGAGGTGTTAGTTTGTCTTGACTCAGTAACCCCTTGCGTTTGCTTTGCTAGTGGTTGTGAAGGACGATGAAAAAACATCATCTGATTTATTTAGAGAGGCTTGGGACAGTGTAAATGGATGCCTGGCTGATCTGATACCACTAGGTTCAGAGTTGGTCTTGCTGTGAGTGATTTACTGATGCTGAATCCAATCACAGTGTGAAAGATTCGTTATGGGGGGATTGAAGGTTGGGGGTGGGAGACCTTCCTGTCTAATAACAGTTGAAACTAATTAAAATGCAAGGTGCCTATACTGTTTGCCTTCATACGATTTCACCTTTACTTTCCCCGATTTGGTGAGACTGAAGACGTCAAGCGTTTATCAAACGTGTGAGTTTTTATGTCAAGTCTCACGAGTTACATGCAGGCTGCCACTGTGAGCCGACTGATCTTTCCAGCGCTCCTCTGAGGCAGGACGAGGAAGGATGTAACCTGTGCTATTAGCCCCGTGTACTGGGGCAATGGGAAATAGGAGGTCCTGTGCTCTGGGCCTCCAGGTTTAGAATCCATTTACTGCTGTTGCCAATTTAAATTTAAACTTTCAGAGGGTTTTTTTTCACCACATTTAGGCTGTCTTGCTGGAAGCTTCACTGGGATCTGAAGGAAATGATGCCTCTTAGGTTAAACACAGACATGTACAAACTAAGTACTCCAGTTTTAAGAGGTTTTGTGTAACTGTTCTTTCTAGCACTGTGAATATTTTTTTCTCCCTGAGCTATCCTTGAGAATTATCCCAATCTACTGATAACACTAATGTTAAAGGATAAAATCCTTGCTTGGAACAGGGTAAAATGAGGGTTGTGAGAACATACGAGTTTAAAACTGCTAGAGTATGATTATTTATTAAATTATTTATTTGTTTTAATTTTTTTTTAAAAACAAAACAATCACCCCAACAAGACGGGTCACTCTTAAAGAAAGTCCAAACAACAGAGTGGTTGGCTTAGTGCTATAATCTGAATTACAAATCATAGAGTTGGTGGGATTTCACTTATTTGCTGTGTAGCTGTATGAATGCGTGTAGCACTTTATGGAAGATTCACATCCAAGTCTGCCATTATGGCATTAAGTTTTCTTATATTCTTTAAATATTTCCCAAATTAAAGAATGTACAGACTGTAGCGGAGAGTAGAGCTTAGACACTCTCTTACCTACATTAACTGAAAAGCTCTGAGTTGTCTGTTAACTAAGAGTGGCTTATAACAGCACCAGACTTTGCTTCTGCTTGTGATGGCCTTTTGATGATTCAGGTGTCTGCTACCATTTTGGGGTTTTTTTAGGTGAGTACAATGAAGAATAATAAGTTTGCTCGACAGCCAACTTTGTTACTAGAAATTGTTATTAAAGTCCTTGCAGCTTATCTGCTGCTATGCTATAAAAATGTGGTTTTTTTCCATGGTTGTCAAGTATTGTGCAGAAAGTGGAACAGAGGAGCCCAGAAGGATGTAGCAGAACCTTCTGTAGAATTAACACCTTTGATTTAATGATCTTTTATTGACGTATTAATTAATCATTAAGAAAGTTTGAAAAGTAGTTTTCTACAGTGATTTTTAAATGATGAAATAATGTGTTTTCACAAGCATGAGATAGTTTTAAAATAAACTACATTTATTGAATTGAAATATCTAGCCCTTTAGCAAAATCTTAGGAAGTCTGAATGGTTGCCTGTCCTGAAAGACAGGTCTATCAGAAAGAAAACATTGAAATAGAAAATGTATGCTAAGTGATGCATTCTCCTATTTTACAAAGATGAACTTTAACAGGGAAGTGATTGTGGTCTTCCTTGCCAATAATGATAATGAATTGTAATTGGATATTTACATAGGAATCCTGTTTTTGATACGAGCAACTCTTTAGTATGGATCTGAGGAGGAGAGGTGTCTGTGTCCTAATAAAAATAGACTCCCTTAATTCCTTTCAAAGCTTCCTTGAAACATTAAGAGGAAGACTGGGAGGGGATGAGGGGGTGGGGTTTTTGGTTGGTTGGTTGTTCATATTGTGTGGTTTGGTTTTGTTTTTTTTTTTTTTTTTTGTGTGTGTGTGTATGTTGTTTGTTTTTTTTTTCCTTCACACAACAGTCTCAATATTTCTCTTTTGGTCAAGGAATTGCTAGGCTCAAACATAGGTTTTACTTTGGAACAAATAACTATTTAAGACAGCTAATCTAGGTACTGTTTTCAAAATGTCATATAAATTAAGTCTTGGAAATGTGTAATTGAGTGAAACTATTTGTAATGTAGTACATCAACAAAGACAATATAAAGCATTTAAATTCCAGAAGACAGGCATTCAGCTGTTGGTATGTGTTTGTGTATGTTAATTTACTAGAGAAGTTGAATATAGAACACATACTATATCTTAGCAACTCCACAGACTAGAAGTTAATCTAGTAGCAATAATGATTCTGATATCATCATGGATATCAACAGAATATGATGACAGCACAATATGTGAAATTTACCTACTCCACTAATGCTAAATTGAAGCTATTAAATTAACTCTGTTAAATACTTCTTGGCATGTTAAAATAAATACTATCTAGTCACATTCACTAGAACATATATTGTTTTTTAAAAGTCATATCAAGAAAACTACAAACCTTAATTAAGAGTAAATTACAGGCTTTTTTACATGCATAGTTTTTTTTTTTTTGTTTTTTTTTTCTTTTTTCAAGAAATGAAGCCTGTTTGAAATAATTTCCTGCAGTATATTTTTGAATGTTTTTTGGTTTTAATGCAAATGCCCTGTCTGTTCCATGGCATCCCCTGTCGTGCTGTGTGTGTGGTGTGTGTGTCCTGTGTCGTGTGTGTGTGTGTGTGTCCCCAGTATCAGGACAAACTCACCCACAGGTATGCTTTTTTATGCTATTTGGCCAGTGGTTCATGAAGCTATGAAATCACGGATGGATTTTAAGTTACTCTTTTTCTTGGCATTTATTATTGTAAGACGCTTGCCACTAAATGGAATTGTGGATGTAAGAGCTCTCAGAGGTGATCTTCCTTTTTACAAAAATGTTTTTCTACTGTGTGATAGTCTAAAGCACTCAGCAGGGAATTGCATAATTTTTGATGTTTCACTTGTTACTGGTCTTACTGTAATTAGCTTCTGTGTGGGAAATCTAGTATGTCTAAACCCCATTTAATGCCTCTGTAGTGAGTTTTCATCTTCTTAATTTCTGAAGTTTGAATCTTACTCATTTTGGTAGACTGGAAAAGTTCACAATGTGGCCAGTGGGAGAAAATAATAAAAATCAATGTTTCTGCATATGAGAATTTTCTGTGTTGCTAGGATAGTTGGGACAATACTATAGAAAAGAACTTGTAGAAGAGAGCTTGCTCTGAGTTTTCAGGACTCTGTAGGGAGGTAAGGTAGAGAGGGAAGTAGCATCACTGTTGAAGCTCGGAGAACTACCAAAAAAAGTTGTTTGTTGTTTTGGTGGTTTTTTTTTTTTTTTTTTTTTTGGTTTTTTTTTTTTTGTTTGTTGGTTTTTGTTGTTTTGTTTTGTTTTTATATTGAGAAGAATAATGCATGAGATTTTTGGAAAAGATAAAAAAACTACATTAAATTGTTATGTGTCTGAATCTCAACAAGTCTTATAATGGTGCTGATTTCTATGGTCCTCGTGTTAGTCACTCTCTGATAAAAGAGCACTGCTTGCTGTCCAGTTCTTCTAGCAGATCACCACAGGCCTGTAGATTTCAGCAGAGAGCTGGTGAAGTCAGCATATATTGTACCTAGTAGACTGCTGAAGCACTAAAGAATACCATGATGATAATGGCCCTTATATATTCCTTTAAGACATTAGCAATTTCTTTTAGTTGATTAATTTTTCAAGATGGGAAGAATAATATGGGTGATTATGTAGGCTTCCTTCTTCTTTGCTCACTTGAGCAAACTGATCTGGGTTATCCCCTTAGAATTACTGTTCTGAAATAATAAATCAATCTCTACTCAATTTTTCCATTTTATGATTTTGTCATCTTGGAGGATTTGGGTATGTCAGGAGTATCACAGTTCAAAAGGCTGATTGATTAGGACCCTGAAATTTATGCTGAAGTACAACAAAGGCGATTAGAAGGTTGGAATAGGTCGATGAGCTGCACGTTGGACCTTTGACATTAGAGGAGCTCAGTTTTGGGTTGCAGAGTGGTTAAAATGGTCCTTTACTCAGCTAGTGGGAATTAGATAAAATTAGCACTGTGCCATGTGGGGAAAGGGTTTTGGGAACACAGGTGGAAACAGCACTTCTGGTTTTCTGTGTAGCAGTTAACTTCTGCTGTACGAATAGTCACTCGAGAGGAAAGGCAAAGCCGTCCAAAGGAATCTAATCCAGTTGACACTGTATCCAAAAGTGACCGTCAGTAGCGCGATACGTGCTGAAGCTGAGTCTGACATTTTGCATTTCATGGCAAGCTGGAGTCCAGTTCTGTGCCTTCATTCTGCAAGATCCAGTTGCTGTTAACCAGAAGTTACACAAGTGTCTCCTTTATATATTAAAAATGGAAAATTGTAGTGAATTATGTAAGAGACATAGTATGATACATGTATAGGACATATGATTATGTCTAGGACAGCCCTATAGTATGGACATAGAAACTACATTCAGGATGCCTTACGCTATCTTGCAGTTTGTCTTCAGAAGTTACCACAAAACTGCTTCACAGAAATAAAGAGAGAGGACTTCGAGGTAAAATGGATTCTAACACTCCATTGCTGTCAAAAATAGTGTCTACCAAAGTATCTACCAAAATGCCATCAATATTGTTTTTAGCTTCCAGTTATTGCAAAAATAAAACACTGTGTATAATTCTGACTCTCTACAGATCTTTTAAAACTGAAATTATACAAAATGTAATATACTATTATATGTTTTGTTGTAGTTTGAAGTACCTACTGGTATCTCTGAGATTTAAGTCATTGACAAATTAAAGCAGAGCCCTGAATTTGGAAATAAGATGTGTTATGTGATAGATTGCAAATGTGAATTATGGGTAGTGCTGGGCAAGGATGACAGTGGTTTATATAGTTGAATTTCAGCATAATGGCCACATCCCAGGGAGACTTTAAAGCATACCTTTACATGTGCTGAAGGTTTGGAATAATTTCCTCTATTTAGATATTCCACACCAGTACCTAAAACATCAAGTATTGGATATAGTATCCAGCTTTTCTGGATCCATCTGTGTATGGATTTACAGGATGCAGAACACTGGGCTTTTTCCTCCCCCACCTCTCTATAGGAACATCACCTTTTTAAGTATTCTGTATGTTTTTTTGCTTTCCTGAAAACGTGCCAGGGCTAATTCTAGCCTTAACGCTCTCTCTGTGATACCAGGAATTGGAATTTAGTTGGCCCGATCCTAGTCAATAATCTGTGAAATTGAAAGAGATTATATTATTGGTTTAACTGGTCTTGTAAGCTAAATCTTGGAGAAGAAGAAACCCAAAGCACTGGCTACTCTTTCTTCGTGCTTCTTATTTATGCAAGGTAGGGGGACAGAAATGCAAACAGTTTCTGACTGAAAGATCTCAAACTCCTATCTTTCATGCTTTCTCGGTGTAAGTATTACTACTCTTATTAAATGAATCAAGGTATGTCAGGAACATCTCTGTGAGAAAATTGTTTTCAATTGGAAATGTGTCAGCTATATAAAATCTCATGGCAGATACTAGGGAATAAAAATTCACACTGACCAAATACAGTGGTCATTGCCCTAAAGTAGCAGGCTACCATGCCACTGTCTTGGTGGAAGGTAAATAAGTGTTTTACATAAAGATTCCACGTGCAGACATTGAAATCTCATATATAATGCTTTTGTTACGTTATTTGCAAAATCTTGATACCAGTTTATATATGTAATCATTAAACATAGTCTCTTCTGATTCTCTATTCCCTGCCTTTGATATTTACTGGTGGCTAGTGATGCTTTCTGGAAGAAGGATCAAGTTTCCTCAGTGAGTCTTTCATTTGGATTAGGAGAGCCTACACACTAACATAAAGAACTGTAGACAGCAACAGTAACAATATTAAAAATAAGCTTCGTGTTAGTTTCAAATTACTGGATAGACTCTTGGCATAATCATGAAAGAATCGTAAAAGAAAAGCTACTCAACTGCAGTGAGAGCAAGTTTTAAAATTCTGACCTGTGTTGCATCTAATTTCCCCGACCCTTAGTAGGATTTTTCTAGTAAATGTAGTGCCTAGACTGGCAAATTCACCCCAAGCTACTGGTGGAGCCTTTTGTTCAGTGTAAAGGAAATAAAGCCCAGGAGGATGTGTCGTTTTCTCTCATGCTGTTTTGTTCCTGGCTCAGCCTAATTCTTAGAACCTCCCTCCTGCATCATTGACTTGTTGTTCTTCTCCCAACTTGGGCTATTATTTCTTTTGCCAATAGATTCTTCCTCACTGAGTTCTCTCTTTAGTTTTGAATGACTCTGTCAGTATTTCTGGAGAATGGGGTTTCAGTTGGCGCTGTGAAGAAATTTGTCTAAAATTTAATGGTGGGTTTTTTTCTGAGTAGTGGTGGTGGGGTTTTTGCTTTATTTTTTGAAACTTATCTATTAGGTAAACTGGTTCCCTCCTACATTTATTTACTAAACTTTTAAGCATCAATTGTAAAATGAATTATGGATCAGGAAATGAAGGCGCTACACACCTTACCTGCATTTGGAGTAGGTCATTTTTCCTTGCTCAAGAAACCATGACTTGAAGTTTATGAGTAGTTCTCTCAAGGTCAGTGGAATTACTCATGCATTTGACGCTGTGTAGAGGAAGAGAAAATAAGTGCACAGCTGTCTTGGGGCCTTAATGTGAGATGTTGCCTTTGAGGGTGGGATTTCCAGCACCTTTTGAATCCTTGAGATCAGATGAAATAGTTACCTGTTTTACTGATTGCACGCTGCATTAATGTGCTCTTTCCTTGTCTAGTAACTGGAAGGATACAACTGCAGCTTGGCAGTTGCAGACAGTTTCCTGGAAGAACAGGTAACCCAAAGAATTTAGCAAAGTTATTTTCCATTTCCAGAGGTTTTGGTGACACAAGGAATGAGCAGCACATATGAAGGGTCACAACACCTTATAGTCATGTTTGCCCCTGTTGTGTGCCCTTAGGCAAACAAGTCCATCAAGTAAGGGAGGACAAGAGAAGCAGTTTTCTGTACTGAATCGTTTGTTGGGGAGGGCAGGGGGTATAATAAAGGGCAAGGTTGGCAGTGTAAGATTGACTTGGCAAAATTGCTTGAGAGTCCTCGGTGCTTATGTCCATTCCCTCCCAAAAGAAAAAGAAGAAAGCAAACCAGATGGTGAAAAAAGCTGAAAAAAATAAGCCAAAGGACCTATGAAATAGGCTTCTTGACCTGAGCAATGGCAGCCTAGGCTTACTGGATTTTTGCCTGGGCACCTTTCAGAGGTGCCTGTAATTGAAAGTACTCTGGGCTTCTTGATGTTTTTTCTAGTCTTCGCTTTTGGATAGCAACCCCATCTCGCCGGTACCTCCTTTCCCATAGTACTTTGGCCCTAATTTGTATTTTTCTTCTCCTTTCTTGGAATAAGTACATGGATCTCAAACTAAAGAGGTTCCAATTGCTCCCACTGAAAATATTTTATATGCAGGTGCTCTTAATGATGTAGAAGATTTTGCTGCTCTTTTTCTGTGTGTCTGTGATTTGTCAGCCTTATGGCAAGATCTGAAAATGGCTATCCTTTTCCTCCTGCTTCCTGCTCGATGACTGTTGACAGAGGTCTTCGCAGGCAGCTTTGCACAGCTCAGACTGCAGTACGGTTTTATTCTTTCCTAGTCAGCCTGGCTATGGAGCTCAAGGATCTGGCACTTGCTTTAATAGTCAGATATGCACTGACTCTTCTATACCTTCCTCATGTTGCTTTTCCTGCTGTTTCAGTGCTATAGAGGATGTCTAGCTGATGGTTACCTGAAAGTTTTAAGCCCTCCTCTTCCCAACACATGCAGTCTCAGAAGGGCAAAAAATATGATCATAAAATGGTCAGAGAAGAGAAATAATACCAAAAATGTAGAGTGGAAGGCATACTCATGGGTGATGCAGGTTGTCAGGGCTTGTGAACCTGGTGGTGTTCCTTGCTCAGGGAAAGTCTGAGTAGAAGTGCCTCAGCGCTCCTCCCCGTGCTGAGATGATGGCTGGGTGCCAGCCAGCGGGCCGCTGGCTCCCGCTGCCCCCCGGGAAGCCTGCAGAGCTACAGGCCGCCCGGGAGGCTGCGGAAGGCAGAGTGGCTGTGCTTTCCTTCCAGTAGCAAGTACCTTTCGCTTTCTCCCACTTGAAACCCCTCCCTATACGTCAACAATCGATTTTTGGAGCAGGGGGAAAAGCGAATTGGCTTTTGGAGACCTATTTAACTAGAAGCCTTTGTTACTACATTTTATCTCCTTATTTTTGAAGACATGATCTTCTGGTGAAGTGTTTGATGCAGAGAGAAAGATAATGTGTACAGCTACTTAAAATATTTTACTGTAGATTGTCTTCTGAAGAAAAAAAAAAAACCCAAAAAAACAGCTGTTTATTTTTGTCCTCTCACCTACTATTTTTTTTTAATCTATACACCCTTTAAAGTCACTTGTGTAGACCTCCTGTGAAGACCGTGTGGTGCTTAACTAATAGCAATGTGTAAGGGCTTGACTAGGCCTGAGTCCTAACAGAAGCAGGAGATGGGCAGCTGCCACCGTCCCTATTTTGCAAAGGGGGGGACCCAAGGTGTAGGATGAACTACGCTCACACCCTCAGAGTAGCTGAGGTCTGGCTTTTGATGTGGCACATCAGCGCCTCTCTGGTCTGGCCTTGCCACAATTTTCGTGCACAGCTGTGATCAGATAAGAGGAAAATGGGTCTTACTTTGTCCCAGAGGGAGACACTAATCCCGGAGCTGTTGCTGTTTTATTTCCACAGGAGAGATTTCTTCCTCCTGTATCAAGTACTAATGGAGGGGCAAGGTTCAGAAATCTTTTATTTTATTGTCTTTCAAAGAATTACAGTGTACCCTCATAAGAATGTAATGACTGCTGTGTAAGTGAGGTGATATATCAACAAACGATGCTAGTATTGGTGTTTTAAATTTGGTGCCGTCAAAGATCCCTCACTACTTTTGCAAATTAAATATTCCAGAGGAGTCCTGGTACACCTGTGGGAAGGGGAAGCTGTTAAAAATACACAGGACATGAGCACAGGCAAAGGCTGTGTCCATCCAGAATGGCAGGAGCAGTTTAGGTGGGCAGAGAGTCAGTCCTAAACCAGGAACTTCTCCAGCAAACTTGAAAATTGAGACTGCAGGCAGCTCTCATGGGGGGAATTGCATGTTGCTGCTTAACACCTCAGAAGTATTAAGAGAAGGATCACACTTTCCCCACTTTGTCCTAATGATGTTCAAGCAGACCCATTAGAGAGCAATTTCATTTAGATTTTTCAATTTTTTTTTTCATATTTAAACTATACAGAAAGGTTGCCATTCTGAAACTGGAACAAATTTGTCTATTAGCAGGTGCATAGTTCCACGTTAACCACTTGTTTCAGTTTCTTAATGTGTTTTTTTTTATTTTTTCTTTCTTCCCTATCTTCTTCTAGGAGCTATATTTTTCTGAAAATATCTGTTACTACTTCACTGACCTGCCTTCCCTTGCAAATTTTTCAGGGAGGTAGTATAAAACATGTTCTTTTTCTGTTAAAAGTAATGAAAAGTATTTTTGTTCCTCATAACAACTGTGGGCAGGAAAACAATAAGATGAGGAAGAACCTTTGTTGTTATCTGAAAAATACCAGGTTTGTTCCAGTTAAGTTACAGCCAGTGGAAAACTCTGTGGGGTGTGTGTGTCAAGCGTTTGACCCTGACATCTCTCAGCAGTCATAAGGTATATCACTGAGGAAGGTTGTGCTGGTTTTGAATTTGCCTCTAACTTGTATATAGAAGTGCGTCTAGGGTTTGCATGACACAAACTAATCTGCATCTGTTGCGTTCTAAAAACAGTTTTGCTGCTTGCATGTTTTCCCACGATAAATTCACAGAATCATAGAGTAGTTGAGGTTCAAAGGGACCTCTGGAGGTCATCTGGTCCACCCGCCCTGCTCAAGCAGGGCCACCTAGCACTCCTTGTCTGGGAATTGCATACTTAGTTTCAGAGAAAACAGGGAGAATGTGCTGCTGTACAAATGGAAAAGATATTTGGCTTTTCTCACCCTCCCCCATTCCAGCAGGCGAGCAGGTATGGGTGCAGAGGCAAGGTGCTGGCTGTGTGCTTGATGGCATTTTGCAGGTGTAGCACCTAGAAATCAAGAACAGTGCTGTTCAGATTGAAGAAATGCAGCTAATACTAATTTGTCTGAGAAACAAACGAGGAATGTGGCAGCTGACTAAGACAGAGTCATTCCATTTAAGACCAGGATGGAACTGAGAGCCAGAGTGAAGGAGGACTCATTTTTGCCTCTTCACATGAAAAACACATCTGTCTTTGTGCTTTGAAGACCAATTAGGGTACACGAGCAGATTTGTGAAAGTGTAAGCAACCTCTTGTTTGACCTTGCATTTTATTTTAATGCTTAACTAGACCTAGCTTTAAAATATTCCTGTGAAAATTAACATGTGCAGTCATTACTTGGTACTTCTCTAATATGGATTTCTAGAGAGCCATTGTAGTGGGTTGACCATGGCCAGCTGCCAGATGCCCAACCAGCTGCTCTCTCACTCCTTGTCCTCAGCAGATGGGATGGAAAGCAAGATGAAAAAACTCATGGATTGAGATAAAGATGGGGAGATCACTTATCAACCACTGCTGTAGGCAAAACAGACTTGACTTGCAGAAGATTATTGACAACTAAAATAGAGTTGAATGATGAGAAACAAAGACGAAATTCATAATACTTTCCTTCATCCCTCCCCCACCTCCCCTTTTTTCCTAGGCTTAACTTTACTCCTTCATTCTCAAGTCCTCTGCCACCTCCCTACACCTTTATATATTTTTATTCTCTTTTTTTTTCAGGAGGGGCAAGAAGCACAGTATAATTCTGAGGACCCAGCTGTCAGTGAGAGTCCATGCCTGCATTGGTAAGTGAAGTTCCACATGCCTGAAAGAGAACAAATAAACTGAATTGAGCTCTCAGAAGCAAATCTGGGGAGTATAAACCAGATTTGCTGTGTTCCAAGTTTAGGATGATGGCCAATAAATTGATTTATTTGTTCTGTTTGCTGTGTGCTAAAATTAGGTTGTATTAGTTACATTACACTTAAACTATGTTAAACATCCCAGGGAAATCCAGCATTTGACAGTGAAGTGTGATGGTTGGGTGTGCTTTGGAGAATCTTGGATTATCTGTCTTGCCACAGCCTTCGTGCGTGCCTGAAGACTACGTTCTGAGTTGGGAAGGGGATCTGAAGAATTGTTGGCTGACAGCTAACTACTGCGTTTTAATAGCATGTAAAGTTTATTACTTCACATCTTGCAGATCTTGGACGCATATTTTTCATTATCACAGTGTCAGTGTCTTAAAAACCCTGGTTAAAACAATGCTGTCACAAGGAGAAGTCTAATGAAAGTCATAATCTGTGTGTCATAAGAGCTTTAAGGTTCCATAAGTAGAGGCTGATGTGCTGATGGCATTAATATGTTCTGCGGTGTTCTGCAAAGCTGAGTGTTTCACTGAGTGCTAGTGGCGAAGCTAATGCTCATGTTCTGGTGATATGATGGTTGTTATGGATGTCTGGTGTAAAAAAAAAAAAAAAAAAAAATCCTACATCTACGTGCCCCAGTCACCTGTTTGTTTTTTTTTTTTTTTTTTTTTCAACTTCTCCATAGTAGGTTCAGCACCCTAGTACGTTTAACTTGTTGGTCTTGCTTCAAGAGATCATAGCTGAAGCATTGAAGTAGAGATATTTTCCTTAAAAGGAGGAGGAAGAAGTTGAAGTTTTATGTTATTTCCACAGTGCTACTGCTGTCAGAGGATTCAGGCTTTAAATACAACTAAACTTTTTTCCCCTGCCCCCAGGACGTGTTATGAAATGGCCTTTCTGGGAATTTGAACTGAGCATAAGCAACCTACAGAATTCCTCGAATACCTCCCATTGAGAGCAATCTCTAGGCTGCCTCATGCAGGAACAGATTCTCCTCTACTACCATTGACCTGAAGTACAGTAGAGCAAGCCTACACATTAAATATTAGAGGAGAAACAGAGATGCTGCGAAGTCTAGGCTGATTTTATAAATGTGAATGAAATTAAGAACAGCTTGGAGAAGCTTGTTCTTGTTAGGTCTGGGAATATATTTGGCAAAAACCAGACCACTGCATCAGGACAAGATTTCATATGTTGCCTGGATTGAGGTTTTATAAAAACAATTCTCGTGTAAAAAATTTTTGTCCAGAGCGCAGCCATCGAGGAATTGGAGCGCGCACCAGGTTCTGAGCTTCCACGTGTGGTTGCTTTGTTGTTATCTGTTTGCATTCAAGCTATCTGTGGGCAATTAGGCGTATTACTGTGCATGTACTTTAATTGTTCCTGTATGAAAGTGCATTCCTTTGTCAGGTGCTGTTACTCTCTGGCAGCAGTGATGTGTTCAGTGGTGAGTACAGAGGAAGCCAGGCTGCAGAACTTGAGTCCAGATTTCAAACTCCTAGAGCAGCGGTGTGTTTTGGATATGGGCTTTTGGCTTGAGTCGTTAGAGGCAGAAAAGCCAAATGCAAGATCTGGTTCTAATTTCCACCCCCCCTGCTGAAGTTTAGATTTTTTTAGGGTAAGTTTTTGTTTTAGTCCATAGCTTGATGTAATGTAGTTCCTTCTCTCTTTTCTTTTTCATTTCTACACATCAAATGCATCTTATTTTTTCGTATGGGATAGCTTGAAAGAGTCGGGGACACTCTGTGTTTTTTAGCACTGGCCTTGTTTGGTGACCTGTGCCTGGCGGTTAAACTTGTCACAGGCCAGGAGGTTTGTTTCACTGGTACAGTGGGTACTTCTCTTCATCTTGCATATACTTTCACATCAGCTGCCTGTTAATGTCTTTTTTTGAAATAGGAGCATTAGGTTTAGAGGTTAAAAGTTGTGTTAGATATTTGGAGTAGAAGCCAGGAGCTAGAGCAATCTGAGATGGTGTTACGTGGAATAAAACCATCTTGCTTTGGCTATTTTCTTTCAGTCTTCACAGTATCCTTGGAAAGCATTGTGGTTAGCAATGTTACTGACTCTGCAAAGTCCCCAGAAGGTAGCTAGGACTGCTTTCTGAGATGTGGCTTGTTTTGTAGTGCCCTTGCTGTGGAGCCTCCTGTCATCCTTTCATTCGAGGTTTTACTTTTCTCTGAAGAGCCGAGAGGTGTAAATAGCGAGCTTTCCTGTCAAACTCCCATTTGGAAGTTGGACCAATATTTTTTTTTTATTCTCCGTAACATGTTGTGCTTTTAAACTGTGGGAAATACACAAGTGTTTATATTCAGATATCTAGATAAAATCTTCCATCATCAGTAACTTCAGATCTCTGGGGAATTCATTGGGCTTTAGTGTCAGGATGCATTGACTACAGGACAATATCGTATGAGACTGGGGAAGCTTTAGCATGTCCCATGTCAAATGGGGTCGTTTGTTTCTTTTTTTTTTGTTGTTGTTTTAAGCAGGGCAGGGAAGGAATAAAGCTTAATAACTTGATTACGGAAGTTGTTAGTGAGCGGTATTTTCTGCCCTGTTGCACACCAGTCACTCTTAAGCATCTCACTCAGTTTAATGCATCAATACTTTCTTTTTTTTTCCTCAATTTGAGTTCTTGACTCATGTTCACACTAAGGACTCCCAGCACAAATGAACAAATTTTCTTTTGAATATCACTCTGCTTCTTTTCCCACTTTGGCTTGATCCTGATTAAATTGTCAGGACTCATTAAAAGGTAATTTCAGAAATAAATTTCAAGTGGTTTTAATACAAACACCAATATTTACCTTTTTTTTTGTATCAAAAGATTGCTGCTGAAACCAGTTAGGTTCATAGAACATAACTGATTCAGAATTATAGATGTACTTTTATACTTGTTGATGTTAAAAAACATTAGTGGAGGAAGATCAATCTTTAAATTGCCAAGTGTCAACTGTTGTTTTTTCCATAATCTGTCAAATTTGACCTTTTATTCAAATCAGATTTATTGTGAGCTAATACCCTGTGGGAAAAGTTTTTCTGGTATTTTTGGCAGCAGTATGACTTTCCTTGTTTGTATTTAGTTGTGTTTTAACGTAATTTTAATTGTATATATTTAACAATTACAGGGCTCAGTCAAAGCGTTGATAAAGTCCAATGTAAATGAGGATGTAGCTTTACAGGGCAAACACCAACACTACCAAAAACTTTAGGCCCTGAAATTACATGGAAGTGTTTAGTCAGAGCAACTGTTTGACAGTGAAGTTCTAAAGATCTTTAAAAGCTCCACTCTTCCTGGAGAGTGACTTGGTCAATTCATTATGTCCTTGCTTGGACATCTCTGCCTTCAGCTGCTGTTAAATTTGTTCATTGTTTCTTGCTAGTTTTCTCTCAAAATATGAGGTGGTCTCTGAGAGAAAAGTCACCACTTAAATATCTGGATGCAGTATCTAGCCCAAGAGAATCCCGTGTCCTCTCCTAAAACGCTTATGCCTGTGATGGGGAATTGTGAGTGTTACTCTCAGTACTGAGAATGAGGTTGGGACAGGGACCCATGACAGTGACTATAGAATGATCCTGCAAAAAGAAGTTTGACATAAGCTTCAGGTGTTAATGCAATGTAATACAAGAAGAGTATTGTAACTTGGAAGGTCAGCAAATGTTGAGAAGTGTATTTTAAATTTTACATCTCTTTTGTGTCAATTTATTATTAAAAACAAAACAAAATCACAAAACACACACCCCAACCCCTCCCCAGCCCTCAAATTGGTTATTTAAAATGGTCTTGCGTTATAAAATTACGTTTTTGTATGGTTATAGTGCCTTCCTGTATTTATGCAAAGTCTTTTTTACCTGCCTATAGATTAAAAATAATTTACATAGGCATTTGTATGTATTACGTTTCATAGCTTGATCCAGCGAGGTCCCTAATCGGTGTGCACGTGTATTGTTGCAAGAGTCTTCCTACATGTGTAATACAGCCTCATTCCTAGTCGTTATAACCATTTTACAATCCCACTGCATTGACTCTTCTGCACAGGGGCAGTTGCAGATTTACCGGAGCAGGGTACTGACGTGAGCCACAGCAGCGTGCCCACCCTTGCCCGCCCTTCTCTGGGTGCTCAGCACTGGATTATTCCCAAGTACATGCCACACAAGCTGCTGTGCTGCATGGCAGCTGTTTCTAGCTCCTGTTACTAGACCATCTCCTTTAACCAGCAGTGTCAGCACTGGTGACCCAGCCTTTTCCACGCAGCTCTTTGGATTGTCTATTTGACATCCTCTCGTTCTTGATACCTTTTATGAAATGTAGCCATAAATACCTTCTTGAGCCCCTTCTGTTCTGGGATACCTGAGGGAAACTGTAAGCCAGTTGTAACTAGGAGGCTAGTAGAAGCCAGCTGTTTCTAGTTGTCTTGTAATGGCTGAAGTATGCAGCTAGTCCTTTTTTCCATGCAGTTTTCCCTTCTGTTTAAACATTGTGGGGACTTGTTGCATGTATTGCAGCAGATATCATTAGATTCTGCAATTATGCAACTATTGAACCTTCTGGTAGGGCCTATCCCTCCAGGTGCTTGAGCTGCGAGTTCCTCCCCAGTAGAACCACAGTTCTTTCACGAAGACAAAGTCATGTCTTGACTCTGTAACTGTATCTGGCACTTGGTTGCAGAGAAGTTAAGATACATGGACAGAAGTGGGGAAAACCCCCATGGTTTGCCCTCTTATGAGTATAGTATCGAAGTGTAGAAAAGCCAGTTGCAGTTCTGGTTAAGGAAACAAATGAAACTGCGTTGTGTTTCATTTTCAGAGGGCAGAGTTAAACTTCTGCCTACAACCCATGTTGTTGGTGCTGTCTCATTTGAGATGCTTCTCCCTACAAACATTGATACCGTATTGCATCTGTCTGGCACAGGTGTGTTTGTGGTCTGCTGAGTGCTGGAGTAGAGTTCTCATAGCCACAGACAGTCCGAAGCTCCTCTAGTTCATACTTTCCATTTTTTTTTTTTTTTTTTTTTTGAAGAGAATAGCTTATTTAATTTAAAATAAACATCTTTCTTTGGTAAACGAGTTTCTGAATATAGTAAGAGAAAGAGTCTGATTAAAAAACTTTCCTAAAGGAAGCGTAAGTGTGGCACTGAGCTCTCCATTTAGGCAAGTAGTGATTGATATGTTCTAATGAAAGCCTAAAGAAAGAGAGGTACTTCGGGTTGTTTGGAGGGCATTTTACAGTTTTCAGTGTTAGGCATTCCTAATAGAAAACTTTTTCTGTGTGAGAAAGGGAACATGTGGAGAGCATTAGCAGTTCAGCAAAACGTGCAACCGATTCGGATTTAATTTAAAGGGAACAAAAGAAGTGCCTTGAGAATTTGTCGGAAGCGCTGTGGTTTTGCCTTCTTTGCACTGATGGTAACAGAAGAGAGAGAGAGGTGGGATGAAATTGCTTTATCAAATATCTTCTTAGCATAATTGGGACAGAAAAGATGGTGATTAATGGATTTAATGGTGCTGCACCGGGATCCTACATGCATTACGGATTTGTAATCGTGCTTCCTGTGACTCTTGCTGTAACTTGGTAAAAGTCCTGGCTTAAATGAAGATAATAAACAACATGTTTATTAAATGTAAACTGACATCAAACAAATTGAAAAAATGTGAAGAGGAATGCCAGATCTTGGGGCATTTTTTTTTAAAGGGTTAGGCTTTTTTTAATAGAATAATTTGAGTTGTAGTTAAGACAGTGCACATAATACTGGGGCCTGCTTCCAGATGTGATTGGAGATATCTGGTTCAGCTCTCTTTCAATTTGAGTGAAACATGAAATAGCCGCAGAGGCTATGATAAAAATACCTTTTTCAGCTTTTTAGGATTATTTAAATTTTCTTTCCTGAGAATGTGGAACACAGATGCTCTAAATAAAATCCCCTGGTTCCCAGATCAGATTGCTTTGTGAAAATCTATCCATATAAATAACTTGTGGTTTTGCTCTAAAAATGTACACCTCTGTAAACTGAAACGTTAGACTCGTACTCCTCGTGCACGCTTTTAGTCAGCCTCCTTTGTGGGGATGAACCATGGTGCTTCTCCATAATCTGTGATCTCACTGGCCAGCTCTCTGAGCTGGTCCCACAGGATTTCAGAAGGTATTTGAGACAAAGCAGGGAAATTTCCAAGATTTATCTCTGCATATTTCATTTAAAATATAAAACTTAAGATAGGCTTTGCAGCAAGAAGAACCAAGTAGCTGTTGAGCAGATAAAGCCTCCATTAGCAGTGGGCTGTTGCTTTAAAGTGGTGGATGCCTGCTTTAAAGGGGCTTGTTCCAGGTTTGAAAGGACTGCTGTGGAGTGTGCCAGTGGGATGCTTTTCTCATCTTGGGAAGCTTTGTGTTAACATGTGAAAGCTTATCTGACTCGGCTCACACCAGGAAGTACTGCAGAAATCAAGTGAAATGTGTTTGCACTGGGATATCTTCTTTCTGACTTCTTTTTTTTTTTTTTTTTTTTGGACAACTTAGATTTCCATAATAATTCCTTTCCTTACAATGTGTTTAAAAAAAAAAAAAAAAAAAAAATTGCAAGGGAGAAGGAATCTAGTTTTTGACTCCTAAAACATAGTGAGACTTAAAACAAATCTTGTTTCTAATCAAACAAAAATCCTCAGTCATCTTCAGTGGTAACTTGAAGGAGGCCATCTCCTTCTAACTCCAGGAAGGAAAAGAAGTAGTATGATACTTTGCTTCCCACCCCACAACACAAGCCCATTTAGACTTCAGATATTTTTTAAAATTATTTTTTTTAAAAAATGCACATATTAGCAAATGGTATTTTATAAGTGGATTTTTTTGATGCAGTCTAAACATGTCTTCTTGAAGATTAAAAAATTCTAACAAAATGCAATTATGCTTTTATTCTTTACATATTACCATCTACTCAGTGCTTCAAAAGTACTGTACATGTGCTGATGAATAAAATATTGCAAAAAAGGGCTAAGTTAGCAAAATAACTTGAAATTACTGGAGTATACTGTAATTACATATTCTAAAACTTCATGTCTGAAAGAGTCATGTTGCTATTGTTAAGACTAGATTTACCACCTTTTTATAATCTAAAGCGAAACAGACATTGTAAGTTTAACCTCTGAGATAACTGAAGAATTTTGTAACATATTAAACTGTTTATAACTGCCCATTATGGACCCCCAAAACAGACCCCCTCTGGAAACAGCTGTTAACAACAGTGGGATCTACTATGATGAGGTCTTTGTGGATTTGGTTGGATTTTTTGGTGGTTGTGGTGTTTTTTTTTTTGTTGTGTTTTTTTTACTTAGTTTCTTTAGAAGAAAAGCAAGCAAATAATTATTTTGGTAGATGATTTAGGCATTTTTGAACAACTTCAATGTTCTTCAATTAGATTTTGAGAAATAATTGCTTAATAAATAAATGAGCTCAGCCTAGGAATTGTCTCTAGATGTTCCTGTTGCAATTCTAGAGGAGATGTTGCCAAGGCTCATCCTCTGTGACCTGTAGGGACTCTTTGGAGAAGAACCATGAGCCTGCTCCAACAGGTCCGTGTCCTTCTTATGTGGGAGCCCCAGAGCTGGACACAGTAGTCTTGTGGGATCTCATGAGAGTGGAGTAGAAGGGGAGAGCCACCTGCCTCAACCTGATGGCCACGCTTGTCTTGACACAGCCCAGGATACCGTTGGCTTTTTGGGCTGCAGGAGCACACTGATGGCTCGTAGTCAGTTTTTCATCCACCGATTACCCCAAGTCCTCCTTTGCAAGGCTGCTCTCAATCCACTCATGGCTCAGCCTGTGATTCTTCATGGGCTTGGCCTGACCCATGTGCAGGACCTTGCATTTGGCCTTCTTGAATTTCATGAGGTTTGCACGGGCCCATCTCCAGCCTGTCAAGGTCGCTCTGGATGGCATCCCTGCCCTCCAGCGTGTTGACCGTACCACCCACCTTGGTGTCGTCAGCAAACTGGCTGAGGGTGCGCTCAGTCCCACTGGCCATGTCACCAACATAGATATTAAACAGCATTGTCCCCAACACCAACCCGTGAGGAATGCCACTCATCACTGCTCTCCACTTGGACTTCAAGCTGTTGACCACAACTCTTTGAGTGTGACCATCCCGCCAATTCCTTATCCACTGAATCAGATCCATGTCTCTCAAATTTAGAGACAAGGATGCCATGTGGGGCAGCGTCAAAAGCTTTGCACAAGTCCAGGTAGATGATGGCTGTTGTCCTTCCCTTATCCACAAGCACTGTAACCCTGTTGTAGAAGGCCACCAAATTTATCAGGCATGATTTGCCCTTACTGAAGCCATGGCGGCTGTCACCAATTGCCTCCATATTTTCCGTGTGCCCTGGCATAGTATCCAGGAGGATCCACTCCGTGACCTTGCCAGCCGCAGAGGTGAGGCTGACTGGCCTATAGTTTCCTGAGTTTTCCTTTTTTCTCTCTTCTTAAAAAGGGGTTATGTTTCTGCTTTTCCGGTCAGTGGGAACTTAACTGCCACAACTTCTCAAAAAGGATGGATAGCAGCTTAGCCCCTTCCTCTGCCTGTTCCCTCAGGACCTGTGGTTGCATCTCATCAGGTCCTGTGGACTTGTGCACCTTTAGTTTCCTTAGGTGGTCACAAACCCGATCTTCTCCTACTGTGGGCAGTTCTTCATTTTCCCAGTCCCTGCCATTACCATCTGCATCTTGGGCAGTGTGGCTGGAGCACTTGCCAGTGAAGCCTGAGGCAAAAAAAGTCGTTGAGTACCTCCTGGAGGGGACCCATGTCTTCTCTAGCCTTCCTTCTATTGTTGATGTGCCTACAGAAGCTTTTCTGGTTGCCCTTGACATCCCTGGCCAGATTTAATTCTGTCAGGCTTTGCCCTTCCTGACCTGATCTATGCCTACCTGGACAGTTTCTCTGTTTCCCTCCCAGTCTACCTGTTCTTGCTTCCACCCTCTGTAGGTTTCCTTTTTGTATTTGAAATATTTTGTAATGTGGAAGACTTCCTTTATTTCACAGCTTTTCATGTCTTCAAGTGTTACATTTAATCATGAACTGCCCTTTTCTGTTTTGTTTGTTTGTTTGTTTTTTTTTTCCTTGTTTTGTTTTTTTCTTTGTTGTTGGTTTGTTTTGTTTTTAAAATGTACAGCAGCTGTATTTTAATAATGCTAACAGCTCTTTTAAATCTATTTTTTCCTGCTTAAGAGTTAACAAGGCACATAAAAATTTAGTCTCCTAAGAGAATAAAGATACAACCCCTTAATTTAAAACCCTAGCAGAAGTTACTGCGGCTGAGCAGCATGCTATTGTAAGTGGTAGGATGTCATTAAGCCATGTCAATTCATATTTAGCAGTTTCAGATGAGTCTGGTATGTATGAAGTTAGAGATCAGATTTCTTTTAACCTTTCAGTCATTAAATATTTAGCTCAGGTCTTACTATTAAAATATGAAGAGAAGTGTGTGTTGGTTAAGCGTGTGCTTAAAAAAAAAAAAAAAAGAAATTAAAACCTGGTTTATTTTTCCCTGTGGCTGTTGACAAGGATTACACTTAAGGTTTTAGGGCCAGCTGTAACTTCAGAATGTGTAAAACTGGCTTATCAAGTTAAGTTGTTGCTGTGCTGAGGAGGAAAATAAAAATGTTGGATGTATTCCTTACCTCTTCTGTAATTCTAAATTTAGGTTCACTGGCCATTTGAGAGCCTGTTCAGCATCAAATGCCACTGGAGAGATTTACTTACTGCTTGACTTTGTGTGGAAAAGGGGCAGCTGAGAGTGTGGAAAGCTTCTCGGCAGGTTGGGCACGGGAGGAGGCCTGGGATTGATCTCGCCCTTGCCCGAGGGCGGGGGTTTTCCTCTGCCCTTTTAGCAGTAGAGTTTATTCTGCAGGGTGCGGGGGCCACAGACAAGCAGATCCAGGCAGGGGAGGACTGTGAGGATGCTGGCAAGATGGCAGCCAGCTGTGAGGGCTTTTCTGCCTCTCGCTGCTTAGAGGAGCACGTGTGAGTGGTTCCCTGTAACTGCATCAGAAACACTTCAGGAGGCTTCCCTATTTTTTTTTTTTTTTTTTTTTTTTTTTTTTAAATTTTTCTGTCATGCTGAAATGCTTGGTGGTGTGCTGAGGAAAAGCTTGCAGTAAAAAATATGAATATGGTTGCATGAAGGGTCTGGCATCATATGGAACAAACCTGAAAACCTTTGTTTAAAACCCTCACAAAGGAGTTCTGCCACGTGGTGTTCAACAACAATATAGTAAAAATTATTGTTTGCTTTTTAATTAATTCCAATATATTAGAATTCCTAGTGTATTAAAAATACTTGATATCATGAAAGAGTGGGTGAGGAAATAATAATCCTCCCTATATTTTTGCTGGTATAGCCACGTCGTACTGTAATGTTCTCAGAGGTGGTTTGTGCTGGGAAAGGGGGCCACAGGGCTGCTCTGAACCAGCTCCCTCAAGCCCTGGGTGTGAGAACATGCTGCACTTTTGCCCAAAGGTTAGTACAAGTTATGAGTACACAAGGACCCATGGTTACCCTAGATCACACACTGTGGGGCTCTCTGGTAGCAGTAACTGAGTCTCCTGGATTTTCCCTCCGAGGTTACTGGTCTGCACACTACTGTCACCATGATCTTGCTGTTTAATTTTGTGTATCTGTACTTTAGGTGTTCTGTATGGTTTTTCTCGTCTATACATTGCATGTTTCCAGCTCCTTACTCAACATTCAGTCATTTAAATATCTTTACTAGGACTATAGGGGGAGTTTTCCTAACTTAACAGCTATGAGGTTGAATCTTTTTGTTTTAAAGCCAGTAAAATACACATGATTTGGTACCAACTAACAGGATTGAGAAGACTGTCCGTGAGCTAGCAGTACCTGTTTGACTAGCTGCCTGTTACCTTGGGGTGCTGGGTACCATTTCCAGCTGGCCCTTGAGGATGCTCGTCAGGGAGGCAGGAAGTGTGATCAATCCAAACACAGAAATACCCAAACAGTTCCTAACAAAACAAAATTCCAAACCAAAAAGCACATGCTACACAGAGCAAGAATTTTTGTAATTGCATCTGTTTTATGAAGACTGAGAACCCCCATTCCTCTAAAAACACCCAAAACCCCTCAAAAACACCCCAAACCCGGAAGGAAAAACCTCCCCCCCCCCCCCAAAAAAAAAAAAAAAAAAAGGAAAAAAACAGAAAACCAAATCCAACAACAAGAAATCAGCATGGACTTAGTTCTTCCCTCTTTTGTGTTTTCCGCTTCTCTTTGTTGCCAGAAAGGAGTAGGAGCCTTACAAGCATAGCTCAGCTGAAGGGAGCTTCAAGGCACCGGGCGTAGTTCTTCATATTGCTTGAGTTGCTCTTAACCATGGTGCATATAGGAAAATAACTTTGTTTCTAGGTGCAGCTGTACTGCTGTACCACTGCCACGAGTCCTGCCCTTGCCAGGCTCTCAGTCATGCCTGGCAGGCAGCTTGGCGGCTGTGTTAGCCACCACGCTCCTTCTGTCATCCGGGAGCAGAGTCTCTCTAGAGGGCACTTCAGAGCATCTCAGTTATGTTCCTGCCCTGGATTGCTCTTGTTCCAGTGACCATAAAGGGAACAGATTAAGGAGACAAACTGCCTGGCTGAGAGGAGCACATACTGTCTGTTGTCCCTTTCTGGTTTCTGTCTTTACAGTCCTGATTGTCATTCTCGGATGACAGCAGCTTTTAGGGAAATGTGGTTCTTTGCCAAGCTCTGAAAGTAGTTGCACTTCTTTCTTCCTAGTTTCTATCAGGATCTAATACGTAATTTATATATGTACATTTACTTATTGGAGTAACTCCTGTGAAGTTATGCTGGAACGAAGTTTGGTAAGAGCAAGTAAGATTCAGGGATTCAGGCTATCAGTTAACTCCATTGGCTCTGTGGCGTAGCGTACGGGCAGAAGCAAATGGATCCGGTGTCTGCTCTGTGGTTGTACCCAAGTAGTTTGCTAGGACTGAGGCAGAAATTCTGGGTGTTGGAGCACAGGACTCTTTCTGGGCAAATCCCTGCCCCTCCTAAGACTGTTTGGGGTGAGAGTTGGTCCATTCAACCCTTATGGAGCACCAGTTTTCCACTGAAATGAGATGGTGCTTTTTGATAATTTGTACCAGCCCGTTTCCTGGAAATGAAGTGTGCAGGCACACCTCTTCCCGGGAGAAGGGAAAAGTTGCAGTTTTACTCTGATTCCCAGCGTGGTGTTTCTTGTAAGACCTCCCTCAGAGCAAGCAAGCTGCTTCCCGCATCCGTAGCCTGCCATCTTACCTGCTGAGCTGCAAACGCTGGAGAAGGATTTCTTTTCTCTTTGTGTCTCTCCTGTTGCTGCTGTTACTTTGTCATATTGCCTGATGTTCTGAGCCTGATGCCACGCAGCCAGCAGTTTTCAGAGGCAGGTGCTGCCTCTGCTGCCTGTTGATAGATGGGCTGGTGGCAGGCGGTCAGGCAGCCCAGGCGCCACGCATGCAGGCTCCCACCCATCCCTCTCCGAGGGCCGGGTCAGATGTACTTTGGCATTCAATTCCCAGCTGGAAAGATCTTTGCCATGTTTCATATTAAGAATAAGGAAAAGGAGGAGAGAGTCACTTTGCAGGCTGTCCTACTCTGTTACGTGTTGTTAGTGTCTGTAATAAATATATGTTCTTTTTTCCTTCCCCTAACGAGTCTGCCTTTTGCTTGTGATCATAAAGGGGGATTTTTTTCCCCATCCCAGTCCTATCTTGAACCCCAAGCCTGGCTCTCTGTCCCTTCTCATTGCCGGAGGGGAAGGGAGAGGGAGCGGCTGCGTGGTGGTTGGGTGCTGACCAGGCTCAAACCACGACAAGCTGTACCTGCCCTCTCCCTGTTGAGAAAACAAGGGCTATGTTTTCAGCACAGCTGTGTGTCCTGGGCATTTAAATGTGGTACTTCTCAGGGGTGGCTGTGGTGCATGTCAGCGTTCACCCTTTTCACGCTGGCTTCTTGGTAGACAGTGGAATTGTGACTTTCACCTATCAATTCTGCCTTCATTGTGTGATATCATAGCCAGTGTTACAGTGACCCAACCATCTCTCGGTGACCTCATCATATCTCTTGGGGTTTTGTACTGCTCTTCTTCGTCTGCTTGCACATGCGCAACAACATTGCTTTGAATTTTTCTCTTTTCTTACCTTGTTGATGATATGTGAAGTGTATTACAGCCTTAGTACTACTTACCAGGGATAGCTTGTTTTTTCTAGGAAGAAAAACAGTAGCATGGTTTGGACTACGAGCCCGAATTCTTCTTTGCTTGCCCTTTCTTTTCATTAATTCCTTAAGGTTAAGTAACGTCAAAATTATGCAGGGGAACTCATATTTACTTTTGTCAACCTCTAATTTCTGAATAAATGTAGCCGTTGTAGATTAAGTATTTGCCTGCAGATGTGTGTCTGTCATTTTGTAGCACCATATCCGATTCATCTGTTGAGTATTTTAATGTTATCAATGTTTCTTGGCTAATTTAAACCGGTGTACATCACCCTCTTCAGCATTTGCCACTGCCTTTGTTTGTCCAGCAGTGGCCTGGGTAGTCGTGTCCATCTCATCCTTCTGGCCTAGTGCCTTTTCAGTAATCCTCATGGTCCACATGGGGCAGAGAGAAGCCTGGCTTCTTCTTCCCTTGGAACCCGAGACTCCTGAGCCACTGTCTCTTGGCTAATGAAGCGGGCAGCTTGCTTGTGGCTTTCAGGGGTTTTAATCAGACTGAACAAAACGCACGCTGGGTAACGAGGCGAAGTTCATGTTCTTCTGTGGATTCCTCAAATGTGTGGTGACTGGGTCAGTTCGTTCTTTCTGAGGTAATTAGGATTAAGTTTCTCCGGCTCACTTCCTTGACAGCCTTGGTTAAATAAAAGGCAATTACATTTCTTGGGAAAATGGGGTTTCCCGAGGAATGGGTATTTCTTTTCCATTTTGATTTGGAAGACTTCTGTTAAGAACCTGTTAGTGAATAGCCTAGTTCTCTGAATTTTATGTTTCTTGTCCCGTGCTCTCCTGAATTAGGTAACCACCCGGTACTTTGGCTGCTCTGAACTGCACAGGTAGGAATGCTGTGGCGTGCTGCTTATATTTGCAGAGAATGAATGAAAACTTCTGGGCACCTTCAAAACAAATTATGGTTGTTCAGACACTCAGTTCTCTGCTTCCAGCTCTAGAAACTTCCAGCCTGGATTTTTTTTTTTTTAATTTTTTTTTTTTTCTTGTCACCTTTCTTTAAGTATAATTTCTCTCTGGGTATCTCCTGAAACCTGGTACACACTTCCTTTTGGCAGCTGAATAACATGCACAGTGGAAATAATGTTTCTTGCCTGGTGACTTAGCATGCAGGTAGAAAGCAGAGAGTCTACAAGCAGGATCTGTGGGAGCATTCCTTGGTAGAAAGCAAGATAAAAATATAAAAACTTACTCTGTTTTTCTAAAAGGAGAGTAAATGAAACTGCTTTGTAATCCCTGGCAACCACGTAGAAAGAAAATCTACCCAACTCTTGCAGTATGGGTTTGCAGATTTTTAAAAATAAACAGGTAATAATAATTTAGTGGGATATAACTGAGCATCCTCAGGAAGCAGCTGCTTGTAGGGAAGGTGTGTATGCATAGTCATTTGATTATGTGTTAATGAAATACAGACTTGTAAGCACATGTGGCCAATGGGTATAGTGCAAGTAACTGCAGAGCTAATTTAGGTTGTCTTGCACAATCAAAAGAAACTATGAAGGCAGTTTGCTTTATTTTGTTTTTTAGGTTATTCCTAGTGGGTAACTTTTGAAAGATTTTTATCTTCCCTCTTGCAAAGAGTGGTCAAGCATGAAGTGAATTGCAAATGGGCTATATTACAAAATTGCCTTGCTAGATGAGATCAAAGGTTCATCTAGGCCAGTTCCCTGATACCCCTGGTTCTTTTTTCAACAGCTTATAACAATTGCTGAAGTGAATTATATAAAGAAGAGTGCAGGTATTTCACCAGAGTGTTTTCCAGCCTGTGGAAAAGATGGGAAATCAGTGTAAAGGATTCATGTTGATTGTGGTGATCAGCACAGGCCTATATCAGTTCAGTTAGCTAGACTCTGAGTTAAAGTTTTGTAAGTATAAAGTGGATAAATTTTAGCTCTGGACTTCCTGAGAGGTTAATGAATGGCTGAGTTTGCCCCAATACATCTATTCTGATGTGAAAACAAAGGTGTAAACTGATGCGTGTTCAGGTGTATTGAAGGAGCCGGAACTAAACCTTATGTTTATTCTGCCAAGGTGGGCTTGTCTTAACTTGAGTGTGATTAACCACCACACATCTGGTTTTCATTCTAATCAAAATGTAACTAATACCCCTTTCTTCATGTTCATCATTGCTGTTTTTCCATAGATGCATAGCAGACTCAAGAAAAAAGTTCAGTATACTTGGCTGAAATTTGAGATGATTTTTCTCCCTCTCATTAAAATTACTTGAACATGACTAGTAAATTTTAATTAATATTATTTAGTAAGAATAATGAGTATAATTTGACAGAAAACAGGTCTTTGCTATATGAGCATGCTGTCAGAAATAACACCACTCCTCTCTTAACTATGCTTTCCCTTCTTTTGGTTATTCCTCTTGTTGTTATCTTCCTCTGCTGGGCTGCACCTCCTTCTGAATCCCCAGGACCCTGGGATCAACCCCGGTCAGTGTCCTGGCGCAGAAGGGAGGCAGACTTGAAGCACAGCTGGCTTGAGGCATTTGATGTGCCGAGCAGCTGCCCCTCTGACGCAGCCACGTCACTGCCAAGGTTGGTGAGACGAGAAGCTGCAGCCTGAGAAACAGGCAGCAACAGCATTTCTGATGGTAGAGAAATCGTGTCTCGCGGTTGCACCCGTAGCTCATCCCTGGGTTTGGGCAATGTGTGGAGTGGGAGTGGGACTGCTCTAATGGTGGTATGTCATACTTGCCACTGGTGTGTACGAAGAGGTTGGCTCCATCCCCTCACCTCTCTCCTTCTCTGGCTTTGCTTTTGGCTAGAATTAGCTTGCTTTGTCGCATTCTGAAATACGGCTGATTGGCTCCCCTCAGATGGCACGCATGACATAATCTAATTTCTGTAATATGGGCACTTAAAACTGTAGTACCATAGAATGGTTTGGGTTGGAAGGGACCTTTAAAGATCATCTAGTCCAAGCCCCCTGGTATGGGCAGGGACATCTTTCACTAGATCAGGTTGCTCAAAGCCCTCTCCAGCATGACTGTGAATGCTTCCAGTGCTGAGACACTGGAAGTGATGACTTCATATGCCAAGACTGTAATCACACCACCTGAAAAGATTTTGTGTGGACTCTGAAGGTGTTTGTGATTAGGTAGGACCCCACTTACATGAGTTTTTGTTGAGCTCACCATTTGGATGAAGCAAGAGATCAGAGACTTCTGGAGAGCCTTTTGATCAAACTCTGAAGGTGATAAACTTGGGCCATATGAAGGGTCCATATGTAATGGAAGAGCTGAAAACAGAAGGCATGTCTTCTCTGTCATCCTCTGAGAAAGTTTTGCTTTGCATAAAAAATCCTGCTTTGCTTGCAGGACTGCGTCCCAGCTGTGGGGCAGCATTGCCACCAGCGCAGTGCTTGGTTATCCCAGATGTCACTGGCTTAAGCTGTAAAATGAGTGAAGTGTTCATAAGGAGTCCTGAAAAAAGCAGCAGAAAACCACAGAAAATCTCCTCTCCTTTTTCTAAAAAGGAGAACTATTTTTAAAGCAAAGGTGAACTAGTGCTAAAAGACATTTTATGCACTCCTCAATTTTAACCACAAACGATGAGCTTCCTGTTTTAAAAAATTAGTGTTTTCCAGGTAGACGCTAAATTTATAAGGATTAAGAAAAGGCAGTCTGCATCACCTGTGGAAACTGGGAATGTGTCATCCAAAGCAGTAAAAATGTTCTCTTGATAGAATTTTTCTTGCTTGTTTTATCTAACACATTTAAATCTCCCGATCTTTGTTCTCCTGTTACTTACATGCTCTGGACAGATTTTTTTCCCCTAAATTTCTGGTTGGAAACAGTTGCGTTAATTTCTGTTGAAGCTCAGGGTGTTTAGCTTGTCTGAAAAGCAGTCCCTCGATTTGTCAAATATTCCTATTTTTAAGATTAGTTTCCTAGACCCTACACACTTCAGTCCTTGGTTCTTGTTCAGCAGCAGGCAACATGCTGATCACTTCAGTTTTATTACTTAGTTGCTCAGTAATTGTGACTTTCCATTTGAAATTGGTTGAAAGTCCGAATGCTGGTACAGTCTGTTTTCATGTGTAAATCAGTCCCGCAATGGCACAGAAAAGTGTGCAGGTGTTGAGGGCAGTTCCCCGTGCGTGGGGAGGGCAGCTGATAAAACCTTTATGCAGAAGAGATCAGTTTACCATGGAAACGCACAAAAAGTCTCTGCAAAACTGCTACATGTATCAGAAATATAAAGCTACACAGGAGGTATAAGCTTTGCTTTCCACGAGAGAAAACAAATCCTCTACAGCTTAAGTTTTTATGCATGGAAGTGTTTATGGATGTTAATTTGAAAACTTGTGCATGTTTTCAAAACTGTGTGCTATAAAGAGTGTGCTCTGGGAAATCAGTGATATTTTGCACTGTTCTGTGTTAAAGTTAGTTTACTACATCACATCTAGTAAAAATCACTTCAGAGAAGTAGTTCTTTTCTGATAGTCTCTATGCAGGAATTTAAGACTGGAAAGGGCATCCTGTGAGACTAGTCCTCTGCTATCCCACATTACATAATCTCCTCTATAAAGTTGCTACCTAATATACATGAGCATAGGAATAGCCACTTTTTTTTCCTTCAGTCGTGTTTATGAATTGCTAAATTCGCCTTGTAGATCCTGGATAAAATTGGATTTCTGCTGACCATGCAGCCTGCGGTTTAATTACTGCTGGTCTCACTTGGCATCCCAAGTTTGGGAACAGCTGTGTGTGCTGAATCAGATCTTCAGCCTGTGCAAACTAATTCTCCTGTAAGTCAGCTGAGGAGCTGGTACAGTCTGTATGTCATTTCCATCACGTATTGATGCAGAACACTTATGGTGAACTTTGTTACTGCTCTATAGATCCAGGGTTCAGAACAGCAAGGAATTTTCAAGGTAGAATCTCAGAGTGGAATGAAATCAATATAAGCATGCTTTGGGGGAGGGGGGGGTGAGGGTAGGAATCAACAGTCAAAGAGCAAGTGAGGTCTCAAGCTCGGATTTCAGAGTGGACATTTCTGTTCAGCAGCAGTTCTCCTTAAGAGATACCACAGAGCTTCTTTTATGCTGAATGTATTCTCATTGCATTGATGTAAACCAGCAGGGCATTGTATGTGGCCTGTGTTCACTGAATATCAACAACTTAGAATCATGTAGACAAATTTCTAGAGTGGTGGGAATGAATAGGCTGCAAGTTGGTAGGCAAGTCTTGAATTTCTGAATCTGAGCAATTTATCTTGAGCAAACTGTGATGGGAATTGCTGCTGGATGCTGTAGTGTTGCATACCATGCACGTTTCCAAAGGAGCAGCTGTGAAGGCAGTTAAATTTGGTGAAGACGTTCACTGGTATTACAGTAGGGTATTTGGCACTGACAGTGAAATATGAGGACACAGAAATACTCTCAATGCTTCTAAGCTAACTCAAGGCAAAAACCCCCCTCACCCAACCAACCGTTCGTCTACCGCCCTGCCAAATCCCTAAGGGAGGGCCTGCTTCTGAACACGAGGAATGTGTAAGTGGGTGTATTTTGTATACATTAGAGTGGTCTTGATCACCATTGTATCCAACATGAACACTTGGATTTACTCACTGAGTTAAGAAAAAAATAATGGTGTCACCGGAGGTAGATGTGACAGGACTGGTTGAGAAGCCCTGAGTGTTGCTGTAAATGGATACCTGGGCTGAAGTGAAAGGAGTTAATTCAATACAGGCTCACTGCTAGAGGACAAGTCAGTTGAGCAGAGGCAAAATACTGCTGTGACGGACGGACAGTTGGGAAAGAGATTGAAATAGAGTAAGGTAATTAGGGTGGGAAACAAATGTATTGCATGACACTACATACATGACTAGGGCTGGAATCATTACCTTCCTGGAGGTCTTTGACTGCAACACCAAAAGGAGGGAGTGTAGAAGTAGAAACAAAGCAATATTTCTGTTACGATTTCTTTTGTACACTTACATGCAAGGTACTTTCCAGATACTTGGAAAGGATAGTCCCTGCTTCAAAGCACTCATTTTTTGACTACAGAAACTTAAACAGAGGTTAGAGGAACTAAATAAGTAAAGTATATGTAATTTAAATGCCTAATTACACGTCCAGAAAAGATATGAAACAGTCAAGGCTTAAGAGTTAAACTCTCAAAAGTTAGGAAACAGTGGAATTATGGTAGACTTCAAAGCTTTTATTACGGTATATTTCAAAACTTTTGTATGTTTATCTCTCCTCTTGCTTACGGAGTGCAGCTCCTGCTGTTTCAGGCCCATGTGTGCCTTGGGTGCTGTGTGAGAAGGACCTGGGAAGCGTGTACGGCGCGTCACGGTGCACTTCTCTCCATCCTGCAGGCAATCGATGGGCCGTAGTGGAGTACTGAAAGACACACTCACAACCTAGGAGTGATGCTGGGCAGTGCAATCCTCAGATGCAGTGTTACATATGCCTTTACTAGATATGGCACGGAAGCGTTCGAGTTTTGTGTTCAGCTTGCAAAGCTTTTTGAAAAGGATTCTGTGGTGTGGCACCCAAGGCTGGGTGCAGTGCTTCCGGGGAGTCTTCGGTGAATCTGTGCCACCGACTTCTTGGCATTGCCAGTACTGCCCTAATGGGTGGCAGGGGAAGGTTGGGGTCATCTGCAGGAACTCGTATTTTGCCAGTTTTTTTTCTCAGTTATTTGCTCCCATCAAAAGTAGATTGGCATCAACAAGCTTGGATATAACTTCAGGTGCTGGAGGGAATTTGCTTTAAAACCCACAAGTTGTTCTGTATTGGTAGCTAGATTTTATAGCTACTGGTATAGGAGAAAAGGGACAAAGCAATATTTCTCAGTTCGGCAGAATAAACCATTTTTTTTCCTTCTTATCTTTCCCTGACTCACTTTCTGCCTCCCAGGAGGGAGAGGAGGGGAGAGACAGCAGACCAGATGGCTAAAGTTTAGCTAAAAAAAAATAAACAGCAAAGAGTAGGGGGCCTTACAATAACAAGTGTTAGGTGACATTAACAAGAGGCAAAGCTACCAGGCTGACTTGTAGGTAACCTACTGATGTTCTGGGCCAGAAATGTTCCTCAGAGGTTGCTCAGGATGACTGGTGAAACAGCTGCTTCTTCAATCAGCATGTAGGTTTAGGGAGAAAATTCTCATTAACTACCAATTAAACAAACATAATTTTAACTTTCTCACATTTCTGTTACTGAAATGAAGTTGGTTGGTGCAGTGCAACATTCAGCTATTCCTTCCCACCCCTCTCCCCCCTTTTATTTTTAGGACAGTAGTTACTCAGTGGGATAATGTATATTTTCTGGCAGAAAGGTTATGCAATAAAAGCTTTAACAATAGCATACACATTTGAGCTTTTTTTTTTTTTTTTTTCCCCTGAGTCTTTCCAAAGCCATATTCAGCTGTTTGAGTATCTTTCCAAAAGGAGGTTATTGCCAAGGAGTTTTGGAGATAATACCATGTGTGACTGCCAGTACTTCCAGCGGGCAATTTATTGCAGGAGAAGTGCCACGTTAAAACACAAGTACCTCTGTTGCCAAACACTGGATTTTGGGCTGTAGTGTTCAGATTTGGAGGTCTACATAGCCATTGTATATGTTGTGTGCTATCTCAGAAGTCCATTTCATTCAGGTTAACCTCTACTGCCTTTCCTCCTCCATTCCCCATCACTTCCCTACTGTTCTAATGACAATCTAGAGAGGTTTACAAGTCTCTCTCTCCTCTGCATTGATACAGAAAAGTGGCAGTTAAAATATTCTACAGTTTAGTTAATGTATAAAAAACATATTTTCTCTGCTGTATAGCAACCCAGCCAGAAGTGGAGATATGGCATATGTAAAGTATCATCTGCTTGTTTCTTTACGCTCTTTTCTGGAGATGGTTAAAACATTGGGAAGGTGAGAGGCTTTATTGTTACTTGAAATAAAATGAGCAAAATTGTGTATGTGATCCTAAAGTTAAATTTTAATAGATGACATTGCTCAGGATTTTGCAATCTAAATTTGACCTAGTTGTATTACTTTTTTTTTTTTCATATAATGACTTCATTGCAGTATCATGGCTAACTAATTTTTTAGGCAGCTGATTCTTCAGAGCAAAGTATCTGTTCAGCTTTTCTGGAGCTGTACACAGCAGTGTGTACATACATCCTTTTTTTACTTCATCTTCGATTTAGATATCTTATGAAGCCTTTTAAAGAACTGGTTTCTGTAGAAATCTTAAATAAGAGGCTGGTAGAAGTGCAAAACACTGCATTGCAGTCCTATGATTACAGGCATTAAAGGCCCTTTTACTTCTCCCAAGCCTAGTTTTCACTGTTAGGGCCAGCTTGTTACGGCCGTTCCTGCATTCTGCAGCCGCCTGCGGGCTGGCTCCTTGCTTGTGCCGTAGGCTGCGCCTCTGCAGAGAACAGTCTGGAAGAGTAAATGTCTTCCAGGAGCTCGGGTGAGTAAGGAGTTTAAAGAGCTGGGCTGGACCTTTGAAACGTTACTGTGACCAGACTGGCGACCTGTCCGAGGCTGTTGAAGGGTCTTTGTGAATGTGTGGCACGCAGTGGGTGAGCTGCTGTGTGCTGAGCTACCGCTGCCTCCTCTCTGGACGGGTACATACCTCGGATGCAACAGAGTGTGTTGCATCACGTTATTAAGTGTTGTCTTGGGCCACCTTGACAGCGAGGGGACACGTACAGTCAGTCTGGCTGGCATCCAAGTTTCTGCTGCTGCCTCCGAGTAGCTTGCTTTCCCTGCTCGTGTTATTTCTGTCTTAACAACTTAAAGAAAAACAAATAAAACCCAAACTCCACGGGACAGGGGATCCCCAAGCTCTATTTATAAAAGCTGCTTACTCAACTTGACATTACACTGATGAAACTGTATAGTGAGGCTGCTCTGCTATACATGCTTCAATTATTATATTATAACTTCAGTTCCTTTGGCTGTAGGATGCAGTGGTGTTGTGGGTCACGTTCTGGGATTCAGACAATACAAGGTCATTAAGTTGCATTTGTGTGTGTCCACCTACACGAAGGGTTATGACGGCTAGGACACGATTGCCTGTTCGCATGGGTCAGTGCAGGCACCCAGCATAGGCAGCGGTGTGTACAGTTAACGTTCAGCAGTGCAAAGTGTTTCAGCCTCATGGGAAGTATCGTGCTCCTGTTTGGAGAAGGGGGCAACAGTGCAAGAAGTCAAGGAGCAAGGACATTGATTAAATCACAGCATTATAAGGGGGAACAGTCCTTGTCTCAGTTTTCTTTGTCGTTCTCTAGAAGCGGGGAGCACTTGACCTATTTCTCTTGAGCTGAGCAACCAAAGCCAAGTTCAGCTCCTTGTGAGGTTCTTCCAGAAGCAATAGGAAGGTAGTGGCATTGCTGTTTGTTTTCACTGTTTTTTTGGTTTGGTTTGGTTTGTTTTTTTTTCTGTTTTTTGTTTTTTTTTTGTTTGTTTGTTTGTTTGTTAAAGTTAATACACAAAAGCATTTTTTACTGTAAGAGAATCATATAGCTAGGAGTCAGTAACTACTATAAACTACGTCAAAATTTACATCAGTACATCTCAACTCTGATTATCCTGTACATTATTTTTTGTAAAATCTGTTGATTTGTGTGATAATTTTGACAACTTTATAATGGGTCATTAGACCCTTATGCCAGGTGAAAAATTGTTTCCATTTTCTGAAATAGTTCATTCTTTTTTAAGTAGACCAGAGAGCTTGTTGCTCCTTTAGAATCAGTGAGCTTCAGAACTGGGAGTGGCTATATACTGGTGTGTCCCGGCAGTGGCATGGCTCTGTAAAAATTCAGTATGTACGCTTTCTAAAGCATTGTGGAATTGTTTTTTTTCTTTTTTTTGTCAATGCCACACATCAGGCATCCTAATTATCTGCTAATTATATTACTGAAGTTCAAGAGAGTCCTGTTACAACTAAATTGCTTCCTCCCTCACTAGCTTTTCAGAAGGCTGGTGAAATGTATCCTGGATTAGAGTGAGCATAAAGAAATAGTCAAATTAATATGACATTTTCTCCTTTGTACCCCTTTTCTTTTCCTAGGCTTTGGATAGCAAATGTAAGTAATCGGATTTTGTTCCTTGCTCAAGCATTTAGCTGGGTACTAGTGGGCTGAGCTTTCTGTCAGACGAAATCAAATCTCTCGTCTAAGTAGAAACAGGTTAAGATTGAGGAACGTGCAATTACAGTTCAAGTTGGATGCAGCACTTGCATCTTATTTTATAATAGGGCTGTTGATTGTGACTGCTCACAAGCTTATACATGGAAGAGTTGCTGTAAGAGTTAACAGGTTTTACAGGGGGTCTGCATACAAAAAGGAGTTCTCTTCTTCCCTGGTATTAACAGAAACTGAAACCTGCCAGGTGTAACTGGTCTCAGAGCTCAAAAAGATATGGCAGCACTAAGGGATCTTGTACTTACCAACTGTATCTGAAGGAATCGAGTAAAAGGTAGAACAAGATTTTAAAAACCAGCAACAATACCTTTCCTTGCTTTCCTGAGCTGAAGTCAGGACAGCCCTTTGGTGTCCCAGTGCCCCATTTTTGGGAGCAGAGCCCTGCCCAAACCTCAGTTTTGAATGTTACGTCTTCCTTCAGGGCAAAGACCTTAAAGTGTTGCCAGCGACGGTCGAAAACAGACTGCGTAGTGACTGAGATGGTGTATAGGCTACTGGAAATTGTGGGGACAGGCTGCTCCCTAGATCTCAGCCTGCCCTGTGGCTTGGGTGCTCCGCGTACACGGGACGTGCGGGCTGAAATCCACCTGTGGTGGCGAAGCAGGGTCAGCAGATCTGGAAGGCTTTTTCCAGGTACAAGGCAGGGATGACTCTGATGCGCAGCAGGGTAGTGACTGGAGAAGGACCTGCTGCTGGTGGGCTGGCAAGACCTTGCCTACCAGCACCTTCTGACCGGCCGCGGGAGGGATACATGGGCAGCCCTCAACACCAGGAGTTTTGCATGTTGTTATCCTTTTTTTAAAAGACAATGCTTTGGGCTCTGTCCTTCAGTTGTTAATTTCCATATTGAAATTTTGAGAAGATTTATTTCCCGTACAGTGTAAACATTAAACTTAGCTACATTACTTACTCCATAATATATATTTTCTTTTTTTGTCTTCGCATTGGTAATTAAGTAGAAAGTGTAGCCTCCTGGTGTGTGTGTATATATAAATATATTTAACCTGTAGGCGAAATGCCTTTTTTTGCCTTCTCTCTTGAGATTCCAGTCCTGTCAAAGGAAGGGGAGAATCTAAATCCCACGTTGTCATTGTCTTCCGATGTGCCATGTCACTTGGTTTAAGAAATAGCTCCCTTGTCACACTGCAGGTATAACCTCCTGCCCAAGCCAGGGGCTGCAGTTGCCTTGTATAGACGAACAAAGAGGAAGAATAGTGGTATGAAGCATTACTAGTAACCTGCAAGCCAGTTACCAGGTATGTAATACTTCCTAGAAATATCTTCAGCAAGAGAGCAGAGCAATAGCTGTCCCAGCTCTGTCTTTGCTGAATGGAGGCTAACTGAGATCTTTTCAGCATTGCTTGAAAGTTAGGTTCAGTTTTCTCTTCTCCTACACTGGAGGAAAGTATAGATCAAAGAAATGTTAGTGTGCCTTTTCTTGCTTGTCTCATCTGAGCACTGCTAGTTAATAAACGTTTGTTTTGCTGCTGGCATGGATTGAGAAGCTCCAGATACTTCATGAAATGAAAGTTACTCATGGTAAAGGGCTTCCTTTCATTTGGTCTGAAATCGATTCTTTCTGCATTTGGTTTTTTTTTTTTTTTGCTGCTCTGAGACTGCGTTCTGCTAGGCTGGTACAGCCCAGCCTGGGGCAAAGACATATGCTAGTGGTGAAATTAGAGTTTTCAGCAGCTTTGCGTACCTTTGTGTATTATTTTAAAGTAAAATAAAATCAGTATCTCCCTTGACAATTGATGGTGGTTTGTATAAGAAAGCAACTGTGGTGGTAGTATCTAGCCTTTCCCCCAAAAAGCCTTGGTCAGAAGCTATCCTTAATTTGCAAGCTTTTCAGATTTCACGTGTTCACTTCTAAATGTGGGCAGTTTCTGTTCCAAGCGCGCCACGTGCGGGGTGGGAGGAGAGGAGGGTTGCAGTCTGTCGTGGCATGTTTCAGGTGTGGGTGGCAGTCCTCCTGCACTGCCGTGGGGGGTCCCCTGGGACTTTCTGGTAGTGCGAGTCAGGCTGTAGGGTTGTGTAACAGGAGAGACTTGGCCAAGGGATTCTAGAGTTTCCTATGCAGTTTTGCTCAGAAAATGGGTTCAGGGCTTTTTTCTTTTCTTCTTTAGGTTTAAGAAATTGAGGGAGGGGATCTGGGCATGTGTTTTTACACTTGGGATACACAGTTACGACTGAGGAACTCTAGAATTTGTTATAAATGTGCAGAGATCAATTTGACTGGTAGAAGAATTGTTGCTTTTGAGTGGGGGACAAATACTCTGGATTGAGTGTTTTTTGTTTGATTTTCTCCACTGAATACAATGGATAGCTGGAAGTAGACAAGGACAGTAGCATTCATAGAGATTGTACAGAGATAACCAAGGTAGTGATCAGCATTTGTACTTTTTTTTTTTTTTTTCTTTTTAATTGGTCATCCCAGTGGCCCTGATTTACAAGGCTAGCCATCAGCTATTGCTGGGAATGCAAAGGTAACAGAAGGATCAGACTTCTAACTTCAGATCTATAGCAGCTTGTGGAAAACTCGTTTGATTTGAAAAATGCTGGGAATTTGTTCCATCTCACAGAATTACTTGCATAAATTTTATGCAACACTGGCCATCTAATGAAGATTTTACTAGGGATGACTACGGAGTGTTATTTTGATTGAATTTTATATCTGATATGAGCAGTACCTCCTGTGCTCAAGGTCAGGTTACTCATACTCACCCTGTGCAGTTGTGTGCTTGAGGATGCCTCCTCCTGGGTAGGGATTTTAATGAATGTTCTTTACTTCATTTATTCCTCAGCTGGAAACTGAAAGTGGCCTAGTGAAGGACTGAAGCATACATGGCCAAGTATTTAATCTAAAAAATAAATTAAAAAAAAACAAAAAAAAAAAACAAAACAAAAAACCAAAAGAACCCAAACCAAACTTAATGAAAGCAGGTAAGTGTCTTGTTTACTGTGAGGAACAGCCTTAAAATCTCTTTTGTACCTGAAGTGAAGTACTCTGACTCTCAGTACACTGATAGCTGTTCTTTTTGAAAGATTTTGCAACACCTCACTTCTGGATGTGGACAAATTCCATGAAAATTGCCACTTCTGTGAAATTACGACAGATGTGTGTTTTTTTTCACAATAATGTGGGAAGAGGGAGTCTTTGGAGCATGGCCCTCAATCTTTGTTCTTGTGGTCAGCACTGCAAGATCATTCATACTGTTCTGAGTGTGTATGAGCTTAAAATTTAAGTCGTTACTGAATGCTGGAGTTTTGTCAGAAGGGTGGTACTGACTTTGCTGTTCTCAGTAAAAGGAGTACAGAGGACAAAAATGGCCTTGCTGATATGTGTCCCCTGTGTTGCAGAAATTCTGATCTTGCTTGGATTTGGACTATTCTGGTTACGCTGCTGAAAATGAGAACCAGCATAGCGTGCTGCAGTGTAGGGAAACATGTAGTCCATTCTACCTTTCTCAGTACTGGTGAGGTTTTGGGGGGAAAAAAAAAAAAAAAGGTCTTCTGTAGATTGTTTCATTAATTGTTAATTTTATGATAACAGGAATTGTCATATTCATAAAATGATAGCAGAGTTTGTATATTAGATTATTTTTTCTGTATATTGCAGTAGAATTAGTTTTGATATATCATGTAACTGATATCAGATTACTTGATTCTGATTGCATGCGTAGTTTACTAGATTTATTTAAAATAAAAGGTCGTGATCCTGTAAACTTTGAGGAAAACTTCAGCAAAGCTTGGCCTGTTCTAGTTTGAGATCTGTCAATAAATTCTGGAGAGTATCTGGGCAGGAGATTTTGTTTATGATACGCACATGATGTACCTTAACATGTCCTGCTTAAAAGGCAGGAATTTTTTAGTCTTGACTCCTACTTGATCACATACCAATCTCTAGAATCCAGATTCTAGTTACGTGCAAACGAATCAGTAATTTGGTGCAGTACAATCAAATCTGGACGCTGATATGATTGGTGTTGGGGCCTCTAATTCTATACTACAGGCAGCTTGGAGTCTTCAGATTGTATTTAGTCAGTCCCCTGGGCTGTGTCACCCTAGCATGTGTGTCACAGCTGTATAAAAGACCAGTCATTGATTTGGACTTCTGTTTTGTCCCTAGGAGTTGGTACATATTTAGTGTGTGGCTGGAGCAGGGCTTCTAGTTTAGTCTATCTCTAAAAGGAGAATATGTTAGCGTGCACCAAAACTGCTCTGGAAACTAAACCAATGAATGATTAGTGGGGTTTGGGGTTTTTTGGTGTTTTGTTTTGTTTGTTTGTTTGTTTTTGTTTTGTTTTGTTTTTATTTCAAAATGGCAGCTGCTATCAAAGGCTAATTTAGCTGTCAAGAGAGCTTCCAGAAATTCAACTGATAGAAATGTCCTGTTGTAGTCTTCCATCTAGCAGCATCACTTACGCAATAAATTAAAAATAAATGCAGTTCAACAAAGTACTGCCATTAATGTCTTTCCATCCGGAGGTATGGGAATGATTTGCCATTGGCCAGAAAATTTTCTCTAGTTGTCTTAAAGGTGGTACCACAGGTTGAGTGAAGTAAAGTAGTGCTGCTCATTTACATTTCTGGCTACAGCTGGTCTCAGGCTCCAGGCCAAATGGAGATCCTGTGCCTTTTAGTGCCAGGCTGTTATTTCTAGTGATTTGTGTCAGTGTTTGCTGGTTAGGCAACATGACTGGAAATGCAAGTACACAGTCTGGAGTGTTATTTCAGAACTGGGGTTTCCCGCATGCTTAAATGTAGAAGCAGCCTGGGTGGATATCAGCACCCACCCTCTCCAAGGATGTTTCCAGCAGCCAGCAGGCGTTAGGGAATCGAACAAACCGGACATCAGTTGTATTCTGCTTGGCTAGTGAGTCATAAATGCTGGTTTATGATACCAGTAAGAAGTCTGATACTTCTGCTTTTGATTTCAAGTAGTTATTGAGAGGAGTATTTTGAACTAGCTCATTTTTGTAATTCCACAGCAATTTTTTCCTCATAAGTTGTTCTTGGTGAATTTGATTATTTTGTCCTCTGTTGTATTTTGGCTGTGCTACAGAAGATGATGGAAAGCAGTGTTAACTACCATGTTTATGGATTTTTTTTTTCTCATGTTTTTGTTAAATCTACATGTATCCAACAGAGCAGATCTCTAACTATATGTCTATTTATCTTCAATATATTTTTCTGTATTAACATGGGAGTCGCAGTGAAAATCTCTCAAAATAGCACACTAGGTTTATTTTGTATGTTTCTATTTTGACATAAACTTCATTATTAGAGGATTAAAAAGTTGGAATATGTGAGATGGCTGTCTTTAGTCTTATGCCAGAAGACAGTAGTTGGTGTTGGTTAATTATAGGGAACATGCCCCAGAGTTTCTGTGTTCCAAGTGAACTAGTTGTCATCATTTCACTATATAATTAATCAGAGAGATTGCAGGTGATCTGTGTTACAAGACTAATCCGGCACGGCAGTGGTGCATATAAATAAGTGGATGGGCTGGCTTCAGTAGTTCTGCTCAGTGCACTCTTGTGCTGCAACTGCTGTTCTCTGGACCAGGGTCCCAGAGGAGTTAACGTGCCACCAAACTGCAATTATTTTGCACTTCCCAAGAGAGTATTGCTTTGTAGCACTCACAAATGCCTAAACCTGTATGGTGTATAGCATACTTGTTAATAATGTAGAACACAGTCTTCAAACCATTGGGAAATATTCCTAGTTACTGTATATTTATTGAAAAAAATATTTCCAATATATGCAATAAAATGCTTACTGTACTACCCTCTATATAGCGCTTAACTCTTCAATATGCTGTGGCTTTTTGTCTTCAGAAACTTGAGAGCATAAAGGATTTGTACTCAACTCTCCAGAATTCCACTCCACACAGTGTGCAATAATACAAACAGAGGTTTGGGGCTTTATTACATTAAGCACTCCTGTAATTCAAAATGAATGCATATAAAGTGAAGTGGGAGTATGTCCTAGGGCAAAAACACAGACCAGATATTTCACAACTATTGTGTCTTTTTTTTCTGAATTAGAGGACTGTTGCATCTCTTTAAGCATCTTAATTTTTAGGCTGTGCAGTTGGCACTGTTTATAAATGTGCAACTGTGAATTGTGTTAAAATGACATAGAAGACATGCCTAAAAGGGCTATACTCCTAAGTGTTGGATCTGCTCTGTCCTCGCACACTTGAATTTTAATTATTTGTGTGTGTGTGGCGGAGGGGGTGTTAGTTTGCTTGGTTTTTTGGTGACTGTAACTGTAGAGTGAATTCAGACTTGCATAGGTTTGTTCCCTTTCAGGGATATACACTCATATGAACTGTGATGCCTTGGCAGAATGTCAAGGTCTTTTAATTTCTTGTCTTTAATGAGTTTACTTGTAGGTCTAAAATGTTAATTTAATGGATTGCTTTTACAGTGCTATTATGATGTCCAAGTCCAGCAATCTTGAAACTTGTGGAAACCTGGAGGCTGAAATGTGATATAAAAAAAGGCAAACAGAAAACCACTAGCCAACCTGCATTTGCTGAATAAATGATACAAGTTCCATAATGGTCTTTGCAAAGTCATGGCGAAAGAAACATAGCACATGACCATGCCAAAAATCAGGGCAAGTGAAAAATAAAAATTGTGACTAACTTCTGAATTCAAGACATTAAATCTTTCTCATTCTCCTTACATTAATGTCTTTGGTTATTCTTTGTAACTACCAACTGAATCGGGAAAATTACATCGGGAAGATATCGTATCATTCACCAGATCACTACAGATCTTTTCCTGATGTTGAAATAAGTCTTGAAAAATGCAGACATGGAGTGTGACATAGAGTGTGGTTTGCATATGGAGGTAAGATTAGCTGGTAAGGGCTACTCCAGGGAAGCCACCTGTTAGCTCTTTTCATGAGTGTTGTAAAAATACCAGGCTTTTTTCTTCGGCTAATGTATTTTTTTCAAGGAATTCAAAAGCTATTGGATCAAGTCTATGGTGAGGTTTTATCAATCACTTCACATCTGGCCCTGTATATATGTCTCTAGTATTCTCCTTAGTCCTCTACATAACTTTATTCTTACCAGTACCACTCTGAGATTAATTTTTCCTGAAAATAATTTCTGTCCTTCTAGACCCCTTAAGCATGGAGGTTTTAAACCTGCAGGTATAAAAGAGTTTTAGCAAAACCAGCCAACCAAAAAAAGCCCACCTTCTTGTGTGGTGCTGTGTAGCTGAATATGTGTGCAGAGTTAATCAGATACGGATTACTAATATGAGTTTTAAGTAGAGTGTTCTCACTTGCTTCATTTTGCCTGATGGTGTCTAGTTGTGCAGTGTAGACCACCATAAACAACTGGGAAAGAAGAAACCTCTTAAATAATCTGGTCCTTTGCTCTTCCAGTGTGGGCTAGTTTTAACACTTCCCTTTTTGTTAAGTTTCCAGTCCTGTAATGATCCAGTGGCATAGATTGCACCTCCTCCTGTGTAATAGCAATCCATGTCTAAATACACTTAGTCCTTAATTTCTTGGTGTTTTTTGATGTCCTATTATTATTATTATGCAGATAGAAGTTTTAGTCATGGTACAATTTTATTTTCCTCCTCTACACAGGATACCTGAAGTGCTTCAACCCCCTTTTTTATTTTTTCAAATCCATCAGATGTTTTAAGCAAATCCTTTTTTTTTTTCAATAATTAAATATAAAGCTGCATCATCCGTCTGAATAAAGCTTGTTGTAGCTCAGCTGTGGGAGCAGGGGCTCTGTTAACTTCTTCATTCAATATTTTTGTTCCACTTGTTTCAGAATGTTATATTGTAATTATGTTAATACTGCTAATCTAATGCATACAATTTCACCGTATTATAACAAGGCCTCCTATTTTTTTTTTGTCAATTAACTACACTGTTTTAAACTACCATCTTTGGTGTTTGCCATTAATAAATAATTCATGATTAAACAAGGGAGCTAAACAAGCCAGCCATTGTAATACATTCACATAATACGCTGATTTGCGTAGCAGCTCAAGCGCTCTGTTTCCCGTTTGCAGAGACTATCACATCTAATACCGATAAGCTTTGTACTTCTGGGTGCCTATGTGTTTGCTTTTTTTTTAAAAAAATCAAAATAAATTTCCCTCTTGCTTTTAATGTTGAAGACACCTGTTTCAGTCTGCTACGGGCCAGCTAATATGATACACGCATGTGATTCAGAGGGGCTGGATGCTTGCCCGCTTGCTGTAGGGGTGACCTGGCATGGTTACGCTCCCTTTGAGTTGCTGCTTTGGTTTGCTTGGTGCTCGTGTGAGGCTCCCTAAGACTGCGGCTTCTGGGCCGTCTTCAGGTTTCAGAAAAAGCAGTCCTTGCTCATTGACTTTTAAAATACATGATGCTAAAATTCTGTGCCTAATAAAACTATGCTTAAGATTTATTTACTGTACTTAACTTGCTACTGAGTGAGCATTTGGAAAAGATGAATCTCATATTTTTAGCCAATAATAGAAGTTGTTTATGCTATTGTCTATCCAGTTGCATTGTGCTGGAAAGCTGCAATTATATGTGCATATTAGGAGCTACACATCTCAATGGAGCTATTTAGGAGAAACAAGGAGACTTCTTCAAATTCTTATATAAATGGTTTTTCATAACTTCTATTTTTGAACACAAAAGAAATACAAAAATGGGAAGCGCTTTGTGCGGACTTACTACTTATTAGGAAAATTGTAATAAACATTTTCCATTTTTATCTGTGGAAAGACCCAGATTCGTTGAAGCCAGGTCTTCAGCAGGCATCCATCAGGATAAGTCCTCTGGAGACAGTGAAGCTGTACTGGTTAAATCCAGTTTATTACTGAGTCCATAGGAGTCGTGTCAACTGTCCTGCATTTGACTGCCTCCTGTGCACCTACGTGATGCATATCTAGTGAAGTCCCGTGCTCCTGTTTCTCCTGACTCCTAGACTCTTGCATCATCCCTTTTATTTGGTCTGAAGGACACGTATAGAAAGGAGCCCTCCTGGAAGGAACATCTTACAGCTGTGCTGTTGTGTCACGGCTCATACCTAGGTGTGCACGCTCATCAGAAGACAACAATTTAGAGGGATCTTGTAGTTTGCAAGGGAGTTTCCGTGTTTTTGTAGTATTTTTTGGTGAAAACAAACCAATTGACTTCAGCTGTCAGATTCAAGGGGCGGGATGGCAAAAGTCTTGAATTTAGGGGGGGAAACAAAAGGGAAAAATATCTTCTAAGAGAACTTAATTAACAGAGTTAATTTTATTAGCAAGTATGTAGGTACTGCCTTTCAAAGGCAAAAATAGGATAGCTTGCGTACTTGCGGGACTGGAGATGAAGAGCATTGACCTGGAAAGGTGACCCACTTGGTCTGCATAGACACTCAAGTGCACTCGTGTTCTCGTGAGCGTGGAGTCGCTTGGCAATGTTGTATTTGATGTGTGCATCCAAAATGCTGTCATTTTTGGTGAGAAAGATGTGCAGTCTGTGCGCTTTCTGAACGCAAAACTGACCGTTCGGTTCTGTTAGGCTTTAGCCTCTGAACTGTAGGCATTTGCACTCTCTGCACCGTGCCTTTTGGAGGAAAGTCATGCTATAGACGTTTGATAGATGGAGACTCCATATGCCCAGCAGTTCAGGAGACTCCTTAGAGTGAAGGCCTCATCCCAGTCAATGAGAAAATTTGAATCAACTTCAGAGCTGCTGTTTCTACTAGAGGGGTTTTGCTTGTCTGTAGGCTGGCTGCCCGTGTCAGAAGGGAGAGAGAAGAGCCATCTGATTATGTGAAGAACAATTTAAAAGTCACTTCAAAATAAGCAAGCATATGTTGAACAAGGAGGCACTAGAAGTTTTCATCTTCAGTTATCAGTGGTTCTCACTCTTCACAGTATAAATGTCTACAGTAGACTACTGTGATTAGTTCAGTGCTATGGTTTAAATGTAAATCTTCCCTTTTGTCTTTAAATGTTAGATTTCAAATCCATCTGCAGAACATCAAATATCCATACTTGCAAGCATGTAGATAATGGGAAGGATTTTGCATGTTAATTCAGAAGTTACTGTAATGGCTTTCCTTTTAAGCTGTGGTGTTTAATGTCTTTAGAAAGATTCCTCTGATGCATCAAAATCACTAGTGCACGTTTGACTTCCAGCATAATTGCGCGACACTTCAAGCAGAGTCTGTGCACGGGCCTGTTCTTATTTATCTCCTTAATTTTCCATCATTACATTTTATGTTCTACCTTAAACAGCACGTCACAAGCAGAGAAAGGTATGTACTTGTAAGGAGCTGGTGCATCAGGCAGAGTTTTGGTTTGAGCTAGTAAATAATTTTTGGTGGTCCTGCCTTCTAGAGAAAGTGCTTTCTTTCACTGTGACTCATATAGTGTGTGAATAAGTTAACCTTTAGTTTGCTTTGTGCGTGTCTCATCCCTGTTTGAGCGCAGGTTCTGATGAAGAGCTTGGGAATTTGATGCTTCTGTGGAGGAGAGTGTAACCTCCCTCCAGCTGTCCATCTGATCTCACACTTCCTTCCTTGAACCTGTCGTGAAGTTAGGTCCAAGTTTTTAACCCTTGGGCAAATGGAGATATCACTACTGACTTGCAGCTTCTGCTATCCAGAAAGAAATTGCAATGTGAAAAATAACCAAAATGGAGCTTAATTAAAAGAAGAATCAAGGTGTGAGGTGTGTTGAGGGTGTGAAAGGTTAAGGTGTCTCGCAGTGTTACGTAAGCAGCGTTGTGCAGGTTACTTGTGTAGCTGGAAGATAAGGATTTTTGTTAGGTGTACACATTTACACATACATGATTTACTTTTAGATCTCATCCATGTATCTCAGGAGCAAGCAAGAAAGGTGCTCTTTGACAGCTGCGCTTAGTGTTCGAACCCAAGGAATTGGCCACATTTTGTTTTGCTCTCTGATGTTGGCATTAATGTTACCGAGTAGCATATCCTGTTCAGTCCGGCAACTGAAAAGCAATGAACCAAATATGAAATTAAAAAATAAATTTTCCAAGTGTTTTATGAATAACATGCATTTTTTTCCTAGATTTTCTTTTGTTTTAAAGTGTGGAAAATGAGAACAGTTGAAAGCTCTTTTTCCAATAGACACTATGATGGGTAGGATCTGTTCACGCACTCTACTTCTACTCCCACTGTTCTTTCTCTTTCACATCTGGGTATTTTCTACAGGTTTTCCAACTTGTAGAGTTTACTTAACCTAGATTCTCTCCTATGTATTCCCATACTTCTGAAGTTAGGCTTCAGAACATCGTTACTTAACATGTTGACATCATTATTTAGCAACCTAAACAGAAGAGCTCTCATTTACGAACCAGGATCAGCACACGCTCTTCTGGTTAAAATCACGGGAATGTATCTGTGTATTTTGAGGGTCTCTGAAAGTTAGTCAACTTCAGATCATATTTAAGTTTTCGGTGTCTAAGTTGAAAAAGTTGCGTGTAGATTATCATACTAAACTGGAGGGGAAGAAAATTGCAGTTTTATTTTGGGTGTGTTCATAATCAGAGGGAAATGCAGCTTGTTCATGTCGAAGAGTGGAGTAAAAACATTGAAAGCTAGCTGTGGGATGACTTTAGGGGTCTGTGAAGTTGTGTAGCTCTATGGTGCTTGAGTTCTACTGCAACTGATTGAAAAATACTAGCACGTCAAGCTGGACTGATAGAAGAAGGAACTGGAGCCTGTAATTCAGATGCAACTTTTTTACCATTTGCATTAAGTCTCTAAATAAATTGGGAATGATAGAATTATAGTGTTGTGTGTATATGTATTTAAGGTATTTCTCTATTCAAGCATTTGGGACGCAGACAAAAGTTATATATATATATTTTTTTTTTTATAAGATGTTCTGTTGTTATGCTTGAGGAGAAGAATTTGTTGCAGCTGGGAGTCCCTTTCTCTAATTACCCTGACTTGTTTTCTTTAAGTCTTTCACATAACCTCCAGGATGGTTTCTTCATGCGCAGCAGCACCAGCATCCTGAAGAGATGCAGGGATGCTGCTTTGGGAGCAGAGCTCCCCTGGGAGCTGCCGCCTTTATCTGCCCTCCTTGAGGTGGGATTGAAAGACCTTTGATGCTGTTTGCATGTCAAATGGCAGCGGGGAGTCCTGGAGCTCCCTGTGAAAGGCCTTTGCTACCTCTGGCACAGGGCGTTGTGGGAAAGCAGCAAGAGCAGCTGGGGCTTGGTGCTCCTGGCTTTGCCTAAAGCCTGAGCCCTCTCAGTGGCCACCTTGACTGGACCGGGGACAAAAAGGTAGCAACCTGAGAAATACTGCACTTCGATCAGCATGCAAGCTATTTTTCTTCACGCTGAAGTCACACCATCACTGAAATTCATATAGAATTACTTGACAGCGGGTAGTATAAATGTCTCCTTGAAGATCATATGCTTTATTAATGGTGATTTAAAAAAACAAGTTCTGTTTGCAAACTGTCGCTCTTTTGTAGTCCTACATGTAGATGTTATATAGACTAGTCCATTAATACTTCATTTATTTTGAAAATGAGACAGTAAACCAAAGGGCAGTCGCATCATTTTGTAAGTCTTAAAAAAATTAGGAAAACCGTTGCATTGCACACATTGAAACATTTAGAAATCCCAGTATCTTTATATAATATACTGTATTAATCAAATTTCATAGCAGAACTGTGATACAGGTAAGTTTGTGTCTTGACAGCTGCTTAGTCCACCAGAAAACTGTTCCAGCATTGCTTTTGTACTCAGATGGATTTACTGGTTGGGCTGAAGAAATGTGAATTGGCTCTGGTTTGCAGTGGGAGCTGTTCCTGTGCAAAATACAGTCCATGCTTCTCAAGTCTAAACTCTCTGCAGTGTGCTTGTAGTCTAAACTTCCTTAAGGAAGGCATTCCGCCTTGCATATTGGAAACAATTTTTCTAACATTTCAGTTAGCTCTCAAAGTTTTGGGGTGTTTTGTTTTTTGTTTTTTGTTTTTGTTTTTTTTTTTTTTTAACTGTCAAAACCTGTTCAATTATGCATATGTTAAGATACCACTAAAATGTTTCTGGATTCAAGGCTATGAGTGATTTGGTGCTTTAGGGATGGTCTTTGGCGCTGCTGTTGTCTTGTAATATGTTTGTGACAGGTTGCTTTTGACCATTTGATACTTAAGAGCATAGTTGGTAATTCTCTGGAAAAGATGGAAGAAATTTAGCTTTGCCAGTGGCTTCAAATATTGCCCCCTTTATGTTTTAATAACTCATCCAGCCTTCAATTAATTTGAGTTTTGGAAAGCACAGTGCTGACTTCTTCATAAGTCCTAACGTCATTTAAATTTTGTTTGTTTTTTTTTTTTTTTTTTTTTAAGTAGTAGTAGTGAGAGGAGAGGAGATGCTTGCCAAAGAAGAGAAGGGCAAGAGTAAAGGAAAATAGATTTTATATTTTTGTATGCTTTAAATGGCAGGGGAAGGAGGCAATTGAGTAGCAATTTTGTCTTAAGGTTTTTTTAAATTGTGTTATTTTGATGAGTAAGATTATACATGCTTTCTTATGGCATGTGTTGTGTTTAATATAACACCTAATGAGGAATAGCTCTCACAACTGCAGAATCCAATCCAAACGCTACTGAAGTTAGTTGGAGTCTTTCCACTTGCTTCCCTGAGTATTGGATCAGACTCTCCAAAACCAGCATTCAGAAAAGCTAAACCTGAGAAAGCTTTGAAATGGAAGAAGTTGCGTTTCTGGGTCCTCTTCAGCAATTGTCAAGGAGACCATGCTGTCAAAAGAGAAAGCCATTTCTGAACCCTTTGTCAGCAGTGGCTCAAATTCAGCCCTGAGCCGAGACCTCTCATCAGGCGGGAGCGCCCCTTGGCCGCCCAGTTTAAGGTTTCAGAGTAAGTTGTGTATAAAATGTACATAAGCCTGCTTGGGCATTTTCCACAGGAGCTGGGTGATTGGTATTCACACCTTATCAGAAGTAGATAGAACATCTTCGGTCTCGGGGTTTAGTGATTGTGGTGATTTTTTTTTTTTTTTTTTTTTTTTTTTTAAGCTAAAAGTTGTTTTGTGAAAACAAAAGCCAAAATTCATATGCAGTTTCTGGATTGCGGGAGTTGGATCTTCAAGAAAGAATATCCTCTCAAGAGTGGAATACTGTGATTCAGGGGGTTGCAATGTTGTGCTGTTAGTTCTAGGTATGTTTTAATCTTGCCTAATGCTACAGTTAATTCTGTGTAAAAGTTGATTGATCTTTGATTCCAAATTTTTCTTTGTACTGTAGCAGGATTCCCAACATACTTGATTTATGCCTATTAAGTTATTTTATGCTAAACTGATGCATTTATTTTCTTTCATAGTTAGTGTATATATGTGTGAGTTAAATTTAGCAGGATTGCCTGCAAAACATCTTACCTCACTGCAGATGAGGAATCAGCCATGCCATATGTCCTGGGTTGAGTGAGTGGTGGAGTTTTTTGGTGGCAGGGGAGGGGGCTATCGGGGCGGCCCCCTGTGAGAAGCTTCTCGAAGCTCCCCCAGCTCCACGTCAGCTCCACTTCTGTTTGGGAAATTGAGCCAATCAGCTGCGCCTCTGCGATAACGTATTTAAGAAGGGACGTGGTGACGGGCAGTGGGACTGGGGAGGAGGAGTTGCTGCAGCTCCATGAACACCAAGGTCAGTGGAGGAACGGAGGAAGAAAGGAGGGGGGAGGTGTGCCGGAGCAGAGACCCCCTGTATCCTGTGGGGAGACAGCAGGGCGGCCCCCCCTGCCACCCATGAAGATCTACGGTGGAGCAGACATTGATTTATGGCCTGTTGCTCCTGCTCAGCTGATCAAGGTGCTGTGCCCGAAGAAGGCCGGGGTCTCATGGGAAAAGGCAGCCCCACTGCTGTAATTCAGCGCTGGGAGGATTGCAGCATGCGGGGGTGTCCCATGCCGGAGCAGCTCGGGAAGGGCTGCAGCCGTGGGAGGGAATCCAGTCGGAGGAAGTTGGTGACCCATGACGGAGCAGTGTGGGGAACGCTGCGGCCCATGGGAGGGACTCATGTCGGAGAAAGTTTGTGGAGGACTGTCTCCTGTGAGAGGGGGACCACGATGAAGCAGGAGGAACAAGTTCCAGAAGCTCCCCCCACCGAACATGAAGGAAGTGGCAGCACTGACTGCACCCCCCATTCCCTGCCCCTGCACCACTGGGGGAGGAGGTAGAGATATCGGGAGCAGAGCTGAGCCCGGGAAGAAGGGAGGGGTGGGGGGAAGGTGTTCTCAAGATGTGGCAATGCTTCTCACTGTCCTACTCTGTTATGTGTTGTTAGTGTCTGTAATAAATGTATGTTCTTTTTTTCTTCCCCTAACGAGTCTGCCTTTTGCTCATGATCATAAAGGGGAATTTTTCCCCATCCCAGTCCTATCTTGAACCCCAAGCCTGGCTCTCTCTCCCTTCTCATTGCCGGAGGGGAAGGGAGAGAGAGCTGCTGCATTGTGGTTGGCTGCCGACCAGGCCCAAACCGCAACACCATAACGGTGTGCCGTGTTTTTAGTCTAGAAAGATGCTACAGAACCCAAAGCAGTCATCTGCATGGCGGATTTAAGCTTGACGGTAACCTTGCTTTTCTTAAGTGTAGGTTGCACACGCCTCTGAAGTCGCCCGTGGACCAGAGCTTGAAAACTGGCAGTATAATGTAGGAAATGTTAAAGAGCCTGTGCTGCAAAAGTTCTTGCAGTAGAATGTAAATACAACAGAGTGTGGCAAAGCTGCGCCTACGCTTGCAGGCGCCGGCTGGAGCTGGGTGAGGTGTAGCCTGCCTGCATTGTGCAGCATAACGCGAGGCGTGCTTCAGATGCTTGCTGTGACGGAGTTTGGTTTCTATTTACGGCTGGCTATTGTGCAGTCTGCATTCCTGCCCAAATCCCTCCGTTTCGCTGGAGTGCTGCTTTTGGGTCGAAGTCATTAGAGAGCTGCTTGAAGAGCTTGCTTGTACATTCTCCATATAATTTTAGCAGCCTGCTCACAGGCTTAGTTATGCCAGGCATGATATGGAAGAGCATTTATTATCTTTGGAAACAGTTGACATGACAAAAACATATGGGCTGGAAATTGTTCTGTAAGCTAATGTTGTAAGTAGTTGGAATCAGCCATAGATAAAAATGTCCTATCTGTGGTCTGAGTAGTCATTTTATTGATAATTATTGTGAAGCTATCGTAGATTCAGAGGGCAGAATGAAAGACAATTAAATCATACATTCCATTTTACTCAATTTCTATCATTAAATTAATCCGTAATTGAAAAAAATAATGTTGCATCAGTTCGTAGGTGTCAGCCCAGGGATATCACTTGCTGCTTTTAATTCCAAATTCTCTGTTGAGCCTCACTTTGCAAAGTTCCTCCCATTTGCCCTGAAGCCCAGGAAGGATGGAAAAGGGTATTTGTGATGAATGCTCTTTGAGTGCTGGCCAGTAATGGTCATTTAAGTTGACTGTGGAGCTGAGTTCATAGTGATGCTAAAGGTAGGGCAGTTTCAATGTGTTTGCACTAGTCAGAAAGGTGTTAAGTGTCTTTAGTTCCCAGAAAAAAGGAAGTTTCCTTAGGTGATTTCTAACTGAAATCATGACCTTTTTGGATGCCGGTGTAAAATTAGCATCAGTTAGATAAGGGTGGAGATTGTAATGTTAGGTCATGAGCATTATTTAATCAAGTATCAGCAGGTTTTATTTCACAGTTTAAAGGCTCTTTGAATTCCCACCTTAATCTGATATTTAGTCCTATTTCTTTAATTGACAAACTTAAGTAGAATGTACAAAGAAAGGGAGGGGAGGGATGCCTGTATCAATGTGAAATACATGTATAAATGTGTTAAAGACAGTGAAGAAGCCAGAGTGTTGGAAAGGTTAAAAATGTACTTCAGTGTAGTGTTGAAAGAAGAAGCTATTGTTAGAAATACAACACCAAGTGGGATTTGGAAATGCCTTTCTTGCCAGAAGCAAGAACGAATTCCATTTTATTTTTCTGCTCTTATTTCAGTAGGAAGGATTTCTTCTCATTCCTGTGGGAATGGTCACGCTTTTGTGAGCGGATTGGTCTCTCTAATTAAAATCTTGGATATATTGCTAACCAAAGCTTCCCTGTAACAAATCCTTTTTAGAGAAATGTAGATGGTGTTTATGTGATTTTATTTCAGTTCAACCTTGTGAGAGAAGGTTACAGTGAAGATGTAAGGTCAACAATGAAGCATAGGGTGTAGTTTGTGTACATAGGGAAGGGGGAGATAATGAAATAAGATAATTTTAGGCCTGTTCATGTATCCTGGTTTGTTATTTTCTCGCTTTCATGGGTACAGGATCAAGCCCGTACTGAGCTTTTAGTAGTGCAAGTGGTTTTATGCAAAGGGGTTCTGAAGTCATATGGATGCTTCATGAAAAAAGCATCACTTTTCACAGATTGGTTATCTGGTGGAATACAGACTGTGTGTTGTGGAGTCATTTTTCATGTACCATCAGCATCCCTCCATCCTCTGGTCCTGTATGTATAGCCTTTGTAGTATTTCCATTGAGGTCTTTATATCTTCCTCTTCTCCTTTTTGCCTCATATTTATTAAAAGAAAAAAACCTACTTCCACTGTTAAGTCCCCCTTCAGAGACTGCTGTACCTGCACAATATGCCGTGATCACCAGGGTGAAACTCAATATCTGAAATCTCAGTCTGACACAGGGGAATCCTTTTTGAGCAACCTGAAAAAAAAGACATCTCCCCATTTTTATTAGTGTTGGATGAAGTCAGAACCTCACAGGGTCCCATGGTTACATGTTTATTGCATTCTAATAAATATGTGGCTAGTCTGTATTTTTCGTAGCCTTGAGGCATACATAACTAGGTTAACCTTTTTTGCGTCGATGCCTTGAACATTTTTAAACTTAAATTTTAAGTAGCTAGTAAGCATTTTGTCAGACAACTTCTATTCATGATGTTTACAGACCTTCATACTCCAGTCAGCCTGACCAGTAGGACATCCTTGTAGCATACTCCAGAGGTGGTAGCGGGAATGCCAGGGGTAGGTTCCTGCAATGCTCCATCTATGAAGAGAAATTCACGGGTAGCAGAAGTCTGCCTTCACTTGCAAGAAGCAGGTGGACAGCTGCACTGTGATGGCATCCTCTTGGCATGTGCTGTTTCCCAAGTGAGAACTGGTACTGAGATTTTGCACTGAGCAGTGAACATAGCTCATCTTTCCTCACCATGGTGTTGGTTCGAAGCTCTAATCCATTTTTTTGGTTCAAGGATCCCAGTGTTGTTTCAGAGACCATCTGCTGCAACATTTCCCATTTATACCTGTGCTGACTCCACTGGGTCACCTCGAGAGCGGTGGCCATGACCAGGTTATGAATGAGAAACCTCTCTCTACTTGATGGGTGCATTCTGTGACTGCAACCCACCTGTTTGATTTAATATGTTGTAGTTTGAGCTTATTATGTTAGGATGCTATGATAAAACGTTAATAATACTTTGTATTGGGATTCCTTGTCTTTTGGTGGTCATAAAATGCTAAGAATGTTGAGAATATTAAAATGGAACAGACTGTTTTATTTGGAAGAGACCTACAATGATTATCTAGTCCAACTGCCTGACCAATTCAGGGCTGACCAAAAGTTAAAGCAAGTTAAGTGCACTGTCCAGACGCCTCTTGAACACTGACAGGCCTGGGGCATCGACCACCTCTTTGGGAAGCCTGTTCCAGTGTTTCACCATGCTCTCGGTAAAGAAACGCTTCCTAATGTCCAGTCTGAAGCTCCCCTGGAGCAGCTTTGAGCCATTCCCGTGCACCCTGTCACCGGATCCCGGGGAGAAGAGCTCAGCACCTCCCTCTCCCCATCCCCTCCTCAGGGAGCTGCAGGGAGCAAGGGGGTTTCCCCTCAGCCTCCTTTGCTCCAAACCAGACAAGCCCAAAGTCCTCAGCCACCCCTCGCAGGACATGCCTCCCAGCCCTTCACCAGCTTTGTTGCCCTCCCCTGGATGTGCTCAAGGACCTTCACACCCTTCTTAAATTGAGGGGCCCAGCACTGCCCACAGCACTCAAGGTGAGGCCGCACCGAGGCCGAACGCAGCGGGATGATCCCCTCCTCTGCCCGGCTGGTTTCGCTGTGTTGGATGCCCCCCGGGGGGGTTTGCCCTCTCGGCTGCCAGGGCTCACTGCTGACTCCTCCTGAGCCTGCTGCCACCAGCACCCCCAGTTTCCTTTCTGCAGGGCAGCTCTCCAGCCACCCTTCTCCCAGTTTATATTTGTGCCCGGCATTACTCCGTCCTGGGTGCAGAATCTGGCATTTGGACTTGCTAAATTCCATCCCATTAATCATTGCCCAACGCTCCAATCCATCTAGATCCCTCTGCAAGGCATCATATCCCTCCAGAGAGTCAACAGCCCCTCCCAGTTTGGTATCATCAGCAAACTTGCTAATGGGGCATTCAACTCCTGCACCCAGATCATTGATAAATACATTGAAAAGAACTGGCCATGGGGTTGAACCCTGAGGAGCAGCACTGGTGACCAGTCACCAGCCAGATGCAGCCCCATTCACTACAACCCTTTGAGCTCTGCCCTTCAGCCAGTTCTTTCACCCAGTGCCCTGCAAACCCTCTCATCCCACAGTTGGACAACTTGTCCAGAAGGATGCTGTGAGAGACAGTATCAAAAGCCTTTCTAAAATCTAGAAAAACTACATCCACTGCCTTCCCTTCATCCACTAGGCAGGTGACCCTATCATAGAAGGATATCAAATTAATTAAACAGGACTTCCCCTTTGCGTGCCCATGTTGACTTGCCTGGTAATTGCATTATTCTTTAAATGCCTTTCAAAGATGTTCAAAATATATTTCAAAATATTTACATGAAGAAGCAGAAGTTGTGCTATGTATCTCAAATCTCCAGGATGAGAATGTGACAATCTGGGTAAAGATTTTTGTCTCTCTGAGACAGATGTACACCACTTCTCTTCCCAATTCTGTTAATGGCAATTCATGTAAGGCTGTTCTTGTAACACTTTAAACATCTTCTTAAAAAGGCAGTTTAAAATGTCCTGCAGGCTGGCAGGGTGTGTTTGGGAGTGTGTGTGTGTCTAATTACACCATCTACGGGATAAACAAAAAGTTTGGGAAGTGGTTGTCAAGCCTTTGAATGGGCTGTGTAACCTTTCAGTAAGATAGCACATGGAACATTTAAGTGGTCGTTTCTTTTCTAGGTCTGTTTACAGATAGCAAAGGGCTGCTGAAAGGACTTCTGAAATGTGGCATTTGGGCTTACTTGTGTGAAGTATTTTGGTAGGGTCTTTTGTTTGCTTGCTTGTTTTCAGAGTTCGTTCTGTTTATTTATTTATGTTTAGTGTGAATACCAAGAACAGTTAATTCTTTGGTTTAGAAGAAGACTTCTGGGAAGATAATTAGGAGTTGCTGCTTCAGTTGTTTTTTTAGTTCTCCTACTTTAGTTGAAGGAGAAATAACCTTGACCAATTTGTATTTTCTTTGAATGTGTTGTTAGCTGCTAGAAGTGATGTGGGAAGTACTGAAACTTCAAATTCCTGGGAAAAAAATACCTTCTGTTCTCAGTTGTTCAGAATTACCCTCTGTTCTTATGGTATACTCCTGCTAGCTTCTGTTTATCAGGAGGTCCCTTAGGTTAAGCAAGACTTCCCAAGTGGTTAGAGGCAAATACCTAGTCAGTAATGATCCTGCAGTGATTGTAAGTGAACCTCCACTCCTCTTTAAATGTATGTTTTCCCATTTGGTTTACTACACTTAGTAAATGCATTTTTGAAAAGAAGAAGGGGTTTGTTTTAATAATAAAAACTTGTCAGTTTGTTCACATGCAGTGACTTAGTTAAAAAGCTTGGAAGTCTTGGCTCCATTTATTTCCGCGGTAGCAGACACTGAGAATGTCCACTTTGTTAATTGTGTTATCTGCCTGCCTACAGTAATTTGGTGTGTCAATGGGAACAGTTTTAAGTGTGCTTATCCAACTGGACTTTTAAAAACTGCAGTGTCTGCTTGTCATACAGAAACAACAGACGCAAATACTAAGTAAGATGGAACAATAGGGACGTCTTACAGTTTCAAGCAGTTCTTGAAAATGAAATATTATGTGCCGAGATTTGACACATCACAACTCTGCTGCAATTGCTCTCCCTCCCTGGGAGGAAGGAGATTAATAAAATGGAGCAACGTGATGAACCTGACACATAGACTGCTATATAGCTGATGAGCAATGCTGTGAAGAGAGGGAGTTTGGGAAGGGAATTCAGCAGCGTGGTTGGGATGTCTTTTTCTCTGCGTGGCTGCATTTCGAGGAGGTTGATGAGTATTTGCACCTCTCTTTCACTAGAAAGAAAGGTGTGTGGAGAAGCCCTGCTTACATTGCGTCTGCCACTGCTTAAGGAGAACTGGTCAGAAAAAAACTTGTCAACTGTAAAACCTGATGCATAGTTGGGATTTGCAATATATGATTGACAAACCTCTCCTGTAATTATATTTTCAAGCTGTAGCTCTGCTAAACTCCAGTGCCCTGACATCTTTCTCAAGACTAGAGGACAAAACACAACAGCTTACTCTGCTTCAGATTTTCAGCATAGTAACTGGTGTGTATGTGTGTGTGAGAGAGAGAATGAGCTCTTGACACTGTTTTGCCTATGTTACAGTGTACTTATGAAATCGGGTAATATTTTGTGCTTCTTCCTGTTACTTCTCTAAGTGCATGTACTTACATTACAAGGAGAGGGAAGGAGCTGCCAGGCTGCTTCATGCCATGAAAAGGGTTCTGAGAATCATGGACTGACAATGATTCAGTGCTCTCTCAAAGTGAAGAGAACAATTTACTGAGTGAGCCAGAATGCTTTGAAGACTTTGAATTTGGACAAGCTTCCCTATTTTGTATATGCATTTGAAGCCACCCTTCATCAGAAAGCATTTGAATTTTGTGAAATTCGTTTCGTTTTCCACAGAATTTCTTTTCCAGGATCCTTTTTCTGTTTCTTGACAGAGGCTGAACTGTTGCACATCAGCCAACTTTGCTTCGACTTTCTGTGGATTCAGGGTGCTCCCAGTGCATCTGGCTTGCCAGTGGTCTGCAGGAACGTCCTTGCCATCTGCTACAAATCCCTTTATTTTTCATACATCTTTCTGTGGGAAGACAAATACTGTTGTTGTTTTTCCACGAGTCTGTCCAAGGTTGTTCAAGGAGCCCTTAGTTCAGCCCTTACGTTGGTATTGGAGCGATGAAGCGGGGTCTACCAGGAGGTTTGAAGTGGTACCAGCTTGGCATGGCCAGCCTGGGAGAGCGCCGGGTCCACACACCCTGGTTAAACTGTCCATACCTCACATCCTAGTTGTTTGGGTAGGGTCTTGGAGAAACATATATGCCATCCTTCCTGCTCCACTTGTGTTTATGGAAAGAGGCTTTGGGCCTAGCCCCATGTATTCCACACTCTTTCTTTGGTATTTGATTCACATTACTTCAGTTAAAGACTTTGTGCTTTGAACGTAAATGTGCTGGTTTGCAACGTGACTTTTTGATCTATGTAAAGGGGAGCAGGGGGAGATGCGTGGGATGGGATTGAAGTGGGGGAAATCTGGCATGAAGACAGCAGGTGGAATACATTTTTGCCTACTTCATTTGATAACCTTGAAAAATAGCAAGGATTTGGGGGTTTGCTTTGGCTGAGCACCTGCGGTGAATAGAGATGTATTTCTTTATTCTGAAGGTGGGTTTTGTGCCTTGCCACAAAGCTGTTCGTATTCTTAGGATCAGGCAAACATTTCTTTTCTCCTGACTGTCCCCTCCCCTGATGATTGTTTGAAGGAAGGTAGTCTTACTGAGCCAGAATTTGCTTTGGTAAGATGTTTCATGGTTTACTGTTGCTACAGTACACTGGGATTTATTTTTTTTGCCTGGTGAGAGAGGTTTAATGTTGGGTTTTGTTTTGTTGTGTTTTTTTTGTGTTTGGTTGGTTGGTTGGGTTTTTTTGGTTGTTTTTTCCCCGCCCCCTGGAGACATGTATTGCTTCTGCCTGATTTCTCCTTCACTCAAGGGCCAAGACATTATGGGTTCAATGTGAGACAGCATTTCTGCTAAAACAAAACAGTAATAAAATGTTAAAGTTTTATCTGATCTTCTGTGAAACTTTTTTTTAATAGGGTAGTTTTATAGCCTTGTCCACTTCACTGGTGGTTTTAATTACTTTTTAAGTTCCTTAAAATTACAAAACTAATCTAAAAATTAGAAGGAAAAAACAAAACAAAACCCAAACCCTTTTTTATTTTCTTACTCCATTGATGGCACATCGTGGAGTATGTTTAGAACTATTTGGCTGCAATTGCATCATGCGCCACAAATGGGAAGATGGTGGGACTATTTACTGAGTGACTAGTCTTACTGTCCAGATCTTGCTTTTAACATATGTCCTGTATTAGAGGCTGAATTCTTCCTTGCTCTTCCTTGCTTTGATGGGTACTGGGCTCCATCACCATTTTAATTTCCTTCATTTTCTCCTTTGTTAAAAAATCCCATGATTTGTCAAGAAATTTAGTTCCCCCCAAAGTAAGGATGAGACTTGCAGTGCTGGTGCCTAGCTATTGCCTGCAGAACAAAGAGGGGAAAAAGTCTAAACCAAAACCCAGGCCAGTGATATTTGTTTCATTACTGTATTATGGTGTTAATTTAAAACAACAAAAAAAGGAAGAAAAAACCTTGTTGATCTGTAACAGAAATACACAGAAATAATATAATTTATTTTCTTCAGTTTCTCCTCCCTCCCTTTCAAAAAGATGTTGAAACAAATCTTAAAAACTAGTACACAAACTTCTCTTTTGTAACTTCACCCAACAAAACCAGGACGGTGTATGTTCCTAACTGACATTTTTTTCCTGCGAGGGGCAGGACAGCTTGCATAGCTGGAATCTGGCAGGCGTAAAGCATTTGGCACAGGACAGCAACTTAGATCAGGTTTGTGCTGTATTAACTGCCTTTGGTGGTGATGTTTTCGGGTATAGTTAGTGAGAGAGATTTTTGAGATGGGTTAGTTTCAAAGCAATAAATTATCTCAAATAATATTTGCTGAAATTTGTCCTTTCATTAAATGTTTTATGAAGTCTTTGGGAGTTTTCATTGGGAGTGTGTGTAGTATTGATGAACCATGCTGTCACTTTGAGAGAAACTGAAAAAGAAATCATAATCTTTTCACCACTATTAAGCTTTTGTAATATTTCTGGAAGAGAATTTTTTTTTGTAAGTAATTAAACCAAATTTCGGAAAATACTTGCAGAAAGGACATGTAGACAGCTCTGTGACTTTGCTAAATACACCTGTCAGCTAATTTCTTTTGTGCATAAAGAAAAGGGAGTATTTTGTGTGGCTGGATTCTGAGTTTTGCCTGAGCTCAGCCTAGAAAGCAAACGGGCAACCTGTGATAGCTCTTCATCTGCAAGAAGTAACTTACAAATAACACGAGTAACCTGCAAATAACAAGAGATGCCACTATTAGCAGAGGAATGACATTGAACAGAATATAGAGGAAATGTTTGTTAAATGTTTCTTGTGAAACTGTGAAAACTCAACTGAAAGTTGGGGACACTTAAATGAAGAAAAAATAAAGGAAGCCAGTTATGGCAGTACTGCAGTTTTGATGGTTTTCTCCCCTGCCCCCTCAACATTTAAGATATCTGCTTTCTTGACTTTCAAAATGAGACACTGTTCTGCTGTATTTTTAAGAATGGCGTTTTTCAGTGTAAACTAGTAAACTCTGGGCAGCCCTAGCATGTGCTGCAAGTGATGTGAGTGTTAAAAGTACTTTTGTTCGCTGCTTCCTGTGTGCTATTGTATGTATTTGCTGCTCAGTGAATAGTAGCTAGGCATAGAAAAGAATAAACTAAAATAATGAACAGCAGAGAAATCCTAAAGAAAGCAGTTAATGTCTTAAGTAGATGACTGGATCAAAAAATGCAGTCTTGCTATTGTCAGTTTTAATTTTCTCTGGGTGCATTTCACATGTGACTTCCATCAGTCATTATACAGAATAGGGCACTGGGTGTCCCTTAATTCTTTGTGAGAGTGCATTTTCTACTTGTGTTTATTCTTTGTACTTTCACTTGTTCTGTCTTCTGAGATCCAGGCAACAAAGAAACATGTCTGACCTCATCACAACTTAAGACATTTAATCATTCAGATCCCTTCTTCGTACCTTCTCTAAAATATCATGGATCTCTTTGCATGATCCAGGTGATGATGTTGCTCTTCGCTCCTTATTTGGTAAAACATGCTGGGATGAGGTTTGCTTACTCATTAATAAATACATAGACAGACATGGAAGGCTACTTGCTGCAATTTCCTTTTTTTTTTTTTTTTTCAAGTGATATTTTAATAAGTACAACCAGTAAAAACAAAAAAAAAGAGATTTAGTTTAGCAGCTTTTTGAACTGGTCTCTGCTTTCAAGAAATACAGTCTAAAACTACACAATAGCAGATGTTTCAGCAACGAGCGTGCCCTCAAAGAACCAGCCAGGACGTGCTTAGCTGGCAGGATTTATGAGCAGAGGAGACACTGTGGGAGTACCCATGCTCTTGCACACCTAGACAGTACCCAAATCCTACTGCAGCTTTGTGCCAGCCTCTTTCGGCTGGGCTGTAGTTATTTTTATAAGCAATGATGAGTTTATCCAGATATAACAAAACTCTGTGCTCCTCTGCTTTGTGTCTGAGATCTGTTTCTGGCTGAGGTTACCAAAAAGCTGATGTTTAATACCTCTCAAATATGATGTACTTGAGATGGTTTCAGACAGACACAAAACCCAGGAACTGATGGTGTTTTGAGAAACACAGAAGTCCCAGTCTAAACATGCAGTCACGGTGTTGGTGCTGTCAGTGGTGCCAGTATCGATCTGGAGTGGGCCAGGGACTTTCCCAAAGTCTCTTTGTTGCAAATTATTGCTGGGCGCCTAGTTTGAATTGTACCAGGGCCAAGTTGTTTACCTTGTAATATTTTCTTTTTATTTTGCTGTGCATGTGTCAAGTTTTTGTCCGATCCAAGTCTGGAAGAAATGCAGATTCTTTAGTTGCTAATGGTTTAAAGTTTAGCATTATCTACACAATGGACCTGTGGTTAACTGAGTTTTGATGCACTGAGAAAAATATGATGTAGAACAGTGTGATTTAAAAACGTAGAGATAAAACTATAGGAAACAAACCACATATTTGGAGGAACTTTTGGCGTATCTTTAAAACACTGACTGGTTAGCTAGTGTTAATACAGTTATGCCAGTGAGGAAACATGGGCTGCATGCTGCAGTAACTTAATATGGAGAAAGGGAAGGCTGACTTCATGAGTATGCAGCAGTGGATACACAAGGCTCAAGTCTCAAAAATTCACTGTTTACAACAAATGCAGGGAATGTTATTAAAATATGCTGCATTTAATGCAATTCAGCATCTCTGTAAAATCATTACTACATATTCTGCTAACCACAGTTTGCTAATCGGTGCTGAAGTGGGGTAGGGGATCTAAGATGCAATGTAAAGTATAATGTTAGGGGCTCTTGCCTTGTTTTTCCTTCATTATTTACAATGCTGAACAGCAGGAAGGTTTCTCATGAGAGTCTCAGATTTTCCTTGTTTCCAGATGTATCTCCAATGCCATCAAACTGCTGAGTATTATAAAACCATTTTGTAATGTTGTTTATCAAATTAAGCTTGAAGCAGTTATTCTCGAGCTGTTTATCTTGGAAGTTGGTTACTTCTATTTTAGGCCTGAAGAAGAATTTCAATTTCCTCTGCATTTCCTTGCATCTCCTAATTGAGTCCATCGCTGTGCTATCATTTCTCTACAAACCTTGCTTTGAACAATATACTGCATTTAATGGAAAAATAACACCATAATCACTAATAATTGGGTGCATCAAAATTTTCTCAAGAAATCATAAATGTTTCATTCTCAGAAAGTTTAAGCATTTTGCTTTTGAAAGCCTGGTTCCAGTGAGGTTTGTCCCTAAAGCTGAGGTGCCTGAAATCTCACGTCCTTTTCCAGCTCTGTCAGGTCTAAGCCAGTTGAAACAAGTTTAAAAATGTGAGAGAAAATACTGAAACAAAATCTTTTGAGCAAAATGGACACCAGTCTAACTTCAGACATCCAACATAAATGCTCTCAACTATCTTCTGAAGATACTTGCTTTGCACAGTACATATATAGGGTACACCCATACAGACAAGTACTTGAGGCTTCCTCTAACGCAGGTCTCCTCTTCTCTGTCAGGAATTTAAAGATGCCCACAGCGTGACCGTGTAACTGCCAAAGTGTGGTGAAACCTTACCAAACGTAGCCACAGTTTTATTGAAATAAAGTCATTCTGTACCATGAGTTGTTCCTTACTGAAAAGGAGCGAACCAGATGAGCCTCAGTCTCCATGACACTAATGTAACTGTGCCCGTGGTGAGGACTGTACCAAAAGAGCCTTCAGCTGATTTCAGAACAAAAGAAACAAAAAACCCAATTTGGTAATCTAGAGACACTACTCATTCCAAAATAAAATTCTAATGGATACGCTGGATTTAAGAACTTGGAATTTGGACAAAAGGTTTCCATTCTTATTCTAATCCTCTGAATAAAGGTTGAGCTTACATTTCTTGAGTAACCAAGTTTTCCAAAGAAGCCTGCAGAATTCCTGCTTGATAGTTTATAGCTTGAATGCAGATTATGGTCTTCACCATCATCTAGCAGTTCACTTCTTAGAGCAGAGAAACGAAGAGTCCTCAAGTAATTTTTGATTTTTCTAATTATTTTTTATCTTTCATTGGTGGTAGACATGCTTTTCTGTTCTTGTTCCATTAGTACACTGATAAATCTTCTGGAAAGAATTTATGCAATAAAAACCAGTTCACACTGCAAGTAATCTGCAATTTTCTTAATCACATTAGTCTTCGGTGGTTTACTGCAAGCAGGGTCTGCGTAATTCCTGCAGGTAGTGCTTATTCTCCAGCTTGTTTGTGAGAAATTCATTGCAAAGAGCAATATTTCAAATCTGTAGCTGTGTTGTTGACCTCTAATAAAGCCCACGGATTAGGTGGTACTCTGATCTGTTCCTCAGAGTAAGAGCAGCTGGATTAAAATGCATTTATAGTGTAAATATTTGTATTCGCTCTCAAAATTCTCCTCTGCAGAAGTTCTCAAAATAATACTTAACATGCATTTTTTCAGAAAATCCCATCAAAATCTTCACTAGCAGCTCTGTGCAACACAACTGATGCAAGCTCATTGTTCTTGAACCTGTTCAAATAAACCTCCTCCCCCATAATCACTCATGATTTTATATTGCTATTAAGCATATGTGTTTTCAGTATTGTTTTAAAAGTTTGACGCTTCAAAAATTGTTGATTATGGGTTTAATCATCACGTAAAGAACAGCTCATTTGAGGAACTTTTCAGATATTTTTAATCGATGAAATCAAATGCTAGACTTCGGAAGATGGCTGAAGTGTAGGGAAGAGTTTTCACTGCACTGTTTGTGGAACTGTTTATCGGGAGCTGCGGAAAGCATCCAGTACCACTGCCTCAGCAATGGTATCACCAGTGTTATTTCAACTTTCGGCTCACCAAGATTTTATCAAAGATAGCTTCGCTTATACAGGATTTCCACAACATCACTAGAACAAGGAAATCAATCGTTCATTTTCCCTTGAACCATCTCCAGGCTCAAGAGGAGGAGGAACCTAGTGCTTTTGGTCTGCATTCGTTCTCCACCATAGAGGCTGTTGGCGTCCAAGTGCTTTCTCCTAAGTGCATCTTGAACTGTGCTTTTCTTCCCCAAACAGGTGATTCATCACTGTTGTGATAGATGAATGCCTGGGCATCAAAGTGAAGCAGGTACTTCAGGAAGAGTAAGGAAACACAGGATACCTAAGCAAGCATGTGTGGATAAGCAGCAGCAAGCATAAGTGTTTGGCTAAGAGCGAGTGGGCTTTTGGTTTGGAGGGAGTGAAAGGGTGGTGTTTCAGGGGATGCTCCTGTGCAAAGCATCACTGGTGTTCCCATGTTAAGTTGGAGATCACGGCAGCAGAATATTCTGCAAAACAGGCCTGCGACCAACCTTGTGCAATTTCTCTGAACATCTGTGTAGGAGCACACATGTGCATGCACTCAGCCCCTAGGAGCGTTTGAAACCAGACGCGAGGTCTGGTTAATGTTCACATCACCTCATAGAATTTCACATGTGGCTTCTTCAAAGCAGGCGCTCGTAGCGGTACAGTGCAAGCAAAGATCTTAGCTCGGTCACAGCTGTAGCTTTGCTTATTATCTGAACTGGACGGTGCAGATTCCTTCCAACAGTAAATGCAGGGCAGTGATAGGTTATGTATGCTTTGTTACTTTTGCCGCAGCGGTGCCACAGATCACTTGCATCCAACAAATTAAAACAGCAAAGCAATGTGATGTCTGTTTCTACATGTACAAATAGGACTGAAGTTTACTTACTGCTTGAAGTAAGGCTTAATTAAGATGATTTTGGGGAGGGAGGGCAGGGAATAGGAAAAAACTAACTTAAGTACCCTTCAGAGAACCTTGATATAGAGCTGCGTATATCTACATCAGCATTTGAAAGAGAATCTATTTTAACTAGTTGACATACGTGGCTATACTTAAATCTGAATGAACCTCTTCACTCCCCTGCCAGCCACGGAGGCTTGAGGAACCCAAGAGTAACTGCTTCAGGCCCACAGTCTGATTCAGCTGTTGTGAGAAAATTGCTTGTGTGGACTTGGCTAGAGAGCTGAAAGAGCCTCACATGGAGTGAACTCTCTGAAACTTGACTTGTCCTACCCTGTGGGATGTGCGTTTAGTGGTGTCAAGGAATTTGTTTAAAAATGAAGATGCTAGAAATCTCACCTGTTTTGAACCCACAGACTTCATGCACACGCACGCAGACGCACACGTAACTGAAAATACACGACATCTGGAAGACTGCTGTAAATGCCGTTGGCTTTTCTGAGTGGTAAAAAGATTGGGTAATGTTTTAGGTGAGATTCTGATAATATTGCTTCTAAAGAATATTATTCACGTCTGAATCATCCATTTGTTTTCATGCTGTTCTTTGTCACTACAGCTACTTCAAGACTTTCTCACATGAGTTGCCAAAGATTAGTCACTGGCCCTGTGACGTTGTATACAACCTCCTCTTCTCCCGAGGGCCAAGGATTTTGTCAGTTGTATTCCAGTGGTTGTTTGGTCAGTGCTTTTGTTGTGGCTCTCTGGAGATGGGTTCTCAGATTTTGGCTGCTGTTTGCTTGAGGAATCAAGAGGGTATGAAAAGCTCCTGTTGGGGTAAGACAGCAGAAACATCTGCTGAAGAGTGGGAGGAGGAGGTTGCTAACCAAATAGAACAGCGGGGAGCTTGCAGTTCCTCCTCCTCCGCTCTCACTGCTAGATGTGAACCTGCTGTAGTAAGAAGGGCTGGCACCACAACACAAGCTCTAGAAGGAAACAGGTCTCAGGTCAGACAGCTAGAGAAACCTCAAAAGAAAACATTAAAACTGAATAAGCATTGGAAATAGTTTTGGTAGATTAATTCACTCCTTTCTTTCCCTAATGCAGTTCAAAGCTGCACATAAACTCCAGGGAAGGAAAAAGCAAGGCAAACTTCTGCAGTTTGCTGCTTCTGAAAGTAATGTCAACCCTTATACATCAAGCTTTTGATTCCTTTATTGAAAAATGAGCAAAACAGATGGAGATCAAAAAATATGTAACTAGAGGTAGGTTTCAAATTGTACTCTGTAGTAACCACCTGAAGTGTATGAACTTCTCATTTGGTGCAGCTGGGTACATCCAGCCAGTCCTCTCCTTGGCTGGCTGTGAGGTATAAGGACAGGTTAGGTTGCAATTCTTTTATGTGCAGCATGCAGAATATTTTATCATCCTCTCAAAAGCAAGCTGCTGATTAAGTATGATTTATTACTTTTACGAGGATCAGAAGGCAGAAAATTCTGGGAAGGGGTAAAGAAGATAGGGAGGCAGGTTTCTTATGAAACAACCCAGAATCCTGATCTCAGAAGTTGCGGGTGCGAGCTTCCTACAGGAACAAAACAAATATACACTAGAAATTTTGTGAGCAAATATCAGGTTATCTTACTGTGAAGATTTGAACAATTAGGTGAAAGTTTTAAGTTCCCACCGTCTAACTTAAAGGTCAAATTGTTGGCTTTTATATCTTTACCACATCCTTTCAACTTACTGATTTAATCAGCGCTCACACTGTCAGGACAAGATGCTGAGAGCCAGCACAGAAACCAAGTAACAGTCTGTGTGTTTGATCTCCGTTCCGAAAGCCATGTTTGCTCTTAGATCCGGAGCTCACTCTGCTGCGCCTTCCTTCTCACGGGTGTGAATGATGCTGGGGTGGGGGGGATTGAAACGGGGCGGTTGTCCCACCCTCCTCGCCTGGCACGACTCTGTACTGGGTGGCGGGGGAGTGAGGAGGAGTGGAGAGGGGTCGGGGCAGTGGGATGCCCGGCTGTGAGAGGTGGCAGGAGCTGCCCTTGCCCGACCCTCCCCAGCCTCAGGAGGAAAGGGCAGGACTCTGGAGCAGGTTTTGAAGCCGTTTTTTCCTCTCTGGTTGGTTTTTACCTGCTGCTGCGCGGGGGTCGAGGAGGGGAGGGTGTTTGACCCTGCCGTGCTGCGAAGCGTGGACGTACTCAAGAGAGGCTGCCTGCAGGGTCTATACACCAGCAGTTACAGGGAAGTATTGCCCAAAGACGCGTTTATCTTCTAAATACTCACATGTGAATGAAGCTCAAGATTTCAAATACCGGATTTTTGTAGAGGGCTCTACAGAATAAACCTTGGAGTGACTGCTTTCTGCCTTTCTTCAGCAAGCACAGTCCTTGCAGAGTGATCTTCCGTATGTGCGGTCAAGCAAAGATGTGGTTGTGTCTCCTTGGAAAAGCTTTTGTGAGGATTAGTGTCTTGAATCTCTGACTTGTAATAAAATAAAGCATTTGCAGTAGTGGGTTCTTACACTTTATTAGTTACACTTTATTAGTTGTGGTCTTGTAAGTTGCTGTACTCTTGGGGTAATACACATTTTGGATCAAAACTGTATAGTCTTGTGTGTTGACTGTCAAAACAGCCCACCAGATTGTTGCTAGGTATCATCAATTTGACAGGTTTTACCTTTAAGCCGTACAGGTAAGATGCAGGGCTTATAGCTGAGTGATGCTGTGCTTCTTGGTAGCTCCTCAGTAATCGGGCCTATGTTTACAGTGACGCAGAAGGCGATATGGGCTTAACAGCATCGGTACCTGTCGTGCCTGGAGTTTTGATGAGCTTTGCTGTGCCTCAGCTTTGAAGGATAGGAAGGAGAAGGGTCATCGTTTATCTCGGGTGATTCATTGGCATTCCAGAGAAAGTGGCAGATGTTATAATGGGCATCTCAGCACTGCAGCCTTTTGGGTTTTTAATATATTAAATGTAACAGGGCGAGTTTTTGTGTGTGTAACTTCTCTTACTATCACTATGTATATTCTTTTCTAAAAGGTCCTTGCTTCTTACAGCAGAATTGAATCAAGTCTGGAATGCAAAGGAGCCCAAAAATCATATAATTCATCTTCTATTTCTGTTGGTGTTTTTTTGCTCCTTGCCTAAAAAAAAAAAAAAAAAAAAAAAAAAAAGAGAGCAGCTCATTGTGGTTTTGCTTTCCTTTTAAGCCAGTTAAAATTACTGGTCATCTTTTGTTTGTGAAGGCATTGTTTAGTTTGAAGAAGGAGTATTTAGGGACAGTAATTTGTGACCCGGGTCAATCAAGCACTCTTGCAGTTTGAAAATTCAGTTCCTCTCATTACTTGACAATTTTGGTTGCGATTTTCCTTTATGCTTTTATGTTTTGATTTTTTTTTTTTAACTTAAAAAACTTTCCTCCTCCTTTTTCTTGTCATTCAGTCAGAAATGTTGAGGAACTGAAATTCCTAAAATCCCAGCTCGTGGAATCATGGATTCCTACTGGATATCTCAGCTTTGGGTAGGAGCATAAGTTCAGATATTGTTTTTTCTGTTTGCTTTTTTAAATGAGCAACTTTGAGTTTTGATCTGACTAAACTGGGCAAAAACTTCAAAAAGGAGCTAAAATAATCCACAGTGTACTGATCACAGAGTGAAAACTGTTAGTGATTTTTAATCATCTGGGTAATTTTAGTTTGTGTTTTAATGCAACGTTTTTTAACATGCAAGCTGACTGATTTTTGTATTTATTTTTGGTTTTCAGTCTTTGTATGCGGACGGAGGTTTTGACTTAAAATTTTTCTCCTTATAGCTATGAAATACTCTTTGATACTTCCTGGAAACTAAGTAATTTCTTTCTTATCTCGTGGCATGAGGTAAAATGCCATTTCTTGCAGACTTCCATGTGCTGCCTGGGCCCAAACCATCTGTGATGAATATTCACCAAAGATGAATATTCTCAAAGGTTTCTAGCAATAGGAACTGAACTTCTGACGATGATTGACTAAAAAGTCCATGTAAAACTTGGCTAGCTCAGAAAATGTTAAATTCTGAGCTAATGCTCTGGGATGTTTTTACTTGGTTTTAAACCATTTTTGGTTATGTTTTTATACTGTGTTAGCACTGCAGTGCAAGACCACTCTGTGTGCACAAGTAGCGTGGCATGTGGATACTTTTTGATGGTGGCTCAAAAGGGCAGTTCAGCCTGTGACTGATTCCTGGTCACTAAAATATGAGATAATATAAAGAATGAGAGGGCATGTCACTAAAACACTGAGCTTTTTATTTTCTTGTTTTCATAGTTATTCTTCTGCGATAACATATAAAATAAAGGAATGAACTGATTCTCTGGAGCTGAGCAGTGCTGGGTAAACTGGTTGTATTTAATCATTGTAAATGTACCTGATGTTAGACAATGTTTTATTTTGGTGGCTGGTGGTCTTCTGCGAACAAACGGGGCTTTCAGAGTCACATCACCCGGCGCCCGCTGCCGGGCCTGTCAGCACTTTCATCTGAGCTGTCCTTACTCTTCCCTGCTGTGAGAAAGGATGACAGCTCATTTTATCTGCCTGGTGAACAAACACAAAGGCTGGATTTCCTGCATGTTGGTTGGTTTTTGTTTTTCGTGTTTTTTTTTTTTTTTTTTTTCTCCTCCTCCATGGGGATGAAGGCTTGTGTATGAAGAGACACTGATTAATTCCAGCTGTTTCATTTGCAGCTGAGGATGGGTCCCAGCTGAAATGCTAGAGACATTCACCACTACAAGAACCTGAGCCCAGTTCTGAGATCTGAAGCTGTTTCCCTTGAATAGGCTTTTCCAAACCCAGAGTTTGAGCACCTCAGACATAAGAGATGGTAGAACTAGATCATAATCTTGAGATTCGCTCTTCTGCATACGTGTTATCTAATCTGTGTTGTGTACCTAATCTGCGTAAGCATGTTTAAACCATTATAACACTCAAACTGTTTGCTGCAGGTTTTGTAAAAAGACAGTGATATGCCACTGGAGGTCTGAGAATGGTGATGGTTGCAGAGCAAGTGACTGGTACGAGGCTTTTCATGGAAGAGTTGAATGGAAGATCTGGTTGGGGAGTTTTGCACCAGCACCGTTCTTCCCTTCTTCTCCCTTTTATTTCTGCCCCTTTTAATTTTATCCCACCTCATCCCTCTCCTTTCTAGAAGAATCTGTGAGTGGTTTATAGAGAAGGAATAAAATCTTGGCAGTAGAACAGATTTTTAAAAAGCTATTATGAGAAGGGCATCTTGCTAGACAAACCTGACATATTTTGCATATTCTTTCCCAAAAGGGGAATGAATTCTGAAGAGAGTGCGCTAAAGTTGGTTTGTAAACTTGATCCTATGGAAAGGTGAGGGCCGAGAAGGGGACAGATTAGGGGCAGGGGAAAGAGGATTAAATGTCCAGTGAATATTTATTACAATATAAAGTGTATAAAATCTAACTTGAACCTGATGGGCTATATCTGTGTGCTTTGCTTTGGCTTTTTGCATAATTTGTATTCTAGAAACTTGTGTGGAGTATTTATGTTACTTGGAGCATGAAATTCTTTCTCCATCTTTGCTGACAGGTAGTTGTTGATACCTTCATGGGTTACTGCCTTGCACCGTAGGCCAGAAACAAGGAACTGGCTCCTTTGCTAAGGGCCAGTGAAGCCTTTTGAACACCCTTTGCAGGCCACGTGTTAATGCCTGTCTTTATGGTATCTGATGATAGCATATGGAAAATCAGCCACTGGTCATATGAAATTAATCTGTAGGCTGTATACATCGCAAGAAGTGCTGACTCCTGTCTGATTTATATTCTGTCTTAATTTGGTTCAAAAAATTTTATTTGGTGCGGTATGATTCTCACGATACGCAGCTAAAATACACAGTGCAGTGTTTGTCCTTTCAGCCTGGCTCTGCACCGTGCACTTCTTTCTGAAAAGAAAACTTCATGTTTATATTGATTTATGTGATGCTGATGTAATTTAGGATGCCTGATTGAAACTGGCAGGGCAGGGAGCTGCAGAGTTGATTGTACTTTATGGGTCTGGATCTCTACCTCCAGATGACCGCGCATGGTGCTTTCTGAAGACCTGTCCATGCTAAAAGCAGCATGTTCAGGTTTGAATATGGTTTGAAATTTGACTTTGGGTATTTTCACATTTTCAGCATTGAAAGAGACAATACAATCCTGCATCATTTTTTGCTGTAACACTTAACGTTGATGTGGTATATACTTTGAATTCCACAAGATAATACTTCTTTTTACAATGATACTTTTAACTTGCTTTCTTGACAATCCTGTTCTGCTCTTTCTGCTTTCCAATAGTTATCTGGCAAACTTCACAAAGAAGTTGAGCATCTTTAAGAGAAATGTATTTTGAATTGTGGCAATTATGGCTGGCATGGAAGTTGCTCAGAATTATTGGTTATATGGATAGCTTGTTTAGTTTGACTTTTTTTCCTTTTTAGCGGGTCTCTGATTACTCTTTATTTTTACCCATGATGTTTACTGTAATCTATAATTTTCTTTCAATCAGATGCTAAGCCAGCTGGATTCATGTTTCATAACAAATTGCCGCCTTTTCTTATTTTAAAACTTTTTTTTTTTTTTTTTTAATTCCCCTCTTTTTAGAAATCTTATAACTTCGCAGGCACTTCTGATTTAATAAAAGTCTTTGTTCTTTTGGGAGTGTTGTGGCCAAAATTTTTATTGTTTTTTCTCCGTGGGAATAAAGTCCCTTTTTAAATATTATTTTTCATGGTGTATTCTGTTAAACTGTAGATTAATTTTGCGGCGTTCCAGTTTCCTGGAGAAATTTCTAAAAGATGATCCTGTCTTTTATGCAGCTGCATACTTCGTCCATCTACTTGCTTTTGTGTTGCTCTTGTACATTGCTTGACTTTCTCTTGCATCTTCCTTTGTGAATCTGCTATGCATCCTTTGCTCTTATTTTCCACTTTCGTATAGCTCTCTGCAGCCAGTTCCACTGTGGATGAAGGTTTTGCAGCTATGTTGTATGCTTTCTGATATAACATAAAGGATTGTAGATGATGGTGCTCTGTTTCTATTAGTTACTGAGCTTTTTCATGGCAGTCTCTACACAATGAGGATATAGGTTGGGACAGAGAAGTGTGGATTTAGTTATTGTGGTTTGAGCCTGTTTGGCAGCCAACCACCACGCAGCCGCTCTCTCTCCCTTCTCTTCCAGCAATAAGAAGGGACAGAGAGCCAGGCTTGGGGTTCAAGATAGGACTGGGATGGGCAGATCACCCATTATGGTCACGGGCAAAAGGCAGACTTGTTAGGGGAAGAAAAAAAGAACATACATTTATTACATACATTAACAACACTTTAACAGAGTAGGACAATGAGAAGCATTGCCACATCTTGAGAACACCTTCCCCCCACCCCTCCCTTCTTCCCGGGCTCAGCTCTATTCCCGATATCTCTACCTCCTCCCCCCAGCGACGCAGGGGCAGGGAATGGGGGGTGCAGTCAGCGCTGCCTCTTCTTCCACCTTCGGTGGGGGGAGCTTCTGGAACTTGTTCCCCCTGCTCCAGCGTGGTCCCCCTCTCACAGGAGACAGTCCTCCACAGAGTTTCTCTGACATGAGTCCCTCCCATGGGCCACAGCATTCCCCACACTGCTCCGTCATGGGTCACTAACTTCCTCCGACTGGATTCCCTCCCACGGCTGCAGCCCTTCCCGAGCTGCTCCGGCGTGGGACACCCCCGCATGCTGCAATCCTCCCAGCACTGAATTACAGCAGCGGGGCTACCTTTTCCCACAAGACCCCGGCCTTCTTCGGGCACAGCACCTTGGTCAATTAGGCGGAAGCCACAGGCCACAAATCAATGTCTGCTCCACCGTAGATCTCCATGGGTGGCAGGGGGGGCCGCCCTGCCGTCTCCCCACAGGATACAGGGGGGTCTCTGCTCCGGCACACCTCCCCCCTCCTTTCTTCCTCTGTTCCTCCACTGACCTTGGTGTTCACGCAGCTGCAGCAACTCCTCCTCCCCAGTCCCACTGCTCGTCACCACGTCCCTTCTTAAATACGTTATCGCAGAGGCGCAGCTGATGGGCTCAGTTTTGGTGCAGAGGTGGAGCTGACTTGGAGCTGGGGGAGCTTCGAGAAGCTTCTCACAGGGGGGATCACCCCTATAGTCCCCTCCCCTGATACCAAAAAAACCTGCACCACTCACTCAACCGAGGACAGGTATAAAGAGCTGCGAAAGGTGCAGTGTAAATCATCACACAGTGCTTTTAGAGTAATTTATAAAACTTGCAAATAAGAAGGCGAAAATGTTTATCCTTGAGAACATAGCTGAGCCCCTAAATCACTGACATCACTGGGTGCTGGTTTTTAGGAACTTAAGCAAGTTTTAATTCAGACTGTAAAAGAAGGGTGGTGGGAGAGTGCCGAAGATACTGAGGTGATGCAGAGGAGGATGAGGTGAAAAGAGAAACAGTACAACAGCTGTAAGAGTGGCCACGTGGTGACAGGGCTGCTGGTGGGGGCAAGACGAGACTCAGTGTACCTCACGTGTGGCCTGGCCATCCGCCTGCCTCCCAGGCACGTCCCTCGCTGCCCAGGGGGTACCAGAGGCAGCAAACTGCACAGCCAGGAGAGGGCCGGGAGTATAGAAAGTGAGGGTGAGGAAATCAGGAATAGGAAAAGAAAAAGCATTATTAAATCCTAAAGTAATGCATTGTGTTGGTGTTGCGGAGTTGCCGTGCGTTTATGCATGCTGATGTTGACTTTCCACTGTATTTGTTAGAAGACGTTACTTGAAGATGAAAAATGAGTTTTCTATAGCTGTATTGATGTGGTCCTTCTAGGGAAAGCTCGAGGCAGAAGCAAATGAGACTTTAATCAAGTCAATGCTTATATTTGTATAAACCAGCATCTGACCTATTTATAACTAAGAGGTCTTACTATAATTTCACTTAAGGACTGGTTTACCTGATTTTTTTTTTTTCCTTCAATCGTATTTAATTGAAATGATGTGCCTATTTAAGTAACTTTCCCCAGTAAGAGGCCAACAAGAAATATGTGATGAGTTCAAGTTCTGTATAACCTGTGGCAATTAAATTGCAAGATTAAGTCTGAAAATAAAAGGTATTAATGGAGATCAGATTTGGGCTTGCACGCAACGGCAGACTTTCTGAATTGTTTATAAAATTGTAGCAGTAGAGTAATACTTAAGATTCTGTAGCATTCAGAACTACTTTTTACTTAGTGGGTAGGGAGTCATAAGCTCCTTTGAGACGAGAGAGCACTATCTGGGATGTGGTGCCAACTTGCAAAATATAAGTAGTTCAGGATTCCTTAGTCTGCTTCTCAAGGAAGGATAAGGTATCCAGTGTAATTTCTAAAAAACTAAATAGCTACATATTTGGACTAGGCTATCCCACTGAATATTATGTATTATAGATGATTGTTTTGTTCCATGGACCAGAAATGATTATTACTGTATTTGCAAGGTGAGGCCCAGAAAGAGGTTTGATGACTCTTCCCCACCTCCAAGATTTTTGTTTGAGGGAAAGCTTTGTAAAATGTCTGATTCAGGGATCTTTTCAGCTTCCATGACTGATGACTGAGCGCTTGAAAAAATATGTATTATGGCATAGATGTTGTTTTGAGTCCCAGTGTCTGCTCTGATCTTTGGTATCAGCTTTTGCTGTCCCTTGTGGATGGTGGCACAGCCAGCTCCCTGGGACTGTTGCCAGTTGCCTTACAGCAGATTTCTTTTGGAGAACATATTTTAGGATAATTGCCTCCAAAATAAAAGATTAGTCTTTGGTCTTCTCTGGTTAAGTGTAAATGTTGGCCTGACTTTGGATCCTTGAGGAAGAAAAAACGGGAGTGCTGTTTGGCCCTGTAAAGTAGCGCCTTTTGTGTGAGAGGCCCTTGGTGTGTTACAAGCATCTTGTCTTCGGGGAAGCCTCTGCCCAGTCAGTCAAACGTTGCTGCCAGCCCAAATAGCTCCCGCGAGGAGTCAACGAGCGCTCTGTTGCGTTCCCTTTGTCTGGCCACGTTCTAACAAAGGGCCTGTGTTGGCGGGGTGGTGGAAATGCCATTCCTTGCCACAGTAATCTAAGTGGAGGCTACATGAAAAGATTCCATCTTTAGCTTTTCTTAAAATAATGAAAGGAGTTGTCTGGGGCAATATTGATATGAAGTGAAACTTTGAACTATTGAGTAAATAAAGCCACTGAGCCTACGCGCTTTGAAGTTTTGAAGGAACCACTGTGAAACTGTTGGAGTTCTTGCCTCCACCTGGAGCTAGAGATGAAGTTAGCTAAAAAATAAAGGAAAAAGCAAAACCAAAACAACAACAACCACAACAGAATCTTGTTTTATTCTCTAAGATGATCAAAGTAACGTTGTACCTGGCGTGTCGGAATCGAAGCCCGTGTAGGGGCAGTTGAAAAGCTGCAGAACAAGTGCCTGGGAAACTGCGGCCCTTCCAGGTGAGCGCCAGCTCCTGGCTGCTGGGGCTCACAGGCCCCCGGGCTCCAGCCCTGCCCGGCCGGCCGGGGGCTCCAGCTCCCTGGGCTGTGGGGTCCCCCCCAGTCCCAGCCCACGGCTGCTGCCCCTGCCTCTCTGGGGGTGCTGAGCGGGGAGGGGCGCGCTCCCTGCAGCCCCCCAGCCCTGCTTGGGCCAAGGTAGGGCCTGTGGCCTGTCGTCTGTCCCTGGGGCAGCGTGGCCTTGGAGCAGGAACCTCCCCGGGGGGGGGAGAGAGGGAGGAGAAGCCTGGCCCTCCTTTAGTTGGCCTGAACTACATTTATTTTTTGGCAGGTTTAGGCTGTTTATAGTAGCAATTTCCTGACATTACAAAATGTGGGAACTTAGAAATTTGCAAATTGGAGAAGGCTAATATTTTACTTGATATTTCCTTGCAAAAGCTTTTTCTCTGCCTGGAATGAGTCAGGGATGTGTGTCAGACTGCCATTTAATGAAAAGCCTCAGGGTTTTGGTAGTTGTTTGGGGATTTTTGTTTTGTTTTGGGGGATTGGGTTCTTTTTTCTTTAACATATATAGAAAGCTATGAAATTGTATGAACAGTTGATTTCCTAGGAGGCTTGACTTGTCATTTATATCAATACAAAGACAGGAATTTCTTTGACTTTCTAAATTTATTTTTGATAGAGCTAAAATACATCAAAGTAGTATAAATTATAGAGAAATAACTGCATTTGTGTCAGGTTAGGTTTTAGTGGAATACACTGACATCTTACCCAAAGCAGATAGAACAGTGCACAGTGTTGGTGTTAGTTGCCCAGGATGGCAAGTATGTTCATAGGAAAGGATGGGAACAAAAGCAGCAGAGAGAATGCGGTATATAGAAGCCTAGAGAAAATTGCTTTTCCACTTACATTGTGTTAATGTGGAAAACTTTCTTCTCAATAATAAAGGTAAAACCACTGGCATTCATAGTGCAGTATTTCTTTTTTTTTTTTTTTTTTCATTTTTTGATAGATCTTACTACTTTGTGCCTTCTTGAATATTTACTTGCAAGAAGTTTTAATGGTATCTATGGGCGTATTATTCTATGCTATTTATGAGCTCCATGTCATGCAGCTCAGTGTTAATTTCCATATTCTTCCCCCTGTATTTGTAGACATGGTCCCTGTCCTTTGACTTCCATGGCTGCTGTCTTACAGTTGCCACGTTATACTCCCATTTCATTTGAGCAGCATATATGTTTTTTTCTTGTTATATAGAAAGGTGTTTGAAGGAGAGCTGAACTACCACTTCTGTGCAGTACCTGGTAGAGCCAGAAGTTTAGTGGCAGCTGTCAGTATGGCTGTTGACACACTGGGGAAGATTTTCCTTACATACAGTAATTTTGCAGCTGCTGTAAGTGTGCTGTAATGATGCAGCTGCATCAGTATGCTGTGGTTTCAGTCCTGGGTTTGAGGGTTGGTTTTCTTTGTATTTTTCCATGTTCTGCAGGTATGTTCTTCACACACAGTGTTTTGTACCGTAACGTGTGAAGCTTTTCGCGTGACCAGGTGGTACCTGGTGCTCCCTTTCCCTGTTCAGTGTAGCGGGTGGGCCTCTTCCTCTTGACCATCCACCACTTGGCAAAGATGAGTATTTTGGTGCTGTTGTTTAAGCCTGAGTTTTGCATTCAGCAATCTCTTGTGTGTTTAGCTAAGTAGTCAAAACACCTAAAGCAAAGAATTGCTGCCATTTCTACTGCAGTAATTAACCAGAATTTGCACTGACTTTACTCATGCCAGACTTTCAAGGGTGTGAGTGAAATCTGAATCAGTCTCATCTTTTTCTGATTTCAGACTCTTCTGGAAATTGCACGTAAACAGGACAAAGTAACCTCACAGAGTTTAAACTCTTCAAACGCACAACTCGAATATCTGACTCATTACTAGGAATGGATTAAAGTGTTCTGGGTTGAAGTGTTATTGATGAGAAACAAGTCAGGGTATGGGGTCTGTGTCACTGGCCCAGGGGCTTTAGTGTGTAGCTGGGATTGCCCTGTGCAGCTGCGGTGCTCTTGAGATGGGTGATAGAAGTTTTTTGTTCTGGAGAAACCAGGGAGCTGTGGTTGTGTAGTGTACCACCTCCATGCTGAGTAGGTATTGCCATTCATTCCTTTGAATACAAGTAGCTTTATATAATACAGACCATGTAAAACGGATAGAAAGTACTTTCTGCTAGAGACAATTCTTCCGTATCTCAGCAGCTTGGAAATGTGCTGAAGAGTACTTAGCGTAACGCATGGAAAATAATACATTTGTCAGAAGCAGCCAAAACACATTCGGCACTTTTTGCTCTTCTTCTCTTTTGCATTCTTTTTCTTTTATTGTTTTCTCCCCTCAGGCTGTGCTCTGTGGCAGAAGCTTGTTTCTAAGAAACAAAACTGATGCTACAATATTGAGGAGCAGTGCAAAACTCATCACTAACGCTGCTCGACTAGTTGTAAAGTCTCAGGAAGGTTCATTACTTCACATTAAATAAGTTCTTTCACACTAGATTGCAATTTCCTGCAGACTTGCTGCCCTTTCACTAGCGGGAGGTATTTTTAATTCTCAAAAAAAAAAAAAAAAAAAAAAAAAAAAGTTATTAAACGCCATACTGGAGACCATAAAGCAACGTGTTGTTCGTTCAAACCCGGAGAAGAAGGTGGTGGGGTAGAACCCCAGGGCGCTGCACGGGTGCTGCAGGCCTCGCCCCTTGCCCTCCCGGAGCTGCTGCTCAGCCCAGCCCCAGGGAGGGTGTGCGAGACCAGGCGCTCCCTGGGGGCTGGCCAGCATCCCAGCTCCCTTCTGCTTCCAAGAATAGTTGGTTGATACTCCTTGTTGGGAATATTAACAAGTGTTCTAATAAAGCACGTTGCTTTTAATAAAACCGGTCCCGGGAGTAAGTTGACCGGGTGAAAATTTGGGGTAAACTTTTATTTGAAGGAAATTTGTAACTGTCAGGGTCTTGGAGGCTCGTATGAAAATGTTTCTGAATGTCGCCTAAGTCTTGAAATGGGAAGTAAAATAATCTCTACTTGACTAATTTTAAGATGCTTTGATTTTTAAAAAAACCTTAAGAATTCAGAGCAGCAGAGTTTGACAGCCTTGGGTAATGGCAAGCTTCGAAGCTGTCGAATCCCTCCACTGTCATGTATTTGTATCCAAAACAAGAGTAAGGGGCTGCAGCCCATGGCTGGTCTCAGAATTAGCACGCATTTGGAGAGAAAGCAGGGGACCATAAATGTGGGAACGTTCTTCTGACAACTTGGTGTTGTGTGGCTGAGCCACAGCAATGTCAAACTTAGCAGCAGCTTTATTAATCTCTGATAAATCTTATACTCCCTTGAGTCTAGACAGACAGAAAGCTGTAAACTATACAGTGTAGGGTTGGGGCAGCGTTATTCTGCTGAGGTTAATCTCTCACTGCTCCAGCTGTTGGCGTTGCTCTCCATTTAATGCTCAAAAAGACAAAGAAAAGAAAGAGGAGTGTTATTTGTCACACTCAGATTTATGTTATGATTTTATCAGATGCTTTTGGACAAGCATAATTTTTTTCTGTTGCTGGAATTTAGGACCAACTTAAAGTGAATCTGCTCTTCCTCATATTTCAAAGCAGGACAAGAAAATGTGATTCAACTTCCAGAGGTTGAACCAATCCCTATTGTTTCTTTCTAACCATATTTCGGAGTTGGGTTTTTTTCGGGGATGCTTTTTTATTTTTTTTGCATGACTGAGATGCAGCCAAGATAATCTCTTCTTCATTCCTGCTATTCAACATTTCACTGAATTTTGGACTGCAATGAAACTAAAACTTATCCCTGAGCTTGCCTTCAAGCCTACTTATTAGTTCAGTTTCATTTGTGTCCAGATACTGTCTTCTGAAAATAATATACTTGAATTGCTTAAGTGGGAGAAATACAATTCAGTGATGCATGTTTTCTTTTGGACTTGCTGCCTATCAGGATTTTGTCTTACAAAACAAGGAAGGTAACCATATCAAAGGCTTGTAGTGTTTCCAAAAATCCAGTATCTGTTTAGTATTGAAAATGTGTCCACACTGTGGGAGCATTTTCTGTTTATTGGCAGTGGGATGTTTAACGCTTCTACCAAGTCTCCTGAGGCAAGAGCAAGTGAAGCAGTGTTGGTACTGGTCTTGTCACTTGGCTTGCAAAAGCTGACTGTTTTTGCAATCCAGCTGCATATAAAGGAAAACGCAGTTAAGAAATCAAAACAAATTGAACCACTAAAGGTGTGTAAAAATAGTGAATTATGAGGTTCCGATGAAGGTACTAGTAACTGCCAGTTCCCCTCAGAAATTTCATGCAACTCCACTTCTGAATCAGAGGGGTAAAAAAATCTAGTTCCTTTGAGGCACAGGGAAAGAAGTAGCTGGCTGAAAATAGAAAATGGAAGGGAAAAAGAGCTTTTAAAATAAGACCCAGTCTTTGAGAAGTGCACAGGAAGACCAGGTGAGAGCAGTCCAGGAGGACTTGCAGAGTCTGAGGTTCTTGACCATGTGCCAGAAGGCCTTCAGGCATTTTGGAAAGGGCCAGGAGAGTGACAGGAGACTGAAGGAAATATTGGAGGTCTGTGTGTCTGGGGAAACTTTAGAGTGGTCTCGATATTTTTAATTTTTTTTTTTTTTTTTTTTTTTTTAAAATCAGCCCAGGACTGAATCCAAGTTTCTAGTTGAGTGTCAAATATGCAGATAAAGACCTGTACAGCAAACTGGCTCGTAGCTGCTCTTTCCATTTACACACATGTAGGTGACATGTTTCAACCATTGCATGAAGCTTTTCTGGTCTAGTCCTGAAGAACTACGCCTGCAGATCTCCTAAATGTTACTTCATACCTTAAAAGAGCGAAAATAAAGCTAAATACAGGTGTCCAGCTTGGCGGGCTGCATGGGAAACTCTGGACCTCCAACTCTCCAGCTGCAGCCATAGGGACTGGGGTCTTCATCCCGGACATCACCGGTTAATTTTTGTCTTGTTTCATGTAATTGAAAAGAAATTTTGAGTGTCAAATCTAGACCAAATGTTTGTTAGTGGTATTCTAGCAGCCAAAAACATATTAATTCCCCATGTCTGTTGAGCTTGCAGGGCAGGAGAGTGCTATGGGGCTAACAGGAGTCACTACTGTCACTGAAATCACAAGAAGATCGATCTCAATCATGGATATTTTTCTGGCCAAGGGTCCTTTACTGGCTGCAGTCTTGAAACACAGGAGCTGGCAGAATTTTTTTTCTTGACCATGTGAGGGGTGAGGTGAGAGAGATACTTGTCCAGTGGTGTTAACAAAAGTTTACTTAATGCAAAGTGGAATTCTGATCTGCAATTGCCTTAATCCGCATTCCTCAGTTTTCGCCCAACCACATACCAGCACTACCATAACACGTGCTGATTATGGCAGCGCACCTGTGTTGGGTAGTTTTTCTGGCCAACTTTTTGTTATTACTTTCCACTGATTTTATCTTTAGACCAGTAATTATTTTATTCCTGGCAAGATTCTCTATCAAGGTAACAAATTTCTTTTAGAAAATACTTTATCCAGATTATGTCCCACACTAATCCCTTATTTTAAAATAACTTCCTGTTAGTCTGTTTAAACCCCTCCCAAGAAGTTTAGTTAGATAAAGTGTTTAAAATGATAATACTTTAAGTTTTCATGCTTGAAGAATTATATCATTAAGAAATAAAATAAAGGAGACAAAATTGCTGAAACAACGAACAGGCTATCAAAATGTGCTGCTAGTGTTCTGACCACAAACCATCAATTCTGCTTTTTGAATGCATTTTATGATGTGAGGACTCTGAAATACGAGCAGTGAACGAAAGCAAATTTTAATAAAGAATATATGTAAGATCTGCTAGAAATAAAAGCAAATCCTTACTGCTGGACTTGCAGTGGAGCTGGGGTGTAATCTCCTGGTTTTGGATAAAGTAATAATGTCAGTGTTGCCAAATAATGAATATGAAATTAACTCTTTGTTCATTAAGCTCACTTTTTTTGTGTGTGTGTGTTTTATGTTCAATACATGTGTTTTAAATCATCAGTATGCTTACAGAAACTGGTTTAGGTTTCATTCATCTTGTTAATCATTACTGCTTTCTGCTTCAGCTCTGAGTAAACTCAGCTGCCATCCCACTTGGTTCTTGAGTGGAGCCAAACTGTTCTTACTTTACATTGATTTTGAATGTATGGTGATGTAAGTGTCCAGTAGCAGATGAATAAGCTTTATAGGAGTAGTTGGAGTCAATGATCTGATGCTACAGTGAGAGCTTGTAGTTATTTTATTTTGCTTTCATTTGGTTAACAGATGTATTTAATTTTTGCTGCTATTCTGTAAATAATTATATTACAACTCAAAACCAAATTTAGGAATTGTTCAGCAATGAAAAAAATCTATGCATTCCCATGTCCATTTGAGTCCTTCTGCAGTGGAGCACGCAACTGGTTTTAAGTTACAGTAGACAATATTTGCACAGGCCTTTCTGAAGCACACATACCTGCTAGTGTTCGCCATATGAAGGTTACTTTCTGACTTGTAATGTTATCTACCTTGCAGAAGTTCAAGCAAACATCATCCTTTCCCATACATAGTACAATACTTCGATCAGAAAATTCAGTGGCTTATTACATCTGTCACTTACGGGCAGCCTGGTAGTGTTGGTTCACTTAATTTTGGTCAAGTTCTCTGTTTCACATTTTGTGAGGGGGATTTTAGATTTACAGCCTAGGGATTCGTGTAGTTTCTTTTTTGTTGTTACAGAGTCTTCCCATGTTTGACTTCCTTTTCTCTTTGTCTACACACTTAAAAATCATGGGTGTTATTTCTGTATGCAGTAAATGTCACAGCATAGATTAAGCCTCGAGTACCACACAAATGGGAAATACAGGTGAAAAAATTTGAGTCCTGCCAACCAGTAGGACCCACCCATGGAAGTGAGACTGATGATCAAGGAGTTAGGAAATTTGTTTAATGTTTTGATCTGGCTTTTTAGTTGTGAAATCAATTATAGGAGCAGTTTTCGGGGATGATCGATTTGGGATCTGGATTTGATGGTACCTTGAGTTGTCAGTGCAGCGAATTCAGCTTCTTCCCTCAACAGTGGAGGAGTTAACATCCCCAGCTGTGGCAGTTTAATCAGAAAGGGGACTGTGACCTGTCCTCTTCTTCCAGCATGAGCTATGGAATACGCTCAGTGCAGAGGGAAGCAAGCAGACCAACTACAGTGGCAGGGAAACAAAGGGAAGCATCAAGAAGAACCATAGAGAGAAGCTATAGGAGCGGGATTTCACAGAGAAATAGGAATAACAGATGGAAATGACACACTGCAAAGTAAATATCTGTATTATAGTATATCCCAGTATGTTGTTTAAACACCAGTAATAGGAGTACAGCTTCTCAGCAGTGGCTAAAACTGAAACATCTGTCATCTGTTTTACCACCCCCAAAAACCATCTCCATATCGAGGGAGAGACCTTGAATTTTAATGCCTATGGAAATCCCCCAAAGGACAAAAAAATGTAATTATTTACAGCCTGGATAATTATCTATGTATTGATATTCAAGTGTTGTGAGCAAGTGTAGTCACACGCTCGATCTTTATAAAAATCTGAATTCTGCTTACTACTCTAGGCATTAATGCATTGCGTTTTGATTTTTTTTTTTTAGGTCCAGTCTATCGGAAGAAAAAAAAAAAAAAAGATTTTGATAATAAAGGGCTAGAGAACAAGGTGCAGCTTAGATATAGGCCTGTGACTACACAGCAAATATTTCTTTTGTAGAAATATCATGAACTGTATGTCTTGTTTTCCTTAGTAAGAAGCCATCAAAATGCACTCTGAATCCATATAGATGTACAGGTTAGAGTGAAAAAAATGGGTAGTATCCCTTACCTCTGCAACAACAGTAATTTTACTGAATGGAAAGAATTTCTCAGAGAGAGAATACTGAAAATGGTACCAAAATGACACGTATTACAAGACCTGAAAAATTAGGACTTCCTTAAACACAGTATTTGAAATATTGTGATATATTTTAACCTCTCAGTGCATGTTTGAACAGGTGGTACAGTTCGTGGAAATTTGAGATTTTTGCTTTTGTTTTAAGCTGATAAGATGATCTTCTTCCTTCCTTTTCCAATATTTATGTAGGTGTTAGTAGGACCAGGATATCAGTATTCTGCTGCTTAAGCAATCTCAGAACTTGCTTACAATTAAGAAGAAAAGTGGTGAAATAATGAATAGCTGGAAAATTCCAATAGAAACAACATTTGCATCGAAATATTTCAGCTGGGAGGAAGTAAGAGTTCATGTCACATTAGAGAATATAATTCTGTTTGCATGGTTTTGTTCAGCATGTATTATTCAGGGGTTTTGGTGACTACTTCTTGTGTTAGGAAAGCAGTAACTGGAATAGTGTTTTATGTGGTTTATTCTGTATGAGGTATCTCATTCTTGGATATTCCAGTCATGACTCCATGCAGCATGCTGCCATCTCTTTTAAAAAATCAGAAGCAACCAACTAACTCCCATAAAAAAAACCCAAAACAACAAACATCCCCCCGCTTAATTTTGTTCTCCTCTAAAATGTATGTGATTTATTCATAACAAAAGGTGTGTGTATGCACATATATACATATATAGAGCACATGCTACATAATTGCATATACACATCATGCACAGAAGCCCATGCATTAATAGATCACAAAACAATTGCCCTCAGGTAAACCCTGTATTATAGAAATTATGTTTTGGTAGCAGCTACTCTGTTGGATTTTTGAAACTTCTGGTTAGGTATCACAGAAGAATGTATTGCTTGGTATGTGATACCATTGTTATTTATAACATACACATACACCCCTACCTTTGTGGTCTTTTGACGTATGTTACTTGAAAGATTGAACTCATGGAGAAGAGGTTCGCTCCTCAGTAAAAGTATTTCCTTAACACTCGTGAAAGCCTCTCCCTCTAAATAGTTAGCTTATGGAGTTTTCAGAGCCTGATATAATGTTGAATTTATCGTATGCTAATGACTAGGAACTTAAAAATCAGTATTTACCTATTTTAGAGCACTGTTGTGTATTTTGCAATGTAAAAATCTAATGCTCCTCTGGAAGGCTGGTATTAATAAATCTTTCCAGAGCGGAGGACCATTTTGCTGGAAGTAAAATGTATGATGTGTAAATCATACGGAATATAAGCTATACCTCATTTTTCTGTCTTCCCCCAGCCAGTCTCTCTCCTCTGGGCCCCCCTATTTCTGTGTCGCTAAATTCTTAAATTTCAATTTTCTGAATACAGTGCTCTTGTGATCCTGGTGCAGATTCGGTAGAAGCAGCTAACAAAACCTGCCTGTCAGATATTTATTCAAATCTTACATGCAGTGAACGGGTTCATAAAGCGAGGTATATTTGAGTGCCTGACCCTCCTGAGGAGCTGATGGAATACTTGTAGCAGACAGTTGCAAAGTTTAGGTGCTGTGAGCTAAAACGTTAACTCAAAGCACTGCAGAATATAGATGCAGAACTGGGACACTGGCTTAGGTGGTGCTATGGTGAAGACCTTGGTACAAACGAAGCTCCTAATTGCTAATTCAAGGAACCATAAGTATTTCCGATGTCTTACAAGTGGTGACAAGAGGATTGATAAGGATTAAGATAGAATACATTGTCTCTAGAACCTCTTGTATTTTCTAAATGTATGAAAACTATCTAGGATGATAATTGTTACATACTGATCAAGGGATTTATTTTTATCTCTTTGGATTGCTTTGCATAACTCATAGATAGCATTTTTGGACTTGGAGAAAGAATTGCATGGTGCTTGTCTCCTGGAGGACCGAATACATAAAAGACAAGTAGCATGCTCTTGAGACTTGCATTTTGTCGTTCAACTGGGTTGCCTTCCTGAAATCTGGTAACAGGGCCAACATTGGGATGTTTCACTTTATTTTTGTATTCACTATGTCTTAGGATATCCTCCAAATCATTTCAAGTAGAGAAAAAGAAGCTTCATTTTGCACTAGGCTTAGCTTTAATGGCTTGTCTACCAGAATTCCCTTGATTTCTTCAGTTGTTTCCTTCACTTGCATATGAGCCTGAATAAAATATCTCTGTACGTGAGAATGAATTTTTGCTCTGGTTCTTGGTCCCAGACTGGGGGAAGCAGGGACAGGATTTGGCTCATCCCTACCTTACCATACTTCCCGAAATAAATTTGGCTAAACAGTTAAAATCTGGACAGCTAACACACAGAGTCTGTGGAGATGCAGCGTTTCCACAAATGCTTCATATACCTGCTTTATTCAGATTTTTTTTTATCCAGTAACAGTCCTATTGCCTTAGTTGACCTAAGAGAGGTCTTAGTTACCTTTATTTGTGAGGAGAAAGTTGGTGGTAAAATGTTTTACTCATCTGTGTGCAAAAAAACCCCAAACCAACAAGCAGCCCGAAAAGCAGCCGACCAAAAAAACTTGTCTGGTTTAGTTCTCTGTTCAGTGAATTTCCTGTGACTTTTGAAGGCAGAGTTACAGCTGTCACCTTTGATTTGGTTATACCAAATTCGACTTTGTCCCCCGTGACTTCTTAAAGTAAATGAGAGTGAAAGACTGAATTTCCAGGAAAACAGATTTTAATGATAGCCATACTTTAGGAATCTCAGAAGGTCAAACTAATTGAATTGAAGAATTCAGAGGCATTCCCGTTTACATATCACATAAGAAATTCCTATTTGTTTTGTAATATTATGGTTAACTTTGCTAGCATATTTGTCTGTTTTGGACACTAGGGGAAACTCTAAGGCACTTCAGTGTTTTGAAATGAGTCACTATAAATTTTGTTCACTTAAGACCATGAATGATTAGATACCTAGTTGTAAAGAGAAACCTCAGCTTTCTTGAGGAATTTATAAGCATCAAAAAGACCTTTTTTTTTTTTTTTTTGTCTTTATTTTCTAAAGAATCTTTTGCTGAAAGTCCAAAAGAAAAGCCACAGATCTCTTAGAGATTTACTGGTAGTTATCGCAAGAATGATAAAGGTCTGCTTATATCATGACTGCCCTTTTATTTGATGTTGAGTGCCTATTGGCATAGACCCCAGATACTGACTGAAACTCTACATGTGAAACCAAATAATTACTCCTGATAGGGATAATATATCAGCACTAGGTCACTGATAGTGGTAATTCTCCATGTCATTTAGATAGTAGATAGCAGCACTAAGCAACTGATAAATGATTAGCTTAAGTCATTAAATGAGGCACATGTGTGTTTTCCTAGTTAAGTATGTGAGAATAACAGTTAATTTTTATTTGTGCAGGCCTGTAATTTAGACAATGACTTCAGATAATGGATTTAGTGAGACAGGAGGAGAAGGATGTTTTTTCAGGTCACTGCTAAAGATACTCCATATACCCATATATGGATTTTCCTTCCATATATCAGAGCATGTGGAGAGAAGAGGAAAGCTCTATAGAGAGATGTCCCTGAGAAAGATAGGAGTATGTATACTCCCTCCTCAGTCTGTAGTGAGTTTCTAGACATCTTCATAGGATGCTCTCTCTCCTTATGGTCTTTCCAAACCTGAATTGGAGGGGAGGGTGAAGAAAATGTCTGTTTTTCCTTCTTTCTTTTACTAAGCTTTTGGACACGTGGAAATATCCAAGGAATGGGATTAAAGCTTTCCTCCCTCTGTGATTCCTCCTCATTCCCCTGTAAATCTGTGTCTGGTTACTGTTCATAAAGATCTAGTAAACCATTTTATCTGTCTCAGTCCAATCTCTTATCTGTTAGAGATCAAGATGTGCCTCAGGATGCTGGCTGATTATCCCACATCTGTCTGTGATGGAGGTCTTGCAGCCGGCTCTTGAGCAGCTGGGCTGTGCAGCTGTCAAGCGATAATGCCTCCACTCTGATTTAATATGGTAATTTCTGTCATCCTCAGTTTCAGTTTTGTCTTCCATTGTGAACTGGTTTTCATTTAATTCTGAAATGATGAGGAAAATCATGTATAAAATATTCATCGTGCTTGCTTTAATGCAGCCAGATGTACTTCCTTAATGAAAGCAGAGAGCCAGAGGTAATGAATTTATTAACAGGATAGGAAATCGATCCTTTGCCACACAGACAGCCTACTTGCATACACTTGGAGCATGGAAACGGAGTATTTTGTATGCATTTTGCTCCCTGTGAAATGATTTGTTTTGCTGATAGTCACAGATTTTTGCTATGCATTTGAATGAGTTTATATGAGGAGGGTGGTAAAAGGTGCACGATAAAACTTGAAATTAAGCCAGGATCAGATGTTAACAGGGGTATTACCTTCATACCATTTTTTTAATATATATTTTCTTCTCCTAAAATGTGGCTGAGTCAGGATTTAGCAACCCAGTCTGAATGTCTGTGTTTGATGAAAACCAGAATATCCTGTAAGAGACAGAAAAATCAGTATGAAAGAAGTGACGTGGAAGAAAAAGCAGATTCAAACAATTCTTTCAGCCACCCACACTGTCACAGCAAAGCTTCAGGACAGAAAGACAGAGGTTTTGGAATTAACGTGGTTTTGTTCAGACCTTGGAAAAAAACATGTAGGTCATATTAAAGGGGCTGTGTAGATGCCAGTGGGTCCAACAGCGATGCCCTTACCTGTGTGAGTAGTGCCCCTCTCCCCGCTTAAGTTACTGGGACTGCTTAAACAGCACAGCACTCTTCGATGCATTTATGAGTATTAAAGTAATACTTTTGGCTGCATAGGTGGTTTTGGGCAGAAATGCTGCTTTTTTGAACATTTTGGCCAGAAACCTGTAAAAATGGTGTGCTTAGTCCGAGCCACCCAAAAGTGTAATTACAGCCGAACCAAAGAGGAGCAGTCAGACTAGATTGCTTCTTATACATCTTTTGGCTGCTGGAAGCGTGATCAGTCACAATAAATCTTGCTTTATATAAAGATAATAAGTAGAACTCATTACAGCTTTTTGGCTGTTTATGTGTTGCTGCTGGCTATTGATACGTGACAAGGCGAAGTTGATCTTGTGTCTCTGGCAGACAGAAAAAGAAAACGGCACATGGGCATCCAGAGTCTGCAGAGGAAGCACAGAAATACACACGCTGGAGAAGGTGGAGAGGTCAAGTTTAGCATTCAAATCCTGTTCATGACTAACTTAAAATATTACCCTTCAGCTGCAAAAGGCTGGATTTCAGCAGCAAATTTGACCAGACGGACCACACAATGAAGTCATCAGCGCTGAGACCCACCAGCTTGAAAAAACAACAACCCCTGGTGTTAAGACAAATGCTTTGAAGAGTGGTTGATATTAATCAGGTGGTGCTACTGGTTTGGAGTTCGTTAGTCATTCTGTATGAATAAAAATGCTGATAAAGGACATAATAACATTACAGAGCCGAGGCAGTTTTGTAACACAAGAAGCCACAAATCCGAAACCTACTTAGGGGGAATTGGTCAAGGTCCATTTCAAAATTCCTTAAGCCAAATTTTCTCTGGGCTAACTCCTTTGAAGTCACTGGGGTTACAGAAGGAATTAATTTGGCCCTTCAGCTCTGTATGTTAGCAGAGATCTGACTAGCGATTCTGCTTGCCATGTTGGAGGTTTATCATTTCAGTGTGGTTTCCTCAGAGGAACTCTCGAGACAGCCCATTGTGTTCCTGCTGTGGGCAGTCCTTGTCGTCCCCACCCTCTGTTCCCATCTGTTTCTTAATTGCTGTATTAACAGCTGAACAATTTTTTTTTTTTTTTTTTTTTTTTTTTAGCTATCACATACTAGGACAATATCTTCTTTTTTGTTTTGATTTTTTGCCTACGGCTATATTTGGTAACCTGAATTGAATTTCTAACATATCATAGCTGGGCATGGCCTTGGTTCACTGACAGAAGTTAAAATTCAGTGTGCCTGGCTGCACTTGGACCGCAGGCACAGCTGAAGCCTGGTAATGTGGGGCTGGATCCAGAATTGCTTCAGTCTGACAGAAGTGCAGTGTCCATCTGTGTTCTCCTCTCCCTCCCAGCAAGCAGTGTTTGTCCAGCCACAGGGTGAGCTGGACTAGGGAACCAAACTGATTGAAAATTAACCCACAGAATCCATCTTCAGCTAAATCCATTTGCTGTTCTTGAGAACACCTTCCCCCCACCCCTCCCTTCTTCCCGGGCTCAGCTCTGCTCCCGATATCTCTACGTCCTCCCCCAGGGGCGCAGGGGCAGGGAATGGGGGGTGCAGGCAGCGCTGCCACTTTCCTTCATCTTCGGTGAGGGGAGTGTCCGGAACTTGTTCCCTCCTGCTCCATCATGGTCCCCCTCTCACAGCAGACAGTCCTCTACAAACTTTCTCCGACATTGAGCTCCTCCCATGGGCCGCAGCGTTCCCCACACTGCTCCGTCATGGGTCACTAACTTCCTCCGACTGGATTCCCTCCCACGGCTGCAGCCCTTCCCGAGCTGCTCCGGCGTGGGACACCCCCGCATGCTGCAATCCTCCCAGCGCTGAATTACAGCAGCAGGGCTGCCTTTTCCCATGAGACCCCGGCCTTCTTCGGGCACAGCACCTTGATCAGCTGCGCAGGAGCAACAGGCCATAAATCAGTGTCTGCTCCACCGTAGATCTCCATGGGTGGCAGGGGGGGCTGCACCCTGCCTGTCTCCCCACAGGATACAGGGGGGTCTCTGCTCCGGCACACCTCCCCCCTCCTTTCTTCCTCCGTTCCTCCACTGACCTTGGTGTTCACGCAGCTGCAGCAACTCCTCCTCACCAGTCCCACTGCTCGTCACCACGTCCCTTCTTAAATACGCTATCGCAGAGGCGCAGCTGATGGGCTCAATTTCCCAAACAGAAGTGGAGCTGACGTGGAGCTGGGGGAGCTTCGAGAAGCTTCTCACAGGGGGCTGCCCCGATAGCCCCCTCGCCTGCCACCAAAAACCTCCACCACTCACTCAACCCAGGACAGTGGCTGTTAGGAGGGGTGACAGGAGGGCAAGAAGGGCTTGGTGAGCTACTGGTAGGGCAGGGGAGCTGCTGGCAGCTGGTGGTGGTAGTCCCGCAGAACCAGAGGTGCTCAGGGAGCTTGTCTGATAAAGCTTTGGTGTCTCAAGGGAGAGACAATCTCCAAGGCTCCTGTTTTGTCTCCGGGTGGTAACACCCAAATCCCACTTCAGGGGACCAGAGATGTGGGCGCAGTGCTGAGCCCTGGCTGGGCTAATGTTACCTGGGTGAACACGCCCTTGGAGGAGTTAGCAGAGCTTGTGTCTAGCCCCCTTCTCCCTGGGAGGTGGGTCAGATGTCTGTGATGAGCAAGTGTCAACGATTCATCTGGAGGATTTGTTCTGTATGTGTGGTGATGTAAACTGGAAAGAGAACAGTGCTGGTGTGTAACATTTCTGTTCAAATCCTCCTGGAGATTCAAAACATGCAAAATATGTATCTGCATCATTTTTTTCTCCCGCTGAATGTTGCATACGATTGGGGAGGGAAAGGTTTTATGTAGGTATACATTATGAAACAAGGACAAGCATTTAAGAATACTGGAGCAAATCATTTTTCACCTTTTTCTCTCTAGCTCTCTCCCTTTGCCTTCTCCTCTAGTTTTGGGGAGAAGATTGTCACTCAGTGGCCAAGTCAATGAGACTGACATCCAGCTGCTAAGGGGCTGCTTTTGTAGAACCAGACCCAAAGTCTGGTCTATAAATTACTCCCGTATTTAACATGATGGGCTGGGGGGGTAGCTTGTCTCAGAGTAAGATAATATACTTTGAGGAGCTGAAATACCCACTGTGTGGCAAGTTAAAAGTTGGAGGATTTTTTTTTTTCTCATAGAAGAACATTGTAAAATACAACAGACTGATACTTAGGTATTACTTCACAAAATATATTTTGTTGTGTTACGCTTGTTTCTGTCAAAGGATACTTTGGAGTATGATCTTGGTGCTGTGTGATGCTTCCCCTGGGAAGTCCACGTCTTTCCCCTTCAAAAAAATATACTCTATCCCTGGCTCTTATCAGCCGCAGGTCTTCCAGGATGTCAAGCAATGGACCAGTTCTCCAAGTAGTCACAGGAAGATGCTTGAGAATGTAACTACTTCTCTAACAAAGAAGCAAGTAAGCAACAGAAGAGCACAGGTGACACAGGGAATTATGAGGTGAAACTCTGCTTTGTAGTCAAGAATTGATAGTAAAATTCTTAAAATGTTATTTCAGTTAAAAATTGTATTTCAAACTGGTTTTCACCAGACTGTGGCAAGCAGATACTGGCTTTGCGATGTTGCTTTTCATTTGATTTATTTAATGTGGTATTACAATGTACTGTTCAAATAAAATAGATAAGGTGTTGAAAAGGATATGAAGCTGAAAAAGTGAAGTCTGTCAGGCCTTTCTGAAACAAAATGGCATAATATGTTCCAATTAGTTTTCCATTTCTTTCTTCCTCCAAAATAAATTGTTTGGGCTTTATCAGGAAATTCATTGATAGACATATATTGATTAGGCTTAAGACATACTTTCACCTACCCACTATAGCACCATGCAAGTAAAAAGTGCAACTTGTTTTGTGAGTGGTGAAGGGATAAGGTGGTGTGATTGAGATCGTTAGCCGGAGGTTGCTTTCCCTGTGGCAGAGTCGGAATTTCCTCACAATGAACCTGCTCCTCAGCGTTTAAGGAAGAAGCTTGCTGCTTACTGTCCTGCACGGCCCCAGCTGGCACACTGCAGCCTGGCTGCTCCGCAGGAGAACCCAGTCCCCATGCCTAGAAATGTTGACCTTCCAGCTCAGTGTCTTAAAACTATGGTTTTATTTATATACCTGTGTCCTTTGTTTTCCCTGTTTGACCTCCAGCTTCACAGCATATGCAATATTCTTGATGCAGCACTGAAGATAATTTTCAGTCATACTGTAAGATCTTGATAAACTGAAGTCACTGCTGCTCAGTCATTTCTTTCAGTATTTCCCCTATGTTGCAGAAGATAGAGGTAGCTGACTCTTCCAAGCTTTATTGCTGAGAAAATGGGTTCTTTAAAATAAAGCACACTTCAAGGATGTCTAAATTAGTACAGCAGACATTACTGGAAATAATATGTAATAGTTTGTTCTACCAGTCTATATCTAAGTGAGAAGAGAGATACAATTAAACAAAAGCCTGTTATTCTTTCTGTGGTCCTGTCTTGTGCTTCTGCAAACTTCAGGTCATTTAAATTATTCTCCCTTTTTTGTGCAGCAAATATTTCAGGTCTAAATCCAAACTGGATTTATGCAGGTGCTTGTTTTTAAGCACAAAAGGAGATTATGCATGTGCATAAAGTTCACTGTGTTAGTAGATCATGGAGCTTTGTGCAGGGTTAAGGTAAGCTCCTGTGATCTTCTTTGTGCAGGGAATCCCTTGTGTTTCCTCTGATGGCATCTCTGCAGGGTGGTCTCATACGCAGGACCCGAATCCTTCACCCGCCAGCCTGATAAATCTCTCCTTGACAGTGAATGTGTTGAAAGGACAGTGCCAATCTGAAATTTGTGAGAATGAGCACAAAGACAAGATTAACCCTTATTTCTAGAGCCAGTTGAGCTCTGTGTCTCTTGATTGTTAATGTTTGAGTGAATCCCTGACGAAAACCAGAACATTTGCATCTTCCTTCTGTAGACATCCAGTGGTTGACAGAACTCCCCTTCTCCTCTGCCTGGCTTCTCAGCTTCCAGGGGGGGTTGAGTTCTCCCAAGGGGTCTGGGTAGCTAGATGCCACCAGACCTCTCTGTGGGTTGAAGTTTGTTTTGCTTGCCTGGCCCTTGCTGATGGTGGCAGTAGCGCTTGCAAGGCTACGGGGCTGCAAAAATGGCAGGACACGTCTGTCTGCGCTGTGTCGAAACTTCTAGAGCTTTGTCTGATTTTGGTTTTCCTGTGGTTTGGTTCTGTGCGGTTTCACATTCAGTGTTGTGGACGTTTGCCGAACGCCTCTCAAGAAAAGAGTATCTAGTGAATTTCAAGAGGTGTATTTGGACTTTGAAGGGATGATGATAAGAAATCCAGTAAAATTTTAATTTAGAATATTCAGGTTGCATGTTGTCCCCAATACCATTGCTACTGTTAAGCTTAGTATGTTCTTGCTTCCAACAGAATTATAGCTGGTTTTGCTGACCTTGGAAAAAATGGACACAAGAAATGGTGGTTATGAAAGCATATATGCAAAATCCTCTCATAGATACAAAATGAGCTGGATCAAGTAGAAAAAAGTTTTGGAAAAATAGCTTTTATTTATAGCATAATCTTTTGAATGTTCTTACTATCCAGAAGGTAAATAAACATTTCAATAAGAAATAGAATTAAGTTTTATTTTGATATAGTTTTTTGGCCCAGTGACCTTTGGTGTATGTGACAAACACACGTTCTGAAAGAGAGGACTGTGGCCTGCCGTGGTCTCACATGGCAAATTTCCATTGGTGTTTAAAGACCTAAATGAACTTGTGTTTTCAGAAGTAAAACATCAGTGAGCAGCATCTAAAGTGAAGTTGGGAGCTGGAGTTAGATGGGCTCTACGGAGCTGGCAAGAAATCCCCTGGCAGGCTTGTTTTTGAGGAATTTATAGACAGTAATTGAGTACGGTAGTGCACTTTTAATTAACTGTTTTGTCTGGATAGGTACGGAGAGTATATTCAGAGTAGAGCACAACCACTAAAAGCCATGATGAAATGCTTGCTGTTCCGAGTTTCTCAGGATGACAGTTCAGGTGTCGTGGTTCCTCGCAGCGCTGGCTCTCGGAGCTCATTCTTCCAGTACTGCTCAAAGCCTGGACTAGGTGGGACCCCTTTGCTTTCCAGGTAGGAGCTGGTGTCCCCCCATTCCTATGTGAACTATGCAGACAGCAGCATTCCTTACATTGTATGAGGCATTAGTGTGCTCTCCCTTACAGCTTCAGGATAAATACATACCCCCGATGCAAGTTGCAGCAGGTATTAAAAAATTAAATAAGGCCCCTGAAATCCTATTTATTAAGCACATTTGTACATTGTCTTTTGAAGAGTGTATGAAAGTTGAGTTAAAAGCTCATGTCCTCAGGTTCTCGTTTGCAAGAAAAAACACTTCGGTTCACCTTGAAAGGACAGTGAAAATGGAAGTCCCCAGTTGCTGTCTCTGATTTTAGTGTTTCTAGCACAGTTTGTCAAGCTTTGTGTGGAAGTCATTCTAAGTTGCTCTTATCTTATTTTGCATGCAGAATATTTTTTAGTTATATTTTATTAGCCAAATGATGGAATAATTTGAATATGAAATAAATCTTCATAAATTAATATAATTTTTACCAGAGCAGCATAGTCGTGAAAAGAAAATCATTCTTGTTACAGAAGATAGATGGGCATGGAAGTGTAATTTAGTGGAACTGATGTATGCAAACCCATGGGTATTGGGCTGAGGCTCAGTGGGCCTGGATTAACATTCATGGAATGCTTCCCTCACTGGGTCTCATTTCAGATCGTACAGGGAAAATGTCTTTCCCTGGGAAGTGTTTTAATATGTGCTGCTTTGCTTCCTGGGTAACATTTATTTTTAGCAAGTCAGAATTTGTACTTCTTGAGAAAAGAGAAGAAATTAAGGTGATAAGAACTGAATTGACAAAAGAAAACTTAATTATCCATAGAAGCAAAAGCTGGAGAAGCCCAGGGGAACACGCAGCCTGTGTGCGTTCCCTGCCAGGGCACCGTGTTAGTGTGTGAAACTCCATTAACAGAACTGCAAGGTTAAATCCAGTTCTCAGAATGTAATCTCACCATATTTATATATGGTGTCTTGATGCAAAAGCCTCTTGAAATGTGGAATACTCCGTTTTTCTTAAATAACCCTTTGTTCATGAAACATTTAGAAATTTATTTAGCGGAGCATTTTGTCTGTGTCCTGCTCTCTTGCCTAATATGGCTCTTTTGCAACTATATGCTAGATTGAAATCTTAGACTATGCTTTGGTTGTAACTAAAAAGGAATGGCTTCTTATCTTTTCTGGAACTGATATTCTGTTCTAAAGCTTACTACGTATATTTTTTTGAGAAGCTATTAATCTTCTTTCTGTGCTCTTTTTATTTTTCCTCCACACTTCCATAGTGGCTTTTCCTTGAACCCAGTCTCACGTGCAGCTCCTGACACCCAATCCCCGCCTGCTTCACTGAGAGTTGTGTTGGGCTGAACAGGATGCTGAACCTTAAACGTTCTTTGTTTCTTTGTTTTTTGGTTTTGGTTTTTTTTTGTTTTTTTTTTTTTTTTTTGTGCGTTTTTTGCAGAAATTTTCTTACTGTAAAGCTAAGAACCTTTTTCTCATGAATTATTTTTATATATTTTAAAAAATGTTTTGACTGTTCTGATTTAAAGCAAAACTTTGAGGGTGATAATAAGAAATGTCTTTTAAGAGGGTAGGAGTTTCAAAACTGTAGCATAGTATACTCTATAATATAATAATATATTATAGTATTCTTAGAGCATGGTATAACTCCTTCAGTTGCCAAAGCTTAAGGCTAATGTATAGTCAATGGCATAGTAGCCCTTGTAGCAATTTACAACAGGAGAAAACATGTTGAAGTAATCAGCTGATTTTGCAACATTGCACACTGGAATGACCGGTTTCTGTGTTCAGGTATAATATTTAATGAAATTATCATTTCTAAATAGTCCTAGCTGGGTTGTTTAGGTCTTATTTTGGTGATTTAGATATATACTATAATTGGAGATCACATTTAACACGAAACTAAAGCAGTTAAATCTTGTGACATGTTTTTATAAAGTTTTTTTTTTTTCAAGTTACTGTTATCATTAGATTTATCTACTGAAAGGTAGAATCTCAGGAGATTAATTTTCTGTCATTATGAGATAAAATTTTGCACGGCTTTAGCTTACCTGAATTGGAAAGAAGACACTCCCACCCCACCTCAGGTCCAAATTCAGAAGAAAGTTTGTTTTTGCAAATTCTAAGTGCAGCTCGTTCCTTCTAAGCAAAATATTTTTGTTCCCATATTATAGTGCATGATTTTTTTTTCTTTTATTTCCCTACCCTCCTCTCTAGAAATAGTGATTTCTTCTGAGGGTTGTTGCCAGCAGTAATTTTGAAGTCGCTTCATTCAAGATGGCTTTTGCACCTGCCAAAACCTTTTGACAAAAATTGATCTCCTAAATTGTACATCTTCTGAAGCGCTTATACACACTGGCAATATGTGTCCATCATCTATCAAGGTCTTTTTTTGTAGCAAGTTCAGAGCCTGGCCAAACTGATCAAGTCTGTCCCTGTACAGAAAAAAAAAAGTAAACTTCTGAAAGTAAACTTTTGAAGTAAAGCCCCGCTTTGCTCTAAAAATAAAGGTTAGAAAGACAGAAATAATCCTGATGGGCTCTGGGGTGTTCCCATCTCAGTTGCCTTCACCCCTCCCTGTGCAGCGAGGGGGAAGGATCTTCCCGCCCGTGGCCACCTCCAAGCACAAGCGTGGCAACCAGCCTGGGGGTCACCACCACGCAAAGCGCAAGGGAGACCGTGGGCCCAGCAGATGATCCAGGGCTGCCACCTGCACCTCAGTTGCTTCGCTGACTTCAGAAACGGGCACTGGTGCTGTCACCCTCACTTCACCCCGTGTCACTTAGGCGTGTTCACGCTGTTAAGCTCGCTGAGGGCCCGTGCTAGGATCTGTACGGTGCCCGTCGCTGGGAAGGACATAGGGTAGGAGTGCCAGGGAAGCCAGGCTTGCTGGCTTGGCTTCCTCTCAGATCTCATCTGCGTCCAGTGGATGATGGTAGGGGGTCAAAAGCGGAGTCACAAGATGCGCCCCAGCTTCCCCTGAGCCTGCCTCCCCATAGCGTGTGTTGCTGCATCCATCTGCAGCTCTTTTCATTTGGCTTTGCTTTTGTCGCAAGAGGAAAGGTGATGCTCTCAGGAAAGGCTGTCTAGAACTGAAGGTGGACAAAACCCACCCCGTTCCCTTCACACATCAGGATGCAAAAAATGATTTTGGCTGTAGGAGTTTGAAGTATCCCTGAGCTTTCTGAAAATGATTGTGTTTTATAGGCATTGCAGACCCCTTTCCTCCAGCAAATACTCATGCCCAGAGTTTGCAGAAGCCAGTGCATTGGCCCTAATTAACTGGATGCAATCCATGGTCTTCATGTCGCTTGACCTTATTAAATGTTTATGTGCATCTGTGAAAATTCCCCATACTAATTCCTCATTCTAACCAGCAGTCTAAATATTTCAGAGAGAACAAGTAATAAATGAGGGTGAGGAACCAGTACTGACTAACGAGATAAGGATTAGATTGCCTATGCTTGGGGATGACTGAATTATGATTCACAAGGTGGTGAGGCTGGCTTGCTGGTGCAAAAATAAATTGCTGCTAAGTGAAGAAAAAGACTTTAAAACTTGTTATAGATAGTCAGTGACCAAACAGCCGTAATCTTATGGTGCCATTTTTCCACCCTTGCATGACTCTAGGTGTGAAGGGAGTGGCCAAAGTGCTCTGCACTGATATGATGACTTCAGGAAGGGTCAGTGCAAGCTTCTCCACAGTGCAGTCTGCCTGCAGTCAGGTCCAGAGGCTAACATCAGAGACCATGAGTTTTTTTTTTCTCTCTCTATGCCTTTTTTTTTAATTCCTGCTCTTTAGCAAGCACTTGGAAACTTCTTGCAAGATAAATGAGCTGTGATGGCAAAGGGAAGCTGAAAGCTTTCCAGGATTTAAAGACGAGGTGTAGTATTTCAGATTTAAAGAACACTTTCTGAGAGAAAAAAAAAGTGTGTGTTGTGAAAGGTTGTTGACTAAAATACTTCACGTTTATTGCTGCTATATTGCCTAAAATCCAGGTGAAAGGCTTTTGTTTAATCTGCAGAAGAAACCATCGGTGTTTCAATGCGGAGCTCTGTGAAGGCACAAAGTTTGGAGTATATAGCCTAGAGTGACAGGTCAACAGAGGTTATTTGAAGGATGGAAACAACCAGAGATCAATTAAAAATGTTTGCTATCTCTCTAATATTGAGTGATGGGCTGGAAAAATCCCTTTCGGTGCTCATTTAGAAAGCGGCACCAAGGCTGCCCGCTCTCTGGTAGTGGTGGTAAAATCGGTGCCCTTGGAAACGCAGCCCTCACTGTCCTCAGGGTTTTCTGTATGATTTGTAACTGCTGAGCTCCTGACTATGGTGCATGTCCTAATACGTTGCCAACTTTCAAAATTGTTTGCTACCCGTGATTTGCAAAGGAACCTGAGTTCTGGGATTGTGCTGATGCAGTGGTTTTTCTCAAAATTACTGCAAGAGTACAGCAGGCCAAACAGGACAGCATCCAGGTTACCTTGCGCTGCTTCCAAAAGCAATGCCGTTAGAAAAGCTGACGGAAGCAATCTCTGTGAAATGGAAAAGGACATTGGGAATGTGTAAAATGTGATTAAACTCAAAAATAAGAGTTATTGCAAAAAGCATCGTGTGCTAAAAGTGCTTGTCATTCATGCCTAAAGCAGCAGCAGAATAGATGGTCACCAGTTAGGCTGCATGGCTACTTTCTGACTTTCTTTGCCCCCTTTCTGGGTCAAAGCACGCAGTGAGAACATGGTATCAGAATCAAGGGCAGACGCCTCTTCCTCATTTAGACCCTCATCTGCTTTTCTCAAATCTGCGCCCCACCCCACCCCCCGATAGCTTCTTGCCTGAGTTTAAGTAGATGGTGCTGCATCTCACCTCTCTGGGTGAGATGTTGGTGGACTCCGTGGCTGGTGCGTGGCCACTGATTTAGGGCAGTTAAGTATTTCCCATTGTTTTAACAGGAGCAGTTTTAATCATCTGGCTATCTTTCATTCAGAAATCCTTAATTCAGTCAACATAGATTTTGCTGTCAGATAAATCAAATCTGGCTGACCGTGACAAAGCGGTGGTCTGATTCTGCCAGACCTCAGTAGGAAAGCAGAAAAGAAGACAGTGAGCCCAGTTTGCCCCAGTGAATTGCTGATTCACTGGAGGGATGAAAACGGATGGACTGGATGCATGCTTGTTTTAAACTGATGCAGAATTAGTTCTCTCTCCCTTTCCTAATTTTTAAAACATATTATTTAAAATTATCATGTTCATTAAAAAGAAAAAGTGGTAGTATTATTGCATGCAGGTGAAAATGTGAGACCTCTGTTCCAAACTATTTTCTCAGGGACTTGAGAGCATAAAAGTGAGACTAGGAGTGTTAGATGATGGTTATATGAAATTTCACAATAGCATAGTTTTGTTTCTACATACTGATTTAATTATTCTATAACTCTGAATGTTTAAGCTTTTTTTTTTTTTTTTACTGCAAACTTTAGAAAATGGGAACAAAAAAGTTAATAAAGACAAGACTAAAAAAATAAAAAAAAACCACTGATGGTAATATGCATTGTGTGACAGTGGTCCACTGATAAAGCAGAATAAGAGATTATGAATGCAAACAGATTGTTACCGCAAATAATAATGTGCAACATATGTTTGTGGTTAACTGCATGGCTTAGATGCCATGGGAGCTTGTGGTACATGTTTACCATAAAGAAGGCAGTCAATGCTAGTATGAACATAAAATTTATGACTATACCAGAAACTTTCTGAATGCTGAACTTCCAATCCCAAGAATACTTGAATGGATTTGCTTTTAAATCAGGTCTAAAATGGATAAGAATTATCTTCCATTTCTGATGTAGCTGGAAATATTCTAACATGATGAACCATCTCATTAAATTCATTGATCGTTTCATGATTTGACCTCCAGAATGTGGCCATCCTTTGTTAGCTTTTACTGCGTAGCATGTATTTTTCAAGAAAAAGATGAAGGCACATGCTAAAAACGTGGTGAACTTTGTATGTGTGTGCATGGCCATGAAAAAAACATCTGTAACTTCATTCTTGAGTGTTTCCTGCTCCTAATATAGAGATAACGGAAGCTGAATCTGTTTATTTTAGAATATATTCTCCAGTTATTCCATGGAAATATTAAATTATTTTAATCATCAGAAGGTTTCGAGACATTTTTCATAAGCAGCTGCTGAACAGATGGTAGAATATTAAACAATATATTTCAACATACAGATATCTTCTGTGGGTTTTGTTGTTCAACAGTTTTGAAGAACTTGTGTTTAAAGGATTTTTATGCTGACTGCCAGTTTGACAACTTTCCTCATGCTGGTGTTTGTTAAAAGACAATGATTCACTAATTGCTTTCTGATAAGTCTTCTGTTGATGTGGCTTATCCCATGTTTTTAAGAGGAAAATATACTGGTTTGAATGCTTTAGATGTATTAAGCAGGAAGCCTTAAAAACATGTTACCAGCTCAGGAGTTTGAATTGTAGTGTCCGAGAAGAAAAGCAAATTTCTTCTTATTATTCAACTTCTTGGATGGGTAGAGTCCTACATTCAGAAAAATGGGTGCCCTCCTTGCATCCTGTTGAATTAGTGCAGGTATACAATCTTAAACAGGGTGTTGTGGCTTAACCCAGCAGGCAGCTAAACACCACACAGCCGCTCAGACCATCCCCTCCACCCTGCCACCCCCAGTAGGACAGGGGAGAGAATTGGGACAAAAAAAAGTAAAGTTCTTGGGTAGAGATAAACACAGTTTAATAGGATGGAGAAGTAAGGGAAAAGAAGAACAGTAACGATGATAAGTAATTATACAAAACAAGTGATGCACGATGCAGTTGTTCAGCACCTGCCGACTGATGCTCATCCGGTTCCCGAGCAGCAGCCACTGCCCAGCTTTCCCCCAGCTGTAGGTGCTGAGCGTGACGCCGTACGGTGTGGGACATCCCTGGGGTCAGGGGGGGTCAGCTGTCCCGGCTGTGTCCCCTCCCACCTCCCTGTGCCCCCCCAGCCCGCTCGCTGGGGGGGTGGGGTGAGGAGCAGAAAAGGCCTTGACCACTGCTCAGTAACAACTAAAAAACGTCAGCGTGTTATCAACATTATTCCCATCCGACATCCAAAACACAGCACTATACCAGCTACAGAGTAGAAATTTCTATCTCGGCTGAAACCAGGACAGAGGAGGTTATGGATGTTTTGTGAGTAGCTGTGTCACTGTTGCATATGACAGCATTATTACTGTGTAGAAATTTTCTTAAGATGAGCTGGAAAACTTCAAAGCCATTGCATGTCCAGTAGAATAACATCTGTATTTAACCATGCCTCCCTGTATAAGCCCACTCTTGGACAGTGATGTCTGTCCGTGGCTCAGAAAAGATGTGTTTTGGGATCTCCATTGCTGTCTGAACTGCATCTGTTTCCAAATAGTTTGATGTTTTTGCTGGAGAATGGAGAAACCATGGTGGAAACCACAGAGCCAGTTGGGATATGAGAAGTAGGATGTGTCAAGTTTTGGAATTTAGTTTCCTCTGAGTCAGTCTTTTGAGGTTAATAAGCACTCATGCTGCTTTCTGTGGAATAGCTTTCTAATCCTTCCTTCTGTACTCTTTGTTGACCACAGGAAAACATTGCCTGGAAATAAGGGAAAAAAGCATTTCGTTATTGGCTAATTGTAGAGTTAGGATACATCTATGGATACAGCTAAAGATGCAGTAAGTGGTCATGTTGATGCAGTTTTCATAATTTATAGGCTATTTCTTCAGTATTAATTTATTTAAGAATGATGCTAAGTAGTCTTTTTTTTTATTGCTAGACTGTGGTGTTATTTTCACAAATGTTTCAAATTTAGATATTAGCATTTATATGTGTATAAGATGTGTAAATTCATAAAGACGAGTACAGAACATGGATAGACTGGAGGGATAATTTAACCATTTAAAACCCCCCATTATTATCTATGTTCCTCAGAAAGGACTTTTCAAACAATTTTCTATGAGTGGCAGTCTAGCAACTGGAGAGCCCTATGTATTTTAACTAAAAATGGCTTGAAAAGGCTAACATTGCAGAAAACAAAATCGAGGACAATTTTAACATCATAACCAATTTTCATCTCTTGATAATTTGACATTGGCAGAATTGGAAAGCTTTCTGAAGGAATGGCAGCCCGTTTTGCCTCTGAAATTACTCTTACTGTGAACATCTCTGGGTTTGGCTTTGTGATGAATTTGCTGATCATCAGCGTCAGTCACAGGACAGCTGCCACCCCGCTCCTCTGATTAGATTTATGCTAATATATTACATTAGGAAAAGGAGAAAGAGTGTTTGCAAGGTCTTTCAAAGACATAACTGCAGGAAGGAAGGGCCAGTTTTGTACCTCAGATGCACATAAAGAAGAAAAGTCAACTCAGACTAAGAGTTTGTAGAAGAGAGGACACTTTAGAAGTTACAGGAGGCATGGCTAAGTCTGATGTATGGGCAGTAAGATTAGATTTATAAACCGCAAGGGAACACTAATAAATGTTCATGTTTGAGTTGCAATTTGAGATTTTCTTGCTTATTTTCTTTAGGGTGCTGGCAAAATAAGTATTTTACACAAATACTTGGCTTAAATTGTTTTACTTATTCTCCTGTGGGTCTCGAAGTAGATACTTGAATAGAGCAAACTATTTGGCCCCTGAAGCTATTATATGACAGACTGCTAACATATCTGCTAATCTGAAATACAGTAAGCATATAACTGAAGTGTTTATTGCCATTACAGATATGGTCTTGAATCTTTTTTTGGAAAGAATAACCCTTGGGTGATTGCATTCTTTGTTTCTTGAAGGTTTTTGCTTTCTTTTTACCTTCCCTTCCCCCTCCCCTGCAGATGCCTTACAGTAAGGCTATACATGAATTGTTGCTCTGGTAGCGACTTGCTAGTTGTTCATCTTCACAGAATTGCGTAGACATGGAAAAAAAAAAAAAAAAAAATCATTCAGCTCCTACCAAGAGGATTTGCAAGGAAACCCTTGGTTTGGGGTTGCTCTTGAGCCCCGCCTTGGTCATTAGAGGAGAAGGCAGCACGTTCCCTTGCTCCATATTCTGTTGTGATCGGTGTCCTGGGTCGGAGCCTTGCTGCTCTGTGGCCGTGGCCACACTGGTGCGTAGAGCCTTTTGGGAAAGCTTACCTGGTACAGCATGCACAATAGCGTTGGTAATCGAGAGAACATTCTTCTCAAAGTTCCTAAGATAACTGCTGTCATGGCTTGTTGGGACATTGTTTTTATGTCGGGCTTTTAGTCACCTTAGGGGATGAAGCCTTCAACTCTCCGTTAATGGACCGTGGCTGTTCAGCTGCAGAGCCCTGCAGGGCTGTGTAATTGCTTCAACAAGCCGGGCTTCGGCTCAGTATTTCCTATCCTGTATTTCTTGGTGATTGAAATAGATTTGCCCAACAAACGGCTGACTTTTACAACACAAGAGGATAGATTGTGCTCAAGCTTTTCGCTGTAAGTGCGCATTTATACAAGCTTTTTGGGGTGCCTTTAGGAAGCTTTGTACATTCAGAATTTCGGGGTTTCTCATTGCTTTTCCCATATCTCACCCCCCACTCACTGTTTTGTCCGTCAGTCTCACGTCAGCCAGTTCGTAGCTGGAGTTCCCTTAGTCTGGATCACAATGGTAATTTTTCTATACTTCTAAGGTTTTTTCTGCTTCAGAGTCTGCTTTATATCCTTTTTCACATCAGAACAACAGTGGTCTATTACATTAATTTTTACGTTGTAAGGGAATTGTATTAACTTCTGCTTTTTGTCCTTGGCCCTCGTCTAGGCTTGAGAAATGAAGCCTCATGCCCAAGTATCAGTGTTTGTTTCTGGTTTTTAACATGTATTTGCAGCCTGGGTCGTAGATCTGATGATACTTGGTAACTGCATTTCTGGTGCTTAGTCTTTACATACTATTGCCTTAATTTTTGCAGGAACCTAATCATCAGCGTATCTGGAAGGATATACGTAGCATTTGCTCAGGGAAATGCAAATCACATAATCACAGAATGGTTGGAAGGGATCTCTGGAGGTCACCTGGTCCCACTTCCCTACTTAAGCAGAGCCACCTCGAGCCAGTTTCCCTTGACCATGTCCAGATGGAAGCCAGGGATGGAGATTCCACAGCCTCCCTGGGCAATCAGTGACGGTGCTCGCTCACCCTCACAGGTTCCTGATGGAGCCTCCTGTGTTTCCATTTGTGCCCATTGCCTCTTATTATGTCCCTGACACCGCTGAAAAGGGCCTGGCTGATGGAGGCTAATTATTCTTCATGTTCAATTCTCTTGATTTGGTTTCCATCACTGCTCCAAACACTGTGCAGGTTATCAGCCTCTTCCCGTAACAGCTCAAAATGCCGATTCTGATCTTTACTGTCCTGAGCCACGCAAGGTTTTCTTCTTTTCCTGCACAGTATCAGGGCTGAAGTCACCCTTAAATATGACAAGTATCCACCTGATTTTCAGGATGGAGGTGTATCTGAAAAATGCTGACATCAGCATGACTATCCTCTGGCAATCTGAGCAACCAAGCCAAAGGTATGGAATTTGAAGTGTGGCGTACAAAGAGCTTCATGCCCTGTGTCTTCTTTTGGTGGCTGAAATGGATTCCAGAGGATAGAGGCTACAGGAGCCAAGCATGGCCTAGGCAGTTCCCAAATGCCTGCCACATTACCGTCATGAGCCTCTACTGCTGTAAATCAGCTTAGTCTTGATGAAAATTTCCCATAACTTTAATCCTAGGTGTTTAATCAGCTGCTGAAATAGAAAATAAACATTGACATTATGTTTTTGTCCCACGGATGGGGTCCTGTGATTTGTCTCAAAACAAATACGGCAACTCTACGCAAGAGGGAAAAGAGATTTTTACCATGTTTTGTACATCACTAAAGAGAAGTATTATTAAATTATAAACTTTCTGTTAATGTGAAGCATCAACAGAGAAAAGGAGTTAAAATAAACTCCCTGATCTTACTTTATTAGAAGATTTTATTGGATACTGTGAAAAAAATACAAAGGTGGACAACATATCAAAATAAGACTACTTAGGCTTAATTTTCTTTGCAAGTGAGAATTTCCCAATCTGTAAAGAGCTGAGATGAGTTTGTTGAGTCAGGATTAACAGACATCGCCCTTTGTGTTCCTGTTCACAAGTCAGTGTGTTTTCCAGGAGTACAAAGTAAAATCTGATTTGTAAACTGAGCAGCATTCCTTGAATAATCTCAGTTCTTCATGCGTTTCTGTATTATTTTTCCTCAGAGGTTCAAGCGCCATAAAATTAGTTTTAACAATAGCTGAAATGCATTAGAATGCGTAGAACAGACATGTTCTTCACCTCTTTTCTTCCTCTAATGGTCTTTTTGCAGAACATCTGTACTCAACTCACGTGACGTGGAAGTAAAATGATTAATTTCATTTTTAATATGAACTGTAGGTGGGCTGAGACTTTCTAAGGAGCCATGAAAACTGGTGTTTTGTGAGAGCCAGAGGCAGAAAATACTGATATGTTCCATACTCTTTGGGTTTTGTTGTTGTTGTTGACGTTTGTTTGGCAAAATACCGTTTTTCATGCACTTTAACTTCTTTTCTTACTCTCAACCTAAAATCTTCTGGTTCTTGTATTTACTTGTATTGCAGTCCTGTCTGATTTTTCAGAGCGAGAGCTCTGTTCAAGTGTTAGTGTTATTAGAAAATAATTTGCTAACAGGAATTAACTACACATGTAATCTATTCCACTAGTGTTTTCTGTGGGAATGGAGCAGCCCATTTCTCTATGTCAAGCCAAGGTCCGAGAAATCCATATGTTCACATAATTTTAGTGAAGCTGGATTGTAGGTGCAAAACATAACTGTAAAACTATTTATTATTATTTCAATTACAATTATTAACAAGCCCCCAAATGAGGCTGTTGTCTATTATATATTGGGAGGCTTTTTATGTGTCATTTCCACTTTTCGTGTAACAGTAACCTGTACAAACTGAACGTGTTTTCTGCATGGTATCTTCTTTTTTTTTTTTTTTTTTTTTTTTTCCCCCCTTGACCGCAGTGCCACTTTCCCTCTCCACCCTGAGTCTCCACGTTGGACCTATATAATTTCTGGGGAGGGCTGTGGGTACTGTGTCCCCTTCCTGACTAATTTGGGCTAAAGAACTTTGTTGTTTTCTCTCCACTTGTGCTGTATAATCTCTTGAGGTATGGAAGGCAAACGTGTTTCAGAAACTCCTTGAAAAACATGTTACTGTTTGTTTCAACTGTCTAGTGTCGCTGCAGAAGCGCTTTCTAAACAGGAATGCACAAGAGCATGAATTTGGAAAGTGCATGCATGCTCAAATTACTGGCTTTGTGTCTCTGGAGCACAGCACGATTATACTGAAGGTTGTGTCCAGCATGAAGGAGTATGGAAGCTTATCCTAAGGTGTGGGTCCAGACCTAGGGGCACCTGCTTTGTGCAAAGGAGGTGTTGAATGGACGTGCCTTTCCCTGGCCTCCAACACATCAATGCAATCATCGGTGAGTTCGTTACAGCATTCCTGCCTGAAAAGCAGCAGGGTTGGGTTAACGCAGGGGTCTCCATTTCCCCGTGCAGGCGTGCCCACAGCTGGGCGCGGGGGGAGGTTGAGTGGCTCGGCAGATCCAGCGCTGCCCTGGGAGCCGGGGTGGGTGGCACCTGGACAGAGGTGTCAGCCCCAGGAACCGACTCAGCTGCCACCGAGTTGCGATCGCCATGCTCTGTCACTAGCTTGGAACAGAGAAATGCTGGCTTCGACACCGCTTTCTAAGCATTTACGATCTGTATCCTAGATCACTTCCTCAGAATTTGACCCTGGCTGTTAAGTCACTTGACTGCTTTTGAAAGTCGTCCTGAAGCCTACCGTCAGGTTTTATGATACCGTTGGGCTTTGGTAAATTCTGGACATTGCAGGTCATCTGTCAGTTTTGCTTTTCATAGGTAACGGAGACAAGTAGGAGTTTGATAAGTACGTGGTTAAGATGTTCGTACCTGTTAAAGCTTTCTATTCATTTGTTGACAAAATTTGGTCGGTGGAGGTCCACAGGAAAAAGTAGTTTATAAGTTAAGATCTGTTTGAAGTTCCTTGTAATATTCCTGGACTTGTTGGCTCTGGCGAATGAAGTGCTTGTCCCCAGAATACTGGATGCTGCAGATCAGAGGGAACCAGGATTCCCCAGGCCATCCTGGCAATGTGAGTCGGCAGGCCAGCTTTCAGCTCAAGAGGTGACTGCTGGCCCTTGGTGTAGGCATCTCATGCTGCTTGGGTACTTCACCTTCCCTGGCCTGTGTTCTGAGAGCACTAACCAGGTGGCTACTTCTTGTCAGCTGTGGTAGTCTTTTCGTTGGCAGGTGGTTGGTCTGTGAAGTAGCCCATTCCCCTCGGTCCCTCTTGGTCCAGATCTGATGGAGTTGGCACAGCTAGCTCTTTGCCATGTGGCCTTCTGGAAAACACAACTGCTTGTTCTTTCCCACTAAGTTTAACACAATATATTGTTCATCTCTGAGCTGGAAATGACGCGGGAAAGTGGAATTGCAAATACTTGTATTTTTGTAAATCCCCCCCCCCCCCCCAATCCCCCTGCCCCCTTGGCTGTCTTCTCAGTTGACGTTTTCATAGCACTCAAGAAAGCATTGCCAGTCTGAAGTGTTTTCCCAGGCTGTGAGAAATCTCTTTTCATAATTTATAGCCCTGAGGTAAAACTTTCTCAGGGTATTCTCACATTTTAATAAATAAGAGATGTCTGTTTTTTATTTCCATACCTGGAGAACACAGGAATGTGATCAACATGCACATCTTTGGGATACCGTGTACTGTAGTGGTAGGCGTATTTCAGTGAATTTTTCAGGCTCCTGCTTTTTGGCCTTTGTCATATGGTGTGCTTTAATGATGACTACAAGACAGGTTTCTCCAAACAGCAAGCCAATTGTAGGAGAGGCTTTCCCCAGGCCCTCTTCTGGGGAGGGCAGGCTGCTGAACTGTGCGCGGGCTTTGTTCTGCTGCGGGCGGGGAAGACAAAAGGCTGTGTGTGACTGAGGGCTGAAAGAAGCAAGTCAGGAATAAGGAGAAGATTGATTACCTTCCAGTAACGTTTTGTGCCTGGGTAGTTTCCCAGTATTTTCCTGTCAGTCTCTTGCATCTGAGGGGGATTTCAGACTGTATTTCAAACCTGAGGCGAATTACAGATACACAGTGACTTTAGAGAAGACTATAACTAAAAATCAGATCTGGTGGTGCGAATAACTCTTGGAGCCTAAAAGGTGATGAGAGCAAATGATACGCTTAGCCCTGCTGTGGTATTTGTCTAAAGAATATAGAATAAGCCAACATTAAAGAAGTAACACTGAAATGTTTGGTGCAATTTTATATTGAGTCTTCAAGCTGCAATTCTACATCAAATTGTTTTTTTTTTTTTTTAAAAAAAAAAAGTTCAATGATGTCTAGGATATTTGCCCAGAAAGATAGCGTTACACCCATAATATCTTTTGCCTGTTTGAACAGAACGGTATGTCTAGAAAAGCCTGTTTTGTGATCTGAAGTAACTTTTTTATGGGACATAGAAAGCACTGCCAAGTGCCAAAGGTATTCACAGTACCATGTTATGGCTAGCAGAGGAGAGCAGAGTTACAGTAAGGCTCTCAGCAGTCCTAAGAATACGTCATTCGGGATGTGCACTGAATGCTGATCCACATTAGCGGAACTTCAGGCGTGGAAACTGCACGCGGCGTTGCTCACCTACACGGACGCTTACTGGGATATCAGCAGAAATGCAAGGGCAGATGTGATGCGTGTCTCACTGTCATTGTCAGCTGAAATTTCTGGGTGACATTCAGAGTTTTAGTAAGGAGGCACAGTTTAGCTCCCCGGTTGCAGGATGCCTGTGCTGCAGCAGGAGCTCTCTTATTTTCAAGGGAAGCGTTGTGGCAGAGATAAAGTTTAAACATTTGTAAAAACTTACTTTCGGTTTAGGGGAGCTTCTCCAAATTTCAGTCTGCATTGTTGCTCTAAGAGCCAAGGTATCTGTGAAAACATTTTCCAAAATAGCTTCTGAATTCTCTGTATCAATTGTGTGTTAATGTGTCCCTGCTGTAGAAGTATGAAAGGATGGGGGGGGGGGGGGGGGGGGAGGGGGGAACCACAAACAAACCAAAAAGAAAAAAAAAAAAAAAAAAAAAAAGGTTGAAATAGTTCAAATTTACAGTAAGGCGCATTCAACTCCAGGAATGTTCATAGGCATCTGTAGTTATGTGTTATTCTGTATGTATACGATTTTCTGCAGGATTAGAAAATGAAGCAACAGCTTCAACTGGTAAGTGTACGCAAGCTATTTCAGAGTCGGGAAAGTTGTAATCCCTATTTGTGTCACCTTTATGTCAATAATATGGCAGTAGGTATAACTTTTAAGACTTTAAGATCTGGAATCAAACTGTTGTCATGGTAAGCCATTGCAGGTTAATCTTGATTACCTACTTTCTGGGTTATTTGGATTATGTCTGAATAAAAGAAATGTTCTTTGAAGGATTTCAGATTCTTATGAAACATGAGAAATTCACAGACGAATTTTCATCAATGGAGTTTGAATAGTGGTTTGATCTGAAATTGGGAAGTAACAGGTATATATCAGATAGTCTTTGTAAGAGCTTGGTTATGGATAAGTTCTGATGTGAGCTGTTTATTTTATGACATTATATCTCAACTGCCTAAATTGAGAAGATGCCATAAATGTAACAGGTCATGGTACTTCCAAGGTTCTAAACTCAAAACGTTGTACTTCAGTGTGACCTCTGGGTTTGTTTTTTGTTTTTTTTTTTTTTTTTACTGTTAACATGGATCCAGATATGCCTATCCAGATAGTTTCTCAGATAAAACAGAGATTTTTTTCATAGCTTACTCTCAATTAAATGACATCCTTGCTTGCTGAAGAGAGTAGGTATCAGCTGCACAATGGGAGTGATGGTTTCATATAAATATCTGAGTGCAGTCAGATGTTCTTTCTTTCATCTGACCAAACTACAACCTCATTGCAAGACACTTGATCTCCTCGTATCATGCCCCAATGAGACCTTTCAAAAGTGGGCGTTTTAAACACGTGACATTTTAAACAATAGATATATAGCACCATTCTGTTTCAGTGCTTAATTATGGCTGAATGTACCCTTTCACCAAAGGTGTTACTGCAGCATTTCTGGTTTTGTTTCATCTGGTGGTGCTTAGGATCCAGTGTGATGCGATAACGTTCACTGTTCCATATTCTGCAGGCGTGTTGGGTTATTTTTGCTGCAGTGGCCAGCTGTTTAATGGGGCTGAAATCTGAGTGACCAGAGGATTATTTTCTGTAAAGAATTACGCTTATTGACATTTTGGGGTTGTGCACGAAATACCCCGTCCCGCTGCCTGGACAGAAGCAGAACAGGTGGACGTGGGCTTTTTGTTTCGGTTACAGAGCGCTTCACCCCCTGCTTGGAAGGCAACCCCCAGCCCTTCATTCCAGGATACATCCCCTGTGGCGAAGCAGCCCTTGCCTGAAAGCCTGTCGCTCTTGTTAGAGCAGACACTAGAATGGTGAGAGACACATCAGGAAGTCAGTCTGGGCTGTGGTAGAGGGAACCATAGAGTTAGTGTAATTATATGGTTTATCTGAGGGATGCCTTAGGAGAGTGTCTGTAGGGGGAAATCACAAAGTCTGGTTGGTGTAATGAGCAAGGAGTATTGATTACTTTATTTCCATAAAGCTATTTTGAGATCCAAAGAGGTGTACAGTTAATGGAGTAATTGACAATACGGTAATGAAATAACTACCAGGGTTCAGGCTCAAATGTTCTTATAGGACAGAGAGAACTAAAACTGTAAAGCAAAATAGTGTTTAAAATAAGATCAGGTAGGCAGACCAGTAAAGCAAAACAGATACTTCACGGCCGCATACAACCTCTTGGAGAAGATGTGAACCTGTCCGTTGGTCTTCAGTGCGATCAGGATTACATCGCGCATTGTGCCGTTTGCTCCGATACTGCACCCCTACAGAAGGCCTGTGTGTGGAGCATTTCGGAAAACGAGGTGAATAAACTACACAAGCTGTTGGTGCTGCTCACTTGACATGACAATGTTTGAGCAAGTCCCTGAAGTCTCTGCCTTCTATAGCACTGAAAAGCGCTGCCATTTTAAAACTGAAACTCATGCAGTGAGAAAGACAAGGAAATGAAATAGGAACCATTTCTAAAGTACCCCTGACTTGTAGTATTTATTCAAATGCTTTCAAAGTCTGGAAACAATAAGAGTTCAATCGTTATTGATTTTATGCTCTCTCTTCTTTCTTTTTTTTTTTTTTTCACCCATAATTTGATCACTTCCTACATTTATTCGCTCGTTTCCAATAATTTATTTTGGATTGCTTTCTGGTCAGCTCTCATTGGCAGCTGAAGTGAGATGATTCCTGGCACGTGTATTTTTTTAGCTCCCCTGTGTAAATTTGGGCTCCCTTTTAACCACTCTCTGTAGTGTCTCACCCATTGCTTCTAAGCAGTGTGTTTCTGAGTAGGTAGGCTGAGCTATTTCAGTGTAGGAGCCCAAGCAATTTTAACAGCTGCAGATTCTTGGGTGTAATGGATGTCTTTGCCTAGAAAAAACAGCCCTTAGATGATATGTCCCTTGCATTTGAGAACCATTCACTGGAATAAAAAGGATCTAATAGTTTTCTTTAGGGAAACGTAGACCTCACAATTAGATGTAGCCAACTGCAGTCCCATGAAAGGGAATGCTGCATGGGGTGTCTTGGTGTTTTCTGGTTTTATTGCACACAGTGCAGCAGCTAGCTCACATGTAGCTTTTCAGTGCCCTGCTTTGAGTGTGGGGGGTTGGACCAGGTGTCCTCAACTTCCCTTCCAAACTAAATTATTTTTGAATCTATAACTTAATACCTTTTTTTGCTGAGTTCGATGTGGAAGCACATTTGCCCCTTTATTGCTCATAGCAGGTATGCCAAACTGAAACCACGTCACTTCATAATTAAGGTAGTTCAAGATTTGTTCCAGAGATGGATGATGATTAAAGGAGCATTTGGTTGATACAGCTGATCGGTTGCTACTAGAGAGTCCACTTCTCTCTGCGTGGCATAAATGGAGACCTGCTGGTCCCTTGTTTTCCTTCACCCCTCATCAGGACCCACTGCTTTTGCGTCTGCAGCAGCACAGAACCGAGCACAGGAAAGAAAACCTCTGTGAAGGACTGAGCTCTGGTTTCTTGGTTCTCAGTGCAGTTAGCCAGTTCAAAGCTGTCTTGTGACTTCTGCAAGCTCAGACTTACGTTGGAGACGTTTTAATGCCATGTTCTTCACGTTGCGTATTCATGGGCTAACAGGAGAGCAGATGCTCTGAACTAGGACCTGCGAGCACGCTGCACAGCAGTGTAACCGGGGACATTTGCAACAGGGTTGGATCCGGGGTCGGGGGTGCTCTTTTGATATACCAAGAACAGTGTTTTGCACAGCTGAGTTCCCACACCCCTTGTGTAAATACTGTAAATTTGGGGACTGTGTAAGAAGCTGTTTGGGGGACACAACTGTAGCAGCGAAGCCTTAGTATGAGGGGCAGGAGTCAGATATCTTAAGTAATGGAAGGACTCAGGAAATTTGAATTCTGATTGATAGATGGAAAAATTAATTCCTTTACAATTTCTTGTTTCCAGTGTCTGCACCCTGTAGACACGCTGCAGCTCATTTGAGGATTTGCTTATTCTTTTTCATGTGTTAGGCTCACTGTATTTTTGTATGGCTGTAGAGCAGAACCCTGGTTACTTATAAATGTGTTTTACACAAACTGGAGTTTACCACTGTCAAAACTTGTATGGTTAGTAATAAAGAAAAACTAAGTTTTGACGGGATTGACTCCCATTGCTACCAAACAAGAAAAAGAAGCTAGTAATGAATTCAAGTTGAGGAAAAAAATCATCAGAGAGCAAGTGAATGAGTGGCACAGAAGATGCTCTCCAGAACTGGTCTAGAAAGCTGTTATTTAATTTAAAAAGCAATCTATTTTAACTCTCTCCTAAGAGTCAAGACTGATGCTTTTTGGGAAACGTGGTCATCTTCCACAGAACTAAATAATGAAAATTAAGCATTGAATCAGATAGATTTTCAAACGTAGTGTAAAAAAAAAAAAAGAGGTTGTGAATCCTGCCATCCCTTCACAACTTCCACTGATACTAAAGAAAGTTGTAGTATTTAGAGATTGAGCAGCGCGGCCCATCCTGTTTAAATGCTGCCAAGTAGCCAGTAGTGGCCGTAGCAAGCTCTGGTGCTGCTTTTTGTTTGCAGTACCTTTGTATTGAGCTACCTACAGGTAGGTCCCTCAGTATTCGAAGTTGCCTGGAGACACTTTGAACCCTTTTGATCATCTGAACACCTGTGAAAAGCTGACATCTGCTTATAAATATTTATTGAGAAAACCAGATAACATCACCTTGTTTTTGTTATTGTAAGCAAACTCCCCAGATTGTGTTACGAGCTCAGAGATCTCTAGAGGGGCTCCATATGGGCTGACTTCAGTCAAGTGGGGCACCGTAGATCACGCACTAGACATTTTCTTGTTAATGTGACACTGAATGAAAGGAAAAGTACAGTACAAAGTTGTCTGATCTCGATTCCCTGAGATAAAACTCAGGAAGAAGTAACATTATCCATATTTGTTCCTTAACAAGAAAATCAGTGTCTCCCTCATTCCACACTAGGACGACTAGTGGAAAGCTGACTTGAGCAAAATATGCTGCTTAAATCCCAAATCCCAGCTTCTAAAGTCTACAAAAACCCCAAACCCCTAAATACTAATAGTGCTGGTGTTTAGTGCATGCATTTTGCACATGTTTTGTACATACAGAATTTTTTTTTTTGAATGGTGTTCCAAATTTTGCAAGCTATGGTTTTGAAAGGGGGATGTCTTGGGATTAAGTCTGGGGAAAAAGTTACTGCAGGGCTGTGAAAATGTCTGTTTTTAATGGAAGACTAGGGCTTGATAAAGTAGGGTCGTTGATCAGTCATCAGGAATTTTATTCGGCGTTATGGGAGACATTTATCCAAGAGTTAATAAGAGACATTCCAAGGTATATGATATGCTGAAGACCAGACAAAGGACTTGTGATAGCCTCCTGAGCACCTCTTCCTCACTTAGTAGTGTTCTGGTAGTGCCCACAAGAGCGTAGTGTTGTCTTCACTGGTATTTGTAACCAGTCCAGGTTCAGAGTGGCTTACTCTACAAGAAAATAAATGATGGGGGCAAAGCTGAAAAGATTATTAAAAAAACCTTCCTCAGTCAAAACATGTTGTTTCAAAATGTAACCTCCAAACCTGGACAGTATTAGCAAGCTAACTAATTTAGGCACCATAGCACAGTAGGGTTTTGGTGAGAGTGTCGTTCCTTAGCTAGAAATATAATACAAGTCTCTTAAAGAATTTCTGCTCTGAGTAAGAAAATGAGATACATTTTCATCACAGAGGGACAAAAGGTGAAAAGTTCAGGTCTGGATCCGCTTTGGGTTTGGTCTATTTATGTGGATAAATGTGATAAAATGCAGCTGCAAGCTTTAGATTCATGTTTTTCTAATGTTTAGGAGAACTCGGAGTCAGTTGGGTTTTGCACCTTCTGCAGTTTCCAAGTGTCTGCTGCCAGGGAAGGAGTGGTGCCACTGAACAACAGAGCTCAACTTCTCATGCTGGACTTGTGCGGGAATCATGCTGTTTCAAAAGTAGATTGCAATCCTAGATCATAGACTATCGGAGCTAAAGCATCTTGACAACTCCCCCTGCGCCCCCCTTGCTACTCTAAAATTATTTTCAAGTCTAAAATCCGCTGAGTAATAAAGCAAGATGCCATTCAGGTCTCTGATCTGTGTCTAAATAGCAAGAAAATTGCTGGCTGTGCAGCTAAGTCAAGTTCCAAGTGGAACAAAATTTGTGAAGTCATTTGGCTCCACTAACCAGCTGTTTGAAAACCCAGGTGTAAGCGGTGCATAGCAGCAAATCACATACCTCTCAGGCTGGAGACTGGCATTTTACACAATTGTGTGGGATGTGTCAGATTGGCCTCGGCTGCCTTTAAATTAAAACTAATCTGTTCTGAATGTAACAAAAGTTTGGTGCTATCCTGCATCCCTTAAAAAAGCTATTTATGTTTGACCTGTGCTTATAAATCTTTCATAAAACAAGTTAAAGTAGCCTGCTGCAAAGGCATATCTGAATTTCTATTAGGTGTGAAAATACTATTCTGTCCATTTTAAATATGAGAAACCAAGCGAAAAAATAGCTAAGCAAAGATTCTGCTGGACTGATACTTAATCTTTGCCCACAAATGGTATTTTTGACTTCAGGGCTTCATTCACAATTAACAAGCACTGAGGAATGTATTAGGTCAAGGCATGGCCTGCTTGCGGGAATAGGATTGCGTTGGGGTTGTCCAAGTGCAAACCAGTTCTTCAGCTACAAGATCACTTTCTTTTTTGTTATTTATGGTCTGGGAGAAAGGACTGTAAAGATGCTTACGGTATAAATGTAAGAGCTAGTGAGTCAGTAGTTGATACGTAAGGGAAAACGTGTGCGTGAAGCCAGATGTAACTCCTGCTTCTATCCCCTGAAAGTTTAAGCAACTGCTTACCTTGACAGGATTAGCTTGCAGTTTGTAGATACTCAATGGGAATGTCCCAGTGAGACTTAACAAGCACTTTAGTGTGAAATCAAAATTTATCCAGAGTGTATGGGTATGCTCGCGAGTTCTCTGCCACAGTTGATGTCTTTTGGGAGCATTGCTTTGTCAAAGCACAAGTTACACCAGAATAGAGAAAACGTTCTTAAATCCTCTATTCTCCCATCTTTCCTGCAGAAAGAGTGCTGTCTAGAGAGGTGTGGTTAAATTTAATACCGGTAACATGATACTTGGTACTTTGTATGGCACAGGCAAAAAAGTGGGATTATCAGTTGAAAGGTAGCATTGAGTTTGTAGTCCCAACAGTTGCTTCGTCTGAAGCTAAGAGAAGGGGGTACTGGAGGAGGTAAACCTTTGAGGCTGCTTACCAGTTTAAGCACAGCCAGGGACAGTGAATTCAGCCTACCAAAAAGCTTGAGTTGACCCTAAGACCATTCTCAAATAGCCTCAAGAAAATCCTCATCCTCAGATCTGGGAAAGTCTGCTAAGAAGGAGCTACCGCAATACATGTTTATTTGCAAAGTTGGCTGTTTTTTTGCCTATTTGGGCTGGGAAGTGAAGGGGAATGAGGCGGATAGACTAGCCAGGGTGTTACCCCTACGCAGAAATAGCCTCGCTGCTGCTACCTTTGCCTTGGGGGGATTTTGTGGTTAAGCACAGAGTGTTTGCTCTCACCAGATGCCCAGTGTGCCGCAGAGCCTCCCGGAGCCCTGCTGGCATGTGGGTCCCAAAAGCCCTAAGCCATGGTGGTGGCTGAGCAGGAGCTGGCCTGCTTGTGTCTCCTGTTCGAGCTCGGATCCTGAGCCCAGTGAGGAGACCTGATGCAGTCTGTGCGTGCTGCAGTGCAGCAAATGGACCAGGCTGTCTAGTTTGTTGTTTCGTGTTTGATGGAAAAAAAAGATGCTTTTTAAATCTGATTTTGTAACACCCCAGTTATTTGTAGGAAAGGTCAGGGATTTTATCGGATAATTTTATCTGCTTTTATTGTTCCTTGGTGAATGTATCAGAGTAGGCCATGCTGAGCATGAAATCAGCCTTGTAAAGAAAACAGCTTGTTCCCATGATGACAGTGAATGACCACTAAAAATGGGGTTTGCTGGGTACGATAGCTGAATCCCAGCATCCCCCACAGTTATATAATAAGAAGAAACTTCACATTTCTTCCTAGTGTAGGAAATGGGTATGTGACTGGAGGGCAGGACAGCAGAGCTCATTTGATCCCTGCCATACCTTCCTCTGCACCCGAGTTGCTGGCATCTACGTTGCAGCAATAGGTCGTGTTTGTAAAATAGGTTTTCTTCAAAGCCGTCTTCTCAAGATTTTCTTGTAGCAATGCCAAATCCCAGACAGCGTCACGTACCAAGTCACCTTTGTAAATTAATTCACCAGAAAAGCTTGACATGTTGTACTCAACCTCATCCGATAGTTGAAATCTGTGCCTCCATCAGCATTGGGCATTCAGATTCTGCTGTGTATGGTTATCTAATACAAATTTCTTGTGGATGTCTCGGTCTCAGCTGATGAGTAATTCCGTTCCATTTAATGCACTGATGTTTGTGTGAGTTACTAATCTAAAGCTGTACTTCCAATTTCAGGGAAATGCTTAGTCTGTAAATTGTACCCCAGCGGCCTAGCAGTTATACTAGCACTAACAGGCCTTAGCTGTAATAATGATTATGGAGCTGAATGAAGATCGAGGTGCTTCAGCACAGATGAAAGCAAAGCTCATGACCAGAATGGAGGGCTTTGGTGTCACGTGGAAGACAGTCAGTGAATCAGACCAAGAAGCTCATCCATGCTGAACTGGAGGAAGAAAAAACTCAAAGTTAAGTAGATGGCAGGAAGCAATTCACAGATTGAGTTTCCCTAGCTAGGGCCGGGTAGCAATGATCTGAATATATCAGCAAGTAATTTTAAAGAGATTTGTTTTCTTCTTGTCTGCATTTTATTAAATAGAGAAAACTACCTAGGGAGGGTGTCAGTTGTGTTGATTGACAGAGCTGTTTGCACTGTCTCCACAGATATGCAAAATAGAAGAGAAATTCTGCTTTCTAAAATCTATCAAGTGTAAAGGTTTGGTCACAGATTCGGTAATCATGTTAAGCCACAGGAAAACATAATTTTTGTTTCGTGACAAGATGCTCAACCAGCCACATGCTTTTCAGTTGGGGGAACGAGGATCCTGAAGGAAACCAGGAGTTTAGAGAACCATTTTTATGATCACCAGATGGAGGAGGAGTCTACATTTTAATAGTTGTGCACATCTAATCCCACCACTGTCAATGGGATTTAAAGTGCCTACTAATCAATGTGATACATATGGTAGATGTCACGGCGTGACTAATGCAGTGTAATGCAGTAGCCAGTGTATACAGAGAAGCCTCCCATGTGGCTGTAAACATCTGCTTTTGTTATCAGTGGCTCTGGAGTCGTCATAGTTGGCAAAGGGGAAAAAAAAACAAAACAAATGGAGGTTTGCAAAAGGGACTTCAGGCTTTCATCTGGGTGGGGGCACATGAAGTGAGATGCCCTGTTGGGAGCAAATGGAGCCGTGTATGTCCTCTCTCTCTAGGTATCAAGTAACTCCCTCTGCCCCCACCAAATGGTTATTCTTAGTTGAAGGGTCCCAGCCTCTACATTCAAATCACTCTGATGAAGAGGTGGCGAACAGCAAGTTTGTGTGTGAGAGGGGAGAGATTTACAATGCAAAGATATCCTGATTTGCTTTAAACTAATGCTGCTGTCCACGCTCATGATATTACTTGTTGCTTGGATCCTCTGACTCAAAACCCACAACTCAGGCTGTCGAGAGCGGTCGATACGTGTGGCGTGGGCACATCAAGCTCCCACCTCCAAGGGAGAGGCTCCTTGCATTGCCTGGCATGTTGTAGCACAACCCAGAGTGCCGTCTTTTCCAAGAGGGGTGTCGGGGTATTGCCTTCAGCATCACTTGGATGTGTGCTCATCTCAAATCTGCAATGCCCGTGTCCAAAAGGTGAACCAGCTCACCTCCGAGATGCTGACGAAATGCTGTGTTCAAATGCAGTGTGTGGATCGTGATGCCTTGGTGGCCCTTCTGAAACAGAGGGTGGAATTTTCATTATCTTTCATTTGCAGAGGGGATCCTTCCGAAGGGAGGTGGCTCCATCCAGCTGTGTTGTGTTGTCCCATGCAACTCCAGGAGGGAGGAGCGGAAATAAGACCACGTTGCTTTACTCCCTGATAGCCTTTTTTTCTGGGGCGGGCGTAGGAAGATATTGCTGCTATGTGTGAACACACTTGCTGACTTTGGCAGATGGAACAGTAAGAGGAGAGAAGCTCGGCTCTGGGAAGTTACAGCTCCCAGTACCTAAAAACCTGTCAAATGTTTTAAACTAGTGCTGCAATCAAAGTACTTCTCGTAAACTCCATTTGCAAATTCAGGCACTGAGAATTGTGTCAATGATTTGCCCCTATAATCTTCATCTGTTTGACTTATGTTTATAAAATTAGGCTTTCTGTTATTTTGATAATGCATGCTGACAAGATTTGTGTGAGTGTGATATTTTAGTATGTTTGTTGCTTCTCATTGCTTAAACAGCAAAATCACCCTGAATCCATTGCAATGGAGTGTACAGATGGAAAGCATGATCTAAACTTTAGCCACATCATCAACATTTTTATTCACTAATGGTATGGTCCTTGCTATTCCAAGTTAGTTTGTAGATGCATGGGATGTCTTATTTGAATACAGATGTGTAATTTAAGTGACTCCGTGTCTGAGAGTTTTGCCCCATTACTAGCTCAAGTACCTATTCCCATTTTATATGGCATTGCTCAGATACTATAATGCAGACAGAAAGCTTAAAAAATACTTTCCTTTTAGTGTAGATGGTTACAGCTGGAAGTGGATACAACATTCTCAAGCTTTTTTTTTTTTTTTTTTTTTTTTTTGTAACTGCATCATTACTCTTCTCCCCCTGCTTTCCCTGAACACACATGTGTGCATGTCCTATTCCTCATCTTCATTTCTGTTGGATGTAATTCTTTCTGGGTAAATCCTATCTCTTGTGAACTTTTTTTGATATATAGGTTCTCTTTTTAAGACAGCAGTAGTGTCAGGCCCACCCACACTGTGCTGTCCCCATTGCTTTGAAGCCAATATTTCAAACATAAAATAGCCATCAAGTCTTGCTTCAGTTCCGCTTGATGGGGGATGGCGTGAAAACAAAAGTTTTTATGTTCTGGGCTTTCATCTAAGTGAGTCAAATGAGTGGAAGATTCAAGGATTTCAATCAGTGACTTGTCATGAAAGCTACTTTTGACTAAGAAGTTTAGATAGACAAAAGTGCAAACAGCATGTGTGCATACTGTATTTCTGTAGCTTTACTAAATTCACATTAGCTTTTTGGTGGGTTTTGGGCGAAAAAAAAAAAAAAGTTCATTTTACCCTTGGTTAATCTGTTCAGATTTGGAAAGAACTTTGTGGATTCTGCAGACTTGGTGTATAGGAGGAGGGAGAGGGATTTGCCTCCAGACAGTGAGAACGGGTGTAATGCCAGCACTGTGCTACCCCACTGGAGAGGTATGGAAATGCTGCCCGGTGATTGTCATTCCCAGGTCATTCCCATGCCAAAGCACTTACAGAACTCTATTTGCAATCTTTTTCTTTGCTCTTCAGAAAGCAATCGGAGTGAAGACAAAAACATGATCAGGGGACTTTAAAAAGTTTTTGGTGAGTAAGTAGTGATGCGATGCACTGCAGGCTGTATCCTGGGAAGCAATTTCCATCTACCTGCTAAAGGTTTCCTTTACTTAGGATTTCATAGGACAGTAGCTCAAAAGGTAAAGGAAATGCTCCTTGCAGTGTACCAATTTACTGCAGTTTAGCACTGAGGAAGTAACTGCCAGGGGAAACTGAAGCCAGATACTGGCCAGCTAGGATTCCTGACTGATTTAACCTGCCGCTGACAGCACATGTAGCATGGCTGGAGTGCTCCAGCTCCAGGAATGTTGATTTCTTTAGGCAAATTCTGATGTAATGACAGAAAAACAGTGCTTGATTTTCACTGCATAATAAAGTCTCATTTATTTTGATAGTCTGTAGAAGGAGCACATTTACCACACGTTCAGGCTCAATTATGAATCCAGGGTCCAGGGAGTAATAGAATCTGCAGTTCAGGACCTGGGTTGCTTCTCACAGGAGCTTTGATTGTTGTTCTTTTGTATTATTTTTTTTCATTTTTTCATGACTGTTTTCTAGCTTCAGAAGATTTGAATGTGAGCTGATTTTCTGATCGCATATAACTAGCCAACATGTCTATCCAGGGTATTTTACTTATAATCTGTAAACTCTAATCTGTCTGTTGCCACATCCGTTCATGCTGGGAAGAAGGCCAGCATGCCAAAGTAAAAGCAGTTGCAGTGGGTATTGCTTTACATCTTTCAGGGCATGTAATTTTTCAGTGAAATGTCTCTTTTGGTATTCAAGTATTTGATAAATTACCAGCCATGTTATTGGTAGCGGGAAAACAACAGTGGTTTTTTGATCAAAAATGTGACTACAGTGAAGACAGCAGAAAGGTGCAAGTAGCACATTATTACTTCGATTATTTGCATGTGTTTATATGTGTGTGTATGTTAAGCATTCCCACCCAAAAAATCTTGTAAATTCATCTCACATGATTGCTCAGTATTGACAATGGGCTTGATATAACACAGAGCACAGATCTAGGTAGTTGCTGCCTGTCCATAGCATCTGATGTCTGGGGACTTCTGTAAGGTGTGTCGCGCTATTTAAAGGAACGGGATGTATGGAAGTATTTAAAAATCTGATTACCTGTGGCAGTGTAAGCACTGTAACTAATCCAGTCCTCCAGCAATTAGAGATCAATATAAAAGCAGACTGCTGGGCTATGGGAAGTGACTCTGTACAAGTGTCATCCATAATTATGCTTGTCCTTTTTTAATTTCTAGGCTTTGATCCATTCAATTCCCACTCACTGGAGTGGGGTTTAGTTCTGGTTTTGCTTTTTTGCCTGTCTTGTCATGAGCAAGCTTTGCTAAGGGTTAAAGAAGCACCCCAGAAACTGAAAGAATGAATGATTAGTAGCTAATAAATTAGGTAGTAAACAGATTTTTGGATAGCGCCTCAAAAGCTAGTCCCTTTCCCTCTGAATTCCTGTCCAGCTCAGTAGCAAGTCAGGTGCGATTATCAGTGGAGGAAATGTGTGGTTTGGATTTAAGATAGTACATACGGAATCCAGCATTTCAGTAGCGCTCTGCTTTTTCACTTGTTTTGAATGCGTTCATTTCTGCAAGCCAGGCCAAGCAGAAAGGATGAAGGAGTGCTGCAGGGTTTGCCTCTGGGCTCCTCTCCTCCCCCTGCTCCATCCCCACGAGGTGTTGTGCTGGGTCTGCGGGAGAGAAGGTGGATTGCAGGAGCCAGCGATGGGGTTTTGGCGGAAAGCCTCGTGTTACGGCTCCGCTCCGTCACGGCTGGCCTTGGCGCCTGCAAGAGCCAGATCCTGGAGCCAGGCACCCCGACAGCCAGTTTTTGGGGTTTTTTTGTTTTTTTGGTTTTTTTTTTTTTGTTTTTGCTCTGGATCATTCCCTGCTGAATGCCCCGGGGAGGGGGGTATGTGGGCTGCAGCTGGTGGGTGGTTGCTGGGGTAGCCTGAACCAGTGCTGGGTGGAAAAGCAAGTTAGCCTGGAAAACACCGGTGGGGGGGCCAGACAGCAATGGGTGGTGCTGGAAGAGGGGGTTCCTGTCAGTCAAGGGCGACCCAGGGCCTTGGGCAGCAAGGGCAGCTCAGGGCTGATGTGGGAATCAGCGCGCCGGGTAGGGCCAGAGGGGCCTGCTGCGTGTAAGCTCCTTTTTTTTTGCTCGCACAGTTCCCGCTGGGCTGTCCCCTCCTGCCTTGGGAGAGCAAAGTGAGCAGATATCCCCCCTCCCCGGCAGCGAGGAGAGAGCGTCTCACTCAAGATGACATGATCTCTGAAATGTCCACCTCAGTTTGAAGGGGGGGTGGTATGCCTACCTAGGGCTACTGGCCATGCTTTGCAAACGGGGCTGAAAAAAGCGAGTGACTTTTATGGGCCTCCATCTGTCTGACCCGTGGGGCTTTGTTCAGATCAAAGTTAAAACTGCTTTACCCTGCCGAGCGTGCCTTGCTTGTGAAATGGAGAGAAACCTGCTAACTCCCCTCTCGGTGATTATTTCTTCTAAAAAAAAAAAAAAAAAAATAAATGCCTGGATGTTACATCCCAGGAAAAGGACAGTTTTCTCTGTATAATTTATTTAATTTGATTAGCTGTTGCCTCTCTTAATTAAACTATTAAATACTCCAAGAGGGAGGTTAGCCAACCTTCCAAGGCAGCGTGCACAAGGAAGTGAAAGGAAAAATAACTGTCCTCTATTGACTTACAGTCTCTGAAAGAATAGAGGAGAAGATGTAAATAACACTGATAGGCTTTATAAAGACAGCAGTCAGAGTAAGCCAAAGTTGCCTCCCATATTTTTCTTTAATTGTGTTATAGGAAATGGTTTTGAATTGTTTTATTTCCTAATAGTCACATCCTTATTAGCCTTGTGTTTTTCCTTCCCATACCCCTCCTGTGGGCTGTGTTGTACGTGGGAATTTCTAGCCTATAAAACCTAGAAACTTGTTATAGAAAAACAGTTTGTAATTTACAGAATCATTAGTCTGTGTTCTTGCCTGCTCGTCTACGTGCGTGTGCTGAAGTATCCCATGTTTTGCCCGTTGATGTTGACAATGTTGGAGAGGATCATGCAGACTTTTTAACTGGCTATTTATGATTTTATTGGTCTTCATAAATTAAATGTTCTCTTTATTTTGGGAAGGACATGTCAAAATGTCAGAATGAAGTGATTGAGGGGAAAACCCCATTGTTCCCTTCAGATGCAAATTCTTTTCTCTCTCTTTCTCCTCTGCACTTCATGGGGTGAGTGCCGTAGCACAGCTTGCCTGAAGTTTGAGCTCCCTGTTGCAGGGAACCTTGTGACATTACCTTTGTAGTTAAATGTGCAAGCTCCTTTTTTTCTTTTTGCCATTCTCAGAAACTAATGAAATCATATCAGATTATTCTCACTTGAACCCTATTTAAATTTTGGAGAAAATACCGCTGCTATTTTTTTTTTTTCTTTCTCCATAACTGTATAAATTTTCAGTAAAAGCCGTCATCTGTGTACATTCAGAGATTATTCATATTCATTTTGTTTCCCCATTTTACTGGTTTGATTCCTAAATGTTGTCAGTGAGTCCAAGCTGAGCTCTTTTAATTCAAATGGCATAATGCCCAATCTTCTGAGATTAGCTGGCAAGCGATTCTGGGCCTGGTGCCACCTGGTATTTCTCAGAAAGGGACTGCTAATAAAACACCGGAAAAAAATAAGATTGTTCCAGACATGCAAACCCCTGAAGTAGCAGGGAGTGAGGAGTGACAACTTTCACAAACACACCCAATATTCTGTGGCATGGCCTGGAAACTGCTCAGGAAATACCATCCTAATACCTCTGCAGAAAAATGATATTGAAGTAAAGGTACTTTGGGTACAAATTAATTTTTCCTTTCTTAAATCTGTGGCTGAAATGCACGTTTCTCATTTTTTCATCACTTTGGCTCTGGGTTGGACTCTCTGGGATGCCTACAGAGCAGCAGCTTGGGCTCCAAGAGCTCTCAGCCTTTTAGGATCTGCAGTTTATTCCCTTCCAATTTACCTCACCATGGTGCAGCCCCGCAGCTTCCCACGGCACCGTGTCCTTCCTGGGTCCTCAGCTACAAGGAACGTAGGCAAACCTCTTTGGGATCCTATCTTGGATCTAGAGAAAGTTTGTTAGCTGCAAGAGATTTTGAATGCAGCGCTTCCAATTTAGTGACTGACCTTTTCTGATTATAACTTTTGTTTCATCGGAAAACCTCCAGAAAAGCTCAATTCCTGGATAAATAGGTCCCAAGATGTTTAGGGCTTTATAGGTCTAGACTAACATCTTAAAACTAGCGGGCTGCCCAAGCAGATTATGCATCACAGATTTAATATGCTCGTGAATTAAAATGCCACTTAACAAGCAAGTTGCTAAATCCTGCACCAGCTGAAGTTTTCTGTACACACTTGAGAGGTTGTCTCATAGACAGCATATGGCAGTAGGCTGTAGGGCGCTGATTTGCATAAAAAGCCTAGCCAAGAGCAATAAATAAGAAGTATACTGTAAGAAATAGTTCTTCAGTCCAAAGAAAAAGCTTTTTTTTTTCTTTCTTTTTTGGTATTTTTGTGCTTTCAGCTTCACTGTCTGCCTTCTGTATGGAGGATTAGTACTGGTTACAGACCGGGAGTGCCACTAAGGCAACCCTGTGCAACTCGTTATTTCTTCATGTCTTTCCTTAAGTAGACAGTAGTAATAATATGTTCTGTGTTTCTTCTAAGAAACCGCATTTTCCTGTTTTCTGAATGTAATAGAATATAATCAGATGTACAAACCCTATTCTTTTCCTGCTGAAGCTGCCTTCTGTACTCATCCCCCATCATCATCCTGATTTTCCAGTGGCTCTGTATAGACTTTAGAAATAATGACAGAGTGGGGGGTGAAGAGAGGCAGAGGGGTCAGATCCGTACCAGCCCTTGGAATGTAAAGGCTCTCAAAGGCAGTGGCAAAGATCCAGCTGACTGAAGAGAAGCTGAGATTTTTCATTCTTGGTCTACTGCCCCAGATTTTCCCTGGACCTCACTCTCCCAGGGCACTTCTGTCCTTGAGAAGGTCCTATAAATGGTGTATAATTTGCTCTGTGTGTTTTCTCGGCCACCAAGTAACATCAACACAGCATAAACTTACAACTGTACAAAACCAAATCTTTTCTTTTTTTTGGGGGGGGGGGGGGAGGGGGGGGAAGAAAAAGTAATCCAGCATTCCTTTAGGATTCAGTCTGACAACAAATACACTTGCATATAGGATTCCTGAAGTGGGAAAGGATAGGGAATTATTTATTTACTCTGAGGTCTGCACTAACCAACCTGTACTGTCAAGTGAAAATGTGATGATGTAGTTCATAATGTTGTTTTACACAGTTCTTCAAGGGGGAAAAAAAAAAATGAGACAGCCAAACCATGCAGCAAACCATTGTGGGTTTGTCAGGAATAGTGAATGGATCTTGAATTCTTATAGCATCCATGATGCTTTTTGAATTGCGTTTTTTTTTGACTCTGGAAAGCCTGTTAGGAATCTTGAAGGGAGAATCTGGCCCTTTTAATATTCTTGCAGATCTTTGCTGTTCACTTGCTTCTAGTTTTGTGGTTATAGACTTGTGTCAGTAAGATTAATGAGCAATGCAAAGTATGCAAGAAAAAAAAAAAAAAAAGAACAGTTCAGGATCTTCCTTCTGCAAGAGACAAGAAGTAAAAATGTAATACAGTTCTTGTGCTCAGTAATCACAGAAAACAGAACAGTTTTTACTTTCCAGCTGCAGGATCTGATCCCAAGCTGCATTGACTTAGTGCACATGGTGCTTGTGCTGTGTGAATTTGTGAATTTATGCGTTTTATGTTACTAGATTTTCCTATGTCTGGGAATTTTAAAATTTTGCATTAAGTAGCTGAATGTGTATAGCATCAGTGCTGTAATATGTGCACGCATCAGCTCTGTCAACTGGATGAGAAAGTATGCAGAAGTGTTTGAAGACTATTTAAGCACCATTGCTGAGGTTGGATGGCATCCCTGGAGATTTTGTCCATCTCCCTTGCTCCAAGAAGGGTCAGCCAGAGCAGATTGCTCTGTCCAGTCAGGTATCGAATACCTCTAAGGATAAATACTCCAGAACTGGTTGATTATTTTAACTTATCCTTATGTTTGGTTTAGCTGAGTTGATAGGAAACAGGAAAGTACCTTCCTAGCTGAGGAGAAGGAACAGTACCTTCAGGCCCACCATTGTCATACGTACATTTCTGTAAAAGCCATATTGAATCTGTCACGGTATTTCCTTGGTGAAGTCATCCACAAATCCACGAGCGCCTGTGAAGGGACGTACCCTGAGCGGCTGTCTGGTGTTCGTGATGCCAATTGCTCCTGGTGTGTTTTGCCAAGTCAGGTTTGTTGTTCAGGAATGGTTGCATTCGTGCATGATTATGGTAGGTAGCTGAGGCTGTGTAATGTTGTGGCTGAAACAGGACCTGTAGTTTCCTGACCGTAAGATTCAGCAGGGAACCGTTTAGTTTCGTAGCTAAGATGGGAGTGCCTGTTCTGTGAGACAGGACAGAGTTTGGAGGGCCTGACCAGTTAGTTGGGATCAGCCAGAGTGAGAACTTCCACATCTTCCTGTGCTTGAGGGGTGCTGGCTGGTTGCCTATGGATGCGAATAAGAAAATCTTGAGTATTCCTCCAGCTGACAGGGCGAACGGTTAGCGTTTTGTAGATAACCTCTTGCAACAAGACCTGATGTTCTGTGCTGGGAAACTGGCTTTTGCTTCACGGTAAATTGCTGTTTTCAAGGGGTTGTCTCCCAGGAAAAATTACCAGCGGATAAAAGGGGTAGAGAAGAGAGGGTGTCATCATAGGTGAGTAATGCAGGATCAGTTGAATCACTTGATGCAGCACGTTAGGAAAGACTGAGCAATACGCTGGTGTGTGAATGACTTCTGCATCAGTATCAGTGCTTGCCTGTCTTAATTAACGGATTTAAGAACCAGCCATAATCATCACATTTGTAGTCTTTGAGCTACCACAGGCTTCCGAGTATGGAAACGATGGTAGCTGTAGTTGAGAAGGATAGTAAAGCGGAAAGAGCAGGAACACAAAATTTGGCATTTCTGAAGAGTTAATAGTAGCTTTCACTTTCTTATAACCTGTGTAAGATTTTTTGGGGGAACTGATATAATCCTAGATGAGGTTAGCAGAGCAGAAGGACCAGAGCTGTGGCCTTGAGGGTCACTATGCTCTTCCAGTTCTCCATAAACATGAGGAGAAGGGAGACACCAATACGTGAAAGTACCTTACATTTTGCATAGAGAAACACTGCATAGCAGCTGGCAGTATTTATGTTACAAGCTATTCTTATCACATAGATACTCCTAAAAAGAAACTATTGCATTTATATGTGTAGAATATGTATAACTAATATATATAACATGTCTATATAAACATAATTTATATAAAACTAATGTGTGTAGATATTATGTGTGCATATATAGATATATATATATATATAGTATGTGTGTGTATATACTTTATATTCTTCTGATTAATTAGGTAAGTAAAGCTAGAGCTTCTTACAGCCAGTGACTAAATTGATGATGAATGGAGGATGATTTAGTGTAGCTGAACGCTTTCATGTGGCTTTGGTCAAATTACTTAGAGGTGGAAATAATCAGTGGTTGAATTAAGCGAGAGGTCTGATACATACTGGAAAACCTCCATCGTCTGTCAGATGTTTTACAACTGTGATGAATGAGTTTGGATAAATAACATGAACATGTGTTAAACAAGTTCAGACCAAGTGCCGCACAGTACGGTAAACAGAAATTGCACTTGAGGAATGTTTGAAAATATAAATGGATGGTAGGTGGTATGCGGAGAGCACTGTGAGGAAAGCCTTTGGGGAGGGTAAAAGGAGAACTCTCCTTCGGTGCTTCAGAAATAGCTTTTCATTGTTGTTACTGTTTTTAACAAATACAGATGTAGAGGTTTGCTGATACTGAAAAGAATTGTTTGTGGTGTTCAGCTGTTAAGCTGCAAACATGGGATTTCATGCCCATTGCAAACTTCCCTGGAAACTGCCCTGAACCAGCACAGGACTGAGCCATATGGAAAGGAACCCACTAGCTTGAGGGACTTTTCATTTAAATCATTTGTTAGAAAAACTATTGATGTGGAGGTGGTAGGGGGAAAATTCAAGTGGGAACAGAGTCTTAAGTGAGGGTGGGCATGCTCCAGAGTCTGGCTCTCCTCCGTATCCCCAAACAGTGAGTGAGGTGCAGAGCTGATGCCCCCGTGGGCAGCGCACCGTTATTTGGGGAAGCATCAGCAAGCTTTATGTTTCCGAAGGGAAAATCTGTTGCCAGAGCAGTGGGAGGTTTTGTATATAAGCTTCTCTTGTGCTGCTGTGTAGGACCTGTGTGGCTAATGCACTTAAGCAAACTCACTGATTTCCAAATGCAACTGAGAGAAGCGTTTAGCGCAGAGGTTTTCATTTGTTGTATTGTTAATGTGGGTGAAATGGTTGCTCAGATATTTGCTTTGTATTCTCTCTCACTCTTATATCCAACCAGACTGTTGTGGAGCCTACTAGTATCACACATCTTGTTCCTGGAAAATCTGGGATATTTTTCACCTGTGAAATTGGGGGAGAATTTCTAACAGTGAAGTTCCCACTTGATGAGCACAGTCTTTTATCAGTCATTTCCTGATTTTAATAGGTGTGGCTTTGGGCACCTCCCTTCCTCCTAATCATGGTACTTGGAAAGTGGAGCAGTACCCTGCTTTTGCCTCATTTTTATAAGGATGTGAAGTACATAAATACTTCCACTGTTAAATCTTTGCAGTCTGATATTTGGGTCCTTAAGAGAGTATGAAGGTGTGTCCCCACTGCTGGAAAAGCCTTTATGTTTACAACAGTCTGAGTAGTAATAAAAACCAGAAGGACAAATAAATTGCATAGAAGTGAAGGATGAGCAGCTGCAGTGCTCTTCTTGCAGAGCTGTTGGATGCGGTATGTGAAGCTTGAGAGTGGTGGCTCCACGGGGTGTTACCTCCCTTCCTAGGTGTCGTGGTTCAGGCCTGGTCGGCAGCCAACCACAATGCAGCACCTCTCTCTCCCTTCCCCTCCGGCAATGAGAAGGGACAGAGAGCCAGGCTTGGGGTTCAAGATAGGACTGGGATGGGGAAAAATTCCCCTTTATGGTCACGAGCAAAAGGCAGACTCGTTAGGGGAAGAAAAAAAGAACATACATTTATTACAGACACTAACAACACATAACAGAGTAGGAAAGTGAGAAGCATTGCCACATCTTGAGAACACCTTCCCCCCACCCCTCCCTTCTTCCCGGGCTCAGCTCTGCTCCCGATATCTCTACCTCCTCCCCCAGTGGTGCAGGGGCAGGGAATGGGGGGTGCAGTCAGTGCTGCTGCTGCTTCCATCTTTGGTGGGGGGAGCTTCTGGAACTTGTTCCCCCTGCTCCATCGTGGTCCCCCTCTCACAGCAGACAGTCCTCCACAAACTTTCTCCAACATGAGTCCCTCCCATGGGCCGCAGCGTCCCCCACACTGCTCCGTCATGGGTCCCTAACATTCTACGACTGGATTCCCTCCCACGGCTGCAGCCCTTCCCGAGCTGCTCCGGCGTGGGACTCCCCCGCATGCTGCAATCCTCCCAGCACTGAATTACAGCAGCGGGGCTGCCTTTTCCCATGAGACCCCGGCCTTCTTCGGGCACAGAACCTTGATCAGCTGAGCAGGAACGACAGGCCATAAATCAATGTCTGCTCCACCGTAGATCTCCATGGGTGGCGGGGGGGGTCACCCTGCCGTCTCCCCACAGGATACAGGGGGGTCTCTGCTCCGGCACACCTTCCCCCTCCTTTCTTCCTCCGTTCCTCCACTGACCTTGGTGTTCACGCAGCTGCAGCAACTCCTTCTCACCAGTCCCACTGCCCGTCACCACGTCCCTTTTTAAATATGTTATCGCAGAGGCGCAGCTGATGGGCTCAGTTTTGGTGCAGAAGTGGAGCTGACTTGGAGCTTGGGGAGCTTCAAGAAGCTTCTCCCAGGGGGCCGCCCCGATAGCCCCCTCCCCTGCCACCAAAAAACTCCACCACTCACTCAACCCAGGACACTAGGGTGTCATGCTTGCCACAGTGCCTGTGCCGTGTTCTTGGGGTGCCTGCTCATGTCCCTCCTGCTTTAAGGCCCGTCTGGCAGATGCAGCCCTGATGTGCCAGCCACCTGCACCCAACATGTGCCAGCGTGACCCAGGGGATGGCGAGGCACATGGTGCAGCAGCAGTAGAAATGCTGGGATGTGAGTCGTGCAGGGACCTCTCAGCCTCCCCAGGCTGCTGCATGGTGCTTGACCTGGCATCTGCATCAAATGATATCCGTGCATTGGCATGGATTTAGCTTGAGATCTTAGTGGTTCTGTTCCAGTTTATTCCTGGGGTTTTATTTTCCTCTCCGTTGCCAGAATGGTGCATTTTTTTGTGTGTCCCATCAGTTTCAGAATGATGGGAAACTTGCTGACCCTGAATTATTTTGAAATCTGCTACAAGTATTTGTGTTGCATTCTGTCCTTCTGCACGTCTGATATTTTTTCATTCCCTCTCAGTTGCAAATCAGCCTCTGTTAACTTACTTTCTGTTAATTATATCCTCAAGTATTCTAAAGAAGCATCCTTAAAGAACTCTAAAGTGCATCAAGACACATTAAAAAGATCAAGTTATTTGAACAAAGCTGGTTAACTAGCCTAATGTTTTTGATTGACATCATGCCTGCTGGGAGCAATAAGACTACTACTTAAGAGATTGTTCTTTGACGTGTGACTCTGTTATACTAAAGCAAAACCAAGTCTTCATCTGTTGAAATGCTCTTTCTCCTCTACACAAAATCAGTAAAGCCTCAGTTGAATTGCTGTGTCTGGGTTTGGGCATTGAAAGATGTGAAATCATTAGAGCACGTACAGAAGAACAAGAAGGACTATCAGATGTTTAGGAAAGGTGAGCTGTAAGTAGAGTAGCTTAATGTAAGGAAGAGGCTTTTATAGGGAGATGCTAGAAGAGTTTTCAGAGTGGGGAGGTCTGAAAAATTCAATTTAAACTTAAAAAAATATTTTAGAAATCTATATTATTGTCAGTAAATGTGGTGAAATGTTGAAATAAATATCTTTGAGATGCTCTGTCATTTCATTGGAATACTTTGCTTATTCTGTTTTTTAATTAATTTTGAGGGAAAAAAAAACATGTAGATGAAGCTCCAATGGAGTTGGGTGCCCCCTCTAGAAGCTTTCCAGAAGGGATCTTCATGACTCTGTGGCTGATGCTTCTGGGTGATGCTGAAGTACAAATAAATATTAATCCTTAATATATGTTGTGTGTCTCAGTCACAGGTGCGGCTACTGTTTTTTTGTATGTGAGGATTTTGTGGTGGATGCGTGGTCTTGACCACTTTAAAAGATTAAAGAAAAGCCGATGTTGGAACTCGTTGCCCCCAGCAGCATGGCTGTGGAAGTGGAAAGTCTCACACGCAGGTGGACAGTGCAGGCTCAGGTATTTAAAGATGCTCACACCACTGCAGTTGCCAACAGCAGTCTGAGAAGCAGCTTGATCAGGTTTCCACCAACCGCTGCAGCTGGTGCTCTTTTGCCTGTTGCCTTGCTATCGGATGAGTGGTCTAAATTTTCAAATTTAGACACCTGATGGGATTGAACACATGCAGTTAATGAGGAGGCTGCAGCCTCTGAGGTCTGAAGGCTGATTAAATCCTGATGTACCTCCGGAGGATGGACTGGGATCACTGGAACAACCTACTCTTGGAGATAGCCTCTGACATATTTTGACGTGTCTTACGCAACAGTAAAACTTGATCTGAACTTGAAGCTCAGGAACTCGTGCACGTTCTTGGCACAAACCTGTGATGTCTTCGCGCTCAGGTGTTTTGCCTCTTGCCAAGCTGTCAGCACAGATAAGGCATCCATAATTCTAGGGACAGTGGGTGTGTGCCTAAATATTTTGTCTTTTTTTTTTTTTTTTTTTTTTTGTGATAGGTAGCAATAATTTGCTGGTTGCTCTTTGTTTACAAATACTGATTGAGCATGCTGGGCAGCATGTTGGCACTGTGTTTAAAATGGAATAAAACCAGAAAACTGAGATCGTGACTAGCATGTTGTTACTAAGTACTTGTAATCCAAGAGGCACTGATGTGCTTGTTCAGGCACAAGCATTACAGGTCAGCAATTTGGAGATCTACTTGTAAACTGAAACAAATGTTAAAGATTGGCCTCAACATATGGGGTTTTTTATGATTATTTTTTAGCCTCGGATTGGTTACAGTAATCTCTAAAGAAAGCAGTAAATTCTTCTATATTATTTTCTTTTCTAGCAATTTTCCCTGGCCCCATTCTCTTGAATTATGTAACCTATATTTTAGTGTAACAACTACTTTCCTACTGTATTACTCTCTAGGGAACAATTTTGCATTAGTAGAGGGATGAACAAGATGACCTCTTAAGTCTTTTCCATCACCACTTGCTGTAATATGGTGCTGTAATATTTGACCTTCTTACGCAGCCTTTTCCCTTCTGTCACCCTTTGACTTCTACAAAAGAGCAGTCGCAGCATTTTCTGGACGTGCAGAAGCGCCCTCCTTTGAAGTTACCAACCTGAAATGCCGTTTCCTGCACTTTAGAACTAAAGAGCATATTAGTGCCTTTTGTATTCAAGTGGAGAGGACCTGTGTAAATAAATCACTGCAGGGAAGTATGCTGTGGTGCCTGTGCCATGGCTGGAAAGAACAGGCAGAAGAAGCAGAGGACCTTTATTTTGTTAGTATGTTGGCAAGGCTGTAACTTTTGAATGTTACAGAATTCTAGTGGTGCTTTTTAGTTCAAGGGAGGAAGAGAAAGCTGCTTGAGCAATCTGTTCTAGTTCTGTACTGTGTCCGTGGACCTACACAGTGTACTTACTTCAGGGCCATTGTTTCCAGGAGTGGGCTTTCCCTCGTGTGTCCAAAGTTATCAGCAGGCATCAGATTGGATGGGAAATATAACTGTAAAGGAGAATTCTGTATTCTAGCTTGCAAAATCAGAAAGGATACGTGTGAGAGAAGTAACTTGGAAAGAAAAAGCTGCAGCGATATTCAGCTGAGAAGCGGATTCAAAGATGCCTCACTGTTCCACTTTATTCATAGCTTTCAGCTCACAGAGGGCAGCAAATGCTTTTTGTGGCATTGGCCTGGCAATAATTTCTCCAGCTTCAGCCTGACCACAAAAGCCAGTTCTAAAATAGATTATTTTTTTTTTTTTTTTGTGATGAACACCCCCTGCATTTTCTTTATCTCTCCAAAGACAACTGATTTATAAAGCCTGGGCTTTTTAAATCATTGAAATGCTTGAGCCATTCACATGTCTTGGGGTTGTTGCTGCTGCTTTTTGTGCAGTTAACTGATTCCTTGTTGACTCTGGGTTTTAATGTCTCATTCTAATTTTTACTTCATAATTTTAGTAAAACCTGCTGTTGTGCTTTCCTGCTGATGGGCTTTTTTATGGCTTATGCCCTTTTTTCCACAGGAGCAGTAGAAGACAACTGCGATAGGTTTCTACAGTACAGAGTTGGGAAAACAGTAGCGAGCACAGAGGTATAAAACTAGGTGCAAAAGTAGTAGCCTTTTCTGTCAGCCAGCGTCACCCTGCTCCCAGCCCACAGCAGCTTATATGTCCTTCTTTCACTTGCTTATGAGTATGTAGGACCTTAACATGCCAAGTTAGAAATGGAAGTAGCAAAAGGAAGTTTTGACGCCATCTGTTTTTAAGACCTTAGCAGAACACAGTGCAACTTACAGAGAGTGCCAGCTTCCACAGATGTGTAACCCCCAGGATCCACCAGATGAAAACGATGGTTTCCTTTTTGCACTTAACTATATAATCACTAGCTTCAGTTTAGCATCTCCTTTTAGCTTGAATCGTTAGCATTTGTTTGCCATAGTGTGTACAGTTAGTGTGACGCAAGTTCTTCCTACTTCCACGTTGGATGGGTCTACAGGAGCAAAGGGATAGTAATTCAGAGCTTTGCGAAGGGGAAACTCTGTCTGATGGTTTATCTGTGACACATGGTTTGCCTGAAGCCAAGCAGAATAAACAGGAGTTTGGTAGAAATGGTCAGGAGGAGAGATCAGTTTAGACATGTTAGGCTCCCGCAGTGGAGTATGCTGAAGACTGGAAAGTCCCTTCTGTCAGTTATATGTGTAAAAACCTCCTTCTTGTAAATCTCACTGAATTACTTAGATGTTGCTGCAGTTTATCTGTATGTTGGTAATGAATCTCAAGCATTGACTAAAACCTGAAACCAAGGGTGGGGGAGTCTCCAGGATGTTCAGGAATAATGTATTCAGGAAGAAAAGGGCCTACCCTGAAAGAATGATTTCTCTCTCTCTGTTTTACACAAATGATACAGTTTCTCACTTTCCATGTTCCTAATTCTTAAGGAATTAATTCTTAAGGCGATAGCTTAAGCATTACTGCTTTCTTCAAGCATTATTGTTTTCATATTAGTGGCACTTCAGACCTTCACCTCTCCTGTCCTCAGTTCTCCCTCTTCCCAACTTCTCTCTGCTCTTCTGTACTTCTCGTCATATTGTTTCTCTGTTGTTGCATGCCTCTGTTTCCTCATCCTCAGGGTCACTGTTTTTCTCCTCCGTTCTCTGGAGTTTTCTTATTGTTACTGCTTTCCCCACAAATGAGTGAATCTTAATTCATCTCTCTTAGAAATACAGGAACAAGAATCAGGGTCCACTTCATAGGGAGGACACTTGCACCTGGAGGAGTGGGTGTATTTGTCACTGAGTTTAAATGTATAATCATTCTTGTGCTGACAGTTTTACATTAATTCCTTTGTGATTGAAGTCAGGATGTTTGGTGCTTCAGAGAAACGTTCAAAAAAGATGAGCTCCAATCTTTCTTCCCAAAGTGGGGGTTGTGCCCTGTGCGCTCTCCCTGTGGAAATCCAGGGGACTGTTTCTACCAGTTGCTTCTTGCAGCAGCAGGAAAGCAGACTTCTGCCCTTGAAGAGGCAGGAAACTCTTGAAGCGTGAGTGTACAGAATTGCTCTGAAGTGCTGGCTGCATCGGAAATTTTTACGTTCGCCAGTGGAGATCCCACCGTGGAGTTCTCCCTGCCCGCCTGTCCAAACCCACGGGCTTCCTGGGCTTTGCAGGGGGCTCTTTGCACCCTCTGCTTTAAGCCCCTGCCAGCATGGCTTTAGGGTATGGGATAGGAAAGGATGTCCAAGGCGATTTTGTGGCATTCCCTCCTCCCACTCCCCACCTGCGGGTCCTTTACAGAGAAAGGGAATAAGGATGCAGGCTTGAAAGAGGGCTCTTCTCACATGCAGGCGTAATAGGATCCTCTCCCCACAAAGAATCCTTCTCTCCCAGCGGGGGGAAAAGGACCCTGCTCGCTGAGGGGGGACCCACTGTCCCGGATAATTAGCTAAGCAGCTGCTGTGTGTCTGAATGAAAAGGAAGGGAGGGAGGTTTTGCTCTGACGGGGAGCCAGGGCAGCATTCCTTGGAGGCAGCCTGCACATTCCTCCAAAGCGGTCGGTGCTGACAGGGACACGGGCTCAGCGTTGGTACAGCCAGGCTTCCCGAAATCCGTACGCAGCCGCTTTCTTGGCCTCAGGTCCTTTCTTGTGGGAAAACTCCTTCTCCTCGCTAACTGCTAATCGTTTATCCCTGGCTCACCGGGAGAATATAGAGCTCGAGCTCGCATGTGATGCGTTGCGCTAATTAATTCTTAACAAATTATAGAGAGAAAGTAAGATGATATTCAGAGAAAAAACTGGAGATTTGTAATACGCCGAACAAAGTAATCTCAGCAGAAGCAGCAGTTGTGTTGATGCAGTAGCGTTCCTGTGCATGAATCCCTTTTCCGTGTATTTTCTAGGGGCTCCGGGAGGAAAGCGAGAGTGCCTTGTCTGGCCAACACATTTATGACCAGCTTCTGTGGCCAAAAGCAAAACTGAAGAGAGCCTATTCTTGGCACAGGACCAGATGTTTTCTTAGAGGACTGCTTTAATTTGTTTGACACGCAGTGCAAGACTGGCACGCTGCACTAATTACTTTTATATACAGCTGTTTTATAGATGTGCCGCACTGTACGTACCCATGGGCCCACTCGAGTAACCCGGTGAAGCCTGCCGCTTCCTTTTCACAGGGTCGGACCCGTACGCCTGGCTTCTTGCTGGGCTGCTCAGGCTTTCACTCGGTTCTCAAATTGTGTATATTCCTTCAGATAGGATAGCATCCTTTTAAAATTGGAACAGCGTAGTAATAAATTTGGAAGCGTGATACTTGACATTGGCAGAAAGAGCTTTTTTATTGTTATAAACATTTTTCTTTAATTTTTTTATTTTCCCCCCATCAGTGCTGTGGGAAACCTAGGCAGTTCATGTAAATTCTAAAAGACTATTACTGTTATTTATATCATACTTCTTCCTAGTGAGCGCTTAAATTAATGTTTTATTCATTGTTGCAGGAACAAGAGTTAAGTTTTTACTTTCTAAGTACTAGCCAGTTTCCAAGTGGCTAGGGCATGTGGGAGAGCGTTGCTACTTCTGTCCCACGCAAGGACTTCAGAAATGAATGGCAGGAAATGTTTCAAATGTCATTTAATTAGATCTGCACCAGGTACCCTGCTAATGTAATCAAATGTGGAGTTAATCTCCCTTTTATGTTTTGGTAAGGAAAGGAGCTTCATCTTGAAATTATAGTTTAAAGAAAAGAGGCATGGACGGGAGATGTGGAGGTCATTCAGGCAGCAGCAAGTGAAGCAGAGCAACTCCCATTTGTGCTCAGCCAGATGTTCACGAGCCTTTGCCAATAGCTCAAAAGGCTGATGCTACATAAATTACTATATCCCAGGGACTAATTCAATGGGTGTGATGGAAGAGGAAGGGAGGAGGATGGTACTCTGGCAGTCAGAGGTCAGGTGTAACACATGGGACTGAACCAAGTAATATTCAGCCAGTTCTATTTTTTCTTTTATTATTGTGGATTGAATGCGGTCATTTTCCCATAGAAAGCAGAAGAAAAGTCAATACTTCCGTTAAGAATATAAAGACTGATTATTATTTTCTTTGAAAAGTCCCTTTTCTCATGTAGTCAAGAGTTGAATACCCAATGAAATCTGAGCCTCAGATGGTCGTCTTTGAAAATACAAAATCTCCTTTGAAAGCTACCAGTGGTCCGATAAAACAAAGACCTTTAAAGGCTTCTCTTGATTTTTGAAAAGATGCTGATTGCAAAGCAAACTGCCTTGCCTCTACCACCACATTTGTACCAAATTCTCCTAGAGAAATCTCTTTTCACCCAGCGTGAGTTGTTCTCCTTTCCTCTCTAGGAGAGTTCTTTACACAAAAGTAAAAGCAAACAAAACCCCAAAGTAATATATAATGTGTTTCCTTCAGAATGTGAAGCCTTCTCTAGACCAAAGTTCTGCCACTGCAAGAAAACAGCCACTTGTAGGTTGCTACCTCCTCACGCATGTCTGTCTGTATCATAAGCCTGGTTATCTTTTCCGCTCTGTAAAAAGAGGTGGTGAGCTAAGGGGATCTCTATCTTTCAAGAATGGTACACCTACCTGTTACGATATGAAGGATAATTTAACAATATTGCTTGCTACAGAAAAGTAAATAAAACTCTTGCTTGCTACAGAAAGATAAGTAAAACTCAAGCACATACCAGTACCTGCTTTTGTATCAGATAGTTTCACAAGTGTTGACTCAGATTTTGAATGTTTGAGGTTGGCAGTGCTGATGCTTTTTGCTTTCTCAGGATGTCCTCCAGTCTACAGATAAAAAGCAGGATTTCAGGGTTAATGAAGTACCAGCTCAGCATCCCAAACAGTATCACTCAACCGGTGGGAAGCCCATGGAGGGACAGAGTGCCTTTTCTTTCATAAAATAAAGAAATAAGCAGTGCCCTCTAGTGTTAATTAACATCAGAGGGAACCACCAGATTTTTCTAGCATCTAGGTATCTACAGTTAAACCGGTATCACAGCTGCAGGTGCAGCTCTTTATTTCTTGAAGAAAAGTAGTGAAAAAAAACTGCAGTAGCATAGCTTATCAGGACATAACCATCAGAAATGCAGTCATTAATAGGTAAATACAGTCAGATGTCTCAAACTCCCTGACGTGTTTTATCTTCTGTAATCATGAAGTATGTGAGGGTAGTATGCCTCCAACCTGTACTTGACCTGGGGAAGGACGAGAGATGTGTTTTACCAAAGGGCCAGAGACCCCTGAAGTTTCAGGGAGAGGTGTAGCAGTGAATACTCCTGCTTGAAGTTTGGAGGTTCAGTTTCTGGCATAAAGCAGTCCTGGTGTACGTATTCAAGATTATCTACAACATGTTATTACAAGGCAGTGAGCGGGTAGGTCTTTTGGGCTGCCCTTGGAGCACCTCAGAATTTTTTGGTTCTGGTGATAGTAGCAGGTTGGACTCCCGTTCCAAAGCCGTAGGCACTGTTTGTTTCAGGTAGACAGCTCTGCCAGGAATGCACCGTGGCAATTACAGTCACCTCTGTGCTTTAGCATGAGGGTCTATTTCTCTGTTTAAAAGAGATAAATGCTTTAAGTTGCTGATGTGAAAAAGTGAGTGTTAAAAATAATTTACTACTTGGTTTCTGAATCATCTTCAATGTGAAACCATCAAAAGCAAATGTGTCTTTCCCTATCTGTTTCTTTAAAATTTGATTTTCTACCATAAAAAAAAAAAAAAAAAAAAAAAAAGAGCTTACAAATGATTATTGCCTTTCAGTTTCTGCTGATGCATTTTCGTAGCCTTGGTTGCTGTCTGGGGCTTCTGGGAGGCCCCTGCAGTGTTAGTTACTGTTGACAAATGGGAATCCTGTAAGGCCTTGAGAGCATCTTATTGAGTGTCCCGGAGCTGTAATCGGGTGTATGCATTTATCGGTTTTTGAAAAACAGCACACAGAAATACAATAAATGTACAGGTTTTATAAGGTGACCCATGCAGTACCTTGGCTTACACAGGCTTCCCTGCCCTGGGTGAGCTTTGGCCTGGACTGTGGTTTTCTAAACCAAAACATCTTCTGATATAGCATGACTCTGAGGAATGACTGTCTCCCTTTCCTCCTTGGGTTACGCTCCGTGAATGTTTCTGATGGCTCCCAGCAGTATACAAAGTGGGTGCCAAAAATTATGTAGACGGTCAGTATGTTGCCCATGTGTAGAGAAAATTAGATGGAGAGGTTAGGAACCTGTATTTCTGAGCTGATTCAACAATATTAGCTCTATGCGAGGAGGGATCTGCAAATGTAAATTGTTTCTTTGTACATTGCTGCGCCTTGGTAGAGTCAGAAATTCTATGACTTACCTGGACTGTTGCTCCTCCAACGGGATGTCAGACCAGCTCAAGCACTTGCAATACATGCTGCTGTCTTGTTGCCCCTGCTGTTTCCAAACTTAATACTTCCAGTAGTTACTGATTCTTCAGTTCTAATGATAGACCCCTTTTTGAGCTGCAGTTAATAACTTCTGTCCTCATTGCTACACATGAACAGGGAGAGCATTGTTTGTGCTGATTTGCCAAGGATGATGTTATGCTCTCTGAAAAGACCAAGAAGAAAAACTTTCAGTGTTGTTCCTCTGAGCTATACCAAAAATCGACATGCACCAATGAAAGCAACCAGCATTATGATATCATAACAATGGTTCGTTAGGAGTTTACCCCGGGCCGGGCTGATGATTGTTCGTGTTTAAGAGCAAGACCAACAGATGGCATTTGTTAGGATATTGATATTTATGTACAAAGTTGCCAGCACTTTTAAGAAGTGGTGCCTCTCTTAATTAAGATGATAATGTACTGCCTTGTTTGGAGAGATTCTGCTTGTAATGATGCTGGTGAATTATGAATAGAGGGAAACTAGTAATAACAAATGCCAGATGGAGGTATCTTTCAAAGAAGAATATTTTGTGTAATATGGCATGTAAAGTTGACAGGCCGGGTCTTAAAAGACCTTTATTATTCTTTAAGCTTTCCTAACAAAATTACTCTTTATCCTGCCAAGAAATGTAGTTTCACATGCCAGTGCATTTTTAAGCGAGAGTAATTAAAGTATGCCTGTAAGTTTATGGCTTGAAGTGAAATGTGTTCCTCCAGTGTTTTGTCAGGAATCTGTAAACAGTGCAAGGAAGGAGGCAACTTAAAACAACAACAGTTTTGCCAATCCTACACGTTCTGCCTTTGAAATCAGAGGCAATTAGGGATGAACAGCACTATTTTCAAAGTTTACAAAAAAAGTGTAAGTTTTTCTGAAGTTTTACTTCACTTTTTTCCTTTGATTGAGGATGACTGTTGGGAATAAGAAATGTTTTTCTGAAATTAAAACCTGCCTCCTTTGATTGAAGTAAAAAAATGATTGTTTAGTTATAAATACTTTGAATCTTCAAATGTTAGGCCTTTTTTATAACTTCCTGAGAGAGGGAAATAAAATTTAATTTGTGTTTGTAGTGTAGAGTAGTAATTAAAGAGAAATAGACAAGGGACAGTAAGCAGTAAAAACATTGGGGTTTGATATTTCATTTTCCACGGGCATTCCAGCTTTGATCTCATGACCTGTTGGCCACTGTCCATTGCAGAGAAGGTGCTTCCATGATAATGTGTCGGTCATGGGAGGTGACCGTGAAGATTTTTTTTTCCTTTCTAATTGTCATCATATTGCATTAGTGTAATAAAATTCAATTTAGGACTGTAGAAGTGTTGCATGTAGTGTGTCTCTATCGGATATGTCAAACATAGTAGACCAGGAAGACTTAAAGAGCATACTTTCTGCTCTGTCTGTGTGTTGTCCCAAATAACTTCCAATACACGATAATAAACTTGAGATGTACAATCCAAGACTTCTTCCAAAGGCACAAACATTGTGGCAGGGTTCAGAAAGATAGTAGAGGAATTGCTTTTGTCGTCTTTAAATTATTACTGTGAGTATGCATTAGTAGGGGAATAAATTAAGTAATATATTTTAGTATTGGATGATGAAAAGAAGGCTACTGCTTCATTTTGGGAAAGATCAAGATCAGTTTTCATGAGAGTAAAACACTGTTTTGAATTATGCTTAGAACAGACTGTCCAACTGTTTCTGGTATTAACGTTCATCGCCACTGCAGAAAGGATTTAACAATAGAAAGATGAGAACATGAGAAAAGAATGTCTGGAGGGAAGGCAGTCAAGGATAGTATTCAGTGTCTCCAGCTTTGATAACAAAAGCAAAGAGTGTTCTCAGTTGAGTCTTTTGAGACTGATCTGGTACTTTCAATAAACCCTAAATTTGCCTTAATGTAAAAATAGCAGTATTTCTAGGCATTTTAAAAAAATCCTTAAAGCGTTGTTTCTCACTGATCGTGTTGAAGCTATTGTGAAGATACCTGGGAGATGCCATCTGAACTTATGGACAGCTAAACCCTGGTTTTATTTGCACTTTCTTAATGAACAAGTCCTGTATAGATAAAACACAAAGCTGCTTTCTTTAACAGCAGTCTACCTAACGGGAAGTGGGTGCTATGACTCTTCCACTCCAAGTCTTGAAATCTGTACTACTTTTTTGCCATGTTGCCAGTTTTGTTTATGTTGAACTTGTTTCTTTTTTTTTTTTTTTTTTTTTCCCAGAAAAACTTTACAACTCCAATGGACGGGAGCTGAGACGGGCACTTTTCTCCTTGAAACAAATATTTCAGGTGAGCAAATAATGGCTTTTCCATTCTGCGATCTGAATATTTTTTTTTTTTTTTTTTTTTTTTAATGTAGGGAATAACTTACAGTTTCTGGCAAAAGAAAATTTTAATACTTCATTTGTAATGTGCCATTAGCCAGTCACTTCTTAGGGTCTTTTCTCTTTGCAGTCTGCAAGCCTTCCCCTGTTCTTTCAGTCTGTCAGGTGGCAGGACCAGATATAGAGTAATGGCTATTAGTGGTTGGAAGCTGCCAGGAAAGGAGAGAAGAAAATTGGGACTCTTAGATGGAAACTTAGGCTGCTCGTGGCATAGTTCTGTATTGGGAAGACTGTGAAGGGGATGTGAAAAGAGGACACCGTGGGATGGGTTGGTGGCCCAACACTGATGTAATAATTGACAAATAGATTAGGTTTAAGCCACATCAAAAACTGAAAAAGGATGTGAGAGATGTGGGATGGATCTGGTGAGGTACCAAGGTGCAGTGGGAGAGCTCTGAAGGTTTAGAATTTAGGTTGAGATTAGAGGAAATGATTTATTGATTAGCCGAAAAGATACTTCATACAGCTGAGGGAGGCTGTGATAGTGACTGATTAGTTTAAGTGTGAGGAAGGGCATGGATTTGAATGTGAGCGTTCATTATGGAGGAGACCTGAAATAATCAGGATTTTGGGTGCTGTGGGGAAATAACCAATGTGATAGACAGGTGGTGGGGGGTGATAACAAAACAAATTGAACGAAAAGCTTGGATTTCACATTGGTTTTACTGGATAAGAAGGACTTGGAAAACTTGCAGGACTGGAAGAAAACTTGTCGGAGAGAACAAGTCACAAAAAGCGAAAAGAAAATGTTGGTGAGAGCTAGACCATGCTGCCAATGTCATCCTAAAATGGAATTCAGGATGACAGATTCTATTTCTATCACTGAATATAAGTGAAATCAATAAGAAAAAACATCTCCTGCTTTACTAATGTATCCAAATGAAGGATGACAACCTATATTGTTTTTCAGCTGTAGTAGGTAGGTACAAGGGTTTCAAGCTGTTTGTTTAGCTCTTTTTTTTACTTTGTTTTAAATAGACATTTATTCTGAGAAGAATAACAAATTTTAAAAATTTTGCAAGACTGCAGAATTGCAGATTTCTGAAACATGCAGTGCTCTTTGCATGTTTCAAAGTTAAGCATTCAGAATTTAGAAAATGCCAGAATGATGATTTTCTGAACAACAGGAGTAGTGGTGAACGGTGAAACATTTAATGGAAAATTTTGCTAGTTGGCGATGTCTTCTGGGTCAGAAAAAGAAAGTCCTTGAATTTTGAAATTTTTGGACAAAGAAGGAATTCCAGCTCCAAAACAGTCTGGTCATCTCATGGCCACAGATTGGAAAAAGCATTGTCTCTTCAAGGCATTCCCAGGGAAGGACTGCTTGAGAGTTGCCGTGATGCAAGTTGGGTTTCCCTGTGAGCTTGCTGAGTGGGTGGACTGTGTGCTCAGAGGAAATTAGGCAGGTTTCCAAGAGCCTTCTCTGGTTTGTTCTCTTTTTGTCAGCCTCAACTGTTTCTGGGAAGTATTTGTATTTCTTTGAGTTTATCTATTCCACAGGTTAATCTGGGTACTCGCACATATTTAGAAGTGAGTGCTAAGCCTCTCTTCCCACCCATCCCGCACCTCCCATACCTCCCGTCATGACTTCCCAGTTTGGATATTCGCTAATATTCATTTCCATGCAGGTTATTTGAAGTCTGGTAGGTATTTCTAAGGACATACAGCTCAGTGCTTTCAGTGAACACACCAGTAAGATCTCTGCCTTCCAGATGATCATATGTTTTCATGGAAATGTTGTTTAAATTTTTATCCGAATAAATTTAATTGGAGTTGACTGGGTTGAAGAGTAATTAGAGATAGGGGAAAAGCAAAGCACACAAAGTCATATCTGTATATGAATTTAGTTTTTAAGTGAAGGCGGTCTGACAGATTCAGAACATAATTTTCCTTGAAGAATTCAACATCCCTGCGTCTAAATATATGTGATATGGAAAGGAATTTGGGAATTATCTGTCCCCACTTTAAGTAGCTACTTCTGGTAGAACTGTGGCTGTTTGTTGAACATACCCTTCAAAAAATCTTCATATATTCTCAAAATACAGGCTGTCATTAGCAGATAATTGAGGAGAAGTCTTCCTCAAGCTAGAGAGGATTCATATCATATGATCAAATATTTGAGGTAGTACACTTCAAACTGGAAAATTGAGACCTTGTGTGTGATGTAAACTCCTGTTGACCTATCAACTTTTCTGTCCTTGACAACAGTTACTGGCATTGCTAAGGGCATCTTTTGATGATTTTTATATCTGTTCTAGAAAGAAAAGCTATTTCAATTCTTTAGTGAAGAAAAATACAAGTTAGTATTATAAGATTATATTCTAGACCAAACACTATTGTCTAAAAGGTCATACCTAATTTATTTTTTAGTCTATGACATTAAAATATATCAGCATTAGAAATCTATCATATTAATTTCTTTTTTAAAGTGTATTTTTTCAACACAAATATCTGTTTGATTTTGTATCTCATTATCTTTAGTATTTTAAATTCCTTAAGAGTATAATACTTTGGAAACAAAATGTTGACTTCAAAACCAGTCTTTATTTTCATTTTAACAATTTTTCAGAGTGTCGTGGAGACTTCATCATGTCTTTAAGTGCCAAGACAGTTTGTCACACTATGTTTTTATAATCATTTCATCATAGCTGACTTAATTTGGCACAGATCTGTGTCAGTATAATTTTTAATTTAAAGAGCTTCAAGGTAACATGCAGTCTCTTATTTGCGTTAAGTGGGAACAAGGCCAAGTTTTACATCAAGTATGAATTCCAAATAGTTGGAGCTCTTAGTTTTCACGCAAGGCCTCAGCAAAGCTTAGCAGTGTTTGGCAAAAGCAATGCCTTTGTTTAAAATTTTAAATGAAAGATTCATTTGACAAGTCCAAACTTGGAATTTCTCTTTGGTTTCTTCTGGTGGGCTGGTTTTGGCAAAATGATAAAGGTTGTGTGGGGTGTTTTTGTTTGACAGGAGTACCATCCTGTTCATGTCATTCATTCTGAAGGGCTAAAATTGTCACACTCATCATCTTCTGCTGGACTGTAATTCTGATTTACCAGTAAGCTTTCTGACAAACAAACTTAACGGAGTAAGGAAGGCCATGTTCAGACTAGAAGTATAGGAAGCATTTGACCTTAAAAGAACTGTAAAAGATAAACAGATATATTTGAAAGCCTGTTGGTGTACAGTTTAGCTCGCTTTGAGTGTATTTTCTGACAGATTTCCAAGTTGCCTGGTTCTAGCATTTACTAGAGATTTGTGAATTTTGTGCGAAGTGATAAAAGTCCCGAAGGCATCTGGGGCAGAATCCAGCTGAATATGGCTCTTACAAAATGAGGGTTGAAAAACATTCTTGCATTTCCTGGTTGTGAAAGTGTAAGAGAGATAAAAATAGAGCTGCTTGAAACATTTAATTCAATATCAATCTTAAAAGCAGAAAAATTGAGAATGAGACCTATAATATAGGTAAATAGTGCTGTGCGATTTATGTGATATTGAAAAGTTTATTTAACAAGACCTCTGATACGACTAGATGTAATATAAAGCAGGCATGTTTTAGAACCTACAAACAAAAGTGTGCCTTGTAGTTACAAAGCATTGCAAAGCATAGTTTCAAATCATGCTGATTGCATAATTTCAAAATAGGAAATAACTGGATAAGGCTATGGCATTGTAAGAAAAAGAGGAAAGCTATAAAGCATGTTTCAAGTCTGTTGAAATCTATAATCATGTGTAAATCTGGTTCTTAAAATTTTGGAAAATATTTTTATTCAATCAATGCATTAGGTTTTCTGGAAAGCAGACCTAAAGGATATATTGTAAAGTGTTAAGGAAAAAAGCCAGTTTTCTTTTAGGACTGTTTTCCCCAGGAAGTGCGATTTGACAAAGTCAGGAGAATCCCCCACTGTTTTTCTTGAGAAGCCTAGATTCCCATTTTGTGTTGTGACCAGAATAGCAAGCAACAGTCACAAAATTCTCTTACAGAATTTTCTTCTATTGTTGAGAAATTCATTAATCATTGAACAATTGAGCTTTGTGTAAAACGTCACAAAGAACAGCTATGTAGGGGCCTTGGAAACATTAACTAGAAGGTGTTTGGATAGACACAATCTTATCAGTGAGTGAAATCAAATGTCACACACTTCAGCTGCTCAGGAGTCATCAATCATCCTTAGAAGAGCAGAAGGAGTATTCTGTGTTTGCCCCATTGATCTCAAGGAAGGATGCTGCTCCTTCCTCTCTTGCAAGCATGACTGATCACTCCTTGGGGTTTGAAGCTGTGAGGCACTTGATTTAGGGGCTGCTGTCACCACTCGTGAGGCAGGCTGCCACCTCTCCCTTTTAAGAGCCCTCTTGGAAGGGTTCTTGATTAAGTCATGAGGAAGAGAGAAACCTTCGTTTCCTTCCCAGTTTGAATTCGCCATAGTTCCATATAGCAGTTTAAGTATCTGTTTAATCCTGTTTTACAAAGGATGTGTCTCATCGCTGTTTAGAGATTATAAATAAAGTAGGTAAGACACATTAAGTGTTAAAATCAGTTTCTCAATTTAATTGGCAAATAGAGTGTTGTCTTTATGCCTAGACAATGTTATGGGCTGAGATCTAAACAGTTCTTAATGAAATTATAAAATGAGAACTACTTTCACCAGAAGGATAGCCTAAAAACCTGGGAAGCCACCATTATTCACTCTCTAATTTGTACAAATCTTTAAATTGAAACAGTAAACCTTGTTTTCTATGGAGCCTATCTCCTTTAGCTTCCTCAGGTATGTAATACAATGAATGAATTGGGTTTTTGATCTGTCGCTTAGCTGCCATGAAGAATATCCTTGGTAGAGTCTGGCCTAGGTGACTTTTCTAGTAATTTTTAATTGAGTTATTAGTTGGGAGGGAAAAAACATAGTGCACTGATATATCTGCTTTCTACCCAAGGTGCAAAGAATGAAATTCTCTTCCTATCTAGTCAATGGCATAAAATGTCTTTTGTTTCAGTGTTAGTTTTACCTGGTGGTTGAGTCTATACAGGTGGATGGACTGTGGTAAAGTGAGACAGCGAGAGCAGGACTTCTTTTGTTCATTTCCCACTAAATGCTTTGTCTTTATAGGGAGAGGCAAGCAAAGCTTTTCTGGCTAATAATTGTGTAGACTAATCTGATACTGAGGTGTGCTTTATTTTTGCTTCCTTTCTTCTTACACTCACAGGGAAAAAAGTTACCTGGGGGAAAAGATCTATAATTATCTGCACCTCCATTAACTGAAATACTAAAATATTGAAAGCAGAAAGTTACTTCCAAATGGTTCAACTTGCTGAAATGTTAGTAGAGTTTCTTTTTCCACGGTCCTTCTTTGAATCTGTTTTAAGAATTGTAGTACAGCTCATTCAGTTCCTTCTCCTGAAAGCTGGAATGCATCAGTTTATTGCTCTGTACAACCCAACCAGGCAGCCCACCATCTTCAGCGGCAACCGATGGTACCTGGTGCTTGATGGTAACTGGGATCTTTCTCGGGTGAATGCGGCATCGTGACCTGCAAGGTTAAGTGCAGTGAGAACACTAGAAGCAAGCACTATAGTGTCACAGCGAGATGGCTTTCTACCTGCAGCTCCCTTATCTGATACAGGGGTCAGGCAGGTTAAAGTAGTGAAGTGGATGACCTAAAGTCACAGAAGCAGCAAAACACCATGTTCAGAATAAAGGGGAAACATAACTTTCTTGAAGATGCTGGTGAAGATCACGCAGGATCACAGTAATTTGATCTTGGTAACTGAAGAAAGAAAATCTAAAGTGGGTACATAAGTGTGACACGGGGGGAACTTTGCTGTGCAGGCTAAGCACCCTTCCCTCTCTAAATTTGTCTTTAATCAGCTTGGCGTGAGTGATTCTTTGGGGATCTCAGTTACATCCACTGAAGATATCTTTGTTTTCATCTTAGTAGTGCAAACTTCTGTTTCCTTCCCTATGTATAAGTGCCCATATGTGTCTTTTACAGACTGATTATCTATCCAAAAAGTTTAAACATGAAAGTCCGTAGGCTGATTTTTCTCCTTGGTCTTCTAAGAATTTGTTGTACGTATCCATGAGGAAGAAAACTCATTAGGATGGGAAACATAAAATCTTAGAGGACCAATTCTTCATTCATATACAAATGAGACACATCTCACTAAGGAAGAAAAAGGTAATAAATGAATGGGAAATGAGTGGTAATAAATTATATATTGGACTTTGATAAAATAATACAAATACGAGCTGAAAGTTTTCAGGTTTTAAATTGATCCTTTTTTCATGGATGCCCAATAGGAAAGAGCTGTTACTCTAAGAAGTTACTTTAATTTCACTGGACAAGATTACTTTTTTAAAAAGGGAAAAACTTAAAAGATCACTAAGAAAGTTTTAAACTTTAAAATCTTTTCATAAGTGTATTCAGTATTTGCTGTCTACCTGCTACCATATTTTTTCTGCTGTTTTTGTTGGTTGAAACTTGATGCTCTAAGCATACCTTAACTGTGTCTAATAAACACTGATTTGACTCTGAGGAATCTCAGCAAATCTAATAAGGCGGGATTTGATTCTTACCTATTACTTCCTCAATTTTTTTTTTTTGTGTACTGCAGGACAGGTACTGGGATAGCTACATGGCTAATGCTGGATATCTCATGTATCTGCATACCTGTCTTTGAGAAGTCTTTGCATTACTGAAAAGTTGTTCATAGAAATGTTTTGTTTCAAGTCTTATATATTTTTAAAAATTCATAGAGATTAAAAAAATCCGAAGATGTCTGAACGTCTTTCAGATTAGAATGCTTCCCAGTGTCCTCAAGCTTGAAGAAATTCTGTCTGTAAGGGAGTTGCGTATTTGTTTCAAGGTATGAAATACTGGATATGCTTTCACACATTTTAATTTGTAAAGTAACATTAATATTAGAAGACTTATTTTTCCTCACGTATTCTTTCAGCTATCAAAAAGAAACTTCAGAAAGACATAACATTTAAAATGTGTTCCTGTGTAAAGGAGGGATGAAAAAGTAAGTGTTGCAGCTTTGCTGCTTTGCTAATGGGAAACACCGGCAAATACTGTATTTCTTTTGCTGGTATTTTTAGCACAGTACAAAATGTGTTCTTAAAAGCAATGGAATATTTATTTTCTGGACAAAGGGTTTTTCAGAACGGAGACTACAGGGGATTAATGACTATAAATCAAATACTGTTAGGTGACTTTCTGTATCTCTTTATTGGTGCTAAGGTGGAAATCCATAATAAGCAATGGCGTGGTCTGTGTCTGAAATGTTTCCATCCTGGAAAGAAAGAAAATTTATTTTTTAATACTTCAATGATATAGTGTTATCACTAGCTGGCACAGACATGCTCAAAAGGCTGGCAGAAGAATTGTTGGCATTTAGTGATTCCTACTTAGACAACTGACTGATGGCAAGGATATGCAACAGAATTGATACTTGAGGGTGAATTGTCATTGTAATGATCACTAGAAGCCAAACTTTGCATTGCAGGTTGCTTAAATATATTACCTCATTGAGAGTAAAGGGGGGATGGTAATTTCCATGCATGCTATTATAAATTATCGCTCCATGTAAATAGATGTGAGAATAGCAAAAAAAGGGAACAGTCGAAAACCACTGACGTCTTTGTATCACATTATGGTCATGCTTCTACACAGGCGTGCATGTAACGAGTTGAGAAGGTGTAAAGGCTGGGGGAGAGAAGCCAGTAAGGAGCGAGGAGTCAGCACGGAGGAGCGGAGGGAAAATCTTGCAGTGCAGAGGAGTGGAAGCTGTGGCACAACCAGTGAGGGCAGTGAGGCAGCTGAAGTTCATTTGCAGTTAGCAGAGATACCAAGGGGAAGGAGCTGAGCTGCCACTGAGGGACAAACTGACTGCTTGGTCCCGGCAGATCTTTGACCACTGAAATAATTCTGGCACTGCCTGTTACCTCCAGCAGCTGCCGTGGGCAGGGACAACTTCCATTAGACCAGGTTGCTCAAAATCCCAACCAACCTGGCCTTGAACCCTCCCAGGGAGGGGGCAGCCACAGCTTCTCTGGGCACCCTGGGCCAGTGTCTCACCACCCTCACTGTGAAGAATTTCTTCCTTACATCTAATCAAAATCTACCCTCTTTAAGTTTAAAACCGCTACCCCCTGTCCTATCCCTACACTCTCTGATAAAGCGTCCCTCCCCACCTTTCCTGTAGCCCCCTTCAAGTACTGGCAGGCTGCTAGAAGGTCTCCCTGGAGCCTTCTCTTCTCCAGGCTGAACAACCCCAACTCTCTCACTCTCTCATCCCGTCCTCATAAGGGAGGTGCTCCAGGCCCCCGATCATCTTTGTGGCCTCTTCTGGACCTGTGTGAGTAGGTCCATGCTGTTCTTCTGTTGGGGGCCCCAGAGCTGGACACAGGACTCCAGGTGAGATGTCATGAGAGCAGAGCAGAGGGGGAGAATCCCCTCCTTTGACCTGCTGGCCACACTTCTCTGGATGCAGCCCAGGATACCGTTGGCTTTCTGGGCTGTGAGCACACATTGCTGGCTCATAGTCAATTTTTCATCCACCAACACCCCCAAGTCCTCTGCAGGGCTGCACTCAATCCACTTATTGCCCAGCCTGTATTTGTGTATGGGACTGTCCTGACCCATGTGCAGGACCTTGCACTTGGCCTTGTTGAACTTCATGAGGTTTGCCCATGCCCATCTCTCAAGCCTGTCCAGGTCCCTCTGGATGGCAACTCTTTCCTCCACTGTGTTGACCACACCACACAGCTTGATATTGTGAGCAAACTTGCTGCAGGTGCGCTTGACCCCGCTGTCCATGTCGCCAACAAAGATGTTAAACAAGGCCGTTCTCAATACCGACCCCAGAGCAATGGCACTTGTCACTCCTCTCCACTTGGTCATGGAGCTGTTGACCACAACTCTTTGAGTGCAACCATCCAGCCAATTCCTTATCCACTGAGTGGTCCATCCATCAAATCTGTGTGTCTCCAATTTAGAGACAAGGGTGTTGTGTGGGACAGTGTCAAGGAGTTCTTCTAGGTGTGCTGGTGGGAGCGTGGGGGAAGACAGCAACTGAACTTACCTAGCATCCTTAACTTGGGATAGTTTCTGAGTTACCAAGTATCAGGGAGTGAAAATACTTGGCTTAGAGAGATGGAGTCTACGACAGCAGAAGACTCTCTTCCTACTACCTCTAAGAGCTGTGTTTGGCTCATCTTCTAGAAGTAGTGTCCTGACTCAAAGTAGGGGAGTAGAGGTTTCATGGTTTAATACAAGATTTGCCTGCTTAACCACTGTCTCATCGGGTCCATACATAGAATTGTTTTGTAGCTGGTTAAATAATTTAGGCTGAAATGGCAATACAGTCTCTGAGAGACTCCTAGGACTTAAGTTTATGTAGATATGTGTATATATGGTGTGTGTATGTTTTTGGAATGATTTCTTTCCAGATTTGTTTTCAATAGATGACTTGGATTTTTAAATGGTCTGAAATAAACAGTGACAATTGAATTAGATAGTATCAGGCACTTCTGGATTGGCAATCTAGTATTGTAATTTTGTCAATAATTTTGGAGTCCAAAGAACAGAACCATAGTTTACAAGTGTGGGAAAGTAACTATAAATTATATCTTGGCGGTCCATGCTCCTTCAATCACTTCCTGACCATGTTTACTCAGTTTTCAAGCCAAAATGAGCTTTTCTAACTGCAAACATTGCAAGCCAATCTTGATCTATAAAATGCAACCTGTTGCTTAGCCAGTAAAAAAGCTGGACTCCAGAAGTGGTCTGGGATTTCTGTTTCTAATAGAGCACGGCATAACTCTTTTATTACTACATCACTGTAGTCTTGTCAATGGGAGTAATTATTTTGCTGGTAACTTTAGCAGATGTGACGCATACTGAAGGCAACAGCAATAGTTAAAAATACTCTTGAGGAGACCTTACTGTGGTATATTTCTAATGTAGATTCTGGGGTTGCAGAGCTAGGCAGCTGAAAGGAGGGCTGAGAGGAACTGGCTGTTAATTTTCCATTGATTCTGGGGCAGAACATCATGTAAGTGTTTGAAATGATACGGGGAACTTATGGACATGAAGACTCTCCAGTAATGGAAGTGCAATTCTGGTCAAAACCCAGAGCTGCCACATTGCTACTGATGTAGGTTAGGAGCAAGCTGTGGGGCTGTTTTGGGAGTGCTTTGTATACATGAGGGCTTGCCAGAGTCAGAGGAATGCTTAGGAAAGACCAGTAGATTTCTATTTTATTTTCACTATTGGGAGTAGAAAGTGTGGAATAAGGACCTATGCACCATTGATGCTATTGCTAACAGAAACGTGGATTTTATCATACTGCCTTTATTTGCTTAGTAACAGAGGAGGCTTTTCAAGTAGGCTGAGCAGTAGTCCTGCATTTTACTTTCTTGTGCTGGAGCGCCAGATGTATTGTCACTTCAGATTTATGCCAGCGAAAGCCTGCAGTCGCGCACGGTTTGCTCTTTGACCTGCCTCCTCCTTCCTCCCTTTCCTCACCAGTCAGCTGCTGTCCCTCTGCTGCTAATTTACATCCCCAAATGAATGAAGCTTAATCCCTAAACCTTAATCCTCCTAAAACCAGCTGAACTTTGTGATCCTATCTTGACTTTGCAGGAGATTTTTTTTTAAAAAAAAAAAAAGGTGAAAAAATGTCTTTTCACTTCTAAAGAAGGTGGCCATCATTTATACTTTTGGGGGACTTTCAGTGAGTGCAAGTATTTTTCCTTGTTATTTTATTTTTTTCACATCAAGCATAATCAGTTCTGCCTCCTTCCCATGCAACGTGTTCTCCTGGCAGGGGAATCCGAGGAAGAGGGGTTTCCAAGGAGACCTTCCTCTGATGTGTTAATGTGGAGTGGGGACAGTGCACTTCCCCAGCATACTATTTCATAGGTGAACATAGCAATGAGTGAAAATTTCCCTAGCTACCTGTCTTAAAAACTAGTGATTTTTACTTCAGGAGCCAGGCAGCATCTGAATGAGCTGTGTCCTTTCTGCCCATAGGATTCTATATTGGTATGCTGCCAGCATCTTGTCCCATGAGATTTCAGGCAGCAGAGGAGGATGCTGCTCCTCTTTGAATCTGGTAGGGTTCACGTTTCTCCTCTTACGCCACATTGCACAGTGAGCTGGCAATCTTCATTTTGTTTTTTGCTTAGGTGAATTATCACAACATTAAAATACCAATGCAGCATATCTTTGTGACGTTACCTTTTTTGGTATGTAGACAAAATCAGACTTGGCCCGAGATTCGGAGTTTAAATCTCTCTTAGTAGGGATGTTGTAGAGTGACAGAGCAAAGGAGGAAGCTCTTCCTCAGACAGAGGGTGAAGTGTGTGAGCTGCTGGAGCTCGGTGTGAGTGCAGTCCCCTCCTGTGAAGCCGTAGGCAAAGGTCAGCAAGAAGATTCTCATGGCTGTGACTGGTACCCCAGCTGCCTGTGCTGCCCTCAGTTCTAGTCTGGATTATCGCAATTTTTGCGTTCTGGAAAGTTTGGTTGGTACAGAATGTGATGGCTGGCTCCTTCGGTATCGTGTCATGTGGAGAGCACAGGCTGGGCAACCCCATGGTTCCATATTTAAAGTAATGACCATTATAAAATGTGCAATGTTTAACTTTTCAGGAGAGAATTTTACAACATAGGATTAAATATGGAAATGCTCAAGCAACCAGAAACAATGGGGTAGCTTACTGAAAGGAAAGGAAAACCCATAAAAATTAGGTTCTCCTTGGTGGAAATCTCATAGGCAAGCATCTTGTTATGATTCCTTGGAAAGATAGTACTCTGCACAGCTGTTAGCCACGTAAGAGAGAAATTTGTATGTGCATATCCAAATGTGAATATTCAGTTACTAATCCAGTTTCCCCAAATACTTGGAATGGAGCTTTCAGCATTACTTGCTAACTTTAAAAAAAAAAAAAAAAAAAAAAAAAAAAAAAAAAAAACCAAAAAAAAAAAAAACTCCCCTTGAGAAACTGTGTTCCAAGACCTTGATTCTTATTAGGAAGTAAAGCAACTTTCTTGTGGCATAAAAATAATCATACTTTTGGTAAAAGTTTTCAAACATACGGCCCACAGAAATAGCAGGTTTCAGAAAGATTTATCTTTAACAGTATGTAAACAATTTATCTTTGCATGTGGAAGCTGCACATCACGTAAGATGTATTCTTGCAAAGTGCCATTATTTGAAAAAAAAAAATCTTCAGTCTCCACCTTCAGATAAGACCCCACAAAACTGCATATATCAAATGGTACGTAGACAGGAGAATGAGTAGAAAAGAAGGGAATCCCACCTACACTTCTTATTCTGCTAATGGCACATGAGCATAGTATATAGGCTGCTTGGTCACAGGGTTTGTGGGGTGTTTTTAATAGCTAGGCTGAGTTATGGAGGTGAAAGCATGATTCATGTATTTTGTCAGCCATATAAGCAAGCTTTAAACTCACCTGTTTGAATATACCTAATGTCTTTCTCATTATACTTTGGACAAAAATAAAGCTCCATTACAAAATGACACAGATTATCTTGTTTTTTCTTCCTCTGAGATGCCTACAGAAAGGAATAGATGTGATCTAGTCCAAGTCTGTGAATGAATGTGTAAAACATAGTTATCTGAGAAGGCCAATGGTATCTTTACATAAAGACTTTAAGTAGCCAGCTTTTGTGTCACTGCACAATCTTTATGGTTGCAGGAGCTTAGCAGGAAGATTAGAGAGCTTTGCCTGTGTTTTGCTGCTTTTCTCATCAGTGCCTTGATGCCTGCTGATTAAGGGGTCATAAATCTTTGTGATATTAGTAGAGGAGCCCATTTCCTTAGCAAATGACAACCTTTCCCTGCCTCCTTTTAACTGTTATCGCACACATGTAGCAGCTACTTGTACATATCATTGTCACACACACACATCCCATATATTCCATACAATGAATGCTCTTTTCCTGGAAACATGAACCTCTTACCACTGCTAGAGAGTAGCCTTTTCTCTGGAGGTCACCTAACTTGGCAAGTCAGTGAGTTAATGGGTCTGAAAAGATTATCCTAGACCAAAATTGATGTAAACATTCTCCTTTCAATGTAGAACGTATGGGCTTGGATGTCTTTCATCTTTCTCTGCACATTCCAGATGTTTGCTTCTTTCCTCTCTTCGTATATACATGATGGGATAGATAACGTACTGAGTTCAGATTTATGTCGAGAGCATGATGTGTTTGTACTCTGCTTCATTACACCTTCTTTTTCCCTTTTATTTGGGAAAGGAGAGGTACCTTAAAAGCCTTTTTTAAATTCAGGTTTGATTTGTTTATTCAATGCTTTCCAAAAGCAGTCTGGTTAGAGTCCCTCACCCCTTTCATTTCCTCTGCTCTTCCCCTGCAATATATCTCCTTTCAGTCAAGGATGACTTTATCCTGTAGTGGCTTACTCCTTTGTCTGCTTTGAAAAAGTTCCACAAGGCAGATCTCACAAGTTGCTTTGGGAAGGTCCTTGTTTAAAAAAAAAAAAAAAAAAAAAAAAAAAACACAAAAACAAACAAACAAAAAAGTCACCAATGTAGAACAGATCTTTAGCATGAGGTATTTTGAGATTTAAATGCTAATTTTTACTCAGGTGATACTTCAGTATGCATTCACTATATAAGTTTATAGGGAACATCTTAAAGTCATAATGGGTGTTTCAGATTTTATCTTTCACTGAATGTCAACAGACTTTAATGGCTATGTGATGTTAAAAAAAATATTCTCTTTTTGGGCTTGACTTGAAGTCTCTGAAGCTGAACTACTGCTAACTTGTCTAGCATAGAGCCTTTTTTTATTTTGTATCATCCTAATGTCTTTTATTTTTCCTAAACAGGCACATTAGGTCTATTAACAAATATCAGAATCCACAGACCAGTTATTTCTCCTTTTTTCTGTTTTTTTCAGTCTTGCTTATTCAACTGTGAGTCAATCCAGAATAGATTTAGATTTTTTTTTTTTTTCCCCTTGGGGATGATGCAAACATACTTGATGCAAAATCAAAATGTCTGCAAAAGGTATTTGGAGAACAAGGAAGTGTGCTCTGAACTAGGACACCATTACCACCTGAAAAAATAATTGTGATGATTTCACTCAATAGGTTGTATTGCTACATATCTTGTTTCTCTTAAATTACACAACAGTGTTGTCCAATAAAAGATGAATCTATTTGTTATCAGACTTGTAGAAAAACTATTTTGGAGGATGTTTTCCCTGCAGCTTACTTGATTCTGCACTATGCTACCACTTTCTGTTAATTTTTCTAAATTCTGCATACTCTTCTCCTTTCTGTCCCTTGCCCTTGTTCCCACCACTGTCCACTCTGGGCTTAGGAAATTTGGCACCCTCTGTCTTTAGTAGCAGGTAATTTTTAGCTCACTGACCTTGGCATACAGAGTAACTTTCTAGGCACGTGAAATCTTTGTGAATTACCATGGCATGTATCATTATTTTACCTGACCCCTGAATATACTTTACTTTAAGCTTAGCTTACAAATTCCAGGGATATGTTCCATCTCTGTTGAGTTTTAGGAGGAACAAGATTGAAAATTCTTGAAAAACAAGAGGTTATTCAAATTTCTTTGAATTAAAAACACCATATACAAAGGGATGAGTGGGGCAGAGCAGTTGCCTGGCAGCCGGGGAGGAGACTCCTCTGCGGTCGCTGGGTATGGTTTAACCTCCCTGCACTGCTGGAGGTGGGTCTCCACCGTACAAGGTAAGCTTGAATGTTGCTTGCTATCCAGTGTGATTTGGATCTGTGTATTGCATGTATACGTATTTAATTTATGCATTTATTTGGAGTTGCTTGATTTTAAATCAAACACCCCAAGTTTGGGGGGAATGAAGGTGATATACAGCTTTGGTCATCCGAAAGCATTTTATCTTGGATCCTTCTCTTATTTTTCCAGGACTCCAGTTGTTATAAAATGTTGTTCTGGAAGTTGTCGTGGTTCAGGCCTGGTTGGCAGCCAACCACAATGCAGCAGCTCTCTCTCCCTTCCCCTCCGGCAATGAGAAGGGACAGAGAACCAGGCTTGGGGTCCGAGATAGGACTGGGATGGGGGAAAATCCCCCTTTATGAACACGAGCAAAAGGCAGACTCGTTAGGGGAAGGAAAAAAAGAACATACATTTGTTACAGACACTAACAACACATAACAGAGTAGGACAGTGAGAAGCATTGCCACATCTTGAGAACACCTTCCCCCCACCCCTCCCTTCTTCCCGGGCTCAGCTCTGCTCCCGATATCTCTACCTCCTCCCCCAGTGGCGCAGGGGCAGGGAATGGGGGGTACAGTCAGCGCTGCCACTTCCTTCATCTTCGGTGGGGGGAGCTTCTGGAACTTGTTCCTCCTGCTCCATCGTGGTCCCCCTCTCACAGCAGACAGTCCTCCATAAACTTTCTCCGACATGAGTCCCTCCCACGAGCCGCAGCGTTCCCCACACTGCTCCGTCATGGGTCACTAACTTTCTCCAACTGGATTCCCTCCCATGGCTGCAGCCCTTCCCGAGCTGCTCCGGCGTGGGACACCCCCACATGCTGCAATCCTCCCAGCACTGAATTACAGCAGCGGGGCTGCCTTTTCCCATGAGACCCCGGCCTTCTTTGGGCACAGCACCTTGATCAATTATGCGGAAGCCACAGGCCATAAATCAATGTCTGCTCCACTGTAGATCTCCATGGGTGGCAGGGGGGCTGCCCTGCCGTCTCCCCACAGGATACGGGGGGGTCTCTGCTCCGGCACACCTCCCCCCTCCTTTCTTCCTCCATTCCTCCACTGACCTTGGTGTTCACGCAGCTGCAGCAACTCCTCCTCACCAGTCCCACTGCTCCTCACCACGTCCCTTCTTAAATACGTTATCGCAGAGGCGCAGCTGATGGGCTCAGTTTTGGTGCAGAGGTGGAGCTGACGTGGAGCTGGGGGAGCTTCGAGAATCTTCTCACATGGGGGATCATCCCTATAGCCCCCTCCCCTGCCACCAAAAAACCCCACCACTCACTCAAAGCCGGGACAGCTCACCATGTGAATTTTTACATCACTCGCTGCACAAATTAACTTCAAATAAATTCCTTCAGAATTAAGAGTGCAGTCCTCTGGTGGCATTTGGGAAGGGCTGTGCCCCAGGCCACTGCTTGGGATGAGGACAGGCCGAGGTCCACATGCCCTGGCTGACCGTGCCCCTTCCTAGGCCCCCGCCCCACGCATCAGGACGTGCTCTTTGGGTTGGCGGCTTGGCCAAACGTGTACCAGCCTCAGTGCCAGCCAGAGGTGCTCTGCTCTACAGGTGTCCTTAGCTGCTCAGTGTAATTCCAGTTCTCTTCTGGAAGGGCCAAGGGAATTACTTGGTGGGCTGCAGTGGAGGGGGGATCTGCGCATGCACCTCTAAAACACCGTTACACACAACAGAGGAGATCAGGATGTAATTAGTGCTGGCTGTATTAACAGGTAGATTGTCAGTGTACTTTGCTCGACTGCTAAGCCCACCTACCATCTACTGCGTGTGGCAAACAGGTAGAGGAAATGTGTCTTCATAAAATCCTGTGCTTGCCTCTCCAGTGCCCTGCGCTGACATGGGAGTTTGTAAACTTCCTAGCCCTCCAGAAAACATTATCAAGACTTTATGTGCAGAAAAAAATAACACCTTCAAAAAATAAAACGTTGAGACTAAGAAATAAATAACATTTTTAGCTCAAGTGTGCACAGAAGTGAATTTTATTTTACAGTTTTGGGGGTTTTGCAATATACTTTTGCAAAGATGTAGGGAATGTTTGTATGCTTCCTCCTTATACGCTCTTTAAAGGATAAATCACCTTTATCATGTGCTAAATTTGTGTATCTGTAGATGACTATAAGAAATATTTAAAATGTTTTAACAAATGTGACTTTCTGAAACGTTGAACAGATTTTTTTTTTTCTCAGAATTTCTAAATTTCTCAAGTTGATAAATCACCTTACAATTTTAAATATCCCATTTGGTCAGCCTTTAAGAATTATGTAACACCTCTGATGAAAGAAGGAAAATCGTAAGAAATAAACTGCCAGGCTGAAAGAAATTTGCAGTAAGTGAATTGTCTCACTAAAAGGGATGTGATTATTTTATTTCCGTTGGCAGTTTTCTGAGTGTTTGCAGTGGATTCAGAAATCACCGTCAACAAAACTATCTACTGTCTGGATCTTGGCTTCTCTAGGCTGTGTTACTGGAAAGCTGAAATTTATATCTGATACACTGTTCTGTACAAAAGCATATATTTAAAATGCTCAAATGAAGGGACTCGGCAACTATGATTGTCCACAGAGTAGTTATCTTCCATTAGTATGTTAAATTAGTTTTGTGTCTAATTTGTGTGGCTATTTCATTAAGTGCTCTTTAATCCAGTTTTCAGTAGCCTCCTGTGTGTGTAGATGAGCCCTTTGTAAGAGAAGGCAGGCTTTAGACATAGTGTTAGGTATGTAGGGCCCAGCTAAGCCCTCCTCTCCCTGGTATTGCACATACCTGTGATATGGGGTCATTCTGCTGCACTGCGTAAAGGACTGAAGGATTAAAAAAAAGTGAGTCACTTCAACGAGTATAAATTCCCATGAAACACTAAGGAGTACCTTCTCTTATATTTGCTGTGTCACAGTGAGAATATTATCTACTAGTGTTCTTATAGTCAACGCTATACTTTGCCACTCTAAATATAATTCATGTTATGCTAAGATAATGAATATAATATTACATTTCAATAAAAACCAGTTTTAAAGTTTTGCTGTATGCACTTAAAACACTGAATCTGGAATTATGCTAAGGCATAGAGATGGCCTTTTCTTGTTGGTCCTGACACTTTAAGGCTTTAAGGATGTCTGTTCATGTGATATGATGAGATTATAGTATTGGAGAGAACGTCTGCAAGCCTTTAATGAAAAAATCAAAAGTCATATTTTACTGATTTTAATCTTCCATAGTTGACTTCAAGGTAAAAGCTTGGTTTTTCTTGCTTTGCATTGATGTATTTTATTCTGATCTTAGAATTCAGAATTCTGCTTCTGGTCTTCTGTGTAACAGCTTTCATATCAGCTTGCTTACATCATCTGAAACACAAAGCCAGTGTTGCAGACATGCATTTGGTTTTACATTATTATATATCCTGTTTCTTTGTCTTTAAAAATTCTAATGCAGCTTTTCTGTTCTCCGGTGGCAGGATGACAAGGACTTGGTTCATGAGTTTGTTGTCGCTGAAGGTCTGACTTGCTTAATCAAAGTGGGAGCAGAGGCCGACCAGAATTACCAGAATTACATCCTGAGAGGTAAATGAAATGCATCCACAAGTTGGTTTTATTGCTCTGAAGGTCTCACAGGTCTGCTGTAACTTGCCATTTTAAGTGTCTTGGAACATGTTTCTCAGTTTGGTCCCGATTCTGTCATGTTATTCTGGAAAATTAAGGGGGGATTAATACTCACTGCTGAGCAGGATGAATTGGAAAATTCAAATATTGATAGTCTCTCCATTATCCAGCTTTTATTGTAGTTTATACTGAAAATCTGTAATTCTAAGCAATAAAAGGCTTTCTAGAGCTTTCACTGGATAATTGTAAATGTCAAAGGGCACAGAGTGAAATAACTTCTTGGAGCATGATTAGTAGCGATGGAATAAACTGTGAGGCAGTCTCTTAAGGTCAGCTGGCTGGAAACAGTTTTTAGCTATCTGATATTTTGGAGTTAAACAGATAGTCAGAGGGTAAAATTCTGTTCTTTGCACTTAACCCTACCTTTGCAAGTTACCTTTTTGGAGAGTGATGCAGAAAAGGTGTGTTACTGGATTAGAAAGCTGATTTACCATATTGTGGCGCAAATGAAGGCGTGCGATTTTTATCTGACCAGGAAACCTAGGGTACAAATTCAGACAGTTTCTTCAGTATTTTGAGAGATAATGAGCGAGAGAACAATCGCACTGAGGGATCTTTGCTGCTGGATGATCTCATAGTAAATAGAGAGTGCTAATGAATGCATAGTTGTGGTGGATTGCTTGTTTGAATTTTCTTAGGCTGACGTGCACAGCTGTCTTTAAAAATGTCACTTCAATGTATTTAGCTGCCAGAACTCAAAATGCAGATTGAGGAGTGAAACAATTACAAAAATAAGGAGAAGGATTTTGTAAGAACCAGAAAAGCTAAGTTATAGAAAGCAAGGATGCACATTGTAAGTGTGACTTAATGTGAAGAACTTGAAGATTAGACTGCACAAATACCAGCTTTTGGAGATATAAAAGAAACCAAACCAGTACCACAGAAATGATGTTCTGTGTCAGTAGTTGTGCAGTGATATAAATATACTTTAATAGTAGCTTGTATGTACTCAAAAGTAAAAGGCTACTAACCACAATGAAACTAGACAAGGACACAGAAATGGGAAAGAAAAAAGTTTTTCTTTACAGCTGAAAGGAATTTCTGGGAGAGAACAGGCTTTAGATGCTCTCAAAAAATTCAGACTGAAAGTAAAGTAAGGGTGCTGTATAGGAGAGTCTGGCCTTTAGTCTAGGGGCTTACTCCTTTACCAGCTTGGCATTGACCTAGCATGGCTGGATGCTGTCTTTGCCCTTCAGCAGTGTTTCGCAGCCAAATACTGAAAATTCAAAACAAGGAAGGTGATAAACACCTGATGGGTGTTTACACTACCTGAGCAGTGTAAATTATAAGCGGGCTCATAATCCAAACATTGAATAGCTCTGCAGCTCTTCTGCTCCAGTGTCAGGTAAGGTCCAGAGCACTGAGCCTCACAGGTTGAATGTTCTGCTGGTAGCAGAGAAATCAGTCACATCTGAGTGGTCTCACCACAGTATTGCATGTACTTTCAACTTACTGAAATTTTGTTTGACATCATCCAGGTATGGACTGAGAAGAATTAAAACTCTCTTCCACATGGATTGCTGCTTTTTCTCCCTTTCCTTTCCTTTCCCTTTCCTTTCCCTTTCCCTTTCCTTTCCCTTTCCTTTCCCTTTCCTTTCCCTTTCCTTTCCCTTTCCTTTCCCTTTCCTTTCCCTTTCCTTTCCCTTTCCTTTCCCTTTCCTTTCCCTTTCCTTTCCCTTTTCTTTTCCCTTCCATTTCCTTCCCTTTTTCCTCTCCTCTCCTTTTCCTCTCCCTTCCTTTCCTTCCCTTTCACTTCCCTTCCCTTTTTTAAACAGGAGTGGGATGTTATTTGTGTTACTAAGATATGCCCTAATGCATCCAGAATTCAGGGAGATCACAGTGGTCTCCTTGTTCTGACTTCTCTAGCTCTCAGGAGCTTGGTGTCCATGGTCTGAAGTTAGAGATTTTCCACTGAATTCAATGACTGATAAAACAGAGCCTTAGTGCCAACGTCCACAGCACCATACTAACGAAACTGCAAACTCATCTTGTTGCGTTGTTATTAACAAGTGATTATAGGTTGTTCAAAAGAAATGCAAAACAAATAAACAAAAGAACAACAAAAAATAACAATGTAGAAGTATGCCACAAAGCTAAACCCCTTATTTTTAGATGATGCTTTCAAGGATTGGTACCTTCTGAAATCAGGTCTTTTTTTTCCCCTATTTTGCTTGTGCCTGAAGTTGAAGTTTCTCTCTGGGTAGTGTATCCTAGCATCTCTTACAATAATATGATTTTTCTGTGTGATGGGTTTTATTTCAGAAATTAAATCGGTCTTGATTGTCTTTCAGGAAGTTCAAAACTTGTTACAACTCCAAGATTATGTCAGCTGGTTTGCAGTTCCAGGAGCCAGCATGTACTTTCTGAATAGGTCTGCGTGTGCAATGAGATAAAGATAGGTTTGGAAGTACAGTGTAGCCAGACAATCTTATCCAAATACGTTGACGAGGGTGCTGAAAAGAAACATTAAATACGTCATGTAAGAGTGTTTCTGGTATATTATTTTTGGAAGACCATAGCAAATGGTTGGATATTTTCATGACAGTCATGTGGATTATTCCAGTGCTGCGTTTTACTAAACCCAGAGTACTGGTGAATAGGTGAATAAATTTTACTGAAGATACATCATAATGAGCACTGAGATGGTCTCAAACTTTAAACTCAATGCTAAGTTATGGAGATTTAAAAAAAAAAAAAAAAAAAAAAAATCTTTGTCTAGAATTTTTGTGCCTTACTGCTGTGGTGTCCTTGTACTACAGATCCTTTTGAAGTGGAATATATCCTCCTTCTTTTCACTGCATTTAAACTAAATCATAAGGGGATGGGATATTTCTCCATAGTTCCATATTTTCCCTTCATTTCTCTAGCACCTGGGGTGTGATTAATTGTTTTCCTTTTGTGATCTTAAACCCAGCTTGTAGAACTTGTGGCAGTGAACGGCAGCCTTAGGTACAGCATTGCCTCCTCCGCCTCCAGGGCTTGCCCATGCAGGGCAGGGCTGCCTGGACCTACGAGCGAAAATAGGTTGGAAATATAGATGTACGTAAGGGTTGTAGGTGGTTCAGTGCATTCCCGGGTACAGGTTATTTCTTGAGGACATTGCTTTTCTTTTTCCAAAGGTCTGTGTTGTTTTGCTTTAATGTTTCCTGGTTGTGAATTTCTGCTTAGTGGTTTTGACTTGGTTCAAGCCAGACCGAGCTGCCAAAAAAATGACTAAATGTGAGTCATGAAAATTTTAGTTACTTTAAGGGGTAAGTGAAGCGAAGATAAGTGTGGCTTTCAATCACAGTGCTGAGAAACCCAGGCAGTTTATTGATGAGTGCTAAGGAGTGACTGTATTTCTGCTCAGGTCCCCTGACCTAGGGTTGTTTGACAGTACCTTTTCCAAAGCGTTCCCTTTTGTCGCTGTATAGCCTGTAGGTGCTAAACCAACAGCAGGCATGGCTTCTCTCAAGAGTTATTCTGATGAAAGACTAGTTTAGAAAACACCTTTTGTACCTCCTTACTTATTACTTCTTCAGCCTAAATGTATTCTTTGATATTCCTTTTATTTATTATAGACGTCTGAAGAAACTCTGTGTTTTGAGGGATTTCCCCCCCCCCCCCCCCCCCAGAAACAGGCTTGCTTTCCTTCCTGCCCCCTTCCTTTTTTTCCCCTTTTGTGACAATGATCCATAAGGATGGTGAACTTGACTCTGAGCACTGAAGTTTAAAGTTTCTGTTACAGTTTTAAGATTGCAGTGTGGTGGATGTTGCCTAAATACTCAAAAATAAATGGAGGTTGGGTGAAAGATAGATGAAAATGTCCACATGGTAATTTTGAAGATGCTTTGGATGTAATTTTGAGAGCTGTGTTCCTGGCACAGAATGCGAAAGCAACACATGAAATGCCATGTCTGAGCACAGACTTATTAAATAATTGGTAGAATTATGGTAGTCTTCATGTTTTCTGTTAATTTAGACAGTGCTGTTGGGAAGATGAGGAAAAAAAAAAAAAAAAGCAGCTTGTGTAGACCAAAGCTTAATTGTTTTAAAAATATAGTGAATAAGTGAGATATGAGGGGTCAGGGATGAGTCTGCTGACACCACGATGTGAGCAGCTCTTCCTGGTGGGATCCTGTTCCCTCTGTCCCTCACATCCAATGAGGAGGTTGTCAAAAGGTCACCCAGCCTCTTTTGCTGAGTGTATTTGTGTCCTTGGATCCCTAATTGTCTGCTTATAGGTTCAAATCAGTATTTAAAGGTGTCCATAATTAGATGAAAGCTAGAGTTCATTCTTGTGGTCTGAAAGCACAGGCCGGGTGTCCAGTCCAAGCAGGAAGAGGCCTTGACCTTGCTACAGTGCAAAATTTCAAAGAACTGAAGCTGAACTAAAAATGGGACATCAGTCTGTGCTCATACTAGACCATATTTGAATCAAATTCAGCTTTTGGATGCAGCGCTCTGATTTAGCGAGAGCTGTGTGCTTATATGGGTAATGAGAATTTGGGTTTAAAGTCTGGATGAGAGATGGTTTTAATTTTGTTTGGTGGTTTTGGATTGTTAGTGTTTTGGGTTTTTTTAAGAATAAGAAATAAAAGAAAACAAGTGCTTGGAAGGAGCCTAGGAGTTATGATTTGAGGCAATATTTGTGCCTTAAGTTAACTTCTCTCCCCCAGAACCCAAGACCACTATTATAATCTAAAATTAAAGATGTGTAGAATCCTAGAATCATTTAGATTGGAAAAGACCCATAAGATCATCGAGTCCAACCATTAACCTAATACTCCCAAGTCCGCCCCTAAACCATGTCCCTAAATGCCATGTCTACCTGTCTTTTAAATATCTCCAGGGACAGTATAGCCAAAACTTCAATAATTTATGGTTATTTAAATAATCTGGGCAGAAGACTAGGTTGCAGTAGAACTAGTTGTGGATTTTCCTCTCACAGGCCCACTGATGCTTTCCAGTCCCACTCTGGGGCATGAGGATGGGGAAACTTTTTGATTCCTCACCTTTCTAGTTGGTAAATGGGGGCCAACCTTTGCAGAGGATAGATGGAAGGAAAGAATGGAGCTATATCTGGGTAGTTACCATTTTAGTAACCTCTGCTTCCTACTACAGCAAGGTAATTCTAAATCTGTATTTTGCACGTGCTTTTAATTAATCAGTATAGTACATCTCACAACAACAAAAAGTGGAAAGAAATTGCTCTAAGAGCTACCGGTTGTAAAGCAGAAAGCGATTTTGCTATTGGAATTAGGAGACCTGTTTGTCAGGCTGGTCAAACGTGCACAGGAACCACTGGAGTGGTCAGAATGATGCCAGTGAATGCCCAGGCAGGGGGTCAGGTTTTCTAGGGCAACAGGCAAACACCTCAATAACAGATGTGTACCAAAGCCACCGAAGGTTAGGCCTATTTATAAAGCCAGAGGCATGCAATCCCACCTGCACACCAATTTGAGAATGAAGGGTTGTGCTGCGTGTTCTGGGAAATGAGATTAAATTCCTGAAGTGACTCAGTGCTGGATTGTAAAAGGCCATCTGGCTACTGTCTGTCGCTGGGACACTGTGTGCCCGAAGATGTCAAGGAGCTAGAGGAAGTCGAAGGTGAGGGTGAGGTTTTGCAAGCCGGCAGTGGAAGCTGCTGATGATAACTCTTTCGTTCTGAAAGCCAGACGTGAAGTTATCAGTGAGCCAGTGGCATTTCTGCACTGAGCCAACTACTACTCGGAATGCTTGTGGTTTATAAATGTGCTCTCTGTAATGGGGGGACGATCCATTTCCAGGAATCAGCTGGCTGTTTTTATCAAAAAGACCCCTTGTTATTACAAGAATGTGAATGCTTCCAGGGCTCTTAAACTTTCTTCCCTCAGCATGACAGATTATGTGGCTCTAGCCTTTTGCATTAAAGGTTAGGTATTATAAAGCATTTAGCACGGGGAAGCATGTCCTTCTGCAGTAAATGTATGTGAAGCAATGTGTCATCAGTGGGGTTTGTGTAAATATCAAAAGACTAGAAATAACGTCTGTGAGAGGCTATGTCTATCCTAAATAAATATACATGTCTTGCTGAGTTGGTACCATAGCAGTAAAACAGAGGATAGTAATGTAAGTTTAGTGGTGAAAATGGAGCTAATACTGTGTATCATGCATACCTTTGTGTTATTCCTGTTTTGGTGTGAACAGGAGAACTGTTTAAAGTTTTCCAGCTGTAGAACAGTATCGCAGTCCCAAATGAATTGGAACAGACAGCGCATGGTTAGGCTTACCTTTGCATTTTTTTCTTTTCTGAAGCCAAGTACAGAAACTTTCCTGACTTCTTTCTCTTAACCTTCAGTGTGCAGGTATCTGTATGTGGCCGTGAAGTTCTTATACATATCTCTACATACTCAAGTTGATTTCTTATGTGCAGTGCTTTAAAATTATGTAAACTTCCTAGTTGATGTTGAAGTATCTGTAAAACAGCCTGTGCTTTAAAGAGAAATCAAGTGCGTAAAGCTTGATTAGTTATGAGTGTTGCTTCTGAGAAGGACTTGCTGTCTCAGTTTCCCTGCAAATTCAGTTCTTTGATCTTTCTGCTGAGTCCTTCAGAAGGCGTATCAGAGTTGGACACTTGTCCTGTGAGGATCTGAACATTCATATCACTCATTTTATGCTGGATGTCAGACCGCCGTTCCACGAACCCATACCGACCGATGGCAACCCCACCTGGAAGCGGTTTTGCCCACGTAGTGTGGGGCACCTCCACGAGGAAACGCAGCCTAGGTTCACCACCACCTCCTGCCAAAACCAAACACGGCAAACCAAACAAACCATAGCTGTGTTAGCAAATTAGCAGCAAATTAGTGTACCTGTGCTCATAAGACCTGTTAATGAGCAGCACTGCTGAGCTTAGGTGCGGCGTTGCTGTGTTGCAGCCGTGCCACCTCCCTTTGTGAAATGGGCTATGCTGCCAGCTTGCCTTCAGGGAGCTTTGTAGGTGCCATTTGTTGTAGTTCATACCCCAGGGAACAGCCCCAGAAAAATGTACCTGGTGACTCAGTACCTCTCCCTGCTGCACGTGTGCAGAAACCTCAAGATGTGCCTCTTTTCATGTCTTGAAAAGCCACGGAATGAAAAAAAATGCAAGTGGATTTGGCATCCTGATTCATTAACTCTTTACATTAGAAATAATGGGATTACAATGCTCTTCGTTGTACCAGAAAAAAAGGGCACGTTTTACTATCTCCATGACTAATAATATAAACACTAAACTTCCTTGGCTTGGTAGCTGAATCCCTCTTTCACGTCTGCAAATATCTCTTTAAGACTAAATGCATTTATTTACAAGGGTAGTTGGGAGAGCTTGACCTTGGAAACCATGCAGTTTAAAAAGAGGGAAAACATCCTCTTTGCTTTCCTCTCTCTGTTTTTAGCGTTTCCTTTCTCCATTTCTCATCTACATATTTTAAAATTATATTTATTAGACTCATTCTATGCATGCATTACAATGAGTTTCCTAAGGTTTCTGAAGCAAGCATTGACCTCTCCTTTCCTCCTCCTCCTCCTCCTCCTCGAACAACTCTTCCCAGTCTGGGATGGGAATTGGCACTGAGGCAAATTTGAGTTCAAAAGTTTAACCGCCCTATAGTAATTTACACATCTACAAATAAACGGAGCTGTTCCTTGCTCTGTGCATTACATGAAATGGCCTTTTATGTTGGGACTGCTCGTGAGGAGGATATAGGGTTCTCATGGTCTACATGGAATTCAGCCATAACACCACCATAAAATTATGGATTTCCCTTGTTTTTAAAGCTGACAGAGGCTGGGAGGCTTTGGATTGCTTTCTCCCTCCATGAAAAAGAATCCTTAGGTTTTATGTAATTTTTTTTTTATGCTTTGTGAAATTCCCATGAAAAGTGACACCTCAGGCTATCCAGACCCCATGTAAAACAAGGAACTGAACCATGAAAAATGCACATCCTTAACTACTAAACGAAGAATAAGTACTTGGGAAGTAGTCCCTGGGGCCTTTAAAGCCGTTGTGGATGTTATATGATTTATCTACGCAAACTTCATGAACGAGCCTTGAAAACAACGTACTGATTCCAACTGGTAGAAGCATACTACAGAGAGTTTCTGCCTTTTTCTAGTAATCTTTTAGCCTGAAAGTATTCAAAACCTGATTCATTAGAGAAGGAGAAAACGTGCATAAAATAAAGACATTCATAAGCCAGCACAGACATGAACGCTTGCACAAAGTATGCAGCTGCTGGCGATTTCACTATGAATTAATTGTATTGAATACATGCACATAAACCACAGTAAAATATGGTTGGGAAATAGTGTTTGATTATTCCCATTTTAAGATTAGATATCTCCACAGCTATTTGTGATGGTGATTGCTAGGTTGCTGCACCGAGTGCCCTATCCTGAGACAGAAACATGGAAAATTCAGGACTTTTGACCCTATGTCCCCCACCTCCTCCTTAAATGTGTCAGATAATTAGAAAGTGCTGACTGTTATTCCATGAAGGTGATTATTGTATGACATAAGAACGTGCCAAAAATTAGATTCTTCAAATGACTTCAGAGTTAATTTCCATATCTAGATATGTTTGATTTATTTTAAGTTACATCTTAGCCCTGTCTGTCTGGATTTTTTACAAATGTGCATGCGTATGTATTTCTATCGATCGCATTCTCATAGTTACAGTCAGAAAACTGGAGCAGGGGACTGTAAACTCTTAAAATCATTATTTTCATTACCATGAAGCAGTGACCTGCTTTAAGCCTCTGATTGCTACTGCATCAAAACACTAAAAAAACGCAGATGATTCAAGAATTTAAAAGCTAAGCCATAGGAATTACATGTATTAGCACAGTATTAATTATTAACTTATCATAAATGCTGTGTTCACATATATATGTCTACGAAAAAACTGTGCGGTATTCATAGGTTGATGAGAGTGAGGGATAATCTTAGTGAGCATATGGGAATATTAACGTTTGGCTTTGCTGCTGTCGAGGGTTTCTGCTTGCCTGTTCTTTGGCATAGCCCTGAGGAGCACAGAAGGAGGAACGCGCGCCCTTTAGGAAGGCAGAAGTAGCTAGTAGCTGCATGTTTACACAGGTTGAATGAGAAAAGGTGGCAACTCCTTTTGCTGCTTTGTAATGAAGTATAAGGACTGGTTTACAATCTGTCCTTGCTACTTTAGGCCCTCCTCCTCTCCTGCCTCTGCCACCCCCCGTACACAGCACTGGGGCCGCTGACGGTGGCGTTGGAGAGAGCAGAAAGTGAGGCTGGTGTCCTCCCACTCCCCACGCGTACGTGAAGGTTGTGAGTGGGAGCGGGGACAGGGGTTGAGCAGGCGTGGGGAGGCAGAGACAGGTTACTGCGTCATCTGTCTGCAGGCCGGAGGGAAAAGAGTTGTGGTTGGGGGTCCCTGCCTGCTAGTGGGCGGAAGCGCGGGTTTATCCCATTCCTCCAAGTTTTACAGAAAATGGGGATTGCTAAACTGTGAATTTAATAATTGTAGCATGATTTCTTTCTCCACCGTGTTTCCAGACAAGAAGGATTTTTTCCCGTTTTCACTGCGTGAGGAATTCCCAGCTTTTTCCATTTAAATTCTTGGTGGTGAAGCCTGTGCTGTCAAGCCAGGACAGGAGGCTGTGCCCACCTCCTGCTCCCTAGTGATACGGGAGCGCCGGCTGGCGCTGGCTGCTAAAAATACAGTACCTCTGCTTATGACGGGTTTTTCAATAATTTATCACTGTTTGAAGTCTCTTCCCAGAGATTTTAGTGAAGAGCATTTACTGATGTGTAGGTGCCATGCAAAATGAGTAATTTTTTTCCTTTGTGTCTTTCGATTTGTTGACAGCAAGAAGACAAATATTCTTCTCTCTTCTAACCTTATAAGTACCTTGGTTTCCCAGTCCTCCATTTCTGGAGATAATGGAAGTGATTAAAGGAAAGGGTGGGGGTGATGCTGGTATTCAGGGTATATGGGAGCGGGAGGACCGCAGGACCGTGGACTTTAGACCAAGGCTGGAATGTTTCATTCCCACAGATTGGTGTTTCCAAAAAGCAATTAATAAATTATAGGAGTGTGGCAATGTCTTGATGCTGAACTTGTATCAGTAATCTAAAAAATCTCTGGATGAAAGAGAATATAGAGAGGAGGAGCTTGAGGTTTGCACCTGAGTGGCTCCACGTTGTATTAGGCCTGAAAGGACACATTAAAGGAAGGAAAATGGTGCAGGAGGTACTGAGAGGGTGTCCGTCGAGAGAGATCTCCCTGCCGCCAGGAAGGCAAGGAGCGTTGACATCCCACCAGAAGGATGACTGTTTAAGAGCAGATCCCAAGAGTTGCCTTTAATGAGAGGCTGGGACCGACAGAGATTCGTTTGGAGCTCACTATTTTTTCATTTGACATTTCACAGTTCCCTGAACTGGAGAAACTTTTTAAATGCTGCTGTTTGCTGGGCGGAGTGCCGTTGGATGCCTCTGCTGTTACAGCGCATTGACTTGAGTCACTAAAGCATTACTCAGAATTTAGTATATCTGTAGTGTATTTTAAGTGGGTTTATTTAAATGACAGGTGGGGTCTTGAACACTTGTGCCAATACTGGGCAATATCCCATTTCCTCCTACCTAACCTCCCGCCTACTATACATTATCACCTGCCTAGATGAGGATCTCAACTTCCACTGTCTCTGTCTGTGCCCCTACCCCATGCTCTGACTTCCTAATTTTGTACTCCAAATCCCTGCTTCAGAAAGAGCTCTGTCATTTTTAAAGTTATGCCCCAAATTGGCTTTGGGTGCAGTGGGCTTGCATCACACTTACTCCGGATGAGCTTCAAGCATCTGGAGCAACAAGTGTCCCTGCAGACTTTCACCCTGCGTGCTGCGAATCTCGCAGCCTGCTCCTGTGGGCATCAGGGAGCAGAGAATGTTTTCTCACCCAGGCACTATGGTGGGCAAAAGTTTTGCTTTTAAGGCATCAGCTCTGAGACATGGTTTCCAACTTCCCAGAATTCAGTAGTGGGTCACCATAAGCTTGCTTTTAGTATTTAGGTTAATATCAGTGATGAAAACATTGATTGTAGTATTTATTAACCAGATATATTGCTTGCTAAGAATATTCTTTTATATGTGCTCTTGCTAAAGGTTTCTTGTGTTCTCTAAGACCATTATGGACAAATGCACTAGGAATATTGTTAAGGTTGACAAATAAAACTGTTGAAAATGAAGAAATACCTGTATGATCGATCTTTGTGGACATGCATGCCCCCCTTTGTGTGGAAGCTGATCCAGTCTTTGATCGCACAGCGGTACAGCTTTTTCCACAGCTGCTTTGCTTCAGCTAGTGAGGACCATTGCACCTGTGCACTTAATGAACACCTTTTAAATAGCTCATCTTATCATCAGTGCTTCCCAAGGCTTTGGAATTTCATGCTATGCAAACTCGGTTACAAAATGGTTGTTGTCCTCATGGATTTTTTCTGTGGTTTGTCACTAAATGTTATCTAAGAGCTGAAAGGGCAGCATTATCTTTGTGTTGCAGATAAGGAAATGAGGCACTTCAAAACAGGCATACTCTGAATTCAGAAAGATTCACTAAGTCTTAAGAGCTGTTTTTTCAAACTTGATATGGTACTTTCTGTTTATGCCTTTTTAATTTTTATTCTTACAACCTCTTTTCCCATTGAGACTCTTGCCCAGCCTGTCCTAGTTTTCTTTCTCTGATCTCTCTATACATTTCCCCTTTGCACATCAACTTCCTTTAACCTACATCAGTTTATAAGTTCATTTTCATCATTGATCCATTCATCAATATACATACATTTCTTTACATTAATTTATTCACCAGTTTAAGCTGCCTTACATAAGTCCTCTTCCCATCACTTTTTCCTACCTCTGTACTGTCTGTCCAGGGTTCTGGCACCACAGCTGTGTTTGTATGATGGCGTAATGAACTTGACAGAGGAATGTGTTTATCTGAAAAACTGATGTGAAAAGGGGGATACTTTGGGTGGGCAGAAGAAGTGGGCATTTGTTTGTTGTTTTGGTGTTTTGTTTTGGGTGGGTTTTTTTGTACTGTTGAATTACCCACTCCCGTTCTGAGTGGTGGGACACAAACTCCTGTGCCAGCAAACCCCTGAGTTTGACCTGAGACAAACAAATAAGGGAGATTGTTGCGCAACCACTGTTAAGTGTGCAGTCACAGCTTTGGCCTCTTATCTCTTGTCCATGTCTTTCCTCGACATTGTTCACATTAGTCCTAATCTCTGTATGCCCTCCAACCAAATAGCTTTTAGTCTTTCTCATTATTTCCCTCATTTATCCCAGACACTTCATCTCTTTTCATAACTCTGACACTCACCAAGCTTTCTGTTACGGTTCCTCCCTTAACTTTTAATTTCTATGTACCTCTCTGTGTTTAAATTTTGTTTCCTTTGGTGTTCAGACCAGAATTCTCTTCCCCACCACCTGAGTAACAAGACAGTTCTTTTAAAACAAAACCCAAAACACCTCGTGGGCTCCCTGCTCTTACTTTGATTGCTGTGTCCCTCCTTGGTGGGCAGAAGCTGGGAGCATTACGGGGATCTTTTGAGCTTCAAGGATGGAATATTCAGAGGTTTCAGCTGAATGCCTGTGTTGAGTTAGAGACTATTGTAAGTGTCAAACAACAGTTATTTCAAAACCTGATTAACTACATGAAATTTGGACACATTTTAATGTGGTCTGTATGAGCTTTTTCACTGACAAGAGATTATAATTTTCCCGAGTTTTCCAAAGAGCTCAAAATAAAATAAATTCTAATTTCCAAATATATTGTCAACAGGATTTTTAATTCCAGTGAGATATTATCTCCCTTCTCCTGCCTTCCACAAACCCACCCCAAATATAATAAGTGTTAGAAATTTTCCATGAAAAGATAAAGTGTATTTCAAACACCACAGAGAGAAAATTTCTGCCCAAACTCAAATTTTGAAGAAATCATGGACAACTAAACCCAGTGCTTTCATGGGAACTACCAGGCAATTTTAGTAACAAGCAACAATACCTGTCCCATATGTAATGAGCCTTCGATTTTAGTTTCATGAGGCCGATGGCTCACTTAAATACTGAAAATACATAGGAAACTAGGGCTTTATTGTCTAAACATATAAAATCACTTGTGTTGCTTTTTTCTGGTCTTTAGCTGTTCTAATGTGATTTGATGGGGTCACTACTAAACCAGTTACACTCAGAATGTAAGTGTTTTTTTCATAAAAGAAAAAAGTGACCTAAAAATCTTTTGAATTTAAAGAAGTGTTCTAATGTTGAGTTCTTGTGTAACATCTTCATCGTGAATTATCAGAGCAGGACCTGATTGAGAAGTAAATATTTATCAGACAAGTCTGTTGGAATCTTGCCTTTATAGCAATCCTTTGGAGCGCAAGGACAGTTAAATTTGCAGTATCATTTGAAATAATCCCTTTTGGCTGGATTACAGTGCAGGCTTTGTCTCGCCTGATTTGTTACTTTGTCTCAGGTAGCTACCTAGACTCCTTGAGCAACAGAGAACGCAACATGCCTTTGTGATTGCTCATCGATTAGCAGTTTGCTTTGTATCTGCTGCTACCTTTTGTTTTTCCATTTTCCATACAAGGTCATGAGTGTGTGTCCACACAGTTTGACACAGGAGGGGCTTGAGTATTTGATGTAATTTAGTTCATTTTAATCTGAACTAGTTCCACAAGAACAGTAGAGGGAACTCAGCAGAAACTACTTCAGACCTGTATGTTTTCTTGGTTATGACAAGGAAGTTACTGGAACTAGAGAGTCTCAGTCTGAATATCCATGGTCATTTCCCTCAAACAATGAATCTGGTCTGTCTCTTTTTGAAGAGATTGAATAAACTGTTTTATAGTTAGCGTTATGAAAAGTATTTGTCCTTCAATGACTTCCATTGCATTTGGTGCGTGTGGAGGAGGATGAGATGAGGAAGGAGACTGAAAACGCCCTATCAACCTGCTCCTGAACTCAAGAGTTAGAGAGCATACACATATAGAGTTTACATTTTCAGGCTTTGGGAATCCTGGTGATGTGACATGCTCATTGCTGTAGCTGATAGGCATAGTCAATGCTTATTATAAAAATGCACGGCACCAGTATGTGTTTAGTGGGTGTAATGGTTCCCTGAATCATCTAGTAAAAGAGCAAGACTTCCTCTTCGATTTTAGGGGCACCTCAGGAAGACTGAGCTCCTATATTTGGTGTCTGGAAGTTATGTACTGTGAATGTCACCTCTACCTAGATCTGTAGACAAATAGGAAATGGAATGCATGAAAGAACATAAAACTAGGAGCCAGCTTTGTAATGTTTTACACTCATTGGAGCTGTACCACCTCTGCGTAATACATATCTTTAGCCATGCTGATTCTAGAAGAACAAGTCGGGAGGGACATTTGAACCACGTGTAAACTCAGAGAACTGGATCTCCTGTGAGTACACACAACTATCCTGGCATGCTCGGTTGGGACTGCCAGGCTGGTAGGACAGGAGTCTGCCTGCCTTCCCCACAGCACTCGATCAGAAAAAGCTTAATGTTCTGTACTTGATTCCACTGGAACTGAATGACACCTAAGAGCCCTGTACTTTCAAAGGCTGGACTTAGTTGCTTTCCATGATTGGCATTAGTGGATGGCAGAATTGTCATTTCAAGGGTCTTTAGCCTCATTGCCTCAGCTGAACAAAGACCCAAGTAGAAAGCGTTGATCTTTTCAAAATGAGGGAAGAAATCCCAAATGCTGTTTGCTAATCCACACCAGCAAAGCCAGCTTTGGGCCAACAGAACTACAGTGCATGTCCTTCCAAACCTGCTGGAACAGCTGTGTGGTTGGATGTACCACCTGGAGCCGAAGCCTTCGAGCATGGCGGCCGCTGTTGGCCTGGGGGTGGTTGGCCAAGTACCATGGACAGGGGCAGCCCCGCGGCCGCCTGTGCAGGGCTCGGAGCTCAACAGCGGTGTTGGAGGAGATCTTGTAAGCCTGCAAATCAGTAATTATTAATTGCAGGTAAAATAGATAAACCCTCCTAAGCTTTTTCTCACCGGCATTCCAGATTCAGTCCTCCCATGCAGTTGTGCTTGGTTCAGAGCTATCTGAGGCTCTTAAAATGCTGTCTGATAAAGAAAACTACTCCTGCCTGTAATTTTGTGAAAGTGCTGCAGGTGTTCACGGAGTCCTCTCTCCAAGTGTTTCCCACTTTATGCCGAGAAAACCCTTTTGAATGCCTTTTTGTGTTGAATGAATTTGAAGAAGTCATGGCTTGCACTCTGTATACGGTACTTCATTTGACCACAGTGATGCTGTGATCTTAAGCAGCCTTGTCCCCAAGTGCTATTTGAACTTCATGTGAGCTAACTTGTAGCTGAAGCATTAACACACTTCTTCCAGATGTGTATCAGAATATATTACTTGGTTACAGCCAGAGTCTTCATACTGCTCTTTGGCTGTGTTTGCCCATAGATGGGTGTTCTTAGAAGCATGCCCTGGCAAAGGTTGTGGGAAAAAAATAGGGGGTTGGCGTTTTTTTTTTTTCCTATCCTAAAATATTTCCCTAATGGCAGTTGACATCATCTGCTTCCTTCAGACAAGACCAGGTACAAAGAAAAGAAAAAGATTATATATTTGGGTCAGGAAAACAGTGTTAACTTGAGAGATTGAAGCTTCTTATTCGTATTTATACAATAAAGATACTGGAATGTACAATGCCACTCATGCTAGAGCTATTTGAAGAACTAATGGTTACTCTCCAGAATCTATAATTTCTTGGTGTGTGGACAGTGTGAATAAGGCAACACATGTCCTGTCCTAGATTTATGGGTTCTTCCTCCATTCTGCACTTGTAGTTGTCAGGGAATCAGAGGAGTGTTATGGATGCTCTGTCCTTTGTGCATGGCGTAGTGGATCCAGGGGGAATTGATCCACGCTTGAGCACAGCTTCAGCACTGTAATGTAATGCCTGAAAATATTATTTCTCCCCAAGCCTAGGGAGGAGCATGACGATGATGGTGTTGGCCTTTGAATTAGACATATGTATGAATTAGGGTGAAAGTAGGTTCTTGGGTGTTGTGGTTTAGGCCTGATTGGCAGCCAACCACAATGCAGCAGCTCTCTCTCCCTTCCCCTCCGGCAATGAGAAGGGACAGAGAGCCAGGCTTGGGGTTCAAGATAGGACTGGGATGGGGAAAAATCCCCCTTTTATGATCACGAGCAAAAGGCAGACTCGTTAGGGGAAATAAAAAAAAAGAACATACATTTATTACAGACACTAACAACACATAACAGAGTAGGACAGTGAGAAGCATTGCCACATGTTGAGAACACCTTCCCCCCACCCCTCCCTTCTTCCTGGGCTCAGCTCTGCTCCCGATATCTCTACCTCCTCCCCCAGTGGCGCAGGGGCAGGGAATGGGGGGTGCAGTCAGCGCTGCCACTTCCTTCATGTTCGGTGAGGGGAGTGTCTGGAACTTGTTCCCTCTGCTCCATCGTGGTCCCCCTCTCACAGCAGACAGTCCTCCACAAACTTTCTCCGACATGAGTCCCTCCCACGGGCCGCAGCGTTCCCCACACTGCTCCATCATGGGTCACTAACTTCCTCCGACTGGATTCCCTCCCATGGGCTGCAGCCCTTCCCGAGCTGCTCCGGCGTGGGACTCCCCCGCATGCTGCAATCCTCCCAGCACTGAATTACAGCAGTGGGGCTGCCTTTTTCCATGAGACCCCAGCCTTCTTCGTGCACAGCACCTTGATCAGCTGAGCAGGAGCAACAGGCCATAAATCAATGTCTGCTCCACCGTAGATCTTCATGGGTGGCAGGGGGGGCCGCCCTGCCGTCTCCCCACAGGATACAGGGGGGTCTCTGCTCCGGCACACCTCCCCCCTCCTTTCTTCCTCCGTTCCTCCACTGACCTTGGTGTTCACGCAGCTGCAGCAACTCCTCCTCACCAGTCCGACTGCCCGTCACCACGTCCCTTCTTAAATACGTTATCGCAGAGGTGCAGCTGATTGGCTCAATTTCCCAAACAGAAGTGGAGCTGATGTGGAGCTGGGGGAGCTTCGAGAAGCTTCTCACAGGGGGCCGCCCCGATAGCCCCCTCCCCTGCCACCACTCACTCAACCCAGGACACTGGGAAACTTACTTATAGCTAGGTTGCTGGTTTTCCCTTCACTCCCATGTAATGTTATTTTGCATTTATTGGAATAATTCAGTTTACAGTTTGAATTCTGTAAAATAAAGTTAATTTTTTAACTTTGTTATCTATATATCAGTGCACTTCTCAGATGTTCAGGAGTACGTTGATTCAGCATGTGTTCTCACCAGCAGTTTTTTGCCTGCAAAACTGGTGGGGAGCCTGGCAAACAACAATGCTCTGAAGTTGTAAGACAAACTGAAACAACATTGAGTTATTAGAAATAAAACATACTGGATTCTTTGCATTTACAGACTGATTTCTACACGTAAGTATAATATTTTTAAGTTTTACTCTGCAGTCAAAAGACCAAGAAGCTTGGAGGACATTCTCAGCTAGTGACATCACTCCAGACCTGAGGTTGTAGTTAAAACATAAACAGATTGCTGTAGCGTTACAGGAGCTGCTCCTTATCAGATGATGGTGCTAGAAATACTGTTCCTTCTGAATGCGAATGTCCCTTGAAACAACTGCTGCTGCATATGACCAAGCTGGAACAGTTCTGTCTTTAAACGTTGTAGATCAGGATAGCTCTTGCCAGCAGGAATTTACAAAGTTTTACTTCAAACTAGGTTAAGACCTGATGGGCTTGATTGCACTTTTGTTTATCCTACTTCCTCCAGTAGGAGTTAACTCTTGACATGTGTGCAAAACAAACAAGCTGAGTCCAGAACTCTTAAATAATAAAAAACGTAGGAGTCTCTTTTATAGTTATTTACCCATCACTTGTAATGTTCAAGGAGACAAAACCACAGTAATCCTGAAAATTACGTTAATATTGAAAAAGTAATCTTTCTTTTTCCTACATGGTTGTATTGACATTTACAGGCTGTTTTTCATTTCAGAAGCACCATGATCATTCCCTTGAAACACAAGCGCTTTTTTATGTAAATGCTCTAAAATCTTTGGAAAAGTTCATTAAAAATAATCAGGGTAACGCAGTGCTGCTTTAGCTGAAAAGCTCATTTTTCAGTAATGTTCTGTCATGTTTATTTATAAGCTTAAAAGAATTCTTAAGATTAAAACATTCGATGGCTGGATTATCCTGTGAGAGTCACAAGCACATCACTGTACATGATGAAATGTCAGTAGATGTCTTACCATATACTTCATATTTATATAGAATGCACAGGACTGTGGTTTCTCTAAATACAGTCTTTTTTTTTTTTTTTTTTTTTTTTTTTTTTTCCTTTGGCATTTCCACTCTTCCCCTAACTGTTGTGTTCTCAACAAGAACCACATTGCATTTTAGGGCTTTTTTTATATGCTCTAATAACTTAAAAGAATTTTAAATCTATGTTGTTCTTTCTGCTAATGAAGAACATTGTATGCTACGCTATTGGAAATTATTTCTTTTTTGTCTTATTTTTCCAGTCAAATGAAATTCAGAGAGCTTTCAAAGAAAAGAAGATTTCAATTTTTAATTTCTTCTCCTTGATGATTCACATCTTCTTTACACCACCATTGCTGCCAGCAGATAAGATCCAGCAAATCAAAATTGTAAAGTCAGCTTTGCTTTTACAAAGCAATATTCTCACTGTAACAGGCATTAAGCTTTCCTTAACCACCACTTTGCATCAGTGTAGGCTATTACGTATGTCTGTCAGTGAAAAGATAGCTTCTGGTGCCTCTAGTCTAGCTGGAAGAAGTTAGGGAAAGCATTACTTTCCTGTTCCTAAAACGCGGAACAAAAGGCCAGTCCCTCCCTTGGCTCCTGCACTGCTGCTGTTTGTTCCCATATCCCACACCTTCCACCCCATTGCGCTGGAAGAGGGAGCTGCTCTGGGTTGAAGTCACTGGTTACCTGTCTTTGGTGGGTCAGTTGGACTTCTTTCAGTTCTTGATCCAGTTATTCCTGGGCACGTACAAACAGCTGCGGAGCACAAGGGTAAGCAGCTCCCTTGAGCAGGAGAGAGCCATCATTTCCCAGTGATGGTGTTGGCTTTTTTAAAGTGTGAGTGAAATTCTTACTCCAGTGACTGGACTGAAAAAAACCTTTGTTTTCTTCTTGCTGTTACTGGCCTGTGGGTTGATCTTAAGCAAGACAGTTGTGACTCCATCTGTTTCAATTTGACCACCTATAAAATCTTGTGCTGTTACATTTACTGATTTTAAATATATATTTTTTTTTTTTTTTAAGTTTGTGGGCAGTCATGTATTCACAGTGTTTTCTCAAACATGCATGAAGAAGACTTCAGGCTTGTCCTAGTTGTGATCAGAATTGGGTTATGCTGCTTGAGGGCAGAAGCACCAGGGCCCTTTCTGCTGTTGGAGGAGGAAGAGGCAGCAGAGACATGAATGGGAAGGGCTGGCTTGGAGAGAGCTGGGAAATGACCTGGAGAGCTGTTTGCTGCTGTTCCAAAAGAGGTGGAGGGGAGCAGCCGTTGGTTGCTACTGCTTGAAGACAGCTCCAGTAATAACTACCACCCTTTCAGCCTTGCCTCTTCATTTTCTTGCAACAGTCTGAACCAACCTGGCTTTTTTAGCACAGGGAAGCAACAAGCTGTGGCTCTTTGTCTCCTCTACTAGTCTGCTGCCTTAGGAAAGTGCTCATACTGTGGGGGGGTGTGCTATCAGTGTGTTTCTTGACTTGTTTCTCAGAAGATGCTACTGGGCTTATTAGAGACTGTGTAGAGAAAGGGAAGATATGAGAATGTCTAAGTTAATGTTTTTCTTCTCTCCTTTGGGAAAAAGGAGTAGAGATGAAGTATTCATGCTATTCAACATTACACACCTAACTTAGCTAAATGAAGAAGCTAATTTCCCTAGGGTCAGTGGGTGACTGATAGAGACAGACATCTCAAGAAAGCCCTGCAGAGCGAAGCCCAGTTTTTATTCATCTACTTTAGGAGACTAGCCAGATAATCACGTAGATACCTAAAGAGACAAGTGCTGGGAATGAAGTGTGGAATTCCTCTAAAGCATGCCAAAGAACCTGTAGATGCTTTCAAAATGGCAGAATGCACAATAGGCATAATATCTGTATGAGAGTGAGGGTGGGCTGGGTATCCACAGGAATTCATATACCTTTTTCTAAGTACCCATGTATGAAGCAGGATTAAGTTTGTTACAGGATTGCTTTTGTCCTGGCTTTGAGTGAGTGTTGGGGTTTTTTGGTGGCAGGGGAGGGGGCTGTAGGGGTGACTCCCCCTGTGAGAAGCTTCTCGAAGCTCCCCCAGCTCCAAGTCAGCTCCACCTCTGCACCAAAACTGAGCCCATCAGCTGCGCCTCTGCGATAACGTATTTAAGAAGGGACGTGGTGACGGGCAGTGGGACTGGGGAGGAGGAGTTGCTGCAGCTGCATGAACACCAAGGTCAGTGGAGGGACGTAGGAAGAAAGGGCCGGAGCAGAGACCCCCCCTGTATCCTGTGGGGAGACGACAGGGCGGCCCCCCCTGCCACCCATGGAGATCTACGGTGGAGCAGACATTGATTTATGGCCGGTGGCTTCCGCATAATTGATCAAGGTTCTGTGCCCGAAGAAGGCCGGGGTCTCATGGGAAAAGGCAGTCCCCGCTGCTGTAATTCAGCACTGGGAGGATTGCAGCATGCGGGGGTGTCCCACGCCGGAGCAGCTCGGGAAGGGCTGCAGCCGTGGGAGGGAATCCAGTCGGAGGAAGTTGGTGACCCATGACGGAGCAGTGTGGGGAACGCTGCGGCCCATGGGAGGGACTCATGTTGGAGAAAGTTTGTGGAGGACTGTCTGCTGTGAGAGGGGGACCACGATGGAGCAGGGGGAACAAGTTCCAGAAGCTCCCCCCACCGAAGATGGAAGAAGTGGCAGCACTGACTGCACCCCCTGTTCCCTGCCCCTGCGCCGCTGGGGGACGAGGTAGAGATATCGGGAGCAGAGCTGAGCCTGGGAAGAAGGGAGGGGTGGGGAGGAGGGTGTTCTAAAGATACGGCAATGCTTCTCACTGTCCTACTCTGTTACATGTTGATTTTAGTGTCTGTAATAAATGTATGTTATTTTTTTCTTCCCCTAACGAGTCTGCCTTTTTCCCATGACCATAAAGGGTGATCTGCCCCATTACAGTCCTATCTCAAATCCCAAGCGGCTCATTTGTCCCTTCTCATCGCTGGGAGGGAAGGGAGGAGTGAGTGGCTGTGTGATGCTCAGTTGCCTTCTGTGCTCAAACCAGGACAGCTTTCCTGTATCAGACTACAATGTAACGGTCCAAAAGTTATGTGTGTGTGTATTATGAGACTCAAATCACAGTGATGTTCCATTTTATTTGCCATTTAACTCTTTTCTATGTAATTTATTCAGGAGCAATGGTATTTGAATGGAATCTGAGTGCTGAAGATAAAGGAAAATTGACACCCTTTCTTTGAATCTAGTTTTACTCAGGTGTTTGAGATGCAAAATGCAAGAAGAGTGAAGCTATCTAATGTGTTACAGATGTTGGCTGGGAAGGAAGGCAAAATTCCCTTCCTGCCATCCTGATTACCAGCTTAACCCATCCTGTCCTTTCATACAGGTTCTGACTGTGCTGTTTACCTCCTAAGAAACAGAGGGTTTGTTGTCTTGTGGAAATTCTAGTACACTGGGGGGTCTATTGGATCCTGCCTTTCTGCAGCATGGTTTTGTTTCAGAGCATGGTGCAGCTACACCTGTACTGGCTGGAGAGCTGTGAAATGTTTGTCCAAGGTTATGTACATGATTGGTGTTCTCTGTGTCAGAATTACTGTTACTTTAGGTCTTAAAATAAAGCTCTTATTCTAGCAATCGTTTTTTTTTTTACCTTTAAGCAAAGGGTGAATATGAAAATGGCAGCAGAGTCTCTACTTCAGACTTTTCTTTTGTATTGCACTTAAAAACAAAAGCCCCAGACTGAATTACCTTGAAATGAAAATTGTGTTTATTAGTGCTGTATTCATGTTACTCTCTATTTTCCCAGGTCTCCTACTTCCAGTGAGACAGGTCATTTAACATGAAATCCTGCTTTCCAGCACTGAGGGCCAATAAATTGTGTAGATTGCAACAAGCATCCATCATTTGATATCAACAGATATCAAACAACAGATTCAAGTGGCCTCTGGAGTACCTAATTAACTAGATTTTCCCGTTCATTAGTAAAGCCAACAAGTAGAATAAAGCTGGTCTTTGTAAAGCTGTTTTCTGAAATTAATGTAGGTTGGAATTTTCATTATAGCTTTGACCTCAAAACACCGGGGCATCTTTACCAGGCCTATAAAGGTGTGACAGTACCCTTTGTTGTCAGTGCTGTCAGTGAAATTTATTTGCCTGTCCTTTGGTGAGGTTTCTTGTAATGAGTGCCTCTTCTGACATTCTGGTTAATTTGTGTCCTTCATCAGTGAAGCTTCTGTCTCATGGAAGGAAAAAGATAATTTAGGACCCTGGCTGTGACTTCCAGTGGAAGAACCTGCTTCCTTGAAGTGTTTGAACTTCAGGGAGGAGAAGTGGCCATAACTAGTAACTGCTGGAAATGGTCCAAAGGAAAGGCCTGTCCCTCTTCAGCAGGAAATCTGCTTTCTGCTGTACTAACAGCGACTGCCATAATTTAGGTAAATTGGGTTGTCTGTATAGCTCTGCTACTATAATTCTCTCTCCTGAAAATAAAACTTAATGAAAAGTCAACTTCTTAGGAAGCAGTAGACTCATATTGTTTACACTTGTGACATTGCCTTTAAGATTTTTATATCTATTCTGTAAGTCACTCAGAAAAAGTCAGGAATGGGGAGGTGATGTGCATTACTTCAGTTTTCTAATCACTGTTGTTTCCATAATGATTAATCCATTAATCAGATGTTTACTTTAGCCAGTAGAATCAACATGCTTCTAAATTGATACAGTCTACTCTCTCTGTATGCATGTACCTATTATCAGTGAAAATACTCAGATTTCCAGTATCTCTTTTATTCTTTGGTTTTCCTGCTCTTCAATTATACATATCATACCTTCTGCTTCTTACGAAATCATTGCAAACTGTGTTCTTCCTTCTTACGGAAAGAGTTGTGTGGTAAAATACATCATTTAGGCCTATTTAAAGTAAGAAATCACAGGTGTTCCTCACATGCTTTCATATTCCTTCATTTGGCTTCAGAAACTTCTTGTGGCAGTTCTTGTTTTGTTTACTTTCTAAGAGTGACAGCGTTAATTGTGACTTTGATTGGCTTGAGTTTTTGCACGTCAAAATTCAGGCTATAAAGAAGCCTTGCATTGAAACTCTGAAAATGAAAGCAGCAGAACCATTGTTCTTTTACTAAATACTATTAAGTTGTCAAAAACAGTGATTTCATATTTAACTTTGATAAACTTTGTTGAAGTGGGAAGAAAAAATAGAGGGAAATATTTCTAGATTGGTGGTGAAAGGCTAGGTTTAGAAATCAAATTTTCTTGAGCTTTCTAGGATCTCCCTCTGCAGCCACTGAAATAATATTCTAGTAGGAATCACTGATGAAAGTGGTGTGAAACAAACGTTTTCCCTCCACATATATCATTGCCTTGGACCCTAAATAAGGCCACGTCATCTGTTGTTCGCAGCATGCATTTTGTTGTAAAAACAGAATTCTGAAACCACTGTGAAGGTCTGCACTTTGGAAACATGGTTTGAAAGATCTTGTACAAATAATCAGCGATCCTTTTTTAAACTAATTCTACGCACATGAAAGCATTTATCGTGAAGTGGTCATCGGGTTTTTTATGATACTGTAAGACTTGAATTTTGAGAGGAATGTGTAACTGCAGATACATACAGTTAGATATGTTTCTCTGCAGATGCTCATCTGTATACGTGGTATATATTTATAAGCAAAAAATATGTGCACAAACATATCCCAAACCAAATATGTGTTACTGCAAGATGCAAGGTGAAAAAACACATTGCTGAACTGTAGAAATTACCTGGAAAAAGTAATTTACACTGCAATAATGCATTTAATCTTCATTTTGAGATCTCCTCATCTTCTAGCTCTCTGAAATCTATTTGTTTAATCATAATTGTAGGTGCTAGTGTAGGTGGGTTTGGAAAACTAAAAGGAAAATATCCTATTTGGAAGGCACAATTCTTTATGTAGTTCTTGACTGGCTTTTCTAGGTCCAGAGTGCTTAGACTGGTTGTGTAAAGAAACACATGGTAAGAAAGGTGCAAAAGGAAAGCCCTGTGACAGCCCATGACACAGAATAAAATTTAGTTAGCTTTTGAGTTCTTCATTCTGTAAACTCTATATTCTTCATGTAAATTAGATGGAGAATGTGTACGGTGTATGCTGTATACAGAAGGCTTGTTAAAGCTGGCTGTCTAGATTTAAGAATAAAGGTGATGAAAGGAGACAGAGGAGGTAAACGCAGCAATATCTGATTTCAGCTTTATAGTTATCAAGGGCCCTGAGAGCAGGCAAGCTCGGTGTGATCCTGGAAATTCACTTGGGACGCTGGTACCTTGCTGTGTTCCTGTTTTCCATTTTACTCTCTACTTTTATGAAATGTCATCTAATTAAACCCTCAAGGAACTGAAAGGTGACCACTGAATCCCATGGGTTTAAACATGTAATTTTTTTTCCCTTTTCCTTAAATTTCACTTTTTAATGGCCACAAGATGGAAGGACACAGACGATCTGCAACTTTCCCACGTGCATTTATTTATGAATATTTATGAATAATATTTATTTATTTACGAATAAGGACTTTTAAGGAGTTGGTAAGCACACCTCAGGTTGAACAGCTAGCTCTACAGGTGCTGTTTCCATGAGGCAGCCACTTTTAATGGAGCATGTGAAGTGCATCGAAAGGTTTTGCTTGTTTTGATAGTTGGATCATTTCCTTCAAGCATGTTCTTAAAGCCCTTTGACTAATGAGAAAACTATAAAGTGTTTCTTTTGGCAACAGATAAATGAAATATTATGCTGGAAATCATCCCAAAACCAGAAGACTTTCTCAATGTTCAAGAAAAACCCATCTCTCACCTTCTGAAAATTTTTGTTCAGAGAACAAGTTAAAACTCCTCCTTGTGTTTTCTTCTGCAGAAGGAAGGGAGGAAAGTAAAGTGAAAGGGCAGTATGCATGTGGTCAACCAAAATTAATTACTTTGCTAATGCTACCATTCCTCTGAGTGACCTTCCCAAGGTGTTAACCATGTTTACATTATAAGCTGGACCAGCTGCCTGAAATGGGTTGCATGGTGGTAAATGGCGTTCCCTCCCTCTGACCCCGCTCAGGAATTCAGAATGGAAATAAATGGAATTAATTGGGTCTTTCTCAGAGGCGGCCACAGCAATGGTGTGAGGTACCTTCTTGCTGTAGGGTTCATTGCAGACTTGGGGCTGGTTTCCATTCCTGTTTCACTTAATAAACACATTGCAAGGAAGGAGGTTCATTCTTCTAAAGGAAGATGTGGTAGGGAAAGATTGATCAAAGATTTGGTGGGAAACGATAGCTTTTTGCTAGCCTTCCCTGCTGAAAAACAGCATTAGGAAGAATTGGAAGGTTCTATGGGGACAGAACCATACAGTCTGGAGAGTTTGTCTAGAGATTTATGTAGTTTGGATAAGCATTCTGGCTCTGAGCCTTTCTGTATGTTAAATTTGAAATGAGATTAAGGCAGGCAGGAAAGAGTAGACTTTATTTTTTTAATGCTTGTACCAGCAATGTTGATTCTTTCTCTCACCACTTCATATTTTATTTCTTTTTGTAAGGTCACTTGAATTGGATGCATTATAGGCAACTTATTTATGTAACCAAGTTAGAAGCTCTCTCACGAGTTGATATGCAAAAATGGAGCTTTCAGAGGTTCACACAAAGTGGTATTTTGGAGTCTCAACACCTTCTCAGGAAGATGTAAAACAGTTTAGTAACATTTATTATGCAATGGTTGTGAAATAATTTTTTACAGGTTTAAATTAGCTATAGTACTGCAGTGTTGATTTTGTAAAGCTCTTTGAGATTTTCTTACACAGTAGCAAACAGCTGTCCTTATTTAACTGATAACTTCTGTTTACATTTATTTTTTCTGCTATTTGACCACAAAATGTGAATTACTGGCTTTCAAGTTTTTCTGTTTCTTTTGCACTTTGTACTAACATAAATTTCAGTGAATTGAAATGACTATATTTTAGTTCTACTTTATTTTTTTCACCAATAAAGCAACTCAGGTGTTTTATTTAATTTTTAATTTTTCCGCTATTTGTACTGCATGAGAAAAACTACTCTTCTGCCTTGAGCAATCAGAAGGGATGAGAGTAGCAAAAACTGATTCCCAGTTACAACAGTAAAACAAAATTAACAGCCCTAGAGTTAGCAGTGATTATTTTGTGAAAAGCAAGAGCTCTTTTAGCTGAAGACAGCACACACTCACTTCACAGTTTTACATGGGCACAAATATATACCCCATTTTGTTTGACAACCTTTCATTTTGCAAGCAGAAGTTGTTCTGGGTGTCGGTGATGATCAAAATGTTACCGCTTGCTGCTTGCAGCATGCTCCCAGACCTGAGGACACCAGCCCCCAAACAAGGTGAGAGGTTTGTTGAACAGATGCTTGGAGATAAAGATGCCCTTCCCAGGACAAGTGGGGGGGCTGTAGGAACACCCTCCCCATCTCACAGTCTTTGCTTGCCAGAATTTGGTGTGAGGAGCAGTAGGGTGCTTACCATTCTCTAAGAGTTTGTTAGGGTAATGAGAAAGTTTTGGAGTTCCGTGACGTTTTATCAGTGCTGCTAGTGAGGAAAGAGGAATAGAGGAGTTGTCCCGAAAACGGAAGATAGATTGGAGGATGACCAAGCTGTGCACGGCGGATGGTGGGTGGTGTTTTGTGGAAGGTAGGAAGTAGCTCAGGGAGATCAAACCTTTTTGATCTGTCACATACCTCTACGGTGTATCAGCCTGAATTATTGTCCATCTGAAATAACTCTTGCTTCTTCAAACTCCAAGTATTGGTGCAATGATGGCCTGAATTTTTAAAATCAAGTCTGCTGAACCAGTTTTTGACAATGTGGCTTTTATTATAAGCCAGAGATGGTTTGTCCATTTGTTTGTTGTTTTCCCTTAGGGTATGTAAACTGTTAACAGGAGAAGTATTTATTCTGTTAAATTAGATGGCAAAAAAACAGGGTGATGAATTCTAGCAGTTTCATTCCACTTGGGCATGGTGTGGGATTTCTTTTACACACAACCCCACCTCTTTTTTTAATGAAATGATTATTAAAAAAAAAAAAAAAAAAGCTCAAGGAACCATAATGTTTCTAAACCCAGGTTTTCCAGTCAGTGGAAATAAGACTGCCAGTCCTCAAAGTTTGGGGGTGGGAAAGGGAATTAAAGGAGGGGAGATGGTGGAGTTACTAATTTTAAGGTTGCCAGCGTGGAAGGAGAGAGATTTTAACTGACCCTTTGGCATAGTATTAGTATGTAATGTACTTGCTAGGCAAGTAATTTTAATTCAAATTTTAAGAAAGTATCATTATGTTCCCTGTTCACGTGCGTTCCTTGTTTTCTGAGGAGATAATCTGAGACCATAGTGTACGGAGCTGAACCTAAACTCGGTTGCTGCTTTTCTGCAGATACTTGAAGTACTATTATATCAAAAGGTATTCTCAAAAATCAGCTTATCAGGTGTCCCAGATGTGACGTCCAGAGCTAGTGGAAGCTCTGACTTCTCTGCAGAACAGAACAGAGTAATTTCTTTACCTCATCAGTATGCTATGCAGAAAATGTATTCAGACCTGTGAAGCACTCGCTATATTGATGAACATCATAGAAAACCCTGCAGGAAATTATATATTCTGTCTTCACAGGAGGTTTGCACTAAAAAATTCCTAGGACCCACACACTGAGAAAGTGCTTTTTAGACAGTATTTTCCAGTACTTGCTTTGAAGGAGGTAGTACTCCAAAGCTCGGAAATGGTGTTTCTTGAAATTGGTTTTGACATAGTTGTGTTTGTGCACAAAATAGGCTGAATGAAGTTTTCTACAGGAATCTTTAATTCCGTAATTTCTTACATTTCAAATGCTTATATTTTGTACACCTTGTAACTTCTTTCTAAGTACCCAGAAACCTTTAATTACTCATGGTGGATTTGTCTTGATCATGGACTATGCCATAGGTGCATCGTCTCCTCCGCCGGTTCTGTACAGATGGTTTGGGTTCAGTCCACATCACTTACTGAAGGAGTGTTGTGCAGAAGTGTCCGTGATACTTACAGGACTGGTGTGGGTCTGGAAGTAATTTAGCTGCTTCCAGGAGGAGCCTGAGGTTATTGCTCACGGAGCAGACCTCAGCAACCGTGCTCCAAAGTGTCTAACACGAGGAGCTGTGAAACTCACCTGTCCCCAAATTGCCTCTGCACCCTCTTCTCCAGTGTTATTGTTATCCCAGGATCCTGGTCCTTTGTAATTTGCACTAATGAGGTGCTGACCGGTAACGCAGTCATAGAAACAAGTTTGCAGTCATGCTGAGGATTATAGATAATGCCGTGCTCACTGAATTGTAATAATATCAACAAAATGGAATACCGTCACCTAAAACTGGTTTTGGAAACAAGATGTGATTGTTCAACTGCATTTCTCATTTACATAGTTACTGGTAAATACGAAATGTAGACTGTCAAACTTGCATAAATCCACCAGCTTCATCTTCGTGTTCAGCCAGTATGTGATTGTTTCTCCCTGCCACCACACAGATGGCAGCTAGTCACAGACAGACCTTGCATTTTTAGGTCAAATGAAGCTTACGCCCCCAAAATATTTTTCTTTTGTTAAGAATCTATCTGTTCACTACTTTTTTTATATGGTAACAAAATAAAATGAAAAGCAGAGATTCTGTAAACTGTCTTTCTGTTGAATAGGAATTAGGATTTAATACATTTTTGTAAGTGTATCTTTGCCTGAGAATTTTGAGAAGGGGGAAGAAATGGGATCAGTGTGCATTCTGCTTAGCTATTCACCTATCTAAATTCAGAGAGGAGAAGAGTTTGAGCATGACACTGATGAAGATGATTTCTCTATGTTTCTCTAAGAATTGCTGTAATAAATTGGGATTCAGTATTCAAAGGAGTTCTCACTGTCACCATGCTGACAAAAAAAAAAAAAAAAAGAATTGAGGGATTAAAGAAGAATTACAGTTAATTTGGAAGGAATCTTTGCTCAATATCCAAGATGAAAGATCAGAAACACAAAACAGTATTTTCAATCAATATTTTGGAAGAGTGTGAGCTCTGTACTTAAAGGGGTTTGTCCTGATGTCTCTTCCCTGCACCTTTTTCTTATGGGAAGTCCACTTCGAATGGGAGATGTGAACTTGTGACTTGAGTATGTTCTTTACTGTGAGATTTGTAAGGAGACTGTGTAACTCCAAATTTCACACAGCAACAGACATACTTGAAACAAAAAGAATAAAAAGCATATTTAATGAAGTGTTGTGTCGGTTTGCTTTCTAGTGCTGACTTTGGCTTTGTTTAGCTAGTACTTAAAGAATAGAGTCTTTCATTAATTTGCCCTAACAAGCATAAATTCAGGAGATGAAAGTGAATTCTTAAATGGCACGCACATTACTTCAGGGTGAAGCCTATCTGAAACGTTAGAGACAGGCTGAGCATGCTGAAGAGCAATAAATATCTCAAAAGTATATCAGGAATTCAGTTTCGGCATCTGTCACAGTGTAATTACGATGAAGAACATTAGAAGGATATACTCACTGTTGTTTTTCAAGGCAGCTCAGTGAATAAAAGTGACAGATGCATTTTTTTTCATAAAATCATTCGATGCCTTTTAAATCATTTGGTTTCAAGATGAAAAAAGCACTGAGGAACTCTTAATTTATATTGAAAAGCATAATTTTAAAAAGCAAAACTTCTCTACCTTTATGCCATTGGTATTTCCAACACTACTGAAGTGTGTTCCAGAATCAACTTAATACTCCTGTGCTGCCTGTTCACTTGTTACATTTCTGTTGGTTGAGATGAAGAAAGCCAGTCCATCCCTTCACGGAAACTTTCAGACTTACCTAAAATCCTGTAGCTTTTGTCACTTTTAGCAAAAAGTATTGAGAAATGTTAGAGGTGATACCTGCTTAGTGTTGTGTAGTGCTTCTTAAAATAATGTTTCTTCTGTTGTGAAACTTTTTCACACTCGGTTCCTTACCTTGAGAGAAGACAGTTTGGAATACATTGCCAGGTGAAGAAACTATGTGAGAATTAAAAACCAGCTTAATATAGGAAGAATATAGCTGGAGAAATTTAGTTATAATTTTTGTTCTCTGTGTAGCTCTTCCATGGTATTCACCAAGCCCACCTTACACTACCAGCGAGACTAAAGTGTTTGAATTTTACTGAAAAATGGATGGCTGCCTAAGTGTCACTTCAGGCAGCGTGCTTTGTTTCCTGAAAAACCCTCTGTGGGGAGTGATGTGAAACACCAGTGGTAGAACTGCTGTTTTCAGTGACTGTCATTCATCTTTCTTTTGTAGCTTTTCTTTTCTTCAGGTATACGTTGTATATCATGTTTAGAAGTCTGTGCTTGTTGAACGTGTGCCACAATATATGAATTTTGGAGACTGGCTTTTGGCTTTTAAGTAGCAGAATTAACTTCACCTGCCCACTGAAATTGGTTTGACCCTCTGTAAGCCCCCCTGCCCAAGTCTAGTTTAAGTGTATTTAGCTACCTTCCTAACTGCAATGCTTTTTATTTCAGGGTGCTAAACTTGGGCCCATGTTTACCTGCCCAGCATAGCACCCTGGAGAAAGAAGTTGAGCTTAAAAAACAAAGAACTGCAGTCTTGGGAAATAATAGCACCCATGATAGCACACCACGTTACTACATGAAAACAAAAGATCATGGATCAGTGTTTGTACTTTACAAAGACTGTGCTGAAGTCTGTGGGGTAAAGCAGTGTTTGAAGTTTCAACTGGCACTGGAATTTCCCTTTTTTTTCTTTTATAGCTCTTATACAATAACTCTGGAAATTCCTGTGTTTCCTCTATTTACTTCCCAAGAATCTTCTTTTTTGTTTAGGAAAAATATACTAGGAAATGTGGCTTTTTGCAAGAAAAAAAAAGAAAAAAAAAAAAAAAAGTAGTCAGTGAGAATCTATCATTTATTCACTTCAAAACTGACAGGTTTCATCCTGGAAGGTTTACTGTTGTCCTGAAAAGAAATACTGTTGATGACTAAAAATGTTTGGTATGTGAACACTTTTATCGTACCATATGTCCTTTTTTTGCTCCAGTGTTAGTCCTTTTCTTAAACAGCCAAGCTGTGTTACCCCTTGATTCTCTTCACTTTCCACATGGGGCAGGAACCCCAAGACAGCGTGCTTTTTTCCATAATCACTGCAGAAGTGCCTGACGGCAGTCAGTGAAGACCCTTTTGGCATATAATAGAAAAAAAAAAAAAAAAATGTTTCATGTATTCCCTCAGAGCTTTCTCTTCCCCATATGCAAAGGCACACACAGGCTGGCAGTCAGAATAAGATGGTTTTGCTAAGGCTGAATCTCAATTGCATTTTCTTCTGAACCTCCTATCTGACTGCAGTGTTTACCAGTCCGAATGCTGAGTTCGTTCTTAAGGCTTAGCTTTCTGGCATGTAAAGGAGATGCTGGAATTCCAAACTGATGTGCTGTATGTAATTGATAATGATTGATAAAAGGCAGCTAGCACCTGCAGGACCTTTCTTTGTGCGGGGTAAATAGGTGTCTGAGGAGTTCAAGAAAGAGAGCTGCAGAAATTATCTTTTCTCTTCTGCAAAGATTGGCTTGCGTTTCCCTCTTTGTACCTTCAAAGTCAGGATTAGTATTGTTTACACAGACAGAAGGCTTATGTTCATTATGATTAATGGAGAGGGAAGAGCCTTGAAATCCATCACATCTAGCACATTGCCAGACTAATTACTCAACTGGCTCCCAAATAGAAGGGATAAGGTATCGCTTCTTAACTTGGGAGTACTCCCAACTAGTAAACTAGTTTCCCTAGTTTAATCCTGACTTTCAGGTGAATTTTCTTTTCTGGCTTCTAGCTCAGTGTTTTTGTTATTGTTTCTTGACTATGGATTAATCTTCAATTTAAATTCAGTTTAATTCAATTTAAGTATTATGGGAGGGACTAAATATATGACTGGAGGGAGTAAAGAAGACAGAGCCAAACTTCAGTGGTCATAACGAAAGGACAAGAGGCAAGACATGAGCACTAGCTGAAATACAGGAAATTTGATTTAAACTTAAAAAACAAACCAAAAAACCTGTGAGGGTGACTGAGCACTGGCACAGTTGCTCAGAGAGGTTGTGCAGTTTCCCCCCCTGGAGATATATTCAGTATCCAACTGGACAGAGTCCTGAACAACCTGCTCTGGATTTCCCTGGTTTGAGCAGAGGTTTGGACTGAGCAGTCTCCAGCAGTGCTGTCCAGCCTGTGATCCCCTGATTCAATTTTACCGCTGTTGTAAAGTGCTTGGATGCCTAATCGTGATGAATCCATTATAAAAGGTTTAAAATACATCTGAAGTTATCTCTTCTTTGAAATTGATGTGTGAACTATTTTATTGGAGATGAAAAGAGACACCTAATCCTTAAAAACAGATATGAATTCCTGCCCTAAAACCAAACCGCTTCTCTTTTGCTGAAGTGCAAGAAGTCACAGCTGGGAGTTGGGTATGAGTCCACTGGAGTTAATTCTTTAGTATTTCCGTGGGTAGTGTCCTGCATTGGCATTATGCTTTTACAGAATACCTCACCTCACAAGAAAATCTGTCTGGCAAACTTGTCATCATGTCCTCCTCCTTGAAAAATGAAGTTCTGAGGGCCAGTGTGGAATTCTCCTCAGAAAATCCTTTAAAACTCTAGCAATCTCAATTCTTCAGAGAAAAAAAGTAACTTCATACACACATTAGAAGAACATTATTCAGTGTTACAGCTTATATTGATTCAGTTAAGAAGCAGATGTCTTGCTTCATCTCTATATATGTATACATTATAACATGTCATCTTAATTCAGGGCTACTACACATTCTCTTTTTCCATAGGAGTTTTGCTTCATGAAGCACCAAGGATGAATAGTCATCTTTTAAAATGATCTAGTGAATCTCTTATTTTCTTTTTTATTGTATTTTTCCCCTCTCCTGTCTTACTTAATTATTTGGTTTTGTTTGGATTTTTTCTTTCCTTTTTTATTTCTTTAATTTTTTCTTTTTCCTCTTGCTTTCTTTCCTTTTTTTTTTTTTTTCATACTAGCATGATTTTAGTCAGCTTGCAAAATAGTGGTCTAATGCTAAAGTAGACTTGCTCATTTATTAATAAGGTATTCTAATGACATATTTATTTTTAATGAGGAAGTGGTTTTACTTTTTGCTATATAAACTTTACCCAGTTTATTGTACATTGGTGTTATTAATCTTGTAAAGCATGCTGGAATATAGTGCATTTAAAATATGGGGGCTGCAATGTAAAATACTGATTAAAACGATTATGACAAACCGTGCAAAGCTTTTATAATGCATATACGTAAGCCAGATTTCAGTTTGTATAAAAAGGCGTTCACCAGTTTAACTGCTGACAGAGTCAAGTGAGAGTCTGTTTTTTCTTTGCACTCAAGTAGATTTTAAAAAATATCACAAAAGAAATGTTGGAAGAGGAGAAGTTCTGATGTGCTCCTTTGGCTTTGATGGGCTTGTGCACTGCCCCGGGTGTTGCGTGGTATGTATGAAGGACCGGCTTTTGCTGAAACACATGAGCTGATTAAAGCTGCCTTATGCCCTTTGACCTTGCTGCATGCCGTTTTTTAAAGTGAGAAACACTAGAGGAAAAGGGTGGCAGAGGAAACATGAAGAGGAGAAAATTCCTCTGTAAGAGGTTTCTGCAGTCCTGGACTTGCCACGTGTTGGCCATCCCTTGGGGGAGGGCTACATTTCTCTTCACTTGAACCTTGGGGGCACTGGGAACCATTTGGGAATTAGGGTTTAGGGAGAGGAGATGTGTGAGTGTGAGGTTGAAATGGTAACTAGAGCCCTTGTAGTTAAGGAGCCTCAAAACAGGGAGATATGGAGGCACCTTCCCTGAAAAAGAGGAGGAGAGGGGCCACGCTACCCACCCCATCCTCCCCTCACCCCCCCAAACCCCAATCATAACCTGCTTTCAAAGTGCATAATTAGGCTTGTAAGTGCTCTGTGGTCCCTACGCTGGCTTTATTGCTGAGGTGTTATCAACACTCAGTTTCTGAAGATCAGAAGTGTTAATCGATGTTCTTTGTTGATGACTTCTGAGTACCTGCAGCACAAATGACTGTAAATGTCCTCAAGGCTTCAAAACTTTGACATACTTTCCCAGACTTTGTTGGCCTGTTCCCCTTTGTTTTTACGTACTAATCAGCAATGAAAGAGTGTTTCTTTGCTAGCGGCCCCTGAGGTTCACCAACTAAGGTTATGGTCAAAGACAAACAATTAGGAAGAACAGAATAATAATAATACGGATCTAAAGGTCTCTCCATTGTGCCAGAAATGTCAGAGTTATAAATCTCATCCAGTATTTCCTGTGGGCTTTTGTGGACGGTGGAAATTATTGCAAGGCTGCGCCATTTAAGAACCCAGTGTTAAGCATGGAGTTTTAGTGAACTAATTAAAATAATAAGCGTCAAAATACACATGTGCTGTCTCTTTAGAATTAAAATAACAGCAAAGGCATGTTTGTAGCTGCCAAGTAAAGAAAGGATTTCTGTTCCTCGGCGAGCTTGACCTTGATTTTTAAATCGGATGTGCTTTTAATGGCAAGTTACAGCATGCCACTGTTGTACCCACTCGGTTGTAACTACAGGCAGCAGTGACCATTGCAGGGCCCGGGTGTGCTGCAGAAAGCTGTACTGATGGCACGGGACGGCGGCGTGTCCAACCGTCCTGTGTCCAACCGTCCTGGTTTGTCTGCCCTTGCTCAGGGGTGACCTCTGGATGGCAGTTTCCCTTGAGCCTGTGATCCAGGGGAAAATTCTGGTTGTCACTTTTGTCACTCGTTTTCAATATGAAAAACCAGATGGGTTTTATAATATCTTTGTATATTGTGCCATTAACGTAGATGCAGGGGGAAGATCAAATTTGATCTAGAAACCTGTCGTCTCTGCAAAAGATCTGAACATTAAATAATACTTCAGGTTTCAAACTAGCATGCAGAAGTTTCCAAATACTTATGAGCTATTAAATTATTGCATAAGACGGAAAGCTAGACTTTAAATTGTGTCAGCTAGCATAAGAACTTCTGATTTACATTAGCAGCATAATATGTTTATATCTGTCCAGAACTGTCTTTGCAGTTTTAGTTTACAACATTTGTTCTGTGATGTGGTTTTTTTGTGAGAAAGTTCAGTTCTTGGTTAATGCAATTAATCCAAGTTCAGTACATGCTTAATATGTAAGTTCTGAAAATTAATTTCTTAGCATGTTTCAACCATGATGTGTGTGATAATGGAAAGAACAAATGAACAGGGGGTAAAGAGACAAGATTAAGAAAAGAGTCGTGATATAAAGAAACTTTGGTAAGAAAAAACATATTCGTGCATTTGTGGCCAGGAGTAAGATTGGTTTTATCTTCCCAGATGACATTACAGATATCTTCAACAGAAGTTAAAGAAGTGGGAATAGGTGTATAAACAGCAGATTTTGCACTGAAGCTAAAACCAACACATACGAATAGTAACAGAAGAAAAACAAACCAAACAAAACCCCAAACCTACAAATTTTATCTGGTTCCAGTCCTGTGGAATGAGTGTGAGTCACAAGGTTCGGCACAGTGCTGCTTTGTAAGATCATTTTCAGAAGCAGTGGAGAGCCAGGTCATCTATTTTATCTGATGTCACCTCTTAGAAGCAAGGATCTCTGCTGCAATTTTATTAATTTTCAAGTAGCTGGATGGTACAAAAGTTGTATTTAATAATGATTTCTCATCGGGGAAGACCCTATCCAATATCCTTGGATACTATGGAGACGATAAACTCTTTCCTGAGGGTGCGTGTGCAAGCACTGTGGGTGAGAATGTGCTACAAGCAAAAGTAGAAGCTCCTGACATTCACTGCGTTGGGGCTGAGCTGAGCTGGAGATTTTGTGTTCAGGGCAGTCCCACTTGGTAGCCGAGCTCTTGGCTCTCTCTAGTGAGGAAACACAGAGAAAGAATTTTGAATTAGTTGTTTTTTGGTTTGGTTTTTTTTTTTTTGTTTGTTTTTTTTTTTTTTTCAAAATTATCACCTAGTGCTTTGTAATAGTGTAATAGATAACTGTATTATCTTTCCCTCGTGGGATCCCTCACTTGACAGAGACTGAAATTTTACTCTTGATCAGAATGTTTATGTTTATGGAGTATGCCTTTTTGGTGCCCAAGAGGGCGTACATAAACTAATAATCTGTGTTCAAATGGAATGAAGGCAATCACACAGGCCCGTAATTGCTCATTGATGATGATAAGATTTTAACTATCAAGAAGAAGGATGACTTTTAGCAGCTGGTTCTTCCCTGTGTAGTTTCATCACAGCTCTGTCTGTCACTTGTGCTCCCCCACTGTTGTATACAGTGTGTCGCAGGCACCACGGCTGCTGGTTATGAAGTGCCTGATGAACTTGGGCCTGAAGCTTCCTCAGGAGCTGAAACCTGTGGCAACAGGGTCTGGGTTTGGCCTTACTTCACCCCGTACGTTTGCTTATTCTGATGGAAACAAGTGTAATCACAAGATGCATCCCTGTCGTAATTCTTGATGTGATGAATAGGGTTTTGACTCAGAGGAAACCGTAAGAAAATAGTCTTTCTGCTCATCCAGGGCTGCTGTTTTCTCTAAGTTAGTCTTCTGGTAAAATATGAAGCAGATAGAGCAGATCAGAGAGGCAGGTATGTGGGAAAGAAACAGCTTTGAAACTTTTGACACCTCTGGGTGGGAGAAGTAGACTTTTACTTAAAGTGACATTCGTCATCATGATGTTTTGTGCTAGAGTCTTTCCCCTTTGGTCCTGTTAACTTTATATAGGCAAGATCCCAGGAGAGTATCAGTGTCGATACTGTCAAGTTTTTAGAGGCTTTCTTAACCTCTTATTTCACAGAAATCTATGAAGTTTCTGGCTGGCCTGTCCTTTTCTAGCCTAAGCCTTTCCTAAGCAATCCAGCAATTTTCCACTTGAAAATAGCTATGGGTAAAGTCACACACCACTTTCACGTGAGATCAAGGGTTTGACAAGAGTAGTGGGAACAAAGAAATTACAAATTAAGTCTGCTCCGTATTTAAACCTCCTTCTCCCAGCCCCCTGTTGCACAATAGCAAGCTTTCCTAATGCAAGTAGGTTGTTGAGATACTTCCAAAAAGAATTCCAGTTAGCTGAGAGATGGGATTAAATGGATTAAATAGCCTCCTCATTTTTCAGTGAAAAAAAAAAAAAAAAAAAAGAGGAGTTTGGTTGAAGGCATGTACAAATGCGAATTAAAATGATTTTGGACTAGATTGGCCTTCGGAACAGCCTCAGATTGCCTTGCAAGTCAGCGTGCCCTTTCTCGGCGAGGCCCTGCGTGTTGGTGGCGGGTGTGCCTGCACGCCGACGTGCCTGCGCAGGCGGTGGGTGCACGGAGTCTGCACCGTGGCTGCAGCCCTGTCAGCAGGCTGGTGGTGAGCGAGGAGGCAGTCTGCCTGTTGGGTAGAAAAGCTGCAATGAATATAAAGCGGTGCCGAGTGCTCTCTGGCCGGTGGGTCTTCATTTGATGTAAAACTGGAGTGCCCTACTGTCCTGGGTTGAGTGAGTGGTGGAGTTTTTTGGTGGCAGGGGAGGGGGCTATCGGGGCGGCCCCCTGTGAGAAGCTTCTCGAAGCTCCCCCAGCTCCAAGCCAGCTCCACTTCTGTTTGGGAAATTGAGCCCATCAGCTGCGCCTCTGCGATAACGTATTTAAGAAGGGACGTGGTGAGGAGCAGTGGGACTGGTGAGGAGGAGTTGGGGCAGCTCCATGAACACCAAGGTCAGTGGAGGAACGGGGGAAGAAAGGAGGGGGGAGGTGTGCCGGAGCAGAGACCCCCCTGTATCCTGTGGGGAGACGGCAGGGCGGCCCCCCCTGCCACCCATGGAGATCTACAGTGGAGCAGACATTGATTTATGGCCTGTCATTCCTGCTCAGCTGATCAAGGTGCTGTGCCCGAAGAAGGCCGGGGTCTTGTGGGAAAAGGCAGCCCCGCTGCTGTAATTCAGCGCTGGGAGGATTGCAGCATGCGGGGGTGTCCCACGCCAGAGCAGCTCGGGAAGGGCTGCAGCCGTGGGAGGGAATCCAGTTGGAGAAAGTTAGTGACCCATGACAGAGCAGTGTGGGGAACGCTGCGGCTCGTGGGAGGGACTCATGTCGGAGAAAGTTTATGGAGGACTGTCTGCTGTGAGAGGGGGACCACGATGGAGCAGGGGGAACAAGTTCCGGACACTCCCCTCACCGAAGATGAAGGGAAGCAGCAGCACTGACTGCACCCCCCATTCCCTGCCCCTGCGCCACTGGGGGAGGAGGTAGAGATATGGGGAGCAGAGCTGAGCCCGGGAAGAAGGGAGGGGTGGGGGGAAGGTGTTCTCAAGATGTGGCAATGCTTCTCACTGTCTTACGCTGTTATGTGTTGTTGTTAGTGTCTGTAATAAATGTATGTTCTTTTTTTCTTCCCCTAACGAGTCTGCCTTTTGCTCGTGATCATAAAAGGGGGATTTTTCCCCATCCCAGTCCTATCTCGAACCCCAAGCCTGGCTCTCTGTCCCTTCTCATTGCCGGAGGGGAAGGGAGAGACAGCTGCTGCATTGTGGTTGGCTGCCAACCAGGCCCAAACCACGACACCTACTCATCCAGATCTGAGCCCTGGGAGAGCCCGAGAACCTCCTGTCCACCAGCCTGCTCCTACACTAGCATTTTTGGTGGCCTCTTCCATTTTGCTGCTATGTTGTGTGGTTACTACTAGCTGTTACTTTTTTTTCCTCAGCACAGACACTTGACGTGGTGTGAAAACCAACATTCTGTTTTTTTTAGGTGTTCTCATGGACTTTTCCTTAGTATTTGTAAGGCACCAGCTTTGTACAAAGTACATACAGATTCTCCCTAACTCACTGTTTCTCACAATGAAAGCTAATTTCTCCTCAACTCTGCCTATCATGTCTTGCTTTAGTTTTTCTGACACAGAAAGACAGGAAATAGCAATATGAAGCTCCATGCCAAGGCCCATAATTTCTGGAGTCATGTCTTATATGTGGACAGCAAACCTGTCTTCATCTTGGTTGTTTCACGGCGTCCTTTGTAATTCTTTGAAATCCTGTGAAATTTATTGGCGCCTTGTTCAAGAGACAGCAGTAGTATTTTTTTCTTGTGTTATTAATTTTTCATCTACATCCAAAAGACCCATTCTGTTGCTGGAAAGACAGGGATACTACCATATACTTAGGATAGAACTGATAATTAAAAAAAAAAAAAAAAAGTTGGTGAGCGGGGTTTGGGGGAGGCAAGATTCAAGATTAGTGGAAGCAGATGAAAATGGTCAGGAATCCCTAAAACTGATTTTTGGCTTCTTTCTAAGGTCTACTAATTTGCCTTAACCTACTGCTTTTATGAAGGGTCACATCTAAGAGACTGAAGACTAATGCATCTCAGAGCTCGCTTACACATCCAGTCTAACTGGTCTTAAATACAAGCAGTGGAGTAATTTTGTATTGTGTGCATCTTTTCCCTTTAAAAGCAGACTTCTTGCTGTCTTTGATTTCTATATTAATTTGGAAAGCATGCGGCAACAGTAAAATTTGTTTCACATTTGTTTCAAATTCAAATTAAATCCCTTCACCCCCAACCAAAGAATTTGCAAGAAAAAAAAAAAAAGGGGGGGGGGGGAGGGGGTTGGTGACCTTATCATGACTGGATCTCATCCTGATCAAGGGCCAAATCTTTTTAGCATTGAAAGGAAGTAAAAACAAGAATTAAGAAGTTTCTCTGATTACTGCTGGGATAGCAGTGTTCTCTCCTTTCCTCTACTTGCAAGGAAATACTTCAAAGCAGCCATTTATTCGGGCAGTGTAACTCTTATCTCTTTTTACTGACTGGCTTACATCTTTTATTTTACCTTAACACTTGGGCCTGTGTCCCTCCCACCTGATTTTATTCACCTGAGACACATGTCTTCAGAGGGTGGTGACTGATTGCTTCCTGGAGAGGAGGAGCAGGGACAGATGGGCATACCCCAGTGGCAATGCAGCCTGCCCAAGATACGAGTTATCTCCTTGCTGTAGCCCTCTTGCTCGCTTTTTCTTGGTCTTCATTGACCGTGTAAAGTGACTTTGCTTCTAGCTTGGTGTAACAGATTAGATAAGGAATGTAAGTACCTAAAATTAGTACCTCGGGTTTTTTTTTTTTTTTTTCAGTTGTAAGTCAACCAACTAGAGCAAAGGAAAAAAAGAGGAGGCAGTGTAAAAAATGAAAGTTAGCTGCTTAGCTGTAGAAGTACTTCAGGGCTTGACTGGCTTTGAAAATCCGCCCTCGAGGAGAACAGTGCTGCACTGTCCACGACCTGTGCAAAAGTTAGCAAACATTTGGAATGTGTTTGGAAGATTAATAACGTCATAATTTTCCTCACCTTGTGGGGTTTTTTCTTTTTTTCTCCCATAAAGCGATGTACGGGGGGCTCATCAGGTTGTATATTAGATAATTGAGTTGTTATGCCAACAGGCTGTGCTGAAAGGTGTTACATCAGTGATTTCTTTTTCATCCCAATGTGCTTTGATCTCCTGCTGTAAAGCAGAAGATCTAACAGTGGAAACTTTTGAAGATGATAGATGAATTTTGCTAATCCACTTTTCATAATCCGTACAAAAAACGTCTGTCCTTATCAGTCAGAAAAGATTTAATAGCTGTTGTCTCTATAAAGTCTCATATTACCAGGATTGCAAACTATGGAAGAAGTGTTATGAAATATTTTACTAGCGTGTTTTGAACTGTTGTTGTAAATGCTTTAGAATAAATGAATAAAGATGTTTCTTTGTTAACCGTGCTTTGTTTGTTGTATTTGCTCACTGAAATACAAAACTCATTTACAAGAGAGCACTGTGCAGTGTTGAGTATTTGCTGTCCTTATTGATGTTAATTGCCCTGCTTTAATTTCATATTATTGGAATTAACTGAAACAGTCAACTTAATCCAAATATACTATTTCCAAGCATTATAAGGTGCTGAAACAAATGGTAAAAGTCTTGGCTCGCAAGATGTAAAGCATTGTAGCTGATGAAACTGTCGTGACAGTAAGCGGTGTGTAGAATCCTTTTTGCAGATTTGGGGACAATAAAATGTGGCATATTCTAGAAAGAACAAGTGCCTGTGCTTGTCCCTGGATGAAATTCACACTTAGATCATCCAGATGAAGTCAGTAAAGTAACTGCACTTGCCCAGGATTTCATCCAGCACAATCTTCCCCAATATATCCTTTGTTAGTTGAGCTCCCCACATCTCTGGAAAACCCCAATTATAGAAAATTGCCAGCAGTGCTTAGGATTATAAAAAGTATTCACCAGGTCTGATTATATTTTCTCTTTTTCTTTACAATAGCTTTGGGCCAGATAATGCTCTATGTCGATGGCATGAATGGAGTAATAAATCATAATGAAACCATCCAATGGCTGTACACACTTATTGGGTCAAAGGTAAGATGCTCTCCAAAATTCTCATTTTATATGTTTTTGGTGTTCTTTAAATGCCTTTTATTTGTATTAAATATGCATTTAGGGTATAAACAGACTGTGTGTTAAGTTCTAAATGAGTACATAACATTGCATGGAAACCAGGGAACACTAAGCTGTTATTTCTTTTATCCTGTTTTTATACTCTTTTGTGCTGTGTTGGCACATACTCTGCTCTTAAAAGCAAAGACACCAAAGATGCCCTTATTACTGTCTGTGCTGTCATTGCAGTTGACCGTGGAGAAGATCTTTTAGTCTTTTGTGACATTCTTTGGAACCACTTTTTGGGGTGTTTTTTCTCCCTTTTCCATTCTATGGAAGCAAATCCTTTTCTACAGTTTCACCATTCTTCACTGCTCAACTTTGCTGAGCACTGGGGGGAGGACAATTCAGAGTGACTTCCTTTTTACAAGAGAATGAAATGGTTTGGTTGGAAGGGACCTTACAATGATCATCTAGTCCAACTGCCTGACCAATTGAGGGCTGACCAAAAGTTAAAGCATGTTATTAAGGTCATTGTCCAAAAGTCTCTTAAACACGGACAAAGATGGGGCATCACCCGCCAAAGCCTGTTCCAGTCTTTCACCACCCTTTCAGTAAAGAAATAGTTCCTAATGTGAAGTCATCTTGTGCCTCAAGTGCCCTAGAAGGCAAAGTCTGGTACCTGCCTACAGGGGATTCTTTGTTGGTCCCTACATCCAAGGAGGCAGAAGCTGAAGGCCAGAATATATGCCGCTTGGGTCGGTCTTCTCCAGTGGAGTAGTGATTTATGTAGTGCACAACCCAGTTGTAAGGCCATCTTTGCTGTAAGTTGAGAAGGAAGCAGAACACAAATTCTGCAGGCACACCATCCTGAAGGGCCGTAGGGTAGGTAAAACCACAAATTACACCATTCTCCAGTGTGCTGACCCTCCAACTTTCGGAAGTTATTAAGGTCTTCAGGGACTGCTGCTGCCCTTGCCATGTGGACCTCCTTGGGATAGATCTGTATGACATGATAGCCAGAACAGGGTATGTTGGCTTTTGTTAACAACCCAAAAGTTGCTGTAATTGGGGAAGTTGAATCCAGAGTTGGAATTACCAAGAAAATTCTAGGAATGTTTCCTCAAGTGGTTGAGTCTCAGAAAGTTGCTGTTGGATACCGTAGTGGCATAGAGATGCTGCTGCTCTCCCCTTTTCCCCTAATAGCTTTCATACACAAGGAGAAAAAAAGCTCAGCGTCCCAGGGGCCGTTTTTAGCAACTACAGAATTTTTTTGCAATGTGCAGGCTTCCCTGCTGCAGAGATTATCAAGTCAAAGAACAGATGCTGCAGTATGGAAAGAACTGATTTGTCTTGGGTTGACATACCTGTATTGGTAGATACGTAAAAGTAATATAATCATGGTTATCAAATCTCAGGCTTGCAGGGTATGGTTCCTGATTGGGAGAATATAAGGAGGAACTTTTCCCCCATGTAAAATGTTCTGCTGTTGTCTGGGTATTATGCTGGGCAATTTGCCCTCCTGAAACAGGGAATGTTAGCCACGGTTGGAAAAGCAGTGCAAGATGAGAGAGGAATTATTTTCTTGGTATAGATCCTAATTTTCTATGGAACAGATAAAAGAGACAAGCAAAAAAGAGAAAGAAAATTGACATGTCTGTGATTATTTTAGTTCTTTAACACACTTAATGGGAGTGGGAGAAACATGATGGCATTGCTACCTTGCAGATTAAATTCTGTCTAGATTTTCTTGACCAGAGTACTTCAGTTCTGGGGTCCTTAAGCTCCTTTCTCCCTCCCCCATCACTAGCCTGAGTGATTATCTCTGTGTCCTGGCTTGGTGCCTGCAGCTGAGGAATGCAGGCAATGCGCTTTGAATAGTTTGGTTTCAGGTAGCATCAAAGTTGCTTTTTCATTATTCTTTGACTGTCTTGGAAGGGATCTAAGTCCCTGTCTGTGTACCCGAAGTTAACCAAAGGTATGGCAGGCGTGCTGTCAGAATGTGGTGGGACAGCTGCTTTATGCACTTAAAGGTGGTTTTGACTTTCTGTGAAAAATGAACCCCTGGAATTTGCAACGCACCTACAATCTAATTTGCAGCCTTGCTATGCTGGTGCCTTCTCCACAGCAAAGGCGAGGGAAAATATGTTAACACTGCTGAACAAAAAAGCAATAGTGAAATTGCCAATTAAGTCTTGGGACAAATCCCTCTAATAGGATGCAGGAGGAATACAGCCATTCAGCTGCCACAGCTGTGGCGCATGGTTTCTTGCCTTCTCAAAAGTTCTGACCAGATTTAATATACTCAGCAGTGGAGGTTGTTGGATCTTTTCCATTATATTTTTGGGGAGGGGAGGGGGTGTTGGTTTTTTTTTTCGGTCAAATTCTGTAATGGTTTTGACCCTTCACTGCTACTTGCTCTGCCCTGTTTGCATAGGGCTGCTGGCTCTGTCACCCTTGCTCACTTGGGGTGGTGTATTACTGCATTTTCAGCAGAGGATCTTGGGGTCTGGCACACTCAGCGCTGCAACAGCTGTAATTTTGGTACCCAGCTCCAAGATCACTTTATGTACCTAGCAATACTTCTGTACAGGGATAGGGGAAGGGGGTGGGAAATTAAATTTTAAATTAGTGAGAAGATAAGACTATAAACAGTTTACTGAAAGCCCATCTGGATTGTTGCCATTATATTCCTTACTGTTGCTAGTTCCGCTGCAGTTTTACCCCTCTGAGCATCAGTGGCTGCTTATGTAGATGGATTATCAGAAGTTGCTGATAATTTTAGCACTGTTGTCTAACTTTGCTCTGGATATAGTTACTAGGGAAATGGTTAAAATTCCAACAGTGTGACTGTGCTGATGCTGCTGCCCGTTTGCTGGGTAAGAGGCATCAGTGGTGTCAGGGTGAGGAACTGAAAAGCAGGAAGAAAGATAATCTTAGGCAACTCATTTGTTAGTGGGCAGAAAGATCCTTCTGTTTCAGGTTGGTATTATATAGGCATTAGACGAGAGTTTTGAAGTTAGCAATACCCTTCTTTCTGCCATGTTATTTAAAGAGAAGAGCATTATCAGCACATCCCAGACTCCTAGGGCCACGGCTGGTCCTTTGCAAGGGACATCCAACCACCTGTGACCACAGCAGTGTGTGCCACTGGCCTTCCACAGGCTGGCCGTAGACTGCTTTCAAATCATCAATGGCTAATACATCCCTGGCATAAAACATCTACAGCATAATCCCCATTTAAATGTACATCAGTACTATTTCATCATTAGTTATATAGGCAGCAATTCATCCGTCTTTCCCTGTTTATCAAAGCATTCAAGTATGTACTTAATTATAGGTATATGATTACATGCTGTTGGCTTCCAGAGAACTTTAATACATAACTGAGATCAGCAGTGTACTGCTGTAGGAATGCAAAAGAGGGCTATAGCAGGGCCAAGGCTCTGACCATTTTATATAAGATAGAGAGTATGTAAATAGGAAATATCTGTGTCGACCAAGTTTTCTTCTGGCATTCATTGGTCGCAAGGTAGTTTGCTTTTTGAAAGACAAAACTAGGAGTCAGTGAATGTTAGTTAACAGTGCTTTCAGAATTGCTCCTTCATTCTTACTTTTTTAATTCAAAGTGGATAAACAAACCTGTCAAGGATGTGTTCTCTTAACTGGCCACACACCGTAACACATGTGTTTCAACCTCACAGCATCTGGGAGATGATATTTCACCGCTTTCTCAGTGTTTCTGCCAGCTGTATGTTGCCGCTGCTGAAGTTGAAACTTTATGCATTGTATTGCAAGTTCTATTTAGCCTGGTTGTAAAGGGGCCTGAGGCATTTGTTCCTGCTGGCAGCTGGCTCCACAGAGCCCCGTGGAGCTTTTACAGTGGATCACCTGCAGGTAGAGCCTCAGTTTGGTGATGGGAAGGGCTGTTGGAAAATTTCTCTTACGCCAAACAAGGGATACCAGGTTAAAGACATATATGCACTAAGCCATTTTAAGTCCTTATAATGAATTTTTCATCTGTTAGCATATATGAGGTAATATATATATTATCTTTCATATGCGTTGGTATTCACTCTGACCTGGTCATAGAAACTGTATCAGTGCCTTACCCTCTCCAGGACAAGCTACCGAGCGTTTACAAGTACATTTCTGACATCTTGGAAAAACCCCAGGTGTTTATATCTTCCGCTAGAGAAGCAAGTGTTCCTTTGCATCACAAATCCACAGGCTTTTGCCATTCCACCTTGATCTTCAAAGGCATGTCTAAGGCATTACGTGGTCCAAAACCTGAGTCTGGTTTCACCTTTTCTTTCCCTTTATTTCTGACTGCTACTGATAATGATTCTTTTTTCTCATTTGATGATCCAGGCTGTTCTAATTTCCCCCAGGGGAGATAAAGCCCCTTTTTGGCATTGTTTTCAGTGGAAAGTAATCCATTTTCAAAGTGGTGCTGGGTAACCTCAGAAGACAGAGTGGAATGCTAGGCCCAGGCTGATACAACAAGGTTGATTAAAGATTCCTATCTCACATCTTGTTTTAATTTTTTTTTCTGCTTTGCTTCTGTCTAGGTCCTACATCACAAGGTTAAATACGAACTTTAACTAGCAAGTTGTTCCCTGTGCCTTGTGTGAATCTTTTGCTTCCCTTGTTGTTGAAGCAATGACTTTCTGAATATTTTAAAATGTAGTTCAATCCAAAAGAAGAAACAAAATTATTTCAAAGCAAAAGGAAAAAAAACCCACAACATTCAAACAGAATGTAGTCGTGGTGGGTGAATCTCTTGATTTCAAAAGGACAGTCCAGTAGGGTTGCTTTTCCTGCATGGTGCCAGTGACGTGCTAAAATATGCACACGGTTGGTAAGTCACTTCATAAGAATTTTGAGAGAAATAATATTCTTAATAACAAAAAGCACTAAAATTGTTTTACAAGTGAATAATGTAAAGTATGCAGAGGTGAATACTCAGTTTAAGAACTTAATTAAATCAATCTCCGTTCTACAAGTCGTTTATGCCTGTGCTCATCTGAAGTCATAAACAGAGCAGAGAATACCACATAACATAAATTTGTGCTTTTCTTTTCCTCAGGAAATTTCTTGCCAAATCTTATGCCAAGGGATGTTTAAGTGGGTCTACAAATATATACGGAAAACTGGTTTGTAGTCGTGGAGAAAGTTACAAATGTAAGGTGCTTAAAAGATCTGACTAGGACTAAAATAGTAGCATTAGTAGTAATAAAGCCCAAAGCATGTTGAATTAAATCACCACCAAAACCGTATGGTATACTCTCTTGTTGAGGGTCTTGGAAATACAGTGTGTTTGCATCTCATTAATTTTTCTGGTGATATACTTTGAAAATTATTGTGTGTAAGGATGACCTGTTCTGAGTCAACATTGCATGGATAATGAGAATGAATACACGTAGGAATATGCCTGATCTTTGTGAGCAGGAGGGTGTGCTGTAGAACTGTCTTGTGCTTTATTCTTAACGTGTGTGGAAGGTGACCTGGAAAAGCTGGCCAGCTGAAAGAATTAAGCGTGCAGGGAAAATAATACAGCTTGGGGACCAACTGTGATTAATTTCACATGCTGTCTCCTTCCCAACCTGTTGCATTGATGGTTAACAAAGTCTCTTGCAGCCTCTGACATGTGAGACCCCGTGTACAGTGCACAGGCTGTGTAGATCAAATCGTTTCTCTTCCCTCCAGCCAAAACTCTGATAAGCCTGCGGTTTCATTCTGTTTTCAGGTCTAGCCCAAGCAGAAATGTCAGTTGGGTGTCAGCCTTACAGGCTTTCAGGCTCCTTTGCTTCCTGGGAGGGTTCAGAGCAGAGCTGAGATCTCCCCTCGAGCCCGAAAATCGGGGCGGTGTCACCCGTGAGCTGCCCTGCGCTTGAGAGCTTGGGCTGGGGTGAGCAGGTACAGCTGCTTTGAGTTCAGTGAAACTTTCATGCCATCTTAGCAGCTGGCTCTTAAACTTAATCCGCTATGCATTTGGCCAGTGAACTGTTATTATGAAAATAGGTATGTGAGGGAGAAGCAAAGCCCTGGATTTATAGGAACTTTTCCTACTTCCTGCTGCTCAAGGGCTTGAGCCAACGGTCATCCAGGTCAGCAGAGAGCTTCCCTCCTCTTTTACTTAAACTGTAACAGCACTGTTGCATGAATGGAGTTTATTTTGAATTGTATTTAATTAGTGCTTTGAAGATAAGGATCAGGATGTTGCAATAAACTTGGAATAGGATATGCCAGCCAGTGCAGACTGCATTATGCACTCACTTTGGTCTGTCCAACTCAGCAGACAGACTGCTACAAGTGCTGCTGCTCTTTACCAACCACATTTGTAGGGGGGTTTCAAAGTTATTCCACCAAACATGAGAGTTTGCAGTAGCCCAGTCCTGCAGCAATAACCATTCCTATAGCTTGGTCTGTTTCATTCAGGTCTGAGTATTGTGAAGGGATAAATACCCATTTTTCTGTGTTCAGAATGAACTCTTGTAGATTAAGGCGATCCTAGAAAACACCCAGTTCCCCCACATCATATCAGAGATCTGATTTCAACTCGTTTGAAGTGGAGAATGAGAAAATGTAATGATTAACTGCCAACAACGTGGCAAATGTTCAGGCCCAACTTTTCACACAGTTCCATCTGTTCAAATCTGTATGAGAAAATGTCCTGTTAGCGATGAGTGAAATATGTCCAAATATTTCCAGAAAATACTGTGCATCTATGCAGATGTACAGATTTCTTGTTGTAAAGGAAAGGCATGAATTCTGCTAGCTGCTAGTGATTTCTAACAAGCATTACGTCCAGCATTCCTGTGAAAGGAGAGGGTGCTGTTGGAAGGTTTGTATTGAGGTATGAGAGTAAGGAAAATGGAACCTACTTTTCCCAGCATGCTCGAAGCCACCAGTGTGAAAGGTCTTTTACTATAAAAGCAATTGCCTGAACAAGAAAAATAGAACATTTTCAACCATAAGTTGTCAGATGGAAAAGAGTGAAGAAATATGAAACAGGTGCTCCAAGGATGAAAAGTAACTGGTTGTAATCTGAGATTATAGTGCACACCTAAGATTTTTACGCATATCTAAATACAGAAACCAACTTGGCCGATATAAAACACGTTGCAGTCATTATGCTAAAACTTTTCAGATAGCTAAATTACCACTTTGCAAGGTAGAAATATCATTAATCCTAAATCAGGAGTTTAGTAAGCTGCATTTTAAGGAGTGTTTTAAAATTAAAAATAAGCGGTTATGTCTGAACCTTTTCTGGAAGCACTGTTTCATTAACTCAGATGCATAATGCTTCAGTTTGCAGGGTTGCCTGTTCCCTGTTGTCTGTTACTCTTAGGTGATACAGGGGAGTATATTTTTTGGCAGTAGCTACAGTACTTGGTGGAGGGCATGTGGGCTCTTCGTTTTGATGAAGAGAAGGGAAAGCTCTTCTGGTACATAGTTACTGAAATGCCAGCACACTCAAATTTGTTAACTCAGATCTTCAGTGAGGGTCAAGCAATGTAGTTTATTAATCTATTTAACAGTTAAAATAAGTGTTTTTGAAAAGTCCAGGTAATGCTTCACAATGTAGTGCCTCCTCTGAATTTCCTCATTTTTTTTGTGTGTTGTTTTTTTTTTTTTTTATCATAATAATTTCCTTTTGATCTGGTTCACTCAGTCGTGTTGATGTCCAGTTACATGAAGTTTTTAGCACTGTCACAGAACTAGGATGCAGCATGCACAGGTAAGTGCCTTTTCACTCAGGCACCTATGTGTGGCCTTAAGTGTAGGTGGGAAGCCACTTGGCAATCCTTCCTTGCACCCATGATCCACGTTCTCCAAGACTTAGACTTTTTGCTGCCAAACCCAACAGCTTCTAACACTGGAAGAAGATTCTGGAAATCATTTTCAGTCTGATATGACTGCGTGCATTATCAAATATTGCTCTATGTTAAACTGCCCATTGTGCCAGTCTATTGTGCCATTGGATAACTGATTCTGATTTATATATTTGCACTCATCAGTAAATGGGTATCAAAAATCCAAGTTGTAGGCTCGTGGCAGTAGCAAATATCCTTTGTACTCCGTCCTTGTATCCCCATTTCAGCGAGCCACTGGGCAAGTTCCCTCCAGGTGCGATCAGCAGATGTACTTTTATGCAAAGAGGCCTTGAATCATGGATGGTGGGGCCAGCGTCTGTGCCATGTGTGGTAAATGAGATAGATCAGTATGAAAAATAAGAAAATGCACCATAGTGAATTGGTATGTTTCCAGAAAGTGTCAAGTATAGGTACCTCACCTGTACTTATTGCCAAGTTGTGATATTGTTCCTCTTTCCTCTGCATAGTGAGACCAGTATAAGAAATAAACCTGTCATCCAGATCTTCTTGAGGCTTAATTAAGTGTCCTGGGTTTTAGACAGAGATTTTGGTTGTTCTGCCAGCAGAAAGCACGGCAGCATGTGCGTGTGCTGAGGTGACTCCTGCAGTTCTGTAGGAAGAAAGGAGGTGGTCAGCCTTTTGCATTCTTCAGCGTGTATTAATGTTCTGGGGGTTTATGACCGTTAAAGGGCATTATGGTTAATTTTTACTTACTCCCTCAGATTTAAGGAATGTATGTATTCTTTCCTTATCTTAACAGAGATTTGGGCTTACCTTACATATTTATCACAATACCCTATGATATTCATTCAGTGACAAGCATAGTTTAATCAATTTATAGGATATGGCTAGGATGCTTTTGTTAATGGCTTCATTTTTCTCACTTTTTGTAGTAAACTTTTAGAGGCTCAGACTTTGTTAACAAGTTGCTTTTTTCTCTCACCTTTATTGTGATGATTATTGAATTGATATTAAAGATTTTTGAGAAGAACCGCGCTGGTGGTGTGGATCCTATTCACAGGATTTTGCAGAAATACAAGTACAGTTTGTGAGGAAACAACAGCAGAAATTCCGCACAAATTATGTTCAAATTTTTGACTGTGCAAGGATATCTTGCTCCTCTAAAAGTATGAATTGAATCGGCTGTGTACTTTCTGTCTGCTGACGTGAGGCATATAGGATCCATCTTTTTTTCTGCAGAGTGGTGCTGCTTAATCTTCTCTCTCAATGTTTTTTCTGAATGTCCTGTCTTTTGGGGAACTCCTGGAGACAGAAACTGAATTAGTCAATACTGCATTGCCTTTATTTTTCTTCTTAAATTCGTCTTAATTTTCCTCTTAAATTAGTCTCTGTCCTGGTTACTATATATATAGTGCAATAGTGGAATCCTGCCTGCAGAAAAGAAAGTGGTATCCAACATTTTTCGCAGTGTCATGTAAACCAGATCTGAGACAGTTCAGCCAGCACAGCAGTTAATATCCTAGTGTTTTGCTTGTAGCTTAGCCTGGAAGAATGGCCCAGCTAGAGAGGGAGTCCATACGTTGGGAGACTCAGGCTGAATCCAGCTTTCAGGCACATTCTTGAATCAGTTTCCAAATCCCTTTGTGCCCTGGTCCCTCATCTGGAAAATTGGTATTTGGATTTTAGAGCCCTGGGGGAAGAACATGAGGGAGTGGAAGGATAGATTATATGTGTTGAAGACAGATACGTACATGAAAGTTGAACCTAATACTAATTGTTACCATATCTGTCCTTCTGGCATCACTCAAAAATGCTTGTCATTCCTTTATTTAGATATAGTTGTTCTTTAAAGCAACAGCTACTAGCTGAAGGTACTTGGATAACAGTAAAAAATATGCTGTATCAAAAATGGAAACCACCGAGACACAGATGATGGCTTTATATATTCGTCATGTAGTGCACTCCAAGGAACCTCTGAGTTGCAACCAGCTCAGGTCCCTCACCAGGTTATTGCCCTAGGACTCATCGTGGTTACCTCATTGGTTTTATGTTGGTCTCTGCAGTTACAGGACTAGTCCTTAGGAAGGAAGATGTCTGGTAAAACACATGGACTTTTCATACAATCAAGATCACAAGAAATGCTCTCTGATACGTTTTCCTTCTTCTTTTTTCCGGTTTTGTAGTAGTAGTTTATATCATATAAAGTCTCCCCAGAATAATTTCTAGTGTACCAGCAGGTTCTCTAGCTGGCTCCCATAATACACTGAAATGAGTCTTATTTGGACATGCTGTGTACTCTCTTGCCATATTTTGACCCTCTTTGATCACAGCAATTGAACAAGGGGGGTAGATGCTGCCTGGTTTGCCCCTCTCTATCTCTCTACTACTTTCCTTTTTGAGGACCACATTAAAGTAAAACAAGAACAGGGTGCTCAGTATGAAAAGTACTGTTAATACTATAGCCAGCATGGACTTTTTTTAGATTGGTCCCTTTTATTTTTTAATTTCCTCTTCTTATTGAGAGAGACAGAACTATAGCAAATGTATGCTTTGTCTATTTTGTTTCCAGCAGCATGTAGCTGCTTCCTTCTTTAGTAATAAAATTAAAGCATCCTTTCATAGGCCTTTTTTTTTTTTTCTCCAATGCACTTTAAATTTCACTGTGTGGCTGTCTAAGCATCTCATTGTTATGATTTTAGTGGGAAACCTTGCGAACTTGCAGTTTGAATTCTTCCCCAGTTGAGCTTTGCATATGACAGCCTTTCTTGCAGAATCTAAATGGAAAGAGTAAAATGGGCCAAGAGACCCCCGCGGGTGTTAAAGTATGGAATTGCCTCAGAGTTGTTAGTCCCATGTGCACCGAGTTTCTGTCCGCCCTGTTCCTTTAAACAGAGAGGACAGAATTCCACTTCATATTTTTTTCTCCTCTGTGTCGCTGTGGCTCGCTGTGGTTTGCAGTGCTCTGTGCTCAGGTCACTGCTTCTGTTTGTCTTCCTGACTGCAGCCTAGCTTCCCCGTACACACGCTTTCCTCATGTTTGATGTCTGTCGGGCCGCCCTTCCACGCACAGGGGAGCTGCAGAGGCCCCTGTGCTAAGAATCCTGCATGGCTCTAGGGGGAAAGATGTGATAGACCACCTGGAGGTGGGTTTGCTTCCAGATCTGCCCTGCCTGGTGATTTGCTGGGGCGGACGTCTGTACTAGATGTGGATCTGATAGTGAGATTTGTGCCAAATTTGCTTAGAATCACGGTACCCTTCAACTTCCATCGCTGGCCTGTATGATGTGTCCCTTCTCGTTTCCTTGTCATCCCCTTCTGATACGGAGGTGCAACGTGAATTCCCGAGTTTGGTTTCTGACCATGGAAAACCTACGTTCAAAGCAGAGCATCAGGCAGAAGCTGTCAGTTCGCTAAGCAGAAATTGCAGTACCTGCCAAAGAGGATAACCTTGCTGTTTAGCCGGGTGGGTTTTATATAGAACAGCAAATGCTCAGAGGGTGTCCCAAGGCGTTGGGCCATGGGTGCGATCTGAAAACTGAGCACAAGATTTTCCTGATGTCGTCACTTGATGTAGTAACACTGCAATTACTCATTATGGGGATTGTGTTGTTTTGCATTTCTTCCCATTTGCTCAGAAGGGTGGGTTACAGTTATTCATCATCTTTGGCTAAACCGACACGATGTTATGTGGAACAGATGGACATCACCAGACTGCATTTACCTACAGGTCATTAGCACGACACGTTTTGACAGGTCTGAATAGTCCAATCCCCATCCGCACCAGTTACGAGACTAGAGATGTTAAAGAACTGACAGCATCCTACCATTTCATTTATCCTTTAGTTCTAGAACAAAAATGAAACCTAAAAAAGCATCCTTCCCATTACCTCCCCTTTCAGAGGGTTGCCTTCTAAAGTTTTTGCAGTAGGTTGCCATTCCTCATGGAAGGGAATTGCGGTTTGAAAGAAGTAAAGAAATATATTTCACTCATCAGAGCTCCAGGAGATTTTAGACTTAACCCTTTCCTTTGAGACCATGCTATTAATTTTTGTGTCTGATTTAATTATAAATCCTACTTTGTCCATAAAAACAGTTTGCTTAAATGTCCTGTATCTTTAGAACCAAATGAAAATGAAAATTTGGAAATTTTTAGGGTAGGTATTAATACCTCCTGCCTCCATCTGAGGTTCCTGCTTTCCTGCATGGATATGGATGCATGCAGATGAACACTGGCACACCTGCATTTATTTTCTCTGACTGCTCTGGAGAAGCAGCAGCATCAGTTGTAGCCACCACATGCCTGCAACAAGTAAAGATCAAAGAAAGGAGACCAGACAGGACACATCTCGTATGACAAAGATGCAGAAAACACTGCAGCTGTTCTCGTGTGGAAGGGGAAAAGTGTCAGTGCGGGGAACAAAAAAGCAAGCTGCATTTTCTGCCTTAGAAAAGCCATCCCACAGCACCACCTAGCAGACACGAATGGGTATGAATAACCAGACTGAACAAGACTGGAGCAAAATGCTGCTGGGGGAATGGGATGTTGAGCAGACTCTGTGCTTTAAAGCATCTGTTCCGCCTCATACCTAGCACAGGTCCTCAATGCGAGCTGAGTTGTGCTGTGCTTCCTTCATGCAGCTGTTCCCCTTTCCTGTCGAGTGTTCGTAGCCTGATACAACTAACTAATTTCTCTGCATATCTGATGGAATACATCTTCAATTTGGGGAGTTTTTTGGTACTCTGGAGTGGTGCTCTTTGGCTCCATGTATTTTTCAACATGCCTAGCTTAATCGGCGTGATGGCATTAACTATCTTGAAATTTTTGTTCCTGTCTGAATTGGTCCAAGGAGCCAGGGGGGAAATCACCCAGCAGCCTGCTGAGGAATACTGCCAGAGCACGCATTTTGGAGGGCCCGGCGAGCACAACCTGGTCCCACCCACACAGCTAGGGAAGGTATCTTAGAAAATAGTTAGGCCGCAGCCACTGGCTGCCTCTGTTTTTAAAAGTAGTTGTTTTACATGTTTGCTTTTCTAGGGGGACCAGAACACCAGCTGACTTTTCGGCTGCAAAGGTGAAGTATTTAACGGGGAAACTGTAGCAGCCTATTGCCTTTACGTTGTTACTCGATTCATCTTGTTCATCTCCATGTTTTGAATTGCCTTTTGGCCTTTGCGCTGCCTTCCTAAACAGGTGAGCGGGAAAGGCTCTGGCAACACCCACTTGTGGGAAGCTGTCTAGAAGGAAATATTCAGGGCTGCAATTAGAGGTGATTTCAGAACACAAATTGGAGTCGGTTATGCTGACCTAGAGCAGCACTTGTCCTCCTGGGAATTGTACTGTGGATATATGGGTTACTAAAAACATGACTTAGTAATGGGAAGGAGTACTAGGACTTTTAGCTTGCAAAGGTTTTTAGTTTGGCATTATGCATGTAGGCTGATCTGCTTTGCTGCTCAGAGGCAGTACAGAGAGATCTGTGGCAGCAAGACTGAAATCCAGTCCCTTCCAGGTTCTGAGACCTTATTTCCCTGGTTCAAGAAGGTGACTGGCTGTCAAGACTCTTAACTTGCACTGTAGCATTGAGAAAAATTAGATTATTATTGTTGTTATTATTACTCAGAGCCAATAACCACCATACAACTAAATCCATATGTGGACACTTAAAATATTCTTCCAGATATTGTGAGACTCTACGTTTCTGAAAGGAAATGTGCCTATGAAGTACCTTGAAAAACTAAAAAAAAAAAAAAAAAAACAAACAAACAGGTTTTTTTCTGGGGTTTTCATTATTACTGTGGTAATATCTTTCATGCCCTTCACACAGTTGTTCCAGGATACTTCTCGTTTCTTTTATGAAACTCTCTAGATGTTTAAGTAAATGTTCCTTGTCAAGTGCGATGAGAGCCTACCATGAAACATTTTCTAAAAGCAGGTGAAATAACAACAAAAGTAAGAATTCAGTGTGATTTTAGTACTCTCAGTAAACTCACCTCTTCAAAACTTGTACTCTACTGAGATGAAAGGGTCAAATTTCAATTACATTTGCTTTTGGGTAAATCCATAGGAACCATTCCTGTCAGACGTTACACAGCTACCGCAATGCATTTCAGTTGAGCTTTCTGGGATACAAAGGATCATGTTCTGCAGAAGCTTATTTTACTGCTTTTGTGAACTGCTGCCTCTTTTTAGGGCATCATTCTATCTACTGATTTTTGCCTGCAGTTACTCTTGACTTCAGAAGAAAGTGGAAGTAATCTGTTGTGGTTACTTCAGGAAAAAGAAAGGCTTGGGGGTTTGGTTCTTTTTCTTCTTCTCTCTCCCTGTTTCCATCTTTACTGCTCCCAAAGAACTGAAACAACAGCCCAGAGTTAATCTATGATGCAAGTCAAATCACTGCTGATTATGATCTCATGCTTCTGTGGGTTCAGCTCTTTGAATGACTGTGGCAATTACTTGGATAAAAACTATACAAGTCCCAGATGCTGAATAATTCTCAAATACTACATCTCAAATATGTTTCATTCTGACAATTACGAAACTGAAATGCGCATTAAATAATGCCCCAGTAAAGGCCCATCTGACTGTGCAGTGGCTTGGTCAAATGTGGTTAGTCCTCAGGTTCAGAGCAGGGCACCGAGAAGGGTCAAAGGAAGAGAAATCTGGGCTCTGCTGCTCTGCTAGCTGCTCCCCTAGCCTTGTCACCGCTGCTGCAAACTTACCTGTAGCTATCAAGCTACAGCTTCCTAGGGACTTAAAGGGAATATATTTTTGATTTCAGTTATCTTGTTATGTTTCTGTTTGGGTTTTTTAGACTTGTGTCAAGAATCGTCACATTTCAGGTGAATTTGGAGGGTACTCAGTGATACTTCTGAGGCTCTTTTATCTCACTTGGGAGATAAGGAATGTAGTCCAGGTTCGTCTTTGAGCTGCACGTCCAGATTTCCAGGAAAGTATCCCGTAGGGAGACTTTTACATGGACAGATGTGTGAGTTCAGAAGCCCTGCTGGACCTGTCAATTTTGAAAGTGAGTTTCCAAGCCTTGAATACTTGTCTTAGCCATGTTCCAAGTTTGCTGTATAAAAAACATGTTTCTAACCCTCTGCTGTCAAGCTAGACTGAAACTAAGGATGGTGGTGCTGTTGATGAACTGAGACACAGATTCTGTGAGTCATAAGAGGTTTGTTAGGAGGGCACTCAGTATTCTCTTAGATGCGTGGGAAAAGAAAGTCACTTCAGCTACAACATCACATATTTTTTTCTTTAATCCCAGACCACACCTGGCTTGCAGAGAACTCCTAGAATCTCATTGCATAAAAGGTCTTGTCTTCAGGTGACTTGTGAACTGAAAAATACATTTTAGGCATCTGTATGGGCATCTCAATCTTAACATATGTAGGAGTGCTCTGTTATACTGAAATCAGGTAATCACCATGATCTGGTGAAAATAACATGTTACGGATTTTTTTTGCACGCTTTTGTCCCTTTCAGTATCTGTATGTTTGGGGGGTGGTATGGATGTGTGAGAGAGACAGAAAATAAATTGCAGGTGCCAAGCTTCAAAACATGAAGAGTGCCTTGGGTCTCCAATTTCTTGTTCATGTTCTTGATATAGCTGTTATTATTTAGTCGCACTTGATCGTTTAGACATGGTGTTGGACAGCTAGCTGTAGGTGGTTTTGCAGGGAGTTGGACAAGATGACCTCCATAGAGGTCCCTTCTAGCCTCAGCACTTCTGTGAATCGCCCAAAGTTCCTCCTCCTTTCTCTGCTGTAATGGTACCCACATACATATGTGTGCCTCATGCGTTGAAGAAAACTGTAAAAGCCAGATTTTTTTTTTTTTTTGTGAGTTGTAACAAAGAAATTTGCTTTTAGTCAAGCTAGAGTTGGCACCTGGACATGGTGATGAATCTGAATACTGGAGTTCTCTCTAGGATGTTAACAAAGCTGAACCTGACATTATCTAATCTGCAAACCTTTGAAAGACAAGTGAACATAAGGTGATTAGAGTTAACCCCAACTTGGGCTTGGGAAGCCTTTGCCACATTACAAGGAGTGCTGTAGAGAACCACTTCCATTTTTGTTATCCAAGCAGGGGTCTGAGGGGTCTCTTTGCACCAAGCATACATCTTTCCAGTTTTTAAGTTTGTTTGATTTGCTGTCAATCTGAGCGTGGATGTGATTAGTCTGGTTGATGTAAGTCAGAGGAAGGAGGTAGCTTGAGGTAGAGGGATTGCATTATCTCCTTGCACATACTGAACTTTGTATCACTGTGGTATGAGAGTACTGTTGCCTACCATAATAACGTTATATAATCTTGCCATTCTCCAGCTGTATGCAGGAGTTGCATACCTGCTAGCATTTATGACAACCAAAATTTAAACTATCTCCATCTCTGTCTTCTTACAATGAAGGAGGGAATTAGAATAATGTGAAATTGCTAGGGCTATGTAATTAATCAGTGCCTTAGCTGAAACACAGTGACTTGTGCCCCCATAAATCAGGTTTCTAAATGCTACCTGTGCAGAAGATTCTGCCACTCATCTCAGAAACCCACCACATGGGAAGTTGGGAATGTGTCTGGGCTCAGTTACATTTTGGTTTTCATCACGGAGTCCCGTGTATTTAGAAAAACGCATCTGGACTATACTGATGATGTGAACTGGATTTGAGGATAGCCACCTCTTCCAGACCTGGAAAAGCTGTGAAAAATAGATGATTGCTGGAGAAATTTGACTGCTTCCGTTATGTTTTGGTGCTTCTCAGAAAGCAGCTTTATTCATTAACTTTATTTGGCAAGTTCTCCGAAGGTAAATAGATGGGTCTGGTTTTGCAGAGCAGTGCTTCTGAGTTCCTTTTTGTGCCTGATAATACTCAGAAGTCTGAAAATAGAGAAAAATCTTCCTTCTATACATACAATGAAATACTAGTACTCTTACTGCTCCAGTAATGTGGAATACATATATATATATATATATATATCCTTTCTCTAGCTTTACTTTATTAGTTATTCTTGCAAGGGGAGTTTGTGGTGTGTTTGTTCCCTGGTTTTGTGTACAATATTTGTTCATTCAACGGTTTTATTACTTCAGTAGTTCAAACCACTAGTATGTTGCTTTTTCGGGTGCCTAAAAAGGATCACGTGTTAACAATTACTTGCTTAAGAAGGGTGTTGCAATAAGTAATATATAAGAGTTTGAACTCTTTGTTAACACGCTATCTTCAACCATTTCCACACATTTTATACATAGATTGTTCTGATTTTGAGTTTTTGCTGTTGAAATGCTGTCTATGAGATTGTACGATGTCAGGAAAGGACTGCCAACCATATCATTAAACTTACAGGGGTTTTCAGGTGAAGTTATTTAAACCCAGCCATAGTTTTGGTATTTGATGTGAGTATTTTTTAATGGAACTGTTGAAAGAACAAATTTCACGTGCATAAAACCACAGAATAATAACAGAGTAGTTTTCCACTGTACTTGCAGACTCAAATAGTTTTTTCCCCTAGGGCCCTTGAACTCAGCATTGATATTATTTAAACAGGACATCGCCAAGGCCACTAACTCTAGCAAGTTGCTTCATGAGCAGTAGAACTAATGGAGCAATTATTTATCTTTGTTCTCCTCCTTCCTTGCTTTTTCCTTCCCATCTCACATGCTCTCAATACCATCAGTTCAGCCGTGTATCCCATGCCTGTCTTTGGTACAACTGGCAGCCTGCAGTGTGGCTGGTGGAAGGCTACATGAGGACTAATTTTCTAGCTGGGTCCCTTTCAAAACGGCTGGAAACTTCCTTTTCTCTTATGAGAATGCTGGCTTGGGGTCTTTTGTAATGCAGTTTTAAATTTGAGTAGGAACGTAGCTCAATTACTGTCATATATGACTGACCTGAGGGAGCAGATCCCATAGTTACAGCAAAGTTAGTCTTCAGCTGGACAGTGGGAGGGACGGCCCTGCTGTGTAAGGAGATGGGTAAAAATGGAGTGCTCCTCGTGACTGTCGTGTGTTTGAGTGGATTTAATTTTGTAAGGGGGCTCTGAGAGAAGGTGCTCTGATTATTTCCTTATTTCTCAGTTTGCCCCTGGCTTTGACCATAAATCAACAGAGCCACACAGTTTATCGGTGATGACTTTCACAGTCCGGGACAGGATCACCTCTGAGCTCCGCCTGGGCTGTTCTGTGCATTGGCCAGGAGGAAAACTAGCTTCATGAAGACGGCGAAGTTTTGAGATGCTGCTTTGTGCACAGTTTTCACATCAAACGTGCTGCAGGTCTGAGGCCTGTGAAGCACTCTCTGCCAGTGTCATGAGGAAATTATTTTTTGCATCACCTGCAGGTCAGCCCGTATAAATCAGAGGTTTGAGTATGATAGGAGGTGGGTCGACAGAAGAAAGTGGTTTGATAGAGAAAACTGACATGGAGCAAGTGGACTTCCTTCTACATAGTTTCTAATCACTTATTAAAATGATACAATAGTGATTTAATCTTAAATCTAAAGCCTGCATTTGGAATTTAAAATATTTCTGAAAACATATATTAGTCAAATATTTACTTTGAGGTTTAAAAAAGGGAAATAAGATGCAATGTTACATCTATTTGCCTTTTAAGTTTCACAGTACTTCAGCTTTCCCATATGTAAAATGTGATGAATTGCAGCATGTTTCATAGAACTCTGAGGTGCCTTGATTATTGTAGATGGCTTTCAGATCCTTAAATACTTTACATGATGTAACATACCAGTAATTTACCTTAGTAACAGGTTATCTAATCCCTTCTCTCTTTAGTACTGGTTGCCTTTTGTATTGAGTACAATGACACTGTATTACATTAAATGCCTTTACAAACCAACGTGTCACTCAGCTGCATAATGAAAGCTGAAATAGCGTGATACGAAAGGGATTTTGGAGAGGTGAGTAAAGATAAAGTCCTGTCTGCAATTAAGTTCATAAAAACTCTTTTCCTCTCCCAGATTTTTGGAACACAGCTAAGGAAATATCAACTTTGCCCTGCCCAAGGAAAAGAAGTTGCTGAAACTGCCATTCACCCAAACCTTTCCTATTGCCAGAGGTTCAGCTCAATGGGCATCTGCTGAGGACAGCATAGCTCAAGGCTAACATCATACATCAATGTAGAGGGCTGGTGGGAAGGCTCGTCACACAACTCTTCTTTCATTATAAGAAGAAAAAAATAGGTGCCAAATGGCCTTAACCGTACTTCTCCTATGCAGACACACACACACACACACCCCATTCTTGTGATTAATTTTATTTTGCAAATTCATCTATTACGTGAAATTCTAATTTTCCTGTGGTTTCATAGCTTGTTGCTTATTATCTACTTATCTTCCTGTTACCCAAACATGAAATGCCACTGTTATATCTGTTTGCTAAACAGATCATCGGGATAGTGTTTGAGAGAGATAAGGTTATTTTTCATTCATTCTGCTCATCAGAAATGCACATTTTATTTAACAGACATAAGACTAATTCCTAAAGACCCATCTTGTTTAAGCAGTGGGACATACCCTTAAACTACTTTGACTGTGACCTAAAGACCTTAGGTCATGCATTTGCAGTATCTGCTGAAAAGTCACCTACTCAGACAGCATGTTTCTAGTTGCAAAGTTGCATTAGAATGATACTGTAAATGTCACAGTATTTTTTTTTATTTTTGCTTAAGGCTAGTTTAGTATGTGTCCAACCAAGGTTATGTCATCTAACGAAGAGGATAGGCTTTACTAGACAGTCTCACTCTATGATCCATAACATGAAAATGCTAGAAATAACTTGCTATATATAAACAATTTGAGGCACATGTTTGTAGGAAAAAAAAAAAAAAAAAAAAAAGAGAAGATCTGTTTCTTATCAAAAGCTGTTTGATAGCACATTACACATTAGCATGAGTTTTAGCAGAAGTTGGTTCTCATGTTACTGTAGTTTCTCTCAAGCAAGTGTTCTATACCTTATCTAACAATCAATACAAAGGCACAGAAGGCAAGTCTAGATATACCGATGCTGCTCATTTGGCTTGAGTCCTAGAAGATACCAGCATTTGGGAAGGGTTAATAAAAGCATCAACAAGTTGAACATGATGAAACTGCACAATTTGAAGAGGGAAATGGAAAAAAAAAATCTTACTGTAGATCTTTACAAGTGAAGCGTAATTCCTGTTCTGGACACAGGCTGGTGGCAAATTTCCAGTGAAATATTTTTGTTTTGTGTTTTTCAATGGAAAAAGCTAAAAATTTAATTGAAACCAAACCCTTCTATTTCAGCAAATTCTGAAAGAGCAAAGGAAAAAGGTGCTCAAAACTGGGGGACTACCTAATAAGTATTCCCTGTTGGGGCCCTTGACAAAGATGCGATGACACCATCTCAAGAGTCACCTGAGACTAAAGAAGTTTGATCTTTTAATGTCCTGTAATACCCAGGTCCTATCCTGTCCTCATTTCTGGCTAAATAATTATATGTCATTTTCACACAATGAACAATTCTCACAGGAATAACCAAGGGGATTGGTCTGGTTGTAGGGGAGGAAAACAAGACAAGACTGCTCTCACTTTGGGTTTTGTCCTGCAAAGCTGTGAATGATATTCCATTCATCTTGTCATAAAACAAAGAAAAACATCGTTTTAGACTATTTCATGGGATCAGAAAGTCACTTCCCCACCTCACAGGAAGATTGTCGTTGATATTCCAAAAGGAGGAGAGGGGAACACCCAAAAAACCCCGTAGCATCTCTTGTCTCATTCCAAGTTCTGAAGCACTTAGTTTTTTAAACAATGTATGATGTGGTGACTGCTGCATGAGAAATGCAGCTACATCATTAGTTCATTACAAATGGCTTAATACAGGACTGATTTCTACCCCTGACATATTCTTTTTAAAGCTCCCATCAGAATTGCATGTATTCAACTGAGAGCTGCTTTGGCCTATAATATGCTTTGATTTGTTGTATGAATTGCCTGCTTCTGTGTTTTTCAGCTTTTCATTTTACCCCCTTCTGTTTCTGGACCATGACTGATGATGTAGATAATAATTTCCAGTCATGAGTTGTTTTTTTTGTTTTTTTTTTTTTTTTCTTCCTGTTGACCAGTCACTAATCACTACTTGCTCATCCCTGTGTTTTGCTGGTAAGCCAGATTAATTTCTTTTTAATGGCCTTCTTTCTCTTCATGTCAGAAATCTCACCACAGATAAATGACAGATACACACCACATATGCAGCAGTGTACAGACCTTAGAATCATTATCCAGTGTGTTTACAAAGTTTTGAGAAACTTCATTTTAAGAATAGTAAGTGCATGCATTTCTCTGCCATTCTTAGCATTGCAGACTCTGCAGAGAGAAAAGCTTAAAGATTCAGAATTAAAAGACTGTTGTTCCATAATTTTTGAGCATCCTGCGTCTAAGCATAACAGGGATTTTCATCTCGATCTGTCTTTTCTACAATGTCTGCGCCTTCAGTCCTAGGCCTCTAAAGCATTCAACAGCAGTTAATTTGCCTTATTGAAGCATCCCTCCCTGAAGGTTGGAGTAAACATGGCTGAATATTAAAATGGGGTCTAGCACTATTTTAATATACTCCAACTAATGGAAATCTCAATGCTTAAAAGATAGAGGTGGCTTCACACACACCTTCTTACATGTTCTAGTGGTATACCAGCGCACAGAAACATAGATTGTTTAATAGTTACAGCTCTAATGATAGAAAACGCCCAAGTGTACACAATATTCAGTATCTAGAATGGGTTATTCATTAACTATATGCATACTGTATGTAACTGTTGCTTCCCATGCATCTTGGCTTTCTGATACCTGCATGTGCCCCACACACCCTGTGACTTGGGCAGTTGTTGCCTCTGATAAGAAAGTAGAGGGATTGGCATGTCTTCATTGCAGCCTAGAAATCAGCTTTTGAGGCCCCAGCACATACATACTTTTTCTCCCTTCTAGAGAAGGGTGATTACAGTCATCTGAGAAGTTTTGTGGTGTTCTGTAGGTTATTTAGACTTCTAAATTTTTCATCATTCTCCTTAGAAGAGACTGCTTCTGCCTCAAAGTTTAGATGGAAAATGAAGCTGACTAGAAACACTTGGCTCAGGTGACTCAGAAGGATCCCATTATTCAGATCATTCTTGCATTCAGGAGCTATGAATAGAAAGGAACTGGATTACTAAATAGTCATCAGCCTTTTTTGGAATGAAGTAATTGACCTCAAATGTCAGTTTTGGAGAAGAGAGTCAGAAGGAACTTGGTTTGTTTCTCTGTTCTGTAAGGCATTTGCAAATCCTAGTAATAGGGGTTTCCAAATGTTTTACCCCCTAATGTCTTTCCCCTTGCTTGTTTGACATCCCCACACCTCCATTCTGGTATAATTTTCTCTGAGTTAAGTGAACACTCTGTACGGCACATTTACAAAGCTATTGGCTCTTGCTGTAGATGTTATGGTTCTTTCCCGTGTACTTCTGAGATAGCTGCTCTTCAGTCATCTCATCAGAGGTGGCTCTCCCTGCTTGTGCACCCAGTGCTGCAGCTCTTGGCTGGCTTTCTGCCGTGCAGATGTGGGAGAGGTCCCGTAAGATGCTGGCTGCAGTGGAGACATCCTTGTTATGTAAATACAGGTGAGCGGCTTGTGCAAAACTGAAATTACATTGTTCCAGAGAGTCCAGAAAATTAGTATTTATCAGAAAGAAACTGGAATGTTGTATGTGTCAGGTAAATTATATTTCTAAAAGACTGCCCGCAGGTATGCGTCCTTGGCAAAGGGCTTTTGTATGTCGTGCATGCACATACCTGGCACAGACTGCCTGGTTGAGAAGTAAGATTAGCCTCTTTCCACTTTGTACTCGTCCTGGTTTATGGGCTGTAAATACCTTAATTTATACTGAAGCTATACTACGCAAAGGGATGCCAACATAAGATTATCCAGTTGTCCTTCCTTATCGTCATCTGTTTTCAATATTAGATTTCTGATTTCAATCTGATTTCAGGATTAGATGTTTCTCTGAGAACAAGGGAAGACATGTTCCAGGTGCATTTTTATCTTCCACAGAAAGAAAGTGAACAAAGAAACTGTCATGTTTCTGGGAAGTGCCACAAAACACAGACACCTTATGCCAAAGCATTGGTAAGATAAGACTGTGTTGTGTGGTCGTCAGAGGCAAACCTTCCTTCATACAGAAGAGACAGCTCTCATTGTCCATATGCAGTTACGCTGAAGTTGAAGCATAACCCTGAGGCTTCTAGTGCCATGTAAAGCAACAGTAAAATAGTAAGCTGGTAGCAAACAAGGAGATGGAGGAAACAAAGAATAATATATGTACTGGTGTCTCTGTATATGTGGAAGTGTGTGTGTGTGTGTATATATATGTATCTGTTGTTTTATCAGATGCTGAAGGAGCGCTTTGAACTGTTAGCAACAACAAATACGACATGAAACCAAAGAGCTGGGTGCAAACTCTAGTTGAATCCCAAATTATAATTTGGAAATGTTAGAAGATACTTTTTGTCACTGCTTCACTACAGAGGGTTTTTTCCTCATTTCCTTTATTGTTTTGTTTATTTATGTTCCCCCAGTTTTATCCTTACTCATCTCACGAGATGCATCCAGAGACATGAAAGCCAAAGCAGCGCTTTGGTCTCACTCTCCTCTCTGAACAGGAGAGTCAGGTTGGGAACAACAGATATAGAAAAATATGGAACATGCAATGTTGTAGGAAGTCCTAGGAGTCGCAGTGCTTTTTTGTTCACACACATCTAACTTTTTGATAGATAAGTAAACATGTCCTGTACTTACTTTTATGGCCTTAGCACTAACGGTGTAAACCCAAGGTGAATGTTGTTAGGACTGTTTTCTTATGGCAGGTTTTAACTGGCACTTTTTGTACATCTTCCTTTTTTGCCTCTTCTTCATTTGCCTGTGATTCTTCCTGGAAAATTAACCTTTAAAGGGTACTGAGTCCTGGTAACCCTTCTTAAAAAACAGGGGGAATTACTGGTGTTTCTCTCAGCATCACGTAATTTAATTCTGCCTACTCATTCTGTGTAAGAGAGTATGAATTTGAACAAGAGTTGGTAGTGTGCCCTTGTGTGAAAAGTGGGCTGGGCTGGCAGGAATGTAGCCACCAACACGAAGGAAGCGCCTCTCCCAGTTTGGTGCTGTTAAGACTGCATCAGGAGGTAAGGGGTCCTGGTTTGGGCTCCTCAGCACGGGATAGATATTTACCTACAGGAATGAGTCCAGTGGCGGGGGGCGGGAGGTCACCATGGTGTTTAGGGAGCTGGAGCACATGGTAGAGGAGGAAGAGGGAACTGGGTTTGCTCACTTAAGAGGCTAAGATGAGAAGGAAAGCTGTGTTAGGTCCATTACAACTTAAATTATTCTAAGGTCCTCAAGCTCAATATTTATGTTTCCTTTTCCTTGCCTAGTACAAAGAAAAACAATATATTATGATATTATTACAATATGCTATTATACATTTATATTATTTATTATAGTAAATATTGTTTATATGTATATAAAATACCTGTTATATATTTTATTTAAACATATATAAAATCTTCCAGGAAGATCTTTCCTCCTCTTGTGAACAGAAGGTGGTTTTATCCCCTTGTGAAACATGAAACTGAGTCTCAATGCAGCTGCTGGTGGGCTCTTCCCACAGCACTAGATCTGAAGTCGGGGACATCTTTGCACCCCAGAAGACAGAAACGTTTCAGCTTTCTCTCACAGATCAGCATCTCTCACAGATGGGCTGGACACAGTGGTTGCACTCCATGTTTCTTTAGCTGCAGGTCTGCCTGGCCGTGTCCTGTCACCAGGATGAGTACATGGCCCACAAGGCCACGTCTGCGCTTGGATTAGGCTTCAGGTGATTTGGCCATAGTAAACTTTTAGTTAAAAATCCAATGCTTGTTTCTTCTTTAAATTTGAATAGCGCAAATCGAAAGCAAATACATTGCCCTGAGTGAAATATTAAGTTTTTACTAATTTTTTTTTCACTTCCCTTTTTTTAAAAAAAAAAATAATAAAATCCTAAATTTTTATATCTGGATTTTATAAATATTGCTTTGGTCTCGTAAGTCAATGAACTTTCTGACACCATTCCTTGTAAAGGCTAAAGACTTTCCTGGCAAGTGATTAACAACTGGGACAAACCCTCCCATGAGACATGAGTTTTGCAGCCTGTTGTGTGGTCTCTTTGGCTGGGTCTGTAACACATTTCCGATTGTCTGAATATAAAGAGATAGAAAGGAAAGGGACTGCCAAACTCCACTGTATAACATAAAGCATGTTGGGGGGAAAAGGTTTATAATTGTTCTTCTTCCTTTTACATTGCTTGGCTACATCTTATCTTTAGCCAGAAGATGCTAACATCATTTCCTCTCTATAAATTGGCTTGCACGTGATACAAAAACACAGTATTACTTCCTTTTCTAACTTAATAAAAGTTTTCATAATTCTGTGTTTTGACATTCAAGAATCCTGATTTAATCTCAGAACTGTTAAAACATCGCTTTACCAAGCCAGTGGGCATGTGTATTGCCTCAATGAGCCTTCTTTTTTAAAGCGGTAATACTTAAGATGGAAATTTAGAATTAATTGCAACAACCAGTATTTGCAAAGTGATGATACCAGGACTTTTTTTGAGATAGCACAGCATATGTCTACCTCCTTCATTGCTCTTCTGACGTCTAGTCTTATTTGAAGTAATAGTGTGATTGCCCCGTGGATTTTAACAGAACTGTGGCTCTGTCGAAGCTGATTCAGAAAGCAGTTGTGCCCATCTTCAGTACTAAATGAGAGCCTGGTAAATTCCAGAAATAATCTTAAAGGTCTTCATTAAGTTTTTAACAGTGATTCAAATAGACAGTGATTCATCTACTCGTGAATGAAATATGAAACTCGTTTCTGTTGCTCCCATTGCTGTGCCATCGGGGTACATCATATGAAATAAAACGATACCAGTGACTGACAAAAACTCTAGTGGCTTTACAAAGGGAAGCAAGAAAGTCGATGAACTGCTGCTCTTTTTTCCTGTTAAGTAATCTCCCAGTTTTGAGATTTACATTCATTTTCTTTGCAATGTAGCTGTCTACTATTTAAATAATTGAAAAGGCATGCCCTGCAAACATAGTTTGTAATTCAGTCACAGAGATAGGAGGATCTCCCACTTCGACAGTCATCACAAATGGAAACTTTCTGAATAGCTCTGGTATTTTGAAAGTTGTGAAACAGCCAACCTTGCTCTTGGTTGAAACCCTTCCAGTTGCAATACCTGGCATTTAACGTGTCGTCAGCAGCATGTGTGAGCTGCTGCAGGCAGGTCAGGCCCACAGGTGGTCATGAAGGGACCATTCAACAGGCAGGACATCACGTTGGAGGCCATATAAGAAAATACACCATGCTTCACGTGAGTCTTGGCAGCAAGTATCCCTGAAACAGACCCTTCAGAGACTTCTCGGTGTCATGGTGGATAATTAGAGTTGATTTTAGTGTGAGCATGTCAGTCTCTGGACTGTCCTTGTGCCTGGGGGTGACAGGCTGTCAGATGTCTTGCAGGGGTTTTGGTTGGCTGAAGACTGCAGCTGCGAGATGATTGCCTGCTTCTGTCAAGAACACTATTAAAGCAGTCTTAAAAAGCCCTGTTGTAGGATGTGTGCAAAGGTTGTGTGGGTCACGGGTAGCTAGTAAGTCCCCAGTGCAGGCTTTGTTCAGCTTAGTCTGGTACTGCAGTATTTTGGTTCTGTACTTGTCCAAGGTGTCTAAAGCAGCATGCAGGCTTCAAAATGCCGTTTCCCACTGAGCAGGAAACAGCATGTTTTAAATCTGTTTTTTCTCAAAGCTAGTGTCCATGCTGACTACCAGCAGAAAGCTGCCGTGGTAGGTACCTTCACATACAGATACCTCCACGTCCCAGGGCTGATTGACTGTTTTGTGAGGAGTTGGGCATGCCCTGAAATTTGCAGGTTGAGGAGCTGAACTTAGTGTCCTTCTCCTACCTAAGTGGCAAGCAAAACATAGATTTCCTAATCGCTCTTTTTTCTCTGGGACTACTTCTGGGTGGTATTTAGTCCTTATGCTGTCATCTGTTAGCTCGTTAAGCACAGGAGGTTAACAGCTGGAGACAGCACCCCAATAATCAGCTGGCTTGAGCCCTGGTCTGGTGCAACTGCAGTGGGCTGCCCTGAGGCTTCGCGTGATTTGCAGTGTGGCAGATACAAGGTGCATAGGGACTAACTCCTTATTACAATAGCTGCCGTGGCCAGCAGGCAACAGTTAGAGCAAAGGTATTGCAGAAGGCCCTTCTTTCTAGAAGAAAAAGAGATGTGCAAAAATAGACATAAGCCTATTGTGTCCCCCACTGATTGTAGTCAAATGGAAGCATATGGAAACTTTGCCATGGAGTACTTATGTGTAAGTGCATCCCGTTGTCACCATGTGGCCAAGCTTTGAGTTTTTAAGAACCATCAAAAGTAAAATTCCAGATTTCCTTTCTGGGGAAAGGAAACTGGTCAGATTAGTAGGCAGTACACAAGTGGTTGTCTGGGAAGTACGTTAATGCTAGAATTGTTTATAGTAATCTGGTAGCTCCTATTTTATGAAGTAACTTTACAAAACAAGTGAGGACCTGGTGGAAATTCTTTCAGTATGTTTATTAAACAGTTGAACTTGATTGATAAGGAAAATGTCATTGCAGAGCAGAAACAGTGTGGTATTGGTCTGAGAGGCAAATGCACAGATGTCCAGTGCAGTTGTGGGGAAATGATCTGTTGCTGTGTCATCAGATCTCAGTTTCCTTTAATTTGACTACCCCATGGTATCTATGAAGTATCACTGCAGCAGTACAACTGCAAATGAGGCTAACCGAGCATCTTAAGGGACCTGATCAGGTTTGTCACTGGGATTTCCTGGCTGTCAGCCCTAAAAGTAACTAATTTGATGATACCTCAAGCCTGAAAATGTCTAGATTCAACAACAGATGTTGCGTTGCTGGTACTTTCATTGCAGTGCATTAAGCTCAATTCGGCATGAATGGGTAAAACCTGAGAAACCAGGGAAGTTCACAGTGAACTCTGTGTTTATAGCAGCAAACTGCGTTTCAGCTCATTACCCCGAAGCGAGCTCTACTACATTTCTGTGAGTGGCAATGTGAATGCAGTAGCTTGAGTCTATGCCTGTTGTACTCGCAGTCTATTTTAGAATATAGACACAGTCACTGTCTTTGCATCTACAAAATGATTAATAGCGATTCTTTGCCTCTTAGGAGAGTTGTGTCAAGAGGGCTTCAAAAAATGAGGGTATGGGAATGAGCTAATACTGACAGACACTATATCTATATATCCCTGAAACAGTTTAGCAATACAATATAATGATTTTTTCTTTTTTCCTTTCCTCCTGCATGAGACATTTTAATGACTAAGTGGTTATGTTTCAGAGTGCTTAACAACTTCATGTAATGAGACAAAGATAGGGATTTTCTGGAGCGTGGCTTATCTCTACATGAATGCATCCTGAAGTAGATTTAAAAATGTGTCAATGGCAAAGGAGGAAGTAATGACCACATTATGGTAGCTGACTTGTTAAAAATCTTACACTTTATTGGATAGATCTGTTGCAGAACAAGGTAGCAGTAAAATACAGTAAACTTAGAAATACCTGATTTTCTGGAGCTTGTTTCAGTTGCTGTAGGTTGGAAATCGTGTTTCTGGAACCAGCGGTGTATCACCTTTTATTTGGCTTTAAATCCACGATTTAGATTGAGGATATATCAGATTTGACCTAGAATCAATTCTCCTAGTAAAAACCCACTCAGCCAGGCACATAGAGCCCTGCCTATTAAAACAATCTCCTCATTCACATCTTCTTCCATTAAAAGCACCAGTTATTCCCTTAATTAAAGAGTTGGTTTTTCACATACCTGATCATGCCAAGAAAGTGCCTAAAATTTCTTACTCAGCACTTTGAAAATTATCTGATAGTCAAATGATCCTGTCTGGGAGTGGAAGATCTATGATGAAACTTGGTAGGGTTTGGCTATTGATTTCCAGTAGGTCCATTTTACCAATGTTGAATCTTTACTGAACTCACACTCCTCAGGATGTACAAAAACCTGAGTTTGAAAACTTGCAGGCAGAAGGCTCAGTTCCCGTAAATCACACATTTAATGACAGAGTGGGATAGTGAAAGATCGAGAACGCTTTCTCCCAAGTTGTGTTAAATAGTGAAGATTGATGTATTTAATGATCATTAAATAGTAACGTTATAAGAAAAGAATGAGGAGAAAAATTGTAAGAAAAAGCACGAGTCAAAAATCATCCCATCATACAGCAGTTTGACAGCATTAAAAGTTCACGGTGAAAGGGGGAAATAAATGTTGTGTTGAGAAACAAGGAAATACATGCATTCTTAGCTCAGTAGGTTCTGTGTGCATCAAGCTTTGGGCAAGGATGTTGGGAGTGTGCATAGGTGCGTGTATAGGTGTGATGTTCAACCTTCTACTACATGTTGCAGCATCAAGCTTTCATTTAGATTCATTGACTATTGAGGCTTGCTTATGAGAGCACTGTCCAGTGATTGGAATTTTCAGCCAGCTGGCTACCTTTGATTTTTTTCAGTCCTGGCACAGCTTAATCTTTTCCATTACTGTGTTATTACCCAGTCTGGATCACTGTGCTTGTGTCTTGCTCGGTGTCATTTAGCACATCTGGAAATGCTGTGGTCTGCTGAGTGACAAGTCGCACTTTTTTCTTCCAGTTCCGCCTGGTGGTCAAGACAGCGCTGAAGCTGCTGCTGGTGTTTGTGGAGTACACAGAATCCAATGCGCCACTTTTAATCCAGGCGGTATCTACCGTCGATGAAAAGAGAGGTGAGTAGCCTTCCTTGGGGGGGATGCAAAATCCCAGCACTGCTGAGATCAGGGAGGCAGCTCATCACTGATTTCAGTGGTTCTAGAGTTGCTGTTGTGATGCCTGCTTTGTGTGATGTGCCCTTAATTTCTTGATTAGAAGCATATTTTAAGTATCCATGCAATTTGAGATTGTTTTGAGCAATTCATCTGCAGTGGGGAAGTGAAGAATGAAAAGCTGAGGAACTTGATTGCCTCCCTAGGCACCACAGTCATTGCTCCTTCCCTGCACCCACGTGTAAAGTAAGCCCCGCTGCATCTTCCGATTTTGGAGGCTCCTTTGGGTCAGGCTGTCTTTCCACTTCCTTCTGAGAAGCAGAAGTCTGATTTAGAAGAGAAAATGATACCTAATCAGTGTAATCCCTTTGAAGAGAAAGATGAGGTCAGTAATAGTACAGGCTTTATAGTAAAAGCAAAACCATCTGTTGTTACATTAAAATAAAGCCCCTGAGCAGATATTACGCTATGAAATCTGTTACCCTTCAGGCTCATGAAAAATACTTGAATATGTATACTGTATTTTTTGCAAATAAATAGAACAAAAATGGTTCTTTCTTGTTCTTCCCACAAAGCCATTGCTAAGCTCCTGGGGCATTCTCTCTTGATGCAAAACATTCCTTTGCCTCAAGGAGAGTTTTTGAGGTTGGGAGAGCCATTGTTGTGGTCTCAAACACATGGAGGTTGAAAGCAAGATCCCCTCTGTGGAGCAACTGCCTTCATGCTGAACTTGTTTGAGTGACTTGATATGGTAAAAGTGAAACAAAAAAAAGTTGGGGGGATGGGGAGAAAGGTGATGCCAGAAATAGGAGAAAGTAGCCAGATTTTGCTTTCAGCTATCAGAATTAATGCGTTAAAAAGATTAAAAAAAAACAAAACAAACCAAAACAACAAATTCTCTCTTATGGCAGGGGAGCAGGCGGGGACTATTTTAAAACAGTATAACACTTTAGTTGGTGGACTCTGCAGGTTGGCTTTCTGTTTTGAATTAAAACCATTAAACCTTACAATGCCATAAGCAGAAATGTAATTACAGTATTCATGCAATTGTGAGCACTATGATTTATTTTTACAGTCATTCTTAGTATTTTCTCAGCTCTCTGAACTTAGTGGTATTCAAATTGCCATCTATTCACATGCTAGTAAACCTCATTAAAGGAAAAAGAGAAAGAATGGAGGACACTAAACATACTACCATGCACTGCGGATTCCCTTCTATATCTGCAGAACAGCCTTAGGCAGACATTTACATGCCTCAAAGTAATAAAACAACTTAAGTTGCACACGTGAAAAAAAGTGATGCTTGTAGTTAGTTGGTTACATGTTAGGAGCATGAGGAGAGGGTTTATGGGAATTCTCATACCTGTGGGTTGGCGGACTGTCTCACAAATTTCTTCAAATAACTTAGCCCCACATATCTTTTTTTTTTTTTTTCAGTAGTAAGCAGTTGCACTTAGCTGAAAAACAGATTTTTTTTTTTCTTGTTTTATATTTAGTTCCTTTTTTAGGTCATCAGTGTAATAGCCCTTCACTTTTAGCTGTGGATGTGCTATGTTTTAATTTATGTTTTGAAATTAGTGGCTTGTAACTGAGGAACATGCGCCTTTAATGACCGATTTAATGGAACAGAAATACAGAGGAAGAAAAAGCAATGTGCTTTTTTCTTGAAACATTCTCATAAATCTTGCAGGTACATAATTAGGTTTAGCGCTACTTTGAAAAAAATCCAATGTTTCATGTACATACAAGGTGATGAGATATGACATAATTCCTCAACATGTGTACCACACATGATTAACATAAAGAACCCTGTATTATCTCAGCCTGGATTCAAAGCAATCCCATCTGTGGCCTCTATGTGAGAATACATCCATACGCAAACCGAAGTGCCCGGATCCACAGCAGCGCCGGCTCGACTCTCGCATGCAAGCAGACTGTAAGCGAATAAACCGCGTGGCCCTCATCATATCGGAAAGTAGCTTCCACTTACACTTCCATCTAACTCCCCTTTGCCCCCGCCCTTTCTTGTTTCAGAGCCCCAGAGGAATGTGATCTTTTTTTCAGTTTAAGCATACCAGGACCGTGCAGGCTCTGGAGAGTGGAGCTAGCATTTCACTCCGCTGTCTGGGGCTGCTTTATCGCAAGCATTTTTTAGGACAGAGATTAAAGCCCTGTGACTGATCTGGACACTGTCACATACTGCTAGTGCATTAAGTTTCTGCTGCCTGACTTGTTGTTTGTCAGTGGCCTGCATTATCAGTTCGGTACTTTCCTTGCCATTTCACACATAGTTAGATGGCCACTAAATTAATGCCTGCACTGTAGCTATGATGGAAGGCTATATGTTCGGTCGTATTTAAATAGCCAGGAATACAAGATGTTGAGGTCTTTCCAAAAGTATTACCACCTTTCCATCCTATGACTTTTGAGAGACAGGCACCGTATAAGTTGATGGCAGTCATCAGGTATGGTTAGGGGTTTTTCATGCTTTATACACACTGTGCACATCTCGTTTAGCTACGATGTCAAGATTTTTTGTAAGACATGAATGACAGCATTAAATGAAATGCATCAAACATTTAAAGGGGGAACTGAGAAAGGACTGAGACTTAATGGGCAACATTATTCAATAAACAGACTGTAAAGCCTATAAATTTAATATAGGCTTAATTGTTGCAACCCCATAGCTCTTCATGTGTTTATGCACCATGCGTGACTACTTGGAGTGCTGTAAGTAGTGTTAGGGTTGAGGCTCCAGCCTTCCTGTCGGAGTAGCCATGATAATGAGCTGTTACTAGTGAGAAGCCTGTGAAAGGCAGTCGAGCAGTTCTTGTTTTACCCATTAGAAGGCAGGAGAACACACACAAAACTCCATCTCTGCTATTTTACTTCAGTGAGCCTGTTTCATCACTCCCATCAATTTTGCGGCAAGTCCTGCATGAGAGTCGTAACCTTAGGGGAACATCCCAGTCGGATCCCAGAAGAATTGCTGGGATGCTACATCATCATTCTTTTACATCATCATTCTTCTCCATCATGATCAGGTGGAGGAGACAGGCAGGAAAGTATGCCTTTTGAGATCTGGCAAGCATAAATGATTGCACTTACTATTTTTAAAAAATAAATGTCATAATATAAAAATATTAAATAGATTCACATTTTTTACTAGAAGTACATATGCATTGACAAATGTAGATCTGAGTTTAGGTTTTTCAGGATTTGTTATATTCTGACCCTTGCACAGAAGACGGAAGCTGTAGATTTTAGCTGTGCGTGATAGTTTCCTCAAAGTTTCCTCTCCATGTATAAATGGAGAGCTTTTGATATTCTTCACAATACAAATAACCTTTTAAAGGAAAGGGGAAAACATTATGTTTTTCATATCTCTTGTATGAACGTCATTGTTTTACTACAGAAACCAATGAATTTAGAAAAGTCAGCAATTTTCTTAGTGTATGATTTTCCAAGGTATCTTTCACAAAGATTAACTGCTCAGCTTGAAAGGAGAGGGAGCGTGTTCACTGTCATCCTATCATTACAGAAGTATCGCCTTGAAAATTAGTTTTCATGTAGATTCCAGCCTGTGGTCTCATCTTTAAGAGGTTACTCTTCAGGAACAACAGATTTGGTAATCCAAGCTCAGGACACGAGAGTGGATGAGAGCAAACACCTGCCCTAGGTCTGCCCGGATCCCATGCTGTCCAGATCACAAGTTGGAAACCACAGACTCTCAATATACATATGCAATTAATATTAACCCAAATACAGCAATGTAGTAAGTTCATGGTGCAACTTCCACACCAGAACTGCCTTGTCCCCGGGCTGGTAGACAGCCTTATGGCTATTTCCCTGCTCACTCCTTGGCTGTTCGGCTTGAGAATCATCATAAGGAAAATAGCATTTGAAAAGAAAAGTTTAATCTGGTACAAATGGGAGTAGCTCTAATCAGTCATTGACAGTACTGCCTCCTCTTGATTTTAGTTAGGGAATAGATGAAGGATTTAAAATTTAAGGCTGGATTTTGTATATTACCTAAGTTCACTACCTTAACTGAAGACTTTGAAAGATGGATGAGCTATTACAGACCTGCCTTAAAAGTAAGTGTGCCCGGTTAGCAGTTTTTAAAGATTGTATTCTGAAATAGAGAAGAAGCATGGGTAGAAGAAAATTATATATCATCCTTGCAGGAAAAGAGAAAGGTGATCCTGAAAATATTCTTTTATGATAATGGACAAATATTGAGACGTTCAGGCAAAAAAAAAAAAAATCAAACAACAGGGTGCCGACTTTAAAAAACAAAACAGGATTGTTCCAGTAAGAATAAAACCTGCCTGCAAAGTAAAGGCATGTTACCCCAGAAGGACTTTCACAGAATAATGCAATGGATTAAATAATTTTTTTATGTTGTTGTCAATTTGGTTTTTTCCAAATGGCATTGTTATAAGTCAGACTTGCATAGTTCCCCATCTTGTTTCTCTTTCTTATTTTCTTCCATTTTTATTTTTCACTGGAAACCACAGGAAAACATTTTTGTAGTGAGGATATCATTCCTACTGATCATATATCATTTGTGAGCTGAGTGAATTTGTTCCACATGTCTTTTGAACGTGTACTGCACAAAATGTCTGGTAATATAGAAAATCTGGTGAAGAGGTGTCTGGTGTGTTTTCATTACAGCCTTGTATTTGAATTCGTATTTAATTAGTAATGCACATAAATACATCTGGGGAGCTGAGAGAGGGTCCCCCCCTCCTTTGATTTTTCTCAAGATAAGGAAGCTCTCATTTATTATTCATTATTAAAGATCAGATACTGTCTGAAAAAGAGGGGGAGTGAAAATAACAGAAATATTGCTGTCTGTGCATTCACTAATAGACAGGTTTTTCTACACAGTGCACTGCTATCACCTTGAAAATGGAGCTCCTTGGTTAGCAGAGATTTGATATCTGTATAGCAGGATATATATATATGTATAGTATCAGCATGAATAAACAAGGGCCATTATCACTGTGAGAGTAACACAGAGTTTTAACCTCAGGATCACTGATCAGGCAGCAGCAGGTGGTTGTGATGACACATTTGCATTTTGCTCCCTGATTATACACAAACTGTCGTCTTCCCTATAGTGATTAGCGGATGTGGGCTGTTGGAACACTGTGCACGTTTTCCTCTGAAAATCAAAGACTCTCACCATTATGCTTGTGTAGTTTAATTGAGTATCTCGAAGTTAGGGCTAGCTTTCTGCTTCACCCTCCTCACCTTTAACTTTACTTCAAACAAAACATTGAATTACAGTTTTTCATTATTTACTTCAGCTTTCTAGATAAAGTAGTCACGTGTGTTTTTTTTTTTTTTCCTTTGGTAAATACAACCATCTGCCTTTTAGCCAAATGAAGTTGGATGGTTTTACAAAGTACCTTCCACACGAGAGGTTATCTTGAGTCTGGCTGGCATTGCCTGTCTGATGTCTTTGCCACAATAACTCATTAAGTCACTTGGGTTTAGGCATCAGATAACCATGCAAATGTGAATCAAGCAAATACGTTATAAATGGAAGCTCAAATTGTGACCACACTTAGTGGAAAAATGAGAGAAACATATCTGAAAGTTCTGTAGGGGCGATTCTTAGTAAAATAATTTGAGTAAGAACCACAGCAAAAATCTTTTCCCTTCATTGATCATTTCCTTTCTCCAAGACACACAGACTGTAATTTGAGAAAACTGTGCTTTTCTGCCACACTGTTTGGTTAACAGGACGGACTTAATGCAGCATAACTCAAGCAATAGCACTAGGAATGTGAGCAACAAGGGCACTGAAAGCCTAGCATGTAGGTTTTGGTTGAAGATTTATCGAAGCTGATGTGAACCGATGATAGGTGGGGTAAAATTCCTCCCACGTGATTTTTAGTAGTTCAGTGTCAATCAAACTGGGCTAACAAGGCTTTCTTCGTCATCAAGGGAGAGAAATTGGTACCTTTGGGCAAAGTCCACCCGGCGTGTACTTCTATGATGCACTGTAGCTTTCACCACCTGCATTAACTTCACTCTCCGTGAATCAGGGGGAGGCTGCAGGGGAAGCTGGATCCTTCCACTCGATCTTCCACCTGGCCACATATTCCAGCTTGTACTGCTTCTTGGACAAATGTTGAGGCAATAGCTTTCCATTCTGATCGCTGTCACCAATGGTTTCTGCTTTTCCTCTAGGAGCCAAGCCGTGGTCCAACATCATGGAAATCCTGGAGGAGAAGGATGGGGTTGATACCGAGCTGCTGGTTTACGCAATGACCTTGGTTAACAAGGTTTGTTTACTTTGTTAGCATATCTGGTGGAGATAATGTTAGTGTTTTCAATTGTATAATAGTCTTCCCTGGTGAGAACACAGGACAAAGGAGATCTGTCCTGGAGAAGTTGCAGGACCAGCTGTAATCAATCAGCACACTCTTGTTACTTGTGTTGCAGTCACCCAGAGGCAGCAGCTGGGAGCAGAATTCCTATTTTGCTAGATGCTGTGAGGAAACGTGTTACGACATGGCTCCTCTCCCAACGCTGACAACGCAGTGCAAAACAAAACTCAACAAACTAACTCGACACATTATCCAAGGGGAGAAAGAAAGCAAGTGCTGGTGAAAAGATCACATGCTCACAAAGGCGTGCATTGTGCACAATTTTCTACTTCAGATCGTTTAAATTTTTTTTTACTGCAAACCAAATATGATTAATTTAACAGGTCTGAGTGCTAGTAAGAGTGTTTCTGCTTTAAAAAAAATTAGGTTACATTTTTTCTTCTTTCTTTATATATTCTGGTGTCCTGTATTACAAGTAGTAGTTTTGCAGTAAAATCAAATTTTTTCCGAAGTACTCACTTGTGCTATGAGGGAGAAAGTGAAAGGCCCATAAATGTTAGAAATTTATTAGTGTAAATTCTTTAAAACTTAGCGTCCAGTCCTAAACAAATCTTAGGGTGACTAAAATTAAAAATGGATTTTTTAATGAGCACAGAAGAGAAGCATGCTACTAGCAAATCAAAATAGCGATGTGTTTTATGATTATACTTAATAGGCCAGAATACTATGGAATATTATTATTCACTATTTTAATTTAAAGATCCTGAGTTTGTCAGTGGAGGTCATAAATCAAGCTGCCAGCTTATTGTGCTTATGGCTACATGGTTGGGGCCGTGGGTTGCTTTGGTGTTTTTTTGGTAAAATGATTTCCTAATGGCAGATATTATCCAGCAAAGATCCCTGAGAGGGCCTAACCTCTCCTGGTGACATCGCTGATGCTTCTGTGCTTTTACTTAGAGCCTTACATGGTAGTAAGGATCCTCTTGACTTTAAAAGACTACCTTAGCTCACTGATGTACTCTTTCTGAACGGCATCACCAGCTTTGTATGCTTCTGTCTGTAGCTGCTATTAAAGCCAAGGTGACTAGTTTTTAACGTCTCCATTTTACACCTTGTTTCGTGTACCGGTTCCTCGTTCTGAGATAATTCTCTTCATCATTTGCGCAGTTGTAATCTACCTGGTGTTTGACTTCTTAAAAAATTTTTGTTCTCTGTTGACTCTTTTATTATCTTTTATTATTTATACTTGATTCCTTTAGCTTGAGTTTTTCACCACATTTAAAGCTATTTTTAGGAAGAAGTAGTTCTTTAAAAACTCACAAAAAGAAAAAGCATCTCACAGTCAAAGGAGAAAGGCAGTTATGAAGATCAAGGAAGAGAGGAATCCCACAATGCCACCCTTATAATTATGATCTGGCTTATGGACAGCTTTATGATGTTTTTAATGGGATTTTTTTCATGATTATAGAGAAAACAGCAAGCAGCATGTCACAGTTGTAATTTTTTTCCCCCGCAGAGAATACAAAGAAGGTTCAGATGGTTTCAGCTTTTCTAGATGAGAAAATGTCAGAGTTTTCAGTGCAGAGTCCTCATGAAGGATTTTGTTTTAAGGAAGCATACTTCTTCTCCTTTTTTTTTTTTTTTTTTTATCTCCTTGTATACATTTACAGACTGTTTTCCTTCCTGCTCAAGAGCACAAGACACATTTGCCCAGACATAAGAATTGCTCCAATCCTTTTATCCTCTCCTTCTCTTTTGTTGATGCTTAACCAATGTACCTATGTTAACATTTCATGAACTCTCTTAATTTGGGGGGATTTAGGCATTAATTAATCTCTGAAATGAGACTGATCCCAATGCCGGTACTTCTGGTTATGTATAGTTCCAGTATAAGCTTTGTTATCTTCCTTTGGTTCCTATGATCTGTAAGATCTCACTTTAACCTCTACTTTCTTCATTTTTATTGCTGAAGTCTGGATAGATTAAAGCCTTTGCATTTCCTTTGTATAAAAAAAAAAAAAAGCACAAGGCGCTTATAGAACACAGAAAGAAAATTCTGTGTTGCATTCAAGTCACTTTCAAGTTAACTGCTGTAAACCCTCTTCATTGTTGGGATTACACTGGAAGCTTTGCGGTTGTAAGATTACTGTTGATTTTCTTTTTACCTTTATTTAATATTTCTTGGTCTCTCATATCATACCATATATTTTTAAAAAAAATAGATAAAATAATTACAAGGTACATAAAAATTAATATGTTTTTAGTATAGTCAGATTAAGCACTGAATGTTTTTTAGCAGGTCCAGTACAAGACTAGAATTTAAGCACCAGCTTCCAGGCCAGTGGTTACGAGTGGGAGCTTAGAGTACCACCCACCAGGGGTCCCCCAGCTGTGGTTGAAAAAGTGCATTTTCAGGCCCGTGTGGTGTTAATACAGTAGCCAGCACATCGCTTTTTGATGCCCTACCTCAAGAACCCCACAACTGGAACAATGATCATCTTACGTCCTGTCTGTGACATCGGCCACACCAGACGTTTTAGAAGTTGTGGTTCCTGGGAAAACAAATAAATGAGAGGGGCTTCTTTCTATCCCGAATCAGTTGAAAACTTGGCTAATACCCTTAAGCGTGTTTATGTACCGTGTGGTGCTTTTCACCACAGCACGTAAGGTTTAGCTAATGTGTCTGTATCGAGTGCATGGGCCCTCTAGTGAGGCCGAGTCTGCTGAACGTGTGGTGACCAGAGCAGAACTCTTGTATTACTTGGTCTTGAATGTAAAGCATTGCACACCAAAGGGACTTTCTGTTGTCTGCGTCCTCTCTGCACCACTGCTTTATACCGTGATTGTTTTGTAAATGACAGAAGGCACCATACTTAGGAGTTTTACTCGCTAGTGTCATCCAGGGCTGTGCATTTTAAAAACTGCAAATAGAGTGAGCCTTTCAGTGTGAAGCCAGGTGTAGCCTAGCACTGATTTATGTCAGGTTTTGTTCAGAAACATAACTGAGGATATGTAGTGATAAGAATACTGTGCTATTACTCGTTGAGTATCTTGTCTAATGGGTTTTATCATCTAGGAAAATATTTGGCTGCTACACTCCCATAAAACTTTTTTTTTTTTCCCCCCCAATACAACTGCATTCATTTTCTTGTCTTTCTGTTGGACTGTTACAGTTAGTGGTAGGTGAAAGGTATTGTTTAGGCTTTCGTAAAAGTGTTAAGAAAATACATCAGGCTCAAAATTCTTGGGCCGGGGTTTTGGCTTTAATCTCGTTCAGCATTCCAAAAGCAGCCGCTGGAGAGGGAAGAACTCAAAGCTGCACAGGCTTTGCTGCAAGAGCTTGGGAAAGCAACTTGGAAAATCACACAACAAACAAATAAAAATCTTAATTCCGGGATGTTTCCTCAAACCAAAAATGAATAGAGGCATAGGAGTGAGTCTTGACATTTGTACTCATGCTTCCTTTGTACACCTGAGTTCTGAGGAGTTTCAGACTTGAAATCCCAGTTTTGCTCTAAACTAGTGAGACCATAACAAAATTCAGCAAGCAAACCACAGCGTATGGTTTAGACACGCTCTCAAAGTGTTTAAATTTTAATTGTCTAGACAGGTTTTCATTTGTGAAGTTCACTCTTCAGAGCAGAAGGAACTATTTTGGATTTGTATGTGTATTTTAATAACGGAGTATCATTTTGAACTTAACCAGGTACTCAGGACCTTGGAAGGACCTGCTCAGTTTATGACCTCTGCTCTGCTGTTTGCAGCTTTTGTTTCCTTTATAAAGCCATCAAGAAGACGGGGGCCCACTCTTGTTTTCTAATATCACAAGCCAGAATTAATCAGTCATTTATGCAAGCACTTCATGTTCCTTGTGTTTAGTTACTGCAAAAATCTTTCTCCCATGCTAGACTGAACTGACCTTGTTGTGACACCAGTGATGCCCTTTTACATCTCATTTTATAGTGTTAGAAATGGAATTTGATATGCATTAGGCTCTGAAAATGGATCTGTGAGTTTAATGGCAAGCCATGCAAAGGAAAAATATTCTATTTCTATAGTTGGGAGTTCAATTGCCCAGTTCTGGCCAGTAGCATGCAGTGAAAATTGGATTTCCACTGCTGTATAATTTAAAATTATATTAACCAATAAAAGGCTGCTGACAAAAGCAGGGTTGCCAGTAAATACTACCTTATGCTGCTGTTTTCCGTGTCTACAGCCTGCCTTTCCTCAGATTTTAAAAAAGCTATACTTGAAGGTGGGTGATCTGCATATCCACCTTAAGGCTATTCCCTGGTATTTTAAGTGAATGCTCAGAAGATCTGTGCAGATCTGACTCTTGGCTTACCTTTTAGCACATGAGACATCACATCTTACTGTGCACGAAGACACTCAGGTCAATGTAGTTGCTGTCTACTTCTTTCATTAGCAGGAGAGAGCCTTGTCAAACCTCATTTTCTGTTATGATATTTCCATATCCGTGTTAAAGCTTCACTGAACTTACAGTGTGATAGCTTCATTTGCTGAATTGTCAGATTTTCACTCAGTGCTAGGTGTCAGTTTAGGAAGGAACAAAATGTATATGGTATCTATTTTCAGCACTGTTCAGGAAAATTTAATTTCATGGTCTTCAGTGGGTTTTAAACAGAGGCTTAAATACTGTCCTGGACAGAGACAAATGATTAATTAGAGCCCGAACACATAACCCTGACACTTCATTATTGTTTGTGCTAAGCGTTCCTGTTGTGTCGGACCTCACCAAACATCAGAAAATAGTCCTGTAATGACTGAAGAAGAAAATGTTGCTGTGTTGTGTTTAGTTTAAAAAAAAAAAAAAAATTAAAAGTACCTTGTTGATGCACATTTTCCAGCACCTCATTTTACAGGAAGGAGGCGCTTTAACAGCGCAGGATATGTCATCTGTCTCTTCCTTTCTCTTGTTAGTCACATAGTTAGACCAGTTTTTCTGAATGTAAAGCTCCTTCGTGTAGGGAGGGAGCCCAGGGTGGCTGCTCTCTCTGCACTCTGCTGCTCAAAGCCATTTGGAAAAGCCGGGCTCCAGAAAACCGCTATTCTCAGAGCACAGTTCATCCCATCCCAGGCAGGAGAAGATGAAACTCTTTCTGGAGAGAGCCTGGTTTTTGCATGTGCTGGCTCTTGCTCTTGCTCTTTCTATCCTCTCCGATTGCATTCATTTTTCTGCATCATCCAGAAGGAGCAATAGAAATCATCAAAAGCTGAGTAGAAATCAGTGGCAAACCAGACGAGCAGTGTTTTCTGTTGTAAATGCCTACAGGACTCTGGTGGATGAAGCTCACTTGTGCTCTGAACAAAGTTGTCCAGTGCCCACATCCTCTTCCCACGCGTCGCTCTGCAGTAAAGCTGTGAGTGGCTTGGTTCAGTATGCTGCAGTGGCATACTGTGGCATACCACCAGAAGGTCACCTTCCTTTTCTCAGTTTTCTGAATTAGCCAAAAAAATTAGAAGTTACTATGGTAAGCAAAGTGCTCTCTCTTGAACATAGAGCAGGTGCCGCAGAAAGCTCTGAACTCAAACAGTTCATTTTCAGTAGCTGTTATTGGCATTCTTCATTTTCTAGTGTACAAAAGCTCCCCTCCAGTGCCACTGGTAACAACTTACCCCATAATCAGGGATGAGTAACTTTTTTAGCATTTTATAGGAGTTAAGGAGTCCCTGTACCTTTAATAAGACATCTCAAGTTGAAAGGGAGGGAGGGAGGGAGGAGAGGAGTCGGTATCTCTGTAATATAAAACAATTTGTGCACTGGGAAGATGACCTCTGCTGCAGGTGTGGAGGACAGTAGGCACATGGTGCAGGATATTTCCTGCTGTCCTGACATCACACAGCTGTGCATTCGACTTTTTCTTCCTAAGGCCAAACTTACAGGAATCAGTAGGAAATCAGCTTTGCTGGTTTTAGCTAAACCATTTTTTTTCTCTCTCTTTGCTTTTATCCCTGTGTTTGATGCTTTAACATTCTCTGTTCTTTAAATTTGTACTTGAATGAAGCCAGGAGGAATCCAACTGTGTATTTTAAAGACCCATATTTTCCATACTTTTTTGTATGAAATAACAACATTGATTTGTTTTGCCAATTATTCATTTTTCTACACAGTGCACAGAGTTTTTTGTTAAAAGCTGTGCCACTTGTTTTTTATTTTCTAGCGGTGTCTCTAATCCCACATCATGGGTTTTACTTTATTGGAATCATACACAGCACCACTTGCCACCCGCTTTTAAAAACCTTTGTTTAATTCTTTTCAAAACAAACAGATTTAAATGTTTTTCCTTTGATTCTTAGACGCTGTCGGGGTTGCCAGATCAAGACTCTTTCTACGACGTGGTGGACTGTCTGGAAGAGCTAGGCATTGAAGCTATTTCACAGAGACACTTGAACAAGAAAGGAACAGACTTGGACTTAGTTGAGCAATTTAACATTTATGAGGTAACATAACATGCCCTGTTTTATGCATCTTGCAGCTTGTGCAAACTTCAAAGCTGAGAGGAGGGGGGGAATGTAACCTAGGTGAAATTTGGTTATCTATTTTATTTTAAAAGGAAAACATCTGGTTGCTAGCAGTATTATACACATTCGTATATGTGACCCGCTATGGTACATAGCTGCGCTTAGTGCAGATGAATTTCATACTAAAGCTGGGGCATACTCCAAGGCAAACCAGCACATTTACTAGCCTCCTTAGAGGCAGGTCTGCCTGCAATTAAAACTTTCTCAGACCGCTAGTCACACATCCTGAAGTCAGCAGAAGTTCTTTCCATATGCAGAAGTACTCAGCTCATGAAAAAGGTTCGGCTGAGCTCAGCTTCACAAATACCACTTGTTCTACAGCTGAATACCCAGCAAGTCCTTGTTTACGAGTTTACACTGGACCAGATCCTATACAGTTTGCAGCAATAAGTGACTCCACATTCACCACCTAGGTATAAAATAACTACTTCTGAAGTATTTATATGTAAGGGTAGGCTATCCAGTTTCTTAATAATTAGCCCCTTTTCAGACTTTGGGAAGTATTGGAGTAAGGAGGTTTAAGCTGAAGTTAATGTCATGTAAATGTGATTTCATGTTCTGGTGTGATGAAATTAAATTACTTTATCTCTGTCTAACTCCAGCAAAGGATTCGGTAGATTTGATTCTCCATTTTCTTCATCAGCTCTACACCCATGTCACTTCAATAACTTTAGCAGAGTTAAGTTTACACAGTAGTTTTCAGGAAGAATCAGGCCAGAATAGGAACATGAGAACAAGAGCGTTCCATGTTCTTCTTTCTTTTCCTATGGTCAGAGGCATCGGCTATAAAATCTTTTTTTAAAGTTGATGATTAATCTTAAAAGGAGGGGTTTTTGCACATGCTGTGCCTACTGAAAGACTTGACTGCAAAATGAGCAGTTGGTTTCATTGGGTACCCCAGCTTTCTTTTTATGACCAGGCTAAATTTAGACATGCCTATGCACATTCTTTCTTTTTTCCTGCCAATCTTGTTCTTTACCTGAAAAGTCTTTTCTTCCCCGCTGAAATAGATTTTACACCCTGAGCATAGATATCACACTTCCCCCTGCCTTTGTTTTGCTAAAGTCACTTCTGGTAAAAATTATCAGAGTAACAAGACGACTAGAAACAAGAAGATATGCATTCTTCTGATCACCCGCATCGCCCTCTTTTGTACCTCTGCCTATTTGAATGGATTTTTCCCATGAAGATTACTTGTATGTTATGCTGAATTTCAGATGAGATCCACCAGTAACTGTTGTTTCTGACAGCTGTATCTCTCCTCCTGTACCCTAAGGTAGCACTTGTTTTGTTTCTGTTAGAGGTATGGCACGTTGGCATGTCAACAGTGTGCTGTAATTCAAGGTACTAAGTGTTGCACCCACATTTTACTCTTCTGCTGTTTCCAGCTGATGAGCTCCCAGCCTGTGTCAGCAGTTTGTCAGATGTCATTGTGGCCACGCTATTCTCTGCATCACTCTTTTCTGATGTTAGACACACGTTCCTCTGTATTGACAGTGCTTCTGAACTGGAAGAAAATACTGAATTTTCCACTGAAAGGCATGCGTGGAAGTAATTATGCTAGCCTAAAAATTGGGAGGCTTAGAGGCGATGTGTGGTCTGCATTTTTTTCTCTTAATGCACTGTGGTACTGGTTCACAGAAATAGTTTTGTTCGTTAGTTGTTCTATTTTTTTCTCCTTTGTTTACTATGCAAGATCATCTGTCAAAATGGAGATTTTTAAGAGGAATGCAGTTACACAGACACCTACTAATCTATTTCTTGGCTGGGAAGAAACGATGGCACTATTCTAAAATGCTTTCCAAAGTAGTAGACAGTAACTTCCATTCAGTCATTACAAGTGTCACGTCTGAACATGAGGAAAAGTTCAATCGGTCAATTCATGAGAGTTTTTTTTTGTTGATTTCACTAGAACCAAGACTTCACCTAAGTATTTTGGAAGTAAACAGAGATAGATGTCCAACACTGCTCAGCTTCCTTGAAAATTAAGTCTTACATTAAAAAAAAAAAAAATAAAAAGCCAGAAAAGCCCCACCAAAATACCACACACAGCTAGGAGATATGTAAATGTGTTGTTACAGGTCCTGTAGTGTTCTACACGAGGCATCAGTATATGATTCCATTATTAGAGCTGCTACACTGCCCTAAGGGATGGACAGCGAATTACAGGGATAGCTGTAGGACTGGCGATGCTAATAAGAGTTAATCATTTTGAGATCCATCAGTTTTTAAAGCCTAGGTGTGAAGACCCCTGTGGTACCTAAAGGAACCATGTCAGAGGCCTCGCCTTGCCTCCTTTCTTGCACAGGTGACACTGAGACACGAGGATGGGGATGAGAGCGTGGACCCCCCCCCCAGCGGGCGCAAGGACCGGAGGAGGGCCAGCCTTGGTGCCAGCGAGCGGAGGGGGTTGGAGCGCCGGCGGAGCCGCAGGCACTCGGCACAGAGCGTCAAAAGCACTTTATCAGCCCCTGCAAGTCCATGTGGTCAGTCGAATCCTGGCTTTGTGCTGGCCCACGGACAGCGCCTTGAAGATCTCAGCGAAAGGTCAGTGCGTGAGCTGGGGAATACTAATTTCTTTTCCCCCCGTTGCTTTCTGTAACGTTCATTGCAATTCATTAATCTGACAGACTTCTCTTTTGCTTATTTCTCCCTTTCCATTGAATTAAACCATTTTTTAAAACAGGCGTGTTTGAAGTTAAAACGAAAAACCACAACAAGAAATGGATTTGTAGGTGACTCACGTAGCTAAATTCTTTGGCACCATCTACCCTAAGTAAATGGACTCAAACCGCATGAGGTAGAGCATTTGATATGGGAACTAACCAAGCTTAATTTCATCCATTGACAGATTTTATATTCAATATACGTACATAAGGGCATAGTCATGTTAATGCAGAGGTATTTGGCCTGTGTATGTTACGGTTAATTCTTTTTTTTTTTTTTTTTTTTTTTCCCCTTTGCAATCAGCATTCCAGCATAACTATTTCCCTTTGAGCCTGCGTTGTAGTAGTGAATATATCTAATGTTTTATAATTAACGAGAGACAGTAATGACTAGCTGAGCAGCAGTCTGCAACACTGGAGTTAGTCAAAGCTGCTGTCATTGCCAGTCCCGTGATGGTTGGCTTGGGCTATGCATGCTTAGGAAAAAAGGGAGCTGCAGATCCTCAGCACGTCTGACTACTGCACAAGAGGGCTGGAATTAATTTTACCTAGATGTTTGATCAGCTCACCTCCCTTTGATGTCAGTGGAGTGCAGCAAGCACTGGTAGGCCTTCAGTTATCTAATGTATTCTACACGCCTGAAATTTCAACCGAGGCTGAATCATGCTCTGAAACTGGCTGTTTGTTGGCTATAAAGGGAATCGGGCTGCCTAGCTCAGGAAAAGGTACATACACTGCAGATAGCTATAGCCGGTCACTGCCATCCCATAGCTGAAGGTTCCATTTGCAAAACCAAAGCGTGCTCCGTGAAGAGCATCTCTTGTGTTGTTGATAACATTTGGGAAGTTCTTTGGAGGTTTCTGTTGGTTAGCACTGGATGTGAACTCAGAGCCTTAAAATCCGACACCAGATGTGAAGCAGCCCTTCTTGCAAAGCAAACTGAGTTGACTAAAGTTTAATGGCTTCAGGCAATACGAAAAGATAAGACTCCAGATAATTTACACAGTAGTTGCATGATATATACTGTATAGTGGATTTTTTTTTTTTTTTTTTACCTTCTTCTTGGATTTGGCAACACATTCATACTTGTTTTCTGTCACCTTCTCTTGGCCGGGTCTTTAGTGGGCTGGTGTCTGAGAGTCCCCTGGTCTGGCAGGCTGATGACAAGGATGACAGTGCATTTGAGGCTGAGTTTAAAGCACCTTCAGTGTGAGTACAGCCAGGGGCTTCAGCTGCTCTGCATGGGATGCCTGGTGCATGATCTTGGGCCCTGCTTCATGGCTTACCAGTGTGACTGGGAATCTGTATCTATGGATGTTAAGCAGATATTGATTTTTTTTTTTTTTTTTACTGATGAATTTGGATTGGAAATTAGGAGATGGTTCAACTCTACAGAAATTTTTGTTTCTCTTACTGTAATTAAACAAATAAGTCATGCAGCACAACAACTTCTAGCAATACGTTTTCTCACTATTAATGTTTGCTTACTAGCTTTATTTTGCAGTCTTCAGTAACTCCTAATGAATTTGTGTTTCAGCTGATTTTTAGTATCAGGGGAGTAGAAACATGGCAGATGAGTTTTGTAAGTTCTTTGAAATATTTTTTCACCAACATAGCATAATTTCAATAATTATCCTACTTTTTTGAAAAAGAAAAAATCCAGTTCTGCTCCACACGCTCTTTGATAGTGACATAATTTAAAGCATAATTTAAGTATAAGTCCAAGAAGGAAGTCTTCATCTAAGCAGTCAAATTTAATTTCATGTCTCAGTTGTCCTTGGAATCTAGGAAAATAATTAGATTCTATTCAACTCCATTTGGAATTTCCAGTTTGCCCACCCACCACTGTAAGGAAAGAGGCATTCAGTTATGAATGTATGTAACACTGACCTTTAATTTGCATATTAGTTAAATAGAAAACCTTTTCTTTTCACCCCATTCTCCAACCCTCTTAGCAGGTAAATACAGGGAGTATTACTTGTAGCTAGCAAATTGGGTTTTTTCCCATTAGACATTACAGACCACAGAATACGTTTTGATACTCAAAGAGGCAAATTCCATGCCCAGTGAAATTTTTAAAGTTACCATAACAAGAAGCCAGTCAACTGTTGGCTCTTCCAGAAATCCCACTGGGTTTCTGGTAAACAAGCATTTCAGAAAAGCAGATTCTGTCCTTCACATTTTTAGTCTCATCATCTGCCCAAATCTGTAGTTGTGGCAGGAAGAGGAAAACCAGCCTTCCTGCTTTAGCATATCCCACTGAGTCTCTCAACTTCCAGTGAAGTAGTCGAGATGAATGAAATAGTATCTCTACACCTGATAGCTAAACTGGGACCAAAAAAATAAAGTAAAAGCTTCATGGCTTCTATTCATTAACATTTAAAAAGAAAAATAGTGAAGTTGAATGACTTGTACAAAGTTTTTACACATCTATAAAATTTGAATTAACCTCAAGTGGAAGGAGGTATTCCTCTCTGCATTGTTCCTACTGGAATCAAGTTTTCAAATTTGAGCACATGGCATATGTATTGGTTTAAAGGATTTTAACAGAACATCATAAGTTTAGGCCTTGATGCAATTTGTAACGAAATTTTAAAATCATATGTTAAAATATGATGCAAGTATCACCTGGTTTTGCCAAAAGACATGCTTGTTGTGTTGCTTCTGCTTCCATCATTAATGTTGTAGAGAGAAATGTGTAGAAATTGATAAAAATTATGTATTACCTCTCTAAACTGAAAGTAACTTTTGTTCATCCAGGAAAGATCTGTCTTCTGCTGATGACCTTCTTTTGGTTCATAATCCTAGTCCCTCTCGAGGAAGGAAAAATGTTGAAAATCAGTTTTTGCAGTGCTGTATTTTCTGAAAAATAGGCTGCCAAATGGGTTTCATTCTCTTATTCCTTCACTACATTTTCTTTACCAATAGGAAACATTTAACGTTATTAATGATAAGCTTATTGTGTTGCTCCTGCTGGTATCTAAACTTAGTCTGTGGTTGCAGATGTCTATGTCTGCTTTTAGAGTGGATTAGCACCATGAAGTTCACTGAAATTGCTTCTGACGGACACGGTTAGAGATTAAAGTCAAACTCTCATACTGTTCTAAATTTTATTTTGGGCAGTATTCTGGGTTATTTTTGGACTTCACTACCAAAATCAGTAGAAGGTTCAAGTTCTTCCTCAGTGTTCTCCTTCCCACAGTGTTCATGTTTCTTTTCTTTCTAACTCCATCAGCTGGTTTGGCAGTTACTTTGCTTTTGTTTACCACATCAAACAGGTTGTCCACAGTCATCTGCTTTGTGTCAACCGATAAGTCTTCCAAAAAGAGAAAAATCCATGGTGCCGGTAAAACAAAAAAAGACAATATTGGCCAAATTCTGTCTGTCTCACAATGCTCTATATCCAGAAAAGCTGTCTGAAGTCAATGGAGTTGCTCTGATTTACGCCAGGCTAATTGAGAGCAGACTTTGGGTTTTGAGCTGGGAAAAGTTGACCGTAAATGCTAAGGGCAACCAAGAGGAAAACTTGAAGGCCTTTTTCATCCATTTGGCAACCTTTTTCCAAACTAAATGTATTGCTTTTTAGTTTGTGGTTCAAAACAAATAAAGACTTAAATCTGCTTTGTGTTAAAATAGTTTTCATGGAGAGTGAAACCCAGCCTAATGTGCCTGTTACTAACTAAATAAATAAAGAAGTTGATAACTACTAAGAAAGGCTGAAGGTTGGTTTAAGGGTATGGAGCTGCTGCAGTGTACTTTAAAATGCCAGTCCTGTCCACCAGCAGATTTGCTTTGCTCAAAACTTCTTTCTTTTACCATGATGGCATAGAGCACCAAAACGCCTGGGTGCAACTTCAGTCCTGTTAACACGATGTTTCAGATGCTTTGCTGAGGGCACCTCCTAAGGTTTTCTGCCCCGGTCCAAATTGAGTGCTCTCAATTTGTGGTCTAGTATGCTGTTTCTTAAGCAGTAGACTTTTAAACAAATTCTTCCATGGTTTGTGTTTTGTTTTGGTTTTGTTTTATTTTTTTTTTTCTTTTTAAAGTAAAGCTAGCTTTTTCCAACCACACAATGGATACAGTTGAGGAAAAATGTAAGGAGTGGCATGGAACTTGCACTAGATTGATGTTGTTATTGTACACAGTGATTTCCAGCTACATAAGCATTAAAAAACAAAATGTTGTCTGTCTGTCTTTCAGTCCTGTCATGTCTGTCTTCAAGGGAGTAGAAGGCAGGTAGTTCAGAACTTCTCAGTGCTGTCTTGAGCACTGAACAAGTGCTCTGCAGGAGCCTTCTACATACAAACCAAAACCAAGTACTTCTCCCAGTTTTTCAGATTAGAGCATTTCACGTTTTGCTGTGCATTTCCCTTTCTTCACTACTGCACAGTGACCATCCCAATCTTTCTCCCTGGGTGTCCCCTCAGGGCTGTGTTCAACCACACTCAGCAGATGTATTCAAGTGAGTTTCTATGAGATTTACACTGACACCTCTTACCAGCATTTGTGTGGGTGGCTCTGTCAAATCTTTGTGGAGTTAGTTACAATTAAAGGCTGAGGTTTATAAAGTTGGGAGTAGCTAGGATTAGGTATTTGCATCACTAGATTAGACTCTCTGCTCTCTTTTTTTTCATAGCTTTTGTTTGGTTTATATCGTCGAAAATCACAAAATAATTACTAAGATTGATCATATAGCACTATGCATGTTCATCTGGAGATAATCAGGCCTTGGTTAGGACTTTATTGTCAGTATTCCTGTGTGTGAAACCTAACAAGCAGAAGAGCTGACTCCCATCTTATGAACCCATCAGAGGCGAGCCTGCATCCTAAAGCAGTGACAGAAGCTGGATTTAACAAGCTGTCTTTTTTAGCCCGTGTGGCTAAAAAGTTATGAGGAAGACAACTGTTCAGGTTCACTTGAGACTTTCAGATTTTTCAGTCTGAAGAAACTTGGCCTTCAGGAAGACTGTATTGATAAGGGAAAAACAGCCGAGGTCCAAACAGGGCATCATGTGCTTATGAACTGTGCTTTTGTTAGGGTTCTGTCTGGAAGGCAGTCATGACTCTTCCTCTGAGCAAATAGTAGCACAGGGAATTGCAAAGTGTCCTGCAAATTTCTGGTCTAGCTGGACACAGCATCATTGCATGGTGCGCACTGAGCTCAAAGGCTCTCATACCCTTTACTGCCCTAGAAAAAAAAAAAAAAAATTGAAAAATTGTCGTCTAAATAAAGGAAAGATGTGCTGAGAAGTCACAGGGATCTGTTTGTTTGAAAATACATGTTTCTGAAGCTTGAGGACAACCAAGATGCAGGAAGAGATCATGATGCTATTTTGGTTTTACCAGAAAACAATGAACACAGCTGAGCCTCTGATGCTAAGCATTTTTTCTGCTTAACTTCAGATTCCTGTCGAGTTTCTAACCAACAGCACAGACCTTAGTTTGGCTATTTTGCCTCATTAACTGATTATTCAAATTGCTTCATGCAAAGCCAGGCCTGCAGGGGTGGTTTGTCCAGAATACAGATGAGACTTCTTTTTTTTGTTATTATTTTCCATGTTTTCAGACATTCTAAACCATAACGAATCTTTGATTTTTCTCTAGCATTTACTATGGCAAAATTCTAGTTTTGTCATGATGTTTCAAGCTCTGGTAACTTTCCACTACACTATGTGAAATGTTTTGATTATGTAAATACTTATGGCTATAAATCAAAGTGATGGTTACAGTGGTGGGTGGGGTTAGTTATATTTTATTTAGGGTGGATGTATTCCACATCTCTTAGAGTTGCTGTCCATGACAAATACGACGAGTGGTATGATAGGTATGAAACAGCAAAGTGGGGAGACTCAAAATCAGCATTTAATGCAGGACTCAGGCTGTGATAGGGATTATTAAAGACCCAGAAGAGGAAAGAAATTCCTTTATTTTTATTGCTGTGATAGAAGGGACCAAATGTATTTTTTTCCCTAGACATTTATCTCTGGTTCCTGGTTTTGGATATTTTAAGCAATCGAGGCCTGAATGTAGACAAAGGAAACATCTCCAGAATAAACACTCAGTCATGTATCTGTGGATATGCTAAGGATTTCTTTAATACCCTTATGTATGAGCTGAGCTACCTAGCATTTGGGGGGGCTTTGAAAAATAATGGCATATGATCAGTTATTGGGGAGATATTAATTTTGTTCACAATTTGGTTGGTATGGGCAAAAATGGAAATGGGATGTAAAAGCAGTAGGTTTGAAAAGGTTTATCTATTAAATTAAAAGGCTTCGTAAGGTAGCATCTGTTCATAGCATCAGACTGGCCTTTGACAACAATAACATACAAAATCTGATCTGCTATTTTAGGTTTGGGGCAGGGAGGACACGTTTATTTCTGTTGCGCAGGTAGGGTTATATGAAGCATGAAATCAAGCAGGTTTGAAAGGAGAGAGAATAAAAACGTGAAATTTGTGATCGTACTTTCTGTAAGAATATCTTGGAAGCTCCTATAAGGATTGCAGTAGAGGAAGAGACATGATATGAGTTAAGAAAATATTTCTTTCAAAGCCATACAATAAATGAAATACTCCATTGGCATATAGATAGGGATTGACCTATTCATGCATAATAATAAAAAAATACTTAAAAGTAATAGCTTGATGAGTATCTCAAGTACAGGTCCTATGACTGTCTCAGGTTGGTGTCAGCACTTTTTTGCCTGAATTAAAATATTTCTGTAGAAATGTCAAGTTTTGTAGTAGGGGTGCTGTTTGCTGGTTGTGGGTCTTGCAGAAAGGAAATGTTTCACACTCGGTATATATGCAGAGTCCAGTTGACAGCACTGTACTGTGCTATAAAGGCAATGGTAGATTTCCTCTGTTTGAATTTCAAGAGGAATAAAGAAAGCAGTGATACTTAAATGAGGTTATAGCTCCATGGCAAATGGAAGTACAGTGTGATTGAGACTATTTTTTTTTTTTTTTTTACTTTTTTTTTCCACTGCATATTTAACTTTGGTGAACTACCTGAGGAAATGTAATGCCAAACCCCGATGTGAATGCCTTTCTCCGGAGGTGCACAGTAGTGTCTTAGGCACTGGGCTATACATGCCTTACAGAGTTAACCTGCATGGTGTGTTCACAGTATTTGTAAACATGATCCTCTGAGGCCAGGAAAGTTTTTTTACGCATACATGAGATGGGAGGAAAAAAAGAGAGCAGGTTGGCAGGGTGCCATTTCCAGATCCCTGCCTTTGAAGTAAGGGGCAATAACACTGACCTTCAAGTGTCAACCAATATGCAGTTCCAAGCTCTGAAAACACCGCTTCTCCTCTCTTTCTGTAAATATATTTCAGTATTTATTGCTCCTAAACTAACTCTGTATCATGATTCTGTTTCTTCACCTCTCTGCTCATACAGATGTAAAAACAGAAAGGCTGTTCAATGATCAGAGAGTTGGGACTCTTGAAGTCTTTGAAAAGCCTTGCCAGTATCTTAAGCAAGATTCTGTTGTCTTGCTCTGCTTTGATGTGTCCTATATAAACCAGCTGCAGCAATCAAACAAGTGGGGAGGCATTACCTAGGTATTATTTAGGTGTGAGAAGTTGTTACTGGTCATATTTTAGGGATAAGAAAATAACAGTAACCTAGAGAACAGAATAATATGAAGGCATAGTGAATACATGAATACTTCACATTATTTGTCATTTCCTCAATTTTTTTTTTCTGAACCATTTTCTTTATTTAGGGCAGAAATACCAGGATAATTTTTCTTTTGACCTTTGTAATTATGTATCTTAGTTTCCCTTCTGTGCAGAAGGCCAAATTTGAGGCTTTGCAAGTAAGTTGATAGTCATATCATTTCATGCATTTTAATCTTCACATAATTGCACCAACTACAGTGGTCTATCACGCATAACAGTGGAATGGAAGTGGGCAGAGGGATTAATTTGTGGTTTCTTTAGTTTTGTTTTTAATGCAGGAGGAAAGTATATTGCCATATCTTTATACAGAGTAATAAATGATGAATTTAAATTATTACCACTTTCAGCTTTTACATAAAATACTAGTTGAGTCTGTTTTGGCAGCTAGGATAGAAGAATGGAAGAAGTAGCAGAAGTATACCAAAGCATTTGTTTGTTTTACAAGGACTTAGGAAATTGACTATGAATTGTGCTGTCTAACCTATGAAAGAGGAATTTCACTCATAAATTGAGGATAATGGCAAGCGATTGCAAGAGAAAATAAAATGACATCCACTGTGACTTGTGAAGATCTCTCCTTGATGGAACATTTTTCATTTTCTATTTGTTCACCAGTTAGAGGTTCGGGGAAGCAGCTTTCAAAGTGCTGTGCAAGAGGTAAAACAGGTCAGAGGTTTGGAGGGGGGGGGGGGGAAACAACCTTGAAAGAAAAAATTGTGAGATCAACTGTAGTATTTAATTTAGAATAATATTGTGAAATGGCTAATGGTCTTACTTCACTGAATGTGGCCTGTAGTCCTAGTCAAGAGCTGCTCCTCTGAAAGGCAGTGAAATGTTAAATGAAAGTAATTTAAAGGACCTTTGGAATCTTACACCGAAAGGGAGATATTTTAACGTAATGTTATCTCATGAATTAACTTTTATGTGCATTGTACGTGCAGACCAAACCATTGGTAGCCTAATTATGGCAAGACCATCCTTTTTTCTGTTGTTCTATATTCAAATATTAGTGGTCAATTTCTTCCTGAATTATAATTATTTAAAACAAATTTTAAACTGTAAACATTTATTTTGATACCAAGCAGAGCAGAACGTGTTTCTGTGGTTTTTTGGTTTTGTTTTGTTTTTTTTTTTGTTTGTTTGTTTTTTTTTTGTTGTTGTTGTTTGTTTTTGTTCCTTCAGCACAGCCTTTGATTTACTATTAGCTGTATCTTTGGTTTTTTGTTTTTTTTTTTTTTGGAGGGGAGCACTGAGAAACTTGTGTTTCTGGGCTATAAGCTAGAACAAAGCAAGCATGAGTTTCTTCAGGCTGCCTTCATCAAAACTCTGCAAAGGGAAACACCTGGGGAGAACCTGGAGAGGACAGAGACTAGATAACCTCATACACTTTGTTCAGCTCTAGGCACCAGTAAGACAGAAAGCAATTTCTGGTGCTTTGAGTTATCGTGGAGTGAGAGTCACTGTCTTCAGAATGGTGCCTTAGTTTTAAAACTGTCTAGCTGCAACTAGGTTAGGTGTGTGTTGCATGTGATGCCTAACATCTTACAGACTTTGCCCTTGCCTTCAGATAAACTTACAGATGAGTCCCTTGATTATCATTTCCTTTCATCAGTGTTTGTGTCTCTGCACCTTAGAGTAGCTATTTAATATTAGTAGAGCAAGTTTGATTGGCACTCTTTTTATTTCTGTTATTCATTTATTTTTAAAAGGAGAAAGGTTAATGCATTAGTTTTAAAGCCTTTGCCTAGATTGTGTTTTGATGGCCTAGTGGTTCTCTATCCATAAACTGTGCTTTCACAGTCTTTTTAAATGTGCACATATCTTAAGGGGCTATAAATACTTTCATGTCAAACTTCAGTTGAAACAACTGAGCAAAACCTGTGCCCAAGTAGATGCTTATTATTTGCCACGATTGATGATATACTTTATAAAGATTCATGGGGCTTTTGGGTTTTGTTTGTTTGGTGGGGGTGTTAGCCTGAGGTAGTAATCCATTTTAAAGGTGAAAATAAATGCAGTGATTGTTTTGAAATTTGTTTCCACTGCTATAAAGTTTTTGTTTAAATACTTCTAATCGGGTACTGTTATGGATCTGAAGTAATCCAGCAATAGCCTCCAGGTTAGCTGAATATATCTGATCCTTCAGCATTACCTGAAGCCCTTCCTCCCTGCTGCAGGATAAATATTTGCCTTCTGTTGAACAGAATAGGTTCTGTGATACTGAAAAACATGATGGCTTCTGCAACCTAGTTTAACTGAAAACCTCCCTGTGAATCATTTTTCTTAATTTAATTCTACACCAAATTTGCATCTGTGTGTGGGAGGGAAAGCGAGCTTTTCCACATCATCCCTTCTCCATTGCACACAAAACTGGACACATAACCCTGAAGGGCCCGGATGAATTCACAAATCTAACTGCTGTTCTGTTTGAGCATCTGACTATCTGATGTTCTTAGAATGTAATCTGTCTATAGTTGGTATTTTCCCAGTTTAATAAAAATTCAAGTGGAAATTTTCCTTTTCTACCTTGTAGGAAGGATTTAGCTAGCCATAAATACTACCTTTTTTCATAGACAGAATATCTGTTCCCTAAAGATACTGAGAAACAACTGCCGCTCTTGCTTTGGTTGAAAAAAGAGCACACTTGATTCCTTCCTGCGAGCTTACCCCTCTCATCTGATCTGAATCTGATCCACTTTCTGGGGATAGCCCAGGGGCCTGAAGCTGTGAGTTTAGTTGCTGAAAGAGGACTTTCCAAGTGTTTAGCATCTCTCCTAAGCACGCACTTATTTCCGTTATGCAAGTTTTCCTCGACCAAATAGGCTCATTTAGGTTGGGGAGCATGCCTGCCTCTGTGCACACCACCAGTCACGTCTGCAGCCAGCACACACAGAGCCATCTCCTTCCTCTGGATTTTTCCAACCGATTGTCATGTCCTCCTGGAGTTAATATTAGCAGAGGGAGAGAACTTTCAATCACAGCTTCTTCTAAGTTTTTGATCTGGAAGTCAAAGAGGTTTGAGGAAAGAGTCCTTGGCCTTGCAGAAGAATGATCTTGCTGGAATCTCTACAATGAATCCACCAGTTCACGTGTGGCAATGGGCCCACAGAGCCACTTCACTGTTCCTAGACAGCTGGAGGGAAGCAAAGACATCAGTTAACTTCCAGCCTCTGTCATAAGAAAAGCCGAGTCAGGTGATTATAGAGGTCCTCTTTTGGGGTCAGGAGTAAATAAATTAATTTTCACTATTTTGTCCATCCTAAATCTCAGCAGCTGGCTCTTGTGGAGCAGGCACTGCTGTCGCTCTAATAGACATGCAGCAGATGCTTGATATAATCCCTGGTCTCTGAGAGGATGAGGGGGGTGTGATTTGCATATGCTCACTTCTTAGGGCCCATCCAGTTAATTCAGTTTTCTTTGTTATTATCCACAGTTCAGATATATGTGCAATAAATCAATAAGCAATTAACTTCCAACAAAATGTTCAGCTTGGAAACAGTACCCATTAGGGGTGTGTTAATGTCTGATTATAAACTGTAAAAGCAAGTGTGACACACAGGAGTGCTGTACATGCATAGTTTTTTTTTTTTTAAATATGATATTCTCAAATAATATACAAATTAAGGGGTTGTTACTCTTAATCTGCTCCTTTAACAGTACAGCAAGTCATAACATCAGAGGAGCAAGCACTTGACTTTTTTGGTTCCCCATGACAAAATTTCAGATGAACATCCCAGAAGACAGATGTATTTCCTTCATGTGACATTATTAATATTTCAAAACCCATCATGAAGGAGGATGGGGCTAAACATACCCTTCAGCTCCATGTAGGTCATATCACCTCCTGGTCCAAGTTCTGTTTCTTGGTGTAAGCAGGAATATGTCTCTACCTACAGACCAGGTCCCAAACTGATCTTTATGTGATAATGGTTTCCAAGCCAGTAGCTGACTTAAAGATTAAAATAATCTTCTGTTCTATAACTGAGCCTTCAGCACAGGGATGTATTGCACAGCTTACCAGAAAGAAGTACGTATGTAAAAAGCTATCGTCCTTTAAGTGTAGCTATCTTATATATATTCTGAAGAGCTATTTCTATGTTAATCATGTTTTTAGGTAAATGCTGTTGCTTATGGAATATACATCATCGATGGCTCTGGAAATTGAGATATCACAGTCCTGTTTCCTAGTCTATTTTTCAACTGTTAATCTGAGTTTACATGGACATTTCTGTTGTAATTTTAAAAACTGCTTGGTGTTCAGGATTTTTTAGCAGACAACTCATCCTTCCAGGGTAAGGTGCAGTAAATGTTTTGAAGGCTATTACATATCAGCTTAACTTAAGGTGGTTTTGTATTTATAATTAAGCTAGTTGTATGGGAATCTTTCTTTCCCAATAATGAATTAGAACAATACTTTGCACAGCAGTAAGAAACCCAGGGGATTGTATTTTAGTTGATTACTGCTCACCAATAGTATTTAATATATGGTTCGCTTGACAGTTGTACACTTTCTACCAAGAAGCTCAGCATTTTCAGAAATGGGCACCTAAAATTAGAATAGTAATTCCCTGTTTAGTTCCAAACTTCAGCTGGATTTAAGGAAATAGTCTGCACAGTAAAAGTAGGTTCAGGCCTTTAAGTATTAATTAAATATCCTAATCTCATAAATACTGATTACAAAAACTCTGAATGGTGAGGAAAGGAACAGCTTTCACTGCTGGCATATAAAAGTCTTGATATCAAGACTTCAGACTGTAGCTTCAGGGTTATAAACACAAGATGTAAAAGAATGGCAAGATCTCAAGGAAAATATCCAGGACGTGTTGCTCACCTGATGATCCTGTGTTATGAAGTGGTCCTTAAACATGAGCTAATTCTCAGTTCTGGATCCTTTTTTTTCCAGCTTCTCCCTCCGTTCAGTGCAATTATAACTCAGTGGTTCCAAGTTCAACCCATATTGTATAAACTCCTGTCCTTACTACCACAGACTCATGAACAAATAAATTTTCAGAGAACCCCTTCAGATTTATGAGATCCACCGTATCAGATGAGTATTCACTTATGGTTTTGGGCATTTTGAGACAGTTGAGGAGAGTGAGGAATTTGACACCGTCAATCTGGAAACCTAATGGGAGCTTAAAACACAGTAATAAGGGAGTTGCCCTTGTTCATATAAGCAATAAACATGCTATCAGCATTATAGGATGCATTGTGCTCTTATCAGAGAACCGTGATCCCACAGAGCTTCATTAATTCCCAAATGTGATTGCTGTAGGACTGGCAGATGCAGACCTTTGCCCTTCAGAGGAGATAATAGCAAAGCTAGTCTTGAACTGCACACATGTAAAGAGAAGGGATGATATGAATGCTCCTTGGACAACTTTTTTTTTTTTTTTTTTTGTTATACCAATACATATATGCATGGAAGTCAAGAAGTGTCTCTGTAGAGGAGTTATATATTTGTGGAGAGGACAGGGAGATGTAAAGGTCATGACTGAGATGGCTCTGTCACCATGATACCTTAGGAATGGTTGAAAGTGTTTACCTTGTAGATGTTTTCTGGAGTATTGGAAAAGTTTCATTTTGCTGCCAGTTTCCTGATTATTCTATAACTAACTCCATACAAATGCAGCAAATTTTCGATTGACCCTTTGCATCGCACTCAACAAGTTCATGATCTCACATTGTAAATATTCATTATTCTTATGACATGGAAACTAATTCTAAATGGAAAAAAAAATGCACAGAGCATCCCTTCAGAATTAGAGAAAAGAAAACTAGCTTTCAGGAAAATGCAAGGAATATGAGTGTCTTATAAACTTTATTACTGTGTATACATTGGCTTTTTTTGAATGGAGCATAACCTAATCATATACATCATTAAATCAAGTGGAAAACTGCAAATGTAAAAGAAGTCCAAAGAGAGGATATTTTCTAAATCTTCCATGAGCCTGTTGGTTTGGGGAGGAAAAAGCATAAATGGGAGGGAGAGGAGGCACACAATGTAGCCTTTTTTGTTTTGTTTAATATAGTTTTCTTTTTTACTTATGTGGTTTATAGGTTATGGAGGCTTTATGCGTGACTTAAAATTCTCCTCTGGCAGAATTACTGCTGAACCCAAGTCTGCTTTGAGCATACTAATAACTCTTTACTGAAATAATTCATGTACTGGCATCAAATAACTTAAATATTGCTATTTGCAAATAGTCCTGAACTGATTTGGTCTCTCTGTTATTTCTGACTTCATGGTTCACCCTGTTCTGCTTTCCAGTTGAGCAACTGGTTGCTTAACAGGAATGTTTTATTTGTGTTAATTTAGAAGGTGTGATGTCCAGTGCTAACTGTCCCATGCCAGCACAGCGTGTACTGTCTGTTAAGCCAAACAGACCTAGCTTAATGACTAACAAGTCGAACAATGGTATTGTCATGAATGTTTTCGATTAATGCCTCTGCAGGTGGGACAACAACAAACGGAAAGCCAAGCTCAGGAAAAGCACAATGGCATCTTTGGGGTCTTAAAAGTTAATAGTATAAAATGTAAATAGGGGAGAGGATAAAATTTTTCTATTGGTAGTTTCCTTGCGCCCACATAGACTTAGTGGGAAGTTTTAGGTGGGTTTTTGGCTAACACAGGGAGGCCATAACTCACCCTTCCCTCCCCCTCCCCTCCCCAGTGTTTTTCTTCCACTTCTAACCTCATCGCGTTTCTTTTTTCTGGGGACTCACATCGTTTTCTCTTCCAACTTCTCTCTTTGCATCCCACTGCATGCCTCTTTCCTTGGTCTGACCTCAGAGAGGAGGAGGAGGAGGAGTGTGAAGAGGAGGAAGAAGAACAACCAGTCACAGAGTCCAATACTGAGGATGAGGGGGAGGAAGAAGCCAGTAGGCAGGTCAAAGCCAGGTACCGGGATTCAGCGTCGTTCCTCCACCTTTTCCTCAGGCTGTGGCATGAACTCACCAGCACAGTGTGCAGCAGCACCTACCTCTGCACTCGCATTCCTAGACCACCTGTGAAAGCCACCCCACAAGGAAGCCTTTTGCCTTTAAAAGCTTTATTAATGTGTTGTGTGTTAATGGAAATGTGTTTTATTATATAATGGAAACGTGTTTTATTATATCAATGCACTAACAACTGTCTGCACTCACTCCCTTTATGCGAAACGAGTAACGCTCACAAATCTTAAAAGATTTAGCATAAAGCATAACTTCTAAGCATGGCTGAGACTTGTCTTTTTAGTTAAGGCAATGGTGAAACATTGCAGCGCTTTGCGGAGGACGTTGCTTGGTTTCCCAGGTTTTCATCCCTATTTTCATGATACAAACTTACTAGCCATATCTGTTGCTATGAAGAAGATAGACATTTTTTCAATGCTGCCTATGTTTTCTATCAATTTTGTTCACGTTTTAATAAGAAAGAACTACTTCAAGGCAAAGCTGATAGATACACACATAATTTTTTACATACCTTCCCATCTGTGTATATATGGTTATAAACAAACCACCTATCAAAACAATATTCTCATGTAAAATTTTCCACGTATGTCTGAGGTATATATGGATTTGGCATCTGGCAACTTTATCCTAATAAATTGGAAGAAAGAAAATATGTTCATTCTTCCAGACAGCTATTTGATTTAGGTTAAATTGTTTGGCTTTGCAACTCGGCAAATGAGATTGGATTTTTTTTTTTTTTTTAAATAAACCACATTCATGCAGACACTGTACAGCACAGAAGGAAGAAAGGAAACTGTTTAATGTGTGAATTCCAAAGAAAATACTGTACTGTTGTTATTAATATCTTCTAGTCTGCAAATCTTGCCAATGGCTGCCTGAAATTTCAAAATTAAGTGATAATTTCCTCAAATCCAATTCTTAAAAGTCAAAGCTAAGACAAAAGTTATTAGTAAATTGCATGGATATACTAAAATGCATAAAAATGTTAAAAATAACAAGGAAGAGCCACGTAAAGGGCGTGATGTGCTTTTAGGTCATCAGTCTTTTGAAATAGCAGTCACTTTGAGATAACTGGGTGATATCCCCATAGCTTTTCTAAATATCTCCTTTCACTGTCACCGCAGCATAGCAAAAATGGCCTGTACCCTGGCTGTTCATGTTAGATGCTGTCAGGACAAGTAGGACTAGCCTGGCTTCAGTGACGCCTGTGCTGCACAGCTGGTGCAATAGGTGAAGGTTTCCACGTTGCCCACTGTGCTTCTGTTGTGCAGAACGATTACCTGGCATATACCTGATGATTAATTACATAATATCCTAGCATATATAGCATGTATTATGGGTTGGGTTTTTGGTTTTTTTTTTGCATATGCTGTGCCAAACCCACTCTCCTCAGTTAAAGGCCGTGCCTTGCATGTCTGCAGGTGGATTGCAGGGGTGGTCCGGGAGAATGATACCAGCCACCTGCCAAGTGATCCAGCCCAAAGCCCATGCACACTGTTTATGCTGGAGATACTAGTGGAAACAGATATCCTGGAGTGTAGATCCCAGGGCATTTCACCTGCCTTGCTGCTTCTGTCACTTGCCAACACCTGCCTTCACTAGAGCAAAGCAGACGTGTTTTCTGTTGCACTTGATACAACTCTCTTAACAACAACGTGGAATCCTGTGACACTCTAGAGAAATTAGTGCCTTCACACCTAGACAAATGATCTGTTAAGGCGTTGCTTTTGAAATAATTCTAAATCTTAATTTTGACAGAACAGTGCTGATTAGTTTTTATTTTCATCTTTGGTGGGTGAGCTTTTTTAGTAAAAAGACCAGATCACCAGGGAGGATGATAATCAGATATCTGGCCTTCAAGAGGCAGTCATGCAGACTGGATCTTGAAGCATCTATACTCTGTGGACCACATTATCCAGTGTGTTGAGACTGCTTTGTACTGCTTTGGCAATGCTTACAACCTAACTTGAAATACTTGAAAATTGTTCAGAAAAAGGTTGTGAAAAGGTTAATGAAAATTAGTGCTGAAGCCTGTGGGTTAAATCCCTTCCTTTCCTTTAAGCTGAGTCACTTCCATTCCTCAGTATTTCCAACCCCAAGAAGAATCCCACTGGGATACAAAGATGTGAGCTCTCTTATTTTATTTAAGGAGATGAGGGTTGTCTAAATTTATGAAGTTTTTGTTTGTCTGACTCTCCTTGAGTTTATTTTTTTTCCTCCAAGAGGTACTATCTATTGATTTCTCTTTTCCCCGTTTTTCTGTCATTCCCTTCCCTTTCTCACAATGTTTCCCTCCTGCAGTGGGGTCCCAGGTGTGTGGGAGGCAGTGAATGAAAACCTTTCACGGTGTTCTGATGCTTCGGCTGTCTCCAGTGCCATTTCTCCAGCTGAGAGGCCTCTCTCCTGCTCTAGAGCAAAGAGCTCTTCTAGCAGCTCCTCTTCTGTGCCTGAGTCATCTGTCTCTCATCATAATTCTGTCCTTTCATCACCATCTTCACCTGCAGCAGCATTACTAAGCTCTTCCCAGAATTCATCAGCATCCATTACTCCAAAGGCATCTCCAACGGTGGAGAAATTACCTTATGTACCACATACTCCCTTTCACCTCTTCTCGTATGACTTTGAAGAGTCTCCAGCATCTGTGAAAGAAAAGGAAGCAGAAATGATGAGGGAAAACAGGTAGATTTTATACGGCTGATGTTAATTTTTAGATAAATTAATAACATGTTTCAAGAGTTTTATAGTGGTAATAATGCAGCCTGTGTCATATTATTTCCAGAACATACTGTATTAGTTTTAGTCCTGTAAGCCTGTATTTTGATTTGATTGATATTCTCCCCTTGCCGTTGTTGCCTTCATTTCATCTTCCTCCTCTTCAAGGCCTATAGGTGGTAAGTATCCTGGCCTCCTCTGTACAGCAGTAGATAAATATCCTGTGATTCAGGAGATTACAGAAAGGAGCACCATTTTTCTCTCATTTACAGCAATGTAACTTGCAGACATGATTTAATGAAAATTAATGGAGCTCTCCTACTATAAAACCAAGAGAGATCAGATCAGCCCTTGGAATTCAGGGGTGAAATCCTGTCTTCAAAGGCTGAACTGCAAAATCCCAAATTTGTTGTTAGACTATAGTGCATATCCCTGTCTTGTGCAATTTCAACTCATGCTTGTAATAAGAGAAGTAGATTAAACCCTATAAAGAGAGTATAGCACTCAGAATAGACAGTTTTCCATCCAAAATATCTGCTCAGTTCCGTTTCTCCTCATGCATTTCTCTTAGTTTTTAATTTTAATTTTTAATTTCCCCATCTCACCCATTTAAAAATGAAAAGAAATTGTTCTGTCTCAATCCATTTTTCAAGTAAACCAAAATTAAATCTGAAAACAGATTGACAATAGGTAGCACTAGAAACAGTGCTAGAGAATCACCTTGAAAAGAGATTGATGATTTTTATCTGTCTCTCCCAGTGGTCAGTGTTCTCTGAATTAGGTGATGAAAATGTACGAGTATACTGTGAGAGGATTTATTTCTTCCTTTCTCTAACAGTCCTGAATTTCTGCATGTGAACAAGTATTTTGATTCCTTTGATCCTTTTAATTTTCTATCTTTCTCTTCTAATAGGTGGGTGGGTTTTGTCACTTTTTCATTTTGCTGAAAAGCCTGTAAAACCAAGTAGCTGTTGACAAGGCACATAGTTCACGTATCCTTCCTTAACTGGAGCTTGAACACTGAGATTCCTCAAAATTCACATTTTCCTGCATAGGTTCAGTTTTCCCTTAGGCCTCTCATGCTCATTTACTGCCTTCTCATTGCTGCTGCTGTTAGGGTCGTACCTTTTAGAGAATAGTTTCCTAAATACCTCCTGTTCCTGCAATACCTCCTGTTTCTGCAATATTTAGTATTTCTGCAGTGATTTTTTTCTTTCTCTGACCACCCTTGTGCTTCTAGTTACCACATAGGATCAAGGGCATGGTGTGGGGGAGGATTGTGCTGGTTTTATTTGGAGAAAAAAGAGAACAAAGCGTGCACAATTTGGGCAGTAATGTGTTCATAAAAGAGGCCTGGGGTTTCCTCAGAGTGAAGGCTACTGGGAGAAGACCATTGCATCTGCATTGGTATATGAGACAGGAATGGAAAATGGAAGTAATAACCACTACCAGAGGAAGGTTAGAAAGGTAAACATTGTGTAGAGGATACAGACTTACCCTGGTGTGCTGGTTTTGCCTTGCTACTCTTCCAGCATCTCTGTCTCCCTCTAAATTTGATATATAGGGATGCCATATCCAGGCCAGTCCCTCTGAATTAGATTTTGTTAATATTTGTAGGTCTGAGTCCATAGAAGGTGTGTTCTCTTCACTTTAATGAGAGTTACCTTTAGACTAATTGAAATTCATTGGTCTGAAAAAGGATTCTACACTGCGTCAGATTTTTCATGAGGCAGAATAAAAGAAAAGCAAATGTAAAGGCTGATAAGGTCTCCTTTCACTTGACTGAAACAGAAGTGGAGGTTTCTGTTAGTGTCAGTGTCGTGGTTTGGGCCTGGTCAGCAGCCAAACGCCACGCAGCCACTCAGTCCCCCTTCTCTTCCAGCAATGAGAAGGGACAAATGAGCCAGGCTTGGGATTTGAGATAGGACTGGGAGGGGCAGATCACCCATTGTGGTCACGAGCAAAGGGCAAACTCGTTAGGGGAAGAAACAAAGAACATACATTTATTACAGACACTAACAACACATAACAGAGTAGGACAGTGAGAAGCATTGCCACATCTTGAGAACACCTTCCCCCCACCCCTCCCTTCTTCCCGGGCTCAGCTCTGCTCCCGATATCTCTACCTCCTCCTCCAGTGGCGCAGGGGCAGGGAATGGGGGGTGCAGTCAACGCTGCCACTTCCTTTATCTTCAGTGGGGGCAGCTTCTGGAACTTGTTCCCCCTGCTCCATCATGGTCCCCTTCTCACAGCAGACAGTCCTCCACAAACTTTCTCTGACATGAGTCCCTCCCATGGGCCGCAGCGTTCCCCACACTGCTCCGTCATGGGTCACCAACTTCCTCCGACTAGATTCTCTCCCACGGCTGCAGCCCTTCCCGAGCTGCTCCGGCGTGGGACTCCCCCGCATGCTGCAATCCTCCCAGCGCTGAACTACAGCAGCGGGGCTGCCTTTTCCCATGAGACCCCGGCCTTTGGGCACAGCACCTTGATCAATAAGGCGGAAGCCACAGGCCATAAATCAATGTCTGCTCCACCGTAGATCTCCATGGGTGGCAGGGGGGGGCTGCCCTGCCGTCTCACCACAGGATACAGGGGGGTCTCTGCTCCGGCACACCTCCCCCCTCCTTTCTTCCTCCGTTCCTCCACTGACCTTGGTGTTCACGCAGCTGCAGCAACTCCTCCTCACCAGTCCCACTGCTCCTCACCACGTCCCTTCTTAAATACGTTATCGCAGAGGTGCAGCTGATGGGCTCAGTTTTGGTGCAGAGGTGGAGCTGACTTGGAGCTGGGGGAGCTTCGAGAAGCTTCTCACAAGGGGAGTCACCCCGATAGCCCCCTCCCCTGCCACCAAAAAACCCCACCACTCACTCAAACCCGGGACAGTCAGGAATATACAGAATGAGCTCTGAGTTGTTTTCAGGACAACAGAGTTTCCTCATCACTCACTCAGTACGGGCACAGGCAGAACATTTTCTGAGCTGAGCCTGCTGGAGAAGACCTTTGCCAGCTCTGTGCTACCAGGGAAGCCCCACACTCTCCAGCTACACAGCCCTCCACTGACCCATTTTCTCCAGTTTCTAGTTATTTTCCTTTGAGGGCAGGAATGCCAGGAAGGCAATTATTTCTTGAAGAATTCCTTCTGTAGCTCAGAAACGTGCATGTTATCATTTTTTTCCCCAATTTATTCCTGTTCCTGGGCAGTCAGCATGGTGTCTCAAAAACAGATGGTGGTGGTGGGGTGTTTTCTAAAACATAAACTCGGAATTGTTGCCAAAGGGGACGTGTTCTTTAAAGCGTGTTCCTTTCCATTATAGAAACCCCTAACTGAAATCTATTCTGATTTTAACATGGGCCTTGGCAGGCAGCAGTGCTGTTGTACCCTAAGGAATGAATCTTGAAACTTTGAATGAAATTTTGCATGGCTAGATGAGTGTGCTAAATGGAGCTGAAGGAAACCAACCAGCCTTTTCAAATAAAATTGCTGAGTGAAATTACTGAGTGCTGATGTGTGTGGGAGAAGAAGCAGCAGAGAAGAGATACAGTGAAGGAGGGTTTATTAGATCTTATGAATTATAATAGGGAAAATGATGTTGCCCTTTTTCCTAAAGTGAATTTTGTCATTTGGATGAGTTGGCCTAGCGAAGTACATACCTACAGAGCATCATATGTTTTCCATGTGGGAAAATGGTATTGCCTTTGAACAGAAATGTTAACATTTTCCCAAATCAGGAACCTCTCCTTGACATGCTGTTTAAGTATGATGGCTAAGGGGCACAACAAAGCAACACAACTGCCTTTTCTATTTGGTACAGAAGCCACGATGAAAATATAGACACAAGGGTCTCTGGGGAGGTGGCCATTCCAGGAGTTCTGGAAACAATTTCTCTTTGACCAGCAAGCTCACATTGAAGTCAAGGAGGTTTGGGATTTTTTTTTTAATGGAGGAAACGTCTGATAGAAATTTCAAAAGCGCTGCTTCCAGAGACATGTCTTTTTAACCATGGTGATGTCTTTTTACAGACGTTGTAAGACATGGTACATAAGCTATGACTTGTATTGGGGGAGAAGAAAGAAAATACCACCTGCTTTGATTGAAAAGAATGTGGATGCTTTCCATTTACAATGCAATTATTAGCAAATCATGGATGTCCATGTTCAGATCATGTCTTGGGAATACTGCTGTTTTCCTTAGCTTCACTAGGTATGAATGCTGCTGACTTGGACTGGTTTGATCCCTTTTCTAATGGCTGGATATTGGCTCCCAAACCAGCTAATAATTGTGAGTAACTGAGCAGTGATTTAAGTATTCCTGCTCCGAGTTGTCATGTGGGAAGACCATTTTAATATCTCATTATTTTCCATAGCAGTAGCTCACTATTGGAATCGGGGATGTCCATGACATGGTGTATATTAAAATGAGATGATAGGTTCCATATTTGGAAGCTGGGATTACAGCAGTATTTTCAGAAGGTAGATAATTGAGAAGTTCAGAAGGGCGTGTTGGGAAGGGCATGGGATCACCGCCACCCTCTAAACAAGAGGATTTACTGTTGCATGCCTGCTTGCTGATGGATTTTTTTTTTTTCTCTTATCTCCCTTTCTCCTACTTTTCTCCCCATTTCTTCAGATACAATAGCTATGGCAGCAGCTCCTATTCTTCTCCACGACCTTACTCTGGCGTCAGTGCCCCTACAACACCCACTTCTCGTTATGGGACAACTCTCTCACCGCCTCAAGAGACCAAATCTGACAGGTTTGTAAATTAATCAGTGTTTTGACAACAGTTCATTTATAGACAGGATGAAGGAGATAGGTGTAAGCTGTTCTGAGTGGGTACTGGAAATACCTTCTTGACAGATCTTTTCTAACGTTGGAAAGAAAATAGACAAAAATCTAGATGTATTCATTTCCCACTCATTCTCAAGCCTTTCTCTGACTTGGTGTTAAAGGCTGGATGTATTTCCATCCCACTTCTGCTGCTTCCACTTAAATGGATAAAACAGAGTTGCTTCACACGTATGCTGTTTTAAGTACTAAAAGGTGAATTAAAACACATTTTATTTCCTTCCATTTTTTAAAACAAATTCAGGCAGATCTATTTTCATTTCTATCATCTTAAATCAACTATAAAATCTTGGAAATGTGCTTAGCTCAGAATCTCCTAGGCCGTAATTTTGTTCTTCCTTGAAAATACATGATATATCTCACTGTATTTCATCAAGGGCAAAACTTTTCTTGCTGTAGGTAAAGCAAACTCATAATAACCTACCAGCTATCAGCTCACTTTTTTTTTAAAAAAAAAAAAAAAAAAAGGGGGGGAAAATACCTGACAGCAGTAACACAAAAGCAGTATTTTGAACAATCAAAATACTCTTTTGAATTATGTAAAGTAATAGGGGAACAAAAATGATAGGAAAATGTTACGAGTACCTGAAAGAAATTCTTCTTGGCAAAAGATTTGGACCACCAGTAATTAACTGACTGTTACAACCTGAAAGTGATAGCTTCAAAGGATGTCATGCTAGTTTAAGAAGGAAATGTAGAAGTTTTTAATTAATTTAAATAATCTAATATAATAATTTAATTAAATAATTTCCTATTATGCCAGTTAGCTTTGGATTGTTTGTTGTCAAATTGGCCTCTAATCCATAAAACTTCCATCTCCCACCCTTTCTTTGAACTGAAGGCTTTTTTAACATCCTTTGTCTGTATTCCAACTAATTTTTGTTAATGATTTTTTTTAATATTTCTATATGCGTATAGAAATACACGTATACATGTTTTTATGTGTATGTATATATGTTCAAACCTACGTAATGCCTCACATCCTTTCCAGTCTACTACTCAGAGTGCTTCAAGTTAGGTTCTCCCAGCGTGCATGTATTTCTAGCCATGAGATATTGATTTAATCATTTTTTTCAAGTGAGTAATTACATTAAATTTATCTTTGGATAAAGGCATCATTTTTCATTTGCTCATCTTGCTAGAGTAACTTGCCTCGATTTGTCTTTCCTGATCTGAATTAAATTATTGCCTAGTGAAACCATAAGAAAGAACTCTAAACCAGCGTTTTCACCCTCTGTTACCTCGGCAGAATAGATGCAAGATAAGCAAGAATTAAAAGTATCCCGCTGCTTTTGAAGTTTTAGATTTCCAAGCCCCTGCTGTTGTAAGTTTCTGATTGCTACTGCAGCAAAGAAATCCCAAAGTGGTCAAATGCTGAGATGACTAAAGATTGTTGGGCCTGTCCTGCAAGAGGTTGATCTTGCTGGCCCTGCTCCAGTAAAGGAAGCAAGCCTTCATTGCAGCATGTGTGTAAAGTGCGTTGCTGGTTTGGAGCCAAAATGCCTTGGCCCCACAGGACGAAGCTGTAAAATTTGCAGATTCATGGAGAGTCAAGCCAGAGGGGAGCTCTGTGATCATCTGTTGTGACCTGTAAAGGGTCTTGCAGAAGCTAAATGAAAGGCACCTATACCTTCATGTGTTTTCAAGTGGCAGCGCACGGCTTCTCCTGGAAAACATTCCAGTATTTATCATCACTGCTAGGAGAATATTTTATATTTTGAGGCCAATTTGTCTATCAGCATCTTCCAGCCATTACACCTCGTCCTGCTTTGTGAAACTGGAAAGTGCTCTGCCTCCAACTATCAGATATCTCTTACATGTTTTAAGTGTCTGAACACAGTGCTCGGAGTCGCATTTCCGTCTTTCCTTCAGGTTACATTTACTGCTTTCTGCCTCGTGATAAAAATCTCTCTACTCTTGTTTAAATTTGCAGCTTGCTATTCATGGTAGTTGTACTTACCAGGATTTCTGCATTTTTACATTTGAGGGAGGCTACAGCCTGATGCTTTTTGTTTATTAGTCTCTGAGAAGTATGAAAAATGTGTGTATGCCACAGATGGGTGCTGCCTGCAGAATAGATGCAGGTATTTCTTGAAAAATTATTAAATTTACAGATCCAGATGCCATTTTGCATCACGTCTTGTTCTTTTTGAGTGCACTGGCATTGCAGATGTGTAGTTCAGCAGGTTTTAACGGAGTGACTGCTTTTGAAGAAGGGCAGAAGCCTGCTTTTATCTCACTGTCCTGGAAGACATAGGTTGCATAAAGGCCCACGCAGAGATCCACTCACTGGAGAGTAGGCTGTGCATGAAACTACTCTCGATGCTGATTAGTAAGTAGAAAGTATTGTGGAAGTTTTCACAGTCTTCTATCAATGGTGTTTGCCTTAGATTATGTAAACATTATTTCCTACCTCCTGATGGTAAAAATCTACACGGATTCAAACACTAAGAAAAAAATTAAAAGATTAGGTGGGGGAGAGGAAGACACTTGATGAGAAGCAAATGCGTATCTGTTTAGCTCCAAGGTGAGTTTTCTGCTTTCAGTTTACGATTACATTTATCCAAAGCCTTTGCAGAAGGATTCCTGTCTTTTGTCATGGATGGAAGAGCTTCAGATGCCATTCCTGGTACTGTTTATCTGACCTTCAGGAATGAGGAGGAAGGTGGAAGTGGCATTTAGAGCTGTACCCGGTGAAATGATTCATGCTCCATTCAGTTGCCCTGACAGGCCTTTCAAACCCTTGGCTGCATTTTGCTTATGTAAACAAGAGCTACAGCTTAGGTGAAAAGAGGCAGTGTGGTTGACATTTTGACATTCATACTTTTAAAAACCTCTTTGGCTAAGAACAGTAGGGAATCCAAAAAAGCAGTGTAATTCAGTGCAAAACTAACTAGATTTTGGTCTTTGAAATCCACATAATGTATATATTTCTGGTTGTACAGCAGAAGGAAAGGCTTACTTGACTCTTTCTCGGTTTCTAAATTCAGCTCCAGCCTTTTGCCAACTCCTTGCAGTACTGTTGTTCTCTCTCGTTTGTCTGGGTCCCCCGTGGAGAGCCATGCTTCTGAAGTGCATATTGCAGCCACGGGAATCCCGCTGAAGGAGGGAAAATTGCAGGGCATTTTCTGTTCAGCCCTTCACTGGGAATGAAGAAATTGGTTCTCTCATATCTCTCTGCTTCTACAAGTTGCTCCCAATGCATAAAAAGTATAACCCAGTCAGCCTGTTTTCAACTACCAGACTGCTCTGCTCCATAAATACACTGCTCCCACTCCTCATGACTTAAATCACCAACCAGTTCCTAAAGGAAAAAAAAAAAAAAAAAAAATGTCAATCTCAATTTTTTAACCTCATAAATTTTGCTAACAAAGGGGAAGAGCAAGTCATGGCTGGAGCACACCAGGGAGAAAAGCATTTTTCTTTACCTCCAAGTTGCCGCCTTGCCTGGGGGAAGAAGATGTTGTAAGACTTCTGTATTTCCATGGTTTACTTCCGTTAGCCAAAGACTTCCTTTTCAGACTTTGAATCTAAAACGGTTGCTCAAATTGAAAGCTGCAGCCTGGAATCTGTAGCTGGACAGCAGACTCATTACTTGCAAAGCTTCACACCCCTTCATAGTGTGATTTTGGTGGTGAAGTGTATGCGTTATCCATCATGGCCATAGTTGGAGAAGACCCTGAAGGAGTCTAAGGCAAGAGCTGCTGAATTCAGCACAAGCTTTAATTTGTTCTTTTGACAGAAAAATGTCCTGCTGGTGTGTTTGTCAAGGTAGGTTTCTTCTGATGCATTTGCTAGGAGACAGTTCCCATTAGGCTTGACTGTCAAACAGTAGTGCAGTAGTTAGCCTAGCTCGAAAAGCCTTCTTTTCAGGGCACTGTGTACCAAGGGAGCAGGAGTTCCTGGTCCCCATTATCGTACCTCTATCTGTTAAATCAAATGCCAGAAGGTTCAGCTTGCAAACCTCTACTTCTGGATCCTCTTGGCCAGTCACTGTGAACTTAGTCTCCACCTCTGGCTGGTCACTCTGCAGTTCTTCCAAATCTCCAAGCATGGTAAGGGCCTGCTATGGTGTTTGCAGATTATTCCTGTTTGGTGCACTCTCAAACTTCTCCAGACCATTAGAAAATAGATTTAAGAAAGGTGAAATACCTTTCACATCCCTTAATGTGTTTTCTGTCTTCCTTGCTTTATGATCTACATCAGTACGTTGCCTTGAGCTGGCTCCAATGATGCAGGGCCTTGAGTGTTCACCTCCATATTCATATACATATTGTAAAGGAAATGTTCCTTCAAGCTTTTATTTCTACCACAGGTGCACACAGACACTGAGATTAGCATGACTAGATTATAAGTGATTTTTTTTCTCCATGGATTTTAAAGACTCTTTAAACACCATACATGAAGCTTAAACATGAAGTACAACAAAAGTCTGCAAAATGTTCGTCTTTTGAGTTTTATTCTCTTTCCAGGCTCCTGAAACAGTGATTTTTCTGGCAATCTGGTGCTTTTTTCACATTTGTGCTTCTTAAAAACAAAATAAAACAAAAAAACCTGCTTGACAATGCTAAACAGATTTCCAGTTAGACTTTTTACTAAAATTAAAGGTGTCTGTAATTGGCAACACCAGGGAAGTGCTGTTAGATGAAGCTTCTTGGCAGGTTCTCTTTTCCTCTTCTTTCTTGGTTTGTTTTTTTTTTTTTTTTTTCATTAGCCATCTATCACTAATCTGCACTCTGGAATTACTTTACTCCAGCTGTTAAGCACTAAGGAAAAACAAGAAACCTGTGAAACAGAGCACCCTATAAAGCCTACAAAGCTGCTGCTCTCCCAAGAACAGCTCCTCTTTCCTTGGCTTTCTCTTCTTTCTGCTTCTACCACCTTCTGTGTGCCTTAATATGTACTTCTGGGCTCTCAGACCAGAGATTTCAGCTATTTTTTTCTTGTGGTAAATGCCAAGCACATCTTTCACTCTAATAACATAATGAGGAAGGGATAGCTTGGTAGTTTATAATAGCGGCCCAGGGCAGAAGCCTCAGCTTTATGGCTGAGATTTGAAGAGAAGTGACCCTAGGAATTACTTGATGATTTGCAATTTGGGAAGCAGTGGCAGCTTACACTGGTTTAGCTGCTTGTGGAACTACTGTGTGAGCAGTGTTCCTGATGGCAGCTTGTTTCAGCAGAAAGCGTGGGCTGCGCCGCGTTGCCGGCTGAAGGTGCGTGGGGGCTCTGTAAGCCACTGCCAGGCAATTTGTGGCTCACACGAGGATGAGAAGCCGCAGGCTGGAGAAAGACCTGGTGTGAAACCTGTACACGCCAGGCTGCGAGAGGAGCGTGCACGTAGGAAGTCCTCGTGCTTTGCCCTGGCTCTGTGCAGCTCTGCCTTGCTTTAGCTTTATTTTGTGCAGCCTCTCAGGCCAGTTAAAAGTCTAACTTAGTCAGTTCTTGGTCATTCTCAAGTTTCCTTCTCAAAGGAAGCATTAGTCAGTAGTTTTATCTCGCAATTTTGTGTTTATTTTTGAGAGGAGTTTTGTAAAGGTTCCTCAAGTAATGTTTAGTCTGTTTGCAAAATCTTATATCAACACGCTTTTGAATTTGCTGTGTAATGTAGGGAGACATAACACATGGAGAGTTTCTTTTAACTGTGAAAAGCAATATGGCTCTTGGCAGCTTTGCCTACTCTTCTGACTCTTTCTAAGTTGGAAACCGGATTTTTTTTGTTAAAGCCAAGAGACATTTAGAGTTACTTAAGGCCTGAGTAGGAGCTGCCGACTGTTGTTCCCTCTCTGTAGCATTCCCATGACTGCTGGAGCAGGAGCACTTTGGAAAAATGGATAATTAGTGCTTCCTTATTAAGGTTATAAATTATTCTGACCCTAGTTATATTAAAGAAAATCCTGAATATTAACCTTATGAATTAAAGGGATTTCCTCTCGTAATTCATCCGTTAGGGTTTTTTTAGCTGCTAAAAATATAGGTTTGTATTTTGTATTCTTGCTATAGATATCCATTTCCATTTAGCAAATTTTAAAAATTCAGCACAGAGGAAAACACAGCCACAAAAGAAAAGTATTTCAGAATTAGCGTGAATGAAGAACGTTTGAAGTTGGTAATTGCAATTTTGCTGTTAAGAAGTGGCTTAAGAGTAAGGCAGAAGTATTTTCTCCAGTTTTCAACAAGATTAGAGTAATTCAGATCACATTGTCCCCTCTACAATATATAGTCTGTGATAGAGTATTGTCAGAAAACTGCAAGTACCTGCAAAAAATGCGTGAGATATCTTGCATATCCCTGAGCTTAATAATGATTTTAATAATTATTACTAATGATTATTAATGATTTTAATAATGTTTTTAATAATGATTACTAATTCACTGCTGTGTCAAATACAGTAGGTCAGATTAGCTGAATTTTTATTCAGAAGAATTTTGGCCCACACTCAATGTTTTAGCTTTGTATCCTCTGTTCTGTATATATTTTTGTTGCCTTCTTTTTCCTTCTTTATTTTCCTCTTCTTTGCTCTTTCCTATCTTCTTCCAACAGGGTAAGTAACCAATGACCTCTTTGGCCCCAGGTCCTAATGCTGTGGTGTGGAGCTGTATTCACAAATCCCCAGACTTAGACATATTCTTGCTGTGTGTTTTCTTTCTGGAATGAGGGTGAAATAATATAGCTTGTTTAGCTTTTCCTGGTTTTAACAGCAGGCAGAATAAAGTTTTTCTTAATATTTTTATATTAACAGTCCATTCTTAATAGCCTTGTGTTCTCTATGAGACTAAAAATAGCAGTTGGAATAAGCATCCTTCTGGATTGTATTTGTGGAACTGAAAAATTGGTTGATATTACCAGCTGGTAACATACGACACCAGCATTAAAATATTAGCCATAACACTGTTTTGTGAGTGATCGCCCCACTGTGCTTTCATTGAGTATTCACATACTCTTTTCTGTTAAAATCTCTTACCACATTTGACTCAGTGCCAGTATTTTTTTTTAGCGTTTTCCTTGCTTACCCATTTTCAAAATGCAGCCTACGGCAGTAAGGCTTAAATATTCCTGAGGCCTGAAGGTGCTGTAACCCTTCAAACAGCATCAAAGCATCAAAATCACCTGAAAGCTCAGCCCAAGCCTTCCCACCGGCGGGTTTGGCCAGCCCTGCTGCCATTTGCAATTCTATTATGAGTTCAGCAAAAGGGAACATTTATTTTAAATATTATTGCCAGGGGAATACAGAGACAAAAAGAAAAAAAAAAAAAAAACAAAAAACAAAAAACCAAAACAAACAGATTTTGCAGACAAACCAAACATAGACAAATCCCTTTTCAAATTGCTTAGAATATTTGATGAATGCCTCTTACGGCTTCCTTTCCCTTCTGGGTGTTTTACAGGTTTGTACACCCTGAAAGTAACACCTGATTCCTCCTGGTTTAGTTTATGCACATGTAGAAAATTAAGGATAGAGTTTACTAAATACTAAAATCTGCTCATTTGCAGTTTCAGTTCACATTAATAAGAGGACTGATGCGCCCAAATGCCAGTTAAGTTACAGTGGTTGATAGCAACAGTGAAGCTGTGAGTTTATGAGGGTTTATCAGGCAAATGGTCTCAGCATTCGGTGTGAGGTGTGGTCTTCATCAAGGGGAGATGATGTGTCCACTCCGCTGGGCTGGACACTGCAGGGTCTAACCACTGAGCGAGCACTAACTCGGCAATATCAGTGCTATTTCTTTGCCTGTCCTTGTCTAAATGTGACTGAAAACCCCAAACCTGACTATTTGTGTTTTAAGGAGTCGGTGGGAAATAACAAGTTTTAACTAGTTATTATTGATTTATTTAGTTTCCAAGAGGTGGAAAACTAATATGGCACATGGATATTCATGTTCAGTTTCTTAGACACTGGCTTTTTTCCTGGCTATGTGGCTATGAATTTTTTATTTAGATTGTGAGGCTGCTGTTCATACATCTGGAGATTTTAGCCAAGTGAGCAACAGTAGCTAAACTGTGCTAGATCAAACCTTGAAACAAGGTGTTTTGGCATGTGGAGATACTTTACTACCAGGGTCAGGTTAGAATCCCGTCTGCAGGACTAAGCTGCACATCTCCATGTGATTCCCCTGTAATCCCTTAGATAAGAATGTGTATTTGCTGTGGAGCCCCAAAGAGCTTCGAGCTGAAGGTTTCCAACCTGCTAGATGCTGTACAGACCTACAATCACTCTTTTGGTCTCTCAGAATCACCCTATCCTTCCCCTTAATTTTCCTTCAGGTTTTATTAAATCATAACTTCCTTTGACTCCAAATGGAGCTTGCAGACTTCAGGGCAGCTGGATGGGATAGGGCAGGGTGGGATAGCAAGCTAAATACACAGAACACGTACGAGCACAGGCTTGACAGGGACCCTCTTTTTGCCATCTCAACCAGTTTATTTCCAGCTATGTCCATGTGAAGGCACTGTCCAGTTTTCCCCTTCCAAGAGCAATTTCCGAGGATATAGCCAACCTTATTGCCGTGGGGTTTCATACCACTACCGGGATGGAGCTCTAGCTTTTGAATCTCAGTACAGTGGTGCTACTGTTTCTGCTTAGCGCTCTCTCTTGCAACATTCACTGAAAGGTCAAAAGTTAAAATAAATGTAAAATATGTTAAAGGGAAAATTCACCACACATTCTTGATTGTCAGGGTTTGAGGATTTTTTTTCCCCCTTTTCTTAGTGCTAAGGCATATTAGAGATTTTTATGGGTTTGAGTGTGATCCAGCATTGATACTATAGCTCTGGAGGAGTGCCAGCAGGGAGGCTTACAGAATATCAAATTTTATACCATCTTATGTAATGTTTATGCGGGTGGGATATGACATATTGAAATTCAATTTATTGAAATGATTGAAATTATATTCATACTGCCTCCTGCCAGTGGGGCTGAAATGGCTATGTTTTGTGGCGTTCCTGTTTGCACAGACGTAGACACTGGGGGAAGATATGTATGCATTAATATTTTCGTCTTCTCCTGCACCTGTTTTCACTGGTGAACTGGTGTCATTACACTAAATGCCTACATGTAGTACATTTACATAGGCATGTAAATAAACAAAGGAAAAGGTCTGAGTTCTTAAAAGTAATGAAAATTTATTCAGGTTTGTATTGCTGGTTTGGGAACCTTCCTTTAGACAGGGTTTAGTTTCTTTTCAGAAAAAGCAGTATCTATTTCTCTTATTAATCCTTTCATTGCAAAACTCATGTTACAACAGTTCACAGTAACAGCTCTACATGAGTTATGCCTCTGATTTTATCAGTCTAATTGAATCAGTGTGGATACATTTACATCTAAATAAAGCTACCCCGTACAATACAGATTTTTCCAGTCTGAGAGACAGAAAGACAGACGTCTTTACTCTGCAGTCACTCTGTTGCCATGTGAGAGGCTGGTGGCACCGGTACCACCATGCTGGGGGAAAGAGGTGTGAGAGGAGCCACTCTCCTAGCCAAAGTAGTACTTGCAGTAAAAAAAAAAATCTGTGTCAAGTCCAAACTATAAGAGAATATACCCATAGCTTTTTATAAAGTATATTTGCTACTTAAAGCTGTTTCATCTCAAAGAATAAATCATTTACATATTTGAGAAGTCTACTGTAGAGGCTGCCATTTCTGGCAAAAAAAGTCCCACTTTTTTTGGTTGGGCACTTACTCACCTTATCTCATGCATCTTGACACTCTCCTGATCAACAGCTCGAAGTTTGATACGCATCGCTGGTGGGGACGTTGAGCCTTCTTCATTACAGGAACATAACATGGAGCATCCAGTTCATAGTTATGGTCTGAGGACTGCAGAGAAAGTCCACTTCCAGACTAATTCTTGCTTAGCCATAAAGTGGATGGTAGTAAATTGTTCTTTTTGTTCGCTGTGGACAGAACAAGAACAAATGGGTCTAAATGCCAAATAAAAGAAACTTAGGCTAGACACCAGAGAAGCCCTTCTTGCTGGCAGGGAGAGTTAAGCACTGGATGGGTGTGGTATGTCCATCAGTAAGGATTTTTAAGGCAGATCCGTCAAACCATTTTTAAGAATGGTATGAGAAGACTACTCTCCTGGACAAGAAGAGGAAAATGGATAGTCTGTTCTCCTCCAGCCCCTTTACCTCTGATTTTTCTAATAACAATTTTGATGCCACTTAATGATTATAACTTGCTGTGCTGTCCCTGTGTATTTTACTGATATGTTCCTATACGTGATTCATTTTGCTCTTGCAGTGCACGCAATGAGGAAATAATAACAGAATTTGTTAATGTAGAACGGAAAAACATGTCCCTACTTAAGAGAGCATTCAAATTCTGAAGGGCAGTTCTGACGACATCTTTTGCTTTTGTTTTTCTGTATACCAGATTCTCAGGTGTTTGTGACACATCTGCTTTTAAACTAATTGTGTAACATGTTTGGAAAGTGCTGGAAAAATATTCCAGGTTTTTTTTTTTTTTTTAGTAATTTGTAAAATCTTTTACAAGATTCAGCTTTTCAGTAAACAGGATTATACAGTAAAAAAAAAATATAGACAATATTTCAGTTGAAATAGACTGGAGACTTCTTACACGCACTTGTGCTTCAGAAATTTGACAATTTAAGAAGCCTGCCATATCTGTTATTTTCAAGCTCATCACTGTATCTAAAATCAATTTAGCAAGAAGACACTTAGCCAGTGCTTTGAAGCATCCGTACATAAATATTGCCATGTCATTCTGCTGGTTGGAATTATGTCACTTGCGGAATGATTGCTACTCATTTTTTGCCAGTATAATCAATAAAAGTGACACTGAGAAATCTGATCTTCCTTCTCTGCAGGCCAGCTTTGGGTGGTCTCCTTACATCATCTTTTCGGCAGCACCAGGAGTCCTTGGCAGCAGAAAGAGAAAGACGACGTCAGGAGAGAGAAGAAAGGTTGCAAAGGATAGAACGTGAAGAAAGAAACAAATTCAAGTAGGAGTCAATTTTGCTCTCAGTCTGTTGCTTTAACGTGTCATGGATTTGTAAATCGTTGAGACATTCAAATGCAAAATAATTGAATTGATTAATAGTTTGTGTATCTCTTCAGATACCTTTTTTCATCTAAGTATCTTAAGAACTGATCTATTAAACACATCATGATGAATTTTAGCATTTAATAAACCAGCGATTTTTTTAAAGGCAGCTATGTAGTTGCCAACCATACTGTGTGGGTATCTGCAGAGGCCGGGTTTTATTAGCTAATATGCTTCTGAAAGTATAATCTCAGTGTGAAACAGTGGGAGGAAGGTATCAAGAAGGAAGGAAGGGACAGCACTGAGACATCTTTTTGCTTTTATTTTCTGCAAAGTAAAAGTGTTTTGTGTCCGAGGGTGTTTTAAACTACTTTTAATGTTTTTAAACTACTTTTTCGTGCTTCTCTGAACATGTGTCTCTTCCTCCTGGAAACAGCAACTGACAGAAAGTAATTATCAAAATTATTGCTCAAACCATGGCCAGACAAAGGCATCAGCTGAATCTGGGACTCTCCATTTTCACATCTGAGAACATGTTGTGTGCTGTGGGATCCCCAGGTGTGCTGCCTGAGAATAGTAAGGGACAGGCCATCTCCTCCTGTTAAATCCATGCCTGGAAATCCCAGCACAGGCATTAGAAAAGGCTGCAGGGGGCTTATGATAGATAAGGAGCCTGTACCTGAAGTGGTTTGCCAACTGTCTGAAGAGTGCACACTAAGAAACCAATTTGTTTCCTCATAAACAGGAGTGAAAAGTAAACATATTTTTGGTAGTTAGAAGACATAATGTAGTAATCTAAGAAATTATAGGATAAATGTTTCATAGCCTTAGAGTTGGTATTTATGGAAAAGATGGCACTGGGTTTCATGTGAGCTTGTTTATTAGTATGCAGGATTGTTTTCACTGTAATCATCTCTTTAGTAAGAAGTGGAAATGGTCTGTGTCATGATGAATCTGGAAAGAGGAGTAACTTACTAGTGTGGTTGGTTGGTTGGTTGGTTGAAGGCGATACTCTCCTGGCTCCAGAAGATAGCTACTTTAGAAGAAAATGAGAGGCAGAGGGAAGGTGGAAGAGCACCATAATAGGATCTTTGGCAGCCAACAGCTGCCCAAGTTCTCCTGAAACAGAAACAATCAGGTCTCAGCCTTCAAGGCTCTTTCCAAAGCTCTCCCTCTAAGTGGTATCAGCAGGCTTCAGCAGGCTGCCGTGGACAGCCAACATGATCTTTCAGAAAGGAAACTCCCTGACCAAAAAAGCCACCAGGACATTTGGCAGCTTGACCTGTTTGAATAACAGATCTGCACATTTCACTAGAGCTTGGCTGCAGTAGTTGTTCTGTCACTAAAAGAGCTTTCTTAAAGTCATAAAAACAATTTTTTAAAAATATACATCTTCATCCCATTGCTCCGAAGTCAGAAACTGATTAACTAAACATCATGATTGTGTTGCATATTTGAGATGACAATTTTTCAATGCCCAATGTTCTCATCTTCTAGATTTGAGTTCCCTGGTCACCCAAAGTTATAACTGGTGTTTGAGTTAGAGGGTCTGCAAAGCCACCAGACTTTACAGACAGACAGCATCCCACAGTTGATTAAACAGTCTGGCAGGAAGAGGAGAAAGCCACAGCAAACAGTCATGGACAGTTTCATAAGAGTTTTTGGGATTACGTTATTGTATCATCAGTTTGGCTAGAAACCCAATCTCTGAAGACGTATTTTTGATTAAAAATAGCACTTGCAATTCACAGCCTTTAAACTCGTGAGCAGTACTGGATTTACCATCATGACTCATCTGCTATCTCATTCTTTCCAACTCTGCCTCGAGAACATTGCACTAGGTTCTGGCACCATTATTGACAAATTGAGGATAATTTAAAGGAGAGCATCATCAGTTGTGAAAGAGCTTGGTTTTAGGAGAGGTGTTAAAAGCTTCTTAAGCTATTACTAGCAAGAGGAATGCTTTACATAATGAACATTTTTCTCAGTAGAAGGACTATTGTACCTGTTGCATATATAGAACAATATGTCATAAAATGCAAGGGTTATTCTTTAGCTGTAGGGAAGGGTAAAAGTTGTCAGAGGGGAAAGACTAATGTTAAAATTTGCCTGCTGAAAAAATCCTAGATTTTATTTTTTTTCCTTGCAGTTACTCCCATACCTATTGTAATTCCAAAGAATACTCAGAAAATATTATAGAAGTGTAACCAGTTTGGGGATTCAAAAGGTGTGGAGATAGCCTGAAACAGCAATGTGTGTTCCCTGTTCATGGGCTTTTGAAGAGCACTTCCAAGCAGATGTTTGATAGCTATTGGTGTAGTAGATGATAAGTAATTCATTTGATGACACAATATAAAGAAAAAAGAAATGTGTTTTATTCATAAATGGAGTAGTTCTGAAAATCTTTCTGGTACTCACAGGTTACACTGTGAAAGAATCTAACAGATAAGGTGAAAGTCTCATCAGTTTTGTCCACCAGATTCAACAAAATATTAAAAATATGTTGTCAGGAACTATCTTGCTGTGATACTGAGGCAGGCTGGGCATTCATTGGGTTCTGCTGCGCTCCATGTTAAATATGCACCCACATTTGCGTGCATGACACGTCTGCCTGAAATCACACTGATCAAGCGTCCAGCAAAGTCGACTTGGCAAAATACATTCATTCCTTGAGGAGCTGTGGAAGGGTCAGCTGAGATAGCGGGAGGTTTGTATGTAAAACTCGGGGGGAAATAAAGAAGTAAAAGGTCATCACCTGTTGGATGATCCTACACGCACCTTGTAAGAACAAAGAATTGTCCTACTCGGTAACGCCTGCCCACTGTCCCATTTCCAGCTGTGGCAACTAAACCTCACGGAGGAAAGGTATATTAGGAGGAGGGCTGGTATGGTGTGCTGCCTGCCTTGGCCTAGCCTGCCAGGTAGCACGGTCACCATTTCGGGGCATTCTAGGTGGAGCAAATGAGGAATGGTTTAATAGCCCCTGACATGCCTGCTCATCACGGATGAGTCCAGTTCATTGTATCTAATTTCAGATACCAGGTTTCAAAATATGCCTCGAGTTCTTCACTTTTGTTGTTTGTTTTATAATTACTTGTAACAACCCTCGGAACTGTGTATTTGGTGTACACATACCTGTGGTGTATGCATGCATAAGTGTACACACACACTTTTCAGCCTTTTTACAGAAACAAACTAATAACTTTTGTCGACAACAGCCTTCGCTGTCTTTGATCAGCTTGTTTGTACTGCTCTTGGTTTCTCCTACTGTACTTCTGTTACTTACCTTATTCTTCTGGTTTCCTCTGCAATTTACTGCAATTTTCTTTTTAGCCGTGACTATTTAGACAAAAGAGAAGAACTAAGACAAGCAAGAGAAGAGAGGTTTGTATATAATGCATCCATCCTTCCCTTTGGTTGTTTGCACTTCCTATATTCTTTACTGCGGAGCTGTCATGTATTTACATTTTTAACTCTGCATGCACAGAGCACTTATATTCCAGAAGACTTCTATAAGAAAGCAATCGGTTCATTAAAGAGGAGAATGAAGTCCAGCTGTAAGCACAGCAATAAATGAAGAGCAGTGGGACTGGGATACATAAGAGTGATTGATGATCTATCTTTTATCTATTTGTGTGGGAAATACGCTTACTCCATTTGCCTCAGAAATTTGCCTGAATTTAGTATAGTTATAAATTGAATAAGCCTGTCTTTCTCACCCGGTATGTCCCAAGCCTTCTGGAGGGTCAGAAAAGGCAGCTGAGGATAAAGGAAATTGGGGTCACAAGCGTTGCAAAACTGCAGTCACAAACTGATGGAAATGGTTCTGATCCACTCCCAGCATATTTTTATCTTTCAGGGCCAAGTTTTCTTTGCCAATCTCTCTAAACATCAGCAAGTAAATTACAAAGCTTAGGAGTGTTTATCGCTGGGGCATTGTTTTTTTTTATTTCAATAGCTTATTTAAAGGGACTAAGGGTTTGTTTGTTTGTTTGTTTTTTCCTTTTGTTAATTCAATTAAGTAGTCTAGAAACTCTGGGCTAGACTGGGAGCTACATGCTTATGAAAGCACATTTTTCAAGGACTACTCTACTAAAGACCTTTGCTTTTCAGTAGCTTCACCTCTATCTCCACTAGTAATTGCACCCTAGAGGGAGCTCTTGTTTTTACCTGGAAAATACGCATGTTACTGAACAAACAGTAGATGAAAAATCGTCCAGATTGCTTCAGTTCTGCTTTATGGTCCTCTAGAGGTTACACTCTGGAGATACTTTTGGATAGTCAAGAACTGGAATTACATTATCAAAGTATGAGAGCAGCCATCTCAGAAATCATAGTGTTGCTGTGTTTTAGTTTTGGGGTTGTTCGGTTGTTGGGTTTTTTTTTTGTTTTGTTTTGTTTTTTTCCACAAAACCATCACAGAGGGGTGGATGGGCTTTCCTTTTTCCTTCCAGCCAAAACAATTGCAAATAGTTTAATGTATTTTCTGAAATTAAATGTGTCTGAGCACATAAGCATCACACGCTGATCTTAGCTGAGTAAAAGCCTTTACAGCAAGCGTGCTCATCAGCAAGATTTGAAACAAATTAGAAGCGAGATCTCCAGTACTTTCAAGTTGTAAGGGAACATGCCAGGTAAACTGGAGTATTTTTGAGGAAGTGTTCACCAGCAGGGCGTCACTGCTGTGCAATGTGAGACAATTTCACTGGTTTTTAGGAATGTGCCTTTATCCTTAGGGCTCTTTTGAACTGAAGTGCTAAACTATCAGTTCTCCCTCATAAAGAGGGAAGACACATGTTTGGTTTGACAGGACATAAATATTGGAGAAAACTTCTGCAAGTGAAGACTTGCACCAGTAGTCCCTTACATAGGCCTTCTGTAGCAATTTTTTTTTTTTTAACAAACACCTTTGCACAAATAAAATTTCATTTCCTATAGCAAGTTGCACGTTGACTTGTTTTAAGACAATGGATGGACTGTAAGAAATTGCTAAAATCCTGGTTAAAATCTGGATTGTACATTTCCTCCGTATCTGTTTGGAAAAGTAGAAGGAGATAATATTGAGCATGTAGGAAAGGCTCTGTTAAAAGCACTAGTTTGTCTAAATTCTGTCAACTCTTCGGAGCATTCTGTGTACTGTCACATCACCCTGGAGCTCCAGAGTACAGGCGCCCACTTTTCCAGTGGATCTAGGGTGGTGTTAGGATGAGGGAGAAAGATTCCTGCAGTTTCAAGGGGTCTGAGTGTAACTCAGCACCATTCCTTTCACATGTTCTTGCTGTTCGAGGATTTGAGGCCTTTTTTACTTTGCTTTGTTGGGTATTTTCCAGTTTACCCGAGAAAGGTGAGCTCCCAGGCCCTCTCTATTGTGATTTACAGCTCAAATGCTCTTCACCCCTTGACTTTGTTGCTATGTAAACATTTTCAGTCGCCCTCAGGGCATTACTCAGAGACCTAGAGAACTCACAATGATATTTCCATCTACTTGAAGATGGTAAGTGGATTGTCACGTTCATGAAGTAGGCCAAATGGATAGCCCACAGACTTCTGGCTCTTTGTCTAGAGAGAAGGGTCAGCATAGTCACGATGATGTCTGCAGGTTTCCATGATTTAAAGAAATACGGCAATATATACAGAGGCAGTGTGGCAATCCTGTAGTGGAGGAACTAACGGCAGCAGAAGGATGGTAGCTCATCCTTTCAACTCCTTCAGCTTTTGGACTTCATGAGAACTTGTGTATTTGATGCTGGCGTTCATACATTGTTAAGACATTGGGCAAAACCAAAAAATAACCTAAATAAAAGTCATCTATCAAGTGTAAAGTGTTAACAACTAATTCTGGAATGACTTTTATTTCTTGGATAAAATGCTGTATCTGCTTACTAGGCTTCCCATTTGGTAACTAGTTATACTGATGTGCTACCAGGAGACTTACTGTTCTAGTTCCCTTGGGGTTTTTTTCAGTACAATGAACAGATACGTTCTGAGAAGGCACTTCTTGGTGGTAGTCCTCTGCTTTGCTGGTTGGCTGTGCAGCACACAGCTACAGAAGCTAAAACGTTAAAGCAGCTGAAAAGGAGCCGGGGACCACAAAACATTGTAGCTCCCCCCTTACAGAAGGATCCATCCAGATCTTTGTGGTAGTCTGTTGGCAAACTGCAAACCCCTCCTTGGTGGCAGCCAGCTGGGCTGTACCTGTTTTAGCTAAGTGATCAAATCGAATGGCTCTTTGTGAGTCTGAAGTCCCATCTGCTCTGCTTGTGGGGAGGCGGAAGGCGCAATGCATAAGTGACCAACGTTGAAAGAAAGACTGTCTTCATGAACTGTAACAAAACATTATGCTAATGCCAGTGAAAGGCATTCTCCTTTATTGAAAAGGCAAAAATCATTCTCGAGAATTGGCTTCATGTTAGAACTGTAAACAGTTCCTATTTTATAACCATACAAGTATGTGGGTTGTTATATTTTCATCCAGAGTCTGTAGGGGTTCTTTTTTCTTGCAGAATTTGTTCAAAGCCTGTGCATACCTCTGGAGGAATAAAAGAAAATGAGTTTGTTCGTCATTATTGGTGTTCGCAGTAAAGCAAATTGCCTCTGAAAACACAAGGACTGCTCTTCAAAGACACGTTTCTGTGCTCTTATGTAGATGTTTGCAAATGTGCATGCGTGTGTGGCTACCATATGTACTAAGCATGTTTGCTACCACATATGGCTGACTTCTCTACTCTGCCTGCTTTTAATGCGCACTCGTACACTAATTTGGGCTGTCAGTGCGGCAGAAGGGGGGAGGAGAGGTGTTCCCTGTTACGAAGTGTTTACAATGGTGGGTTATAGGAGGATGACCACAGTGTTTCGGGGACATAAGCAGTAGTCTTGATTAACCTGTTTAACAGTTCACTTGCGGGTAAGATAAACAGTCTAAAGCCCGATCCAGCTGTATTCATGAATTTATTTCTTAGCAAATAATAGTGGATAAAATTAGCAGACATCTGGAAGAGGCACATATTTCAAAGTTATTTTGGTTGAAATGTATAAAGCACACTATGAGGAATATGATTGGTAGCTGGTCTTAATAAACAGTTAGTGAGTTCTGCCTGCCTAAAATGCAAAACAGATGTATCTTTGTTCTTTTAAAGTGACTTTGATGAATAAACTACATGTGACGTCAGGTCCAAGCTATTGGATGTCTGAGTCCGGCAGAGAAATTTTTTAGAATAAAAAAAAGAAAACTTTCCATTGTAGGCTCTGGAGAGAACAAAGTAAATTCCAGTGCATTGCTCTCAGAGCAAATAGAAGCAGGTTCAGAGACTTTAGATAGTCAATCCAAACATTTATTATTGGTATTATTTTCAGGGAGATCTGTTTTTGTCTGCTGCACTGAACCATTTTCCTCTCCTTGCAGCAAGTCTCAGACTTTGGATATTTACATCGGTATTAAGGGGCTCTGGCTTTGGAGGGTTGGTTGGTTTGGTTTTGTTTTGTTCTGGTTTTTTCTTCTTTTTTTTTTTTTTTTTTCCCCTCCCATTTTCATTTTGGGAGAGGGAGGGCTGGGAGGAGGAGGAGGAGGTGAAGGAGGAGGGTGAAAAGGAGGACAGACAAATGCTTCCAAAAGGAGAAGGACTATGCAGACACAATACTATATCTAAAGACTCTTTAACTCTGCTGGGTTTTGCTTTTGTTTTGTCATGAGCAATTTCACATTTTTCAGGGCAATAGCCTTTGCTTTGGTGCGCGTTTTTTGGCAGATTGAGCAGTCAGTGAGTTTAGTGCTGTACCCCTTGTGTCAGGAAGTCAGCTCATTCTCTGCAGGTGTTTCATCCATAAACAAGCATCAGCCACAGACTTCTTTTTCTTTACGGAAACCCTCTGGAATTTAACTTTCAGATACAAATACTTGGAGAGATTGGCAGCGGAGGAATATGAGAAGGAGCTGAAGAATCGGAGTGTAAGCCGAGGCAGAAGTGAGCTGTCCTTGAACCTGAGATCTCCTTCAGCTCCATCCTCGCCTGTACCCAAGTGCATCAGCCCAGTATCCATAGAGTCCCAGGAAGAGCTGAAGACCCCTTCCACCCCTTGTGGGACCCCTCAGCCCTCAGAAGGTAAGTGAAAAGGAGGGCAGGGGAAAAAGCAGTGGTTTTATCGCAGTTTCTGTCAGTCTAGCAGTGATTTTTTTGATGCATGAGTGCAAAAATATAACCTCTGATGTGCCAAAGGGTCTTACCATATTGTTTCATGCTGTCTTCCTAAATTTCCTCTTTTTTTTTTGCATAGATTTTGATGCCTTCTAGTCTGTTCAAGCAAAGAATACACTGCTAATTGTTGCTGTGATTTATGTTATTATCTGTTGCTATTAGAATGAAATAATTGGAAAATACAGCATACAGAGGGTCTTAATTTTATCATTATGTTCCTTGTATATTAGAACTTACTGAATACTAAACCAACAATATTCCTGCCAACAGATTTTGCTTATGTGGATTCTCTGAAAGAAATGCAACAGATGAATGCCAAGATTATAATAACCTTCCAGCAGAGCACAGGCTGAATGGGACAAACAGAAAAGGTCTTGAATTGAAGGCAGGGAGGGTGTGTTGGTTATTTTTAACACCAGGAAAAGCTCTTAAAATTGTAGCACAAGTAGTAAAGGACTTAAAAGAGACCACAGACAATTAGTAAAAAGGAAAGTATAATTAGCGTTTGCACGGTTGGTTTGCTGTCATATAATTTATTGGTGTACAGAGCAATATTTCTTGCGTGTGCACGTCATTCTGCCACTTGCATCATGTACCCCTTCTTCAGTCCTCAAAAAAAACCCCACCATACAGATTTATATTTGTGCCACATGATGTTGCATTAACATTGGGAGCTAGAATGCATGTTGAGGGTGAATTATCGCCATCATTCATTTTTATTTTATTTGATTTCCTGCTACGTGCTATTGGTGATTAATGCATTTATAATTTGCACTGCTTGGTTTTATTGAGTGTTATGGCTGGTAGCATGCTATAAAGCAAGGCAATTTAAGAAAAAAGTTACAAATACTGAATGTTGCATAAGTTTATCCACACCATACTAAGTAGGTGAAGTTTATTTAATTTAGGTTTATATATTTTCCCAATTATATTCCCAGTTTTCTTGTCTGGCACCTTAAAAGTCTCAGCGGAATCATTTGAACTTAAAAAGGGTGGATATTTTCCTGTAACACTGATATTCAGAAACATCCAGATGCCCATTTTTTTGAGTGCAATATTGCTTTTAGAGCAAATAAACTGGATTTTTCCACCATTAGGATTTCAGAGCTGGGTAGGGAGCAAGTATCTCTTTTATGATGATTATTTTAACATATTTCTCCTGGAAGCATTAAAAAAAAAAAAAAAAAAAAAAGCAGCATGAAATGGAGCAGCACGATTCATTTGGAGAATACATTTAGAGCAGGTGTACAGGGCAACTTCAGGCAGCCAGAATATGGCAAAGCTATCAACGAGTGGGTAGGTAAGACATCTCAACTGAAACTCCTGGCAATACCAGTAGGCATCAGAGGGCAGCGCCTGGAAGCCTGGCAAACGGAATGCAAGGAGAGAACGTATGGATGGGGCAGGGTAAGCCTCCAAGCCAAGGGCAGCTGTGCAGGAGGATGGCCAGGACAGCACCAGAACAGGGGCCTGAAATCTGCATCCTTCAGTGGGAGCTGTGCCTGAGGAAGGACTGCTGTTTCAGGCCTACCAAAAGCGTTGGAAAGGTCGTATGAAGCAGTGAGGATGTGGGCAAGGCAGGCTCTCTCATCTGGAGGTGGCCAGATTGTTGGATATCAGCCAACATCTGGTAGGCTTATTTATAGATTTTGTGCCATGGCCTCTAGACTCTTATCTGAGTTCCTTATGCTCTGTAATTAATTAAAAACTCAACTTTACTGTCCTTAGGAAATGTTGTGAATCACACTTAATAGATGGAGTAACTGAGGCATTAACTTGCTTAAGCTGGTTTTAGGAAAGCTGAAGTAGAGCCGTGGACAGAACCCAGATTACTTGCACCCCGTGCAGTTGCTTTGAACATGGAGGTCACCATCTTCCCAAGCAAGGGTGAAACTGCAGAAGGAAAACACTTCCTTGGTGCTGTGCATAGGACCCTCCAAAGAGTCTGCAAGAATGATGTTAATGGACATGTGATATTCGTCTGCAGAACTCAGAACCTGAAGTCAAATAAGAAGCGTGTTCTTCTACTAGCAAAACAAGAAGTGATTTTCAGAGTCAGATTTATTTTATGCCTTTTGTGCTGAAGTATCCTTTGGCCATCCAGTATCTACTGGGCTTAAGAAGGAAATGGATTTTGTCCGTGGAACTTTGTCCCATGCTGTGAAACGTCTCAGTATTGTTACCCAATATAAAAATCTGGACTTGCTGAGCTGAAGTGTTTTCTCATCTAAAACAATTGGTTCCATGAAAGTAATCGAGTCTTGTAAGACTTAATCTTGTAAAACTTGGGGTATGGCATTCAGAGGAAATGAATGCAGTCCCATAACTGCAAAATGGAACTTAATTTTTTTTTTTTTTCAGCACAGCTACTTCCTCTTTTGTAATTTCATTGGAGAATATTTTATGAAGTGCACATGTGCAGTAAAGGAGAGCAACAATAACCAAGACATCTCTGAAGTCAATCCACAAAGGAATTGGAGATGAATCCCTCTTTGAGAGGAGCAGCTCTTTTAGTATTTGAGGAAGTGAGCAGGCCAACCCCAACCCAAGTGCACACTGTGGGCAATAAGAAATCTTCTGAACTTACTAGTAGCTGAGCAAGGTTCTGAAGTGTGCCTGGTGAAAGCATCTTGGCAGATGAAGCACCAGAGCATGAGGGTGCAGTGAGACCATTGCAGCCCCAGTTGTGGAGCCATGGTACAGAAAGTCAGAGGAAGAACCGGGGTGGGGGTCAAAGAAAGGTAATTTCAGACTTGATGAAGAGCAAGCCATTTCCCTACTGGCAATCACTCTTTGCTAGTTTTTACCATCACAGGGAGTGGGAAGAAAAGATTCAGGTGGGGGTGGAGAAAGAGGGAGAGTCCGTGCTGAATTCACAGCACAAGGAATCCCATGCTGGAGAAACTGGAGGGAGGTAACAACCAGGACGTTAAGCAATGCCTGAACAACTGAAGCAGGAGGGCTTGGGTAGTTACAGCCGTCTTCAGAGTTACTGTGTGCACCCTCAAGAGACACTTAGCGTGTGTATCTCCCAGCTTCAAGTAGAGATCAGGGAAAATAGGTGAAAATGTGGTTGCCTAATCTGTTACCCTGGCGGGGGATTAGATGTGGGACCAGAGGGATGTCTGTTCTCTCTGAGGGCTTATAGTACTGGGGGGGTTGAGGCCTCAGCAGCAGGTACTAAGGATGCAACATCTTGTGTCTGCTTCAGAGTTCATTTATAGCTTAGTATCCAAAGAAAAGTAGTTTCCCTCCATGTCCCTGTATAGCCTTATAAGTTGATGGCCATGTTTTTTCAAAAGGGAGAAGCTTGTTGTCCTCCCTAACCTCTCACTCAAAAGAGGGCTGTCACCAACATCTGATCAGATGAAGGCAGATCATGTTGCTAGGGCTTTATGTGACCAAGTCTTGAAAATATCAGAAGATGGAGATTACAGCATCTCTCAAAATGACAAAATCTTTACACATTCATTGAGGGACCCTGCTACCATCTTTTTTAGTGATGAGGTTACACAGCTTCTTTGGGAAATTTCATTCTTCTGAGAAGTCTCCTAATTTTTTTCCAATAATACATTTCTAGAGATTAAGTTCTGGCAGAAAAAGAAGTGGGCATATGACTCAAAAATGAGTCCTTAAGGCCACATTCAGTTTTCCGCCTCCTGATTAATCCAATTGCAAGTAAAATTTCTGCTCATTTAAAGACCTCAACTCACTCATTTGTTTTAATAGCAGGGAGGGAGGTTAAAACTAAGCCTTGAGAGAAGTGTGAAAAACAGCATATGCGAGTGAAAAGAGATTACCTCTACTACTGAATCTGGCACTCCCAGTTTAGGTTTTAAGAACTGTATATGTGTAAGAATTGTGGTGTTTTTTTAATGTTTCTTTGTTGTTGTTGTTGGTTTTTTAAATCTGTTACTTATAATGGCATCACACTTCTTAATGTCTCAGGAACACCTTCTTTGCTGTCGATGCTTTTGATATGACCATGCTTGCTTCCCTGAGTCTTTGCACTCTGCACCAGCAGAAGTCTGAAGATGGGACAGAACCTGGTCTTTTATTTATCTCTGTTGCCACCTGCAAGGTGGCCACTTAGAGTAGTGTTTTGTCTGGTGTGAAAATGGATCCAGTAGATATGGGACTGAAAGTTCCAGCTCATTTCAAATAGGCCACTACCAGGCATTCACTGAAAATTGTGATTTTTGACATCTTTAGAAGTTCTCGCCAATATCAGCACAATGGATTACACGATGGAACTGCAAGTGGTGGGCACACGTCTGGCTTGATGGCCTTGTTCTCCTGCTAGTGTTTGCTGACAGATTTGGTTTTGAATCGCTTTTTAAAGGAAGCACTACTGGACTTAGCTCACTATTTGTAAGTTATTTGAGTATAGGTGGATTGTTTGCCTAAAGAGAGAGAGATAGACTGTCAAAATGAGTGTCAACATATCCTTGTTTTGTTCTAGAAGTGCTTAGATTTTGATACTCCTTGAACTCAAAAGAGCAGCCTGTGTTAGTATATTGCTCTTTACTCTGTTACGTATTAGATTCTGCTAAGATACTGCATCTTTCTGGTATGTGTGGAATATTCCTTGTTTGAAGAGTATCCAGAATTCTTCTGAATATTCTCATTTTCTCAAGCAGTTCTTATGTCTCCCCTGACTTTATCCAACTGAATTTTCAGTGTAGCTTCACGATGACAAAGGTGCCATAAGCATTAGCAGTCCTGGCCATGTTTTAATCAGCTTCTTTCTCCACATGAGCTTTATGGAGTTGACCTTTTTAGTTATTGCATGACAGCTTTTGTTTTTAGAGAGAAACATCTAAAATTCATACATAACTATGATTATTCAAGGATCAGTTGATGATATTTGTATGTATGGACCACTGCGGCACGTCAGGCTCGGAGTCTTTCATGCTATACTACATGTTAGCATGTTAGTTCCAGGAACTCCTGAAGGATCCTAAGCTTCCTTCTCAATTATATTCAAACTTTGGCTTGACTTGAAAATGCTCTTGTGCTATACCTACACACTGAGAGCTGGGGTCAGAAATATGGGATTCAGAGTGTCTGCCAACTTCTTGCTAGCTCTGTCTAATTTTGAGTCCCTCGTAGGCGGTGTCCAGGGTACAGTCCTGGGTAAGGCACATTCAGAGAGACAAGGCAGAGTGCAGAGCTGCTTGCATGCCTAATATTAGACTTTTAGATGTTCTCTATGTAGAAGGGCAGGAAAGGTAAGCTTCTACTTGAGAGTGTTTTAAAACATCTTACAGGGATTTGAGTGAGCATGGGCTATATATTAAACATACTCTGTGTACTTTCATTTTATATAAATGTATTATATATACATGTTTGGTTATTTAACTAACTACACATTTAAAAACAACTGTGAAAATGCAGAAGCTTAGCTCCAATTAAACTAGTGGCAAAAAAATAATTTGCAGTTTTGTACATTTAAATTATATGAAATGAAGTGGAATAGTGTGGTACTGAAGATGCATTACTGAAAGCTAGCTCAAAAACGTATATGGTATTGTAAATAAGCACAGGCGTTGTTAGAAATCATTATTCTTTTGTGGGTGCCTCAGGAAATAGGACAGGCAAGCAATGTGAAACATTCTTAGGAAATCATTGTGACCTTCATTATTCCGGCTTATTCTTTCTCAGGATAAATCTATTTACCTGCTCCCTAGAGGACTAAAATGTTTGGATTGCATTCCAATGTGACACTTTTTTTTTTCCTTCAAAGGTTCATGTAGTTCTCAAAGAAAGTCTCATGATATATCATGTGATCCAGAAACCATGATAAGACCAGAGGCTCTTTTGCAATATTGTAATGAAAAATAGTTAACAGAGGGGAAAAAACAAGTATGACTTGGTTATTGTAGTTCAGCCATCCAACACAAAATTTAGTACAGAGGGAATATGGGAAGTATGCAGAACTAACATGCATGCCCATTTTCATCACTCTTGCATGGCCATTTCAGTTTTCAGAAAATTGTGAGCTGCTTGATGTGAATATGTGTGGATGCTCCTCAGTTTCTTTGCAGCATGCAGAGAATATTTGCATGTGAAAATCTGCTGTTTTAGCTAAAAACCCCAGAGGTGAATGAATTAATTTCACTGTCATTGATAAAGCAGGGAAGAAGAAACCAAGTGTAGTATCAACAGTTTTTGCTGTGTGCAACCGATAAAAAAGCTCATCATATGCCATATGCCAACTAATTAGAAACTAAATTTGTGCCATATGCCAAGCAGTTGGAAGCTTTGTTCAGTTTTGATGTGGCTGTTCGGAAGTAAATGTGCATGAAAAAAAATATGGGTTTTGTCAGCAAAATGTGTGACAGTGCCATTTCCAGACTGTGCCATTCAACTGTGTTAATAAAACTAATATTTGTATTTTTTCGTTGAAGTGTTCCTCATCAGGTGAAAAAAAAGAATTCTTCCAGAACCCAAAGAAAAGTCAACCAAAAGCCACAATCTTCCTCCTTTTTGCTTTTTTAAAAGATCTCTTCCTTCCTGGCTCTGTCTAGGCACTGAGTTGTCAATGTCATACTCAGGTGGGATGCCCATTTTCTGCTGGTTCGTTCAAATCCTTATGCGAGTCCAACACTCCAGCTGTGGAAGTATGTATAAAAGCAGTGGGCTGGATCCAGACAGCAAGCCAGGGGGTTTGCCAGGCCACTCTCACGTGCAGTGCTGTTGTCCCACAACATTCATCAGTCTGTTGCTCCTGATGTTCAGCATGCCGTGGACTTGCTTTTTGTTTTCTTTCCATACGGCACCTGTACAACTTTCACGTCACTCTCGTTTAGAGGGGTGAGCCTGAGACGACTCCGTTGTTAAGTGAATCTCTTTCTCCCATTGTTTTCTCCACCAGTGAGTGCCAGTGAACCCGAACCAGAGACAGAGACAGAACCAGAACCAGAGCAGCAGGCTGAGGCTGAGGCCGAGCAGGGAACGGAGACTCCCAAGGAAATAGAGGCTACAGAGGTGGGACCAGAGAGTGAGGTGGAGCAAGGACCAGAGAGAGAGCCAGAAGAAAGTGCAATACTCAGTGAAAAAGAGAGGCAGAATGAGGAAGTGAATGAAAAAGACAACTGCTCTGCATCCAGCATATCCTCAGCAAGCAGCACTTTAGAGAGGGAAGAGAGAGAGGACAAGTTAACCAGTGACAATGAAACTGGTAAAGTGAAGCTTTTTCAATAATGGAGGGTTTCTGGTGGAAAAAAAAAAAATAATGTTAAATTAGAAGCTCTGTTGTTTTGTTAATTACCTAACAAACCCTTTGCACCTAAGACTTTCCTCACCACGGCCAAGTCTGGTCTACTCTCTGCTTGGAAATCCACAGACTTTCATGGGGCTTCTATGTTTGAGGAACAGTAAGGCCTTGATGAAACAAGGTTCCCTTTGATTTGACACCATTTTCTTCCCTTAAGATTAATATATTAATTATTGAATCTTTATGTTGCGCTGACTTGCATCTCTAGCTCCCAGAGAATTTATTTGGGTTTTCTACACATAAAACAACGAGACATGGGGCCATGCTGACATGATTCATCATGAGATTCCAGATGTGTACTCCCATCCTTTTAGTGGAAGAAGAGCAATGAGGACTGGGATGTTTGTTTCTTCCCTCCAGTTCTCCTGTCTTGGTTAGGCTTCAGAAAGCAGAGAGAGATACGTAGGAGCTGCTGAAGATAGGTCTGGGCTGTGACCAACTTTAGCTTGTGTGAAGGGAGCACGTGAAATAGTCCTTGTCTGGAAAATACCAGTTCTGCAGTGACCAGTGGTTCTGGTCAGATATGCCAAAAGGCACCTGTAAAGGCCTAGCCTGGAAAAGATCTTAAGAACCAATTTTCTGCCTGGAAAGATAATGACAGCAAGAGCTAGTCATGCAGCCTAGTCAGGAAGGGAGTAAAGGGCAGATTTTGGCCTTTGTTGATTAATTACTCTTTTCCCCTTTTTATAGGAAGGTAAAGGAATGCAGTGTACTTAGGGAATTTGGTTCCCAAGTTTTCTTAGGGCTGAATAGTGGAGTGCATTGTCCTATGTTTTGTAAGTTCTAGATAAGAAAACAAGAATTGCTTCACAGTGTGAAATAGTCTTCCTCTTTCCTGAAAGAAGAGGTAATAATTGAATCATGAGGATTATCTCACAGAGATAAACTCTCAGATTGTACTGTTCATGTTTAAACCCTATAACTTTATTTTTTTTTTTAATGGGAAAAATTAAGTTAATTTTATTCAAGTTTAAGAGCTATTTTATTTTCAACCAGGACTAAGATTGACTTACTTAAAATGCTGTTGTGCTCTTAAGGAATGAAGATGTACATATATGTAGGAAAGGGAGGGAAGGTATGACAGATGAAGGATGTTGTTACACTGTGGCATAGTCCATCCAAGATAATCTAAGTGCAGGTAAGGGAGAACAGGTTACAAGCTTTTTCCCCTCATCTTGTCTGTTACCAACCTGTTACCTCTCTAATTAAGTGCTCCTGTACTTTTTGTTATAAGCTAAGAAATGTACCCTGTTATTAAAAAGTCAACATCTTAAAATTGACCTACGTTACCAGTAGACCAAAGATTTATTAGGTTGTGCTATGTAAGAGGTGTCATGTAGTGAGTTGTTTTCTCTCTAGTAGGTGAGGAGATTTGAAAAGCAAATTGAGAGCACTTTGTCCAGCAGTTCTCACATTCCCAACAAGCAGTTTGCCATTTATGAGGTGGCCCATTGGTTCTGTCCAGGTGCAGTAAGGGCAAAGGAATAAAGCCTTTTGTCCTGGCTCCTTCTTCGTTAGCCATCCTGCTGAATTTGGCTTCCAAGTTTTGTTTCTCTGGTGGTATTTCAAAGCTTTACCTGTGAAGAAGAGGGCAGAAGAGGCCACCAAGGTAGCAAGAGTCTTCACAGCAGTAATCTTTGATCAGCTAGGGCAGATGGGGACAGACTTGGGGAGCCCCTGTTAGAGATTGGGTCTGGAAGAATTCTGATGAGCAGTTTTGCAAAGGGATTAAATCCTGGAGGATCCCAGCTGGTGAAACTGAGAACAGGTAGGTCATATGGGATTTGTAGGAGGGATCCTGGAAGCAGTCTTCAACATCTTTGAAGGAAAGGCTGAGAGTAGGGGGAAATCCTCTGTTGGGGGATCAGCAGAGTAAAATCTATGGTGTGGGGAAGGAGTTGTCTAGTCACATTGTCCAGTGAAACTACCTCAAAGACAAAAATCTAAGAGACTACCTTCGGTGACAAATCTTGGTGAGAAAGCAATCCCATGAATAAAGTCCAAAGAAAAGCAAAACAGGTAATGGAAGCAGTCAGGCCTCCTGCAGGAAAGTAGAAGTAAACAGTTTTGGAGGTTGTTTCCATTGCTGAAAAAAAAGTCTTTCTTTTGCCCTGGGTTAAACCTCTGGACTTATTTTAAAATGTGGTTTAGAGGTTGATCTGAACAGAGGTGAGGAGTCATTGCTGCCCATATGCTTTGTGCTGTGAGACCCATCCTACATTTTAATTTGGTGTTAATTTAACAGAGCAAAGGGGTGTTGGGGGGCCCTGGGTGATGGATCTCACCAAGGGGGACACCTTCTTAGAGCACAGGGCTAGATGTCGTGGTAACAAAGCAAGTCCGTTGATGAAGGAAGCCTTAAAACATGTTTAAAGTATTGAAAAAAAGTGGGAGCATACGGGGAGAAACAAAGATAAAATACAAGTTCAAAAGAAAGGGCAGCTGACAGGTATAAAAGGAAATCTTTAACCACAAGGACCTGAAAGGAAGGTAGGCTAGTAATCAAAGTTAAATGTGTTTGAGAAATAGAGTTTATTTATATATATAATCATAAAATATGTAAAAGCTATTGGGACAGAAGGAATTCCATACAGGAAATGCAGTAAGTGTGAAGAATTATCTTTGCCCATGTTTAATCACTTCATCTGCTGCCCACTGGAAAAAGAAGCACCATAATTTTTAGACACATTATCCACATTGGTTAGCAGTGTTATATTCAGGGAAACGTAGTCGAAGAGACACATCATTTATTTTTACAATTTGACCACTGCAGATTGTTATTTATGGTGCTGTCTCAAACATGGTATTTTGCAGATTATTGTCGAGAAAAGCAGTAGTCAGAAAGATGGACCTTCATTACAGTGACATGTTAAATGATTGTGATGTGGGAAGAAGGCCATTAGGCTTTCAATGCCATCATATATTACAGGGAGAGTAACAGTGTTTGATGATCAGCATTTTCAGAAATCTTCTGTAAAAGTGCTCATATTCCTAGAAATAACTTTAAAAATCTTGCTTATGCTTATACTCACTGAGTTGCCCTGAGAGCTGTACCCTGGGCATGCAGCCTGCTCTGAGTTTCAAATAGTCCATCTTATGTAGATGGCCGAGGTACCCAACCAGGTGGTCTGAGGAACAGCCAGATGTGACAGGGAGGAAGGAGGAGGAAGAGGAGTAAGCATTTACATGTTGACCTTGACATCAGGCAGGCAAGATCTCTTTTTATAAGGAAGTTTTCCTGGGGTGGTTCCAGTTTATGGCCAGGTGAAAAGTACGACGATAACCTATTTTGTGCCATTGTCGTGATATTTAAGCCCCATTCTGGATTACTAAAGGTTATAAGTATTTATGCACTGTATAAAATGATCTGGGGTCGTAAGTACAAAGTGAAACCTGACAGGTTTCAGGAGAAACCTGAACCTTGAAATCCTGACAGTTGTATAGTCTTTCCCAAGCTACACTGATTGTTTCCTGCTCCCATTCCTTTTTTGAGAATTACTCCCAGCCCATCAAGATTGGGCCATATGTCAGCACTGTCACTTATTTCAAAATTTTCAAAGCTACTGCTTGCCCGGTTTCAGACTAATTGTGCATGTGTCCTGCAAATGTTTTCTGGTGGGTTGAAGGGTGTTCTTGGTGCTCTGGCTCCCTCTCCTTGACCCTTCCCATCTGTGTGTGTGTGATTTCAGGTCCGTGGTCGCAGACCATTCAGGATGCTGGTGTGAATGAGCAGTGCAGCAACATCCTCAACAACAAGCGGTTTATGCTGGACATGTTGTATGCGCATAACAAAAAGCCCAAGGATGAAGAGGAGAAGGAGCTGGAGGCGAAGGAGGAAAAGAAGGAGACGGAGGAAAGCGAGGAGTCGCTCACTAGCCTAGCCAGTAGGATCTCTGTCCTTCAGGCCACAAAGCAGGCCAAAGACGAAAGTGTCAAAAAGATGGAGATTGGAAATCTGGACAACCAAGGCAGCGTGAAAGCCTTTGCAGAAAAATTCAACAGTGGTGAGCTGGCCAAGGGGACAGCCATGCCTGAAGATGAAATCAGTGAACTGATCCCTGAGAAAACACCAGCACAGCCAAAGAAGGAATCTGACTACATCTGGGATCAGCTCATGGCTAATCCTAGAGAACTTAAAATCAAAGACATGGATTTTACAGACTTGGGGGAGGAGGATGATGTAGATGTGTTGGACATGGATATGGGTCCTGGGGACTCCCTTGTTCCCCCTCCTCCACCTCCACCTTCTTTTCTGGGTTTGCCTCCTCCACCACCTCCCCCGCTGTTTGGATGTCCGCCTCCACCTCCACCCTCTGCTAATTTATTGGCTCCTCCTCCGCTGTTCAGCACTCCTCAGGGTTTAGGGTCATCCCAGGTTTCTAGGGGTCAGCCAGCATTTATAAAGAAGAAGAAAACCATCCGTCTGTTTTGGAATGAGGTACGGCCATTTGAGTGGCAGTGTAAAAACAACAAACGCTGCAGAGAATTCCTGTGGTCGAAACTGGAACCCATTAAGGTGGACACTTCCAAACTGGAGCATCTCTTTGAGTCTAAATCCAAGGAACTGCCTGTCACAAAGGTACAGCTCGTGTTCAGCTTGCTATTATTTTACTATTGTATTGGTATTCATTCTGACTTAGATCTGGATGATTTATGTTGTTTATATGAAAACAGTGGAAATTACTGGACGTGTTTCTAGCTTGGCCTATGATGGAAGATGTTCCATGGCCTGAAACTAGGAGATGAGCCTCAGGTGGTGTACGTGCCAAGCTGCCCTCTTGTCTCAGGTCTGCTGGTTTTAGGATATCACTTCAGGTGGGGAATACCAACAAATTTTACATTAGCTTGTTCATAGCTGAGTGCCAAACCAGATATTGAAATCTGAAATATTTTCTGCTAAATTTGCATAAAGGTCACAGCGTGATGTTTCATATCTGTGTATTTGACAGTTCTTCATTTGGTAATATTTTCCTAATCATTATGTAGAAAGGTTAGAACATCAGACTGGATCTGCTGCAAAGAGCCTACAAATGTGCTTTGTTCTGAAGGATGGATTTATCAGCTGGACCAAGTTTACAGCTGAACTCTGCAGAGGTGTCAGGTTTTTGTTTTACACTAGTGAACAGGCCTATTTTAAATCCTTACTTTGTACAATGTGGTTATCCAAATTTTAGCCCAGAAGCTGGCACAGGAAATAACCTCTGCAGCTAGGGTTCCCTCTTCCTTAGTATTGTTAGAAATAAATTCACAAAGGCTTGTGACATGGCTGTTTAACATTAGACTCAACAACAAAAGGAAGTCTTTTATAGTTACATTTAGTAGGAATTTGAAGTAGCATTTAAAAAATTATTAGCTTGAACATTTGTTTTTCATGGCTACATAAACTCTTTTTCTTCTAAGCAGAATAATCGATATCAGGGAAACAATGTTTTTTTTCCAGTTAAAACGCTAGTAAAAGATGTCCATCTCTTTTAAAATAAATAAACCACTTGTATGTTTTCTCTGTATGCCTGCATGTTTTATAGTGACATAAAAACCAGTCAGTACCTTGAATATTTTACTTCTCTTCGACTGGCAAAAGTTGTTACATATATTGTATCGTATATATTATTGTTTGCTCTTAATTCGGGGAGACTGGATGTCTCACGGTAAAAGTTCTCTGTGTCAGCTGTCTGGATTAGTAACTCAAAATGTTCTAATAGTCATTCTTGATCTTCTTGGCCAAGTGGAAACATTGCAATTTGAACAAGCAAGCGCCTCATTAAGTAACTAACAAACAACAGGTACATAAATAGATGGCTGACATAGATCCTGCCATCGCTGTTCTTAGCTCAATTTTTTGTGGTGCAGATGCACGTAGATCCGCAATGTATGGCACAGCAGCTATAAAACACATTCAGTTGATCGTTCATTTGGCCAATGCTGAGATTAATTTCTCTCTCTAATTCCTTTTCTGCCGAGGAAGGAATGCTGGTGACGTCATGGCGTGTTACTCCTCATCTCTCTCGCTGTAAATACAAATCTGCCACAGATGGTTCATAGATGGAAGGAATGAGAGCATTTTCTTAGATCCATAAAACATTTAATTCCTCGAATTGAATGTGGGATGATGACATATTTGCCATTTCCAAACTTTAGCTTTGTGCTAAATGCCACTACCGTAATGGATCACTCTGGCTGATTCTTAATCTTTTATTCTCACCTGAAATTTTGATAAAATGTTAAATCATTGGAATTTTGACTTGTTTACTTTTCCAGTCATTCACTGTGCACGTTCCCAAACTGCCTTTGGCCATTTTCCCTCCCTCACACTTGCTTCCCAAACCTGCCTGATGCTTTGGCACAGCTTTTGGCTTCTGGCTGGAAGATGAGTGAGCAGGTTTCTTTGAAATTAGTGCAAGTCTGAGAAATGATTTAGGTGACTGCTTTCCTCGTGGAGACGAATAACTGCTCTCTGCATGAGACGTTATACTTTTGGCTCTCTTTCCACCCCGTCCCATAACACAGACATAGAAGTCTCATTGTCTCTGTAGAGAAGACAATGGTGACCGAGGAGTACCATAGTGGAAGTCTACCCAGAATTCTGAGACTCCTGCCTGGTTTTGGTAAATACCAGCAAATCTTCCAGGGTAGGAGACTGTCCTTGGCTCAAGTGAGAGTGGGAATAATTAAACACACCACTGAATCTGTACGACAGTTGAGTTTTGGTACAAAGATTGCACTCAAATTAGGATAGCTCTTGCTTTTTCCAGACTGCTTGGTTTATTTCCAGGGAGTACATTCCCCGTTGTGTCTAGTTTCTCCTGTCCAATGGCTGCAATCCAAAACAGGTTTATTCTATAATATCGTAAAGTCTGACTCACAGCTTAGTTGATTCAGCTGAAAAAAAAAAAAAAAAAAAAAAAAAAGAGTGCAGAGCAACAAATCAAAGTCAGATCTCCAGATTTCATACCAATAGATGGGAGCAGGTGCATGAAAAAGGAACAGTCCAGAAGGATGAGAGGAAAAGCGAAGTCAGGGTGTGTAGCGGGGGGCTTGGCTCTATCTTGTGCATATGCTCTTTCATACAGCTGTAACCAATTTTACTCCAGTTTCTAATCCTTCACTGTGATTTCCACAACACACAGCTATAAACAGCTACTTCCTGGCTCATGAGAAGTTTTTCATTAAACACAATAGACTGCAATAAAATAAAGTGGATTTTAAATGGTAGGATATAATATGTGAGTTTGGGGGGACGGGGGATGGCTGGGAGGGGAGATTCTTGATTTTAGGAAAACTTACACCACACTGGACTATTTGGACGTTGATTATCTGCACCTTTAGTTGCAGAATGGCTGTTTTCTAGAACAGAGGATCATGACATTATGTTTGCGAATAGAAAGTGAGTGATCAGGTTATCCTCTCCAAGCCAGTCTAGAATTTCCTCTCTCTCCGCCAAACAAAGCAGGTATTTTGGCAAAGGACTTCAAAGTGTTTATTTTTCTGTGAAGAGAAATGAAAACATGGAGTCTGCTGAATCAAACGTTGTTGTTCAGCCCTTCTGCCATCCACTTGGTTCTGTGTGTCATTTGAAAGTATTATTTTGCTGATTCATCTATACCCTGTGGGTATAGCGATCCATCATGTGCCCACAAACACAAAAACTAGTAGGAGGGAAAAATTAAGGAACATGTTTTCATGTACATGTGTATATGCATTGTCTAGACACATATTCCTTTTGAAAACGTTTGTTGCAATTTGAATAAATGCCAAGACAAGTTATAAATGTGGAGCAGAATTTCTGGAAAAGATTATGTATATGTATCCTGTTCAAAGTCAGTGGCAGCTGAGCGATTCCATTTTAAATTCCCTGTGCTAAGTCCTTGCTAATTAAGATAGAAATTAAAAACTGCCATTTCACTATTAAGGGATTGCCCCTTTTTTTTTCTGTATTACTGATGCAGATTGTTCTGCAAGTTTAAATGCAGGAGATATTTCTGTCTTGGTGCTGCTGTGTAATTACTTATTTATATGGCCACTGGAAAAGTGATTTAAAATTTTCTGCTTCCCATATTAATTAAAGCAAAGGTGCGTGTTTTAGACTATGTGTTCATCAGACCGCAAATCACCTTCTGTAGGATGAGAACAGTTTTTAAATAACCTATCTGGACTACCCAGCCTTCAATAGAGGCAACAGAATCTGGCCAGTTAGGTCTTGTAAAGACCTAAATTGACTGTAATTGTTAATATATTGCAGGAACATTTGTTTCCCACAAATTATGCCACCTGATATATTTGTATTTTATAACTAATTTTGTATTTACATTTATTAATGTAATATCCAGCAGTTCAGGGCTTACGTTACACACTGATATGTTAAAATAAAAAATCAAGTGCACTAGTGCACTGTTCCCTCAAGCATTTGAAGTCATTCTCTGTTAATGAACTTATAAAGCACAGTCTGAAGTCACCTAATATTGTAGTAGAAATTAATAGTTGTAGCCTATTTTAACAGTCAGACACACATGTGCAATTTCATTGCAGACAAAAAGCAATTATTTTCCTAGCAGTAGGGTAATAAAGCTCATAGCAGTAAAATCTTTCACTTTTCTTCATCCTTTTATTTATTTGGAAAGGATTTCTTTGTAGCTCAGCCGTCGTCCCCAGAATGGATTTAAAATCTCTTCTGCCCCTGTTTTTGGAAAGAGTTACTTACCCCAAAATTTAATACCCCATCTGCAGTTTTAGCTCTGGAAAATACCTACGTGCATACATCCCCTGTACAGCTCATCTGTCTTTCATAACTCATTGCTAAGGAGCGAGCACACTGTTGCAATCGCAATCATCCCAGTGGTTAGCATCATATGTCCCCCAAATGAATATGTCTCTTCTTGTCAAACTTAGGAACCTAAAAACGGAGCTGCAGATCTGAGGCTTACTTACCCATACCGCATGTGGGAAGCCTAAATTTAACTCCTTTCCCCAGCCTTTTCCATTCTGCATAAATTCTTTGGAGCTGTGTAATTCTGTGCTGCGAAGGACAAGGTAAAAAGTGGTGGTTTAAAAAAGGCTTAGTGCAGTACAGACTCAAGAGGAAGCAGTCTCTGGTGAACCCTGCTTGTTTTTATGTGGTTTTGGCCACTAACTGTGGTCCTGAAACTGTGATTAATGGCCCTGAAAGTAATAATGACTGCTTTAAAGGAGAAGCTGCATCTCAGATCCTTCAGGTAGCTCCCCAAGGAAAAGAGGACTCTCTTACTCAAAGAAAGGGAAGTTCAAGAAGCCTTCAGGGATGCTTTTAAGTCATTAAGAAGAGAACAGTTCTGACAGAACAGACATACAAAAATTGAAAACAACTGTTATCTTTGCTCTCCTAAAATTTATCCTGTTTACTGCAAAAGTGTTGTTGATTTTTGAGTTTAAAAAAAACCGACCCTCATTACTTTCACAGATCACACACACGTGGTAGTCCCCAACGCCTGTAAACTGCCCTTGCCTTCAGTCTCGTCTGCGCACAGAAGCTGCATCATGCCCCGCTAACCGTGTTGGTGTGATGCCGCGGTGCCACAGGCGTGCCGGGCAGACTGCTGGGACCGGCAGGCGTACATACGGCACCCTGCGCAGGCAAGGAACTGAGCTATGCCACAAAAAGGCATCTCTCTAATGATACAACTGCATTCCCATTATGGGATGACCCACAGCTGGAGGTACTTTGATAAAATCATATTTACTAAGTTAGACAGTTCTTCCTACACAGAAACAGGGTGTAGACGTGGCGGTAGGGTATTTTTTCACTCAGTGTCAGGCTCAGAGGAAGTGGAGAGCAAATCTTCATGGTCTAAAATGCAACCTTAAGCACAGATTGAGGCTCGAGCAGTAAGAGTTTCTTCCTGGGCTTCCCCCTGATCCACAAGAGGTGCAAGAGACACGAGTGCTGTAGACAACAGGGATGGTTCCCTGTTCTGAACAGTTGCGTGGGCTGCCGCACTGCAGCCGGGAAAGGAGGATTGCTTAGTCTCTCTCTTTGCCCCTTTGATGTGCACTTGTGCTGAGCCTGATGCTGCCCGAGCCACGAACTGCAGTCCAGGTAACGGGCTCTGCAGCCTGAAACACAGAAATGCAGCGAAGAATCTCTGTGCTTGCCTTCATCAATGTGCTGGTGGTCTCCCTGCATTCCCGTGCTTAACAGCATCCCTCAGCCCACCTCTGATAGGGCAGAGGAAGGGGAAACACAGAAAACACGTTTCCAAAGTTTGTGTGTATAGAAAGGGAGGAAGAACCCTTGTGTGTGAGGAGCAGAGTCCTCTCCTCTTGCAGCTTTCATTATTATTTATATTTCGGTTTATACTGAAGGTAAGGTCCAAAGGTTATGTCTAGTCTCAAATAAAACTTAAAAAAAAAAGCAGAAGGCTTGAAATTGTTCTGTACCTGTGAAGGGATTGATGGACATACTATGAGCTGCAAGGTAAAACACCCTTCCTCTGGCAGCCAGAGGTCAGAAAACCATTCCAGTGTCTCCAGAAAGGCCTCTACAGCTCATTTAGCAGTGCCCAGCGTGGATTTGTAACACGGGAGAGTGCTGGCAGGCGGGTGGGAGCCACCCTGCTTGTTTCCCAGCCAGCCACAGAGGCAAGAGAGAGCCAGTGGCCACTCCGGGGCAATGCATCCAAGGGGGAATTGAGCCCTGGAGCCCACCAGCCACCCGGCTACTGCCCCACGGGCCCTGTGCCGGACAGTCCTGCCTCACAGCAGAGCTCTCCCCTGGCAGAGACAGCTTCAGGATTCTTTCAGACTGACTCCTGCCCCGAAACGCAGCATTCCCAGCCCTCTCAGGAACTCCTGTGTGTCAGGCTAGCTCAGCTTTGCACGGCATCTGAGACTGCGCTCAGCGCTCTGGTGAAATCCTGGCAGCTCACGCTGACACCAGCAAGGATGTAGTAGAAGAATTCAGCTTTTTTGGATGACTGTAAATTAATTAGATTTATTTTCAGTGTCAGCACTCTTGAGTAGGGGACATCATTAGTGAAAGGAGTGACTTTTCATTTATAAACAGGCTGGAGGAATAATATTCTTGTTCTCTTCTTTACCAAGAAAACTGCTGCAGATGGGAAGCGACAGGAGATCATTGTATTGGACTCAAAACGAAGCAATGCTATTAATATTGGCTTGACTGTGTTGCCCCCTCCCCGTACTATCAAGACTGCTATTTTGAACTTCGACGAATATGCCTTAAACAAGGAAGGAATAGAGGTAAGAAAGAATAGTTGATGTCTTCAAGCCTGCATTTTCAACGTTTCCTTTTTATTTTTTTTCCAGTGTTGCACATGGTACAGGCCCGACTTTTCCTGAAAGAGGGAAAAGGGGATGTATTATATCACGACTGAGTGTTGAAACTCGTCAAATCAACGCAGTGTGCTCAGAAGCATATAGTATTTCCCTGAGGTTGAGCATGCTCAGTAAACATGGATTCTCTGCTTTGTCTGTGTCTAAGTTTGAGTAACAATGGTGTTAATTCCTGTCAAGATTTTCAGAGTATTATCTGTTCCCCTGAAGCTTGACTGAAATATTGTGAGCATCAAGGATAGGTAGTGAGTTACCAGGGCTGATGCAACTGGTACAGAGTTTAATAAAGTTCATGCCCAGCTAGCTGTTGGAGTCAATCTAGATTGTATATCTAATGGAAAACAAATGCAGTGACTCGTGCTGCTCAAAATAGCATTTCTGTGTTACTGTTGTTTGAAGAAAAGCAGTTGGTATAAAGATTACAGATGATGTAATTTTTACTGTTACATGTTTGACTTTGCAGATATTCTTACCAAGATCCAAGATGAGCTCTGTTTATTATTTTTTTTATCAAAACATTTTTCTTCTATGAAGTGTAAAAGAAGCCTGCTTCTCCCCTGGGTTTTTTCATGGTGGTTGTATTAATTTCAAACCTTTCTGTTTTGTTTTGTTTTTTTATAAGCCCATATCATCTAGTAAGAGTAATCTACATGGCTACAAATCTCAACCAGTGGCTGAGCTGCAGAGGTCATGTATTGATTCACCGTCACCTTTCAGTGGTTTGGCACTGTGTTTCATGATTTCCCCCTTTCCACCTTCACTGTGCTGACTACACAAGAAAATGAGAAAAGCTGGCTGGAATGGAAATGGAGTTGCCAGCACTTAACATGCAAAAGAAATACTTAAGGCAAAAGATGGTTCTAGGTAGAAGGCAAGGCCTGATTTATCCCTACTAGAATATAGTTTCTTCCCAAAGCTATATTACTTATTTGCTATATGCATACCTTACTCATATTATGAAGGTGACAAATCAGGCTAGAAAGGTAATTTTTCATGTCCCACCACTGCTCCTCCAGTCAAGCCCAACACACAGACTGCCAGTTAGATCTCAGTGCTGTAGGCAGTGCTTCCATACAAAGTCCAACATAAAATGGCTGATAAAGAAGGACACGTCTTTGTTACCTTCCATGTCTCATCTCCTTTGAACGGTGTCCTTCTCTGGCATGCTTAAGAGAAGTTCAAGTACTCTGCACAACTCACCCTTTCCAGTGCCAGCAGTTGTTGCTGGGCTGTCCATCTGCCAACCACCTGTGGTGTCCACAGTTCTGAGTGCCTTGTACCACCACACCCTGCTTTGGGTGGCCTTCCCATTAGCTGCCAGAAACCCATAATTTCATATAAAACATACAGGCAGGTAGCTTTCCAATTGAAGAATTCAGAAACTGGGAAATGATACACTATTCATATACTTACCCAGTGCTAAAGAAAGTGAGATTTCTGAGTTCTGTGTCCACAGCTTGAAGCTAAGGATGTGAGTAATCCTGATGTGGTCATACAGATATTTAAAATCAAGAGAATGAGTAAGTGGAGTAGAGCTCAGCTGCTTTGCACCTTGAGGGATGAAGCCTTCATTGGTTGGGAAGGATGATGCTCACAGAGAAAAAAGCTTTTTTTTTTCCTGCATGTTGCATATTTATTTACTTTTTATCAGCTAAAACCCTGCACCGAATTCAGATTCCCTTCCCTAATCCCCAAATTACAGATTTTTCATTTAGCACTTTGTTATAGTCAGACAGACACCTATAGCCAGTTAGAGGGTTGTATTAAGCTATGAAGATTTGGCACAGAGATGCACAGAGAGATACAAAAATGCATCATTGTGAGTCCCACTGTTTTCAGCAGAGCCCTGCCTCAGTTTTCCACACTGCCCCTTTGATCTACAGTGCAAACAAGCTTTGCTTCCTGTTTCTCTTCACTGTATCCATCTGTTCTTTGGCGTTAGCCTTGGAGCTAGCTTAGAGGGAACAGGGGGTGTCTTTTCAGTCTAGATTTTTGGAAAGTTTTCTGGTTCGTATCTATAGTCCCTAAACACTGGGAAATGATTTGTAGTGACAGTGAATGAATCGGTAATAGTGTAAGCATCGGTTTCATTTGTCTAGAAACACAGAGAATAAAGCGAATTCTTTGCTATATAATATACTGCATAGCTAAACTGTGGGTTGAATGAGGCAGGACTGGTATGGAAAAAAAATTCATGCAATTGGCCTAATTAAAAAACTGCGTCACAGTGGATACTTTCTGCGTAGTTAATTGTTGAGAAGAGATGTCACAGCTGGTAAGCAGAAGAATGAGATGTTAGGAGAGCAGCGGAAAAGACGTAGTGTGTGCAGTGAGGACATAACATTCACTGCTAAAATTTCAGAGAAGCTATAATTTAGGATCATCTTCAGCTTTTAGTGGATCTAACACGGAGCAGGGCACCAACAGAGTAAGAAGTCACCTGAGCCATCCTTTGCCTTGGCTGTGAGCTCCGTGCTATGTCCTTTGCTGAGGAGCTTCATCACGGTCGTGTTAGTGTGCATGTTAGTTCTGCACCTTGGTGGATAAATTCAGATTAACTCGTGTCGTAAAACTGACTTTAGCAATTCCTTTAAGAGCAGTGGACTAAAGTAGTGCTGACAGTAGTGCTAGCAGCAAGGCAGTGATGCAGTGGGACGCAGGCTACAGATCTGTAATACTCAACTCAGGTTCATAGTGACCCAGTAAATCCTCCACTACTGTCCTACGTTCTATTGAATGCTGCTTTGCTTGTGACATTTAACTCTTGTTAGTAATCCATACTTTGCTTTTTAATTTCAGATATGTAGCTAAGATAGGAGAAAAAATTCTCCAGGTATTTTAAAGCCCTCTATTCTTAAGTATGTTGTGTATTTTTAGGCCATGTGTTTGAAGTGGTTAGGTACCCCTGAGCTGTGAAACAGGTCAGAAAATGGGGGCATGATGCTAGAAAGGCAGATGTAGTTCATTCAGTATGCAGAGCAGGCACTGTTAGAAACACATTTTCAAAGGAATGCTCAGTGTGTGTCTGCATGCATGTGTCAGTCCAACTAAAAAAAAACCTTGCCACCTTATATTTGCCAAAGTGGTTGTGTTTTGCTTTCTTTGAAAGCTTGGCATTCATTGTGTTCAAATAACTTGGAGCTCACTGCAGGGTAAAGAACTGCCTGCTTAGCATGGATGAGGGCTTTCTGTGAGCTAAGCAAGAGAGGCGAGCTTAAAATTCTGGCAACTAATTTTTATGAAGTGTATTATGGGCAACTTCAAGAATAGAGTCGACCAAACCAGTCCTTGGTGCTTGTCTTTAGTAAAGGAAATGAGTGGATCCCTCTGTAAAGTTCTACTCAGTAAAGAAACAGGGATCAAAATCAAATTATACCAAAGAGTATGATTAATTTAGCAGAGTAAAATTGGAACAATGCAGTGAGGAAATTAAGGTGGGTTGCTTTAGTGCTTTACAGTATAGCTTTGTGACACTGCACAATATAGATTGCATTGGTAGGTATAGCTTTCACTAAAACTACTAGAAATGGAAAAACTCCCCAGGTATGCTAAGTCCTCCGTACCCACATTTTTAAATACTTTGAAGTCCAGGTGTCTGGAGAGGCTAGGTAGCCCTGAGATGTAAAAAGGGGTAAAAAATGAGAGCCTAGTGTTAAGAAGGCAGATGGTGACATGTATAAACAAAAAACAAAACAACAAAACAAAACAAAACAAAAAAAAAAAACACAAAAATTGGGTTTTGGTAACAATCAGGGTATTTAAGTTTTTATTCTGATAGTTGCCATGGTACGTTAGCATTTGCAGTTTCCAATTTGTTTAGCTAATGCTTTGTAAAGTGTGATGGGGTGTTTCAGATTAGGCTAGCTCACATGACCTGGAAGAACAGCTCTTTCCGCAAGTCTAGGCAGAAGAGAGAAGGGACTCAAGGGTGCCTTGCTGGCCATACACCTGCAGTCAGCATATCGCTGCCCTAACAAATTTCAGACTTTATTTAAAGAAAAAAATCTACACTTTCCCTCCTTGCAATAAACCAAAACAATATCTACAATTTCTGTGACCAGCAATGGCATGTTCATGTATTTCACTAGAGAGCTAAGGAAGTGGAGCAGTCTGACCAAGTCAATGGCTGTCAGTTCCTGATTTACATGGATGACTGTCAGGCATTTTAGATTTAGTCATTTCCTAGAATTTAATCATTTTTGGAAGAGTTTAAATAAAATTAGTTCAGGTGGCCTCACTCACTGTGGAGTCCTGACCTTCATATGCTTTTATATTTTGTTTGAGTTTAAGCAGGTAAAGCAAACCACCAATGTGTCTCGGTAATAGCCGCCCGGAAAGCTGAAGTGTGAGAGCCTTTTTGGAGCTGAATCATCCACGAAGGCCTGTCAAATATCAGATGAAATATCCACTAATATGTCTTTGGTTATGCAACTTAGGAATTTGGTAGCCTCGAGCCACAGGGAGATTTGGACCCAACAGCAATCAGATATGTAGTTTACTTATTTTTTCAGGCTCCTGTTTGCCTGGTAAAATCAGCTGAAACCAAATTTGAAGGCCAAGGCATCCCTGCAACCTCATCATCCCTGAGAAGCCCCATTATCTCTTGAAAGAGATAACTTACATACCCAGTTTCCACAGAGACTCCAGGCTATTCACAGTCTCCTCTGGTTAGGTGACTCCTTGCAACCCACTCTGAAGCCCATAACCCTCAGGCATATGGGGTTTATAAGTTTTGCCCTGTGAGCTTTGTAAGGCTTTCCTCTTAGAAATGTTTGGAGATCATAAGTCAGGATGACTAAGTCCAGGAAATAAGCAGCTTGATACCTTTGCTGAAAGTTCATGCAAGTGGCTGGGTCCAGCAGTACAGCACTAGAATAAATAGGATCCTTTCTCTCATGCAAACAGGATCTCCAAAAATTTCTTCATGAAAGTATCTGTGCGCTGGTTTTCCTCAGAATGTTAGTCTCTGGCCCAAATGACTGTGTGAGAATGCATGGAGGTGAAATACATGTATCACATATATTAGAGGATATGAGCATAGGGTTTGTTAACCAGTTCTTTAATCATCCTTTCATCATACAGCAAGAACGCTGTACTGGGGAGAGCATTACGAACTAATGGTTAGATTTAAAGCTATTTGTGATTTAATGGTTACATCAGGTGCCAGTAACCTTCTGCCCTGCTGTCTTTTCTACTACTATTACTGTCAGTGATGTTTTTAAAAATAATATAGCAATAACAATAAACTGGCAGGTGGTGCATTCATCGGTTTCCAGTGCTGAACAAATGGCTCAAATTAGTCATAGATTGGAAATCAAGAAGAGGAGCATTTTACCACTTGCTCGGGGGCACACCAGGGATGACGACCAGCAGGATCAGAGTGATTTGCCCCAGCAGATTAGAAGTGCCCGTGAGCGGGTCGTTGCTTTGGGGGCAGTTGCACCCCGGATGGTGTGAGACCTGCCCGCAGCGCTGGTCCCATCAAGGCAGGGCTTTCCGCACCAGGGGTGATCCCTGGCAGCTGGCACCACAAGTACAGGCTCTTTCTCTTGGCATTCTCTGTTTCACATGCTACAGTACGCAGCACAGCAGCCTTGCACTACTTGGACTTGAATGCTTTTTGTCAGCTCCATCTGGAGTGTGTGGTGTTTACATGAAGCTCGAGGAGGAGAGTCCCTTTGGAAATAAAGCTTACTGTTTCATCGCTCTCTTTAAAATGCCCGAAAGCAGTGCAGAATCTCTGGAGTGAAGGCCCTGCACCACCACAACATACTTGTGGGATCCCTGGGTAGCTGCCAAAAGTCCTAGTTATTCGTAGGAGGCAATTGAGAATACTGCTGAAGTGTTAGCCTTCAAAAATGCATGAGAAGCATTTTTACATCCATCACATGGCTACTGCTGAACTCTCCATGTATGGGTGCTCATATGATCCTGTTTGGAAGCTGCCCTGGCTCAGCTGAGGGGATGTTGGCTTCTTGTTATTGTTGAAGAGAGGAGTAGGCACTAGGAGGCCTGACTTCTTCAAAGGACACTCTGCAAATCACCTCTTCTTGGGAGTTTCAGACTGTGTCTCTTTTTTATGGACATTTTTAGATGAGTATTGGTTGAGCGCTGAGAAATGCCCTGAAGCATCTACTTATAAATCTGGTTTGATGTTAGGTATGAACTAAGTTACAGATTTCAGCATCGATGGATGGATGGGTAGCACATCTTAAAATCAATACACAAATGCTATCGATTAGAACAGGTGTACATCAGAATATTTTTCCAACAGTCATTCACAGGGGAAGGAAAAGCACCAGAGTGTATTGAGGGATTTTCCTCCTCTTCTTTTTTCCTTAGGATATTAATTTATTGAGGTAGAAACTTGCAGTGTCCAAGCGAGGAGGCTTTTTTTTAAAAAAAAAAAAAAAAAAACAAAAAAACCTGGAAGGCAGAGCCAATATTAACAGAAAGAAATGCTTCTTTCTTTATGTTTATGGAAGGCAGCATAAGAAGATGGACAGCAATACAAATGCTGTGGCTGAAATTAAACAAGTCCCAATTCAACAGATTGGACATTATTTGCTTGCTTAACTCTTGTTCTTCGCCTGGTTGACCAGGAAAAGTCCCTTGCTCTCCATGCTTAGCTCCAGCACTGTGCAAGGAGCCAGATGAGTTATTGGTACTGGAAGGGGGCAGTTGTGCTACTTTGATGAATTGGCTATATCCAGCGCTGGGACAAGGCTGTAGTTTGGATTGGCAGGTCTGATAGCTGTTTTGGCTGTATTTTTATTATTGTCTCCTCCCCTCCAAAACATCCTCTATCATTACAGAAGGCTGCAGTGAAAGCATGTCAATCCTCAGATGAATAAACATAAGTTGTGTTGAAAATCTATTGCTTTGTTTTAATGAGGCATTGATCATCAGGGTAAAGACCTCAACTTATCTGATGCCTTTATGTTGTTTTGCTTTTCTTTTTGATTTTAAAGTGCATTTATTATGTTAAAAACTAATCAAGAAGCAATACCTTGGAGAGCAGTACTTTGAGAAGGAGGCTGCTACGTGTAAACAAGAATGGAAAATCTAGGAATTAAAGGGGAAATTTAAATATTATGAGCCATATTGACAGCAGAAACTGAAAATATTGAGATCCTTTTTCATCAACATTTTAGACTTTTCAGATCAAAATATTAAAAGGCCGTATGTTATGCGATGCATAACTCAACTTTAAATTCAATACACTTTTCTTGGGAAGTTGTCCTCAGATCGAGTGAATTATTTGGGAGTGACCTAATAAGCTGTAATAGTCGTCGTGTTTCATAAAAAACAAACCAGATTGGACAAAAAGTAACAAATGATGAGAACAACAAGGGACAGGAGTCCTCAAGTTATTTCTGGATACCTACAAATGTGGTGGAAGACTCACAGATACTGAGGCTAAAAGGGACCTTAATATCTAATCTGACCTGCTGTAAATCGGAGGCCACAAAATTGCACTCCTTCTACCCACACTTCTGTATGTAATTTGCAGAAACGTGGCCAGTTCTGACCTAAACATATGAAAGCTGAGGAGAGCAGACCTAACCAGTCTCCCTGTGTCTCCTTCTGTGTCCATATCGACTGAGTACAATTTTTTTTTTTTTAAAAAAGCATTTTCATACAGATGTGTTTTTCAACAAACTGCAGGTGTTTGAGATAGCAGGCCTTGTTTTGCTTTCTTGTGCAGTGGGTTAGTTCTCGATTACTACGGTGCTGTCCTAATTTACCAGCCAGGGACTTGAGGGCTTCTGCTGTTGCTGCTGTGAAGTCACCCAAGATCCAGCCCTTGCACGCCTCTCGGCCCCACCGCTGATGCCTGCCTTTTGTCTCCCTTTGCAGAAAATCCTGACCATGATCCCAACAGAGGAGGAGAAGCAAAAGATCCAGGAGGCACAGCTGGCGAACCCCGATGTCCCCCTGGGCAGCGCCGAGCAGTTCCTTCTCACCCTCTCCTCCATCAGCGAACTCTCCGCCAGGCTCCAGCTCTGGGCTTTCAAGATGGACTATGAGATAGTGGAAAAGGTGAGGGGAAAGTGGGCAGGCGAGGGTGGGGACTCTTCCAAGGCTTTGCTTAATCTTTCCCTGACCTTGTTATTATATGAGTGTGTATTTTGAGGAAACAGTAAATGGATCGCTTTTGTTTCGGTGGTCAACCAGGAAACAGCTAAAATGATCCTTCATAATCTGTTCCTTCTACAAAAGAAAATTAGAGATTATGTCTTCCTTCCTTTAATTAGTCAGTAATGATACTGAAACAAAGAGGAGGGCTAAATCCTTACCACATCTTCTCCAGATGTTGTTATGCAGGAAGTTTTACTTCAGAGCAATAAGAATTTTTCTTTGGATAAAGGTTGAATGGGGACTACAGTATTCAGCCTTACATCATAAAATAAGAGTATTGATCTTTTTGCATTTGAACTAAGGAAAACACCATCCACTGAAGTTTTTCCTGTTTATAACTCTCTCAAAGTTATCAACAAAAGATAAGACATCCTCCAGGGGCGTTCTGTTCAGTCCAGTCACAGACGGTTGTTGCCACCTTCTTTAGGGATGGCATTTATTTAGAGAACACTATAATTGGGTTGTCTGACATGAGTGATGAATCACAGACAAAAATTTCAAAATGACAGCATATAATTTTGGTGCAAAGGTGAAACGGCATGAAACTGTGTAGGCGATTTCAGCTGCTTGCTGATTTTCAGAAGCCCAGGAATCTCAGTGCAGGAACCTCCCGCTGGCTGCACTTCTGGTGCACGCGCCATGCGTTGCTCTTGAAGCAGCTCTATCCTGTGTATATTAATTTTGTATGTGTAGCTGTGTGCATATGCGTGTATTAAAAAAACAGTGTAACTTTGTGTGATACGGATACTGAGCAGTGGGACATGCTTCTGAAAATGCCTTACATTTACTGAACCATGATTATTTAACAAGTTATACAACAGTGGATTGATTTGCAGATGATAGTGTCAAGATTACTCAACCACTTGTTAATTTTCTTAGATTTTAGGAAATGCAATCACACTAATATCCAGGATTTTTTAATTGTGACGTTTTAGTCTTAGAAATTTACATTTCCGACTAGTAAGACATAAAATACTTTTATCTGGCCTGAATATCTTTTTGCTTTTTTTTTTTTTAATTTCACTCTAGTACAGCCATTTATTTTGCTTTGAAGTTACCACAAGGCTAAATTGTTCCTTTCATGTAAGCTGAGTTAGCTGTAGCTGTTAATCTATGTGTATACCTAGAATTTCTAACTTCCTCTCAATCAAAAAAAAACGTTTGAAGCACAGCTAAAAGCTAAAGGAATTCTGATAGTTTTCCTTTTGTTTATCTTGCAGTGTTTATGACACAAAGTTAATGAAATGCCAGCTAAAATGGGTGCTAGTATAAATTGTCTCAAATACCTAAATTACTCTAAGACCCGATAGCTGGAGTGAAGATAGGGCAAATACTTCGGTCCCTGTTGAGAGGCAGACAGACCCAAGTACAGTACTTACCATAAAATGGTACAGAAATAACATATGATAAGTCTGATAAAGTAAGAGGAGCATGTGATAAGAAGCCTGGCAGACGAGTGTAGATATGACAGACAGCTCGGGTCTTAGTTGGGTGAAGAGGAAGGTATGGGATCTGACATCAGAGATGCAAGAGGGAGCGAGCAGTTTGGTCTCACCAGTAACAAAAGGTTAAAGTCAGAGTTTAAGTTCCAGATAACCAATAAATGTAAGCATTATTTAGGCTGAGATAAGATACCAAGAGCATATTCAATTAAAAATGAAGTAGTTTGAATTAATGATTATGATAACAAGGAGTCCCATGGCCTGCTAACGTTCTTCTGTTCTTGAAACTATGTTTTTGCAGAAGATCCATCTGCAAATTGGCAAACACTTCATGAAACATAGGTGCCAAATCACTTACCTCCACAGTTTTTGTCATTTTTTTGTCCAGAATTTGCTTGATTTTTTAAAAAATCTATTTTAGAATTAGGAAAATTCATAACAGTTCGGAATGCACTCACATTATTTATCATGTCACATATATATTTTACATAAGAAATGAATGAGCCTTACTATTGTTTCCGCGAGGCTGGAAGTTTTAGATGTTCCATCATATCAACAGTGTAAAATACCTGAGCTGTTGATGTAAGGCTGGGGTTCTTACTCACAGTACTTGTTTGCTAATCAGCTGAGAGCAGCGTTTTGCTGAAGTAGGTCATAGCTCCATCTCTGAAAACCTGAAAGAAAAACAACATGAACTTGTTCAAGAAAAGGGTTAAGTGAGATATTGTTCATGTTCGTTGAAAAGCTTTCCAGGCATAATGAAGGAAGTCATCTTTCTTGGATTGAATTAAATTAATTCATTTACATTTGTACATTTGCAGGGAGCAGCCCCAGACTGTAAGGGGCTGAACTGATTGATTGAATACTCATATTTTGCTTTTTACAGAAAATAAAAAAGGAAAACCCTTTCCAAATGACCTGTTTGATAATGTGTACGCTGTTTTAAAATGCTAACGTGTATCTAAGGTACGGTATGCCTACTGAAGGTCATCAGTGGAACAGCAATTTTTCTCACCTTTCTTTTGATATCATGCTTTAAAGGCATAGGCAAAAAAGGTAGAGTTTCAACTTTAAATCTTCATTTTCAGGTTTTTGATTGCTCTGAAGAATTACACTGCATTACTACTGTTCTTTGTACTGAACTATTTATAATGCAGATGCTGTCAGATTTCATTGTCTCAAAGGGAGTTTAAAGGTCTTAGAAAGAAGAATAGAATCTTTAGTTGTCCTTAATCAGGGTGGTTGGTTTTTTTTTTCCTTAAGGTCACTGTGGGCATATACATCCTATTGCTGACAACTTTAAAGGATCATAAATGAATATACGCAGGTGTAGAAATGAGAAAAATAGAACTGGCTTGCTTCAGTTTCCATTCTGAGCAGAAATGCTGCTCCTGACTTTAGTGTCTCTGGAGATAGTGTGCTAGAGAAATAAGTGTTTAAAAAGATTGTACTCTTGAATGATGCTTAAACTGTCTGAAAATTTTAAAATGTGCATCAGAGCTTTTTAACTTTTACAGTGTGATCCTGATACTTTCTGTTATTTTAAAAGGGTATGATACTTTATGCAGGCCAGTCGTGATTAGATGCAAATACGGGGAATTACATCTTGGTCATCTCAAAGCTCGCATCCCAACCAAGTTTTTACCCCACCCCAGAAAAGCATGCACAGGAACTCGTATAGGTGCAGGTAGCAAAACAGGTTATGAGTATAGCAGGTTGGTAACGATGAGTGTGCCAGATCAGCTGTACAGGGCACGTGTGCTACATCCTCCCTGTCCCAGGACTGTTGGATTCGTTGCACACGTATAGTTGAGTTCATTTGTAAATGTGCATCGAAAATGTATCAGGCGTTGTCAAATGTCTCACAGCCAGAAATTCTGAACCAATCCTCAAATTTTATTTGAGCATAATTTTTAGGTGAAAAGTAAAAACATGGTAAATAAGGATACATGGTATCTAAGCGTATGAGGTAGCCCTGTATTGTGTAGCTGCCCTCTTTAGGTAGAAGGTGAGTTTTATAGGGAGCAAGGATGGGTATTTCATCTGATTATACAGTATCTAGCACACTTCTTAATTGTTTTTTAATGCTACAATAAAATAAAAAATAATTATAATTATATACTAGATGCAAGAAACTCTAAGCTTGGATAACTTCCATATAAACAGCTAAATGAAGGGCTACACTATGGCCTGCTTTGGAAGTGTTTTACGCTACCTTTTCATTCACCTTTAGAATATTTTCAATTAAACTTTTAGAAATGACTTTTTGACAGGTTTCAAATTGATACAAGTAAAATAGGTCAAAAGGCTGTGTTTACAGCAGATGCAGAGCAGTTTGATTTATCCCCATAATGTAACCAAACAAACTAAATCAACTCTGACTTTAAAGCAATTAGAAGAATTCTGTACAGCAGTTTATTGATTATAATTTAACTTGATAAAGTCTTGGATTATTTAGCACCTCTCCTCTGATGTATAAATTACTGTGCTCTGTATGCCATCTCTTAATTTGTCTCAAGTTTGCCATATTCTTTTCTTTTTTTTTCCCAAGAGATTAATTGTTCCATAGTGACTAGAAATGTGTGCCTTCTTCATCTTTGTGCTCTTATTTGTGGTAAAATATCACTACAATTGTTGCATGACCCATTTTTATTTCTCCAAGAAAGTAAAGTACTCCGCTGTTTTGCCTCTTGGTCTAAAATAACAGCTTAATTTTGGCTTCTTGGCTCATAAAGAGTGTAATAATTTGGGAAACAAATGCTGCTCACGGGTGCTTAGGATGGCATTTGGACACAGAAACAATGTGAACTGTTACTGTGCATACAAAATAAATAACCCTGGGCCTTGCAGAAAGACAGAAATAAGCTCCATCAACTCAGTTACCCTCACTTTCTTCCTTTGAACTCTCCGGTGTAGTTCACTTTGTGAGGTAATGGAACAGAATTTATGTTTTCAAGCCTTATCAGTTTACATACCTATACAGATAACGTGGATGGAAGATGCATGAAGTTAAAAGAGTAAATTAAGAACACTTGTAAAGCTTGATGTGTACAGTGGTGTGGGGAGGTGTTCAGTTTTAAAGTTGCACAAGCACAAAACCATCTCTAAAACGCAGAGGTGGCCATCATTTGTAGAAATCTCTAGGGTCAGGCTACAAATGTCAAATCAGCCAGGGTTCTAGCTTGTTTTGTTTGTTTTTCAAAGATTAGAAAAAAAAGTTATAAGAAGCTTTTTTATGAGTTGGAGCCAGGGGATGTTCATGCATCTAACTCAAATGCAGCAGCCCCTTCTCCGATTCTCTCTCTCCTGTTTGGAGTCACAGAATAATCCCCAGGACAAGGAAGGCAATTGCGTACATAAAGAAGCAACATTAGGAAAGTATTTTATGTATTTTTTTGCTGTCTTTGCATGTGATTTATTAGCTGGAACGTGGAAAAAAGCCAGCACACATGGCTAGTTTGCACTCTGCAAGACGCCAGTTCAGGAACTTTTGGCAGTAATTAATCTAAGCCATAGAAGTAAAAGCTTAAAGCAGCTATAGCCAACTGCAGCCTTCACTTTCTTATTTCTGTTCTCATGGCAGGAAGTTGCAGAACCACTGCTAGACCTGAAGGAAGGAATGGACCAACTGGAGCACAACAAAACTTTGGGATTTATTCTTTCTACTCTGCTAGCCATTGGGAACTTTCTGAATGGAACCAACGTAAGCCTGATGTCCCGGCATTTCCCCTACAGCTTTTTTCCTTCAAAAAACAGAAGTCAAAACCATTTTGACAGTCGCAACCCAGTGTTTATTTTGTACCAGAAAATTTAGAAAACAGAACCTACTTTTTCTTGTGTGTCAGGGTGCTTTTTGCCTTTTTCAGCATAACCTGAAAGAAATGTGGAGCTGCACACTCTTCTGGTGTGACTCCCTTGAGTTTAGTGTTGATGCTCCCCATTCAAATTGTGTCATGAGTCATTTCACTGCAGATACGCTGATTTTAGGCCTACTCTTCAGCATGTTAAAAATAAATAAAAGAAATAAGTTTCTTATCCTGTAGGGTTATTCTTCTTTCCCCTACTTGGTAATAATTTCTGTCTACTAATCTGCATGGGAAGGAGTAAACATTTTTATTTTTAATCTCTTCCCTTTTTTTCCCCCCTTACAGGTCAAAGCTTTTGAGTTGAGCTACCTCGAGAAGGTTCCAGAAGTCAAGGACACGGTGCACAAGCAGTCCCTCCTGCACCACGTCTGCACTATGGTGGTGGAAAAATTCCCAGACAGCACTGATCTTTACTCAGAGATCGGGGCCATCACTAGGTCAGCCAAGGTATGTCTATACATATATATATATATATATATATATATATATATATATATATATATATATATATATATATATATATGTTTTTTAAAATCCTCTTTAAAGGGAAATATTTAAGGTCTTTTTTTCTCCTTTGATTTTGTTCCTCCCTGGTCACAGCACTTTTCGTGAATGTGGATTCATTGTGTCATTCCCACTGAATTTCAGAGATGCCAGCACTCTTTCTTCCGAGCTTTGTCTGTCAGGTGGTTTCCTCATCAGTGCACTAACAGGCAGCCATGTTATGACAGACATTTTAATGTTCTATAAGTTATTAATGTATATAAGTATTAGAACTATTTGCAGGTTAAAACTTTATTTGACCATATCTTCAAATACATTTAATCTGTGGTTTGGGGAAATCTTTTTTTTAAAGCAGATGCCTGATTGTATTTTAGGGCAATGGAAGGAATGACCATTTTTGGTAATAAGATTGTTTCCAGAATGGAAGTCTCCTTGAAATATTTTGTTTAACTCCTTTTCTGTCCTTCTCCTGATAATAATTTTGATGATTAGGTGTTAGGGAAGCTAAATAGAAATAAAGGAAGTTTATGGCAGCACCTCTTTTTAAAAAGTGGTAGTCCCTCAGGTCTGGTCAGTGGCTCAGTATGGCATGCAGATTATTATAGCTGCTGCTAGTGAGTATGATAGAAACACTGTAACCTCACTTTTGGAGCTCTCAGTGTGTGAGATTTCATGGATGACCCTTAAAAACAGTACAGTACTTGATTAATGGAGTAAACATGACAGAATATCATCAGGAGGTAGCAAATATGAAAATTCTGGTTTGGAGTCATGTCTTATGTGAAAATGGAAAAAATTACAGCAGATAGTACTAGCATCCATCTCGTCCAGTGTCTTGATTCAGACAGTGGCCAATACCATTTGCATGAGAAGAGAGCACAAGAAGCTTCAAAGGAGGAAGATCTCTCCTAGAAAAAAAATATTTCGTGAGCCATAATACTCATGATATGCATCAAATGCAGGAATGATTTATTTTCCAAAAGCCACCTGTTTGGATATTTGGGGGGAGGGGAACCCTGTAAAATACAATTTTTTAAAAAAAATGCAGAAGTCAAATTTATTTTGGGTCCAGCACACTTCTTGTGACAATGAATTCATAATCTAATTTTGTCCGCTGTTGAATTTGGCAATTTCAGGATATACTGTCTGGATATAATGAACAGTTGAAACTTTTTTTATCTCCCTGTTTCAAAGAATAACTTAGGTTGGAAAAGACCTCTGATGGTCATCTGGTCCACCTTAAACCAGGGTGCTCAGATCCTTGTCTAAATCTCAAATAATCCTTATACATCTTTTTTTTTTTTTTTTTTTTTGAGACCATTTCCACACCTTTTCTTCATCTTGCCTTCTAGAATGGCTTAAATGATAGCAAACACAGTATTCCAGCCTCCTCTTATAAATGTTATATGGTTACTGTGTTTGTCCATGCTGCTTGCTCTATCTTTTGTTAGATGTCCTGAGGTTTTCTTTGTGTTTTTTGACTGTTGCTGTCCTTTTGGCACCGGTTGTCTTTTAGCAGTTCACCAGGGCATCCAGGCAGCCTGACTGGGCAATTCCAAACTCAGCGAGCGCGATACTGCTGGCAGTGTACCATCATCATCTGCTGAAGCAGTTTTACTGCTTATCTCTCAAACCCCTAAGAATCTTAAGTCAGGACTAACCTGAATAATTTCTTGGCATCTGCAGATTTTACCCCCTCAGTGTGCTTTCTTGCTTCCAGGTAATTTTGAAATGCAAAGTATGAACCACAAGACACCTGCTGTTAAACCCGATCGTCAAATGAGAATGAAGATGTATTCTTTCTTTTCTTTTGCTCTCTTAACCTAGCACTTAATAGGTGGGCTCCCATGAGGCTTTTGTAAAGATTTTGAGACTCTAATTTTCTTTACTCACTCTTATCTGTCCATTATTTTATAAACATATTCAGAATCTTGGGAAGATTTTGATGAACTTAATTTCCTGTTATTCATCCTTTCAGCCCAGTTACAAGGTATCCTAATCAACCTTGCTGCTTTTGTAAAGATAGGTGACACTTCTGCTATCTTCTGATTCTTTAAGTTCCTAAGTGTAGTGGAAGCATACTCATTTTAGCCGGTGACTCAATTTCTTTATTTTAATTGCTGACAGAATTCTTGTCTTCTGCTTGTTTACCGCTTTGTAACATAACATCCTCCTCCAACCCATTTGTTTCTGCTAGCAAGTATTTGAACCTTGCTATTAGTTCATGTCTACTAAAAAATACAATACAGAAAAATAACAGCAGGTACCAGAATAGGCTTCTCCCCAACATCTGTGGTGAAGTTGGATGAAGAGAAGTTATCGTCCTTCCCTTCCCTAGCTTTTGTCTTCCTCAGTTTCTTTCATACTCAGTGATCCAGGACCTCCTACGTATTTTCATTTTTTTGGATACCATAAAGGAATTTGTGGGTTTTGTTTTATATCCTTAGATATTTGCTCTTTGGATTCCATCTCTGTTCTCCTAATTTTCCTCTTGTATAGCCTATGTTTAGGCTCTGTTTTATTGCCTTCACTGAGGTTGGTTTCTCATGTTTGGAAGGTTTTAATTTTTCTTCTAGTTTCTTTTAATTTGAATGATTCTTCATCTCTTAATATTTAGGTATATTGGTTTTTCATTTCCTGCTTCTTCTCTTTGTTAAGAAGTTATTTTACTTTTTTTTTTTTTTTTTTTTCAGATTGGGATCGAGTTAATGACTAAAATGAAATTTGCTGTAAAAGAAAAGAGCCCTTATTTTCCAAAATCCACACCACCATGTATGGTGTATTCTTCAGTGAATCTTCTATTTTTCAGTCTTAGGAAGTGGAGGAAATCTTAACCTAATGCTGTCACTTACAAAAAATTTTTAGGTCTAAGAGCATACAGAATTGAACGCAGTCTTTCAGTCTGTGGTTTGCTGATCTAGTTGCCCTGCCCAAAACAGACAAAACTCTGAAAAGGCCAGACAAAATCACATTAAGAGAAATTATAGCCTTAACCTTCCCCGTGACGCCCAAGGTCTCCCTTCTTGGGTTGTTCCTGCATGCGTTATACCACTGATGGATTACTGTAACAAGCCTTATTCCCACTTGATCTTAGATGCCACAAATCAAAGAGTTAGGACCTGGAAGCCATCCAAGCTGCCCTCTTCAAGGGGATGTTCGCAGACGAGGCGAAATCTTGGTTTAGGAAAGCTGACAGGAAAGGAGAACTAATATTTCACTGTGGATTAGGCTGTATTTTGATCTCCATTTTGTCTACAAACATCTTTCAGAAACCACAAAGGCTAAACAATTTCCATCCTCTAGATAAACAGAGATGCCCCTTCCCCTGAGATGCACATCGTATGAGAATTTCCTGAGCCTCAATTCATTAAAAAACAAAACAAAACCAAAAAACAAAACAGAATAAAAAAACGTAAAAGAAAACAGGCTGCCTCACCAAAAAGGAGTTAGAAAGACCAGAAACAAAATGGTATAGTTATTGCAAAATCTGTGGCTTTTTGTTGAAGGACTGAAGTCATAAATGGCAAAAAAAAAGCAAACACAAATGAAAAAATGACCAGAAAAGAGAATTCTAGATAAATGAAAGTATTCATAGTTGTATAAAAATATGTAGAGATCATGCAGAGCACAGATTGTTTAGTGTCTCACGATTACATGATTAAAAGCACTTCTTTTTTTTTATTTTTTTTGTTTAACATACTTTAAGTTGTTTTTTCATGGGTGTTATACCAGAACTGATGTGCTTAATACTGAAGCAGACCCCCAGATTTCTGCAGTTAAATTCAGTATTGTTCCTAGAAGTTTCCTTGCCAGTATGGCAAGGAGGGATTGCATCAGCACTAGTATCTTCTCTGTTAGTGAATAAAAAATGTATTCTTATTAAAAATGTTCATCTTCTCTCTCAACCTCATAAATATTTTTCCCCATGCATCTGTAAGCTGGCCAGCTCCATAGAGTAAACCAGCAATCGTCCTTTTCTCCCCCTAATTTTAATTTACTTACAAGATGCCAAACTTCTGGCTGGTTTTTAACCCCTGCAGCAAGACACGTGGATTAGTTGCCGATACTAAGCAAAGGAGAAGCAGGCAGATTTTAAAAGTAAGCAGTAGGAAATGTTAACAACTCAGGGGATGGGGCAGGGATGGCTGGTAGGAAAGGACTTGGGACAAGACTAAGACGTCTGCAGGGGAGAAGGCAGCCTGCCAGGGCCCTCAGAGGGACTTGTCAGGGAGGCGTGAGGAGAAAGTAGGTGGCTGAAACAGAAGTGCCGTTCTGGCATGCTGTAGCTTCTGCTTGATACGCTGGAAAGGAGAGAAAGGAGAAAAGGCAAAAAAGGTAGGGAAGATCATGCTGCCTCCTGCGCTGCTTCAGTGGGGTCATTCGACAGGAAGCATTTGTGTGCAATTATCATTCAGGTTGGCTTTCCCTACATCATTTCAGGCAAAAAAAAAAAAAAAAAAAAATAAATGCCAAAAGTCAAATTATTTTCCGTGGGGAAAAAAAAAAAAAAAATGGGTTGGGGAGTGCAAGGTTTCTTACAGCTGTGCCGTTCCTCGTGGTGCCAGCTGCAAGGACTGCTGCGGCGGCCCCGGCAGGTTGCAGGGCAGGCTGGGCGAGGGGGAAGGAGCCTCAGCGTCGAGTGAGGCTCCGGGGTTTTGTCTGAAAGGGAGCAAATGAAGTTTAGCACATGTGCCCGACAGCACGGTGGTGTGTCGGCAACATTCCGGGTGAAATGACTGCGGGGAGTGTTGCAGGTGCCACGACACCATGTGAAGGGACCTGCATCACCGCTTCCTGGTATTGCTCCTCTTCATCACAGGTTGTGGGAACTGTCATACGGCATCTGCAAAAAGATCCCGTATGTTTATTGTAGATTGTTTAAGGAACTAAAGTGCAGTGGAGATGTGTATTTAATTGGGTAGACACATCTGGTCATACCTCAGTAAGCGCCTCTGCCCTTTAATTTTTAATTAGTGGATTGATTCAGGTGTTCTTATTTCCAGAATGATTTTGGCAGGATGCCACCTCTTACCCTAGAATTACAAATGTGGGGACAGAACCTCCTTTATGTTGTGCTTGCTTTTGAGAGCGGGCACCTACTTCACTTAAAATGTGTGACCAGCGGTGTGCAAGTTGACCTACATCGGTCTTGGGATAATTCTTGTGACATTCGGTGAAGCAAGCCAGTGTGGAAATGCTGGAGGAGACAGAGTTCTGAACGTGTGCCACAGAAGGTCACTGCACTCAGATGACAGTGTGTTTGCAAGGAGCAGTTCTCAGAATTTCCTTTGGCGCTGAACCAGCTCAGGAAAAGAGGAAGATTTCATGTTCCCTGCCAGAATGCATCCCTGTAATAATGTGAGAATGAACAGTCTGACCCTAAATTATAAACAGCTCAGACTAGGCTGTGGTCTGCTGCAGAAACTATCTTGAACTTTGTAGAGAGAAAGATTTTGTCTGTGATTATGTATATCTTTTATGATGTGTGATAAAATAGTTGTCATTTTATTGTGAATTTAAGGCAACATTTGTCATTGTGAAAGCACCAATCTTTTATTTAATGCACCTTGTGGGTAGGATAAAAATGCAGAGATCCAGGTCTTCCTTCGAAAATATCTGGATTTGATATGTTCACCACTAAGAGAAACAAGCTGTAACAATAAACAATAAATATAGTATCAAGCAATATAAAACTTACACAAGGATATTGAGGCTACATAACAAGTTATTCACTGGCCTTCGGAACAAAACTTTTGATATTTTACAGTGATTTTGAAGTGCTTTTCAAGCAGAAACCTCAGCTTCACCAGTTTCCCTTCATTTATTTGTTTTGGGTTTTTTTACTTCAATCCAGTTGTGACATTTTTGACCCTGTTCAGGGGCTAACTGTAAATACAGGACGCAGGAAACGTGACTGTAATCAGGTGCAGCATCTTTGATTTTAGGACATTTTTGTACTCTCGGTAGTGGTGGAGCTTAGCCCAGATGCAAGAGGAGATTTAGCTGGAAGAGGAAACGTGTGTGTAAAGCACATTCCAGCTGAGGGAATGCTGAAGAAAAATGACCTGTTATCTCACAGCAGCTACAGTTCTTTGCTGTGAATGGCAGTGCATACCTGGAATTGTATATGCTGCCCTAGGGAATATACAGCGGAAGGCACTTTAGTTTTGAGCCAATGGGTTTAATTCCCGGTGTTACCTCAAAGTAGCTCTCCCTCTCTCTCCCAACAAAGAATACGAGTCCAATTCCTGTGTTGCCATGAGATATTTGTGGGCACCCAGAGAAATAACATCCCAACCCAAAGACCAGAAAGGCTCCCGGATACGTGTCCAACCTGAATGACTGAGGCATAGTCTAGTATTTCATTAATTAAGACGGTTTTAAACTTGTATACGCAGCAGGTGATATTGGATGTATGGCATGGAGTTGAACTTGAAAAAAAAAAAAAAGGCCTTTTAAAGGACCAGTGTTCATGGAACCTGAAGAGCAGGGAGGTAATCACTGAGCCATTTGATGATGGTGGTAGTTTTCAAGTCAGGTGAAAACCAGTGAGAACAAAATTCACTTGGGCAGTGGGTGTGTTGTATGAGATCAAATTGTCAGCCCAATGAACTGAGAAACCTGGTAGAATTCTTTTTTGTGTTGTTGTTTATGGCAGTCATCTATTACTACGATAACAAGCAATAAATAAGGATATAAAGGGATTAAATGTGTGCTGGCGTTGCTGGCATGTGGTTTGAAGGTTTTATTCTTGGTCTGAGTGTCATTTGTGCAAAATATGATGGTACATTAAATTGAAAAATAGATTTTTATTATTATTTCTAAAGTTGCCCGTTAGTGACTTACGGCAATGATTTCTCGAATGAGGCTGGCCCTGCAGGGCTTGTGGCACGTAAACTAGTCTTTAAATCCTGCTTGGATAGACTGTCTCTGGCTACTCCACTCTGATGCAACAGTGTCTACAAAGGCTCTTCTCAGAAGACTGAACAGTGGGCCTAGCAAGAGTTTTCACAGGTAAAGAACAAATAGTTCTGAATATTTTTCAGTGTAATTGTGAATGAAGTGAAACCTGGCAGGAGAAAGGAGGAACATATTAAATTTATCCCAGGAGCGTTTAGAAAGTTGCTTTTTCTAAATTGGTTTACAAATGAAAATAAACATTACATAGTGTCTGAAAGAAAAGACATTTTTATTTTTCATAACAACCTAAGACCAATCATTCTTTTGCCTGAGGCAAAAAAATAGATTTGTTTTTAAAGTTGGATCAGAAGGTAGGAGTAAGCAGGACCAGCAAGCTGCGTGTCTTTTGCACATTATATGTACTGAGAAGGAAGAATATGTTTCCACCTTCCTCCAAATCCTGGGGCCAGACACAGTATCTGTACGCTGCTATCCAGGGAGAAAGCGCTAATGACCATTTCAGATTACTGCTTCTTTTTATTCAGTGGAGCATAGTTATAAAATAATGCCATAGCAGTTCTGGCCCAAGCACCTCCTATGCTGAGGTCTCCTGGAGCCACAACTCATCTGAATTCCTTCTTGGTCCCAGCACGACCTTCCAGCTGCAGGCAAGAGTTGGTGCGTCTTTCCTGTCAAGAAAGAATGGAAAAGACAAAAAAAGTAATCGTACCTTTCTACCATTATGCAGCACTAATTCTTTTAGTGAAATGTATAGACTGGATGGCAGGGAGGTAGTATGGTATTATATATGCCTTTTCGTGTTTCCTTTATGCATATTAGATTGAGTAATTGTCACTATTACGCCACACAGATTCTTGTTTTAAATATCATAGGAACACGTAGTTGGGGGATCATTGTTACTGTTATGTATGTATGTATGTATGTAACAGTTTCACTGTTAGAAGACATCCTAAACAGAACAACAATAACAGCAAAAATTGCCAAAAAAAAAAAAAAGGGAAATCACAAGGATATTGCTGAGCAATGTGACTGCTTTTAAACATTTGTGCACAAATATGAGATCTAGGTTTGGACCGCCGTGCTCACCTTTCATGGCTGGTTACGTCAGTTAAAGTGAAGATAAATTGTTGCTTTTCAGACAGATTTGTATTTTACTTACATTTTCCATTGATGCCAGTACCTACTGTTTTATGACAGAAACATGCATAAAATGGAGGGGCTTGTTGGCCTCATCGTCATCAGACTGCTGCTGCTCAGAATACTATAAAAGCTTCTTTATGTCCCTGATGTGTTTAGCTTCATAGTGAAGAGAGAAGAGGACCTGAGGATGTCAGATTCTTCAGGATCCTGCTTTTCGGTGGAATCTCTTACTCATAATTAAGGGAATTAGTAGCTGTCTGTCTTGGTTAATATTCCAACACATTACAAGGCTTAGAAAATGTAAGAGCTTTCAGAATAAGAGCATATTACTTCAACAGGATTTTGGTGTCTTTTATCAGTTAAAAATACCGCCTTCTATTTCAGATAGCAGTAGAAAGCCAGTCTGTGTGAGAGTTGATACATATGCTTAAGATACACTAATTGCTGGGGTGCAACCTGGATGTTGTATTCCACTAGCCTAGAAAAAGATATCACCTGGATCCTGTGTACAAGTGTCTGCACTTGCAGGACAGACCAGTTTTCTAGCAGGACAGGGGTCGGTGGTTCTTTGGCTTTACTGTGCTCAGAGGTTTATGGCTAATTTCTTATCTGAACACCAGCACTGAAGAACAGAAGGGAATGGCAGAGGAAACGTGAGGGCAAGGTGTGTAAATTAAGGAGAGAGGCGATACAGTGAGGGTGACAGTGCTTGTCGCATTCCACTGCTTCCCACTGGAGAGAATTGCATTAGTGCTATTGCTGTTTTCTGTGGTTTTATATGTCATGCAGGTAGTACTCTCAAGCTGCAAGCTATCAAATTTTTTTATGCATTTAGTAGGAGAGTCCAAATATTTTTAACTTAAGAATTTTCCTTTTGAGATAATCCAGCCTAAACATTTAAAATCTCACATCTGCAAGATTTAGTAGGAACGATCTTGTCAGCAGACTGATAAATACTAGTCTTTTTGTTTGGTTGCTTGGGGTTTTTTGAAAGATCTGAAGACTTAGCTTTGTTATTTGGTGCTCTGTTGGTGGGCAGTTTCTACACCTTGGATAGCAGAAAAGGATGTTTTATAGTATATCACGTAGGAAGGAGCTTCACTTAACCCCTTGCATGTAAGACCTAGAGCAGAATGAAAAGCAGTAGATTCTGTGTCTACCTGCAAAATTTGCACTGGTGAAATAGCACTTCATGAAATACCAGGCGGGGTACCTGGTTGTCTGAAAAATTTTTACTTTTAATATTTCACACGTGGATATTTTTCTGTAAGTGTATTCCTTTCTGCCCACAAACAAGTGACCAAACTGGAGAGGTGACAGCCAGAAGATTTTAGATTCCGTGGAGGTTTGTCACGTTCTTGCGGGCACAGGACAGTTGGCATGTGAGGAATGCACAGGCACCTTATCCTATATTGGATTTCCTGCTATACTCCTTCCAGTTTACAACTTCTGCTTGAGCAGAGCTACCTGTACTCAACAGGTTTATTCCAGGAGAGCTCAGCTGGCATTCTCCTTGCTGCAGTCCCCTTAGGACTTCCCCAGAGATCTGAATTCTTGTTTGGGCTCAAAAAAAATTCCTGTGCCTCCCTTAGCCTGACCTGCCATCCCCAGTCCTTGCTGGAACTGCCCACTCTTGTGAATTCGCCGGCTGTTGGCAGATTTCAAGGGGCAGGGAACTTACCACATCTTTTCCCTGCAGGTATGCTGTTCTCCAAAGATGTCTCTTGAACCCCTATAGGCTTGAACCTCAGAGCTTTTTCATAGATTAAAACTTTGTTTTCAGTGAAAGCTGTCATAAAATGGCATAAAACTAAATTTCTGTGCTGCAGGGGCAGAGAGACTTCCCCAACCGGGTTGGATAATTCTTACTAGTAAGACCTAGAAGTACCTCCTCACAGCTTTTTTTTCTTAATAAGAATGCTAGTATTTTTCCCCATGTGTGTTTTAGATACACCATCTATGGAGAGCAGCAATGTGTTTATCATCAACAGTGAAAATACTGACCTGGAAAGGACTCTTTTTTCTTTTTTTCTTTTTTTTTTTTTTTTATTTAAAAAAAATAAGACAAGAAAACATATGCATTGATATGGATATAAGGGAAACAAAAAGCCCACAGCTGCTCCGCCTGCAGGGCTTTTCTGAATAGCAGAATGGATCAAAGGATGTTTTTATTTCCTTGTGAAGAGGAAAAATTCATCACTTTATAAATCACAGCAAAAACAAATTAAATCAATACCAGCAGCTTTTTAATAATAATGCATTTCTTATGGCTATCCTCAGCATAGGTCTCAGCAGTGGGTGCTGCACACAGCTAAAAAGAGTGAACTAAAACCTGTCTCTGACACTGGTTTTCATTTAGAATTAAGGAATTAACTGGAGTACCAGACTGTAACATCTCAAACACTGCTGTGTTTAGAATCTGAGAGCTAAATCTGTATTTTACAGTTTTAATTCATCTAAACTGTGAAGTGGTATTGTAAAATAAATTTTTGCTTTCTTCAGAATTCAAGAACATGTTGGGTAGTTTTACTGTTTTCATCTGTTGTGCGCTGTGGCTGGGTTGTTAATGTACTCTGTCCAGTTGTTAGCAACACGTCCTGAATGTCTTCTGTAGGCCACTGCAATTTGAACACCTTTTTTGGTTGATGAATAAAGGAGAAGCTCTCTCTCACCTTACGTGGAATGTGTTGGCTTCTGTCCTGATGCGTGTTACTGGAGGATGCAGTCATTTATTTTAACCGTGTTGAGAGACTTTCAAAGCCATTATATGATCTTGTTACAAGCCAGCAAATTCATACTGTATATCAAGGGATGAAAGTTAGTGCTGAGATCACTAAATAACACTTTCTTTCAATACAGCTGTAAATAATTCTGGCCCGTGAATTTTGTGATTAGAAGTAGATCATCTATTAACTAGTCAGTGCATGGCTAGGGAATTGATCCAAGTGCTTCCTAAATTGGAGAAGTGTTGGCTGAGTACAACAGTGAGCAGCAGTAAACAGGGTATAAAAAGCTATGAGTAGTAGAGAAAAGGATTAAGGAAAAGAGAAAGTTTTGTATTACCTCAGAAATAACTGAGTCATGCAGTTGCTTGGTGCAGGCCTGAAGTTATTATCAAGGGAAAAAACACATCACAATACTTTATTGTCCCTTCTTTAAGTGTTAGGCATCCAAGACTAAAAAAAAAGACTACAAGACTAAAACTATATATATATACACACATATATATGTTTATGTGGGTATTTCTTTGTTTTCAGTTTTCCTTGCTAGCATTTCATGTCTAGACAAAGTGTGACAGAAAGCCATTTCTTAATTATTTAGTAGTAATTAATAATGTGAATGAATGTTGTGCTGCCACTACATTGACCCTGTCTTATACATACATTGCATCGTTCAGATATCCAGGGATACCACCGCAGCCTTTTTTTCCGTAAATTGTTGTATTTTATTTTCTTTTTCCTTTTTTAGGTTGACTTTGAACAGCTTCAGGAAAACTTGTGTCAGATGGAAAGACGGTGCAAAGCATCATGGGATCACCTTAAGGCTATAGCAAAGCATGAAATGAAGCCAACTCTAAAGCAAAAAATGTCTGAGTTCCTTAAAGACTGTGCGGAAAGAATCATAATCCTAAAGATTGTTCATAGAAGAATAATTAACAGGTATGGAATTAGATTGGTGACAGCAATATCTTGTTAATAAATGATTTGCCAACACTATAAATTATGACATCATAAATATTTTTTTCATAAGTGTTTTATCCACATTCCAGCAAGTAATATTACCAGGATGTATATGGTGTGTACTTTGTTTTAGATGCCATTTAAGGAAGATCCCCACTCCAGAAAGTTTCTATATTTCTGATGAAAAGAATCAGTGATCCAGGCAATAATTTATTCCCAAGGTGTAATAACTGGGTCTTTTAACTCCTAGTCTCCAAAAGCTAGCAGCTTTATGGTTAAGTTGCTGTATTTTCTGTCCTTCCTTGAATATTTTTGAGGGGGCTTGACTTACTGTCTGTTAAGCAGTTCTAATGACAACTTTGACATATGCAGAAGTTGAAGTGAGTCTTGTACAATGAGTTCTTTAATATTCAGCACTGCTTCTATTTGCAAGATCTACGACTGTGTGTTTTATGCCTACGCAGCAGAAGATAGAATTAAGATTCCTTCTTCTACTTAGGACTTGCTGTTGGGTTTAGTTTCATCCAATGGAGTTAACAGTAATTGCAGTGCTTTGAAATGTACCTACTCATGATAATTCTGCAATACACGTGAGCTTTTTTTTTTTTTTCCAGATTCTCAAAAGTATCTTAAGCCATCTGAGTAATTTATCTGTGTCCCTGGTTGTTAACAAAATTTTGAGAGATTTGCCACTTTCCAAATAATTTCCAAATTGCTGTGGTCAAAATTAGGATCTGGATTTCAAATGATCCTAAATTTGTGGATATACACTTGAGAAGTTGATTCAGCTCTTCTTTTGTTTTTGTAATGACTTGGTTTTCGTTCCATAAGTAAGCAGAAATCCCAGTTGCAGTGGAAGGGAACTGAATTCACCAGTTCCCTATTGTGTTTATCTATGCATTGTACCAATAAGAAAAACACTCATATTTTTTTCTATTATATACTGCAGCTACTCCTATAGTTCTCCAAAAATGTATCCATGTATTTGCATCTTTCTAGGACTGGGAAGACTTTTTATCATCAGGGATGTAGATTCAGTTAAAAGGAATTCCCATACATTTTTAAACATTCAGTGCGCTATTGTAAATCATACAATATAGAAGCAATAGTAAAAGTTGCAAATAGTGTGAAAGCCCTGAATGCCATATAAGCAGTAAAACTGTGAATTGAGAGTATCCTAAAGTAAAGTACTTGGTAGATAATATAATTTTATGGTCAGTTTTGTGAACCAGGAATTCTTTCCTTCTTGTGTTTGCTAGCCTGTAAATCTGCATTCTTCTTGTCTAGACTTTCCCCAACATCCTAACAGCCTCTTTGAAGTTTCTTAATACAAATAAATATAATTAAAACTTAATAAATATTTTTTCTATAACTGAAATGAAATTGGTCATTCACATGCCAAATTAGTCATATAAAGCAGTTGGAGTTCCATAAACATCTTATCTCCTGCATCAGCCTGGGAAAGTAGACTGGGATGAAGTTACTGTAGACTAGACTTTCATGGTTTTAATTATAAAACATGCCAGTGTTATGCAAAGCATCCATGAAAATTCTGTAGAACAAAATAAATGATGGGAGCTAATAAAGTAATAAATTGATTCACTGAAATGTGGGGGTTTCTTCCTAGAAACCATCAATAAAGATTTTTTTCCCCTTTGCATTTATGAACTCATTGTTTTCCAGGTTTCACTCATTTTTGTTATTTATGGGCCATCCTCCCTACGCAATACGTGAAGTCAACATCAATAAGTTCTGCAAAATTATTAGCGAATTTGCTCTGGAATACCGCACCACCAGGGAACGAGTTTTGCAGCAAAAACAGAAACGAGCTAACCACAGGGAGAGAAACAAGACCAGAGGGAAAATGATAACAGATGTAAGTGGCAAAATATATCTCCCACAGCATGGATTTTTAAAACTTTCATTCACTGAATGTCTTATACAAAGTGTTACTACTACACTTTATTGTTATTCTTAAGAGGTTCTTCCACTGTAAGTAATGAACTCTGTTTTCTTAGAAGAGAAAACTTGAGGCAAGTCCTTGATTGTGTATAATTTTTGCTTCATACCAATTTACAGAATGAGAACAAACTGAAATTAAGCATCCAAAAAGAGCATCCCTGGGTGTTGCATGGACAGTGCCCAAAATATCTAGAAGACACCAGGAGCTGTGTGTGCCTGCTCAGCCAAGAATATGAAAAAGGAAAAAAAACTAGGAAAGGGCCTCTTAATTGAGGACATGGTTTAAATGATGAACAGTGCTGCCATTTAAGTGATTACAACCGAATTTAAATGGATCTTTTCCCCTCCATATTCCTCTATTCTAATATAGTCTTTAATCTTAGTATTTAATCTATTTTGGGGTATACATATACGTTCATACACATGCACAGCAATTTTATTCTTAACTTTAAATCACAGAACAGCCAATTTTATGGGAACAGACTACTTTGGGGTTCTGAAGAAACAGAGAAATTTATATTCACAGTAGATGTTACCCTGCAAACTTTTTGACTGCATGATCGCATAATGATATCATAAATTAAAATAAGATTAGTTTTCTCAGCATAGTAAGCTTTTAAATCCCGTTGATTTTTTTATCTTTTTTTTTTTTGTTAAGTTGATGTAGTTGACTCAATCCAAATAAAGTTTTAAGAAGTGCCAGTACTTAATAAAAGTTTCCAGCTGTCTCAAAAATCCAAATCTGGAGTCTCGCTTAGATGCGAGTGGTTCATTGTATATGAAGCTATCCCTGCCGTTGGCATGAAAAACCCAAAGCTGATTACAGTTTTATGGCTCAGGCAACATGGGTCAAAAAATATGTATGTATTGAGACTGATAGAAATTGAGATTGTATTTAAGTCATTGACTCACAATCGTTTGTATATCTTTCCTGGCAGTATCCTCTTTAAATTTGGAAATCTGCCCCATCTAGAGAAAATTATAAACCTGTATTATTATCTCAAAAGATTTTCCTTTTGGACTAGTCTCAGGTTAAGCAAGAGGCTCTGATTTTATGTGAGGGGTATAATACAGTCATACAAATTTTCAAAACTGCTACTGAGGAACTGAGACCACTTTCTTTAATTGCTTCTTGGTTTTCCTTACATATTCTAGAGGGGCTAAAAGATAGCATTAACCAAAAAGATTGGTAAATTAAAATTTTCATTTCCCCAGGTATCTTTAGTACTTTTTATTAGTTTAAACCATACTGAGACGTGTAGGATTTACTGTTTTCCTACTGTCTGATGTTGTGTTTCTGTATTACCTGTCCAGAAGAACTCGCTGTGGCAGGACAGAAAGCTTCTCTATGTCCTGTTCCTGCAGGAAACGTGAGGGGAAAAGGAAACCTGATCACTGGCAGCTGGGCTCAGGAAGTGGAGAGAAGGGACCTTTTCAAAATAGAAAAAGGCTCAGAGTTGACAGCTAGTCAGTGAGGAGCAAAGACAAGGATGATGGACATTTTCTGAAAATGTAAGAAAGGCGGCCGCTAGGCCTTTCCCAGAAAAATATATTATTGGAAGAAGAGGTCTTGTTCAGCTCAAGATAGTTTTGAGATTTGACAAGAATTAAATGCCATCTGACAGCTAGTGTTCCACCTAAAGATATCTTGCAGGTCCCCAGAAAGGGAGCATTTTTTGCCTCTCACTAATTTACAATTATATAGTGGTTCTGTGAGCTTAAAAACAAAAAGCCTGCTGGTTTAAAGATCCACATTCTTTAAAATTCCCCTTATAGAGATATTTGTTAAGGGAGTTATTCGTGTGGCTGTATGATTGTTCCAGGACTTAATCTCTTTAACTGTAGCCCAGTAATATGGCCTCGTTTACCATTCATTTGATTGCAGTACATGGTAAAACAGAATTAAAGTTGCATCAGACTATTTGTCACGGCTTCCTTTGACAACTTCAAAGACAGATCTACCTCAAAACAAGTTTCCAAGTCAGCAGGATAGAAGATATTTATGTGTGAAGAATGATGAGAAAGGGGAGTTTTATTGTTGTCTTGTGTTGGCTGTGGTTTGTATCTGGTCTTGATTTTCTTAGTGTTTTATATTTGAAGACATTGGAAAGGGAAGATATACTAGTAATGCATTGACAGTATGTTCTTTCAACTAGTTACAAAACTCTGATAGGAGAAAGTTTAGATCTTGACATGAGAAAGAAACTGTTTGTAGAAAGTAATAAGAAGTAGTCATGTGGAATTTTAATTTCTGCTTTTGGTGACCTAGAAGGATTGTGTTGTTATTTGATACTTACCTCCCTGTCATTTTGAAAGCTTCCTTGGGATCTCATTTTTATCACCTTACGGTACATTGCTTTTAGGCAGAAGGAGAGGGATTTTAGCAAAAATGAGAAAGGAATAAGCCAGAACCATCCCAGTTCTTAACGAGAAGGCACGTATCTCTTAAACCTTGGTCCCCCCTACAGACTTGGAAGGCAGAGGGGTGCTGGCTCCTTGCGTGGAGAGAGTCTGCTGGCTCTTTGCATGGAGAACTTGCATCAGCTTCAGCAACTGCTCACATGGAGTAGGGCTGAGAAACACGATGGGGAATATTTCCAGTCTTTCTTTCAGCCTTTTACCATAGGGATTTTTACGTTTAAATGTTCTTTAAGAGCTGAAGCGGACTGGGTACTGTCAGTTTAAATCTTGGTGAATGTTGCCTGCAAGAGAGAGGAAGATGCGGCGGGCAGGGGGGTGTGCAAGTAGGGAAAAAAAGAGGGCGAACAGAGAGTTGCCACAGTTTCACAAGGAAAGTTGCCTGGTCTCTGTAACCTTATACCTTGCTTTAAGCAATGATAGCACTCATTTTGGGCACACTAAAAATAACAAGCAAGCAAAATAGGGAAAAAATGCAATTATAGATACAAGTCTGAGCTTTTTAATGATTTTTAATAATAGTACGTAATATAAGCATCTGTCTCCCAGATTTATGAAGCTTCGCTTTTTACAATACTTAAGAGTTTCAATTCCCAAATTGCTATGTAATAGAAATAATATTTTGAAATGGCAAATCCACCACATAGAAGTGCTAGCCTAAAGGAAAAATGGGAGGGAAGGAGGAAGAGAAGGAGAGAGATCTCAGATTGTTCTGCAATATCCAATACTGGATGGCAGAAGAATCAAGCAGTCTTTTTTTTTTTTTTTTTTTTTCTTAAAATTAACATCTTATGCCTGCAAGAGTATTCAGTGTAGCAATATTCTTTCAGTGCTTTTTGGTAATATTGCATGTTTAAAATTTCCTAATTTATTAATATTTCTCAGTGTATTTATAATGATGAAATGAAGAAGGAAATAAAAGGCAGAATGTACACACCTGGATGAGAGCAGATTACCTTGTGAAACAAAGTTTGATTTATTTATTTTGCTACTTTGACTCCTGTTGTCAGTATTTTCCGGGGGAAAATGGCTCTCCAGGCATGGGAATGTGTGATGGGGACAGTGAACTGCTCCTCCTGTGCACTGAAGTAGTTCTGGATGTGGAAGGACAGCAGTTCTAGGTGTGATCCCTCTCCACCCAAAGCAGGAGGAAGGGACATGGTAATGCCCAGGTACTGGAGACGGGGAAAGTTAAACAGAGAGGAGTACATTGCCCTTAAAGTAAGTCCACGACAAATCACTTTTAGCTAGATTAAATGGCCAGGAAAGCCAGCAGCTGAGACTTTCCCTGTAAAAATCTAGCTTGCAATAAAGTACACTCTTTGTAACGTGTGTACTCTGATATTTCACCTTTCCCCGAGTGCCTTTCGCATATTGTTTAGATTAATTTGCTCTCCTCCTGCCTTTTATTTATTAGATAGATGTACGTATGGATTAGAATACAAGTATGTTCTTGCTTCCCATTCTTCTCCTTTCTGTTTCTTACTCATGCCAAAAAGTGAACAGTGGCCACCTTCTTCAGAATTGCTTTACGGTGTGAATCCCTGCCCCCGGGGGGATGGAAAAAAATAAATGGATCTTTTTAATGTAAAGGGAACATACCTGCCAGGGTCCCTCTGCAAAACATCTGCCTGTGTTTCTGTCAGTGCCACTGTGTCCAAAGAAAAATAAGCGTCTCCCTGTTTGAATAAAACATACCCTTAAAAAGTAATGTTAATGTGCAGCTCAGCACTCTCACAGCTAATCTTCTTATGGAGATTGTGCTGAAACTAAGCTGAGGGCCAAAATAAATCAGGCTTTCATTTTTCATGATGAATGTTTCTGGAACAGAATGTATCAATCCCAGACAGAAATCATAGCTGAGATGGAGATAAGGTCAAAAATATGTATTAGTAACGCTAGGAAGGAGAATAGAATTGGTGGAATGCTTCTTTTAAAAAACAAAAGCCACAAATAAAAATATGCACTGAATTTCTGGACTATGTTTGCACTTTATAAGCAATCAAACTGAAAATTATGGGAACAAGGAGCCCAGATACTTGAGAAACTGTGCTTTACTTTGGGAACTTTCCATGTGGGGCATCTTACAACCCAGTGAAGAATTCCCCAGGCATTTGGGAGCACAGCACTAAGTAGTTTTTTAATTCCCAGTAAATCCCCAAATTTAACTCCATATGCCACAATATTTTGATATGCCTATTTCATTTAATGTAGTGTAACTGCCAAGATAGTTTTACATGCCTGCTGTCACAGAGGGTGAAAGCCCTGAATGACAAAGGATAATTGCATCTCTCTAATTTCCAGGATCTGATATCAGGCAGCTACTGAAGAACTTTAAGTATTTATTCAAACACTACTCAACATTTGATTTGAGTGCTCTGTTAAATTGGAAGCTGAAAAGCACCATCTTAAAAAAGAAATTTAAACAAGCACTTAAGTGTAGAGAAAAGGAATTGCCAAGAAGCCGACCTCTGCACTGGGAGAAAGAGCAGCCAGGACCTCCCTGTGCTGAACAGAGATGGAAAAAGGAGAGGGAGTCCTTCCTAGTGCACAGTGCTCCAAATTTCCACAGGGCAAAAAGCGGGCAAACAACCGAATGACCCAAGGTAGAGAAATAGGATGGGTTAGGGGTAGTTTCAGTTCATAATTTCTCTAAGAAAAATCAGGACATTTTTATATGCCCTACTGACAGTGACAATCTGTTCTACATACAATTAACTGGGGGGGAAAAAAAAAAAAAAAAAAAGGCAAGCTGATTGTCTAAGGAATTCATTCCTTGTACAATTTACTTTTATGTCCTCTTATAATTGCATAAATAGTACCATGGTTACCTCTTACTCTGTTGTGCTTTGACCATACTGTCTTTCCTAAATCTTGCCGTTTGTCCTTCTCCACCCTGTCTTTTGTTTTCAGTGGCAGACTGATGAAGAAGATGATGCTGAGGTATGATTCTCTGAAAAAGCATGTCATTCCCATGTCCCCTGTGTGCTGTGACATCTAATTTCTAACTCAGATAGTATGGACTGCTCAACGTCATCTGCTCTACTGGAACTATGAACCATGACATTTTTCTCATAGCTTTTTGGCTCAATCATAAGAATGCATTTTTACAATCAGCTTTAACCATGTGCATACCTGCTCTCTTAAATAAGGATATCCTGACCTGAGGCCTTCATAATTTTAAGTTTCTTCATTTCTTTTCCTTAATGTCTGTTTACTAAACTGCAGAGTATCCCCACTACCCAAAACATCAGTGATCAGAATGTTACGGGGATCATCAGTTACGTTGGGCTACGGACTACCACGATTTCATGCTTATTATTAAGCTGTGTAAATTGAAATGGTATTATATTATTAAGTGTTCAAAAACATCAGGATATAGGGATGCAAAGCAAATTGTAATGGTTCTCCTTGCTATATTAATTGCGAATAAATTCAGTCACCGTAGAGGTGAGCCATGGAGTAGTTCATGTATTTATCATAAAGTGCTCCTGAAGGTGATGTTGAAAATGAATAAAGGAGTGAAAAAATAATTTAAGAACTATGATGTGCTAGCTATATTCATAATAAAACAATTTATTATTTCGAGGAGCATCTATTGTGCAATGCATTTTTTAGTTCAGCATTAGAGCTTTCTTCAATTTGCTGAACATAAACAATGTGGCTTAATGCTCACTTTCATAATGGCAGCCATTTGCTCAAGAGGCTGAGGTTTGGGCATTAATCTACAGCAACATCTGAAAATTAAAGAATTGAAATAAAACTTCTGGCTGTAGAGCTTCTCCCTCAGTGATGATTTGTGTTGTATAGCTTGGTGCGCAGAAAGAAAATATGAATTTGCCAATTTATGCCAACATTTTACTAACCTGTGTGAATAGCAACTAACAGTTATGTGAAGACTTTACTCTCTGGGTTTTTTTCTGAGATGGTATTGAATAGCGTTACAACCTATTGTGTATAAAAGAGTATTCTTAATGCAAAAATGACATGCACTTTCATAGAAGTTTCTCTCTAATGTTTTCATGTCCCTTAATTTCACATGTGAAACTCTAGCACTTGCATACTTTCCACATCAAAATGTTGCAAGCTAATATTTTAACAAGAAAACAAACTTCTCACTACCAAAAATAAATTTCATACTGGTATATTTAGCTAAGTGCCTTGTAGAGAGTATTGTTTTGCTTCTCAGTTAACTTGCTATCCTACCCCGAAAAGTCATTATATTAAAATAGAATCATCCTGTCATTGATTTCCAGATTAAATATTTTCAATTTGCAGTCCTGACAGCCCCAGGGACTCGATCAAAGCTCTGAAAGTAGGGCCCAGTCTTTTCTTCCAAATTACTGTTCTCTGACAGAGAGGATCTGCAGACTTGCATCCCTTTAACTGACTGGCTCAGTACTGTCAAGTGAATAATTAATGTTGTTTATTATGCAAAGGAAGAAGAGAATGCAGCACACCTTCTTTCATCTGTGTTGAATTGGTCAGAGTAAGAAAGATTAAAAGGAAAAAGAAAATACATTTCAGTTTCTGATGCTGGACTGATATGACTGAGAATCCTGAAGGGTATTATTATCTGTTGATGCCTGTTTACTGTTGACAGAGCCCATATTTTCTGCAGTCAGGACTGTATTTTAAATGTGCCTCAGGCTTTCTGTAGATAAGAGCAGTGGAGCAGCTGGAGAATACCAACATCGCAGCCCGCTGTAGGCAGACACTGGGAAGGGAGGCCAGCCCAGCAATGCAAGCTTTTCTTCTCCTCCTTAGTACCTGTTTCTGCTGTTCTCACCCATCTCTAGCTGGCTGTTTTCAGGGACTGGTGGAGCTGCAGCATTCCCACGCTGTGCGTGCCCAGCTAGGGTAGCTGCTGTTGTTCGCGGAGTCATGGTGACAGGGAAATCACGGGGGGGGGGGGGGGGGGGGGGGACTGGGGAAGAGGGGAAGCAGAGGGCAGATTCCTAAATCTCTTGTAAGGTCTTGTTTTGTTCTTCTAACTGCTGACTGTAATTTTTGTGTTTGGACCATGAAGTAATTTGGCTGGGTGTTTCGGGACTGGGGATTTTTTCAACGTTACTGGTAGTGTATTTTAAGGTTACTTGTAGGTATTGGTGTTTCAGAGCAGTTTAAGAGTTTTCTGTGCAGCAGTGCGGAGAGGCAAGAGGGAAAAGTCTCTCTTCCTAGATCTCTCTCCCCATTTTGTTACTGAAAGGTGATTGCACAGAAAAAAAAAAAAAAAAGCAATTTCTTACTTGTGTCAGGTCTCATGCTATTCCCCTCGGTGTCATACCTGACCCCAGATCAGGCCCAGCCTAGGTCAAAGGTTTCAACGCAAGTCTTTGCTTTGTACCTTACCCTCTCAGACAGGTCAAAATTATAAAGCTCGAGCTAATGCATCTGGTTTTCCTTGCATTGTACCTGCTCCCTGCTGTCACCCTGTTTCCAGCTTGTTCCTGCTCAGGGTGTGTGCTCTGGGAGAGGAGCAACAGTCGCCTGGCCCCTTTGGGAATGGCTGCACTCCAAACCAAGCCCAGGAGGACACTTTTTTCCTTGCAATTCCCAGTCAAGACTCTGGCCTTATTGCCTGTGCTGTTTTCTGTTAAATCAACAAATCTGTTTTCCTCCCGCAGTCGGGCAAGTTCTCCAGCAGCTCGCCCCCCAGCCAGAGCCAGCCCCAGGGGCTGCAGTATGCCGAGGATGCTGCAGAGCACGAGAACATGAAGGCTGTGCTGAAGACCTCCTCCCTTGGCGGTGAAAGCACCACGGCACTCGGGGTCCGCACTCGAAGCCGGGCCAGCCGAGGTGAGTGCCAGCAGTTTCCTTTTGGCCACCTTTCTCGTGGCACGGTAGCCACACAGTGGCCCAAACACGGGTCTTGGCCCCCTTGCATAGCGCTGGTGGCAGAAAGGATCGAAGGGGAAGGAGAAGACCCCAGTGGTGTTTCCATGCTGGAAGTGGTGATTTGGGGCGTGGGGATGTAGAAGAATTTGTCTGAAGTTTTAACATAGGGATCACAGCTAAAGTCGTGCCTGGGAGCATTAGGAGTCCAAGCCTGCAGAAATTCTCACCTCTCCCCCGACTGTGAGTGTGGCTGCCCACTAACAACCCAAATTTTATTCTTGTTCTCATCATGAAAGCGAAATGGGGCATCCAGGGAATCCATGATGTGGTTTTCTTTTTATTTTCAATAGAAGCAAGTAGGAAGTAGCAATTCCAATTGAAGAGAAAGCACCTTGCAGCATTTTAGGAATGACTGGGGAGAGGAAAATGGCTAAAAACCATGATGAATCTTTTAACCACCTCCCTGCTAAACTGCAAAGGGGGTGGATTAAGTGGAGACTGAGAGGAGGAAAAGGTGCTGTGGGCAGCCCCACATCTCCTTGTTGTACTGACAGATACATCTTCCTCTGAGGTCTGCAGCACTCTGCAAGTGTCAGCACAGGTGATTGCTGAAAGCTGACAGGGAGGAAACGAAAGCCTGACCTGATTCCCAACACCTGATACTCTGACAGAAGAGCTCTTCATTTAACCAACCACTAAACCAGTTCCTTTATGCTAAATCATTTTACAGACGCTGGGTTCACCAGTTTATTTTCTTTTGTCTTTCCCTCACCCCTTCCCATACACGTGATACCTGGAAGATGGTTTTGGAGTAAAGGTGATGAACCAAAATTCAAGTCTTCAGTTTTCTGTTCTGATGCCTCTTTTCCCTCGCATCTGGGATACTTTACACTTTCTTGATTCTTTTTTGATAGAACTGATAGCATATCCAGAGCATCGACCACTTAGTCTCTGTGTAGCTTAAGGCAGGAAATCATGATCCTGTCTAATTTAGAGGCTTCACAGCCCCAATTTAAGAAGTTAGTCAACTGAGATAAAGTGCAAAGGTGAAATAATTCAACTGCACTGCAGCAAGTAGAATAGCTGAAGTAATCCATTGATTGCTAATGGGCAGTGTGTCCTGATAAGGAGAGTCAGCTTGTGTTCTGCTGAAGAACAGCAGAGCCAGGGGATGGGTGAGCCAGGCAGAAACTTGTCCGAGGCACTGTCGTAATACAACTGCTCTCGATGAGAGCCAGGAGACAAGCAGCAAAGTGCTAATAAAAGCTGTTGTTTCTTGACATCGGGGACGTGATAGAGAGTGGCCTCACCAGTGAATTTTTAGCTGCTTGCAATTGTACCACACCCACTCTTTTGCAAAACTTGCTGTCAGTGTTCACGCTGCATACTAGCCCTCAAATTATTTAAAAGCAAAAAACACGCAGAACAGTAGTCTGTAGTGGAGGAACCCAAAGATGTGTATGACACAGCTCTGTGGAGGAAGAAGTGCCAGAGCCTTTAGGTTCAGAGACACAGCTCACTTGTTTGTATGTGGTTTTAACCAAAATTGCTTATTTAGCTTTTCAGCTTGCCAACTCTTGCTTTTCTGCTCATAACAGAGCACATGCGGTTGTGCCAGGACACATACAGCTTTGTGATGAGAAGGTGAATTCTTCATTGGGAAAGGGACGACGAGATGTGTCAAACAACATTTTTTGCCCCTTTCAGATCTTCTTCACACTAGGCTGTGATACAGATGCTCAGAAACTGATTCTTTCTCTCCTTTGGTACAAAGGACCTGTCTTGCTGATTTGCATCAATCTCTGCCATGTGCCTCTGTGTAATTGGAGCAGAAGGAAGCCTGGTCACACAACACTAGCAATCCTTGGCTTACGGGCAGTCTCTAGCAGACATTTGCCAGTTGTATGGTCAAGAGTAAGATTCTGAGGCTGGAGGGAATAGAAAATTATAATTGCATTTGCGCTCTTGGTTCTCTGCTGATACAGCAGAGAGTCTAGGGTATGATTTAGAAATATTCTCCATTAGGGAGAGTCTTCTCCTTCGGCCAATTTGAAGTAGCGATAACTGAGCTGCCTGCTGTAATTCCCCCCAAAAACCCAATTGCAAAACCAAAGTGACGCATGAGACTTTCTGTCTTCTTTTCCCTCAATTAATTTGCTGGACTCTTCCAGGCCGTATCGGTTCATGGAATGCTGGCAACGATGATTCGCCTAATGCAACAGATGACGCAGCCGATGAGATCATGGATCGCATTGTAAAGTCTGCCACCCAAGTGCCAAGCCAGCGAGCGGTGCCTAGAGAGAGGAAGCGGTCACGGGCAAATAGGAAATCATGTGAGTAGATGGCTATTAAATTTCTCAGAATAAGCAAATGTGCAAATGTTTATGCATATCAGTGTAGGCACCAGGCCTTTAGCAGGCAGACATGCGTTGGTAGTTCACGGTAGCTGGAGCATATACTTATGTTTGGCATACATGCCTCTTACTGTTGTTTAAATGATATTGTATGTAGTGGGTGACTGTCTTCTACAGAACTTGAAATGTCCTTAGCAGTAAGAGAAGAAGAATGGTTTGTGGTGCTTTAGAGCTGGTGACGGTACTTATTCCTAACTAGAGAAGTCAGATCAGGACCTCAAATGGAGACTGCTTAAAATGCTGTAAGGTACTGTGAACTAGCATCAAGATTAATAGTTGTATCTGTAGCTGAATTTACTCACACAGGGAAAAGTGCTTTGAGGTATTTCCCCTTTTAAAATCTTTCTCTCTCATGCTCCGCATCACCCTTCCACAGCCCTGAAAACAAAATGTCTGCTGCTGCTTGGCTGCAGAGTGGTTGTAGAGGAGCTTAACTTCCACTGGAAAGAAAAGGTGGCACATTTATAAGGTGGTCTTTCAGTAGCGTAGTGTGGCCACAGGGCTGACCTGCAGCACCCAAGTTTGAGCAATTTGATTTCATGCTTTAGTAAATAGAGTGTTTAAGAGGTGATGGTCTTTCTGGGTTGGTTTTTTTTTTTTTTTTTGCCTCTGTGCAGAGACTACTGTGATTGCTGTGAGAAGTATAAGTACCCAAAGAACGTAAGATTTTAGTGTTTAATGTCATTCACCATATGTGGCTTTTTGACTACCTTTCCGTCCATCTTTTTAGCATTTCTGGGAAGTTAGGACAAAGAGGAGACAACAACAGTGAGTGAAAAATCACACAGATTTTAATTTTTGTGGAATTGTTTTAACAGAGTGGGCAATCAAAAATATTTGGTATAAGCAGTGATTGCTATAAACTAGCATGTGCTGAAAGCCTGTTCACTTTCCCCAACATGCTAAGAAAGGAACTGCTGCATGTGACAAGCGCAGAAGCAAAATGGACACTCTGGTTAGATGAGCCAGACTCGAACCAAAGAAAATAAGCTGACACTGGATTGTCTGTCTTACTTTCCATCGTACACTGTGCTGTACCTCTTTGTGGCATCACCTCCTGCTGCTACTCACTTCCCCACGTGGTTCTGGTGTCCTGTATGTGCTGACTGCCCTAGTTGGCTTGTGCATATCAAACAAGCCTCATGTATGTTTGCCTATTCCCATGGTTTATCCCATGCTAAAATATTTCCTGTATTAGCAACCTTAATTTCATGCACACACACCAAAAAGTCTTTCTGCTTTTTACCAGGTACCTTATTCCCAAGGAAGCACTTGATGCAGGACAAAACCAAAACAGGATAATGATAATAAAAATACTATATATTTTTCCATGGAGCTGGCTTTTATGGTCAGTAAAAACATTAACAGGGATTAAGTATTCGGTAAATGTTCAGGCTGGGTCTGATTTCCACTGTAATTAATTGTGATAGAATCCAGCTCTTTTGCTTGTTTGTTCTTCAAGATCTGGATAAGACTCTTAAGTGGATTAAAAGACAGTTTCAAAACAAACACAAAGTTCAGTAGTTTAGCATCCCTTTCAGCTGACATGTGCTGAAAGAAAGTGTGAAGGGAGAATATCTTGACTGATCTCTTTCACTCTGATAGATAGTCAATGTACCTGGATAATGAATAAATGAAGTAGTTTAGCTCTAAAATACACTCAAGTGGACTGATAATATGGCACCTCCAGGCGATGAACAGAAACCAGCCCTTGTCAATGCATGATGTGAGTTAAATGAGCAGAAGATTTTCCAAGCAGAAATATATCACAGGTCTTCTGTAAACATATTAGTAATTAGATTTTTAGGCATACTTCAATGATTTAGATTAGCAGACACTATGATATTTATTATCTGCAGAGCAAAGAGACCCTATTATCTGGTGGCCTTGATTCACCACCTTCAATCTCCAGGCTCCCATACACATCCTTTGGCTTTTGCCATGAGCTTGGTATTCAGTCGATTCATGGATATGAAAGCAAAACTCAGTTGAAAGGAATGATTTTCACTGTGCATCATGTTGCATAATTCTCTTTGCTTTCAGTGCAGAACTGGAAAGCTTGTCAGCCTTACTTGGCATTCAGCAAAGATTTTAGTGAACCTGAGCTATGTGTTTTTAGCAAAATCAGAAACCCAAAAGATTTATATGCAATTGCACTGTAAACATTTCCTGTGGTTCAGGTAGAAGGTTCTCATGGGTGAGGGATTTTTTTCCATTAAAAAAGGACAGAAAAATGTGAAGTAAAAAGCAAGTGATGCTCGAGTCATTTATAACTAGGGGAAAACAGAAACTGGAATATGGAAAAGATTAAGTTAAATTCAAAGAATAGTTGTAAAGGGACGAAGAGACATTTTGACATGTTAATTTGAACCATTTTACCTTTCGTAATTGTTGAGCAGTGTAACTGTATCTGGTATGCAGAGAGTTTAGTGAGATCTTAATGTCGTATAAGAGTTTGAACTCTCAGAGTAATCAGCAGAACTATAAATTAGGAGGAGGAATAAGGCAGTAAATCATCCAACAAAAGACAGATGAAAACGTCTGTATCTGTTGGTTGAAGATACGAAGGGTCACCAATGAACCCAGGTAGGACTGAAGTCGACTGAGACCTAGTAGGAAGGAATTTGTTCAGTGGAAGCTGAAGTGGACTGCAGAAAGCTAAGGTGCACGGTAAGTGCAAAACAACTGAGTTCTGGTGGTAATCTGCAGAGAGGGAACTTAATTCTGTGCTAGACCTTTGCACAGTGGAGGTTTTTAAAGATAAAATTTGATATGTACAAGTACAGTAACCAACTGGAAGTCATTGCGTCATGATGGGTGTTCGGTGAGCTGCCTACCAGACATACTGGAGTAGTGTTATATAAGAGAAAACAGCATTACAGTTGTATTCATTCATTAGAAATCTTACCATAAAGCCACAGGATTGAATGAGCCACAGAAATCGATATACTCTGTCATCCCTCAAGGTGGTCATTCAAAGACAACTTCAAGACAAGTTGCCATGGGAAGCTTCTCTTGTTTTTTTTTTTTCTCTCTGATGTCCTTAACCTGTGTGTAAACAACAGACCCCAGCCTCTAGAGATGTCAGTTCAGCATATTTTAAGAGCTTAAAATACAAATTAGGTCAAAAATATACTGTTTCTGTTCTTGAAGACTGAAGGCCAGCTTTCTGCAAGAAAGGTTTTTATAACATTGTGGGGAGCTGTTCAACTCAGCAGAGAATCAAAAAAATAATATAACTAGGATTGTCTGGTTTTCCCATAAGGTTAGGGTGACCTTCACAAATGATGCCATAACAAACAATGAGTGCAAAGGAAAATTGGGATAAGGAAGTTTTAAGAATCACTCTATTTGATAGTCCAAATTCCATTGACTACAGTTACTGAAGTTAATTTTAGCAGCTTAGAGAACAGTATTACAGGCATTGCACTGGTGGATTTGGGGAAATAAAAATTAAACTCTCTGTATGAGATACCTCTGAGATTTCAAAAAACAGTCAAGAAAGGAGGTTATTTAATACAGAGATCTGAATTTAAAAAATTAATATAAGGTAGATAAGCAGAGTTTGCTGTGAAGATTACAAGTAAGGTGAGAGAAGAAATTATATAAAGAAGAATAGGGCTGCTTAGAAAATCCTGTTACTAAATGAGAGTTTCACACCATGATGAACCAACCTGTGCCAGTTGCTTCAAATTGGAGAAGAAAAATAGGTCTTATAGGTTTGACATGTAGAACAGAAGACATGTACAACAGAAGACATGTAAAGTCTAACAGTATCATCCATAAGATAAAAGTTTTACTTCAGTATATTTAACTAAAATAACCCCTCCAAAACATCATAATGAACAAATAGGAATATAATGCTGGTTTCCTTCTCGTCCTGGCTGTTTATTTAAAACATCCATCCCTTAACATAAAATTAATTCTCTCAGGATTAGACTCTTATGGCGGTGCCATCTCTGTCTTGGTCTCGTGGAACTGAATGGATCTGTCTCAGAGCAATGGTATGATTTGTCACAAAAAATCATACTCCAGTTTAATAATTGTGAATAAGCATATGGAAAGTATTCACACTAGTTCTGACATACGCAGAGCAATACTTGGAAATGTTGAGCCAAACAGGGTTGATTTCTGACCTCTGTGAATGGCCGTGGTGGGGCTCTGGAAAAGGACCAAGAGAAAGTCCTGAGGATGCATTACCTTGTTTGAGAGGTGATCAAGGCACAGGGTAGTAAAACCCTGACCAGCTGACTGGCAATTTCATTAAGGCTGAAACATGAACCTGCAAGTATCTTCCTCCTTCTTTATGAATTGTTAGTATTAGCAACCTTCACTCTTGAAAATATCTCTCCTGAAGTCCAGGCAGTGGTCAGAGAGTGGGGATCCCAACGTGGTGTGGCCAACAAATAATTTCAGATAACTGCGGCAAGGAAATAGGTCTTTAAAGATGACCTGACTATGCAGCACTGTTTGCATGTGGATCTTCAGCTGACCCTGAATGGTAAACCATAACATAGAGCCCAGGTGTGAGTAATACTTGATGGTGAGTGACACAGTAGTGGTTGTACTGGATTCTGCTGGAGACACTTCATTGAGGACATTTCAGAGTGAAAGGCTTATTATCTCCCACATTGTTTTATCTCAGAGTGTCTCTGTGTGCACTCTTATTTCTCTTACCTTTTATTAAATTGAAAATCTGCTTTAGATTTGAGTTAGAGAAATGGGTTTGGAGCAGATAGTAATTGAATCAGAATTTAATCCAATATTTGAATGAGATTACTTGATCAAAATTCTTTGTTATGTTTAAAAAAGAGAGAGGAGAGACATGATAATGTCTTGTTCTTTTATTAGGCTTTGGAATCCCATGTTAACCTAATAATATACCCTGTGACTGACCCTTGAGATATGGAAACGTCTCATAAGGATTTATTGATTTATTTGCGTAATGACTTGCAGGGAGTAAAAAATTCTTACAGTCATGCAGAAATGGATGTGAGGCACAACCCAAGTAATCTGTCAGACTCATACAAGTGAACTGTGTGGGAGATAGGAATTGAATCGAGGTTACCTGAATCCTAGACAAATAAAACTCAGGGATGGTGGATTAAATTTAACCAGAGAACATCCCAGGTCAGGTATTTCATACTAAATTCCACCTTCAGTAAAAGTGAAATAGGAGTTCGCACACTGTCATCAAGTGCCAAAACATGGGAAGGAGCTCTGCCAAAGGACCCGGCATGGAGACAAGCTTTAGACAGGTTTTATTAACACGTGCAGCACTGCTTTGGAATAAACATGTTTGTAAGCAAGCAAAATACTAGATGGGAGACTGTTTGAATCCAAAGGTGTGTCATTTTTGTTTGGCACTCACAGGGTGCTTCAGTTAAATTTTTTCTTCTTCTTTTCTTTATTTTTTCATTATTTTTCATTTTTGTGTCTCTCCACTTACTCTTTCTGGCTATGAAAAGATACAGAAGTGCCAAAATACCAGGAGGGAGACTGTTCTTCTGGTATTTATAGCCTGACTAAAAGCAGGAGTTAATGGAAATTATACTTTTAAAAAAATGTAAACCTTACAAGAAGAAAGTTTATATAAAATGCTTTAAAGGCAAGCAACTTCACTTAGAATTTGCAACTAATTATTTAGGATTTGAGTAACTGGATCCTATCAGGAGTTAGAGGAGGGGGCAGAGTAATCTAGCTAACGATGCATATTTAGCAACAATTCTTTCTGTTTAGAAAAAGTATATGTATCACCGATGGTATTCAGTACCAAAGTCTGTTTGTCCTCACACAAAGTACTGAGCCTTCAGAAGGTCAATACCCAGTTAAATTAATAAAAATCTAATTATTGAATGAAAACAGAACGTGAGATAGAGCACTTAAAGCTCTGGCAGCCGGAAGGTTATATCCATTAGATGCCAAGATAGCTAGTTCCTTTTGGATGCCTTTTAAGTAATACATTCTTTCATCCTTAGGATGGCAAGATCTTTGCAGAAATGACAGAACTAAACTCCATGATCTACAACAAATAAAAATAGAAACAATAAATAAAAATTATTGATAACAGTTCATGAATGAGTAATAAATATGATTGAGCACAGCAAGGTGTAGAAACTGATGTACCTGGTCGGGGTGAGGCCTGTGTTAGTCACGTATCTCCCCTGTGCCAGAGGCCAGCATCAACAGCTGCAGGAGAACAAGCAGAAAAGGTACAATTAGTTGAGTAACCTGTAAGTCTCATCATGAGTTTTCATAGTTGTAAATCAGTGTATTTATCTGAAGCATGTGGCTGAATAGCCGGTCCCATTTTTTCACTTTTGTCAGTTGTAATTGATGACATATATATATTTGTGTCATCATTTGTGATATTAATACCATTTCTAAGTAGGTACATATTTATTTATGAGTGCTCAGTTTCTGCTTTACAATGTGCATTACATTTATTTTTATAGCTTTCTTTAAAAATAACTGATCTCGACAGACAGGGTAGAATGTTCTGCTTGTTAACGGTTCAAATGTATAGTACCTATGTGTGTTGTTGACAGTGCATTTCAGAATGTACCTTTCATGTCTCAAGCTTTGTTCAAGAATGTTTGCCTGGTCCTAGCGCTGTGAAAGTGAAATTGCCATGGTTCTGTACATCATGTAACCTTCAAAACAGAAGGGGTTTTGAAAGCCTGGTTTAAAAATCTAGTAAAAAAAAATCACTTGTAAAAGAGGCTTAAATTCATTTTCCAGTCACTGTTTTAGAGGAATCTATGAGTCATTTCTATAATGAGTTTTATTCTGATACAAATTATTTGTTTTGGGGCTCCTATCCTCAAACTTTCTGGTTGAAACAGCTTTATCTTTTTTATATAAGGAAAGTCAGATATAAAATTAACCCAGCCATCACCATTAAGTACATTCCTTACATTTGCATTGGATTCCAGTGCCGGTATCTAGAGATACTGCGGAATCTAGTATTTCCTCCAAATTGAGCAGCATTGTTTTAATACACCGACTGAAAAAAAAAAAAAAAAACGGCGAGAAGTCAGCGCACTGATCTGGGAAGTCAGAATTAAATACGCGATGTTTAAAAAAAAAAAAAAAAAACATATTTTTTACTCCTCTTTATTTCAGTTCATGTGGAGAAGGGGCAGAGCTGTTGAACGCCACCCAGGCATTCACATGCACGTGTATGTTATGTGACCCAAGCACCGGGGACGTGATGTAGGTACAAGGAGAAAACCACTGCTGTAACGGGTTGTCCCTAGGGATTTTAGAGTGGCTGTCACCTCCTGGGATTAAATGCCTGCCCAGACGTGCTGCCCTGTGGAGGAAGAAGTAGCCACAGCTCGGATGTTGCTCTTAGCAAAGAGCGCGTCCTGGCAGCAGGGGAAGCCTGTGTCCCAGCAGGATGCTACAGCCCCGGCAGGTGTTGGGCATGCCTTTCTGCTGTGTCTCTGGTGCTGGGAGAACCAAAAAGAGGGTTTGAAAGTGCTGGAATTTCTCTGGCCGCCTCTTCTTGGCCAAGTGGCGCTCTCTTTATTGCAGGAAAGAACAAGCTGAAGGTAACGTGGGAGAAACTGGCAGGAGATGAGCAGCTGATAAAGAGCAAGTGATGTCAATATAAATAGGGAATAAAGCTGTTTGTGTTCCCAGGTCACAGAATATCGGTATTGACATTTTCTATATAAATACTTCTGTTATGGTATACATTTTTCATACTTTTTCAACTGTAGTTCTGTAGGAAAAACTAATTTTACTTCATTTTTTTTCATCTTACAAGAGATACAAATACTTCGTTTAATTTTTGCCAGTTTGCCATTCACTGCATCAGTGAATTTATCTGTGTTGCCCTCTGTTTTCATTTTAGTTGGCGTGTTTTAAAGGTATATTTCAGGACTTTTGAATTCTTGTCACAGGGTTCATAAGTTTTAAGAATTTAAAAAATATGTATGGTTGACTTGCACACTGTCAGCCCTAAGTTGATAGGATATGTGTTTTGTTTGGTTTCTTCCCATATTACAGTGGCTTTCAAGTTTATCTCCAGTCAGTAATTTATTCCTTATTTACATCATCCTTCTTTCCTGAAAGATTATTTCAGGGTCCGAGTAAACCAGCAGCAGCGAGTTGCTGGTTGACAAGATCACAGAGTTGTTATGCAAAGCGCTTCATCTGAGAAGGAGAAAAGACAGGGGGGTACTGGGTTGCTGTTCCCATTGCCTGACAAAAGCAGCGCAGTGACAAAAGCGACCTCCTATGTGGCTTTCCAGAAGAGGCTCGCGATATCCCAGCTGCCAAAGAGAGCCCTCTGCTGCCATGCGGGAGTTTAGCACAAGGATCTGTGAAGGCTGGAACCGGGCTGTGCTTGGGTGCGAGGGCCACATGTGTTTGGGGGGAAGTCTCCCATGGAAGAGGAACAACAATGCTTCACACAGAGCTATTTTGAATTTATCTTACCCCAGCACTATGTAAAAAAAATAATATATATATATATATATATGTATATATGGCTTTCTCTGGGCAGAATAACACCACCTGATTAGCATAATTACAAGGTTGTTTTCATCTTCAATATTTTCAATCTGAGGGGCTTCTAGAGATGATGCCTATTTACTGTTTAGTTTCCCAGCGCGGATTCCTGATGGGGATAATTAATTTGCCTTCCACGGACCCCAGGTGGTCAAACATGGTCGGACTCCTCTGCCACGTCACTCTCCAACAGACAGCTCTGCATTCCTAAGCCTGAGCTACCCCCTTAGTGGGTCATTCTAAAACTTCACATGGAATGTAAAGGCTGCGTGAGTGAAACACTTGTGTTAGATGGCTTACTTTCTGTATCCCATCTCCTGCCTTTTGTTTTGTCCTGTGCATTGTTAACGTATAGTCTGGTCTTGAAAACAGTATATAGTGCTTACAGGCAGACTCAGATGTTGGTGAGCTCTATGCTCTTGATGCATTACCTTTTAATAGTGGAATCACTTCTGACTGGTGAAGTTAAGTGGGAGAAATTATGAAAGAGATGACCACAGGATTGCTTTGGGTAGTAACTTTTTATAGTGGAACTCACAGAAGCCCTGAAAACTAGGGGGTTTTTGTCATATAAGGCTTTCAGCGAGGGAGTTAAATCTTTTCGGCTTTACTGTTGAGACTATGTAAATGATGATCTGTGAAATACATAAAGTTGGAAACTAACAGTTTCACCTACGTGTTAAATATAACTTTAAAACCCCTATGTTCTTCATGCAGCCCAGGTTCTTTAAAGCAATGTTACTTTTTGTTGCCTATTAGGTAAGCCAGCTGGAGATGAAACACAAGTTAAGCTTTCCTTACAGAATGCCACTTTGTCCTTTTCCACAGCTAGGCTTCTCTGTATGTCACAGCCACTATAAATTACACCCGGAGATGACTATGAACTATAGAATTTCTTGCTAGGGGAGACTTGTGCCATCTATGAAATGTCAACAGAACTCAAAGCAAAGCTGCAGGGCAATTAATGATACAGAATAACATGTTGTTTCCTGGAGCTTTCTCTATGGCTGACTCAGACAAAGACCACATTTCAGTTGGCTGTTCTTCCTCAGAGAAGCGTGTGATAAAATCCATGAATTTACCTACAAATCCCTGTAAGAAAATGTCTACACATTATGTTTTCGTATTTTTATTAAGCATTTACACTTGCTCATATTAAGCAATGATATATGCATAATTAAACATACATATAACTTATATAGATAGTGACATAAAAACACAAATGCAGAAAAGGATTAAAATAAGAGAACATGAGCAAGACTGTATGGATTAAACTTTTGAGTCGCAAATTGCCTTTGCTGGACGCACTGGAGTAAAGTCCAATATGTTAAATGTAAATATATGAGAAAATAGACTGAGTGTGCAAGCTGGGTATGGATGGATAGCAGAAAATAAAACTAAGATACATGAAATGAGATGATGGACCTGGCCTGTATTGCCTCTTATAACCTGCCCTTCCTGCTGTCCTTGCTGTGTAACTTAGAGCCACCTGGAATTTTCTTAGTTTCAAATCAGCAGCTAACAGCTGCATTACCTCTGCAGCTGGGACCAAAAGGAAGTTCTGTGGCTGCCACATCTTTCTAATAGAAATGACACTAATTCTGTGACTTCTTGAGCAGGAGAATGGTCATATCTATTCTGCATTTCAAGCAACTCCTCCATACAAGGGTCTACACAAATGTGGAAAGCCATAGGAAATGCAGGAGTAAATGGCGACAGCCAGACTGATATTTACTGTTCATTGCATATTTAAAAAAAAAAAAAAAAAAAGGTAGGGGGGAGGGGAAATTAGGAATGCTATTTGCTCTTTAAAAAAACAATCAATCCCTAGATAATTATGTAATTATGTTCTCTGACAAAAGCTACACTTAGGGAATTACTCTTTTTTAAAGCATTCCCAGTATACTGTGAGGGCTATGTATCTGTGTAGATTTTGACCCAACAGGCAGAGTCAAATACATCAAGTTCATCATAAGCACACTGTATTCTGCCAGGATATCAAATAAAATTCCAGATTTCCTGATTAACAGAGAATATCATACCCTCTGACCCCAGAAAAACAACATTTAGTTTCTTGGTTATGGGATCTCAGCAGGCCTTACTTTTGACAAGAGTAAAAGTTATTTTCTCTCTATGTTATGTTTCTTTAGCAAATGTTTTAAAAATTGCTTAAAGAACCTAAAAGGTCATTTGAAAGTCTTATTTTTATTGTCACTGCCTCCAAAATACATTCCATAACTCAGTTTAATGTGATCTGCAGCAGGCCAAGAGTTTTACAAGCCAAGATATTATGTCTAGTCCAGTTAGAGAGACGACAGAGTTCAGTGAAGAGGGGAGAGTGAAGATCTAGTTTGAGAAATGTAATTTTGCAATGCCTATAAAACATGGAAGGAAAATATCTCTCTCCATTCAATTTTGATGACCGAACATGTTCATGACCTTTCCTAAGGTAGAGGAACCCTCCCAAGCGCTTTATAAGGAAACAGACAAATGTCTGAGGACCTCTGTTTTAACTAACAGCATGTCAGGAAAAGGTTCACCCACCTCCCAGAGTAGTCCTTGCTCCTCAGTATGTAACTCAGCTTTCTCCTGGCTTCATCATCCACTAGCGAGTGCAGAGACTAGTGGGGCAGGAGCTTGTTCTTGAGTAAATACTGATACCACATCTATCCACTGTATCTTCGGTTATCATTTTCATATAAAGACACCCTTTATCAGGCCATTTCCATCTCCCAAAGTACAAAATCATTCAAATTGCAAGTGGCTTCATCTGTGTCAGATTGTCCTGTTGCATTGTAGGGGCAAGAATTCACTCATTTGAGTCTGGACTGGGATTCTGTCAGCTGTTTTCCTTCCGGTTGCTTGTTGATGGTGGACAGCTTTAATCTTTCCAGTAGTCACACTAGTTTGCAGTATTTGGCCCCACATGCTTAGTTTATACAAGTCAGCAGCCGTCAGTGTTTATGGGAACCATTCTGTCACTGAAAAGATTCTTCACATCTTTACTTTTATTAACTGTTTTCTTGACAATCTCATTATGACTGCCAAAGTCCCACATCGTTTGGAGCTCTTTTCTCCTCACTGCTGGCCTTAAAATCTTAGGTCACTGAAATATCTTAAATCCAAGTTATCTTTCCCTGCATTATAAGAGAGCTGAGATAAATTAGAACAATCAATTGAGGGATGCAAATAAATTGTTTTGTTTAATTACAGCTGTGTATGACCCAGCAATTAATTGAGCATTGTCATTCCTATTTGTTTTGCAGTAGCACAAAAAGTACAAACCCAGGGTTGGTTTCCACTGTGCGAGTCATACAGCAAATCCAGACCAGGGCATTTTGTATTTTAACTCCTGATTATAACTTCTGAATATAAATTCCTGTAATTTTCTTCAGAGAGACCTATATGTTATTGTAAATCCATTTGTCTTTTCCTAGTAAACTACTAATTCCATAACTCAGGCTGATGGAGGAACTTAAACAACTGTATTCTGCTTGGTGGAAGTTAGAGGCACACATTTCCCTTTCAGTTGTTAGAAAGAGTGTCAGCCCCAGTTATTTGTGTAATAATAATTGCACTGACCTAAAGAAGGGTATTCCAGATTTACATTGTCACAGATAAGACCAGAATTTTGCTTTTCTGGTACGTGACCAGTGTTAGCTGAGCACCACAGTTCCTATTAAATGTTTACAAACAGGAATAACAATCGCTTGTTACCTCACTCATCATTTCTTACCATCTGTCAAGAAAAATAGCTTGGTTTTACAGTGGTTATTCTGGTCAATTTGCAAATGTGAGTGAGTGTGATTTGAGAGAGTCGGCAATATGTGTGAGAGCAGTCATGAGTACATTTGGTTTGACACTTCAGCAAAAGTGTCTAGAATGTGGCAATTAGCTCTGCATTCAGTTTCCCGGTTCACTTTTGCCTTCAGAGGGTAAGATGCAACATTGTCTAGACAGCCTGCCTGTCAAAATTCAGTCTCCTGTACGCATATTTTTTCTCTGATGATGGACAGTTGCCTTAGCTCAACAGTATAGCTGCTGTGGATAATTCATGTCCACAAAGGAGGAATACTCTTTTAGGGAGCAATGTCCAATCCCACTCGTGAGTCTAGTGACAGAGGCTTTTAGCTGGTCTCTGATAAACACTTCTGAAAATCAGTTGTATTACTCTATGTTAACATGACTGTACTGTTTGGTGGCCAAGCTAGCTATGGTCTGCATTTGGCTGCATGTTATAGAAGGCACAGAATAAAACATGTTCAGGGAAGAGGCAGCACAGGCACGCAGGTGAACTGCACAGGGAGATCTTTGGTTTTAATAAGACAGAAATGTTCCTGCTGCAGCTTCCTTGCACTTGTTCCTTCACTCCTGGTATAGTTAATTTTGATATAGAAATAAGCATTGAGACTGAGACTTAAGACCCTAAGGTACTTCATAGCTCATGTCTAGAAATTAAACTTTGTCACCGTGGACAACTGGATATCAAATTTGAGAAGTATAAAAGGGTGCCAGTGATGAGGGCTGACTCAAAAGTCCGTGTTGGGTATTCTGCACCACGGAGACCAGAGCATTTTTTTTACGTGTATTGCTCTTCTGGTAGGAGTTTTTTAGTCTTTCTTAATCTTAGCTTTATCAGTTGCATTTAACCTTGTACTGCTTTAAGCTAAGCATTGTTAAACTTGGAAGATGTTGCTGATCAGTATTGCAGGAAAAAGTGGGTATTATAAAAGGCTGCCGTGCAGACTCCTAGCAGTCTTTAATGAGCATGCAAACACTGTAGGAGAAAGGACAGGGCCTTGAAGAAAAGCTTTCAAGTAAGAGTTTGATAATGGAGGAACAATTATACATGTGGCACTCCCAGCTCATTTGGTTAACCTCAGTAACCAATGAAAGCAGTTTGACTATCAAACAGATCACATTTGATACCATGCAGGTAGGACAAATGTTCAACTATGCCGTATTTTCCCTTTCTCTTATCCTCTTGTTCTTTATACTGATCCATTCCCTCCTCTCACTGCTAGTAGACCCTTTAGTGTGGCCACCCAGTTTCAGTTGCATGGACTGTGTATCTTAATAAGTTAGAGGTCTTCACTGTGCTAGATAATAGCAGTGGAAGAAGCCCTCAACTTCTGTCTGCAATTGGTTTCTCTAAGAGTTTCCTCTAACTTTCATTATTTTGGGGCTCCGGATATATTTTGTTCAACATAAAGTCATTGTTTATGCTTTGCATGCAGATTAAACTTCTGAATGTTCATTTTGTACTTGAGGAACATCAAAGTGCGGAGTGAACACCCCATTTGTGTCTTGAACTAAAGTCCATTCACCTGAAATTATGGTTCCAGGAAAAGTGGGAAGACACTAATGCTCAGTATGTGCAGTCACATAGAGACTAGTTTCTGAATAAAAAAAGAAAATCACAAATTTTAAAGGTTTTCTGTCAAGGCTAGTGTTCAGAACACTTCGTAGAAATTTAATAAATGAGATTTTGGCCTGGATATATCAGTTAAATTCAACTAAAATGCTGCAGACTGCTAATGCAACGATGATGCAGATGGGGTTAGAATGGGGGAACATTACAGAAGAAAGGAGAGCATGTATGAAGATAATCATTTTAATGATTTGAATCCTCTATGAAATGGACACATTTTTAATCTTCTAACTTTCAGGGTTGTTTTTTTTTTTTTTTTTACACCTTTAAAGGGTCACATAGGTTTTAATAGTGGTAAATTCAATTGAGCCCTATAAGCTCTTTTAAAAAAATCTTTATGAAACTATAAAATAATAGAGCAGGTAATACTTTCTATGGACTGAAAATTAACTGACATAGTTTCAGAGGAAAAAAAAAGTATCTTAAAGTGATGTGGTATTTTTCCTTAAAATGCTAACTGTCAATGACAAACGTCCTTTTGCCTGACTGTTTGGAGTTGCTGGGTACTTGATGTTCCCATGGATTTGGCATAGGGCATTACTCACTATTTCTAAACTTGAGGCCCTCAGTACATAACAGCTTTTTATTTGATTTAGCTAGCATGTTAACGGGGTTTTTTTCAGCTCAGAGTCTTTTGTAATTATCTTTTCTAATTGTTTGCGTTTTCTTTCCTTGGTTTTTTTTTTTTGCCCGCTTTTGGAATTTATGACCATCCAGTGAGAAGGACACTAAAGAGTGGACTGACACCAGAAGAAGCCAAAGCACTGGGCCTCATCAGCACCTCCGAGATGCAGGTTTGACGTCCCAGAGGTGGCCACAAGAAGAGACGTTCATCTGAAGCACACAGGCTGACAACCCTTTAGTGTGGCATCGACCTGCCAGCCTCCTCTGCTGCTCCCAACATCCCATCCTCTGTTAGTTCGATTTTAATAAGCAACAAAAAGCAAAATCCCACAGCCAGGGCAGAAGAAAGGTGTGCCACAGTTCAGCACGACATCCGGACAGCAACTGAGAAAGCGTTTGAGTGCTTGAAGGTGAAAGCATATGGCTTCTTCTCTCGTGGTGCGTTGATGTGGGTAGGAGGGGTCTCTCTCTGACCTGTCATATGAGCTGTGTTTTCGTTGGCTTTCCTTGTGCCCTCTTTTAGTCATTGTAAATGTATGGCATTCTGTCAATGCAAGGAACAGCCCTTAAAGAGGCAAAATAACTCCTGTTACAGCGACCCCAGATTTCCTGAAGCAGATTCATTAAGCAGAGATGCACAGTCTGTGCAAGTCTATGGTTTGGTTGGGTTTTTTTATTATTTTGCCACCAAAGAATGTAAAAATGTATGTGTACCTTTGTATATGTACAGAATGAATGTGTGGACATGTGTGTGTGTACCTATACACACATACAGTCATTGTGTGAAATCATGCTCCTGCTGAAGCTAGCTGGACCGTGATTTTCACTCTGGGGCCTTAGCATTCCACCTGGACAAGAGGAAAAGAATGTATTTTTGGAGGAACTCAGTGTTATTCAATGGGATTCACCCTGTGGAGCAGGAGATGGCCTGCAATGTAAGTGGAAAGTTTAGGAACCTGAATTCATGTGTATTAATACACACTCATACTGTACATAGCGGCATGCACATAGAGGAGAGGACACAGAATACCTCCCTCTTGCTGAGCTATGGCTGTACTGTGCATTTGTACAGTTGCAAAGAGATCTATGCCAACAATTTTACATACTCAATAAATGCATTCAGATGCTAAGATCAAGAAGTTTTGTTCACTTGCCTGTGCCCCTCATGCTGCTTTTCTCTGCTGCAAGATAATGTGGTGGTGATTTTATTTCAAATTAATGGATCTGAATATGAAATGGCCCTGCTAAAATCCTGCTGTGTTTTTGCTGTTCTTTACTCTTTTTTCGTGATTATCCTTGATGCAAGTGGAGAGGGTACCACAGTGAACACTCCAATATGTTTGCCCTTATCTCACTGTTTTATAATTGACTTTTATAACTGCCCTCAGCATGTGTGTTTGAAGAACCTTTAGCCAACTCATCTGCCTTTAAGTGGACGACATACACAACAGTGAAGATGAATTGAACACAGTCACCCTAGCCAGTGCTGAAGCATTTTGAGGAGAACTGTAAATAACAGTAATGTAAAAGGGAACTTTTTAAGCCAAAGTCTGTACATGACCAATTGATCCTCAAAGATGCGCAAGATTCTCTCTTTCTATTGCCTTAGCCTCTAAGATTAAGGGTGTGTCTGCACAGCAGTAGCAGCTGAGGCTTCCTTCAAGCTAGTTAACTGGGAAACTAGTTAAGTAGGGTAGTTAGCTAACTGGGTTTGATTTTGGCTTCAAAACACACTTAGAAAAGTGGGATTAATTAATAGTCTATGTTGGCTTCTAATGCCATAGTTATGTTGCTTCTGGCACCCAAGCTAGGTCAGGTACATCAGCAAGTTATTCTACTCTGCTCTCATTAAGGACAGGATAGCTGCTGAAGATTGTTCACGATGGTTGAACCAAACAAAAACAACCTTTGAAACCTCGGTCATCTATCACACTTCACGGAGCACAGCATCTAAGTAATGAGAGAACCAGGTAGCTGACAACACTGCAATGAGATCTGTGGTGGAACAGCCTATCTACGCTGTCCCTCCCTTGATTGTAACATTTCATTCTTTATTTGCCCTTGGATTGGATCTTCACATGTCAAAATGCATGGGTAAAAAGTCACTAATGAGCAAAGGACCTTAAGGATAGCGTTCAGTTTGATCGGATTTTCCCCTCAGCTTGTTAAAAGTCAATTGTACAAGTAGGCAGAAGGCGGTAGTTGTGTAATTAATAAAATGTGCCATGTATTTGAAAGCTACGAAGAGAAGGAAACTGGTTAGGAAACAGAAAGATGTGGTATATAATTAATCTCACTGCAAAATAAGAAAGAATTATGAGCATCTGGATTTTAAAGCGGACGTTCATGTGCTGCTCACCATTATGGACTTTTAAAATCTCTCTTAAGGATGCTTAGAACAAAGAAATGAAGGTAATGTGGGTTTGCGGAGGTCTTGGAGGTTTGAAACAAGAGGAAGACACCCTGAATGTAACGGTTACATTGAATTGTTACACTGGTTAAATGATAAAAGAAGCCAAAATGTAACCAAATGCCTTTATATTGACAAAGGTCCTATGTGTGATTGGAGGGAGAAAAGCAAACAAATTTTTAAAACTGAATATTTTAATTAAAATATGGCGAATGTGCAAAGTAGGTGGCTGTTGGTGACCACTTGCCAACAGGAAACAAATTTATGTTTCTTTTAGACATAGTACAGCACCTGTGTCTGAAACATAACATAGCTGATGAATTACTAATAGTTGGACATATGTATTTTCCAGGAATTGTGCAAAAATAGTGTAAAACTTAATTTACTCCTTATCAATGATAAAATTAAACATGGGGAGTGGGGTTAGAATAAGTGCGGGAAAAATAGCCAGTTTCTTTCAGATTCTCTGGATGCAGGTGTCTTACATGTGAAGCATATTCTTCCTTGTCCATTCTTCCATTATGTTCTGTACTTTTGACTAAGTTCCTGCTCTCTATCTGTAAAACCAATACCAGTTTTTCAGAGGATAACTTGGTCTTGTTATGCAGTAGTATACAGTAGGATTAATTCCACTGTCCTCAGTGTTTATTGCGACGCAGTAACAATGCAATAACTACAGAAAATGTTTCCATTTCAGTTCATGACAAAAGTGGCCAGAGGCCCAATGGGCTAATCTGTAAGGTGGCAGTATTTCCTCCGGAGTCTCCTAGCATGTCCTGGCTGTGGGAATAACATTTGTTCCCCTTCATCTAACTAGTGGCTCGAAGTGATCATCAAACTAGTGAAACGAAGGAACTGGTTATATTGGCATGCCTTTGTCTGTCTATCTAATCAGGTTGTAACCTTCAGGATTTCAGTTGCTGCCTGCCCCTCCATCATCAAATGAGCCCACCATAAGGATGTAACAGTGGCTTTAAAATGTGAGATGTGGATTGTTTTTGTGACAAACATAACGGTCTTGGAAACACGATGTAGTAACACATGTTCCCATTTCTCACTTAGAGATCCATGAAGCCTGTTTTTAAACGCTTGCAGCCATAACGACTACCTCTCTTCTCTTTGTCATAGTACCAGTCAGCTGCAAATACAGTGCCCGGAGTTTTGTATCTCCACCGAGCTCTCAGAGTCGCTGCTGGTGTTCATTTCAGCACCCATCTGCTGCCAATAACTTGTCTGTCTACCACCATAATGCCTTCCTGATTTGGTGAGGTAAACTTAAGCATATGAAATGGCCGCCAAAGGGAAGCTATCCTAATTTCCTTTCATCTCCCTTGGTGTTTAAAAGCAGACTGCATACAAATACTTCATATTCCCTCTCTCCCAACTGAGGGATAACTTTCAGTAGCAGTTATGTGGCTGCGGTGAAGAAACACCCCCAGGGAATGCTGTGTGCCACAATCGACAGTGAAAGATCCCTCACAAAAACTGAATTCATCACTCTTCACCTTTCAGTAAGGCCAGGCACCAGACTCATGGATTCCAGATGTTTTCTAGCCCCTTGGCTGCTACATGTGACCCTTCTGTTTGATAGATCCCTGTCCATAATCCAAAATCAACAAAAAAATGGTGTTTTAATGAGGGTCTTGCTCCGATAAATACTGGAAACAGCGTCAAAAGCAGTCTTCAAAATACATTTCTTTTTCTCTTTTGACCCCCTTTCATTGCAAATCTTTGTGGTGATTGACTCTGTCAGCAAAATAAGGCATCAGATTTGTAGATAGACAAGACTTTGGCTTTAGCTTCACAGAAAATCTTATGTGAATATCTAGAGGAGAATTCATTCCCTGATTCAACAGAAATTGGGAGTCAGACTCTTGACGTGACTAAACAGCAAGGGCCTCCTGCAAGGTGCTCCATTCCCCCTCAAGGTGCTAGATAGTGTGGCAAGGCGATACCTTAAACCCCCGGTGTGCTGTGCTCTAAACGTACCCTGGCGAATGCGAGCAGCCGTTGAAAAGCTACAAGTGAGGACTGCAACATCTACTGCAAACCTAAGTAAGGCACGCGACGCCGCGGTAGGTGCAGTAAAACACTAAAATGCTATAGAAACCATTTGGAGGAGTCTGGATTCAGGTTACTGTTTTTACAGTGCTTCGGTTTCACTGAGATGAAACGGGGACGAGGCGGCAGCCCACGGGTTTCACCCGAAGGGTGTCACAGGGCCGTGGCGTCAGGCACACACACGAGCATATTCCTCCATCTCTTTCGCTCCCGTGTGCTCCCCCACCCGTGGAGTGCTCCCCTCGGCAGCGCCGAGGCGGGCTGCGCGGGCAGGGCCTGGCCCTGCGCCGGGCCCGGGGCGGCGGGAGAAACGGGGACGCAAGGGACGCTTGCCCAAGCTGTAGGGACTACGGCTGCCGATGTTTCCCCGCAGGGAAAACTGCCAGGTACTTACAGGCTCTGAAGGAAAATAAGCTGAAGCTTTTTTGAAAGAGACGTTTGGCTATAGGCAACTGTTGAAAACGGTTTGCAAACACTTGAGCAACATCTAAGGCCTACCTTCCTTTTTTTTTTTTTTTTTTTTGACTGGGCCAGCAACTGGTCAGATTGGCATTTCAGATGTGATCCCAAGAGGGTTTTGGCAAGCAGTTTAATAATTACATAGCAAGTAACGCAAGGAGTTTCAAAGACTTTGTCTAGTTTTATGTTTACGCAAAAAATAAAAAAAAAAAAGAAAATTTAATTAGTCCATTTCACATTGAGTGGCAGATAGAGATATATTTTGTTCAATCGCTATCCAATACAGAGGCTTCTGTGAAAGAAAAGGTTTATTTGTAGTATTGGGTGCATTTCTTCTTTTTAAAGACTGTCTTTGCACGTATAGTGTCCTTTTTTGTGAGCTGGGAATTGTAAAAAAATGTAAAGTAGAAAAGGACGTGTTTCTTAGACGAAGGAGAAATACTGTAAAATTGTGTAAATGTCACTACTCATGTTTTTTCATGTTCTGTGTAGCATAGTGTAAAATAGGCTTTCCAGCAGTGTTATTCTGTGAATTGTAATTTAAAAAACAAGCCATGCATGGTCAGAGATATTATCTACAGGTCCTTTTGGTTGAGTTTTTGTTTTTGTTTGTTGTTTTCTCATTTTAGGTGAATTTGTTTTATGTTAAATTTAATTGTCCATGAAACTGCATTTTTGTGTCTCAGTTTTATTTCATAAAGAACTTGAATTACTCTTTAAGATTTTATTACACATGAAACTCACCTACCATTTGTATTGATCCTACAGAAGCTTTGTCACATTTAGTGTAAATCAGGGGGATTTTCTTTTTAACACACCCCTCCTCTGCCTCTTTTTCCACCAATCTCCCCATTTTATTGTCTGGAAGGATGCAATCACACTTTTTTTTTTTTTTTTTTTTCTCCTGTGCCATGCAGGGTCAATATGGAAAACTGACCACAGACCTGTGTCCAAAATTTCTTGATATAAGTAGTTAAAAAGCTCACCTCTACAGCATTATGTAAACACATCTTGCAATAAAGCTTTATAAAGCACTGACTGGGCTGGTTCTGGTTTTGTTGATGAAGCCAATCATGGGAGCTTTGGTGGGAAATGGGTGGGAAGGGGCAGGTGGGGGAAACGTCATGGGTTATTTTTTTTCATATCTTCTAAGTACCTGCAAAGCCACCATGTAGACAATGAAACAGCTGCCATTAAACCACCTGGGTGGTCTGATCATAAAAAGCTGATCTTTTACTCCTAGTTTCACAGTTTGAGCCTAATTCCTAATCTTGAATGAAGAAAATTAAAACATGTCTCTGGCTCTCAAGGATTTCAATAATCCAGCCCTACAAATCCTCACTAAACATAGAGGGTTACTGCTTGCTGCCATTGGCTTGGCATTGGTTCCTGCCTTAAAAATACTCTGTTCACAGAGCACATTTCATCAAGGTATGAGATTTATAGAAGCAAATATAAATAAAATGAAAGACTGTGTGCAGGGGAGCATTTCAGATTGCCTCTGCATCAAGACGTGAAACACTCACCGTGTCTGCCAGGGCTTCATCAGTGTAAAGGTGGCCAGTAAATGAGACATGCCTTTAACTTGGCCGAAAGAAGTCTCATGCATCACCATGGTATGTAATTTTCTGGTGGCCACCTATAAGTGCGCCTGGACAGGCAATAGTCTTGCAGTTTTCTCTATTTGCTGGTGTCTGATTCTTTCTTTTCTTGCAATTTCCCAGCACTTGAGAGAGGCCGAGTTGACAAACAGGACATCCCTGGCCCTATGGAGGGTGAGCTGTAGCACAGGGACTCCTGCATCTGCTCTGCCTGCAGGTTCGGTGACTGTGATGAGGAGGGGGTTCAGAGTGATGTGCAGAAACTCAGAATGCTCAGATTTCCACTGCTAGTCCTGCAACAAGCTACTCACAAGTAATTGCTCTTTAGAGTTGCACACATAATAAGGTCAAAATACACTATTCAAAGGCAGCTACACATGTTTATAGCAGCATCCTGGAAGGTAAAGTAGGTTAACTGAGAGCCTGAGAAGAAATTTTCACCTATGGTTTCTGAGATTGTAGAAGCTGATACAAAATGTGAGGTATGTAAGCCTCCATAGGGAAAAACACCACCTTCCTCCTTTTTAATCACTTTTTAAAGTTATTGCAAATAAAAAAGGTGCCTTTTGGGATATGGCTGCATCCCTGAGAGAGCTGCTTAGCATTCCAGATGCACTGGTGTAAAGTCTAGAGGATGAAAGGCTACTAGCCAGAAATGTGGTAATGCTTTTTAAAATAAATATATAAAACAAGTTTATTGGCCAGACACTTTTCTTTTCTATCACAGCATATCCATTAGCAATTCTAAATTCCAGATGTGCAATGACAATGTGTACATATATTTTTCAGACCTGGTGCCCAGTCAGAACTCATATGTTGTCACAGAGAAGCCTCTGGCCTGTAGTCAGGGAACGAGTAAGTACGCAGATTATCCATTGCACAGCTGCATGCCCTGGTTTATAGACCCTTCAGAACAGTTTGAGAACACACAACTAAAGAAAAAAAATACATTTTTTTCCTATTATAACTCCTCCAAGTTTTCTGATGGGAATGCAGTTTGGAAAAGCGAGAGGGCTGTTGTTGAAGTTTTACCTCTTGCGAGTTTCTTCACAGGAAATGAAGAATGACGGCTGTACTCCATTACACAACTATCTGATGAGATGGACCTCTACTGGGAAATCCCAGAAGGAATACAGTCTACATGAGGTGTCATGCCAATGATGGCCTCTCTTCTCAGCTTTTCCTGAATGATTTTTTGAGTAGGACTCATCCATCTGAGGAGTTGTTCTGCTCAATATTATCGCTTTTCAGTTCCCAGGAGCCAGAGGGGACTGTTCTCCTCCTCAGTGCCCACCCCATTCCTGCCACTCCACCAAGCTTGATCTCTTGCTTGAGCCAAGGCAAGAGCCTTTCATTTATTATTTATCTGGATCTAGCTGGAAAATTCCAGGGATCATGCCAATGTACATAAGGTGTGTACCAACACTGCGGAGGATGAGAAACCCTTTTGATGTCCCAAATGGGAGTCCCAGGATCACCAGGAACATCCTGTGCCATTATTTCTGTAACAATGACCAGAAACGCTTTAAGCATATCTTAAAATCTTGCAAATAAGTTTATAGCCCTCTCTTGGTTCAGATCTCTGTGCCTAGACAACAGACAAAATGACTGATCTTAACTTTTATATATATTTTCCTTTGTTTGATCCATACTTAAGGTAATACAAGAAGATCAGCAGTTAACAAGCAACAAAGAAAATACCAGTGAAATCCAGCAGCACTCGAAACTGGACAAACTTGAAGGCAAAGGTGAGGTCAAAGCCATGTCATAGCCTTCAGTAAACATTGTACCGGGTCTGCCTCAAAGCAACATTAACCAAGCCTGTCTTGGAAGAGCCCTGCTTTTGCTTAAAAGCAGTGGTTTGAAATCCTCCCTGGTACAGGGAGCACAAAGCCCTTCCAGAGCCGGGCAGGGCGCAGGTGAGGGGCCAACAGGCAGCAAAGGCTCTGGGGCGTGTCCATCACCACAGCGGCATGTTGGATACAAAGGTTTGTACTAAAAACCTTGCAGTAACCTGTGAAAATACATTTATTGCAGGTATCCAAAAGTTACAGCAGGGTGAAAATTCTCATTTTTTAATAAAGCAATGAAAAATTCAGACTCTTGAACGAGAGCTCAAAAAATGAATCCTCCTTCCATCCTTGTCCAAACTTCCTATAAATATGCACTGGGAGGCTTAAATAATCTTGGCAAGATATAGCAAAGGAAAATTATTGTTAAAAAGAGGCCCTGGATATCATTTCGACAAACTTTTTCCCCACATAAACTTACGGAAAATTATTGACCTCATAGCAAAGTCGAGAAAGAAAGAAACCTCTTCTTGCAAAATGCCAAGATACCTATTTGAACACAAACTAGACTGCCTTCACATAGGGATGTCTGGAACACCTCCCAGGTATGCTGCACTAATTATAGGGAACAATAGCTGTGGAGGTTAACAAATAAAAATCTAAATAATCACAGCATCAACAGTGGTGATCTATATACAGCTAACTGTGAGTATAATGATAAAGAAAGCATATTGAATATCAGGCAGTAGTGACCAAAGCCAAATGAAAATCTGATGCTATTGGCTCTCTGAGCAGTGGAAAGAGCCTGATGGATGTCACTGAGGTTGAGTCAAGCCTCGAAAGATAACTATTAGAATGTTAAACTTGATGGAAATTGAATTGTTTCTCTGTCAAAAAGGCCCTAAATCATTTTAACCTCACCAATTTCACTGGGGAATTCTCTTTCAAGAACAGATAGCACACTGTAGCCTGAAAAACAAGAGTGAATCCTTGTTTCCAGAGAAATTGTGTCAAATGTGTTCCATTTATAAGCATGTGGGATGAAACACAGCTAGCATACAAAACTATATAGTCTGGAAATTCTACATCTTTTTAGAAGCCAAAACACTGCAAAGTCTGAAAACAAAACAACCTGAAGCAGTCAATTGAAATATATTTTTTTTTTTACTATGGAACATGATAACCATTAAATTTCCTCATAGGAAAATAAAATTTTAGTAGAAATTCTATCATTGTTACAAAATTCTTTACCACATCTTTACAGTGGTAGATGAATTACTAGAAACTGGTAAATTTAAGTTTAAGTCTGGTTCTTAAGAACTACTGGTATAAGAAGTTTCTTGTCGTGCAATTTTGCTTAATGTACTAGTTCCATCTCCAAAACTGCATCCTCCATGCAATGTTAACTTTAAACCATCTTTAGGGTTTATTTCTTTCCTGTGGTGGGGATGAGTTGGTTGGCGTATAGAAGGATGTGTTAATTGCTTATTATTCAATAATATCCTATAAATCTTTCTAAAGGTAATCAGGGTATTCATAAAGTTATCATTACTGGATATTAGTTAATCTGAGGGTGGGCTTTACATTAAGGTATGAAAAAGCTAAGTATTTTTATTTTCAAATACCTCTCAGTAACAATATATAAATTGTGGGGAGTGCATCTGTGTGTATATTTATGCTTATGGCATGTCACAAGTGGATTTTTGAATATGCAAGTAGGTTTTGAAATCTGGTAACTTGTTATTTTGACTTCTGAACATATTTTTGCAAGGTGGAATGGTAATGAGATGTTTATGAGTGGTTTAACTTGTGTAAAGTATTTATTGGTAAGAGAGCTTGACAGCGTCAGAAAGTAGCAAGGCTTATTGCTTGTACCTTTCAGAGCATGAGCTCTCCAACCAACAGTGAGGCAGAAGACCTAGTACACTGGGATATGGATCTCCTGAAGAATGATCAGCAGTTTATTATCCATTTATTACACATTCTTAGTGTTCACTTCTGCAATCACAACTTCTTATGGGCTTAGACATCAGAAGCTCACAAGGTCCCAGTAAAGGGGAACACTGAGGCAAATGTGAAAACTCAAGACTCCATCAAAGAGGGCTCCTCCCTGCAGAAAGGACACTGCAGGAGAAGGAATGAACTAATTTGGGTAACAAAAAGGAAAGCCTTAATGATAAGATTCTTATTCTGATATACAGGTGAACCCAGCAAAGAAAACAGAAGAGATCGTTTTAGCAGCAACACTGCAAGTGTTGGACTAAGTGAAGCCCAGATGCAGTAATAAGTGTGAAGGCTGAGAAGGGGATGTTTAGCTGAATGTGCAAGGTGGAAAGGCTGACTTTTAGAGAAGTTGTGTATTAAATAAACTACATGAAAACATGAAGGGAATGGATTACGACCTGTGTGACTATAAGGAGAGAAAGGCAGTGTGTGTTCAAAGGGAGAGGATAAGAAAGGGGATATCATACATTTCCTGAGTGTTAAGTGGATTTTCCTTAATCAGGCTATCTAAAATCTGCTTTAAAAGAGTTTGATAACTTCCCAGGTTTCTTTTTTTTTGCAGTGAGCACCAAAAATATATATGCAACATAAATGAGTCAAGGGTCACAGAAAAGAACCGTTTTGGGCCTTGCTGCCTTCAGACAATCACAGATTATTCCAGTGCATGGCAGCGAGGGCACTGCCTCTTGTTGGGCTGTAGCAAAATCCTGTCTGAGGTACACGGGGTAAGCTGTGATTCAGCTGGTGTTGCACCTCTGTCTTTGGCAGAAGGAGCTTGGATTCCTCAGCCTCTGGGATCGGTGTGTAGGACTCTTGCTGGGGTAAGCATCATCAGCTTTGTGGCTTGTGACTCTCCTGTTTTCAAAGCATCAATGGGCACAGAGATGGCCAGAAATTCTCTTGGTAAAGGATACTCTTCCCTTTTCCTCACATCAGGTAGCCTTATGGCTCCTTCTATTAACATTTTGTAGGCTCGGGATGGCTAAAAAAGTGCTGCTAGGATTGATGTGGGCAAGGACCAGAACAAGTTGGAGGCTGCAAGAGAAGATGTCAAAGAGTCTTTAAACCCCAGCAAGAAAGCACAGAGAGACCTCTCATCTCAAGGAGGGTTGAATAACGTGGAGAGGGCTGCACTGTGCTTTATGTTGCACAAGACCTTGGTAAGAAGTATTTCACTCATCAGCTGGGACTATTTTGCAAATGTGTAGCTCCCCTAAGCAAGCAGAAATTAGAGTAGGATTGTGTTGGCAGTTCTGAATACTCAATGAAACATGCAGTTGGTCTCTCCCCTTGTGGTCAGGGATCTCACAAATATCAGACAGAACCTTTGGTTAAACTTGGGATTGTTTTCTCCTTTGTCAGTCACTCTTTGTCCACCTTGATGAAGTTATTCTCTCTTAATAAACCATCTGGGTTAGCAGATACAGGCAAAGTTTAATGCAATTCATCCCCAGCTGACAAAACTGATCAGAGGAAATAGGAAGATGAGAGTCAAATAGCAATGTGGTCTCCCCAGTCAGACTGTTAGCAGCTTAACTTTCTCTTTGGCAGTGAAAAGGGTGTAATTGCGGAGAGAAAGCTGGCTTATTGCAACGCAGAAAATGTATATGTTTTCTGTGTATAAGGACCACATTTTTCAGGAAACTAAAAAATCTTTACAGAAGGTATATTGTTCCTGACAACATTGACATCTTTACAGTATTCAGGGGTAGTTTTCTTGCAAAGTCAGAGAACAAAGACCATAAAAGTCCTTGAGAAACGTTTCTAACTCCAGGTAGGTAGTGGTTGGCTTTCTCTTTGATATCAGCATAAAGCTTCCATTTACTCATTGTCCTATGCTTTTGTTTCTGTTAATTTTTTTTTTGGCAACAGGTTCCAGGAATTCATTGTACATGATCTGTAAGTGTCCTTGTGTGGTCTCTGACACCAGAGTGGTGACCCAGGAGTAAGAACAGACTCCACAGAACAGACCCCTGACAACACGCAATTTCCCAACTGATATCGCTGGGCTCCCTTTCTGTCCTTCTTTCCTGGGATCCAGAAATGAGTAATTACATACTGTCCCATTGGGTTTAAATACTGATTTTCTAATGACAGCTTAATATCTAATACAGAAACTACTGCTAGCAAGTGAGGAAGATAAATAAGTTGATGCTCCTTCCGATTTCATGCTGAAAATTTTTTTACTAGGTTCTATGATTACTGGCACAGACAAATGTAGAGACTTTGAAATAGAGAACTTGAATGTAAAAGTCATCAGAAAACTCAGAATGTTAAAAGGCAGAAGATAAAAATTGGGGGGCGGGGGGGAACACGACACTCAACACCACACACACGTGACAAGGATGGGTACACACAACATTATGGAATCCAGTCTGGAAGATCCAAATAACTAGAACTGATTTGGAATTTCTTGATGAGGAAACTAAAATCAGCACTGTTTGGAAAGGTGGTCAGTCTCAGTGACCCTCTTGGAAAAAACAAATGAGATTTTAAAAAATCTGTTTCTATGTTTTCAAACAAAATTTTCATTTTGTAAAGTTCCAAAAATAGATTAGTTTTGAAATTCTGATAAATATAAAAGAAAGTGTTAAGAATACGGGGGGGGGGGGGGGGGGGGGATCAAGATTTTAATTTTCAAAAGGTTTGAAGCTTTTTAATTTCTTTGTGCTAATTAAGATACTGAGACCATTCTAATACCTTACAGCTTTAGATTTTAATACCTCAAAGGTATTAGGTTCTAATATATATCAGAGGGACAGAAAATTCCCTTTCTGTCAAGTTATGGAGGTGATAGACCGGAAAGCCAAGTCAATCGTAATATAAGGACATACTGGAATATTAATTGCTTATGTAAAGGAATAATTACTTATTATCTACAGTTTGCTTATTGATGTATATTCATTGGGAATTTGAGACCTAGAAAAACTGAAGTTGGGAAAAAAAAAAGATCAAAGTTAGAAGTCTATGTTCACTAGACCTCAGCTGTTGAAATCCAGTAGCAAAATCAAGTGAGCCAGAGAATTCCATGAGTCCTCTCTTCGTTTAGAACAAGAAGATATGGAAAATTATAGGTAACACTAGTGCTTCAAAAAGAGTATAAGATGCTACTGCTAACACATATACTCATGGTAAGAGTTCAAGAACTCTTTCAGAAAAAGTGAGTTTAAAACAGGTTGCTCTGACATAATCTTTTTGCACTATGTAAATGGATGTATAATTTTTGAACAGGTGATGAATTAAATCTAGGAAATTGTATCTATTTAGCTCTGTTGTCTTGTCAGATAAGCAGAAAACAGAACTTGAGTTTCAGTTACTACTCCTTTATTCTGATATCGCAAGATTTCTTACAGCTTTATGAGCTACAGGTTTAAGCTGAAATTCAACCTCACAGCACAAACTGATGGAGATGAGATTTTTTTCCTTCTGCTTTGAACCACATTAGACATCTTTGCAATTTGGAGCTGTAAATGCATTTCAGATTAGACTGTAGTGCCATTAGATACGGAATTGTTTAAATAACACTTAGTCATGGTTACTTATCAAGAGCCTGATGTTGAATCAGACTGAAGGATGCTCGCACTCTGTATGACTACAGTACAAAATGGCACTTTGCTACAGCAGTGAGGAAAAGAGGCAATCTTTGCCTGTTCCTATTATAAAATGTGAATGCAATCTCAAGTGCACTGATGTCAGAAAATTTCTGGCTGTCATTAAAGCCTACATTATTCTTAAGTGGATTTTCCACTATAGATCCTTTTCTGGGATGTTTTGACTTTGTAGCACATCACAGTAAATGACTTCTTAAAAAATACATGATCCTTAAGAGCAGCCCTGTCAACATTTCAAATGTTGCAACCAACCAGTTCAGGTCTCTTAATTGAGAGGACTGTGGTTGCAGGATAACTGCCTTGTGGCATGTGTTTTCAAAGTCTTTACTTATACTTGGCAGAAATTGCATTATCCACAGCTTTGGAAAGAACTTTTGGCTGAAGTTTCTGGCTGTGATAAACCTCATGAATATAGTTATGCCCAGAAGGTAATTGGAGTTGAAGTAGACCATGAGACTTTGGAGACTCTTTTTTTTTTTTTTTTTAAAAAAAAAAAAAAAAAAAAAATTGTTGATAGTATTCTCTATCTGTCACCTCTGAACTTTTAAAGTTTGTGTGTGAGGGTACAAAATATCCCTGCCATTTAAAAGGTATGTCTTTTATATTATAATGCACTGATTACTGCTGCCTTGTTAGCTGGAGTAGTTGCAACTGCTACAATTTAACTGAGTGTGTAAACAAGGGGCTTAGTATTTAATTGTAGACCAGATGCATCTCAGTATGCCAGTGACTATTTGAGCACATAACTGTTTGCCCAGATGTTCATACAGCACAGCTGAAATGAAAAAACAAACAAACCAAACCCAGCCTAACCAAACCAAATAATTGTATAAGAAAGTCACTTTCCCAGGGACTGTGGGTGATTTCACACCACAGTATACTGCATGTTTGATTAACTTCTCACCAAAGAGGCTTCTGAAAAGCAGAGCTGATGCCACACCTCACACAGGTGGTAGGACATCTCAAATCATCCAGCCATCACCTGGAGGAGCACCTGGTAGAGACAAGCTAGAGCGCTTAGGCAAGGCTTTTATGAAGTTGAAGGACACCTGTCATTGAGTGAGTGGCACTCTGTTTATGTTGCAGATCATATTTTGGCCAGGGACAAGCAGGTGGCCAAATTCTGCTGTAGGCGTATATGAGTAGCTCCCAAAAACCTGAGGAAAGCAGAGAATGTGTGCCTGAAGGAAGGGCATAACTGGTGCCTTTAGAGCATGACAAGTCCAGCTCAGAACAGGTAATCAAGGCTTAGCATAAATTAATATTGTTCTTTGCACCTACTCAACGTCTAACATGTGCCAGCAGTTGATGTGCATGTATAAAAACACCTTTGAAAACAGGCATCAATGGCACGTGGGAATTGGCACTGTATAGGTAAGTAAGGCAGAGGTAGTTCTTGCCCTGAGGAGTTAAAAAATTTGATAATGCACTTGCTTTGCATAATTGCTGAAAATCAAGTAACCACAGCTCCCTCATTGTACCAGAAGAGCCCAGGAAAGCAGTTATGGGACGTGGAGCAGTGAAGGGATGGTTCAATCCACTGGCAGGGTACAACAGCACCTTTACCTGATGTAGTAGGGAATATCGCAGGGTCCATATGCGAAGTGGGTGGGACGGTGGCTCTAGATACCACAGGTCATGGATATAGCTCTCCTATTTTAATGCTTTGCTGTCACATGTAGGTCTATGTGTTCACTTTGCCACTAGCATGGCAATCACTGCTGCACTGATATCCTAGTCTGTTGGCATATGGCACAGAAGAAGACCAGTTCTTAATGCATTTGAAGTGCTCTGTTGATGCTTTATAGCAACCATTTGTATTAAAATAAAATGGAGTGCATTTTAAAGAGTTAAATGCCTTCCAGAATGCCTCATATAGACTATATCTGCTTCATTACTTCTATAATTCAATCTTATTTTCTCATAAAGTAATGATCTGTAGCTTGTTTAAAAGAATTTATTTCCAACAAAAAAGCACACATTAATTATATCACTGTCCTTGAATACCTCCAGTTGGGGAAATACCATATTAATGTTTCCATTTATTTTGGGAGGGATTAACAGGATCCTCCTGTAGTCCACCAGGTTATCCACGTTGCCCTCCCTGTCTCCTGCACAGTGTTTGCATTCTGGAATCCTGCTGGTAATCAAAGTATTATTAAAAGTTCATTCCTCTGGACTAAAGATCCCCCAGGAAAAACTTGCAGGACTTTTGCATTCAAGATATTTAGCCTTAATGATTTTTTCTTAGTTTCTCTCTCACTGACAACTACTTCACAAAGTGGATAAAAACTTAATTTTCTCTTACGAAATGAGTATCTCATTCTGCTTCTTTCCAAATTCAGAACAGAAATATTAATGCCATGCTTCTGTCTTTCCTCCATCAACATTCCTACATTAACAGTTCTACTGCAAATGAGCTACACTACTGCAAGGATTAATGTGTAGTATATGCAAATTTCTTCTTAACTTTTGTGGCTCTGCCAGTCATCATTTCTGCTTCTACCATCATCTTTTTTTTTTTTCATTTGACATTTATCACCTCACAGATTTCAATTTACCACTAAAAAAATTTTGAGCTTTTAGCCAAAGTTATCTTTTTTCCTCATTGGAAAAACCAGAAACCTGATTATCTAATGAATAGGTCTCTCAGAACTTCAAGTTTTCATTAACAGTCTTCTCTCTAAATTTACTGTGTCACTTTTCTTCCTCTTCCAAATTTTTCAGACTTAAATAACAAAAATAATATTACATGGAGCTCTCCTTCCTCCATATATAAGCTGGTTATGATCACAGTGATTTAATGTATATTTATCTGTCATTAAAAGGTTCAAAAGTTAGAAACGAGTGTCAGAGACTTATAGGGGCAAACAGGGATTCAGTTGCAGTGAGCATCCAAACAAATCATGGTTGTAAATAATGAACATGGCAAGGTTCTTGAACAAATTCCTGTACTTATCTACTATGAGATTTTTGGGGGCAAATTGTAAAAATTGTGACTTCTTTGGTCTTCCTACTGAGGAAGAGTTGGGTCAGGTTTAGGCTCCTTGCTTCAGAGCCCCCAGACAAGAAATCTAAACCGAGACCTGTGTTGCTCCGCTGAACTACAGTCACGGAGGGCAGGGACCTCACCCACCAGCAGCCAGCGTGCTTCCAGGCCACTGAGTGCTCCCAACCCCGGTCGCTCGTTATCTAAGCGAACTCAGGCTCTCTGCTCCTGTCCCTCCTTCTGCCATCTCCTGTTTTTTATTACTGCCTTCCTCCCTCCTTCCGCTTACTCTTTCCTAGCTTTTGGCTGCTGGCAGAGATAATGGCCCATCTTGCCTTCAACTGGAAGAGAAAAAGCATCTTTTTCCCGTGGGGATGTTGGAGCAGCAGGCGGGCAGCATGCACGGGATGCCAGCCAGCTCACAGGCACACCTCTCGGGGGAGGGAGGGAGGGAGGGAGGAGCACGGCATGTACTCTGGCTTCTTGATAGGCTGCAAGCTATCTCTTGACTTTGCTCTTGCTTTGAAATCCCTTTCCTTCTCTGAATTTTTTGAGTGAGCACTTCTGCAATTTGAAATGCTTGAGGGAAACTGGATTCCTTGGTTTCTGGGCAAGATAGGCAACTCAGTCTGTGTCCAGTTTAGGGGCAGGGTTTAATAAATTGGCTCATAAGCTGATTTATTTTGTACCTTTCTTTCTGTCTGCACTCTTGGTCAAAACTGTCCAAACAGAAAATCAGTACCTCTGACCACCAGAACGGGAATCCTTACCCTGTCTCACCTACCTTTGACCATACTTACTAGCCAAAACATAGTTCTTATTATCAAGTTGGTAACAACCTGCTGACTTTTGATCCCTCTTCCCAACCATTCAATTTAGGATCGGGCTTTTCAGCTTGTGTCTCTCAGAGGTGGTGTCCACCTCTTTCATTTGACCAGAGGAACATCTCTCAGGGAGAAGGGTGTTTGTTCTCATTGTGTTTCCATGGCTGCCGGAGCCATGGATGGATGTGGAAGTCATCGTACTGTCGCTCCATGATGTGGAGGTTATCGTACTGCCATAATGGCAAAAAAGCAGCCTTACATCTTTCAGAACTGGATGCTCCAGAAAGCACAAGGCTGGAGAAATACCATGCACAATAAAGGGTATTTCCTATCTGTGACAGCCTTTGAGATCTTCTTTGGCTTTGGAGTGGATACTACCTTAATTTTACTGAAATACTAACCAGCTCTGCCACTTAATACCTTCAACCATAGCTGAGGGTGGAGTCTCCCACTGAGTTTTCTTTATTCACTTACTCTGGATGAAGCTGGCAAATCAAGCAGAAGGTTGCTGTCTTTTGCCTTTCCCCCTCTCTTTTTTTTCTTCATTATCTTTCAGGCCTGTATTTCAACAACACACTGCGACCTGAATTTAAAAACTATCAATATAAGCAGCCTCATCCTGTCCCTTCTCGTTTTAGCTCTTCCCATTGCACTGATGATTGCTTTCCAAGGTTGTCCTCAGCCAAGGATATTCCAGGCTAGTATACAGAACAAAGCTTGAACCTTCTGTATCTGCAAGCCTTGAGTATTTGAGGAAAAAACCTTTCATCTTGAAAGCTAGAGACTAAACAAACGTCTTTAAGCTATTTAATCAGCAGAGGGGGGATGTGGTGGATTGCTGGGTTACACAGAACTGCTGGAAGGGGCAGCTTTAGGACAGGAGTGAGTAATATTAGTGCACTCATGAATTGATGTTGAAACCAGATACAACTGAGATGATCTCTATGGTATTCTTCCTGATCCTTTTTATTACTTTGTTGTCGAAATTGTTTTCTAATATTATTTATTATCTCACATATCACGTTCCCATCTCTTGAAGAAAAAAGGCTGCCCAGTCTTTCATCTTCTTCTGGTTGTATTTCTTTGCTTCATTACACATTTGTTTTTATGAAGTATTTGATCATATTTTCCACAAATTATTTAAGCTTTGGGTATCTTTCTAAAAGATATTTTTCAGTTCAGCCAAGAAGTTATGGGCCTAAGGCCCATCTCTACTATGACAGAAATCAGACAAGTTAACTATTATGATGGATGTTGACTGAGCCATAATAATGTATAAATACACTGCTGACCTTATTATAGGGTAGTCACTGTATGAGTACATTGATTAAGTCTAAAAAGAGGCTGTAAGGAAACAATGACTCAAGATAAGCCATTCCACAGGAATAGGATAATAGGAGACCAACTGGCTCCAAGAGCACTGGCGTGATTTCCTGCTGAGACTATTGGACTGGTTTTGTCTAGAAGGGCAATAGCCCAAGAACTGACAAAAACAAAAAGAGTCCCTCTTTCCAGAGAGGAGCTGATTAGTGGAGAGAGAAATCATACTGATCTCAAGATCTGCAAGGCCCCATATATAGAAAGAAGGATTCTTACAAGCAGATGGTCAGGTGAACAAAAACATAGTATGAACTATGTTTAAAATAAATGCATATGTACTTTTTGCTAGTTTTACAACAATTTTTGGGTTTTTTTCTATTCTGTCATACCTAAGGGAACATTATGCAGGTCTCTAATTTGCTGTGACCTATAAGCAGATTCTTTGGTTTTATATAATTTTCTATCCCCTCCTTTAGTAAATCTTATTTGCAATGAAGTTGCTGGGGTCATTACCTGAAGCACACCAGCAAACAGAAGGAGCTTCTGGGACAGTGATGCTGTGATGTGACTCCCATGTGGTGATTTGTGGCCACATTAGTGGCATGATCCACTTCCTCTCCTGTCACTGAAGAAGGTGTTTCCCCAGGAAATGTGTCACCTCTCTTTCACGACTGATTGGATATACAAACTCAAAATTGTCCACATATACCCCTTGTAAACTCATGTTTTTCATGTATTAGAGAACTTAACCCCCAGGGACGGTGTGTTTCTGAACTGCAGTTGTCCCTTGTGTATGTTTGCATCAGTGTTTACTGGCAGAACAAGTTTGAGTTTTGAAAAAGTTCTGTTGGTACAATTCATTTTTGGCTACGCAGACTGGAGGCTGTTACCTTGACATCCTGCTAAGCTTCACATAAAAGACAATCTATTTCTATATATAAGACAAAAACCTGGAAGGCGAAATATCTTACCTGGTTCTTCTTTTTGTATTATAATTCCTCTGTCAGGTTGCTTTAGTTACCACCAAAAGTTATCCAGGTAACACAATTATTTAATTACACTTTTACTGTTAGTTATCTATGGTATGATGACATTTGGGGCCATATGTACTCCTTGCATTAAAGCCTAACACCTGATAACCTCCGTATTATAGGTGTGTGCATATGGGTGTTGTTTACCTTGTTACAAGCTGGGGGGGATGCATTATCATGCTCATGAGGATGTCTAAAAGGATCCTGAAGGTAGAACTACAGCATCTGCTTTTTTGACAAGCTTTGCTCAGGCTCAAAATCCAGAGTTGCTTCTTTTGCCCAGTTGCTAGGAGAAAGGCCAGCCACTGGTTCCTGAGCTACACCATGCACATATCCTTGACTCCTCTCAATTTTTACATCTGCAACCTCCCCCACGATGCAATACACCCATTCCTGTAGTAGCAATACAGAAGACTGAAAAAAATCAGTCTGCACCTCAGAGCCCAGCTGGAGAGAAAAGTACCAAGCATCTCTGCAACAGCAGAGGTTTCACTGTGAAAGGAAGCAAGGGCTTCACAAAATGTCATTTTTTTAAGTTACTGTTCAGAGCAGAAAATGAGTACAAGCCTCCAACTATCTTCTGGTTTTATGCTGGGAATATCGAGAACCTTGAGTGCCTGAACTTTGGGGACTAGTAGATGTCTGGGAGCTTTTCAGGAATCCTGTTTAATTCAAGTTGAATTGTGATAGTCTCTAACTGGGAATTGCTAATCTTCAGCAAATTCTATCCTATATTTCTAATGCTTTTATTACAACTCTCACTCAAAGAAGCAAAAATACCAAGGAAAAGAATGCTAAAATTCAGAACGTGTACATACCCTTACAAATGTACAGTTATACTGTAATGTTTGTTTTCTGCTATTTTGACTGCAACAGCAGAAAATGAATGTAAAAGTTGATTTAGCTTTCCAACATTTGTGTAACTGCCCTGAAAAATGGCCTTGCAATTTCCTCAAAGAACAGATGGATGATCTCACTGCAGTCTCCTCGGCAAGTAAACATGTCCTCTTAGTTATTCTGCTGTAATCTGGCTTTTGTGAAACTGTATTGCCTCCACTAGACTTGCTCATTTAGCTGGGCTTGCCCATAATGCCAGTGTCTGGTGGATGAGTTTTTTTACTGCCAGAATTCTTCCCTATTTCTACTGTGACCAAATCTAGCCATACAGCCATTCATCTGCCTCATGTTTTTATATCATGCTTATAATTAAGATGAAGGTTGGTCTTCTCCATTTTTAAGATATCCATAAACCCACATATCTGCATACCTGATACCATGTGCTGTCCTCTAACTCCTCTACAAGGCCCCTACCTGAAGCCAAATTTTGGCCTTTCCATACTTCTGTTTTATTCTAAAGCCTTCTTGCACGCAATGCGGCCTTGCTATAATTCATTTTAATAAGGTAGAAATAAGGGGCTCACATCATCAAACATGTTTGTCAAATACTTTTCCACAATATGGCACTTCTCTTTTACCAAATGCCTGGGTCTTGCAGAGTTCTAAGAAAAATTAATACACACACACACACACATGCACGCACGCAGCATCTGGCTGTGGTGCCCAGGGATTCCCAGCAGCAGTGTGTGCAGTACGGAGAAATAGGCCCTGCAGTCACCTCAATCGAGCTATGTCAGGCTACGCCAGCTACATAGCCAAGAATTTCTCAGAGCAAAAGCTTTTTCCATGCTCAGCTCTTTAAAAGTCTGCATAGACCGAAGATTTTCTGAGCAATTCTTGAATTTCCACACGAAGGTTCCTACTGCAATGTATCTTTCCCTTTAGTTTCACCTCCAGGATTTTTGGTGGCAAAGATGTATTTCACCAGGTATGTAGTCTTCACGGTTGTCTTGCAAACTTCCGAACTAGAAACTTCAGCCAGACTGATTTCACCAGCTGTGTCAGTCCCTCTGCCCTGACTTGTAAAACATACGGAGAGAAAAAGAGACTGATCCAGTAGAAACTTGTCATAAGACTTACCGGAGTGGGACAATTTGTCGTCCATCATCCCACCACAAGGATAATATTTTTCTCTGAACATTTTCTAGATATTCTTGCAGAAATGTCCCTAATGTGTCCACGAACAATCTGAGTTCATCACCATCCTCTGGGTCTTTCTCTTACATGTAGCTGCTTCAGACCGCTGCCAGCTTCATTCATTGATACAAGACTCCTCTGCCTGGCTGACTTAATTACCCTCTCCATATTTCACCATTTCATTTTCCAGGAACAGCTCAATTTTTGATGCCTCTTTTTAGATGCTACAGGTCTTTCTTTTTGTTGCAGAGGTACTTTGAAATTTCAGACTTAAAATGGTAATCTCGAGAAAGAGAAATTAAAATAAGGGGGAAAATTGAATCACAGCAAACAAATGTGTTTTACTAACATGCCATGATACACACTCCTTACAAATTGTCCTGGGTGAGGTATTCTTGGCTTAGTCTGGTGAATAGCTTCTGTTTCTGAAAAATCATCTCTCTGACCACTTCTGTCTTCTACACCCTTCTGAATTTTATGTGCTGCATCATTGCTCTGACAATTTTAGTGACTGCTAATAAGTCATTAATTTACTTTAAACAAGCCCATATAACAGTGTTCAGGTAAGTGGCATGTCTTCAATATTTTTTCTGTTAGGATTTGGTAATAAAATACATTGCAATGCATAGTAAAAAATGAACACATCAAAGCTGTTTTTTACATAATTAAGAAAATGAATCCTAGTGTTGTGGGCAGATATTTCTGGAATTGCAGGAGAGTTTTCATAGATTAATAAATTCCATATTCACGGTAGCTAGAACATCATGAAGGGGATCTTCATAACATATTTTAAAGTAATTAGCATACACCCATGTTTGTATGTGACCATTTATGGATAGTATGCTGAAGACGTTATTTTTTTCTATTTTTCTACAGAAGGCAATATTAAGAGGATAGTTGAAGCCAGATTTCAAACCTATCAGTACTTTGTATTTTTTTGTGGCTGAAAAAGAAAGGAATATAAGTACCTGTAATTTTGCTGTACGGGTTGCAAAACATCTGGTGAACAGCTGCTTTCTAAAGGCAAAGTTATTCAGATAATCTCACTGAATAGCTTTAGGGTGCTGTCTAGCAACAAATGGCAGAAACTACCTTATTATGGCTCGTACCTAATGATAGCCAAAATGTCTCTTTTTTTTTTTTTTTTTTTTAAGTACTTAACACCCAAAAATATGTAGCAGGGTGTGTTTCCTGGGCATCTTCACAGCATTAACACTTGCGATCCTGCTGCCTGTAAAAGCTGCTCTGAAGTCCATTTGCAAAATGGATTGTTTCTCATTAAGGACCTACATTCCCTTTGGTTGCTTGCCATGAAAGGAAACAGCAGGTCACAAGTTATGTGCAAAATTGGTAATAAGCCCACGCAAAGGAAATAAATACACCGCAGCATGTTGCCAGCAGTTTCTGGAACCCTGCTCAGCACTTGTACATCATCTCTTCAAAGCTCTGAGGAAAAACATTGGGATGGGGGATGCTCAGGCATAACTCATCACACTTGTTCTCTCTATCATTTGCACCATTTCCTTAAAATGAAAGAAAATCTGAAGAACACTCTTGAAGCATCTCTCTCTCATTTAAACCTCCTGTGTGTTTTATCCTGAATTTGAAGACAGGCAAGAGCTCTCTTTCCTAGAAAACTTCGGGATAGGAGACATAAGCACTTGGCAAGCTCCCACCTTGCTGATACTTTCACCACAGATCTGAGAGCAGCAGTAGTTGCATGGAATTGATAGTTGAAGTGGGGAGAAAAAAGATGGAGGCGTAGTCTGAAGTTCACCTGAAGCACTGTTTTGTAGAAGTGAAACACCAGATGATCAGTTGATTAGCAAAACAAATTTATGAAGTTTCAGCTCAATATTTTTTTTGCGTGTACCTTGTTCCAGGCTGGTGGTATGCAGTAAATCAGGATGCAGCAAAAGTAACTCAGATACTTTTATGTTGCCATACAGAAAACTGATGTTTATGGAAGCACAAAACGAAAAGTCTCAGAGAATAGGAAAGAACTTCCAGAGCCATCCTGTCTAATTGTCTGCCCCACAGCAGGACCAACCTTTCCTGAGCCGTCCCTGGCAGAACTGTATCTAGACTGTTCTCATGTCTCCAGAGATGTTACAGCCTCCCAAACAGGTCTTTTCAGAGCTTTGGTAGCCTCACTTGTAGTGTTGTGCCAGTGACTAACTTACAGTATTATATTTTTATTTACTGTAGAGATGAAGATGGTGCATTGCCTTAAGTATATGAAAACTACTCTCCTCGGACTAAGAAACCCCAAATTTTTTATTATGGGCCATATCATCAAAAGCACATAAGTAACGGGGTTGGTGGAAGCTCCAGAAAGCTATACTTTGCAAAAAGGGGCCTGCTATTTTGTGCTGTAAATCAGCCATATGCTGCACTTGCCAAGGTGAAGACTCATTTGAAGTCCATCTTACATACAATCTGGTATGTATTGGTTCTGCATGCAAACATCTCTTTAAAGAGGCTCATATCCTAGTATACAGATGACCTGTCCGTCTACAGTAGTTTTTGTTAGGATATGTTAAGAAAATGTGCAGACTTTGTCTTATACAGTAAAAAAAAAAAAAAAAAAAAAAACCAACAACAACAAAACATTACAAACAGGTTCGTATGTTTCTCAAATATTCAAAGGTAGGGAAATGCTGTAAATGCTTCATTGACTCTGTGCCAGATTCTCATGTCGAATCTTCGTGAGTTTAGCGATGTGATGATAGGTCTGAAAGAACCTCAGATTTGGTTGGCTTAAAACTTTTCTCTTTTGAATGCTATTTTAAGAAATTAAGGCAATTACACAACAGAAGAAACAAATAATGGAAAGACTACAAAATGCGCACACAAAAATCAGAGTCTAATTTGATTAACTTCTAGACTGTGGATATTGTGAGCACATTCACAATATATAAAGGACAAACTGCCTGTGGAAGAATGATGATTGCTTCCACAGAAGGCTATCAGTGCAAAATTAAATTTGAAATTTGTCCCTATTTCTTTTGATAAACATAGGGCTAAAGAACTGATTTAAAGTCTCACCTCCATTTTTCCTTGATTCTGTTAGGAATCATATTCCATATTAATACAACCAGTGTTTTGTTTTATCCAGTGGTTTAAATTCCTTTTTACCTCTCTGGTGAAGGATTCTTGAGAACTGAGACATTCTAGTGCATGTGAGTGATAAAGATAAACAAGTCTTTACTCCTGTACTACAGGCTATAGCTGAAGAGATCTGAAAATAAATGACGCAAGATACTGTGCGGGAAATTTAAATGTTATTCCTTTACTGTAATTCAAAGTGGATGTAACGTCAAAAATGTTTCCTGAGAGAGATTACATCTTTATTTTTATTTTATAATAATCATTATACTTTTGTCTAAAGTAAATAGAGGATGTAGATCAGCACTGAAAACTACCTTAGTAGGCTACTAGACCAAGAAAAAGAAAGGTCCTACTGACTTCCAGCTTGGCCTTAGAGAATCATATTTAAACTAGTATTAAGATTACCCAGCAGAGCAATGTTTTCATTCCCATGGAGGCACATTTTTCAAACACAGTAGCTTGCTTCAGGGCTCAACCATTTGTATGCACTGTCTCCTCTGCCATCTCATTAACAGCGGAGCTAGAATGACAACATTTGGAGTTCATAGCCACATACTTCTGTTGCTATGACAAGCCTCATCTGGAACATAACAAAGAAAGTATTTGTAAGAGGTGTTCATTCAGAAGACAACTCATTTCAGAGCTGATTTGACCAAATTTTGGACCACAGGGCTGCTCTACTTCCTTTGCTACATTCGGCAAAGACCCTCATGGGCCATTCTACTCTGTCAGCATGTAACGAGTCTCATTTTTAAAAAGTTTAAAAAAATCCATCTGCGAATCCTGATTTCAAGTATTAAGAATAACGTGAGGAGAAAAAGAGTATTGGTTGATTCCAATAAGCAGTTGAATTAATGTCAGTAAAGACTCACATGCCTCAGGTGGCCCCGGTCAGTTCTGTGAACATACAGAAGTACTGGCCCAGATGCTCTCCACTACTCAAATGCATGTTGTTATGTTTAAGAAGAATTTGCCATGATGGGAACAATTCTATTTCTATTTTGTTGAAACTGTCATTCTTACAGGGGTGACTTGATTTTTATCAAAACAATGTATTTTCTTTAAGATTATATTTGCTTTGGAAAGTGTAGGTTTTCTTCTGTGGTTATTATATAGTGTACTGTAGAACACTTCTATAGTCTTCTTCATCTGAAGCCATATGTGTGAAAAAGGGGTAAAAACTAGCAGCAGCCACTGCCAAAACCTGTCAGATAATCCCTGTGTATCTACATTCATTCAAAGTGTATGAGTAGCTCAGCACCCTCTGCCATTAGAGAGAGAGATCCAAAGTCATTAGTCACCATGGGTCACACCAGGTGTCACTCTCATCATTTTCTACCAGTGACTTGGTATTTTTCTCAACGATAATACAAACCCCAGTGTTCAGTCTTTAAAATAGCAAAGCTTAAATTACACTTATATTATCTGCTCCTTCTTTGAAATTAAAAGACTAGCATGGCATACAGAACAACTTTCCATACTTAGCTGAGTTAGGGATGTTTTAATAGCTGAAGTTCTCAAACTTCTAAAGTTCAGTCTGCACGCCCTGGCTCTACCGAAGGGGAAGAAAGGCTGAGAGTAGGTCCTTCATTTTCACTCACCTGCTTCCCTTCCCAGGGTACGTTTAGAAAGGCTGCTTTAACCTGATGCCAACAGCATATTTCCTGTTGTAGTGGTATACACCTTTCCTTCTTCCCTGGCTTGCCGGCAGTCTCCTCGCTGTGGCCTTTCTCTCCATTAAGTGGTGGAGGATGCAGAGCTGACAAGCAGATCAAACGCATGACATTCATTTACATGATTTACACTACCAGCTTTACTGCAGTGGAGATGCAGACAGATGTCTGCAGGAGGAAAGTGTCTACTCAGGTGCAGTACAGATTTGTATGCCAGAAAGCTTGGCCCGATAATAGAGATAGATAGTCTTCATTTTGAAATGTGTCGAGGAATGCATATCTCACATGTTGTAATTTGCCCAGCCCAAGGAGGTTCGGGGGGGGGGAGGGGGCTGTGATAAATTTTCAGTTCAGACTGAAATATTCAAAAGAACTGTTGAAGTGGAAAATATTTGACATACTAAATGTATTCTTATTATTCAGTTTTAACAAATACCTATTATTTTTTTTTTCTCTGCTTCAGCTTCAAGCTGACCTTAGGCTAAGGTGGGAAATGAAAGAGCATTTTTCTCCTTGTGATGAAGTCTTTTTCAGGTGAAACATTAAAAGAAATCCTGAATACACGTGGTTTCTAGACACCCTGACCTTGTTTCAGTGTTAGAGGTGTCTAGAAGTGGGATTCAAAAGAGCACAGTAAAAGGACTCCATAATTGCACATCATAGTCTCTGTACTGAACATGGCATCTGTCATGAAATGGGTATTTTCCAAGTTATCTCTATTCTACCACCTTAAATGATATACAGCTGAATTCACACTCTTCCTAGGAGGACAAAATAAATGTTTCTTCAGGTCTGTTTAGACCCATACTTTTTGTCCACAGCAGACAAAAGTCTGGCATCTTGCTCGTGGTTAAAACATAAAACTTTTCCCATTACATTTTTGATAACGTATCAAAAAAACACTTCTTGTTACAAGGAATTCAGAGTTGTGACTTAAGCAAAATAAATGGGCATTAAATGAAACCCCCAAAAGCGCAAAACTAAAAATTATAAAACCACAGAGAACAAAACAAAAATTCTGAGAAAAATAAATTTTCCCTAGGGGCAGACACCAAGTGGGACAGGAAGCAGTGATATACTGTGTGCATTTGTATATCAAAAGATGTTTATCCCTTAACACAAAGAAGCGAGTTAGATTTATATTTGTTGGCTTGTTGTTTTGTTGGTTTGGTTTTTTTTTTTTTTACTTTTAGCATTAATCTGCCTCACTCATTTTCACCATCATAAAGACTTTTGCTCTGTTGATTTCAGCATTGCTGAGACCCCACCAAATTTCTCCCCTCTGTTCAGATTTACAGGGCGAAAAAAAAAAAAAAAATTGGAACTGGAAAGCCATGGTCTTTTCTTTATTTCAAGCATGTTTTTCTCCCTCTCTGGAAGAAACTGAGCCCAGTTAAAGGAATTGCCTGCATTTACTGAATCCACTGAGTAGACACGTGTCTAGCAAGTTGTAAAAGAGGAATTGGTGGGGTGATGGTAGGCCCAGGTCCAATGTGCTGCTCTGGCCTTCCAGCCCCTGAAGCTTTCGTCCTACATCAGCACAGGAGAGGACCCTTAGACCTCGCCCAGCAGCAAAGGCAGGTGTAAGAGACCTAAAGCTGTTGCTGCCTCTCGGCTGCACAGCCAGTTGCTGTAGGGGTGAGCGGTGGGGAGGGGTGAACGACTGTGTGTGCCCAGTTAGCAGTGCATGCCACGGGATCTGCGTCAGCGGCTGCAGCCGTGAGGAAGGCTGCCGGTTGTCTGCGCTTGCCACCGTCTAAAGATGAGCATAACCTTTGGGATCAGTTAAAGTTCAGTTACGTTTTATCAATCTGTTTCTCTGCTCTTCATTTTCCCAATGGGTGATTTAATTTTTTTTTTTTTTTATATCTCAACACAATGACACGGAGAAATATTTATCCTATTTTTCAATTCATGGTTAGAAAGGATGGAGTATACTGGCTCCAGGCAACGCATCCTGTTGGTGACAGAGTCAAGCAGTGAATGCAGAAAACTGGAATCCCAGGGCAGCCTTTCACTCACAAGGTCTTTGCTGCACTTGGAAGGAGACTGCAGAGCCAATACTGTCTCTGCTGCAGTATCACTGGGAATTATAGATAGCCGTAACCTCTACCATTCACTAGCATAGATGGATGGAAATGTGGCGTAGAATAAAAAATGTTACATGGAGAGAAGTTGTTTTTCTGCTATAATTCTGATCTATATTGCTTCATTGAAATACAAAGAGCTGTAAATTCATTTTAACAATCCATTTTCATATTTCCAATATGCAGGCTTATTATTGCTGTGATGATAGGATACTCCCACTTTTTACTAGAAGGAATAATTTTAACAGCTGAAAGTCAAGAAATCCAGGAGTTTGTTCTTTAAAATAAATTTTTTTACTACAGTAACCCTAGAAACTATTCAATATGACATCATGCTCATTTCATTCTTAAAGCTGAGAACAATCCTGCAATATGACTTTCTATTTTTTCCCTCCCTCTTTGTGGCATTTTAGGATGATTTGAGATATACGTATATGTATTTCCTCTCCCCTGGCATTTTATATAGTCTTTGCAATAAAAGCCATAAGACTTTCAAAGTATTAAACCAAAAGACATTTGGAAAAAGAAGTTGACTTATGTCCTGTATTATATATTTTCACAATATTCAGCAGCAAGGAACTGATCTTTGATCATACTTCCAGATGAAATATTTTTGTTACTTTTTTTTTTTTTTTTTTACCATATGAAGTATTAATTGAACAATGATGCTTTAAAAATGTGCATATGGAGACAGTTAGATCCACCCATGTTATTATAAAGCAACTTGTTTGATGTTGCATATTGTTCAGCACAAGAACATCATTAGAATATCCTGTCTGGCAAGCAAGGCTATCATGTTGAAAATGAACCTTTGCCTCAGAGCCTTTTTTATTTTCTCTTTATTTTCAGTCTAAATCCGAAACTCCTCCAATGTGCTGCTGAACTGTGTGCATCGGGCTGGATATCTCTGCTGCTCCGTATGGAGCAGATTGTGCGCAGAGGCCACTCAGGCCCTCCTGCCCCTGTTCCCTTCCTGCGTGCACCCCTCGTCCCGCTCAGCACCCAGGGCCCCGTGTCAGCCCCCGCAGCATCAGTCCCTGCCCCAGCCATGCTGCAGCAGGGCCAGTCTCCAGCTGCCCACAGCCCTGCCCTGCCCGAGCCAACTGACAAACTGGTGATGAAGAAACACGTTGGAAATGGTTAGCACGTTCTGAATGCCGTCAAAATGACAAATAGGGCAGGTGCTGGTATAAACAGCACAGCCTTGGCGTGCACTGGCTGTGGATCTGCTGTAATTTGCCCAGCCCAAGGAGGTTCGGGGGTGGGGGGAGGCGGGTGTGATAAATTTTCAATTCAGACTGAAATATTCAAAAGAACTGTTGAAGTGGAAAATATTTGACATACTAAATGTATTCTTATTATTCAGTTTTAACAAATACCTATTTTTTTTTTTTCTAGAAATTAGACTGTTTTGCAGGCAAAACATACAACTATATGCACTGTCCACATTCAGAATATCATCAGCTGGGATGTGGTCTGCACACAGGCCAGTGTACCAGTGTCACGGGACAAATATTAAAATGTCTGTCAAATACTATTTGTGTGCATGTTGTTGAGCTGCCTCAGTGACAGCTCAGGTACCGCACAGACGTAGCCAAGATGCAGCAAGATGCCCTCGCACATCCCGCAGGGAGCATTTAGGCACTTCTGAAGTACCGTAAGTAGTCGATATCACGCAGCATTGACAAATGTGCCTTTCTAAGGGAGGTCACTGAAAGTCAGAATGGAATTCTACCAATTGAATATAGAGTTAGAGCGGGAAGCCCCTTTCTGCCACAGAATGATGAATCTGAATTGTAGCTCCAAACGTAAGATGAGAAAGGTCGACGTTACTCCAGACTGTGAACTGGCCACGTGGCCTTGGCCTGCATTTCCCAGACCATGGTGATGGGCCAGGTCTGGGAAGGCTCATGGTGACCCTACAAGCGATGCCGCTGTGAGTAATGGGGAGATACGGGCCTGGCGGGCCTCCGTCACTGGAGGTTTCCCCACCTTATGGTGGGGGTAATGACTTCATTGCAATGCCTGTGCATCTGCTGCTCTTTCTCAGAGCAGATCCCATTATATAGATGCTTTGAATGCCTTTCACGCAGCAAGAAGTTACTACTCTGTTGATTTCTTAGCTGATTTTCCCCACACTGGAAAAAGTAATGAAATTCTATGCTCTGAAGTTTTAATTGTTCTTTTTTTGTTTGTTTCTTTGGTTTTTTTCCTGATCAAGCAATATAATTTAAAATAGATGGTTTATATCATCTGCACTCTATGTTTATTAACTAGTTTTACCTGCAATGAACAGTTTACTGTGTGAGTGAGTTAATGCCAATATTGTGGCAGAAGACAAGTTTTATGGAAACATCCAGAAGTGGCATTAATGAGCATAGCACTATGCTCCATTTGCAAATCATCTCCAATATTTTGACATTAGCTTGCTGGGAATTGCACCCTGAATATGGAAAACACCCCATGACTTGTTATACAAATGTGGAATCCCAAATAGAATTTTTTTCAGACAGTTACTATTTTAAGGTTACATTGCAATCTGTTTTAGCAGGTTTCAAAAATGGAAGCCGGTGGGATAGGAAGTTGAAGCCCACATTGGAGCTTTTCCAAAGATTTTTACAGGCTTTGGTAGTTATCTCCTGTTATAATTGCTGCACTTGGGAAGGATATGTCAGACAGTACTTTTGTAAGTCCAATCTTTCACAGTTTAATAAACTGAAAGTAGTCACTGAGGCAGCTCAACAACATGCACACAAATAGTATTTGACAGACATTTTAATATTTGTCCCGTGTCATTGGTACACTGGCCTGTGTGCAGACCACATCCCAGCTGATGATATTCTGAATGTGGACAGTGCATATAGTTGTATGTTTTGCCTGCAAAACAGTCTAATTTCTAGAAAAAAAACAAGCTTCCAGATATGTATCTTTGCCACTGGCTGGCAACTGAGCCAATACATGTGATATCAAAACACAGTCTGAGGATTTCTCATGTTAATGAAGAGGAGAGTGTCTAAATTGCCACAATAAAAGCTGCTTAGCAGACATGGAAATTAAAAGTCTGTGTTACCTTCACAGCTGTGTTTCCTTCACAGCTGGGGGTAAGGGGCGTTGGGTAGGAAGGAAGACAGAGGAGTTGCCTCTGGAGACTTTATAGAGTTGTTGTGGGGGCTGAATCCTAGAAGTCTGGCAGGGTCCTTTTCATGGGGAATAACAGAGAAGTGCTGAGCTGAGGGAAGACCAGATAAAGCATGAGACTCCTAATTGCCACTGTCCTCCCCTGTCTTGGAGATACTTTCTCCCTTAAGATTTCACCACTGCTTTCCATACACCTCATCTACTCTTCCTCCCACTGACACGACCCACCCACCTCTCTCTCTCTCCTCTCTCCTGAAAGAGATCCCACAGTTCTGCCACAACAAAACTGAGTTTCTCCCTTTCTGCCTAGAAGCCCTCATCCAGATTCATCTTATACACTTTATCCATAAATCAATCAACCATGCACATGGGATATACATAATTTTTTCATCTTATTTCAACTGTAAACTTTCAATCTGTTTCATCAGGTTCTACAGATTTTGACTCTGAATGATACAATCTCTGATGATGCAAGAAGTTCACTTGAGTTCTTAGGAGCTTAGTGCTTCTGTTTCCCATATTCTGTACTGAATTATTGCATTCAGCCCTTCTGCCTTTTGTTTCTTTAGTTTTTGCTGCAATGGGTTAGGAATTAAAAACTTTTTTCTCACTTCAGACCATCCTTGTACTCAAATTTTCATTTGGCCTTGCCAGTCATCAGTAAGAGCAGCATCTTATCTCACATATATTCTGATTAGGTGCAATACATAGTGCATGTAGCTAATTTTTTATTTGCTCTGGTTAGGTGCGTGAATCTGCAGTATCTTCTGCTGGATCTGAACCAATTTAAGTTTCCTGTTTCCAAAGGTGTCAGAACTGCAGGGCTCTAATTCTCAGGTAAGATTACAAACGATATAAAGCAAAGTGCCCTATTCCACTTCTCCTCCACCACAGATATCAAAATGGATAAAAATCTACATACACTTAAATGTATTTCAAAATTTTATTAGATGGAAAGTCACTCCCTCTTCTTTCCTTCTCCATCATTTTGGGTCAGACTAGAAACAGAGTCCTCCAACATCAATGAACAAAGTGTTTTCAATCATCTTTTGGCACGAGTAGACACTAAAAGCTTGTGATTTGTGTAGTCAAGAATAACTGGACAAGATAACTTGCTAATTTGGGGATACCTTTACTAAGCAAATCACTGAATTTTTGAGAAAGAAGTTATCCCTGAGAACCACATAATGTACATTCATCTCCCTCCTGACTCCTTTAAATTCTTTAAGCTCTTCTGCAACATAAACATATACTTATTGTTTAATAATAAAGTATTTTTTAATAATAAAAGGCTTGAGAGATTAATATGATACTCCAGTGTTAAATACTGCAGATCCATTGTAGCTAGTTGGACCACGGAGTCATAAAGCTTAAATAAAATTGATTTTGCCCTAACTTTGTGTAAATTAAGCTTTTAACAGAGATAATGTCCAGCTGCTGATTGTCTTTTAAAGCTGTGCATAAACCTGAAGAGCAGCCAGTAAAATAATATTGCTCTCATAATTTATTATTTTACATATTCGCAGAAGCAGCTACATATTTTCAAATAGTTAAGTAATATAATAGCGGATGGGGTTTCAGGCCTGTTAATCTGGCAAAAGCAACACAGGTTTGGGATGCTGAGCTAGAATATATCCAACTTTGCCTATCAGCAGCAGAGATATTGGCAACTGATGGTTAGTTACTGATCAAAGAATTTTTATTGTTGATGATGAATAGTGATGTTTGAATGTCACATTTATTATTGGGCCTGTGCAGCTCTCTATGTAGCATCTTGATGGCAACTGTGGGGCTGTTTTAGCGCTCAGCTTGACACAAGTGTCTGTGACAAAACCAAGAGAAATGCCTGTTTATCAAGGAAAAAGGACAGTAACTGGCACAGACCACAGGAATAGTTCTCCTATTACGGGGGTTTGTGACAGATCTATTTCCTCTTTAAATGGGGGGTGTTGACTGGGAAGCTATATTTCATGGTTGATGGTTAGAAGGTGGTTAGAGCTTTGAGTAAGCAAATGGAAAATATTTGAATCAGAAGGAAATGAAGGGCAATAAAAAAGGAATCCCACCACATCTTTCAGCTGGGTAGAGGCTCACAGAAGAACTGCAAGTGAAGGAGACTCTCTTCCAACTGAAAAATCCAGTGTATTTCTTTCATAAAAGCCCTGATCCTTAATGAGGGCTCAGCCTGGCTTCCTTTAGTATAGGAACGGATACAGGGGTATAAGCAGAGGCTGATGGAAACAGTCTGGTGGGAAAGGTGGCATATTGTCCTGAAAAGCAGCATTAGCATTGTCTTTTGAAGGCAAACAAGTCTGCCAGGTTGCCAAAAAGATCATGTTCACATGACCTAACCAGTAGTTTCTGTCCCACGCAGCCACACAAGAAAGGCTGAAAACCTTTATATTTTTTCTAGCTACACCTTATAGCCTATATATATTATTTTTGCCTTACAAATCACTTAGATTCCTAAGTCATCATTGTTGCAATGACATTGCTACTACAGCAAGGAATCACACATGCAGCTCTTGCTCTTTTTAAGCAGGAATTCAGCATCCAATTCCTCATCCATCAGTTTAATAATTTACCATTTTTTGTCTTAAGATTTTTGATATTATTTTAGAATCAAAGAGATGGCTTTCCAATAAGTTGGTAGGTGAATGCACCACTTGGCAGATATCAGTGGTAATGTAAACTACACGGATAAATGTTCTACCTACCATACTGTAAATTTGTCCCAGATCTTAGAACACTTCCTCACTGCTGCCTAGATAAGGCAATGATGGTGGATTTTTTCCTTTGTATGGGTAGATTTTCCAAGAAAAGTAGTGTTTTCTCCTCTTTTGTAGTGGTCTTTAAAAACATCCTTTGATGCAAAATACAGTAGATACTACACATGATCTCAGTAAATGGTTCTTGTTCAGAGACTTCCTTGAAGACTCTCAGTGGCCTTTTATGATATCAAAGTATGCCACTAAGAATATTAAATTACTGTCCCACCTGTTTCCTATACTGTGTTATGTACTCTCAAAGCTCTGCCAGAAACATGAACAGAATTACTGTGTTATCAATAAAAGGCCTTGAAATTAAATTACATTGCATATACAGGTATTGTTTTGACATGCTTACAGATGCCTTTTTCTACGCTATTATTAGAGAATTTTTATTTGGTAAACTATAATAAGGGTCATATATCTGCATACATCTGTTTTTCACAAACAGTGAAAATACACACAGGTAAAAGTTACAGTATTTCTCTGTAGCCTGTTCTTTGTTCTAGCTGCATGCTAAGCCTTCTTTCTCAGTGTGGAAGGGCAGCTTATTATAGTCACCATTAGCCAAACTGTTTTCATCAACATCACTTCAGGGGCAAATAGTTATTCTCTGGGTTAATCACCAAGTTCTGCCAAGTATTATCTGGCTGCTTCCCAAATTGTTTAGTTAGACCTCTGAATGTCCATAAGTTCTAATCCACAAAGCAGTGAACGTGATAACATCTAATCATGATACCAAACTGTATTTTCAATCAAGTATTCATAAACTGCTTTCCATTCTGCAAAGAACAGAGAGTAGGGCTAAGCTTTACTTTTACTGCAATAAACCTATTTTCTGGGAAAGCTAAAGAACCTTTTCTTTTTAGCTCTCTTACGTTTGCTTATTTCAGAAAGCTTGCAAGGTAAGGGCTCATCTTCACCAGAGAATTTTTCCAATACAGTTTAGACAGGCCAAGTTTTGCTACCAATCACATTATGCAATCCTTCAGCTGAGAACAAGTTTGCACCTCCCTAAACCTGAACGGAATCTGACTCAATTTTCATTGCTACTAGCAAGGCAAACTTATGTATGGAGGGGAAAAAAAAACAACAACCCATCCAATATGCTTCTGGCTATCAAAGCAAGAATGTCAAAAGGAAGCAGAATAAGTACTACTGTTGCCATAGTGAATACACATGAATTGTAAAGAAATGGCTAGCCTTCTAAAAGATTAAATGCATCCATATGCAACAACTTACATGTCCACATGTGATTTAAAGGATTCTTGGTCTTTTCCTTGGTAAAATTATATGTCTTCAATTAGAGGTATTTTACTATCTCTTAGTTTCTCTAATGGAGACCAAACATGCTAGAAAATGGCACATAAATTGCCTTCACCACATTATACCACTAAGAGTATAACTAGGTACTAATTTAGGTCATGTAAGGTAGAAGGAAGCCAGGACTGACATCTAGTCAGCTTTCCTGCAAATATTTTGACTAGAGCAAAGAGACCCTGGGAAAATCTGTGTGGTGAGCAAGCAAGATATTATAGCAGATAATTTTGCCAGGCTCAAGAACTTAGGCAATGAACATCTCCAGAGAAAGCAGTGGAGGGGACACTTCATCAGAAATCAAGGATAGGAGATAGAGCAACAAGGAAAAACCCACACAATAATCTCTGATCAAACACACTGGCTGGTCCCTCCATGAGTCATCTTTTAGACAACCCAGCAAAGGGGGTCTAATCTACCTGGGACCTTCTTCAAAGGCAGAACGGCAGTGGCCCATATACAAACATGTGTATTTGTTATGAAGGTATCTAATTTTTAAATAACTGGATAGAAAAGTTACCGAGAGAACCAAACTTTTTTCCTACAGAACGAAAACAGGCTGTAAAAGTCCTATTCCACAGGAAGCTCTATTCTTCATCCAAACCAGCTATTTCCTATATTTACCCTTTTCTGGGTCAGGAGTAGTGTCTCTGAACTTTTACACAGTTAGATTTTAACTAGATAAAAATAAATAGGGCTAGATGATACTTTCATTTTTCTCATAACTTTTCAAAATGCCTGATGCTCTGTAGTTCTCATTACACAGCTCTTTTCCACTCTATTCAGCACGGCCTGTCTGAGAGCCTGAATTCACTGAACGGTAATTACACAAGTAGTCAGGGGTGCTCAGTCAGGACAAACAGGCAGCAGGCTCGTGGCAACCTGGAGGCACGTGGCATATGGAAATGCAGACTTGGCACACAGCGCAGTGGGCACTCCGAGGTTATGGAGATAGATAAAAAGTGTGTAAGCACCCCTGTTTTGTGTTTCATGCCGGGAGTAGGATATGACTATATGCCATCTGCCCACATTAGGGTTGGTAAACTCAATTTGCCGTGCTCTGCAGCATATCTGCAGGGATCTCCCATCCCTGACCAAACCCTTATTCTCTCTCTTTCTACAAAAGTTCTGCTCAGTAGGTTGTTTCCCTCTGTCACACTGCTTCCTTCTCCTCTGTCCTTCTTCCATTCACTCCTCATCTGCTCCCTTTCACACTGTTTCCCCAACTTCTCAGCCCTGCACTTGTACACAGCCCCTCTGGAGGGGATGAGCCGAAAGCAAGGTGAACACAACTCGGCTGGCACCAACCCTGGGCCCAAAACACGATAGCTGTCCCCCAGGCCCTGTGCTTCCATAAACACATCCTTCTCATCCAGCACTTCCTAAGAGTATCGTTTTTCAAAGTCCCCCATACAGCTGTAGGCAAGAGTCCCTCTTGGAAACCTATCTGTGGCATGTTTCTTTTGCTGTATTTACCAGAGAGAGCGGGGTATCGTGGTCATGTATATTATATTTAACGTTCCATCCCATAGATGTAAATTTCAAAATCTACATCTTATATAGCCATGAATGTACTGAAATTTATTAACTAGTTCCTCATTTGCTGGAGATTTTTGGAAATTGCACACCACAATATCATACAAAACGCCATGTATACCTTCCAAAGAATATTTTGGCATGGGTTTGCATCCTTGTACTGACCAAAGACTTTTTTGTGTGTGTGTGTTTTTTTTTTTTTTTAATTCCTGTTTTCCTGCTGCACTCTTCTCAGAATCTACCGTTGGCTCAAGACACTGTGTTCCTTCCAGACCTCACTGACCAGGCTCAGTGGAGTATATGGTTCACCATTCTCCCTGTCTGTGCTTTTCATCTTGTATTTTCCGGGTAGATTTTCCAGGGAAATACATATGATATCGTTCATGTTATATTAATGATAATTAGCAATTTCTATAGCCATTTGCCATGCAATTGCACAGCTTCCCCTAGGAAAATAGCATGACTCAGACTATCCTGCCCCATTTGTAGTATCTGGAGTTTTTCATTTGCCGGTTGCAGTAGGTTCTGATATTATTTTTTTAATCGCATGGATTCTGGTTGTAGCTGTGTACTTGTGCTGGTCTATAAGCATCAAGTCAGACGTACATCTAAACATGATGTGCTGTATCATACTGCTGCTAACGCCTTGGGAGAGAATGCTTCTGCAGGGGCTGCTGACACATTTTTCTTCAGCACTCATTAACAGAACTGGAGCAATTGTAAGTGTCTGTTCACCTTGGCCTTTTGCCTGCCTGTGTATGTTGATGATGTGATGTGATTGAATTCCCATTCACAGGTAAACTGTACAAAATCACTGGAATTACATTCCTCTGGGTCATACTTTTGGGGCTATTTTAGCAGCTGTAAAGCTTTAGTATTTTCATTAGTGGTAGCTGCAGGACGATCTGACAGCTTGTCTGATTCTCCAAAGCTTGAATATGCACATGATAGCGAGGTTTCCCCTACTTTTCCTTCGAAGCCAGCTATGCATGCTGTGTATGCGTTCTGATGTGTTGGTCTGGATCTTCTCTGCTGCCTGTTGGCCTGCATTGCCCCACATAACAACCCTGGTCAGCTTCAATCACATTTGGAGAGCAGGTATTACATCTGGCTTTTGTGAGAAACTCCCTTTTCTGAGCTGGCTTACAACTATTTTTGTGATTAATTCCTCTTCACAGTGATCTGGGTATGATTACTTAAGTGATTGTATGTATCATGCTATGTTGGACACTTGGTTTCTCTTAAGAGTCCAGTATTCTTAGGCAGGAGGTAAGGCTTCCCTGCTGCTGTCTGGCTGTTCTGGCACTATAATGGACTTGTACATCTACTTTGTGCAGTTTTCTGAAATGTCCCTGCCACTGCACAGAAACTGGCCTCTATTGACATTTGCTATGCACATTGTATGACATGTTGATTTTATCACATTGCAAGTCACATTTTCCTTTCTTGTCACCCTATTTTCATGCCACAAGGCTAATTGGATAAAACTTCATATACAAATTCTTCAGGTCCTCCCTGCTCCTAAGCTATGTCATTGCCATATCAGTAGACTGTAGTGATGGTGTTTTGGGCAATTAGCAGTGACTTCTGAACTATGGCTCTTTTAACAGTTCACCATCTTTCCTTCCTTATGTTGTTTCTTCTGCTTGAAGGGTTGCAGTCACGTTTTTCTTGTGTAAACACTATCTTGCAAAATCGTATTTTTCTAGTCTGCACATGCCTGTTGCACTCTGGGGAAAGTTGTATACCTTAGCACCGATTTCTCCCAGGCATAGTGTCCTCACTTTCGTGTTCTCGTCTTCCTTTGCCTCTGATCCTGGATTGTTTTTAGAAACTCTTGTGTTTGCTACTTTGCACTCTTGTCAGTTACAAGTAAAACCCCACCTTCTGAAACCCTGTATCACCTCTTCGTATCCTGCATTTTTCTCTTTTGTTGAGCTTTGACACAGTTTCTGTTGCCATAGTTACATGACCTAAGAGCAAGGCATTTATCAATATCAGTATCACTCTTTCCCTAAAACCCATGTAGACCTTAGTTTTGTCTCTTTTGCTTCTAATTTTGATTTTGTTTCAGTGTGCTTTTTCTTGTACTTTCATGCATTTTCTGTGTTACTTGATGAATTCCAGTTTTATCTACTCCATTTATGGTTAGCCTTTAGATGTGTGTTGTTCACTGACCTATCTCCACATCCAGTGATAGGTTTCCAATGGCTCTTTGAGTTTTCGCATCTTTTGTCTCTATCTTCATAAATTATTTCCTCTTTCACTGTTTGCTAATTTCATAAGACAGGCTTCAACCATTTAGCTTAGGGTGGCTGTTGTCTTGTTTTTCCAGATTTTTGACTTTTAGTGCCTAAAGACATTTTTAATTTCATACACAAGATGTTTCTTATGAACATCATATATTACCTCAAGGATTTCATAGGGCTTTTCTGTATCTTCTCCAACACCTCTTGTCCACCACATATAATCCTGTCACTGTTAATATTTTCATTTTACTTCTTTTCTAAGCCTGTATCAGAAATTCGGAATTCTTCCATTGTCATCTAAAAAATATCTGATTTGTAATCAACAGCCCTTCGTCAGATTTGGTTGTAGATCTGGGATGCTACCATGACAACTTCTTCTCTCATTTATTTCACAAATGTTCTTTTGCAACATTCTTCTACCATTCCATTTCCACAGCATTCCTACATTCTGACTCCAGAAACCTCCTGAGTTGGTTCACTTTTCAAGTATACAATAACAAAAGCCAAGGCACTGTGGAATATTCTGATTTTACTTCCTCTCTTACTTATCACACCACTACTTATTCCCAAATTACTGTTTTAAGTAGTAGTTTTAAATATTTAATTGGTCCTTAGGAAAAATGCAAATAAGTCATCCCAGGAATAAAGTCTAGAAACCAAGCTAGCTTTGGTTCCCATATTGACCCCAGTGAAGCGCATACCCTACCCACCAGCCTAGAAAAGAATTCCTTTGCTAAACCTTTGTCTGTGATAGCTTCAATTTATAATTACTCCATTCACGTTGTAACACCTTTAGTAAGAGAAAGTGCCATCGCACTTACTGAAATGAAGGAATGACTCACCCCTGGTTACTGAAGGACTTAGGTACTCGCCATCGGAAGACCATTCAATGCTGTTAATTCTGAGTTTTACAAGTGTTTATCTTGCCTCTTTCAGGGCTCTAATCTTCACTTTCCTCGGGTTTAACTTATCTCACTTTCTTTTTCAGGGTGGTGTGTTTTCTTATTGTACTGTGAAGGGAGGTAGTACCTAGGTCAAGACTCTGAATCCTCTCGTGGGAGCAGGGGGAACAAAGTTGTGGTTTCTCAACTTGTGGGTTGTTTATCAGGGTTTTTAGAATTGGAAGAAGTATATTTGTTAGTGTAGAAGCAAGCAAATACTGGCTGCAGATTTTTACACTACATGAGGAGCTACAAATTGTTCTTCATTATTCACTTCTCAGCTCTCCCAGCTGGAAGTGTATCCACACCCACAAGTAATAATCACAGCTTCTCCTCTCTCCCTACCATGCAGCAGTGACACTGCTAGGCGGGACTGCACTAAAAGAGATTACTCAAAAGGAAATGACACATTTAAATTTCTGAGAAACCCAGCTTAGGCATTGCAATTTGTAGTGTCACAGTGCCTAAGATCCTCTGTAGAGAAAGGCTCGCTTTTCTATTTAGTATCATGCTAAAGTGCCTCCTAATGGAAAGCTGATGGATTATAACTCTCTACATAATGCCCAACAGGAGGCTGAAGCTAGTGTTGCATGACCAAAGACCAAGTGCCTGTTGCCTGTCATATCCCATCCAAAATCCTCTTCTTTCAGCAGGACCACAAGGTGTTGAGGGTTGCACAGTCACCATACCTATAAAGACAAAAACCCATAATGTGTGATCCCGTTTTATCAAGGTTGTTCTTGTGCAACTCACTCACTCCACATGTAGAGGGAGGATGCAACACAGGGCCTTCCCCTACCAGCACCTTCAACCTGACGCCGTAGTATCTGCAGCTCACCCAAGCAAGCACTGTTACAGCAGTCCTCTAGCTCCTTCAAATTAAATAAGCTTGAAATGACAATACTTGAGGTGACAAAAGATAGTCCAAAATGAGAATGTTTTTTCTCTCATGTAAGTTCTCACCAGGCCTGTGTGTAAGAGGAAAAGAATTTACAGTCATGAAATACCCTTGAGCTTTCACTTTGGAAGCAACCCGTTCAGTCCTGAGTCATATGCACTTGTCCGATTTGATGCTTTTCTTCAAGCTCCTTGGCCTTAAAAATGAGAGAGATTATAATGGAAGAAAGTATTTTAGAGGGTTGGTGTGTTTTAAATAGCTGCTCTAGAGACAAAAAAATCATTGTTCTTTGCCTGGAGCCGGTGTGATTTTATTTAATGTTTTCAGCATAGTTTTAAAATTTAGGGGTTCATTTTGGTCTAGGGGCTTTTTTCTTCCTTTTTTTTCCTTACTAGCTGTACAAGTGTCTTGTGATTTTTGGCAAGTGTTCTGGGCTTGTTCTTTAGCACAAACTCTGGACAATGAGCTCGTGAGTTCAGAAGCATTTGCTTGTCTGAGTTGGGATCTCTGGCTTGCACCCCATTCCTGCACTAGTTTTGGTGCCATACAGAACTTGCTGGCTGGTTCAAAATGATGACACAGACAACACTATGTGCTTAGAGGAGAGTCATTCCAACTGTCCAGGCAGGAAAATTAGGCCACAAAACTGACAAAACCAGATCTAACCTGCAGCTGAATGCTCAGGGCCAGATCCTCAGATAGATTAAATCATCATTAGGTCATTTATGTTAATGGAAGGATGTGCTGATTTACCTCTGCTGAAGGTTTTAGCTGGCCTGTGTATGTGCCTGTTGAAATAAAGAGGGCTTTCCAATAAGTGATGTGATTTTGAGTCATTTGTTTAGTACATTTTTTCTTTTATTCCATTCTTACTGTCTGTCCTTTGCTTACCACAGCACAGGCACCCTCCTCACTGGCCCACTCAAAGATTATAATTTTCCAGGTCTTGGATAATCAAGCGTTAAACAATAACTAATACCAGGCAAGCATATAGATTATTTAGTACCAAAAAGTAACCCTTTCTGGTGCAGCTCTTAGTGCTTTCCTGTAGACAATGTGAAGTTTAAGTCCCTTTGCCCCAGCCACAGTCCAGGCAATTTACACAGAGCTTAGATCTTAACCACACAACAAGGTTTCAGCTTTAAAAGAGAACCGAACATATTACTGTTATTCAGGATATTTGTTTTGGCTTCTCTTTGCAAACAAGTATGAAGATAAAAGAGCTCCACTAGGTAATTGTTACAAACTGTTTAGAAAATAATGAATGCTCTCTGTGCATTGCATGCCTCCAGCTTTCTGATCTGTCATCGTGAGAACGTAAAGGCAATAAATTGGAAGGCAACACATTTACCCTTGGCAAAAACCACATCTTCTTCACAATGCCTGATTAACCTGTGGAAGTCACTGTCATAAGATACTACTGAGGCTTCAAGCAATAGGATGGTTTCAGTATTACAGCCAGACATGTACTAGAACGAAAATACTCTGTACTTCAGAAAACAGCCATGGAGCATTGAGCAGGCTTTTCTTCCCACTGCATTTGAAATTTATTTGTCTAAAGTATTTGTTAGGGGCCTTCTCAATAAATTAGTTTCATGCTATGATTCAGCCTGCCATAGGAAGTCTTGTATTTCTATATTTTGATACAATTGTAAAATATGCCCCTTTGCCAACTAAGTAGCAGAGCAGTATTCAATCTTTATATAAGACTTTCTATTCATATATCAAAATACTTTCCAAATAAAATTTATGAATATAGAATCTAAGACCTGAAGGAACAATGCAGTTCTTTTGGTGAATAAAATACAGTTTTCCTAAATTAATCTAATGACTTTTTCAATTCTTCCTGCTTGGAAAATTCATATGTATTCTTAATTAATTTGGCTTTGAAAAGTCACATTATTTTTAACAAACTCAATTTAAGACAGAATTAATTTTTCAAGAATAATTAATATCCTTACATGATGATCATGGTAATTAATACATTAATACATAACTGGAATGTCTTTTGGAAATGTGAATAGTTCCAACATAAAGGTCCAGTGATGTAATGATAAGAAGTCTCTTTGAGAAAACTGTATGGTAGACGAACGGACATTTTTCTAAGAGAAGTCCTAGGGACATCTGAAAGTAAAATCAGGGGTTAGTAGACTTGTGGGAATCCACAGACTACTGGTAATTAAGCCACAGGCTGTAACTAAGAACAATAAGCCTATTATCAGTAGGATTATATTTGCTATACAGCAAAGTGCAACTCCACTGGAAAATGTGTAAGGACCTGAAAATCAAACAGGACTGGAGGGTACTGCCCGAGCAGATAGTATGTTCCAGCTCCACAACAGGCACAGAACTTGAGAGAGCCATGACTTGTCCTCTTGTTGGTTTTGACTTTCAAAATACAAGTCCTGGCTGCCAAAGGCCCTATGAGTGAAGAAATGTGACTGAAGAAATTTGTGTTAGAAGATCCATTGAAGGCCATGAAGCACAAAGAAACAGGCAGTCAGCTGTACGTCAGCGGAGGCGGAGGGGTGTGCTGGGGGGTAGCATCGCCTGGTTGTGCTGCTCTTGTGCTCCTCTCTCTAAGCATCCGCAGGGGGACACTGTCAGGGGTGGGATATTGGAAAAGAGATATTTCTGGTCTGCCCTGATAGAGCAGTTCTTACGTTACCTGACTTCACAGGTGGGCACTCTCAGGGTAGGGTCTTCTTGTACAAGTAAGCTGGATCACCAGTTGCACGCTCTGTCTTCTATGTTCAGTTCTGGTTTGCTTCGTTGTCTTTTATAACACTGTGTCCTGCCCCATTTCTTTAAAGGACTGGAGAAACAATCAACAGTGTTTGTGGATCAGTAATGTCTTTTTGATTCTGTTGATTTCAGAGTGCTAAAAGCTTGAAAAGTGGGAGGAAAGCAACATTTCTGGTATGGAGTTTTCAAATGATACTGCACACTGTGGCCACCAAATCGGGAAACCTGGCAGCAGTCCCCTCAGAGAAATTTGATGGACATTACAGTACATGCATGGCCTCTGAGGATAGATCTCATAGTGGTGCCAGCCAACTTTCTCATCTGAGAAAGTCACTGAAACTGTTCCTCCATATTGGGCAGTAAGTCAGAAAGTCACTGTCTCTGGACTATTTGCTGAGCTTTAGTCTAGACTTAGAATCAAAAGTCTCTAGTTTCTGTGCTGCTCTCATAAAAGTCATTTCCTAGAACAATAAATAACTAGTCCAGGGTCTCAGATACTTTAAAAGCTACACTTACAGTTACAGTTGGACAAATACTGCACATTTTTAATGTAAATAACCATATAAAGTTTTAAATGGTGCATGGGTCAATCTCACACTCCTTTTACATTCATTTCTTTGGAAACATAAAAGTGATGGAGTTTTAGCAGCACTTACGTTTGTGGGAACAAATTTTTGAGGTCATATATACTAACATTTAAGCGTTCATGAAAACTAGACTGCATATGTAACTACTCATATCGGAAGGGCTTTTGGTTCACATCACTACTCTAACTCAGTACTTGTTTGAGCGTGCTAACCATACCCAGAACTGCAAAAGTTTTTTGTTACCCCAAGGTGTACATAAGCACCTAATAAGAACTTCAAAGCTTTGCGAAATTTCAAAAAATACCACTTAAGTTTAGGTCCTTAAAGGACTTAAAGGGCTTAGACATGCAAGTCTAAAATGTAGATTCTCAAAATCCTCAGTAGGTGTTTATGTGTTAAAGTCTGTCAGTGCTCAGGTTCAGATATGAAAGCTTCAGAGGTGCTCAGAAAGCCACCTGATGAATGAATAACCGTACTCTGAAAGAAAGGAGTGACTGTCCTCTCTTTTTTTGAAGTATGGCCTCACACTTCAGTCTTCAAGAGAGTGCAGTGTAATGAATCCAAAGTAGAAAAGATCAGCCCATCAAATGAAGGACTTAAGGCCTGCTGCTGCCCAAATGCATTTTCATTGAGGAGTTTCATTATTTTCTTGATCTGAAGCTCCCAGCTCTGTGCAGTGTGTGATGAGTCACAGCATCTGGCTCGTCCTATAGGTCCTGCTTGAGGGTACTCTTGTACCAGATGCCATAGCACCCATGTTCTTTAATCAGCTTGAATCTCTGTACCCACTTGCATCTTGGGGAGCTAAGCACCTATGCGCATCTAACAATTCTGCAAAGTGTCTTTTTGAATCTTTAAGGACCTCGTTATCTTGGAAAATATGACTAGCAACCTTGCCTGTATTTGATCCCCACAAATAGATCTAAGGGATCATCTTCCTACTTCACAGAGCTCTTTCACTTCTTCATTATTTTTATAAAGCACTAAACTACATTTCTGATGAGAAGAGGGAGTGAGCTGATAAATACTGAACTGAACAGATCATTAGTGTGCTGCAGCAAAAAAATTAGATTATGCCGATCGGATGCATTTGTTATAAATTATTCCTCAATTATGACTTACTGTATAAATGTACCAGTGTGTAGTCTTGCCATAATTCCCATCTTGCCTCTTGGATGCTTTAGCACAATAACAACAAAAGCAAAAGCATCTGTAAGACTAGGTGCCAGTGGTGAAATCCCTCAAGTAAAAATTTTCATTGACATTAACTGAGCTGTTATTTTCCCTTTCAGACTTAAATCTTGACTTTTGGGGTCCTGACTCAACCACAGGATCCAGAAATTGCTGACTGAAAGGACATTAAAGATATAAGATGTAATGGCTGATCCTCCAGTATGCTGTCTGCAGGGTCTTTGTACTGAACACAGAGGGCTTTTAGGAGTTTAGTACCTTGCTGGATTAATCTGAAAAATGAAGAAGGAATATACTTTTATTGAATACAGAGCCCAAGTTCGCTTCCCTGTATGTCAGTAGCATTTTATTGAACAGTAGTGGGAAAAAATTAAGAAGGACTAATGTATGAAGCCATTTAAAAAGCAAAGTGACTGGGGCGTACATGTGAATAGCAATGGGAGTAAGGATCAGAGTGTAGTTTTGGAAAGGTTTTCTAAATGTGCTGCAGACATTCTTGGCTGCCTGCAAACATCAGATAAGAGTCGACATAAGGATGGTGAAAGGAAGCATAATAGCCACTTTTGGGGGATTTGCATGCCCAGATTAATAACTCAAGGCTAAAAGAAGTTGATCTGTAAGCAAGCAATATTTAGTAGGTGTGAGAAAGCAATTCCAATCATGTCTTGAACTGGAGCATAGTTCAAATCCACGGAAAGCAATCAATGATTCAGTACTATCAGCTTAGAAATTAAATGTAATAAAGCACTGAAGTTCAAAGAAATCACCAGGCCATATTGAAGAGATCAGGCAGAGGCAGAAATAGGTAATACAGCCTTGGCATAAATTAACTGTAAACAGCTGAGCCTCAGCTATCATCTGACGTTCTGAAGACAGGACAGCAAAATAGCAACTGTTCTCTCCAAAGTGAAAATAAATGTATGTTTTTGTTCAATCTGAAGTGGCACTTGGTTCCATAATCAAACAACTTGAAACTCAAAGAGATGCGAAAGGTACATACAGCTGGATTTATTATATATAACAATTCAGAATACTTATAGAAAAATGACTGGTTACAGGAAGAAAAATCACCAGTAAAGCCAAGAAAACTATCAGATTTGAGTCACAATAATAGACTCTGCAGTTCTTCTTGTTATTTCATAGTTTAGAGATACCCACTACTTAAACTTGCAGAAGACTTGCAAAATAAATAAATGAGCATTATTTTTTCTATTCAACTAATGTGTAAGCTCAGACACAGACAGGTTTCTCTAGTTGGTCTCATCAGCGATGCTGTCCCCTGAGACACACGGCTTATCACAGGCTCTGTGCAACAGGGTTTTTGTGGGAGCTCTTTAGTAAGTTACTAGCGGCATAACACTGATTTGACCCTGGTTATTCAATGGTTATCATGAACCATGAACTGTTCTGGGATATGCAAGCTATTACCTTCCCTAATCTCATTTGGCCTCAGCATTAGACACCTGAGCCAACAACTATTCTGTCAGAAGGAGATTGATCGAAATGGCAAATTGCAAATAAAGTTTACAGATTTTTCCTTTTAAACAGGACCAAACCAAGAGCTGTGGGGAGATTTTTCCTTTGATCTATTGGAATAGTCATTGGAAAGAAAGAACACCCTACTCCAAACTGAACATGTTGCTTCAAATCTCCATAACAATGTGAGAGATATATTGGCAGAACCTGTTTTGCTCCTGAAAAATAGCATCCAAAGAGTAAAGTCCTGACAACTCTTGTTTACATTTTTCAGTAGAAATTTGATTTGCCAAAAGTTGCACTACAGAAGAAAAGGCCTCACTAACTGAAAATTTAGGCTTGTATTCATTTAATGATTTCTCCTGTCCTCCAGATGCCATTTTAAACGACCTCCATTCCTTATATTTTTAAGTAATTCCTAAGAACGTTTAAAAATTCTATTCATTTAACTGGTTGGGATATGGAAAAAAGGAAAGCTGCACATGGCAATGAAACTAAGGGGCCATTAAGTTTGCTAAGTGATTTTCTGCAAATGCATCAGTTTCCGAGCTCTTTTGTCCATGCTGAAGATGGTTGACTGGCTGCAAGCCTGATTGAAACCAGACTGGAAAATCAACAGGCAAGCAGGCAGGAGATGGGTAGATGAGTGATAAAAAGCACAGAGGTGGTAAGGTATATAGCTTATATTTATACACAGTGCAGTCTGGCTTAAAGGCAGTCTTGCTTGGAAATATCTGCAGAGTATGGGAAGCAATGTCTTTATACTCATACATACTCACCCCTCTAGATATGTGCAAAAGTAGTTTTTCATACTGCAGCACGTTAGCATTCAGATCTGATAGCGACTGTGTAAAGCAAACTTCTGACTCCTTCTCACAAGGCTTGCAAATCATTTGCAGGCCCTCATTAAAGAGAACTTTGTTTAGCACAGTGTACTAAGAAAGCATTGCCACTAGATGAGAGCATGCTAAAGCTACAGCGGGCCATTAGAATCAGGTATCACTTTTTCCATGTGCAATGCAAGATTTTCCAAGTCAGTGTCTGGAATTCAAACCCAAATACGTCTGAATCTCAGATGAGGCTTTTATCTGGAGGAAAAATACTCCCATGAAACAAGATTTCAAACTAGGAAGGGGGCAGGCATAAAAATCAGGAATGATTTATCTTCAGTCTCATCTCCATATTGGCTTGTTTGCCAGGATCTCAAAGCCTGCAGTATATCAGTGCAAGCCCTCCACAACAACAACAAAAGACATGAAAATACTGAATACACAAGATTTTTTTAGTACCTGTGCTTGTTCCTTTGCAGCTTTCTATGGCTGAATTCCATAAAAATGCAGAGTGCTGTTGGCCCTAATCATTGTCAGCCCTAAACCCTGACAGGTGATTGGCTTTGTTATGGTGCCTCTGTATTTGGAAGGTAATCAACACAGCACAGAACACACACTAGAGTTCAACCTGCTAAAAGGGCCTTTAAGAAACTACGAGAGAGTTTCCCAGAGAGGGACTGCAGCACAGAAAACACTTGCACAGCGAGTTTAGGCGTTTGGTCAGGAGATACTGGCAGAGAGAGAGCACTGTATTCCTCAATGTCCCTACAAGCTTGCTGCAAGCCTTTTTAAGGAAACAGCAAAAGCTGCAAATGTTCTGCTGAGCCTTTCCCAGCATTCCTCCTTTTCCACAATGAATTGGAAAGACACAGGATTATACAAGGGCGATTTTCCAAAACGAAGAGTGTTCTTTTCTCCCCTACGAAGTTGTCTGAAGGCTGCATGGGCAGTGGAAAAATCCAAGGCCATCAGAAGCCGTCAGTAGAACAAAATGAGAATGAGCTGAAAAGCGATTCCCAAATTCCAGCTGCAATCAGTAACTATAAAACACCTCAAGCTCCTGTGTTCTTGATGTTTGGGAGTTTACAGATAAGAATTAGGGTAGGAGCTGAGTTCAGTGGAGTAAAGCAACTTCAAGTTCTCCAGTGTATGAGGGAAAAGGAGATAGACTTCTCCTTGGAGCCAGTTACCGGTTCCAGACAGCAGGGTTCATCCTCTGGTATTCATCCAGACTATGTCAACCAATTAATTCAAAAAAGGGAAAAATGTAACACTGTCTTCCAGAGGGCAAACAGTAGTTCTTGGAAACACAGCAAGAAAGAGGCCATATGATGCACCACGGAAAGACCCAGCCCCATTAACCTTCCCAGCCTCCAGAAGAGAAATCTTTCTGTGGCATTAATCACACCTCCCTGCTTCAGGGAATCATCTTAGATGCCAAAATTAGTAGTCTAGGGACTTTCCTAGGTGTCTACAGTTGATGAGGAAAGAGAAGTTCTCAGAGTGCATAAAATGAGCTCCTACACCGCCTTGCTCTGGAAGACCTTTCACCTTTCTCTATTGACTACAGAAGGATCACAGATGATGAGTTGATTGACTTCTACTCAGCTTAGACTAACTTCTCTTCTACTGCTGCTCTCTGCAATGAAGACTGAAAGAAATTCCAACTGAGAGAGTGAAATCAATATGCAGTTTCATAAACATTTCCACACACTTAACACCTTCTTCCCTCCCCACCCTCAATTTCTCAAGGGTATTCTAGAAAGCTTTTTTTTTTCTTTTTTTTTCTTTTTTTTTTTTAAGGAAAGCATGTAAATGTTGCTCTTCCAACAGATTGTCCTGACTTAACACCTTCTTTTGCAGGCCCTGGGATGGGAAATGCAGAGATTTCGTCACTTTTTCAGACTGAAGAGCTTTTGCTCACAGCTGAGCGCAGCTGTTGCCCATAGGACTCAGAACTGCTGTTTGTGAGATTCTATAAACAATTCCAGGTTGCAGTGAATTGTGACTCTTATTATTTGATAAATCATTTTCAAATACATAAAGCATAGCTTTACTTTAAGGCATAACTACAACGGTTGGAATTAAAGCAGTTTTCAAACTTCACTCTGCATTTCTTGCCCACTTGATTTAACAGTCTTTGTTTTGCTTTAGTGTTGGTTTTCTTTAGAATAGGAAGTTCTGTATCCTACTTTGTCAGCCTCAAATTAGTATTTTAGACCTCTGTCTCTCCCAGATGACTTAAAAATTCCATCAGATTGGTTTAAAATCAAAATACCTAAAAAAAAAAAAAAATCACATAATCTTATCATCTTCCTTCTTAATTTCCAAGTACTTAATGAGCCTTTCTCAGTCACATAGGTGGCAAATTCCCAAATATGTTCTATGCTGGCTGTACTCCCAGGTGTCTGGGGTGTTAGGATTCACAAAGACACATCAGAGACAAGTTGACAGGTAGGAATATAAAGAAAAAGGGTTCCTAGGATGCTGTGGACTACATATTGGATAGAAATACATTCTGCAGGGTTCACGTGACTAAAGTTAAGATAGATCTGGGTTTCTGGAAGCTGTTACGTGTTTAGGACAACATCAGACATCAGTATGATCAGTATCTGCTGGTCTTGGAAAAGATGGTGCATAAAGGTAAAAACAAAACTCAAAACCACAGGGCTGCTGAGGGAATCTGATGTCAAATCTATCTGAAGTTTGATTTCTTTTTCAGGGGTCTCTGAGCCTGCTTGGTGGGACAAAGGAGGGCTGGTAACATTATACAGTGCCTGGATAGCTATTCTCATCTCTTCTTCATGCATCTACGAAATCTTAGAAAGATGTGAAGGTCCTGAAACACAACCACAGAAGAATAGATGACCATCTGGCATCCTTGCTGTGCACTGTATGTGTCATTTCAGAAGATGAAACTATTAGATGCTTCACCCAAATTCAGTGACTGATCTTCAACAATCTGGCACATGGCATACACAGGGAGAGCCTCAGTAAAGACCCTGGAGTAGAAGAACAGCTGCAAGTGTAAGTGGACTTCATCCCTAGATCTTTGTGACTTCTATTAATCACTTAATTACTTAGTGTATTTGAGAATCTAGCCTCTTTGGTAAATATCAAGGCAAGTTGGTAGCAGCTTATGCATAGCATGGAAAAGCAACCAGACACTTGGCTGTGACATGCTCGGACATCCAGAGCGCTGGTGCAGTCTTATAAACCTTTATTATGAGAATGCTTTGTTGCATCTATACTTAACCTGAATGGGAAGAATTCAGCACACCCTCTCCAAACTTACAACAGATGCCTACATGACATTCACAGTGTTTATAAAGACAGCCTAAAATTATCTGAAATGAAGTAAAAATCTGTTCTTTTAAGAATGTTAGCATACCTTTTTTCGTATTTCTTTCCAACAATTGACACTTTCAAACTTCAAGTAGTTGTACTGTCAAGGACCTGAGCACACCTCCCTCCTGGCAGTTTGGCACCCTGGGCTCAGGACCAATTTTGGTAACAGAAATGTCCAGCCTTAAACCAGTGCTGTGAGAAGCTGCAGTGGGGGCCTGCCCCTCCTTCAGCTGGTTACTTGCTCAAGGACTCAGGCTCTTACTCTCTGCCTGAGCTATGCTGCTGGTTCACCTGTGCCCACTCTTATACCTCCCCAATTCTGGCCGTGATCCTTACCTACTGGCTTGACTTTCTGTCTTGACGCTGAACCTGCCCCATCCCTATGGACTTGCCTGGTGATCTGAACTGTTAGCTGAAGCTGGCTGTCATTGCAGACCTGCCCTGTGAGATAAGAGAGGGTGAGCTGGGAGCCAAGAGTCACACCAGGGCAGGCAGAGGCAGTGACTGTACCCACACAGACGCAGACCCATAGCAGCCAAGAAGGAGGAGCAGAGTAGGTCCTGTGTTGACAAGGACTACTACTCAACATTTTTTTTTACTTCAAACATGAGCAGTATTGCCTTCTGGCTTCTTCTATGGCTAGTGAAATACATCTAATGAATGACGCTGATCAGAAGAGAGACTTGTCTCATATATAATCTCACCTATATCCAGCACTGGCTCTTACATCAGGTCATTGAACAGACTTTTGTCCTGCTGGACTCCTTTAACTGTTCTATGGGAACATGTCTTGTGGAGAGGCAAAAATAATGGTGATAATTTACAAAAGAGCCAGACATTGCATCATTTCCTATTGGGGTCAGAACTAGCCATAATGATTCATGGTTACTATGAAGCCGTAGAAACTCAGAAAGACCCATATGCTACATGAGACATGGCAGCCAACTTGCTAGCAGAACAGGTTGCTTGGAAAATACCATATTACTGCTTTCTCCCATATGAAGCCCTCAATGTAATGGACTCACATTTAAGACATCTGTTCTAAACACTTAAAGCTTTCTATCAGTTGAGATGTAAATGTTTTAGGTACTATCTCTCTTTGTATGAATATTAGTTTCCAAGGTAATTGTGTTCCCCTGGAATTACAAAGCCTTTTGGCTTGCAACTTACACCAGAAAGTAAGTGCTAAAGCTATTTTTTGCAGTTTATTCCCATAAAGAAGAAAAATAGGTCATTATAATCTGGACTATAACATCCTCACTTTTTCACTTGGGACACTTGGGAAATGTCCTGGAAAAGACTGGAGCACTCTTCTTGCAGTCTGAGTTAGGACTGGGCCCAATAGCAGATACTGTTCCACTGGGATGAAGCAATTCTTCCTTCTCCCAACGCGAGACTTTTTATTAAATGGCTGAAATGACCCTCTGTCATTAGAAGAGTATCATGTGACTGTTCCGTAGTATCCCACAATGCTCTTTCTGGGCCTTGAAAGAATAGAAGACATACTCTGAAAAATATCTTTGAGATGATCCTTAGAAGAATTTTATAAGAAGATAAATCATGAGGACATTATTTCTCTGCTCTACTCTACTTCTTTTTTTTTTTTTTTTTTTAAACTGAATGTTTATAACCCACCCATGATGAAGAGCTGCATCTCAATGTTAAATACAAACACTTCTCTGGCACTGTCTGGCCTCCATATGCCTTTTATTCTAGAGAATGTTTTTGCCTTTTGCAGAATGAAAAGAACAAATTAAAATGTCAACTTGCTAAGCAGAGTAAAAGAGATTGTTACCTGTGTATTTTGACACATCTGTATCTATGCTAAATTAGCACTGGTAGACCAAAATATGATTTTGCTTCTGAACTGTGGCATATCAGCATTTCCCTGTCTACAGCATATGCGGGACTGAATCTTTTTCCAAAAAACAGGAAGAGTCAAAAAAAACGTAACAGTCTTTGCCCATCAATGTTATTTCATTATTAACTTGGCCCTGCCTGATTTTTACAGCCGTGGTGTTGAGCTTGATTCTTTTGTCATTCTTCTTTATTTACTTCTCCAACAGTAGTTACTCACTGCCAGAAATTACATATGCTGGGCAGATGCAGGATCCAGATATTATTGTGAGTTTTATTTCTCCAGGACTGATATCTGATTTTACCTTTTGCTCCTTTCCTTGTTTGTTTTAAAGCCCTTCTAATGCCCTTTTTGGCTGGTATCATGGCTTTACAACAGCAATTTCACATACAGTGCCAGCTTCTGGGGTCAGCTGAAAAGAATCTGAATGCTGTGACTCAAGACCATCCCTGAAAAAATAGATGTATAACTGAAGTCTCTGCTTAAACACTTCGGGAGCAGCCATTTTAGGATCTGCTCTTGTTCAGACTATAATTAAGAGAGAACTTTACTGCTGATTTTGGGGAAGCAGGGTGATCCCTGTACAGTCAGTTGCAAAATCTGGGGAAAGAGTTTACTTTCTGATTTAAAGAAACTTCAGAAGAGCCTAATTACGAAGGATGGGCATAGAGGAATTTAACCAACAATCTTAGTAATCTCCAATTCTGCTCTTTCCTTTATGGGCTCTGAAACAGCCTAAGCAAGACACATCAATACTCTGTCACATAACATTCGTGCCTATAGTGCAAGACTATCAGTGTGCAACAGAAACAAATTAACGTCTCACATTATATTCTGGAGGGCATCTGAGACAGCAGATTGTCTTATTTGGATTTGCATGTGTTTGTAAACTGCTTACTTGCTGTTTACTAAGCAATACGGCTTATTTATCATTCATGGATATACTTCATCCCAAGTAAGGGGTAACGTTACAGCAGGCATACACTTTGACATTATTTGTTCCGTCCCTCCTCCTTTCTGAACGCTGATGACATTGTTGCAAGATGCATTCACGCTGCTCCAAAGTAAGAGCAATTGTGCAATGATCCTTAAGTCCCACTGATTTTGACAGAGCTATTTATACTTATGCTGGGCACATGCTTAAGTATCTTGTTAAATTAAGACTTCAAGCCACTACATTCACCTGCTGCTTTCTTTTATCCTTGCATAAAACCACAAAACCTCTTAAATCTGATATTTGAGCATAATTTTTAAGACACAGACATCTGGGACAGCTTCTATTATAAATGTATCATTAAGTAATTCAGTGACTGGAGTATTATGCAGTTATCCTAGGCAGTTAATAGGTTTACTCAGCTGGTATGACAACCCACACGTTGGTCTGTACTAACTTTACTGCTGCTGAGTGAATATCATAAATCACTCATCGTTACCGCTGTCTAAATGATAAACAGTGCATCTCCAAGATGAAGCGGGGGTGAGAAGCTGAACTTCCTCCCTGTATCCAGGTGGATCTGGAAAAAGTTACAGCAATGTACACCTGGAAAGGGGTTATACAGAGAGGTGTAAGGAATGACTAATGTAAACATTGCATTGCCTAATCCTTCTAACACAATCCGATAAGAATGCATAAACTATTTTGAACTATAATGCTTTGAAAATTGTTGTTATTATTAATGACATACACTTATGTTGGCAAAATAATAATGTAATTTTGAACTTTCCAGATTTGTTTTAGCACAATAACAGGTGTAACCACAGGTAAGTGCTATTGAACTTGTCTTATGATGAGTGAATCCAAGATACAGAGAGGTCAATTTGTAGCCAAAACTGATTTTAGTCTTCCTGATTCCCAGTACAACCACTAAAGAGTGAAATAGATCCTCTGTGTTCTCCAGTCCCCACTGTGGCAATCAGAGTGGAATAGCAGGTGCCTTGAGGAGGCAAGCGAGGATCTCCCTCCTAGCTCCACCGCTCTCTCAGAGGACGAGGAATCTTGGAAGGTCGGCGTGGCCAGATGTCTTCTGTTTCCTAACAGGGCAATCATTTCTGGATGCTCTACCTTTCAGTAGGCGCCAATTTTTGCCTTGTTTTAGTAGAAAACACGTTATCCCAAAACTAAATTATTACAATTTATTTTATTCTGTGCAAATTAGCTAAAATAGTTAGCTGATGTAAAGCTTGGTTTGGGTTCTGGTAGCTCTCTCTAGTGAGACTGAGTCATCACCATTAGCCTCAAGAGCAAAGATATCAAACCTTTCAGTACAAAGTCTTTTTTTAATTAAAAATTTACTTCATATTTTTTCCCTTTTTAAATTTTCACAGAAACAAACTTAATTTGAATGTCAAACAGAAATTTTTTTTTCTCTTTTTTCCCCTCTTTCTTGCCTCCTCATATAAGAACTTGTTGCCTAGCATCTTCCCTCTGTTCCTTTACTTTTATACATTCCTCTTCACTGTGACAGGAATTTTTCAGCACTTCCATAACTTTGGAAAAATACATGAGTGCAGATCTGATAACTGTTTCAGAATTGGAGCAAGTTTGAATAGCTGTAGAACAGCAGAGAGGAAAAGTAGTTGGAAAAATAACCAAACCTAAAATAAACCTTGAACTTTGTTCATTTTCTACACTCAATGGAAAAAAGTAGAAACGGGAAAAAATATCTATTTGATTATTCTTTTCTGAAAGGTCACAAACATGTAGGTGGAAAAACTAAAGTCTCCACTCTTAAGACTTCAGAATCAAAGAACCTTCAGAATGGCAATATATTTTGCAAAATTATTTTTCCATTATTTGAACCAGGTCAGGACTAAATGTTCAATTCTGGACAAAACTCACATCAACCACTGTAGTAATGTTTAATGGTTAGAGAACTTGTATGAATCATACTATGATTTATGCCTTATTATGTGCAGAGAAGTTAATAGGATGCTGGGGCAACTGTCAGGGAACTGGTACGATATCTTTTGTGTAGCTTGCCAGCAGGACTTAAGAGATTGGATGATGTGTTAAAATACTCTTACTTTAAATCATAGAGATACAGCAGTATGCTGAACAGTCCGTATTCCGGAAAAAACCTGCCCAACCAGATATTAATGAAAAAAATAGTATTGAGTGTGTTCAGTCCCCAAATATCCTTTTTAAATGAGTACAGATTCATGCAAGATGGGCAACTGTCAAACCTGGGATTTAGATTTCCTCAAATTTTGAAGTGTTTGAAATCCAGAACCAGATCTGAATTACACCGTTCAAGCCTAATAAAATAAACACAGGTGAAGTCCATGAACCTTATAGAAATCAGTGGGAAGTTTTATTATGTGCTTCAATGGAGAAAGAATTTCACTCCAAGATGCACTTGGAAACAGGGAGCCTCATTGTATTAAAGTTATGCAAAAATATAACTGTGCATGATGGTGAATTGGTCCACACTCAGAGAAACGGATGAAGAATGAAAGGTCTTATTAACTTTGCCATTAAAGTCCAAAGAATATGTGTGCAGACTACATCTGTTACACCCAGGCTTTTCTAGATGAATGAACACCAGGATTAAATCAAGCTAAATTTCAGAAAGCTACATGTATATGGGATGGCAGGAATGCCTCTAATCACGCATTTTCATTGCCAAAAGGATTTTGAAGTTCTGCTATTTCAGAAGGGTCATCAGGAAGTACTATCCCACAAGAACAAACTGAAAACTCATATAACTGAATTATAATAATACGTTAGCAGTTATTTATCATTATTCCTGTTAGGAATTCACAGCAAAACAATTTTGACTACAATGTATAACACAAAAAATCCATGGAAAAATTCAAAAAGAACAGTCTAGAAATCAAAACAAACTGAGTCTGGCTTTTGATGCAAATATCTTTGTCTGTAACCTTCTTTCTGTCTTGTAAATAATAAACGTATTTCTAACACTTGTAGGATTTGGATTCCTGTTGATATAGAGCTCTAACAGCAAGCCATGTGTGACTCCAATAAGACATGATAATATTCTGTCAGCTCATCAGTTGGACTTTTATACTGGAAATACCTGGCTCGGTCAATATGTGAGAAATCATGCCAAGGCATGAAAATAATGTGATTCTTTTAAAAAGAAAAGTTGTTTAAAATGTCCTCTCCCGGTTTATAGGCCAAATTCCTGCACTAAACCATCCAAGAATAATTATAATACTTTGGCGCTATTGGAAGGCAGATAAGCTGAAAGCATGTTTATTTTTAAATGGTATACTATATAAAAAGCATTACACGTTTCAGTAATTTTAACACATTCCTGTTTGCTTTGAGTAATGTCTTCTACAAATTACTTTGTAAATGCTAATTGATGTGATGTTTTGAAATCAGTCAGAGCCAGTGAACCTGGCAGACAGCTTCAAACTGTCTGTGTCTATTTAACAACATTTTGTGACAATGTATGTTGTGCCAGAGTGTTTTTTCGGGAACACAATGATTCATCCTATTTACCTAGCTCAGTGTAATAGCTAACCACCAGTATGAACACCGTGCAGAACCACAGCTGTTGTAAGCACCATGTGATGGGGACCCCGACTCGGCCAGAGTGTTAGTGTGGAGCTGAGTTGCTGCCTGATCTCTACCCAAAAGCACCGTTCGGATAAAAGGAGGCCTGGACAGTATCTGCCCATCTCTAACTGTTTAGACGATTCTGGTTTGCACTGGAAAAACAAGGAAGCATAGATAGTTACCACACAGGGGGTCCTACCTGAAAGCACTGCTAAATGAGACCTGACCTACATCTGCCCTCTCCAGTGGCTTAGGTATGTGCTGGGAGAACCAGGTAGTGCAATAAGTGGAATGAAAAGGACTTCTTCTTCTTCCTCTTCTTCCTCTTCTTCCTCTTCATCCTCTCTTCTTCTTCTTCTTCTTCTTCTTCTTCTTCTTCTTCTTCTTCTTCTTCTTCTTCTTCTTCTTCTTCTTCTTCTTCTTCTTCTTCTTCTTCTTCTTCTTCTTCTTTTTCTTCTTCTTCTTGTTCTCCTTCTTCTTTTTCTTCTTCTCCTTCTTCTCCTTCTTCTCCTTCTTCTTCTTCTTCTTCTTCTTCTTCTTCTTCTTCTTCTTCTTCTTCTTCTTCTTCTTCTTCTTCTTCTTCTTCTTTTTCTTCTTCTTCTTCTTCTTCTTCTTCTTTTTCTTCTTCTTCTTGTTCTCCTTCTTCTTTTTCTTCTTCTCCTTCTTCTCCTTCTTCTCCTTCTTCTTCTTCTTCTTCTTCTTCTTCTTCTTCTTCTTCTTCTTCTTCTTCTTATTCTTATTCTTATTCTTATTCTTATTCTTATTCTTATTCTTATTCTTATTCTTATTCTTATTCTTCAAACATCAGAGAAACACTGGCTGCAAAATATAGCTAAAAACTATCTGCTCTTTCACACTCATGGTGGAAATAAATTCTTTTTGGTTTTGTTTTCTTACATTGAACAAAAACTAGTAGGGAGTGGAGAAATACGTTTTTATTTGTGCATTAAAAATACAGTGAGCTAAATCCAGCTTTCCTTCTACAGCTAGGCATGGAATCAATAGTACAATTCACATAAGTAACCTTAGCAGGATCTGGCACTCAATCTTCTATACGGATAAAACAAAATTCATACGCTGAGTAGGGTGGTTCAGCAGAATACAGTCTGCAACTACCCTCGCATACGTCTGCCTTTGACAAAGATGGGATGTGCTCACTGAAAGTAGAGAATATAATAGAAAATTTCCTCCATAAAAGGTAGTTCTTTTTCACTTCCATATAGTCTCACTGAAATTAATGAAAATTGTACATAAGCAAATGATAGAATACTTTGGCTACAGCATCACAGGGAGGGATGTCTTGTGAATGAAAGAGGAAGAGGATTAACTCTCCCAGTCAAAGCACAGTATTTAATTTAAAGCAGTCACAATTTGTAAAGTATGTTAAAATTAGGGGGTTTTTTTCCCTTGTTCATGTAAAACTGTAATATTTTTCCATGTTGCTTTTCTATAGAACAGTCCAGTTAAGGATATTTACAAGAATGATTACTCAACACATCATTACCAACTTATATATTTTCAGCTAAGAGTTAATGCAGTATTTGTTTACTAAGAATAAGATAGTTTCCCTAGTGATGGTAATCCTGCAAAAGTTCTTTGTGTCACACTTTTATCTACTCAGGCATGTAAAGTCTTAGGACTGAGGACAGGATATATCTCTCAAATTGACTGATTTGGAATAACAGTAGTGTACACTCTACGCCTTCAGATTTCAAGCCAACAGATCTATCTTGTAGTGTACATCACACCAACCTTGAGTACTAGCAGAAGCAACACAGGAGCAAGTGTGAGCATCTAAAATGATGTTATTGTTAGGGAATGAACTACAGGCACTGCATAACATTGACATTAACAATTTTTAAAACAAAAGAGGTCATATTCAGAGGGGTTAAATAACCGCAGTTGTTAAAGGGAGTGACTTATTTTAAGTAACTTAAGGTCTCAAGTGTAAATGAGTTGGAATTAGTCATCCAGGTGGTTTGTGCAATATGAATTATTTAGGTTACAGAGGTTTAGTATCATTTTAGATTTTTTATGGCAAAAACTGCTGTACCAGATGCATATAGGCCAGGATTTGCCAGCCTGGAGAAGTGATGACAGAGTGGTGATAACAGAAATCTGTGAGCAGCAGTGGAAGGATAGAAAATGAGTAGGAACTGGTTCCTTGAAATACAAAAAATAGGAGGAATTAACTGAAGCAACTTAAAAACACACAAAAGGAAGTAAGTTTTAACAGTAGGTTTAACAGTTTAACAGTAGGTTAAACAGTTTAACAGTAAGTTTAACAGAGAGTAAAATTAAACTCTGGAATCTATAGGATATATACATTGCTATAGGATAATTGTAGACATCAAAGTGAAAATTGATTTAGAAAGGAATTAGAAAAATTCAAGGAAGAAAATCCATCAAATACAAGGATATAACTTCAGACAGGAAATATTTTGTTACTGAAATGGTATTTGCATGCTCTGTTTTAATAACAAAATATAATTTCTATGTGTGACTAGATTGCAGCTGTTCCTAAAATTGCTTCACACAAGATATAGATATTTTTGTATTATACATTTTTATAGATCACCATTTTTAATATCTAATACAAGATATTTCTTTAAATTGCCTTTCAGGGAGGTTGGTTTTTTTATTTCTTCTTTTTCCATTTTTGATACTTAATGTAAAGAGAAGATTATTCATTATTTTTTCTTCCCCCTGATTTTACCATTTTATTCCCTGTTTTCTTAGTTTTGGTTTGGTTTGGGTTTTTTGAGGTTTTTTTTTTAGCAATTTGAGTTTTTTCCAAAAAATTGTAACTGGGTAAAAGCTACCACAAGGCAAGGAAACAGGGGTGGGTTTGTTGGGTTTAAAGAAAACTGAAGCAAGTCACAGTGGAAAAGAAATATAATGGTACCGATGTCAGGGGAAAGTCCTAATGGACCATTCCTAACTGTAGTTGGAAAAGAGGTGCCTAAATCATAACTCAATCAGCTGTTAACAGAGAAGGAGATGAGAGACAGACACAGTCAAAAAAGAATCCCCAGAGATGATGATAAAAGCCTGTGGCCTGCCGGGGTCCTGATCTCAGCCTCCCGGCCTTTAAACCTCTCACACTGTAGCTAGTCATTAGTAAACAGATTTCTCAGAAGAGGCAAAGGAGGAACACGACAAGAACAGGGCTGCAGGAGCCAGAAAATCCATGATTAATGATGTTCTGCAGACATGCAAAAGCAAATGCACTCCATGTTCACGGCATCAAACTCAGCTGCAGCCTAACGATGATTCCTTAATTGTTCTCTTGGCATACAGCACATGGCTCTTCTTCTAAAAATCATCTTCTATTAAAATTCTCGGTAAACCTTTTATCCAGACCAGAGTGAACTAAGCAGTGAAATTTGTCCTGGGGAAAGAAAGAAATAACGTTGAGCAAAATGCGTGGAGAAGTGGTGGAGGAGAAGGGTCCGTCTGGAACAGACTAAGTATCATGCGGTTGCCGACTGCACCACTTGAATCGCTTGAGGAGTAGAGAAATGAAAGTACAGCGAACTTCACGCATGCCCTGTCTGAGGAGGCCATCGTCCTGCCAGAGGAAATTTGCCTCTGGCATGAGCAAAGTTTCCCCCTGAGGCAAATGTGAAGGGTAAGGGTAGAAGCGGCAGGGCAGAACCCGAGGTGTCCTCCTGATCCTCAGCCAGCAGGCCTGCTCCTCTGACCCCAAACCACAACCACCCTGCTGCAGTGCCAGGTAGAGGAAAGGTCTCCCAGCATTGGGAGAAAGAATAAAAAGGCTTAGATTTACATTTACATTCACCCTTCCCCAAAATTAGCAACAGCAAAAAAGTCATTTTTGCTGTCCTTTTGGCAGTCACATGCCACCAATGCTGTTGACAGTGTTCATGGCAGAAAATGAACTTTTTTGTTTACCTGTCATGATCTTTGCTAGCATGGTTATCTCACTGAAGTTTTAAGGTATCTGGGATGTTCCTTCTGGAATAGTAAATTTTAGCTCTATCACGCAGGCCTCAAATGGGGAGCCATTTTTACCTTTCACTAGCCTAGCTCATGGAGCTGCAACCACCACAAGCTGCAATTCCAGTGAAGAAGTCTAACATGGAAAGCTCTAAAATATTCTGAAAGCAGTCTAGATGCAGAATAGTTAGTCGATAACTTGAGCTTTCAACTGAATGGTTATTCATTACATATCTTCAGCTATTACAGTCCTGGTTAAATAGCAAAGAAAAAATTTGCTTTTCAATCTGCTGTCTTCAGAAGAGGTTTGCTTGGAAGCTCTTGGTTTTCTCCTGTGATTTGTCCAAATATTGCTTTCAGAGCCCCTATTCTATTGTTTCAGCGTGAAACCTTTTCCCTAGAATAGCTTTCCCCTTTCTTAAAGCATAATTTTGCCTTGCTCTGCCGAAGACACAAAGGTTACGAGGGTCTCTGAGGTCTGATCACAGCAATGGCACCCAGTCACTCTGCCAGTGGGGTTGGCTACAGCTGGAATGGGATGGTGGAAACGAAGTACAGCTCTACCAGAAGCTGTGACCTTGGGGGATGGTCTTGGGGGATGTTGCTAACGGGAAGGCTGTTAACCCCAGCGAGGCTGTAAGTGCAGGTAGCTGCAGGCAGCAGAGGTGGTCCCTCTCATTACAGTTAGGCAGGAGTGGCTCACTTCTCTGCTTCTTTGAGGTGGATTCTTTGTTTTGGCACATGCTTTCCTCTTGGACTGAACAGGCATTCAGGATTGACTTTCCAGGCATAGGGTCTGGGATTTACTGGTGAATGTAATTACAGTTTGGGATCAATTTAATCTCAAGCTCATTGGTTTCTTATTGGTGAGAGAACAAAGCAGATGGCTTTTTCTTCTCTGCTGTTCTTCTCTAGCAGTACAGAAAAGCACTTACAATCCAGAATAGATCCATTATCTTATTAATGGAAAAAGGTAAATAATTGATAAAAAGGCAAAATTTCCTATCTATAAACCAGTATTTGCAGAAAAAAGTGAAATACCAACCAGTTTTGCTATAGACACCAACTTTCCATCCAGCACTCCTTAATGAAAATAAAATCCAGTGGCCACATCTAACTTACCAAATGTAACTCGGAGGTGCAATCAGAGGTTCTACCTGGGTAGCACCTGGTGGCACACAAAGCATTTGTCTGAGATGTGTCATCAGAACCTCTGAATTACCACACACACACACAGAGTAAAAAGCATTCGTTAAACAAATAAGAGTAGAAATGGGAAGATTTATTCTGGAGACTGTTGAAAGCCTAACAGGAAAGCAGATTTTATTCTTATCAGCTGGGAAAACAATTGCAAAATATAATCTTGTTTTGCCTGGCTTGCATTTTGCTCTCTTTCTTTTCGTTTTTAAGATGATACCAGCTCTGACTTCTGTGCAACTTTTTCATTTGTTTCACAGTCCATTTTTTTCTTAAATACTTTCACTGGCAGCTACCTTTATGTCACTTTTAATTTCAAAGTTGATTTTTAAAATATATTCTGTGGCACCAACACCATTAGTGGCACGTTGACTGCTATTCCTTCTGGTTTTCAGTACTCTGTCACTCCAAACAGAGAATATGGAGCTAACTGGATCTTTTTACATCAGACTGGAAGAAATATAATGCCAGCAATATTACTGTGACAATATATATACTGTAATATTAAAGCTACATTTTAAAGTGAGAGTAGTTTGCAATCAAGGCCAATGGTGAATGTAAAATATGAGTGAACGTTAGCTGTATGCAATTTGAACCGCTGGAAAGTATTTCTTAGATTATGCACAATGCAATTGCAAAATAGAAAAGACAATCACTCTAAACAATAAGGGCTGATCTGAAAAACTTGTTCCTACTCCCTTGGCAAGTACTGCCATCATCAAAAGCAAAAGCAGGACCCATCATGCCTCGATGTGCTGTTCATTGCACTGCAGTGTTCACAGCATCATGTGCCTATCCACATTCGGATCCGAATAATAATCTTGAATGCAGGGAAAGCTCCAGCAACATTGTTTGAATTCCATTTTATCTTAAATCTGGAGGGCAAGACTATGCTTTTAAGATGTACGCTTGCCAGTGACTGGCTGCACACTGATGTCAGTGAGAGGCATGGGCTGTACAAACTGGAGGTGAACTCCAAACACTGCTGTAGGACTGCTATACACTGGTGGTGTTCTGCTGAGGTCACTGATGGTCTATACCCTCATTGATACCAGTATAAGAAAGATGAGAATCACCTCTGCTATAAACAAGAAACTCAGATCGTGAGTTTACAAGCTAAAAAAAAAGGAGAAAAAAGGACTGGAGACCTCAGTCTGGCCTTGCCATGCTGAGAATGGATTAAAGCTTCACTTACAACGCAGCCCTTCCCCATTCTGCCACAAGCCTTCATGCCAAATACAGTATTCAGTGGTTTACCAACCCTCAGAGACTGAAAGCATTTGACTATGCATCTGAATATCACAAGGATCTATAAAATTCCCAGCCTTTTTTGACTGTTAATCTAATTCCTATGTGTTAGGGTGAAAATAGATCTGCAAGTCTTGTTTCACTGACTGACTGATTCCCACTCCAAGCAGCAAATTGGTCTTAGGCTGGTAAATATTACACTTAAAAAGGTCAAAGTGTGAAGGTAGAGAGGGCAGCCTCAGCATTCTGGTATTTTTCATGCTGAATGGGAGATGACCTTTCGGAATTTTTAGCAGGCCCTTTTAAGTCTTGAAGCTATACCGATGTACAGCTGACAGGTAGAGAATGGTAAGGAGTAAATGCCATGACTGTAGATAGCAAAGAGAGGCACATCAGAATGGGGACATCTGGCAACCACGTATTGAATCCTGAAAGGTATTACACCGTAAAATGAGGTGGATACTATATAGCTACGGGAGATGTCAACTCAGGACAATTGACTATGGTGTGTGGTTACCCTCAGTGCATGTAACAAGCTTCAGATTTCAAAAAAATAGGCTTGCATTCATTGAGGGAGAGAGTGGGATTTCAGGTAATTTTCAGTACAAATCATACACTAACTGGAAGCAAGCATTGATCGCTTGGGGTGAGCCAAACTTCTTAATGATATCATATGAAGTCTGTTGGCATAGTCCTGGTACCTCATGAGACCAATGGAACTGACACACCTCAAGGCTGCTGGAGCTCCTTCCTTATAAAAGAAGGAATACAGGCAGTTTTGGCAATTCATACCTCCCTGTCCTGCCAAGTTCTTCTTATGCCATTTCATATTCATAATGTCCAGATGACTTTCTTGGGCTTTTTGGAATATCCAAGGTGGGAGAGGATGCTGAAAAGACAGTCTGTTGAATACAAGCAAACTGAGATCTGTCTTAACATGGAGAAATTACCTGCTTTATGTCATCAATTGTTGTCTTTTGAAAATAATATGACTCTAAAGTTTTGTTTCATCTTATTAGAATATGTATTTATCTGCAGAAAATCTTATCTACCTGTGCCACGAGGACTGTGTTCAAACATACAGTTTCTTTCTTAAAATGCTTTGAGTGATTCCTAGGTCAGACAGCTGGATTATTTCATTCGTTTATTCATGAAACAAGAATGACTTTGATCACAGTTAAATAGCTCTGATTCAAAATACCAGGCAGTAACCAAGAACTATACAATAAGGAATTGCTTTTATATTATTTAAACATGCTTTAAAACTTTTTTATTCTTTTTTATCTTAGCCCTGAACAGAGATGGGAGGACTATCCAGAAATTAGTTCTGAATTGATGATGATCGGTACCATCACTCTGTGCAACCTGAAAATGTGAGGAACAGCTTAAATTCACATCACTGATACAAGGTTCCCCTGGGGGGGGACATTCTTTTTGCCATTTTCTGCCTGGACCACAGTGAGAGCAGTATTACTACAGCCAGGTGATAGAAGTTGTTATGAGGTATGAAAGTTTACTTTAGGTACTTCATAGCAGTGGAGTTCCTTTTGCAAAGAAAAAAACAGATTATATGTATCTTAACAGTGTGAATCATCAATGTGCACCCATCCCGTGGTCATACTGAATACTACTCCAGTCCATAGCACCGTTATGTACACTTTATTGAATCTGTGCATTTCTTTTTGAGGAGTGTTTAAAAAATGGATTTCTACTTAAACTATGAAACTTAGTGAAGGAATTCTAGTACATAATGATTACATTACAAGTTCCTTACTTAAAAGGACTGTGCAAGTCTGATTTTTTCCACATTTTGACTTCTAAATGATCTTTGATAACCTACCTTGAAAATAAGAATGTATTATATGACAATTTTTATTTTCAGCACCATATAGTACTGTTATTGTTGGGTATCTGCTGAAAGGGCAACACAGCAGGGTGCAAGAACCCAGGAAATTTCTGGAGTTTAGGTACAACTCTTTAATATAGATGCTGGATGGGTCATGCACTGGAGGTGCCTCTGCTGGATTCCTTACTCATAAGTAAGGAAATACTGGTTGAAGATATGATACCCAATGACAATCTTGGCTGTGATTATCATGAGAACATAGAGCTTAAGATTCCTTCAAGATGGGCAAGAAGGAGGGAAACTGAGGGGGTACCTGCTAGTCAGCCTAACCTCATGCTCCAGGAAGTTTATGGAGCAAATCCTCCCAGAAAACACATCCAGGCACATGAAAGCCTAACACACAGTATCTCACAGTATCTTTCTGGGCACTCAGTGAGACACAGACCAGAGAAGTGGACTACTAGGCGGTGAACAATGGCTGGATCACCAGGCTCCAAGGCTTGTGATCAGTTGTACAAAGTCCAACTGATGGGCGGGTCACTATGTGTCCCCCACATGAGGGATCTGAGGCATGTACCAAGATCAATACTGGTCAGTACCTACTTATGACCTAGGCAAGGAGACAGCATGTACCCTCAGCAAGTTTGCAGCTGACAGCACATTAGTGGGGAGGTGGGGGAAGGTAGCAAATGCACTGGAGGGCAGGCCAGACATTTGGATGGGCCTCAACAGGCTGCCAGAAATGTCATGAAGCTCTAGAGAGAAACGTGCAGAGTCCTGGGACTCTGCAATGCAGGTGCTGCAGAGTCCTGGGGCTGGGGCTTGGCTGGCTAAGGAGAAGACCTGCAGAAAAGGACTTTTAGGTCCTCGTGGCAGAAAGTGGAACAGGCATGAATAGTGAGCCCATGTGATGATGGAGGATCATCCCGTACTGGGCAGTATTATCACATCATGGACAGGTCAAGGGAAGGGGTTCTTACCCTCCACTTGGCACTTGTGAGACCATGCCTGGACAAGTGTGTCTGGCTTTGGGTTCCTCAGTACAGAGAGAAAAGTGAAAAACTGGGAAGGTCTCACAAAGGGACACCAGAATGATAAACAAACAAACAGTGCCAAGGGACCTGGGTTTATATGGCTTGGTGAAAAAAAGGCTACAGAAGGATCTAATTTTAGTCTTCAGTTGCAGAGAAGGCAGAACTGTGTTCTTTTGGAGGTGCACAGGGAGAGGCTGAAAGTCTGTAAATGAGTTGCAGGAAAAAGAAGAAGGTAGGAATGAAACTGTATCTGCTATTTCTAAGCCACTAGTGACACCTAGTTTCCAAGGAAAATAGCAATAGCTATATTAGCACTGAAACTTAGAAAAATGCATCAGATTGCATTTACGATGCTACAGGTTTGGTAATTTGAAGGTTCTGGATAGCACAACTCCAAACTAATAGACCCTGTTAATAAGAAATACGTGCATTAAATATCTGCTCCAATAAAGGACCCAGAGCTTGCAGGTGTGGCCTCTCAGTAGAAGGCACTGACACTGTAACGTATCAGAGGCATTTCCATGTCTGTGTCTGTGCTGTCAGGCTAAATCATTAAATTCTCATTAAGGACTGACTCCCCGATTGTCCATATACTGTACAACCTTTGGGGTGCTACCATCTAGCTCCTAGGTGGGAAATCTTGGACTTGAAATGGAAGCAGCTTACTAAAGTGTAAGTCCTACTCTCACAGGCAACAGAGATGCAATTGAGCTGGGTCGGGCTTGAGCTGCTCTGCTTACATCACTCTGAAGACACTAGAGTACTGGGAAGGCTGTGAGCCTCCTTTCCTTCACAGTGGCCCCAGCTCAAGTTGAAACAAAAGCAAAGCGAATGGCCACTCTGAGCCCTGGAGGACCTTCCACGAAAAGGCTGAATTCTCCTTTTTGCGACAGCAGCAAATCTCTGGCACATGTGTTGGTTTGGAAATTCTGTTTGTTGTGGACAGAAAGTCACAGGTATGAGACACAGCGTACATGTTCTGACAGCCAGAAGAGGGGAAATGTCAGACGACAATGCCTGTGGGTAGCCAGTCTCCAAGCATTGCTACAGCACTCTCAGCTACAGCATCCTTACCTTGCTTATGAACTTTCCTGCTCCCTGCTCACCGTTTCCCAAGAGAAGTAAGAATCTCACTTCCACAGAAGTGAGGGGCTTTGACTGTAACTGGGCAGCAGCTGTGTCCAGATGTGACAGGAGAGTCACGTAGCGATAAAACATATGGTGGCCTGGATAACTACCAGACGATGACAACGTGTCTGGTCACCACTTTATGAACCGCAGATGTCTGAAGAAACATGGATTTCCATTGCATTCACAGCTGACTCCCACACACAACTGCTTATCCATCACCAACTCTGATTACATTTTAAGTCAGATATGACAAAACGATGGCACAGAAGACAAGCAGAGGACTCCGTCACTAACAACCACTGGCAAAATTACTGTGCTTGAGTCATGTTCCTGAAGATGTTGCAAGTGCAAACTAAGAATCCATATTGCCTGCACAATCTTCCTTTCTACATACCCTCTCCTCGTTTATTGTTCTTTCCTCAAAAAGCAGGCTCAGAAATACTGTTTTGGGGTGAACAAATAAACATCCCTTGGGAACAGTCACCTAGTACTCTGGAAATTCTCAGGTGTGCTTTCAGTGTAAGGAAGAGAGAAGAGCTAGTATGAATCAAAAATTACATGGATTTTATTTCTGGACCCCCCCCCCCCACACACATATTTGGGGAAACTGGCTACTCAAGTAACTAATGTTTTTGATAACAGAACTGATGGCTATCATGTAGAAGATACGGCTGATGGCTGTGTAGCAACAATTCTAATAGCAGAATTTCCCATCCCACTCTGCTTGATCATTGATCAGTAGGAGTTTGAGGGTAAGCACCCTCCAGAAGACGGCAAGTACCCTCCCTACTGAAGGATCATGCTGACATGCGAGTTAACCTGAGGTGCTCTAGATGACAGGAGAGTAATATTGTGTAGCTGGACAACAAATCATGCTATGTGGATCCAACTGATACAAGCCAAGCAAGCCGAGCCCTACCGTGTGGATTTGCACTTGACCTTGTACAAGCACAAACCCTCTTGTACAAGTATATCTCTCAGATAATGTGAATAGTATAGTCTATAGGCACAGTCAAGAGCACTACTTCACCATCCTCCTGCTCAAAGCAGAGTCACGTATGAGGTCAGACTAGGGTGGTCACAGCTTTATCCAGCCAAGTCTTGAAGATCTTCAAGGATGGAGACTGCAAAATCTTTCCGGGCAACCTGTTCCACTGTCTGACTGTCCTTGTGGTTTCTTTATATCTAGTTGGAACCTTTCATTTCAGTTTATCACCATTGTTTGTCAGCCCCTCATCATGCATGCCCACGAATTGCTCCATTTTCTCAGAAGTCTCCTCGTAGTTTATTAGAAAGATGCCATTAGGTTTCCCCAAAGCCTTCACTTCTCCAGGTTAAACAATCCCAGTCTCCTCTGTCTCTACTTCTGGGTTCTGTGCTCCAACCATCTGACCATCTTGGTGGCCTTCTGCTGGACTTACTCAAGCTTATAAATATTTTTCCTATACTAGGAGAGACCAAAACTGAATGCACTATTCCAGATGTGGATTAATGAGTGCTGAGTAAAGGTGAATAAGTGCTTCCTTCAACCCTCTGGCTATGCTTGTGGTAGTATAGCACAGTACGCTGGCAGCCAGCGTCTCCAAAACCATGAGCTGAGTACACAGTAACAAAAATACAGTGTCTGCCTCCTACAGTTGAATGGTTTCTGGGACACTGTGTCCTCTACTGGATCACAAAGGTGAATCAGCCCGTTTCCTTTGATTTAAAGTCGAATTTAAATTTGCATTTTCAGAAATTTTGAGGAGGTTCTTCACACAGTATTTCAATACATTGCAGAGTTTTCCTTTTCTTTGCAAAGATGACATTATTTATTGTTAAGAATGTGCTTTATTACTTTTTTTATTGTGACTAAGAGCTATAAACACTCTAGGGCACATATTAATAATCCATTAATATATTGCTCAGATGTTTAAAATTATTCAGTCTAATGATTCATGCCTTTCTGCACACCTGACTTAATACATACCCTGGAGTGCTTTCTTGCATAGTTACAGCAATCTTTCTACTAAGGAAAACTGGGACTTGATTGCATCCATATATTAATCACAGTGTATGTTTACATAGTATGACTTCAGTTAATAGCGTAATGATGAAGAAGCCGGATGTACATAGCTGTCTGGCTGAATGCCTGACTTAGGGAAAAAGGAAGGTTTTCTACAAACATCTTTACATCTCCACAGAGGGCTAAAGAAATCACAGAAATACTAGAGATTTATTTTTTTTTTTTTTTTTAGATTGTACAATCTATCTTTCTCCGTAAAATATGGGAATGCCTTGCTGGACTATATATACATATCTCAGTAAGTGGTTTTCGTTAATCTCCTAAGTAGCAAATGATTTCTGCCTTTAATGAATTACAGTAAAAGGTGAAGTGCTTAGGGGCAGGAACTAATGTAGAAGAATGATTATTCACTCTGAGGTTTTTGGCTCCAGTAGGCAGCTCCTGTAAGTTACTTCAGTGGGCTTCTTCCCCCCATTTAAGCTTTTATTTTGTTCTCTGCCTGCAGGACTTCACAGTGATTAAACTCAATTTTTATTTATTTGTTCATTTAGTTAGTTAGTTATATTTTCTGGCAGGGATATGCCCTCTTATACAGGTTTAATGGGGTTTAATGTTTCTGAAGAAACTTCCCAGATGATTTACCATCTCTCAGTCAGGAATAATTATACAGCTATATTTCAGTGTCATCTTTTCACATTTCTCCATTTTTCATGCCTTTATTGGGATACAGAAGTAGGATCATTTACACAGAATTAGATCGTGAGATGCACAAGCATATTGTGACAAACTGAAAAATTTTTTTAAGTATGAAACTTCAGAAACTGTTATACTGCATGGACCGGACACTTAGAACAATAAAAAAGAACTGATATGCCAGAATTGTAATATTGAGATCCAGGTAGCAATTGGTATGTTGACTAACACAAATTCCCTGACAAGAAACAAGACTAGAGAAACCTAATTTCTCCTTTAATATTATTACATCTCCTGGGTGGGACTATCTGAGAAAAAGCTACAAAACAGATAAAAATGACCAAAGGCCAGCCTGATACAGAGAAAGATCTGGTCTGCTCCAATGCAAGAGCTGGTTTCAGCTCAAATCCCACATAGCTGACGAGCAATGTTTAGTTGTTTTACTGCTGTTGTTTAGACCGTTTTACTGATCTATGTAGTGGTGTAAAATAAGGGTTCCTAAACAATTCCAATGAAGCACAGAGTATTACTAAAGATAAATAAATCATCCACTTACATCTCTGGGCTTCAAAAGCAAATGACTTCTAAAGGCGACAGCTGTTTGGGGGGAGTATCAGAATGGAGTGCCCTGGAGGAAACAATGAAAGTTAAAATTGACTCTGAGACTAAGACATGTTCATATCAACAAAACATGAAAGGAGATACGTAAGCTCGACGAACAGCAAAGTAGCCAGGTGGTGTTTATTTTTACCATGGTCTATACGTCTTGGATTTGGCAGGTAGAGTGCTGCTCTGTAGAGCAACAGCAGCCAATTCACACTGAACTACGTGACCACTGGAGTACAGACAACAGCCAGTTTCACCGGGGCTTTGCTCATTTTGCCTCTCTGGGCACTCTGTTAACTAGCGCAAACTGTCACCTTTCCTATTCCTTTGGCTCTATCTGAAAGATGAGAGAGAGAGAGACTCAGCGTAGACAACCTGCCTTATCTATCTTAATGCTGATCTCATTTAAAATTTTTCCTTTTCTTGCCAGTTTCAGAGAAAATATCTAAACCTGTATTATCTTTTGTTACCTTGCCTTTAAAATGCCTAGTGATAAAAAGTCATGCTCCTGTCCTGTGGCAGTTTCATTTTGATCCTGCCTCCAAGAATATCCAGGAGCTAAGCCCAGCTAGATTTGCTGAAGGGCAGTCCAAGAAACAGGGTTCAATGTTCTGGTGATCAGCTGGAGTGGTTCAGGCAGAGAAAGAGCACGTATACAGGTGTCTGGCCTGAAATAGTTCTTTCTGAGAGTGCCCTACGGTAGAGTCAAGATTTTGTGTGCCCCAGCACCTCAGTGGAAGGAAGCCTTCTCTTTGAATTAAGACTAGATAATAGAAATGCTCAGATATTTTTTTTGGGGGGGGGGGGGGGGGGGGGGGGGGACGAGACTAGGGGGAATAAATAAAAAAAGCAAGAATGTAGACTGATGAGTTTTGGGGTTTTTTACCTTTCCCACAATGCACCATAAACACTGATATTTTAGACACAGATCAGCCCTTCTAGTGCTTAAACGCTTCCTGGGATTCCCTCAAAGTAAAAGAACTTAAAACTTTCAATTGTTACTAGGGTTAAATTCCCCTCTTATGAAAGGTTTTATATGGATGTCCTTGGGTGAGGGGAAAAAAGAAACAAAAAAATCTGCGACCAGCACATGAAGTGTAAGGATGCTGCTGTACAGCCTCTTGGTGACTGCGGTCTGAAATGTAATTACATCTTTGAACTACTTAGAGCTTCCCAGTCCCACGTTCTACAAAAACATCAACTGAGTAATTTATTCACAGTCATCCTCTTACACTCGCACAGGGTTCCTTTCTCCAGGAGCGGGAGTATACAGTGCACTACCACTAACCCACGGCGGTCAGACGGAAGGGAAGCAGTGCAGCATTTTGTTCTTAGGAAATCAGAGGAAAGATGTTATTTCGGTTTGAACACAGGAACGGATGGAAGAAAACTTGCCATCTGTTGGCAACTCCGCCCCTGTTGACGCGGGCGAATTCTTTAGAGGCAGGTGAATAATGTATGAATTGTTTCTGAATGAAAGCTGAAGTTTTCAAAGCTCCACAGCAAACGAACCCTCCATTGTGCATACTTCCTGTCTGAGAGTCACTTCACTTTGATTAAGTCTTGTGGTAAATTTCCATTCACTGACTGGATAAGCATGGCTTTTAAAATTAGATTACCGATGTAAACATTTACGATTACAAACTTGAATTGTGCTATAAAGATTTATGGGGAAAGTAAAATCTCAATCTTGCTGTATATTATATATTATACGTAGAAGATAAATCACACGGTGTTTAAATATATTTATTTACAGAACAAATGCATATCTCAGAAGATTTATTCTTGTTTGTAAAATGTTCTGATAATCTGTGATGAAAGATGCAGAGGAAGCAGTAATAAACATTGCTACAGTCATTACTAAAATTCTCTACCAATTTCCTGCTCGTATTCCTTATCTTTTTTGCTTTAGGATCTAAATTTCACTTTGTTGCTACTTTTTAAGCTAGTCTTGTATGTGAGAGAAATGTTTCTTTTTCCATAATTGCCCACAAGTTTCTCCTGATAACATCAGAATATATGCCTCCAGAAAATCGTATTTGAATGTTAGTTACTAGTTTACCATTCATATTTCATTTTCCTAATGCTTGAATTCATGTTAGTTCTGTCTTAATTTTACTTCAGTGGCCAGTTCTACCTAATGCCAGAGCGTCCTCTGCTGTACATAGCAAAAATGGCAATATATTACAGGTTCTTTCATGCATGATGATCAAAATGCAGCAAATTGATAGAAGATACTCTGCAGGAATCCGTGCAGTTTCTCACTGAAATTTCTCTGTCAAAAGCATTTTTGCAAAATCCTTTCTAGTTCCCCCCAAATCATCCATGCTACACGTGATTTTGTAAATAGAATTCGCCTTAAAACCTCCTAACACTCCCACCTCACTGTCACCAATGTTTTATGTGTAAAGGGAAGATTTCACTACGAACCAGTATTAGGAAAATCACCTGAAAACAATCCTTTGGGACATCTTCTCTGAATGCCAGGCATGAAATAGAGAGAAAACTTTGTAAAGTTTTAAAAACACCCTACAGCTTTTTTTTTTTTTTTTTTTTTTTTTTATAACTAGCTTTCTGCTGTTTGGTAAGGACAAACTGGATGTGTGAAGGGTTATTGGAGTACTCCATTTTAAGGGTGGATACTTAACCATTGCCTGGATGTCCTATGAGTAATACGCATATTTTCCTAGTTAATACATATTTTTATAGAAATATTAAAAATACCAAGAAAATTATTAACTGCAGTCATAAGTGTTAGCTACAGAAATAGGATTCAGGATAGAGGTGTAGGAGTTAAGGTGGATAGTTCTCTGAAAATGTCAAATAGTTGGTAATGTTTAAAATAAGAAGTGATGTCAGGTGTTTTTAAGAAGAGCAGCAGGAAGGGTACAGATGCTCATGTTAAGACTAGAAGTGCTACTCATGTTTGTCAGCATAGAGCACCTTTCACATGAGGAGCAATGACTCGGATCCTTCAGCTTGAAAAATGACTGAAGATGATACAATACAAAATCTCAGAAGGAATGCAAAGGTGAGCAGAGAACAGTGTTTATTCCCTATTTCCAGAACAGCAGCAGTAGCAAGGACTCAGTGAAGCTGTAAGAGAACAGGTTTGAAACAACTAAGCGGAACCACTTTTGCAGATGTTGTCATCGAACGGTGGAATTCTGTCACATGATACTGCCAACGCCAGAAACGAAGACACAGCTTTTAAAAATGAGGCCAGACGCACTTGTGGAGCACGCGCCCACCTGCCAACAGCGAAACCCCATGCGCCCTGCGTCACAGCTAGCTCCTTAACCCGCTAGGTGAAAGAAACTGGTGGGCTCGTCTTATCTCGGGGCCTTATTTGCGTCCGATTTATGTTACTTCCCAGGGAAAAACGTTAATGTAGCCGATCTGTTGTAAGAAGGGTCCACAACTCGGGCCCCCACACCAGTCGGGCCCACAGGGCCGCGCCCCGCCCCGGCCCCCCCCCGCGCCCCGCCCCGCCCCGCCCCGCCGCGGGCCTGTGCCGGAAGTGAGGCAAGGAGGAGAAGGGGGGCGTGGCCGGGCGGCGCTCCGGGAGGTTCGGCCGCCGCCATTTTGTTAGCGGAGGGCTGCCGGGGCGCGCGGAAGTGGCGGTCGGCGAGGCGGGAAGGGACGGGGCTCGCTCGGCTCCTCCCCCGCCGGGGCGGAGAGGCGGGGACTGAGCGCGGCCGGGCCGGGCCGGTGGGGGTGGGGGAGGGGGAAGGGCGGGCGGCGGCGGCGGCGGGGCCGAGCCAAGCGCGGCCCGGCCCGTCCCGGCCCGGCGATGTCGGCGTTCTCGGAGGCGGCGCTGGAGCGGAAGCTGTCGGAACTGAGCAACTCGCAGCAGAGCGTGCAGACCCTGAGCCTGTGGCTCATCCACCACCGCAAGCACTCGGCGCTCATCGTCAGCGTGTGGGAACGGGAGCTGCGAAAAGGTGAGGCCGGCGCGGCTGCTGCCGCCCCGCCGCCGGGCCTGCTCCAGCCTTTCCTCGGGCGCCGGGGGGGGGGGGGCACCTCGGGGGCGGCGGTTGGGGGGGGGGGGGGGGGATCGCGGCAGGAGGAGGCCGCCCTCGGGTGCGCGGCTGCTGAGGGGGTGACGGCGGGGCTGGGCCCTCGGCCTGTCGAGCCGGGGAAGAAGGGAGAGAGCGAAGGAGGGCGGGCCGGGCAGCCCGCCCCGGCTCCCGGGGAGAACGGAGCTTCTGCAGCAAGTGTTAAACCCCAGGTCTCAGCTTCTTCGTGGCCATGGGCAGGGAGGTGTTACTCCTCCCTCTTTTTTTTTTTTTCTCCACTCCCCTGGCTCCTGTCTTCTCCCTCCCATTCCCCCTTGTTCCCTCGGTGAGATGCCTCCGAGGAGGCTACTTCTCATGCTTTGCTTCCCTTTTTTTTTTTTTTTTTTGCGGAAGGAGAGAGGAAAGTGGGAAAAGGGAAGGAAGCACGGGGGTTAAGGCTTTTTGTTTTAATACTGGTAGTTACGGCTCTTCCATGACGACCCGTTTCAGGCACTGCCTTTTATCATATTTAACCATGGTTAGCAGTAATACCATTTTAATTTCTTGACACGGTGGCTTTGTCCACTTATGCCAGCAACTATTCTTGTAGGGCAGCTGAGGATGGGAATACTCCTGGGGAAGCGCAATTGAATGTGTCCAAGGTGGTTTTTACTTCCTGTTTTTGCCAGATGGCTAATACCGATGTTAGCGTAATAAAACTGGGTGTTTCTTTAGTTGTATTGACTATTCGATGTTGAGTGGGCCGACTTAGATTCTTATATGACTTTCCTTTCAACAGGAAAGAACTTGCAGATGTAGGCAGTTCAGGGACTGAAAGGTAGAAATGGCTTGAGAAGGTTTATTTGACCTGACTAAAAAAATAACTCGATCTGAAGTTGACTCATTTAAGAAAAAGAAAAATCTCGTGTTAAAACTCTGCCTTGCTCTAGGAAATGTTACTGTCTTCCAATAGCTTCCTTTGGAGCCCCTTTAATATGTGGATCTTTAATGGGAAACGTAGAAGGCTAGGTTTTCAAGTGGAGAGGAAAAATAGCACTCAGCCATTACAGGACTTATGAAAAAGAAACCACTCCTTTAGTTTCATGCAACTAGGAGGAATAGTTGACTTGCAGAAGTCGTGTGTAACGGAATACAAAGAGTGCATGGCTGGATCATATCTACCTCTTGGTTAGGGGACATAACTTCGTAGCAAATGGATTGGACTACCCTTAAAATAAAAATATTGAGTATGAAGTAATACTAAACTTTACAGTATAGTATGGACATACGTTCCTATAAACTCATTAGCTTTTCACATGGCTACTGTGGTTTTGTTTAAAATATACTTTTTGTGTGAAATGTTATCTTTAGAACTTTCAAGCATGAATTAATTTTTGTTTCTGTTGCCTAAGGAAACATACTTGGTGGCATATTTCATCTTATGAAATGAACATTTTCACTATATGTTTGTTGCAAGCTTTTTTTTTTTTTTTTTGTTCCAAGAACAAATGAATGGATCTTCTATCTGAATCTGAAACATCTAATGTTTCTGGGCCTTCTACACAAACAACTTGGATGTTTGGTGTTCTGAATGATATCAGAAAGGTATCTTAAACTCACTGGCACAGAGACAGAATTTTGGTTGCTCATCTTAACATCCACAATACCAGTTCATAATAATCTATAATATTAATGGGCAGTCCTTAACTTTAGTGTCAGCATACTTTTCCTGTTTTGCTGTTTGACTAACTGCAGAAATTAAATGTTTGAAACATGGGCTGCATGTTTGAAGGTGTCATTGAGAGGCAAGGTTAACAATCTTCTGAAGAACTCATGGGAATGCTGTGTTTTTTTCACAGCTTTCACTGTCTGGCTTCTACTTTTAAGCCTGTTTTGAGCTTCGGATGATCAGAGCTGCTATAATTGTTTTTACTTCAGTTTGTTGAAGTTGTCCAGCTTTTGCTGCTTCAAAGTAAGATTTTTCTGGTGATCTCTTTTTGGAAGCCAACCTTCAAGGGTCTGTGGAAATCATGTGATTGTCTACCTCTAGTAGGAGTAGTTTAGTTGCTTTCAAGATCCTGCACCTTGCCTTCTGGGCTTTTAGGCCTAGTGTAAAGTGTTTCTTCTTTCATATGTTCCTCTACCACATCATTTGCAGCTGACATAGTTAATATACACGGGATGTATTTTAATTTTCTATCTCTAATAGTACCTGAGCTTCATAAATGTTAGCTTACATGTGCAGGGTACTAACTTCTTGCTAATTGCAGCACAGAGTTGTAAGACCTAATCCCCAAAGGGTGGATTTAGTGTTTGAAGAAGACAGAATGTGGAAGATGAGAAGGAAAACCAGAATGCTGTGATGAAGTGACTTGCGTAAAACATCAGAAAGCAGAATGCTGGCAGTAAGGCCGTAAATTGAGTTTAAGTCTCCTGACTTGCCCCGCCATCCAAGCTGTAGAAACATGATTTCCCTCCTACGTGAGAGGAAAATGATCTCTATTTGGGGAATATGGACACAAAAATGATTGGCACTGTCTGCTGCTATTGCTAGCCACTAGTGTCCTGGAACTGAAAATTGAACCTTGCCTTGCTATATTTTATCTCCTTTCACTATATCCTTTTTTTATTGTCACTCCCATCCCCAGACCTTCCTTCCAGCCTACTCACTTTCAGGCTCATGGAACATTGTATAACCAACAGAGTTGAACATAGTACTGTGTGATACTACATTTTCTCTGGATGCTTTTGATTTTGGTAAAAGATTCCTTGTGTCAGATCAGCTTGCATGAAGCCTTCTGAAGATGTCTTTAGTTATTCGTGAAAACAAGTGTTAGGATCACAGCTCTTTTGTTCCTCAGTGTTTGGTTCTGATTCTTTTTTAAAATAGTCATTGTCTTTATATCATGTTGCAGTAGGGATGAAGAGGCAGCTTTTCAAGTGTGTATATAATTTAGGCAACATAAAGCTTTAGTCCCTTTCTGTTTTCTTGGAATAACTGGTAGTGTTCAGGTCCCATATTAGGACATCTGCAGATCATCAGTTCCATACACCTTCATCTACAGCTTTTCTGCAGTTGAACTTTCACTGATTCTTGGTGAATTCTTGCACTTAGGTGTAAACTTGGAGAACGGGCAAAACTTGCACGTCTTTGTCATAACTTGGAGCAGTTAGGCTGTATTGGATTTGTCTTGCTGAACTCTAGTGTTGCTAAAGTTGTATCAAGACAGTTGATGTAGCTCTGCTGAAGGAGTATGCATATATACTTTTTCCTTAATACTACCCTAATTTTTATATGTAGTTCTTAAAGCACAGGCATGTAGAATTCATAGGGTCATTCTTAGAAATAATCAAAAATTGGAGGAAAGCTAATATATTGTATTCTAGAATTGACTGTTTTGTGAAAGTACTGGTAACTCTGAATCTTCCACACTCCTGGTAAGAGTCACAACTATTTAAGGAAAGGATGTTGTCTTATACAACCAATAGTTTGATGAAATTGTGGTAAGGAGCTACATATTTTATGCTTCAAGAGACTGAGTGTAGAGACATGCTGTTTAATGGCTGACCTCAAATATGTACTAATGAAAAAGGCATGGATGAACTGTGCCACTAGGTTGGGGCTGTGCAGAGCTGGTGCTCTGCTTGGGGTATTAAGTATTCCTGATTCTACATCTGTGTAAAACCACCCAGGTGTTGCTCAAGGTACTCCATATTTTAGTGTGTGTAGTGGGGTTTTTTCACTATCTATTACTATGATTAATGGAGAATAGATTCTGTAGGTCATTGTTTGTTCATTGATGAGTGAAATGATGAGAAAAGATTAATAGAATGCCTTTAACTTAAATAACAACTATAATGAAATAACGAAGATTTCTCCTGTTTTGATAGGTAAGCAGAGGTCTACAATGACAACAGAACAGTACCTTTTCACTCTGTTGATTAAATATGTCTTTAAATATTTCCAATGGCTTTTTTTTTTTTTCTTCTATCTTTTGCTGCTGATGAAAATCCCGCAAAACCAATTAGTTTTGAAATAAATGAGTTCCCTGATGGAAAGCTGGGGCTGGCACAAAGGAGACTGTGAGGATAGTATCAGTCCTTCAGGCTGCAGCCTCTGTTATCACTGGCTTATGCTGATCATGAGTCTGCATTCTTCTGGATTTCATAGTTGATTTATGGAATAAATAATTTGGTAGGGAGGCTATTTTTTCAGTATTTCATTTATAGTAAATGCCTTACATGGGAATCTCACGCAGTTTGGATTTTTTTTTTCTAGAAAAGTGTGGCTTTTTTCCTTTGGTACTTGTGATATGGCAGGTTCATGATTGCTTAAAAGTACCTTGTATGGATTAACTTTTGTGATAATGTTGCACATAACCTAATTATTTTAGAGACCTTTTGAGTGGGGTTTAGGGACAGTTTTGTAAAGGCTTGAAAAGGGTGCACTGAGGAAAATGATCCTGCTTCATCTAGATTTCAGATGTATGAAATTTAACGCTCAAAGTTAAATAGTTAATAACTACTTAATAGTCATAAGCTTACTCAGTATTTAAGTAGTTTAGTATTAATTAATTAACTGTAATATGAATACATCAGTCATTCCCAAAATGCAATGGGTGGACCCCTTAAAACTATTTTATTTTGTGTATCCATAGAGGGATTGACTTACAGGGTTTTTTTTTATACTAAGTTCTGGCATTACACATAGAATTTTGTTCTGTAAGCCTGCAGCCACTGAGAACACCCTTGAAGAGGCTCTTCTGAAATGGAGGCTGTTGAGACTTAGTTTTTGTTATTTGCAAATCAGGTATGTTCTCTTGCTCCCTGGTTTCAGGATTCTCTGCAACTGCAAGGCTTTGTTTGTTTGTGTATTTTGTTTTGGAATTAAAAATTTCAATTCTGTAATTCAAAACATCAGTCTTCAAGGGTGAATAGGAAAGGCTTGTTCAGTAGGCTTCATGTCATATTTGCTGTGCTGGGTTAAAATGTGTTCTCTGTAAAAGAAAGAAAGAAAAGCTAAATCTTTGAGTTTCATAATATGGGACTTTTTATTTCAAGCTCCAATTAGTTGTCTGTAATATCATCTTCTCCTGTCAACTCATTGTTCTGTTAGCTTCTCCAGGTCCAGCTCTGTCACTTGTTAAGGTTTTTACATTCTAGTGGTATTTTAATAGTTGTCGTGTTGTATCTTTAAACCTAGTTTCAGATTCAGGTATCAGTTTCCTCAGAGCCTGACATGGCATCTCATAGATTAGTCAGCCTCAGAAACTGATGCTGAACACCCCTCTCCACCCTCAGCGCCCCCAGTCACTCAACCTCTTGTTTTGGCTGTTATCTGTCACCCCACCCATGTCATGCTGATCATTTTCTTCACTGCAGAGCTTATCCATGTTAGCAGAGCCATTGTCTGTCATTATTGACAGCTACAGTTGTATAAGTACATCTGGGCTGCTTTTTTTATTTTTAGCACTTGACTCTGCCAGTTTACCTGCTGTTCCAGTTTATTATGCTTGATTTTTTTTTTTTTGGTTTTTGGGTGTTGAAGTCATTCAGTGGTATAAGAAGTCACTATTTTTGTTTATTTATGACTGTCCACAGCTTCTGCTGCTGGGACATAAGCTAGTGTTTGGGTCCTCACTCATAGCTGTTGTCATTGATGGAATACATTTTTCTAAAGCTAGTGGCTGTTGTGGCAGTTGCTTAATGCTGCTGAAATTTGGAAGACGGAGGATCTTAGTAGGCAAATTGAGAAGACCAAGCAACATTGAAATCAGGTTTGAAAGTTGTACTGCATCTGAATTACTCTGATACTCAGTCAGCTGCTTTTGAGCAGAACCACAACCAGAGGTGGTAGAAATATATTTCCCTGCAGATCTGAAGTGGATTTCAGGAAACAAGTTCCTGATTTAAAGCAGTTATTTTCTGTACTATGTAGTATAGTTTTTCTGACAAGAGAAGGAATCTTTCTTTGCTGGTGGTTGTAAGTGTTTGTTTTGTTTTGTTTTGTTTTTTTTCTTAATGGTAGTATAGTGACACTAGGCAATGTGATACACTTGAGAGAATAAACAGTTTTTCTTTTATTCAAAAGAAACAAAAGCATGGCTTACTGATTTCACTGGTCCGTAGGTGTTCTTGAGGAGGCCGATAAGATACTTAAGATGGAGGAGCTCGTGGGTACCTTAGTGCTTATCCACATGAATCTTCTCATCTATGCAAAAAGGTTTGGAGATGAGCCAACAGCAGGCAAAACTTCAGGTGAATGTGAGTTGTCGAGTCAAGTTAGAGAAATGTATTTGCTACATACGATTTGCAAAATGACCTACAGCCGGGAGCAACACATTAGCGATATCAGAATCATTCACTTGAAATGGTTACATTTGGATTGTGTAATCCAGTCTGACTAGTTGACGTTCTAATATTAGTCCTGAAATAATGCAGTGTGTATAAGTCTCTATTCATTTATCTCCATACCACTTGTGTCCCGGTTATCTTACCTGTACCTGCTTCTCATCGTTCCGGTTCTGAATACTTAAGTGCAGTGTCTTTTTCCTATCCTAAAACTGTTGTTGTTGCTATTGATTTGTATCCATCTTAGCGTTGTACCAGCCAGGCGAGGCAACGAAAGGAATTGTTTTGTTTCATGTGTTCAGGTAATTCAAGATACACTAAGTGAAGTGTGCAGCTTCTGCAGAGTAATTATGTTAGAATGGTTTCCTTGGTTTGTGACCAACTTTCTCACATCCCCAGGGTAATTTGATGCTGATGGCCTCTTTTCCAGCAGTGGCTGTGTGCTGTGTACCCTTTGTCTGCTAGCCTCCAAACTCTTAAGTCAAGACACTTGGACCTTCATACCTTGAACACACACTCCCCACTTCAAAAAGGAAACACAACTGTTCTCAAACCTTGGTAAAATTCACCAGGAGAATCAGTTGACTGTGGAATGTTGAATGCTTAGTTTAACTTTTTCATAACAGAAGCTTAGTGAATTTTACTATTAAGTGCTTGTTGTACAACATGCCTTTTATGAATATTATTTTTGAATTGTCCTTTCTGGTGGTAGCCCTTCAAGTGACTTTTTACAGATATACTTTCAGTCACGTTACCAAGGATGCTGCACTTAATCAGCTTGCATGAAGACTCAGGTTAGCTCTCAGTGTGAAGGATCAGTTATGTTGCACTCAAGTTTCAGTGTTGCTTCACTTAAAGATGCTAGATCTTGTAATAAAAAGCTTGGAAGCTTGACAGGGGTTTTCAAAGACGTCTGTAACTTCTCTTGCAAAGGTACGGAGCATGCTATGACACAGGAAGCATCCCAGGGATTTTGGGAGAAGTGCTAATACTCATATACTCTGCTGCACATATATAGACTAATGTAATTCAAAAGCAGTTGAGCTAAATCTTTATTTGAATGCGTATTAGAGAACTTTAGCAAAAAAGAAACTGTTTAGTGCCAGTAACTGTTGAGGGATTTTAACTTGCTGATGCTCATTTTCTCAAAACCTCTTGTTAAATGGTATTTTCATTCAAGGTCAGTTGGCATAGCAGAGCCAACCTGCAGAAAGTTAAAGCCTGATGTGACATTTTTGGATGAATCAGTAGTCTGTACACTTGTAATGGGATGTAAGCGAAATCCCTTCTGCTTGTGTGTTTCTCTGTAGCTTATTCTTGTATGTCTAAGGCAACAAGTATCTCTCGGCTCTAGGGAAGAGATGTAGAGCAGCCAGGAAGTAAAACTGGAGAACACAAATACGAGTGATTATGCTGACTTTGATTGCCAGAGTTAACCTCTGAAAAAAACAGTGAAAGAACATGCTTACTGCCTACCAAAGTAAAATACTAGGATTTCTTGCGCTAAACTGGTGGCTTGCCAGTGTTAGAGTTCTTGAAGTATTATGGACTCAAGCATACGATGTCAGGGCATCTCTATTGGACTGGTAGAGAACAAAGAATACTCAGGCCAGGCTAACAAGTATGTGTTCATAAGAAGTATAGATTGCTGAAAACTAAGACTTGATAATGAGTATGCTAAGTCTCTGCACCATAGGCGCCTGAGGGGCCAATCTCAGTCTCATTGTGTATGCTTTAAGAGGAATCTGCTTGGTATGGGCCTTAACCAGTCAGCACTATTGACCAGATAAAATACTTCAGAATCCAGCGCTTCAGGGAGCTGCTTTGGTGGGTAAATGGTAAATCTAACTGAAACAAGCAGAAGAGTTACGTGAACACTGAACAGAGCTCCTTAAAAGATAACTCAGTCCAACATGGATGCTTTCTTAGCAGTTTTGTGTTTGCAGACTCTTAGGATACCAGAGATACTGTGAGCTAGCTCCTACTAACACAAAACATTCTGGCAGATCCTTTCTTAACCTAAGATACCACCTTTTTTCTTCCATTTTCTTCTGATAGTAAGAGTGCTTTTGCTAATAGCCTTGCCATCCATTGAGGACACTAATTTAAATATTCTAACTGTTCTTTGATCCATTTTGATGTTCTGAGGTATATCAGAGTCCAGGCTTGAAAAGTTACTGTGACTGCTACTGGAGAGATGCTTTAAATTGGTAATTTTGCAGAGCAGATCTATCTGATCTGGAATTTAATTCTGTATTTCAGACTTCAGTGGTTAATTTACAGTCATAGTAGCAGTAGATCACTTCATGTTTTCTCAGCTCGGAACTGTCAACCTCAGTTGCTAAAGGTTACATTGCACTTTAGTCTGGTGTGTAAAGCAGAGTGGTAGTAGGCCAGTATGTAACTCCTGAAGATTTGTGAAGTGAAAGGGAATACTTTTCGAGAGTAGGCATAATTTTTAGCTTTGAAATTTTGCACTGAGCATTCTTACAAAAAGAGAAATTAAATTTTACTTCATGATATTCTTTGTGAACGTAAGGGTAGAATATTAGTTGAATTTCTAACCAAAGCCACAGATATCTTAATATTTTGAGGATTTTTTGTTTACGTACAGCTTTGTTTCAGTTGAATTGTAGTAGAAAGAAGAAAAGGTAATACTAGATGAATTAAGATTGAAAGTGACTTTCTGGGTTTTAGCATGCTTTTTCCAAACATGATACATTGATCTATTTACTGTTGCGAATAGATCAAGTCTAGTCTTTGTGAGAATCAACACTGCCTGACTTCATGGCACCTCACATATCTCCTGTCTTTACCAGCTCAATTGATTTTGTTACTTGTTGGAAACAAAGAAGTTGAGATCTGTCACAAATGGGCTACATCACCGAGGATTAATACATGACTTTTTTTTTTTTCCTGTGAAATGAATGGACAAGGACCTGCATGCAGTTCAGAGGATGTAGTATGGGGTACAGTCTCTTTCATTAGATTTTGAGTCCTAATTCTGGGCTCATTAAGAAATGGGGGGTCGGGGGGCAGGGTCAGCTTTGGTAAATGCTAGTTAAAGTTGATGCGCCCAGGAGACAGATGTGGTTTTTAAGATTCTCTCTTTGAATAATTCAAAGCTCTCTATGTGTCAGAACGATGATTTACCTGGAACATAGGTAGGAGATGTGTTGCTATATCATCAGTCAGTTTTTAATATAGAGATTAAGTAACAAATTTATAAAATCTACATTTTAATTTAGCCAGATTTTGACCCAAATAGATGAATTTCCTGGGTGTTTGCATGAAGTGACTTCACTGTTTGAAGCAGACTTTTGATAGATCCACCTGGTGTCCAGCACTCCCAGACTAATTATTTTTTGCCACTTTTTAGTTGGCCTTGATTTGAAGAGATAGGTCCATTTTTGCTTTTAATTCAGGGTGTTGTTGTTTTGTTGTTTTGTTTTTTTTTTCCCCACTTAATCCAGAACACTCAATTTGTTGGATATGTCTGTTGAAGAGGGTGGGGAAAATTCAGTACTCCAAGGAGAAATTCTTCAGAGGAGTCTTTCTATAGTGCAAAATTTATTCTCAAAAACATTTCCTTAGAATGGAGACATACCAACATTAAACTTTTTGTTTGTATGTGAGTGGTGGTTCTGCACATCTGAGAGGTTGGAGTGCAGATTAACAAAATCAAATCATATTGGGAACTAAGCATGAGTTTTAAGAAATCCTAGATTAGCTTTACCACAGTGTTGCTGTGCTCGAGAGGGCAGAAAAAACTTAAATCTTCTCTTTTAAGAGAAACCTCTTTTAAGTCACAGCAAACATACTGAGACTGTGTGGTAGTAATGGATATTGAAAGTTTTTATGGTGTTAACACAGGGTGAGAAGTGTTACAATAAGAGTTGCAGCTCTGAGAAGCCTGTAGATTAATGAAGATTAGATGAAGTATGATGGTAAATGAAAACACCTAAGTAGGAACACCTAGAAAACATGGAATAGCTTTTTCAAAAGCAACTTGTAAATTGAAAGCTTGTAATCTATTGCATGTTAATGGGAAAGGAGTAGGATGCTTAAGATGCTTGGAGGAGAGATACACCACAGCAACCTGAAAGTGATTTTTGAAAATGTTTTCTTGATATTACAACTGCAGACAGAAGTGTTTTAATGATTAGGGTATGAGAGAGGGAAGTATCACAGTGTTATGGAGAGGCTGACTAGGGATTGACTGTTCAGTTTGCTCAAAGATGAGAATGAGGGGTGGTTATATAAGACTGAGTGAAATTCAAACCGAAAGGAGGAGCTTCACATGAATGATTGTGGATCTGTGAAGCTCCTTGTCAGAGGACTTCATGGGTGTAAGGAATCTATACAGGCTTACAGGGAAGCTGAAGTACTTGGAAGAAATCCATGAAGGCTCCCAAAGAGACAAATTGCATAAGGATCAGGAAAACACATGAAAATAGTTGGGGGCTGAAGGACACTTTGGAATATTTTGGGTTTTTTCTGTTTATTTTTGGAGATGGTGCTAGATGGAACTTGTGTCATACTACGAAAGAGGAAGAATCCAAGTAGAGAGTTACAGCAGAAGGAAGAGAAAAGCCAATGGGTGACAAAAGTCTTTTCACATTTTTAAATACAAAATTGGAGCGAAATGTTGTAAGCAGTAGTGAGACTAAGAAAAAACATTTGATTTGTGGTTTTTTGTTTTGTTTTAGTATAAATATGGATAAATAGGTATTAGTTGGAAGGACTAAAATTTCTAATTATTCTTGTTTATGACTCTTTAATAGCAAAACCAAATAGGAAGCTGACATTCCTGTACTTGGCCAATGATGTCATACAGAACAGCAAAAGGAAAGGACCAGAATTCACGAAAGACTTTGCTCCAGTAATAGTGGAGGCTTTTAAGCATGTTTCAAGGTACAGTAAACTGTCATGTGCAGTGTCCTTCATCATACCTTATTTGAGGGGTATTTAGAGAAGTCCTCAGTTCACCTCTTCTGACCTAGCTAGTCCTTGCATGTTATTTCTGTACTTGAAGTCTTGTTAATTTAATTTATTCAGTGTTCTTTTGATCTTGGATAGTCTTGATGCTTTTGGGTGAAGTTGCATAGTAAATTCATCTGTATTCAGTCCCTTTTGCCTTAGAAAGCTATTAGCTATGCCTTAAATTAAGACTTGCTTTCAGTCTGAGTTTATATACTACAACAGTCTGATATCTTTCATTACTGGTGTTACATGATTTGTTTTCCCCAGCAGCCATTCATCTCTTTGCATGAGGATGTTAGAGTCTTGACACAGAATTATTTTCACATGGTACACAGCTGTTGAAGCAACACAATCCTATTTGCAGTGTTTGTGTAATAGGGTTGCAGACCTACAGACTTATGGGTTGAGCAAGCAAACAGAAAGAGGGAATTTTTTAATGTGCTAAGATACCTTGAACTGGTATTTGCTTTCTTTAAAACATTTTTTGCTATTTTCTGAGATTATTGGACTTCGGATACTTTGATATTTCTAAGGTATGACAAGGTCCTCCTGTGAAAGATAATCATACAGCACTGCTGTACTTCTACCTAGTGCTGATTTTTGCTTTTTTTCCTTGTAACAGTGAGTCTGATGAGAGTTGTAAGAAACACCTTGGCCGAGTGCTCTCTATCTGGGAAGAAAGGTCTGTTTATGAAAATGATGTATTAGAACAACTTAGGCAAGCTTTATGTAAGTATTCTGTGTGTGTATGAAGATTCGGTGTCTTGTTTGAAGTATTATTTCCCTGACTCCTCTGTTTATTTTCATTTAGATGGAGACAGAAAGGTGAGGAAGCGCACATATGAACAGATAAAAGTTGATGAAAATAGCTGTTCACCCCGAAGTTCTCCCACTGACCCTCCACAGGTAAAAGCATGTTTATAAAATTCTCTATTTGCATATACTTTGATAGAGAAATTTTCAGTTACTCTTGGTTTTGAATGATCTCTGGTTTTCTTTTTAATGAGGTACTGTTTCTGATCAAGGATGTCTAGACCTGAAACTTTTCTTCATGGTACTTTAGGCTACAAGTGGAGCTTGCTGGAACTTTAGTCAGTTTTACACAAAAACAGAATGTATGAACTATATATCCAGTTTTGTCCACATCAGGATTTCAGCATTAGTTTCCAGAATGTTTTAGGTTCTCATTTGGCTTCCAGGGTGGTAACAAGTAATGTGTTAAATTAAGATTGTTATCACTTTGTCAATAAAAATATTTCTCAATGTTGCAGTCATGGTGGTTGGGATAAGTTCTTGTCTACCTTTCATTGTTATGGCTTTTATAATTCTTATGTGTTTTTGTTACGGTACTGCCCCATCTCACAAGGCTTTTTGTTATGGCAAGGAATGACTGTACTCCATCACAATTTAGTATGTTTCTCTAACAGACATCTGGCTGTCTGTGAATATCAGCCCCACTTCCAAAAGAAATGCACTAATCTAGTCTGATGCAATAGTAAAGCAAAACTACAAGAAAAATAATTTCAAAAATGTATAGTAAAATGAAAGATACTGTAAAATAATCAGTACTGTCAAAAATAAAAGATTTATAATTAGTCCTATACCAATGATTTAAATGAAAAATCTATTTTAGGAAGGTGACCTTTAAAACTAGAAACGCTACAATGTTCTGAGAATTAATGGCTTGGGTTTGGTTTGTTTTCGGTCTGAGAATGGGTAGAATATTGCTCTAACGCTGATATCGTAAATGCTGTTAAAATTACTGTCAAATTGATTCCATAAGCTTATTGTAAAATACTGTTTTGTACTAGATCTGTTTATTTAAACTAGTTCTTAATCTTGCATGCTTTTTTCAGACCACAGATCTCATTAGAGCATTACAAGAACTAGAAAATGCTGCCTCTGGGGATGCAGCAGTTCATCAGAGAATAGCTTCTTTGCCTATAGAGGTCCAAGATGTGTCCCTGTTAGACAGAATAACAGGTGAGGGTTGGGGAATCCAGTAACAGAAATGCTGTTCAGAGAAATTAACAGTATGTAATGAAACCATGCTTTACATGTGTTTTTCTGCTTGCTTTTTAGATAAGGAATCTGGAGAGCAACTTTCCAAAATGGTAGATGATGCATGTATGTTGCTGGCGGATTACAATGGCAGGTTGGCAGCTGAAATAGATGATAGAAAACAGCTAACTCGAATGTTGTCAGACTTTCTCCGATGTCAAAAAGAATTCCTTGCAGAGAAAGAGCATAAGCTGGAAGTGCGTAATATTTTGATTTAGTCCATTCTTCACTAAAGCTTGTTCTTGCAAATGTTTTTCAGTTTGACTAAACAACTTTTCTCTCCAAAGGTAAATATTTAACTGCCACTGTTGGGTCTTTGCTTCCAGCGTATTATTAACAGTGTTTCCTTTGGTTCTAGTGTTCTAAACATATTAAACCAGCTCAACATTAGGTGATGTTACAACTGTAATCTCTTGAGCGTTTGTCTTTCTGGTTTTTAGGCTATTCAGTCTTCGTTATATGTATGTGCTTAGTTTTAGAAGAGCAGATAAAATTCTTATCTTGAATAGAACAAACTTAATTCTTCATAGAGTAAATTTTTTTCTTGTTCTTTTCATTGATTGTTGTAAGTCTTAGTTATGTATTACATAGTTTAATAATATCCTGTCAGTGGATAGAATGATCTTTCTGGTAGTTGTAGGTTTGTGAGGCCACTTAAAGGATAAGAATTTAATTGCTGGTTTCAGAACACCTTTTTTCGCTGACTCAAGCATCCATTAAACCCAGTAAAATGTAATTTTTATTAGCTTCTACAGCCTTTTACACAGCTGGTTAGCAGCACTAGCACCATTAGGACAGGACAAATCATTAATAAAAGACGGATGCAGAATGAATAGCTCATTATGAGCAAACGATCCTCTAAGTTATTCCGTTCTTCACTATTACCAGTCATTTGCTTTCCTTTGCTACCGTGTAATATTGTCAAGCCTTCGTTGAACATCCCACATATTCTAAACAGGTCCATAATTTCATGTCCATTGCTTTCCAAATCCCTTGTCTCAGCTTTGAGACAGGTTCCAGTGCTGACTTGGGTTTACAGTCACAGAACTGAAGCTGCATCCTTTAGCGAGGGGAGATAGCTGAACAGTTGCAGTGTCATGTAACTGCAGCATATGCTTACATGGTGCACAAATTAATTGCTTTTCGGGTTTCATCATATGGGCCTGACAAGAACATTTTCTTTACTCCGTGGTTTCTTTACCCTTTTATAATTTCATAACTTTGGTTCAGATTTTTTGGTGTCTTTGTTCAGGAAAATAGAGTTCATTATGTATCCAAAGTGATCATTCAGATTGGTTGTGTCATTCCTAGACTACTCTTACCTCCTATTTCCTTCCTTTGCTTTATGCCTCACAGAAGAGCAGTTGATGAAGGTTCTTCCTATCAACTTCACTGTGTTTATCCTGTGGGAAGAATATCAACCAACTTCATGTAAGATAGAGATGGTATGCACGGTAGTGCTGGTTGCAGTAGCTACTGATCCAGCTGCACAGTGGAACCTGGAAGATAAAGAACAGGAAGCCTTAAGCTTTTCATCACCTGCCCCTGCCCTACCTTCCCTCTGTGTGTGTGTGTTTGAAGGACAAGTTCCCACAGTACCAGTGTAGGACTGATTGCTTTGAGAGACTAATTTCTCTTTGTAGATCGTTACCAGCAATTAGACCCTGTTTAGATATAGTAGAGCACTGGGATAGTGGTTTGCTCAAAAGGTAGTGATTTAGTCCTTCAGACAGATTTATACTTCCTTAAAAACAAGAGAGCTCAATTAATTAGAAATTACAAATGGAGTGCAGCTGTGAACAGATCCCACCCTCGTTGGTGGTTTTCAACAAATACAAAATGGCTTAATTTCCCAATATTACTAATCAAACAGTTTGGAACTGTAAGAGAAAACTTGCATATTTCCAGGCTGTCATCGTCATTAAAACTCATTTTCTTCGCTGAATTATTTAAACTGTTAAAGAATCTCATTCTAATGCAGCACATTCCAGTTTTAGGCTGGTTTCAGAGGTCTTTAGAAATCAGGAGACAGTCTTCAGTATCTGTAGCAGTGTTCTGAACAGATGAAGCCCTAGGATGTTGGGGTATACTGCTAAGAATGCTTTTAGTCTGATGGTTACTAATAAAGAGCTATGAGCCAAGATGATGTCAGCCCAGGGTACTAATAAGGACCTATAAACCAAGAGATTGTAAAGAACAACAATTTTAATATCAAATTTCTAAACTTGTGTTAAAGTGACTTTATGCTCACTATCAGTAGTGCCTGTTCGTTTGGCAAGTGCAGGCTGATAAACATTCTGAAGTTTTGAAATGTAAGATCATGATATTTTCATGATACTGTCTATAGGGCCAGCTGACTTAGGTTTTTTTTTTTTTTTTTAATTAAGAAATATTTATCTTCTGATGTAAATATCAAATACCTGCAGCCACTTGCAGTTGTTTTCTGAAGCAAGGACTCTGTTTTTACAGGCTTAGGAAATACCATACCTCAGATTGAGCCTTGCTTCATGGCTTCTCATTTGAAATAGCACTGGGGAAGACTCTGTCATCTAATTCTTTGAGAATGTGTTTTCTGAACTGTCTCTCCCTCAGTTTTGCAGCTCAAGTTTAATTTCTGGTGAAATTAGTTTGTTCTAGACAAGCTTGTTTCCTTTGTTAGACTTCCAGCTATTAACATATTTTTGAGTATAAAACCCATGGTCTCTGGGTTGTAACATAGCAAGTCTTCATTTCTTTCTGAATTAGTATCACCAATCTGTGAGTATATTGCTGAGATCCTGCCTTATAGATTTGTCAAACACCCAGGTAGGGTGTATTCGTAGTGGCATTTAGAAGTGCTACCTGCTGTTGAACTGGTTTAACAGTATTAGAATTTGAATTTCCAGAGAATTCTTGCTAACTTTAAACTTCACATGGGAGCTTTAGACCTAAATTTTCAGATCTTTTATCTTATGTAGAAAAATTACAGGTAAGTAACTTTGAATAACCGATCTTTCCATGAATAGATTTTTAAGAATAAGAGTTTCTCTAATAGTTATTCCTACAGAGAAGTGCATGATTCCCATCAAAATCAAGGTAATGTATGCATTAAATCTTGACAGGAAATATTGACAACAGATAAATATTATTAACTATCATGTCTGTATCAAAAGCTAACTGTACTGCTTAGTAGGTGACTTTCATAAGTCTGCTCTGGGTAAGTAGTGTCATCTTTTAACTCTTAAATTGTTTTCTTTAACATCTGTCTAGCTTCTGTTGCAGGTGGTGGACATGGACCTATCTTCTAATGATGTCACCATCCATTAGTACACACATCCTGCTAAAAATAAATTTAAGAATCAAAATCTTGTATTGTCTGTTGTTTTTGAAAACTGAAGAGGAGGAATACTGTAACTACTCATACCAAACCTCTGCTATTTTCATCTATATTCTCACAAATGTTGCTGAGTTTATGCCTGAGATGGATAAGTACTTATCCAGTGTCATTCGTTTTTATTGAAGATTAAAACTTTCACATGCTGTTCCTAAAACTCACAAGTGTTTTCAGTTAAATAATTCAAAATTCCAAATGCAGAAGTTTGGGTGTCACTTGCATTGAAGCTGCCATTACCAAAAGGAAAGAGCTGTGAAAACAAGACTTTCAGACTTTTGCTTTTTAACTTGCACCCTAGCTATTGGGTTTACATGAACACCAGAAACGAGAAGTGATGGATGTAGAACTTGTCCTTCACAAGCACAATGAAGAACTTTATTAATGTACATCTATTTTACATTTTACATAGGTAACAGAGAAGATGGATTTTATAATTGTTCTTATGCCCCTTTAGAGCCTGTCTCAAATTTAGGATCGTCCTAAAGAGTATTTTCCCTTCACTTCTGTAAGTTTTAAAGTAATATAAATATTTAAGATTCAGCGTACGATAGCTGTATCTGGAAATGTATTGGTAGATGTGATTCTATCTGTTGGAGAAAATGGAAATTTTTGCAGAAAGGCTGTTTAGGAACCCTTTTTTTCCCGAGAACTTTGAGGACTGATATCACTTCCTGTTTACTACTTCGGCCAACTCTTCCCTCTCTGCTTCCTCGCTGTGTCCTGCTCCTACCTCCCTGCCCGTCCCCTAGTGTTTGAACAGAAGTGTTGGTTGATCTGTTGATCTCACTGAAGGCCGATAAAAAGAGCTTCTCATGTTATGCAGGAACAGAAAATTAGGTATACCTAAATTAACATCCAGCTGCACTCATCTCTTTTTGATAGACTGTCATGTAGACAATCTAGAAATAACATGACCTTAAAAATACAGGGTTGACATAAGTACTTGATTTACTGTTTTTTCATACTGCTTTGCTTTTGCTTCTTCAACAATCTCATTGATTACAGAGTAAATAAACTCTTACTAAATTTCAAATAAAGGCTTTGATAGTTCAGAATCTTACTTGACTTATGATCCCCTGCCCACACTCGTTAATATGACCTTTTTCTAGAAAAACAAAACAGCCTCCTTGCCTTTATTTTAATGTTAGGGAAAAACATAGCATCACTACACTTAGTGTATACTGGATGACCCAGTTTCTTACACAGTGTTTCAATCAACTTACCACTTTAAATTGGGGAACATCTTGTCACTAAATATGAATTTTTATGGAGGAAATGCTACTCTGGGAGGCCTGCTGTGTTTTAGCAGCTTGCATTTAATTAAAACACTGGCGGTGTTGCCATCTTGCATTCCTTATTTTCTACAGCTTTATAAACAGTATTCATATCCTTACACTCACACATCTGGTTAGAATGGTTTGTGGTTTCATAGCATGTTGAAAAAACATTACATGATCAATGCATTTTTATTTCATGATTGCGCTTTATAGCTCAATATAGCTTGACTTGTCTTCCTAAAGGGTTTCATTTTGTCAGGGGATTTTTATGGGTGAACAGCAAGCAGTTAGTCATCCTAGTTTAGCTCTGGAGTGAAAGGTTTTTTTGTGGGTTGTTTGTTTGTTTGTTTTCTGTTCCAGCTTAATGGTTTCAGATGCAGACAAAAATATTAAGTGAAGAATGTAGGGATGGCAGTGGTATAACAGGCCTCTTGTTTAGGTTTTCTTTCTCAGTGCAAGACTGCATTGATACTACTGTCTAATGTTTCCCTCTACCACGGCTTTCATGTTATCATAGGGTGTAGTGCTTTTCTTACTGCTTTTTGGTTCTGTTTTTTTCTCTCTTTAGACCCCTTATACTTACCTAGTACCTTTGTATGTCATCTTCTTTCTTTCAGTGCCAGATAAGGTAATACATTCAGTCATGCTTCGTGTTTTCAAATCCTCTTAAAAGAATTGGGATTCATTTCTTCATAACCTTGCAGCTGAGCAGCTAAAGTATTTTGCTGAGCTTTGGTTGATGTTGAGGAAGATTGAATGTAGTATGAATCCTACACTGCTTTTTGTTATGCAGTGGAGGTTGCAGCGTTGTAGGTGATGTACAACTGCCTAAATGTGGCAGCACAAGTTAACTCAAGTGAACTTTTAATTCAAGTTAATCTTGAGTTAGAACTGAGCTATGCTGTACCTTCTGCTAACAGATTACAGAACTGGTAGTTGGGAAATACCAGTAAGTGGGCAGTAAGGTTCATCCATGCTCATCAGGACTGTTTGAGTATTTAAGATCTTCTGATACATGCTTGGCAGCAGAAGACTCACTGTAAGTAGCAATAGCAAACAGATCATGTTGTGTGTTCTCTTGACATTATGAACCATCGCATTATTTCTGTTCAGAATTACAGCTTCAGAAATTGAAGGTGGGTTGACAGTGCTTCCAGTTCAGGAAGTATATGACTTACACTGAAAGAGGTGTTTGAATCGATCCACATATTCTTGGAATGAGGAGAGTATGACCATGGATCTCTTTATAATAAAAAAGGGAAAGACCCTTTGCCAGAAATACTTTCTTCTGTGGGCCAATTTCAAGTAACTTTCACTGTTCTTCAGAGAAATGTATGTAGCTCTTAACCATCAAAAGGGATATGTAGGCTAAGGATCTGTAATGAACAAATTCTCTTTGTTCTAGTTCTCCCCATCCTACCCTGTACTAAAGGGAATTTGGTTCAGAAATGGGCGCCTATGCTTTGTGATTTTTGTGTAGATCAGTTCAAAGGCCTTGCTCATAGCTTGGCTTTGAATGGCCGTTTCAGTTACTTCGTATAGTGTAAATGCTCTGTTCATGTTGAGTTGCACAGTGCAAGTCATTTAGTGAATATAGTCACTAGGGGTTTTGTGTTACTTAAAAATACAAAAAAAAACCAAAAAACCAAAAAAACACAAACAACGCACACACTCCAAAAAAAAAAAAAAAAAACACCCCAAAACAAACAAAAAAAGCACAAAAGCCCCAACTCCTGTAACTAAACTTCAGTAAGCTCAGTAGTTTGGATTATCTGATTTCAAGATGACTGGGGAGAATTAAGCAGTCACTGCAATACTCGTCTGTCTTCAAGGTTTATTAGGTTAGAAGTTAAAGAATGTGAGGGGATGTTTAAAATGAGACACAGTTTGTTGCTTCTCTTACCTGTGGTAGAAGTAGGCTTTGCTAAGCATGCTTACAGGTTGCTAACCTATCTTTTAAATGTGTTAGCTCTTTTGTTTCCATGAGCATTTTTTTCGGTGGCAGAAGGTACAGTTGCAAAGGTTAAGTTTTGTAGAAGTTTGCGGGACTGGAGTGGAGAACAGCAGCCCTTATGGCTAACGCAGCAGAGGAAAGTGAAGTGGTCAGTGCATTTTGTTCCTCTGTGCTGTACCCATTTTATGAGACTAATGCTCCATTTCTTACAACAAGCTTATAACCTCTGTACTTGAGCAATAAATATCCCTTTCTTATGTTGTAACTTAATGGCTGCAGCCTCTGATACCGTGGTACATACTTCTTCAGTTTGTATCTGAAAGAGTATTGGATTTCAGAGCTCTAAGTTGTCATTCAGAGCAACAGAAACACTTGAAGACTTCCACTTTCTAAATTGAATTGCCAGATACTTGAGTATAGATCTTTGCTTTTACAAGAGATTGGGCAAATTGTAGGCTGTACTTGGCTCATCCCTATACAATAGTACCTTTCTGCTTCAATTCAGCATGTTTTAAAGCATTGCTTGTCACATCGAAGATGCTGTTTTTGAAACAGCGTGATAATGTTACAACTTTCGTATTTAGAAACCTTTTTACCGATTTCACCCTTATTTGTGAAGGGTGAGGCTTTTTTAACCGTCACCATTACTTTTTATTTGAAAGTGGGGGCAAAAGAAAAAAAAAAATATACAAGGTACCGGGTACTTTAATACTCTTGAGGTACCTTTTGAATTCCTTATTATAAAAAATACTGAGAAGATGCTGGTCTTATCTAGGTAGGACTTTCTGTTGTTTACGAGACATTTAGACAGAATGTTCCTGGCTGTTACAAGCCAAAAACTTGATACTGTTAACCAAAATGAATGGATCTATTTGTGTCATCCTCAGAAGAACAAGTTTTGCAGGTATGTAATGGATTCGGTTTTTATGCAAATAAACATCTGAGATGATGGGAAACTGCAAATGGAATAATCTCAGTGCTCTATCTAGAACTTCTCAAGTTTTTGAATGACAGCTGTAGATTGACAAGTAACTTCATCTGGTGCTCTCTGCAGCAGATGTTCCATTTGCTTTGATTAGATGCTTGCTGGAAGAAAAAAATCACAACTGGATATAACAAATGGATGTAAGAGCTGGATATAAGAAATACTGAAACTGTAGTACCTATTTATGTCAGTAGTAGAAATACAGTTTTTTAAGTTAAAACTACACCTTTTCTGCAAGCCTTAATCTCCCACAGTAATATTGTTACTGTTTAGACTTCTTAAAATTCCGATGTTTGTGTTGCTAGATCTATTAAATTTTAAGTACATATTTTTTTAAAATCTGTATTGTGAATACAAAGTCAGCATAACTGTAAACCCTTCTTGTGTCCCTCCCACAACTGGAAACCTGCTTTTGGAATTGTTTGTTGAAGCGACTGTGAACTCTTAAGTAGAAACATAAGACTACAGTTGAATGGCAGGTAGTAACTACACAGATTAAACATTAGGCTTTCTCACTCAGTGTGAGAGTTACAAAGGAAATGTTGGAAATCCAGTTTCAAAAAAGAAACTGAACATTGTGGATGGAGAGGAAAAGGGAAAGGAAGCTATGAGAAAGCTCTGCTCCACAATTTGAGATGGTTTGTATAAACAAACTGAATCGGGATCCGTTGCTTTAGCTAGTGTCTTCTGGTAGTTTTGTTTAACAGGAAAATAAGCCCATGTGTGTTCAGAGATAATGTATTCGACTCAAGCGCTGTGCTCTGTAGTGTTCTCTTTAAATTGTGTCCTAATTAAAGCCTGGGTGGTTAGGTTGATACTCAAAAGTTACACTTGGAAAATTTTTCTGCCATCATTAAGATCTAGAAACTTTATTAAAAATTCTTTTGTCTAACAAGCTTCTATAGGAAGTTAAAAGGAAGGACCACCCTCCAGTTACTCTTCACTATGACCTATACCAGTACTTAGCTTTTTTTGCTGCATTTCTGATAATGATTTGACTGATTGGTTGGAAGGGCTGACGAGAAGTGCTTCTGAGAATCTGACAGAAGAAAGAAGAGAAATGGCTGGAACGTCAGCTTGCTCTTTCTCTCAGCCTTGCTGAAACAATGCAAAGGTGGTTTCATTCTCAGTTACAAACTTTCGATGTTTCCACTTAAAGCCAGCAGTGTTAGAAAAAGTGATTTGTGTAAAATCTGATGCAGAGCATAGCACTCATTCATTTGTGAACAGGGCTGATACCTTCTTGAAGAATTTGAATGCACTGCAAGGAAAGAGTCTACAAGTGGACAACAACTAGCTGTTTATGAGACAGCATTTAAAGAAAACTTGCATCCAGTGTTACTGTTGCTGAGAAATCCGATTCTTAAAAACTGTCTTTATCTTTCTGTTAAAGCATACAGGTGAAATACAGAGTTCTGAATAATGTTTCCTTTAAACTGGTAGCAACTGTAGTTTAGGTAATACTGGCCTGATGCTGAAAATTAATCTCCAAGAATAATGATAGCCTTTTTCCCTGGAGAAGCCGATCTGGAAGGCTTGCCTCCATACTGAAACACACACACCGTGTGCGCTCTGAATCAAAATGCTGCGGGGGGAAAGGAATAAGAACCGCAGGGCTTTCACAGCTACCTGGTAGATGTGCTTGTTCTTGTGTTGATTGGAACTGGAAGCTGAGATTTATGATCATGTATATGTTTATATGTACACACACACACAAAATTATTTCCGTTGTTTTTTGGTTTTGTTGTTTTGGGGGTTTTTTTGTTTTGTTTTTTTCTTTTTCCTAGCACCTTATTTCCAAATGTGTTGTTTTAGAAGCTGGATTAATTTCATACCTAGATTTCCCGACTGAGCAGGGTATGGGACAGGTGTCTGCAAGGGGGGGAGAACAACTTGGAAGCTATGAATTAAAACATGGTTGAGGTCAGTGTGAAAACACCAGCTGTTACTGACTGTCTCGTCAAGCTGCATGCGTTAGTTATTCTGGGAGGTGTAATGGAACAGTAAGAGCAATTGTGATGGCTATTTCAGCAGCAATGAGGAAACAACCACATCGGTTGTGCTTAATGAGAATTAGTTTCTTATCTGGGGAGAAATGAAGGAAGTTCTTTGTCACAGGAGTGCTCACCATCACCTGATAAAGGTGTAAAGTGGTCCTTTTGCTTGCCTTAAAATTTAATTCTGGACCAAAGGAATAGCCAGAGTATGTTTACTTCTGCATTCAGGCTGAAACAGTTGTGATGTTTTTCAGTTCTACCAAAAGGAAAAGAATACGGGATTAGTCTACTTTGAGGTGGTGGTTAAAATTTTTCCACTGTCAAAATCTGGAATGCTGAAGACAAAAAATGATGGAAGTAAGGAGAAACAGAATGCAGGGAAACAACTCAGGATGATATATAAATCCTGTAAACGAACTCTATGCTGTCTTGGAATTTCATTCTACTAACAGAGTGTGAAGATGTATCTCTGAGATAAAAAGTTGTCAAGACAATACTGCTGGCAGTGACTGGTGGAAGAGGAGAGTGAACTGCTGTTCTAGAAGGCGCATAGGTATTGTGCTAGTCTGATTTCCTGGGAGACTTGACAGTTGCAGTCATGCTGCTAGTCTATCAGTTCTTCTCCCATTTGACAGGCAAACAATTCAGTTCCTTAGAAGTCTGATAAAATTAGTTTTGTGAGTAAGTGGACAAAAGAGGCCCAAAGGAATGCTTCAGTAGCTCTTCTCCCTGTAGTCTGCTATGCAGTCAGCCTGTGTAGCGTGGAAGCAGCCATAACCTCCGCTGCTCTTTGCCACAACAGTAGTTGGGCAATGTGGATGACATTGAGGGATACGGGGATAGGGAGGGGAGAGTTGGAGGGGGCACATTGGATGGGAGTGGAGTTGCTGTGGGATGGAGAACTGGGCTAACTGGAATGGAGTTGGGACGTTTAGCCATTTCTTTACAGGAATCAAACAGCACCACTATTCACTGAACATCCTTTTGCCACTGTGATGCTTCATCTTGATTAAATGGTACTATTAAGGGTGTAAAATACTTGCCTGTGATAATAGGATTGAAACAATGTCTCTGAAAGCATTAGTCTGAAGAGCCAATGTTTTGAGCTGCTCTCTCCAACATCACTAGCTGCTTTATTCTCTTGCATGATCCACTATTAGGTTAAGTTCTTGTTTGTTTTTCACAAAAGCACCTTTCTGTTTCATTTTCTTCATCTGTGAAATGGACCTCACAGCAGGTTCTAAATTCTCAGTGGTTTGGTAATTTAGAAACATATTATGAATTCAAATTGATTAAAGAAATCCCTTTGTACAATTATGAAATAAAGTACACTGCTCCATCAAGCAAACGAAGAAAAATTGCTGCATAACTTTTTCAAATGGAAGAGTTTCAGTAGATAAATGGGAAGGTACATATTTAAATAGGAATATTTGGAACTCTGTTGCCTAAATGTCCAAAAAGAATTTTAGTAGCTTGTTTTTCCACATTTCTACACTATCATATTAAAAACAAACAAACAAACAAGAAAACCCCAACACTTCTTTAAAAAACAATTGGAATGATATTTTTGAGGGGCACAGGTAGGAGAAGAATGTACTGTGACTTTTCAGGCAGAAAATTCAGTGACTGTACGAGACGAATATGTTTTTACATTTTTGTTAGTGAACAAAATAAGGACTCTGAGGAGATAGATTACTTCTAACAGCATTGTCTGGCCCCAGCCTTATCTCCCTGAATCAGACTTGGTAAGCGGGCGTGAGGGAGGAGGCTGAGAAGGAGGAGGAATGCCATGTGCTCTTTCAAATAATAGTAGAAGTTACAGTAGATGTGCACCAGAGGGCTGAAGCGTTAATCAGTATTTTGTGATTTAGCACGATTCCTGAGTTATTTGAAGCTATTCTGCGAGTCTTTGGCTTAGGTGTAGGGCAGTGTTAATAGATAGAGATCACTGTAAAATCACACTTTTGATCTTCCTGCAAGTTAAATGTTTCCCCCTGTGTTGTTTTGGGTGGGGTTTTTTGTTTTGTTTTCTTTGGTTTGTTTTTGTTGTTGCTGTTGTTTTGCTGTTGTTGTTTGTTTGGGTTTTTTTGTTTTCCCTCCCCGTGCATTCAAACCAGACTTTTGTATGCTGTTCCATCTTTGAGGCCCTGTAAACCAGATGAGGAGATTCAGTTTTGCAGTCAGCACGTGCACTGGTTTTAGAGTCAAGTTTTGAAAGACACGGAATTGAAAGTTGGAGATAATCACTTGAGCTTTGAGTTCCACCACCGAAGATATTTTTGAAGTCAGTTCTGAAAATGGCGCATTAACATGTCAAAAATAACAATAAAACAATGTAAAGAAGGCTGGAGAAGCAAGGTCTACATCTGACTGTGGTCCTAGAGGTCAGGTAGCTACTTACTTTGCTCTAGTTCATCAAATATTAGATTCATATTACTTCTTTCCATTCCTAATCATGTATTTCTTTTTCATCCCTTGTTTTCTATTCGGTCAATAGCATTCAGTAAAGCTCATTTTACTCTGGCCCAAATATTCATCAGACACTGGAGGAGGTAGAGGGGCAATGTAATTTGTTTGTTCCAGAGTTGTGCCTGTAAACAAGTTCTTGGATTTTATGTGGAGTGCTGAGCTCCTCGTAGTATGTTTAAAAACAAGCCTCAGAGCTGTCCTGATCTCTAGATGTGAGCCCTTTGATCACGAAGACGATGGAAGGCAGAAGACTGAGCAGACGGTCTAACTCCCCCAAGTGTTACACTTGGCAATGTTTCAAACACGAAAGTTTTAATGCAGTTTATTTCTAGGTTGCTAGTAACTACCAGAGTAGGAGGAATGATTCTGCAAGGGCAGTAGGTAGGAAATCAGTTGTTTCCTGTGAAGCTGCAGCTGAATCTGGTGTTATTCATTGCCTAAGAGTTCAGAGTATCAGGCTGGAACCTGGTTAAATTCTAGATGTATTCTAGAAACATCGTAACATCTCCCATTTTAAGTTACCTATTTTCTGACGGAGGTAATTGACATCCATCAGCCACAGTGAACCATGGTCAAAAGGTGGTGGCTCTTTTATTAAGATCTGTATATTTGATAGATAAACTGAGTGAGCTGTGCCGTCACTGCACCAACTTTATTCTGGACTGTTTGGCCTCCCAGATACCGATAATCACTTGGCATCCAGAAGAAAGCAGGGGTTTAGTTAAACTGATACTTGATGAGTAGCTTCCAGCCATATGTTTTCAGTCATCTATGATTCCATAATAACAAACGCAAGAGACATATGCTGCATGGGTGCCAGTAAATCGTGTTTTCCTCTTTCCCCATTTTCTGCCTTCTGCCCTAGGAAAACTTTCATTGTCATTGTTGGTGATTTTTGTTGCTGCTGTTGTTTTTTAAACCAGTAGTACATTAAGCATCTAGTTTTAAATTATTTGGATCTAGAAGCTGTACCGCTGTAATTAGTATTGCGTACACTGTTTTGCGAAACAATTTAGCATGCTGTCTTGAAAGCCAGGCATTTCTTGTGCTTGCTGTCACAGGTCATGTAGTGAATTGAGTACCATTTCCAGTAGAGAAACCCATCATTAGGCATAGGATGATATTAGATGCAACCTCTGTAGAGAGAATTAAATTCTGTCTATGGGTATACCTATTAAGTTTCTCTCTTAGCTATAACACAATTACTGGGCTTAGTTACAGCATTATCTGAAGACATAAGAGTGAGAAGTCCCTATTTATAATATTCTTTTCTGTGGAAGAATTCAGGTGTTTCTGCTCTGCAGTGTTATCTCAAAGCCTTTTTATCCTAAGGCTGAAAGACTGCACAGTAAAGTACAAACAGCGATGCAGGTACAAACCCAAAACAAAGTACGGTCGCTCCACGCTGGTTTGGTTCTGGGGAACCCACATGAACTTTTTCAGTCAACACGTTGCTTTTCAAGAACTAATAATTTCTGGTTTTCTGCATTTATTGTGCAATAGTGCTGTCTTAGAACACAGCAGCGAGAAATTTAATGTGACTAGGTTATCCTCCAGAAAGTAGTCTTTCAACCACTAATCCTTTGGTTTCCTGGCCGGCTTCTCGCTTGTAATTGATTGGGATCCTCAGTGTATTCTCCTGCTGCCATCCCTGTAATCAAAAGTCAGTGCCACTGGAAATCTACCAGACTGTTTCTTCTGCAACCATTTTGCACCCATGTTCTTAGCATTTCTAGAAAGAAGCACCTTGAAACAAATTTTTTTTATTTTTATTTTTATTTTTATTTTTTTTAACCTTCTGGCTGATGAGTGTCTTCTGCCTTTTGCGGAACAAAGAATCCGGGCTAGTTTTGTGGAACACCAGGGTCTTCCCTTATTCCCAGCCCACACTCCAGTAGAGCTTTTACACTTAGTGCTAGCCCTCGAGTCCTGGAGGGGTGCTGCTTTATTAGCAGGCTGAGCAGTGTTAATAAGATGGGGCTCCAAAGGATCATCCAACTGCTTTTAAGCCAGGTAGTTGAAGATTGTTGTTTTGATGTATATGCAAAGCAGAATATGATTATTAGCATAATTTTTTTCAAATCTTACAATTCAAGATCGAGAAGCTTCCTGTCACTGTGCTGACTAGGAACATCTCATTTATTCCATTCACGTCCTTTGCACTCTATGTATGCATGTACAACTTGGCAAATATCCTAGCCCCAGATCCTTGAAGCTGTGCTGGATAACAGCCACTGTAGGGAGTGGAAAATGAATGTTCTTTTCATGCAACATGATCAGAAAAATTGTATATACTCAACAGCTGCTGTAGGTTTTAACTTTATGCTTCTGTTAAACTGTAAGCAATAATTCTTAGGCTTCTGAGGGTAATTCCATATGTGGACTGTAGAGTAATCTTGGTCACTTGAACTTCAGTTTTGGAGTTACCTGTAAGTATTCCTTGTCTTCTAGTGTTTGAATAGCTAACGTCCAGTTTGGTAATAGCTAAAAGAGCAAGAGAGTTTACAGAAGCTACTCTTAAAAACACTAAAAGTAGTAAAGACCAAGATGTATAAGCTAAGTTTTAGCTATCTTCAGTTATAAAAGGCTGAGCACAGACTCCAAATTTCCATCTTTCAATGTGATTGATAAAGGCTTAGCATTTAAATACGTATTTGTTAATTTAAGAAATCGTAATTGGTTTATGTGATTTAAGATTTAGGGCAAATTAATTTTCTACATGTGAGGCAGTGCCCAAGTTTCAGTAGGAGAAGGTTGCTGGAAAATACTGAATTTCATTAGAGCTCCAATAGAAAAACAAAGCTCTCAGTGGAAAACGTGAACGCACAGATGCAGTGTTGGGAGCGAGGGCAGGCAGGCTCTCCGTGCTGGAGTGGAGGGGAGGGATACTGCTCAGTTGTGACAGCTCCACAAGGTCCACACTTGCATTAAAAAAATTTCCGAAGGAGACACGTTCTACACAGTCATCAAAATGTTTAATGGCAGCAAAGCTTTTTCTTACACTGCTGCCTACAGACCTGTTAAAGCACGTTGCCCATTTTTTGAAGGCATGTGTGTTTAACAGTACTTTTTCTTCCAAAATGTGAGCGCCTAACATGCTTTCATGCTATGTCACGCAGCTTTTGCCGTGTTGCACGATGAACCTTCTCCTACAGAGTTCTGTTGATCTGGAAGTGTAACGAAATACACCCTACACCGCTGCAGTTTTCAACCTACATATGAATGAATACCTGTGGGGAGGGGTTTTCTGCTGGTTTTACTTGGACCTGTTGCCATGACTCTTCTTGATAATGTATCTGCGAGCAAGTCACTTTGAACTGTAGCAAAAGCGTGGCTTTGGAGTTTGTCCTTTTAGCTATGAAAGGGGGAGACGGTCCTGCTCTCTCTGCACCATCAGCAGTTACTTGCTGTCTCTCAGCAGAGGCTCCTCTTGCTATCTTGTGCGATATCAAGGGCATGCTAGTGCTGCCTGGGAGTCACTGAGGGACTCACTTGGGATACTAAGCCCCTTAGGGCTTGCAGTGCCTGGCTGGCTTTATTTTTTTCACTCACAGGTGGCTTTGCAAGATACAAGCAGAGAAATTACCTTTTGCTTTACAAGGCGAGTCCTCTAAAAAAGGAAAAAAAAAAAAAAATGAATGCATGGTGACTTTTATGATCACTGTTTAAGTTTGGGTGCAAGTCTTCATATTTTATTATGGTTAAATTGTAAATCATTTACTGTAAGTGTACCTTGGATTTAGTGCTGTTCATTAGCATGTTTCCCCTCCTACATGGGGGGAAATATTGCCGTTTTGTGTGGCAGTTCCACTGCAGAGTGAAAGCCAAGTGGCATCCCCGGGCCTGATACTCCAGTGCTCTACCTTCTAGCAGATTGGAAACACATACCCAGAGGGCATTTACGTTGTTCTTCATAAACACTTCACTCTACCCTGCAACTGATCATGTCCAGCAGACCATAAATCTTAAAAAATGTCCTGGCAGGCTGGTTTTGCTGTGCCAGCTGGTTGATCCAGCTCTTGCCTGAACCTCAGCTCCAGGTTCAGACCTGCTGGTTTGTTTTCACTTCATGGAAGTCCCAGTCCTCAGATTCTAGGTGTAGTTTATTTTTCCTTTCGAACCTCATGTTTATGAGAGATCTGGAAGCATGAGCTTATGGACAGACCTGTCTTAACGGTTTACTGAACAAGTAGAGGAGAGATGGACAGATATTTCTAAAGTTCTTAAATTGCCTTACAAGCCACGTATATTCAATTTGCATTCAATTCACTTTGCCACAATGGTAAGCCCTTTTCTGCAGCAAGGGTACAGTCTCCATTGTTACTTCAGGTATTGTTTTCTTAGGGAATTTGAAGAAACTCAACAGCCCGGTGAGACAGATGTAATTATTTTGCGATTTGGACTTCAAATCTGATAAAACCCGTATACTTCCCTGCTTTCCTGGGGTATTGTAAGGAAAAACAACATTTTAAAAGATTTTAGGTTCTTATTTTAAACTGTATAAATGGAAATAGAACCTCAGTTTTTATCTGGAACCTTTGATACAAATTTAAAACAGTATCAAGTTTGTGAGAGTGGATTCTGTATGAATAAGAGAGGAATTTGGAATGTCTCATACAAAAAAATGCAGGGTAATGTACCTGGTGAAAATGTACCTGAGTGACTTGCATACTGACATGCAAAAAGCACATGGCAAAACAAGGAATTTAGGTGATTTACTACTTTTGTAATTTCCATTTTTTTCAACACTGTGAAGATCCAAATGACTAGTTTAGGAAATACAGTAAAGCAACCGATGAAGAAGAGTAACTGTGTTTAGGTACTTTATTACTGCCTACTGAATATTCAGAAAACTCCCTCATTAGAATCTTTATCAGGAATATCTGAAATGCTGTACTTTACAAACAGTGATTCTTCCCTGTGTTCCCCTGCATTCCAAAGTTACACATTTATTAAAAACTGGATCAAAATGTAAAAAAACTTTTTTGTTCTTTCAATTATTTGCATTTTCCCTCTGTAACACATCTACCGAATTACTCATTATTTCATTTCTAAATACCTTAGTAATAAATCACTGTAACAACGTTTAACTTAGGATGTTCTCCTGATGACCTGATCTTCCAAGGTCGCTTCACAACTGGATAGAAAGAGACCTACAAAACAGAACCCCCCACAGGTACTCGTAGAGCTTCTATATAAACCAGGATAATAATTTTAAAGACCTTTTTAATGAAATACAGGTGGCTTAAATGGATGAAAAAATACTTTAGAAAGCTAAGACATTTTAAATAGAAATGATTGCTAACCTCTGATACATGTTTTATCAGTAGATCACAGAAGGATGTGCATCGGTGGGGTTATTGCAAGCTGTAGGCTTTTGGAAGGAAAACAGTTCATAATGGGAAAGAAAACTTCAGGAAAAGCAGTGTAAATGTCTTTCCTTGTTCTTTTTAATGCTCTTGTTCTATGTTCCGCTTTCTCTCTGGACTTTTTCTTCTCTGGTTGCTCGTAATTTCTGCCCCGACAAGCTCTTTTTACACTCTTTTCATTATAAAATAAAAGTAGCTATTTGAGCAATTCAGAATTGGAAAAATAATGTTAAAAATGTGTGGGTGTGCCAAATTTGCTGCCTGAAATTTGTTGTAAGAAACTTACATTGTGAATTTTTCCTGTAATTGCTCTGGGCTCTCTATTGGTGTAACTTCCCTTATGCAAAACTTTCTCATCATAATATTTTAAGACTTAAGCTTGAGGGTAAGCACTGTTTTTTGAAACGGTAGAACTTGTATCTATGTATATTATTAGTAAATTAAGATTCTGCTGCTTTCTTGTTGGCTGTAGAAGGGGTACAGTTGTTTGCTTGCTTCATGCATGCTGGAGTTTTCATTGGAGATACTCCCACAGGACGTATGAGGGGCAGTTTCAAGAAGTAGGTCAGAATATCTACTCTGTTGTGTAGTTTTTCCTTTCCAGCTTTACCTTTCTCATGCTCCCATCCCTATCTCTGAACGCTGCCTGATATCTGAAGTATCTATTTCACACTCATGAGAGAAAAACAAAATTACCATTTAGCATATCAACAGTTTGTCTTACACAGATAATTATTCTCATTAGTCACGTAAACGATAGTTTCAATTCTCAAGTGATGCTGAGCACTTTCAACTACTATTAAAGCATATCAGGCTTGTGAATGCTTATCTTTGAGCTGTAACCAGATCCTCTTCTTTAGAATCCATGTCTCTAAAATGGATGTTTCAACCTACTTAGTGAAATTGTGAGAATGAGTTGACAAGTATAATATGAAACTGTATAGCTGATAAAATTTATTAGAGTACAAACACATTGGATGACTCCCTGGCATTTCTTGGATGATTTTGAAAACGGTTCTTTAAAAATCTCTCTAAGAAATAGCCACATGCTCTTCAGGTAAGACTGTTCTGGAATTGTAAAGTTGGATAGGAGTCATTTATGAACTGGGAAAGTAAAAGACAGAAATACATAATTCATGGGGGGAAAAAAAAAAAGTCTGAAGAGCTTGTTCAAAATGTCCAAGACCAGTTTTGCACAGATAGATCTGCATCAATAGATTACTTAAATGAACAAGGTCAATAGCCCGGGCTCACCTGTAGCAGAAAGTCGAGGTCTTCTATCTATGTTACTTATATTTATTTCACTTGAAATATAGCTAATACCCAATCTCAGGTCAATAAAACACTTTAGATTCAAACACTTCTCATTCATTTTCTTTCTTGCTCACAGGTTAACACTGAGTGCCTCGATACTGCCGTTGTAAAAGCTATATACACTAGCCTGCTTTAAGCTCTCTGCTGCTTGGATTAGACTGCTACTAGTATTTAGCCTTGCTACAGTAAGAGTAGGTCTCGTGCTTCTACTTTCTGTAAATCTTTCTGACAAAAGAAAAGGATATGAAACAGTTGTCTCTTGGCTAGCTATAGATAAATCCCCTACCTAGTGACCTGCAGTGTTACTTCCATTCTCAGATTCAGTTTTCCTCTTCAAAATAGTTACCTGTAGTCTGGGCTTTACAGAATTTTCATACTTTCAGATATCCAGTTGTCTCTGTTTAATAATGAGTATCAAAACCCACATTTTTGTGGTTTGAGACCCACAGCATTAGCTTCAGAGTTGCACATGTGGAACCTGAAGTTGGAACTGAGACTGTTGTAGCAACCTATAGGCAAGGGTTGTGTGAAATGAAGAATATGTGTCTGATGTACACAGTTTTTACAGTTCAGCTGTTAGCTATAGTAAATATTTTGAGCCTGAAGACTTTACACAATTGTTCTTAAATGCATTGCTAAAGGCATTTTTTTTTCTATTAGATCATCAAAATTTCTCATTCATAGATTCCTTTAAAATTGAACCTTGATATTCTTTAATTTGGATTTCCTTCAGATCTTTTGTGAATAGGTGAAACTTTAAGAAGCGATTTTTAAGCCTGCAGCCACTTAGGTTTTTTTATTATTTTTCAAACCTATTCTGCTTTATCCCTTGTGTGTCTGTACAGAGCATCAACTTGAATATATGTTTGATCACAATTGTTCTGAAGTGCCTGACTGCTTGTAATCAGAAGTTCTCCAAAACTTAATTCTGTCAGCCAGGATTTGAAACTCAAGAATTCAGTGTAACTTAATCATCTCTTGGGAGTGTGTAGCTTTGAGTTTATTATAACGGCTAAATTTTCAACCAGATAAAAATGCTGTATCAGATAAAACACAAGGAGACCAAATTTAACCTCAAGTAGGCATCTTTTTTTTCAAGCTTCTGCTCATATCTGCCATCACGAAATGCTTTAAATTAAATCGTTGTGCCATAGAGATTCTCTTAATTAAATCAACATCTTTAAATAGTAATTTATTTTATAAATTGCTATTCATCACTGTGGACCTTTTAAGATTGAATGGAGGTAAATATAAACTAGGCCAAGTAATACTCCTTGCGATTAAGGTTAGAAGTCTCTGTTTTCTTTTCTTTGACTTTCCCAACATTGAGTAACTTTTGGCTAACACGGTCAACAAGTTTGTAATAAAACAATTTTTAAAAATGACCTTTTATTTGAGATTATGTAATTCATGTTCTTTCTGACAGTATTATGGAATAGGGAAATCCTTCTTACAGTCTGGGACATTCATTTTGACATACTAACACAAATCAACCTGAATTTAATGAAATTACGAGCCTTTGGAAAAAAACCTTGCTTTTAATAGGCTCATCAGAGATTTCTTAAAATCTTGCTAACTTCCATGAAGAGCTTCTCTGCCAGGGAGTTTGCCAGCTTGGGCGAAAGAAGACTTCTCCTGCAATTGCAACCCTACACAGTGGTATCCTAGGCTGACCATGGGCCAAGCACCTGACATGAAAGCAGAGAACTTCTTCCATGAGTGGGCTGTCCATGGCTCCCGTGGGTCGAAATAATGGGGAGGTGGAAGCCAGTGTCTTTGAGTGCAAAACTTGGGCAAGTTCGATGGAACTTGGCACCAGAGGCTGCAGAGATTAAGAAGGGATCCAGGACTAGGCATTATAGTAAAGAACGGAATAGGAGATCAACTGGCTGAGAAGAAAGGGAGTGACGGGCCAGGAAAGCGTAACATCATGTAGGACTGAAATGGGAGGAACTGGAATTCCTTTGGATTAAGAGAATGGAAGCAAAAACTGGTGTGAGGTGATAGATTTGATGGAGATACTCTGTAGGCAGAGACAGGTTGAGTGTAGGATTGGGGAGAAATAGGTGGAACTGGAACCAGATGCAGTGAAAACTATAGACTAAGTGATGAGTGCAGACCAGGGTTGGGGAGGGAGGAATGGAACATGAAAGGGAAGACAATCAGAACAGTCAGGCAAACACCAGTTGTGAGTGCTTGTATTGCATGTGAATGCAGGCATGACAGGAGTCGGAGGCATTGAACAGCCTTGCTGGACAAAGAGGTTTTAAGTGAATCAGATTTGAGACCCGTGCTTAGGCAGGATGGAGCTGGACAAAGAAATGGCATTTTCAAGGAATGGGAAGAGTAGGTGGTGACCACTGTGAAGGACTCCGTGTTTCTGATAATCACCCTTCAGATGGGATGGCAAAATGCTTTGTTCCTATTTGCTACTTCTGCACTCGGGAATTTATGATTTGAAGATCTGCAGTCTATTCCTGTCTGTACCACAGTGTAACAGTTGATGGTAGACAAAGTTAGTTAATCAAGCTTTCCCCAAATGGTCACTAATTTAGTTTGTGGGTTTCAATTTTTTCTGATTTCATTGCTGCTTCTTGCTTCATTTGCAGACAAGCTGAGGAGTCTCTAAACTTAATTTAGAAAGTGTGCTTCAAAGCATTAAGTTCTCGGTAATTTTATGTACTAAGGAAAATGGGATACTCAAAATTGGGGGATGCATTTCATTTTGATCAGTCAGCTGAAAGTTTTCTGAAGAAAAAATTGTCTTTTGTAATGGTGAAGTATGCCATTAGAAAACCTATGATATTACTGGTAAATCCTCATACAGAGTAATGAGTACAGTAAGTAATGTGTGGGACAATGCGTAGAACAATAAGGAATAAACAAAGCAGTCATTATGTAGGTGCTCATTGCTTCACTTCTCATTTTGCTCTAAATGGGGTATCAGAATGGAAAACTGATAGATGTTAACATAGTGGAAAGCTGAAGCCTTCTTCCAAAAATCTGTTTTGTAGTGAACAGGCAAAACGTGTAGTAGAAGGTTAGCCAAGTCAGTCCTTTCCTAAGCTTGCCCTTGATTGTTCAACCTTGTGTGTGGGTGTGAAGCTTATAGATGTGTTCAGACTCTGTTCAGTGTCTTAAATGAAAGATATTCCAGGGTTTTGTTCGTCCTTAACACTGTAAAATAAGTTGAGCCTTTAATCATACTGGTGAAGAACATGAGCCATGCCAAATTTTTAAAGGCAGCACAAAATTTAACCCTGCTCATCTGTTTTCCAGAGTGATAGCGAGGCTTATCTGACTTCTCAATTCTAGTTGTTGGTCTTCCTTGCAGAAAAATACCCAGATTGGTTGAGGCATTTAGATTTTAACAAGGTGAAATCTATAAACAAATACTGTGTTTCTGAACTTCAGAGTCTAGATAGCAGGGTATCGCATGCCATTTGCCTTTGTCTGAGCCTTTGAGGATTTCTAGTGGTTTTTGTGCTGTTGGACACAACATGCGAGAAGCTATTGCTCTGTGACACAGCTCCAACGTCTGCACCTGAAGCTGGAAGGTGGGACTGGACCTACAAAGTCAGAGATCTCAGTTTTAAATATGATGGGCCTACAGGCCGTGGATGCTGATGTACACCCATGCCCTCAACAATTTAAAAGCCTTTTAATCCTTTTGGGGTTTGTTTTTTTGTATTGAGAGTATTGATTTCCACCTTACCTTTTTTTTTTTTTTTTTTCTGTACCTAACAAAGGTGCAGATTAAATATTTGTGCTTTCTGCATACCTTTTGTTCTTGCTTTGGAATCATACTTTGCTCCTCTTCTTTTGCTACACATTTTCTGCTACACAGTATTTTGATGCATGCCACAGCCTTACTGATCAGATGAGGGTGTGAAGTCATATTAATGTTGTAGAGGGAAAGCATATCCGTGAAGTTCCAAGTTGTTTTAGCTGTAATGGCTCTCTACAGTAATTGCAGAAATTCTATATTAAGATCTGTTTCAATTGGAAAGTAAAATATTCTCTGCAGTGCACAGACTGTTTGGCCTGCCCACATTTTTATTATTAATTATAATTGTAGCACCTAATCAAAAATTATTTGGCTTTTTTGCCTGGTACTTATTTGATAGAGAAGTACTGTTAATCTAGGTCTGGAATCCATATGTGGTTAGCATTGCTTTCACAAAATAACAATATTCTACACTGCTAGGTAATGGCAACTGTAGTAATCAGTGGGATTCTAATGAGCAAAATAAGTTCTTCTAATTATCTCATAAACTTATTTTTATGACTGGAAGTACAAAAAAATTATTGCTTGAAAGTAGTGTTATCTTAGACTGCTGAAGAAATGGAAGAGACTTTAATTCCATACATCAGGTTGCCCATGTATCCCAAGAGTGAGGTTCTCCACAGGTAGCAAGCAATGCAAATTATGCTCAGTGTAGCAAAAGAAAACATCATACTTCTGCCTGTCCTTGACTGTTTGAAGTAAATAGCTTGAATCTTGCCTCATTTACACAGGGGTACTTTGAATTATATCTTAAAATCAACATAATGAAAATGAAATTGAAATTCTCCAGGAGGATTTCTGCAGTTAGAAGTGTCAACAATATATCAGTAAATTGTTACTTGGTTGTATAGCATACAGCATTTCTCATGGAGCAGCAATATCAGAACATAACACCTAGCTATCCCCATTCCTGCTCCTCTGCTTTAAGTCACACACTCAGTGAATACATGGAGGAAAAAGGTTGTAGGTACATGTGCATGCTGTTATGATAAAGTAGTAAAGGCTGTACGTGTAACAAGTATTGCTGAGAATGAGTACTTTATATGTGTAGTCCAACAGCGCAGGAATACTTGGGTAATGCCAGGACTGTATTAGCAGCCTTAAAAATACAGAAGCAAACCCCTTCAGAAGTGACCAGTGATTTTAGATAGAATCAAACAGTGAAAAGCAGCCCCTTTGAAAGTATGCCAAAAGTGCTAAGTCACTGTGCTTGAAAATCAGCCCTCTTTTGAACTTGCTTGGCAGTCATGAAAACTGGACTTTTCCCGTGGTTTCTAGAATGGTTTTAGGAATGTCATGGAAAATGAGGTGCTCTGGATAAGGTGAATAATATTTCTGCTTGTGAGGAGGATTGTCATGGACATCTAACCTGTAGCTGCAGATCTCACATATGGTTTGGATGACCAAATTTGTGCTAAAATTGCATTCTGTAGCTTACACTGCAGCAATAATACAATGAACTATAAAACCTTATGTCATTTTTATTGACTCTAGTTTTATAGTAAAATCCTTGAGCAAACTTTCTCAGAGGTCTCTATTTTGGAGAAGGCACAAGTTTTGACTCCCTGAGGGTGTGCATTATGCTAAAGATGTTGGTGAGAGGAAGAAGACTGTATTATATTGGGAGACTGAATTTATGAGAACATTTTCCTTCGTGAGAAAAAGGAAACTACTGTCAGTAATACTGATCAAGCTGATACCTCACTAGGCAACAAGTCCCAGGCAGAATTTCTATGGAAAATGCTGGATGTCAGAAATGTGATGTTACTATGGAAATGATTTATTATCATCTAAAGGGAATTTTAATGGAGTCAAGGAGCTGGCAGTCTGAATTCAAGCACATTTCAAGTTTTGGAGTAAAGAGGGAATGGAGCTGCTAAGTGTGAGCTGTGCGTATTTGCCTAGCGTCACGCGTTGAGCCTATGCAGGGGTACTGATGTGCTGCTTCACGGTCTTCACTGACAGAGAACGAACACGGGGTTCAGCTGATTCAAGCACCATTTACAAGGATTAACTGCTGGAAAGATTTTCTGGTTAACTTCTTTGATTCTGCTTGAGATTCTACTCATCCTCTTCTGTAGAGCAGTACGTACGACTTTCACAACAGAGGCCAGGTCCCCTCTACAGTGCCAGCTGGCTCAAAGCCCTCGTTGCCTACTGCTCAGTCTCCAGCCATCCTGCTTCTGAAAATGGAGATTGTGGTTAACCAGTGTTCCATATGTTGCCAGATTGTTTTCCTAAACAATGAAACCTGTGTTTTCCTCTGCAGTCTGAACTCAAACCGGACGGTGAAAGGGGCACGAAGTATTCTGTTGTTGCCTTTTTACAGGCTGGCAAAGGATGTCTCTCGCACAGGATCAGCTCACTGAGGCCTCCGCACGCTGCTGCAGTGTTAGAAATGAAACAGCAAAGTATTTGTGGCCTTTGGGCGTTACTGTAAGGATACAGTATCTAGATACAGCCCTTCATTTCCACAGCCGTGTCCTGAAGTCCCTTGCACCAGAGGGAATGTTTTGGGCAGGTGTGAGCAAGTGACGGTTTTCCGAGGACCAAGGGACTTGCAGTTATAAGACTTTTTTGGTCATCTGTATCGTAAAAGGAACGGTGCTTTGGCCTGTGTACTGTCACCAAGTGATTACAGTTCTGCTGACGAGGCATCTGTAGTATTTTCACTCTGTTTAGTATCTTGTAAGACTTTGGACTGTATGTACTATTTAATTTTTAAATACAAATGATATCAAGGAATTGATGATCCTAATTCAGGGACAATTCTTTCTCTTTTTTCAATGTAAGGATTTAATTGGCTTTTTTTTTTTTTTTTAACTATGCATTACCTTCTCATTAAGTATTTAGTATTTCTTGTGGTTCACTTAGTGCCCTTGATAAGAAGGCCATACTGCTACTAGTAGTCACAAACTTTGGTTTTATGTGTGTTGGACCTTCTCCAATAATCTTGATCATGTGCCAGGTATTTAATGTTTGTACTACTGTATCAGTTTCTACTATCAAAATGTCTTTTAATTGGCTTTCCTTGATACTCCATGCTACTAACAGTATAGAAAACTGATTAAAATTATGTTTAGACCTCGTAAATATCACGATTGTTATCTTTTGCAGACATTTGCACAGCGCTTTTATACCTGCTGGAACTTTCAAGTGTTTATATTTGGCACTTTTAGAGGATGATGCGGGTTTTTTCCCCCATTAATTTAGAAGTGTTTATAATCATGAGATCTTGGTTATCCATAGGCTGATTATCCAAGCTGTAGGTTAACTATTTCTTTTTATTTCCAGCCATCCCCAGGCTGCACCAAAACCTGCAGCCATGCTAGAAAGCATCGACATTTGAGGCGTGGTGGCTTACAGTATATTTTCATGAAGTGCCGCTTTGCCTGCTAATGCTTAGTCTCATCTGCTCTCCAAAGAAATGTGTTTCCAAGAGTCTGAAATGTAAATATTCCTGGAGATTGTACCCTACTCTTCCTACATTTTGGAATAACTGGTTTAATTTTATACAAGCTGGTATTCTTCTCCACTGTGTCTTTTGTTCTTAATAGGTGAGCACTAGCTATGTTCTAGTGAGCTGGTTTACAATGTTAAATACTTCATCTTGAGCTGATGTCTCCAGAACAGCCAGCTGTCTGAGTTCTCGCCCGTTAAAAGATGTTTAGTCCTCCAACTTGCAGAAGGAAGACTTTCTTTGGAAACCATGAAGTGCAGTAGGTAGTAGGGACGGTCGTAGCAAAAAAGCCTCATGTTGAATTCTTCTGCATTGCAGGAGTACAAACGCAAGCTAGCCAGAGTGTCCCAAGTACGGAAAGAGCTCAGGTCACGCATCCAGAACCTGCCTGATCTCTCTCGACTTCCCAACGTCACAGGCAGCCACGTACACCTACCGTTTGCAGGAGACATCTACAGCGATGATTGATTACAAGAACATCCTTCCATAACCTCTACTTTTCTGTGAAATGAGGGGTAGGTCAGACTGATTGGTACTCTTGTAGTATTATTTTTGTATATTGTTGGAGAGTGTCCGTAAAAATACTCTAATAATTTATAAAAAAAATGGTTTAAAAAGTTGATTTGTTTACTATTTTATTGGCGAGTGAACATAAGGGTACATTTATAAAAGTGGCATCTGTGTCTATTACATTGAAGAATGGATAATTATCTTATCTTTTGTAAAGATTTTAGTTGGGTGCCCTGTAAAAAAACATGCTAAGATTTTTCTTATGTACCCTATATTTAATGTAGATCAACATATAATCAACACATACTTCTAACTTGAGACATTTCAGTTGCTAGTGAAGGAGTGAAATGTGGAAATCACAAGCTTATGTTTGCAAGAAGGTTGATGCAATTTAATGCAAAGTTAAAAGTGATTGTACTACATTTAAATTACCCACTCCCTAAACAAATCATGTGCGGTTTTTTGAAGTAAATGTTAGTAACCAATTTTGTATTGAAAAACATTGATCATGTTACGCCGAGCAGAGCTTTAATTGACTCAAAATATTGCAATATTTTAGTGTCTTTTAAAAGTCAGCACAAGAAACTGTAGAATTGACCAGTTTAATTATGTTTCAAATTGTAACTTTCCTTTACAGCTGCTTAGTTTTTAAATTGAAGGGCCATTCACTTGTACTCTAATCCCTTTCTGGAACATCCGTCTCCATCTAAAAAGGTTAATCCCAGAAATGTGAAGCCATTTTACAGCTTTAATTAAATTGAAAGGTCATTCTCTAAACTGTTCCAATTGTTAAATGCCCATTATTAAAATCCGACAATGCTACATACCATCCATACGTGCAGCAACACGATGATGCAGCCGTGCTGTACATCCTCTTCCACTGGGAAACCCTGGAGGCCAGCGTGGGCTTCCAGCCCCCCACATCCACCCACTCCAGCAAACGTTTCTAGATCTTGATCGTCTTGTCTCACGGGACAGGAGGAGACAGGTCAGGCCTCTGTATAAGTCAGAGAGTGGAAAATTATTGCTGAGTGTCTGCTTTTAAAAAAAGTCCTTTGCACGGCACAAATATGGTCTTTGCCTACAGGTCGCTGAATTTGTGAAAAGTCTTTGTTGCCATGCTATGCACTAGCTTTTAAGTTCACTTAAAATGTTAAAGATGCAGACAGGCATCTAGCAGATTGGCAGAAAGTTTAAGCTTTCCAGTCAATCGGGCGTAGACACGTAATTGTTGAGGAGTGATTTAAAAAATGCCTACCTGTAGGTTGGAAATTTAGATGACCTTAAAAACGTGGGCTGCAAATGTTTGAGGTGGATGTATCATTAGAGTATTTAATGATTGTATTCCCTTCGTGGGTTCACACTTGTCAGGCATCGTTTTGCATCAGTTAAGTTCATAGTTTACAAGTTTAATACTCCTCACACCAAAGCGATTTTTTTTAGAAAAATGTAGCCCTCCTTTTCAAAAAACACAACAATTCAACAATTTCACTCCAGGACTATTTTGAAGATAGTGACCTGTCGCTTGTTACTGACTTGTACGGGGCTAACGGCTAGAATACTTGTTGGATGTGAATGGAGAATAATCTTTCTCTTTCAAATAGATATCCTTGGACATAAGCACCTCAGTCCGATTATCTTTTCTCAAGTTGCCATGAATTAGACCTCAGTTAAGTAGGGAAAAAACCCTAAAAGTTGATAATACAAGCTGTTGACATAGCACTCCGTAGCATGCAATGTAGAATACTAATTTCATTGAAAACTCTGACTGACAGATAAGAAAGCTGAAAAGAGTTCATCAGAGCTCGCTAGCTACCCAAAGATTTGTAAGTTTTGAGTGGCAGTTTTCTACTCCATAGGAAAAAAAACAGCTAACTATAGTGATTCCAGAGGAGTGTTTCTTTAGTTTAAGTCTAATATACAAAATTAAATAACACTTACTGGCATCTTTTCAGTATAGATTCTTGATAAGAAAATGAATGTTCAGGTACAATTTTAATATTTTAAATATTTCTGTTCTAGAATGCTAAACTCAGCTCATAAACTCTTATATACACGTATGTGCATTACAGTTGCAGTTAAAGCTCAGTCTTTCTAAGGAAGAGCACCAAATTTGTGATAAATATTAAAACAGTTTAATCTATTAAGAATTATAAACCAAGAAGGATAAGTAGGGAGCTCATGGTTGAATCACATCCATGGAAAGCTTAATTTGTACCCAGAGGTGAACGTAAGTACAGCGGCATGGCTTGTTTAGAGTGCACTGAAGGATCGAAGTCTTGGATAATCAAAACCGTAGGGAATTAAGATTAACCAGTCTTTCGCTACCTTAATTAAAAATAATTATAATAAAGTTGAATGCTGAATTTCCTTGATCTCTCAAGAGTATTAAAGAAGACACGACACTTCACTAGAATTGTTTTTCCTATTCCTAACTCTCAGTGATTATGTTTCTTATCTACCAATAATGTAGGACTGATTAAAGAATGAGGAAAAGGTCTCAATTTCTTCTTGATATATATATATATGTTTTAATTTTGAGAGAGTGCTATTTTCTGGATATATTTCTTTCTTTATTTTATTGTGAAATTGTTTACTTCAAGGAATATTTCATAGCTGGGTTCTTGGAAATGATCCCTCAACATTTGTTTGGAGAAGAGGGCTTGTGGAAGGTAAAGGTCACTCTTATAGCAAGTGTCATTTATGAGTGGCTGAATGGTACGTTGTTTTTTATTTATATAGGAAAGGCATCAGGTATCAACTAGTTAGAAGATTTGTATTGTAACTGTAATAGTATAGCAGGAGATAACATGGTATGAAACAAATGCAGCCCTGTAGTATCAAAAAATACCTCCAAATTCTCAGGTTCCAAAACTTAGCGTACATACTTCTGACATCTCAGGAAGAAAAGAGGCTGGGTGGGGACAGGAAGGGTGCTTAGGAGCCGAAAGGGAGAGCATGCCTGGGTGGACGTGAAGAGCAAAACAAACGTCAACTTTTGTCGAAGCAGAAGTTGCACTGTGCAGCTGGGCAGCACCGTGTTGTAGCTGTGGACGGGGTTATACGGTAGAACGGCTGCGGGGTGTTACCACCCTGGGAAAGAAAATGTGGGGGGGTACCCTGCCCATCTCTTCTAACACGGCCTGGCTCTGCTCAAACCAGAACGCCCGCCCTACAAAAGGCACAATTATAAAATATCTGAACATTTTTCATCTAATAATGAAAGCATAATAATTGCATTGTTTGCTTCACCATACCGCACTTTTATTGAGCGTTCTCTGAAAAAAAAAAGCAGATTCCTGCAGCTCTCTGCCATATGAGAATGCTTACCTTGGAGGTCACTGGGACTGCCTGGATATTCTATCGTTCGCGCGCTCAGTCTGTGTTTTTGCGGAATGTTTTGAAAGATATCAGGAATATTACCCCACTCCTGTGGTTTTAAAAATGAATGTGAAGTCCTTAGTTACAAAAATTACCATTCTTACAAATTGTGTTTCATTCCTTCTTTTGAAGATTAACTACAGCCTGCAGTAACATTAGCCTGTTTTACTCCATTAATGTTTGTATTAATATATTAAACACCTCCATTAACCCCTAGCAACACCAACCAAGCTACGTGCTTATTACATATTTTACCTGAGTAGTCTTCTGAATGTCGGACTGAGCTTTCATTATGATAAAATTACATTCCTGGTTACCTGAAGTTTAACAAGACAGTGCGTTAGGACTTCCATAGTCTCATACTGCTCTTACGAGTCAGTGGTAACTCAGTTTGGTGCTTCAGTGCTGACCCAAAATGCAGTAGCCCCCTGTGCAAATGACCACGGACGACATGGCAATCATATGTAGGCTTGATTGGCCCTCTGGCAGAAGAGCTGGATTTCAACCTTTGGAAACATAAGCCAACAGATTTGTGGGTGTGGGTTTTTTTGGTGGAGAAATTAGTGACCTAGAAAACCAGCACCTCTAAGATTTCACAGTTACATTTCTAAATAGTTAGGGCCAGTTCTGCTCATTACTCATGCATATAATCACAGTGACTATTCCTGCAAGAAAGCAGACTCAAATGTAGTGTCTGAAGTGGAATTTTTTTATTTAACGAATGACCAATTTTGTCTCCACTCCTATTTCAGTGTGTCATTTATCTTGATTAAGTAGTAAATCTCTTCCATCTTGTTATTTAGGAATCTAATTCTGATTTCATCCTCACAATATTTAAAGTATCCTACTAAGCATGATGTTCTTGTGGGAATTTGCAGAAGTTCAATAGCACTCGTTACTTGTTTGCAACAGAAATAGACTCATTTGTTAAAGCTAACAAGAAAAGTTTGAAATGTTAAGATGTTTCATTATTGTGCTTTTCTGACAGAACATGTAATCCTTGTGTAATTTATGTCCTCAGAATAATACCTGTATGTACGCTCTTTCATATTTAATAGAATAAAACATTGTTGTAAAAACATCTTTGAAATCACTGTTTATTGCTTGTCTACTCAGTCTCATGGTGTGAAGTGGCTTTAATTTGCACTGCTCCCTAAACTTAGGAGTCAACCGAAATCTCATGGTGATGCAGGGGAAATGGTTGATACTAATTTTTAAGTTTATTGCTCTCTGTGTTTGTATTGTGTGTGACAGTTTTCCGTGAGGAAGCAGTACATTGTAAAGTCTGAGGTCACATCTCTAGAACTGCAAATTTCTTAAAAAGAAATAATGTTTCCTATACCATCTAGTCTGGCTGAAGTTCATGTTTCTTCAGAGGCGGGGCTGGGTGTGAGGGAACCAGTTGTAATACGCTAGCTTGAGGTTCCCAGTACTCAAAAATGGGAAAATGGCTCAAACTGATGTTTCAAAATAAAACACGCTTTACTTGAGCACATTCTATTAAGACAAGCTTTGTATCATTTTCAGTATACGTGATATGATGCTATTAGGGTCAATGATATACATACCATTGCATAAGTAGAATTTGTATGAGCTGGGATACAACTCTCACTCTATAACTAAATCTGTAACCAAACTCTCACTCTATAACTAAAATCTCTATAACACAGAGGTGTATGTTGAACGGAGAGCCGCCTTGGTCTTGCGTTACAAAGTCTGGGTGAAATTCTGGCCTGGCTGAAATCAGTGAGGCCATTTCCTCTCTATGGAGTTGTTCTTCCAACTCTTCAAACACAAACCCAGTAACGCTGCATGGGAGGGGTCTGCAGGGAGGCTCGGCAGTGGTCTGTTGCAGCCAACAATTCATCCTCAGTGTTTCACCAAGTACAGGACTGTAACATATTCAGAAGGGAAGGTGCATCAGATGCCTGTATATGTGTGTGTGTGTATGTATGTGTATATATATGTGTACATATATGCATCTGATGTGTGTAGTATGCATGTATATACCTATATACATCATACATAGATATATACATGTGTCTCTGTCTGTAATGTTTCTCCATACACTGACTCTGTGAAAGGCCAGTAACAGAAAAAAATTCTCTTAGAGATGTAGATAGAAAGCACTTTAGGCAGAAAGTACCAACACTATTTTTGCCCAGCATTTTGAAGCAGACTTGTAAAACAAGGAATGGCATGTACCGAATGATTATTTTTTTTGCCACGGTAAAATCTGATAGCTCGCAATAGTGATCCCTTGTAACAACACATCTGGATATGTCTGGCAACTCTGGTGATTACAGGGAAAAAGATGGTGTTTGGAGCACGACAAGACTCTGTCTACACTAACAAATAGCACATGGCAATAGTAATACACCAGGAGTACAGAATACCTGAAGCTCAGTGCCTGCCATCCACAATGCACTTTTAGGAGATGAATACTTCAGACTAGCTCACATGTGATCCCGTGGCTAGACTGCCCGTTAGCGTATACACTATCTTCTGTACTGAATGCTGGATCTCTTAATTATTAAATTACAGATTCGCAGAGGCAAGGGGTGGAATGTCCTGGGTTGAGTGAGTGGTGGGGTTTTTTGGTAGCAGGGGAGGGGACTATAGGGGTGATCCCCGCTGTGAGAAGCTTCTCGAAGCTCCCCCAGCTCCGAGTCAGCTCCACTTCTGCACCAAAACTGAGCCCATCAGCTGCGCCTCTGCGATAACGTATTTAAGAAGGGATGTGGTGAGGAGCAGTGGGACTGGTGAGGAGGAGTTGCAGCAGCTGCATGAACACCAAGGTCAGTGGAGGAACGGAGGAAGAAAGGAGGGAGGAGGTGTGCCGGAGCAGAGACCCCCCTGTATCCTGTGGGGAGACGGCAGGGCGGCCCCCCCCTGCCACCCATGGAGATCTACAGTGGAGCAGACACTGATTTATGGCCTGTGGCTCCTGCTCGGCATAATCAAGGTTCTGTGCCTGAAGAAGGCCGGGGTCTCATGGGAAAAGGCAGCCCCACTGCTGTAATTCAGCGCTGGGAGGATTGCAGCATGCGGGGGAGTCCCACGCCGGAGCAGCTCGGGAAGGGCTGCAGTCGTGGGAGGGAATCCAGTCGGAGAAAGTTGGTGACCCACGACGGAGCAGTGTGGGGAATACTGCAGCCTGTGGGAGGGACTGACATCTGAGAAAGTCTGTGGAGAACTGTCTCCTGTGAGAGGGGGACCACGCTGGAGCAGGGGGAACAAGTTCCAGAAGCTCCCCCCACCGAAGATGGAAGAAGCAGCAGCAGCAGCACTGACTGCACCCCCCATTCCCTGCCCCTGCGCCACTGGGGGAGGAGGTAGAGATATCGGGAGCAGAGCTGAGCCCGGGAAGAAGGGAGGGGTGGGGGGAAGGTGTTCTCAGGATGTGGCAATGCTTCTCACTGTCCTACTCTGTTATGTGTTGTTAGTGTCTGTAATAAATGTATGTTCTATTTTTTTCCTTCCCCTAACGAGTCTGCCTTTTGCTCGTGATCATAAAGGGGGATTTTTTACCCATCTCAGTCCTATCTTGAACCCCAAGCCTGGCTCTCTGTCCCTTCATTGCCAGAAGAGAAGGGAGAGAGAGTGGCTGCGTGGTGGTTGGCTGCCGACCAGGCCCAAACCACGACAACAGCACACTTGTTGGCCCTGCATCCTGTTTTTTATCCATTATCTGTAGTTTTATCCAAAAGAAATGTGACTCGTACTCTGAGACCACACAGCATCGCGTAAGAAGCACAGTAAACAAGGACAATTGGGCGACCTGCTTCAAAAGCATGCTCTTGATTTGATCTAGCACCTTAATGTTGGTGTACCTTAAAACGTAGCAGATGCCCATGCTGGTTTCACATAAGCTTCATAGGAGCACAGCAGTAGAGGACTGTCACGGATGAAGGTATCTCACACAGATATTACTTAATAGCAATTTAAGATTTATTAGTGGCGTGAGGTCAATCAAAGACTAGATTTTAGCAGCACTTAATGGTTGATTGATTCAAAGATTAACGAAGTGATGTGGTAAAATATGATTAAAATAGAGACTTGATTACAGATGCGAGAATGACAAGATTCACACGAAATGACTATAAGGTATTCTGAATCAAAGCATGTATCTGTATATATGTGAAAGACAAGACATACAAACAGCATGGAAATACTTGGATTTCCAGTGTAGCATATATCCACACTCATAAATGTGAATGTGCATAGTTAAATGGATAGATAGGTAGAGGTGGATGGAAGAGGCTGGCCTGTCGTTAAAATTTCCCTCGAGTTTGGGGCAAATACTCACAATGCGTTGGCATTTCTGAACGGGTGGTAGTTCAGAGTCGAGAAGTCTGACTTCACCCTTGCTTTCATCAGCTTCGTGAGCAACCTACGAGCAGCCTGTGCCCGCGTGGTGCCCCAGCTCGGGGCGTACGCTGGTCACAGCCCACTGCGATCCCAGGGAGCTCAAAGGGTCTCGCTCAGGATCACTATTTACAAGGTCTGCGATTACTGACTTCCCGGCAGGTGCTTTTTCTTTTCAGCCCAACTGGGATGATGAAACACTCTGGCCCTTTCCACCAGTTGCTCAGCTTATCAAGTTCTAGTATTCCCTGCTTTGGGCGACGACCCAGGTGCAGATGATCTGGGCTGTCAGGAGGTGATGGAGCGGCAGGGGAAGCGGGAGCCAGGTTCGTTAAGAGGGTGTGTGTCCTGGGTTGAGTGAGTGGTGGAGTTTTTTGGTGGCAGGGGAGGGGGCTATCGGGGCGGCCCCCTGTGAGAAGCTTCTCAAAGCTCCCCCAGCTCCAAGCCAGCCCCACTTCTGTTTGGGAAATTGAGCCCATCAGCTGTGCCTCTGCGATAACGTATTTAAGAAGGGACGTGGTGACGGGCAGTGGGACTGGTGAGGAGGAGTTGCTGCAGCTGCGTGAACACCAAGGTCAGTGGAGGAACGGAGGGAGAAAGGAGGGGGGAGGTGTGCCGGAGCAGAGACCCTCCTGTATCCTGTGGGGAGACGGCAGGGCGGCCCCCCCTGCCACCCATGGAGATCTACGGTGGAGCAGACACTGATTTATGGCCTGTGGCTCCTGCTCGGCATAATCAAGGTTCTGTGCCTGAAGAAGGCCGGGGTCTCATGGGAAAAGGCAGCCCCGCTGCTGTAATTCAGTGCTGGGAGGATTGCAGCATGCGGGGGAGTCCCACGCCGGAGCAGCTCGGGAAGGGCTGCAGCTGTGGGAGGGAATCCAGTTGGAGGAAGTTAGTGACCCATGACGGAGCAGTGTGGGGAACGCTGCGGCCCATGGGAGGGACTCATGTCGGAGAAAGTTTGTGGAGGACTGTCTGCTGTGAGAGGGGGACCACAATGGAGCAGGGGGGAACAAGTTCCAGAAGCTCCCCCCACCGAAGATGGAAGAAGCAGCAGCACTGACTGCACCCCCCATTCCCTGCCCCTGCGCCGCTGGGGGAGGAGGTAGAGATATCGGGAGCAGAGCTGAGCCCGGGAAGAAGGGAGGGGTGGGGGGAAGGTGTTCTCAAGATGTGGCAATGCTTCTCACTGTCCTACTCTGTTATGTGTTGTTAGTGGCTGTAATAAATGTATGTTCTTTTTTTCTTCCCCTAACGAATCTGCCTTTTGCTCGTGATCATAAAAGGGGGATTTTTCCCCATCCCAGTCCTATCTTGAACCCCAAGCCTGGCTCTCTGTCCCTTCTCATTGCCGGAGGGGAAGGGAGAGAGAGCTGCTGCATTGTGGTTGGCTGCCGACCAGGCCCAAACCACGACAGTGTGTTAATGCTCTGGCCAGCTGCCGTTCACAATCCATCCTGGGTTGGTGTGTGGCCCAGTAGAGGGGGGAAATCACACCCAGCGGCCAGGGACAGGGGGCTGCACCACCACAAGTACCTAATGTGTGCACTTTTTATATAAAAATTTATTGCAAACCTTCTTTTTCAAATACTTTTGTATAATGCACGATTTCCATCAACAAGATTGAAGTATTTTTCCAGAGGACTGGATCATAAATACAGCAACAACAGGTGAATTAATGCCAAGTTCTACATTGCAAGAGGCATAACTCCAAGGTCTGTATTTTGATCAAAGAATGACAGTTCGTTTGATCCTACACGTACGTAAGAAACAAACGGCAGTGAACCTTTCAAAGTTGTTGTGTACATGAGATATAAAAAGGTTACATGCCACTCTTTGAGACTGTAAGTAGAATTTGCAACAAACTATTCTCCCCTGCCCTGGATTGCTTTCAAATCTGCCAACCTACTTGCTGGTCCTATTTCTTAAGCAGTATTCAGTGAGGTTGAATGCACTTTTAAACTATTTATTAGCATATTAAAAAAAAAAAAAGGAAAACGCAGGCCTTTAAACTCAAGAATTCGAATGTTTTTAACTGATTGATTCTATTTTCAGAGGGGAAATCCGAAGCACGATTTGCAGAAATGTCACTGCACGCGGGGGAGGCTATAAACTCAGTCCTGAATGGTGACTTTTTGCTGTCCTTTCTCATCTCTGTGCTGTACTGAAATGTAAAACCTGCCAGCGGAGACCGCCTTAACCTTGACAATCACCTATTCACATCAAAACGCTTTGGTGCAACAAGTTCAGTGCTGTCCAGGGCAAACCCACTTTTCCAGTTTGAAGTCCAGGAAGGCAGCAACTCCGAAGGCTGATAAAACCGCAAGGTGTTTAAGGAAGAGGTTCTCTCCTTTGTCATTGAACAAGACCATTCTCCTCCTCCTCCTGAACAGGAGAAAAGTGACCCATTTGGGTAGCACCAGAGCGACTGGAAAGGAAGCATCCCCCTGTTCTTTATGACTGTGCCGCTCTTGTAGCAGCAGCAAATCGGGGTGCTGCCAGCAGGCTAGCCTGGAGCCATCAGTGGGTTCCGAGAGCATCCCACACCAGAGTGGTTTTACAAGGTCCTGCGTTACCCTGGGACCAGTATCATACGTAGTGCAAGTCACACAGAACAGTCTCACGAAAATAAAGAAACTGAATCAGGGGATACATTGCTTTATCTCCCTTTGTATATGAGGGCTTATCTTCAAGACTGAATTGCTTTGGAACCTCTGTGAAGGCTCTGTTCAAAGCTGTTTAAATTACCGCAGGCATCAAGAGACAGTGACACTACAGGACACTACACCAGACCTTTGAAAATACTGTACCTACAGAAACTGCTGGTGAAAGTGTCTTTGTTTTACTCAGACACGGAAAGCAGGGATGAGATCTTTTAAATTCTGTTGTGATGCATTATCTGAAAAATAGTGGGAGTGTGAGGTGGAGCAAACTATGACCTCCCCACCTCCAAACTGCCTTCTGGTCTGTCATCTACCCGCTGGTCCTACTGCCCCCACGGATGGATCCAGTACGGGCACCTTCCCCAAAGGACAGATCCTGGCTTGGAATTCTTGGGCCATTAGAGACTGCAAAACATGGTTAAGGTTCCCAAGCATATTAGATTGGCTGTTTACTCATCTCCCTCTTGCAGACAATCGGGCCTCTTAGAAACACAGCTTGCTTCTAAAAAATACGGTCCATGCTTTCACAGGGTACATGCTGTTAAGCTTCAGTTTTAAAGAAATCACTTTGTTGATTTACTAAAACTGGAACAATACTTATTGCTGTAATCTTTATTACTTTGAAATAATGTATAACTAAAGTAAAGTCAAGAAGGTTTTCAAATCTGCCTTCTGGCTTTTCTCTTTTTCTTCTAGGTTAAGCATCCGTTTTAGCTTAGAAAAGTGAAATTTGGAGTTGCGGGGAGTCTTGGAAGCAGAGCTGGTTGTCACCTGTCCGGATACACATGTTCTGAAAAACAAAAGACTCAAGTGTCTTAAAGGTGAGGAATCAGAATTAACACAGCGTAGCTATGACAGTGCACACATACAATTTGAGTGCAAATTTTGAATGTAAACAGTGTATTTTCATACGAAAGCGAGCAGTCAGAAGCATAACTTCGTTTTGCAAATTTTAAGCCACATATTTCACAATAATGACAAAACATAACCGGGCATTCTTTGCACTCAGTCACTTTTCATCAGAATCTTTGAATTTAAGGGTTGGGAAGTTAAAATCGATCCCCCTCAATCAGACCACCGAAGAAAAATACTTAGTTACCAATTTAAAGTTGATTCAAGTGACTGATCTGAAATCAGTACATGACACCCCTTCCCAATAAGGTGCAGCACACTCTACTCAGCAAAGTGCCTCTTTAAATAGGAGCAAAACGGGTACCTGGGAAGTGATGAGGGACTGTTCCCTTTTGATCCCAACCTACTGCAGCTTACAGGTGTCACTTTCCGTGCAGACTGGATGTTTACATCTGGTGTCCTCAGGCTAGATTTGATACTTTGAGTGCCAGAATTTTGTGTCTTGGTAGCCAGAAAATCCCTGCTTTTACCATAATGTCGTGTTGTTTTGTTGCACGAGTTGCAAGTAACCAGCTATGGAGAGAAGAAAGGAAATAGCAACCATTCTTTCAGTCTTTCCATCTTTATGTTATAAAGCCACTGGAAGAATTATTCAAACTATTCTCCAAACCTCATGACACAAATTAAGTATTTGCTTAAGTTAAACGTAACATATTAAAAAGCAACATGTACTTTACATCTAGTATTTTCATTCCAAACACATCCTAGGTTTATCTAGAAATGACTCCAATCCCCTAGCAACTAATTTCAGGAAACCCGTAACTCTGAATATAACACTGTACAGTGAAATACAGAAAACAACCCTGTCAAAACAGAAAGATGGAACAGCACCTGAACTGGACATATGATATCTCGAGTATACATTAGGTGCATTTGTATTTTGCTAAAAAAACCCATGACATAGCGTGTGATCTGAATTCATTAGCATATTCTACCCCAATGAAGTTATATTACACACTTTCCAGGGAGTCTTGATATAAAATATTTAAACTACAAAACTCTCAAAGACAGTCATCCGTAACTAATAACACCGAGTCTTAATGAACAAAGAAGAGGCCTTCTATCAGTACAAAAATACTACAATACAGAGAAGGTTCTAAACAAAGGGCACTTTCTCTTCTGTTTACTTGTAGGCTGCAGGGAACTTCCAGCAGCACAGTACGTTGCAGAGATGCATCAGAACAGATAATATCAGACATTCACAGAGATCATCAAGATATTCCTAATATCCCTTACTGCCATGGCAACTACTGTTATTAAGAGACATGAGAGCAATATAGCCACACAACTTTTTTGAGGCACACAATTACACTGACTGAAAAACAGTTACGTGACGTTTCTGGTTAAAAAACACATACTCAAAAGAATGTCACAAAAATGTCTAAGCAGTTTTGAAAACATCTATACCAAATCACTCTTCATTTCAAAGTGTGTAAATTTACCTACATTCAGATTGCTTAGAAAGAATTACATTTAGAAATGCTGAAATGAAATGTTTTCAGTTAAGTGTTTTGACTGTCTTTAGACATTATTTTGTCAGCCTAACAAACTAAAGAGGAGAAAGATCATTAGCTTATAGAGCTCAGGTACTGATGTATTTTTAGTTCTTCTAAATGAAATTCAGATGGGAAAAAAAACCCAGCATCATATGATGATTTATCACTCCACATAATATAAATGGAGAACACCTTACAATGCAAGAATTAGCGCACTAACCATAGCACTGCACAGCTAGTTTCCATTCCAGGAACTGCATATGCAGTTAACTCAAAAAAATTTAAAATCCCTGAAATAGTTCCTATGTTACATGCCTTTTCATGGCAGAAGCACTCTCAAATCAAGTTCTACTTGCTATGAAAGTTATGAGAGGAACAACCTATCACACTGTTGTTTGGTTTGATTTTCAACCATGTTCAAATCTTCATTTTCACAACTCTTAGGTATTAGATTACAGGGATGTAGATTGCTAATTCTGAAAGCTGTCAGTTGCTGACAGTGTTTTAAATATTTAAGACCAGAAATACTTAAATCATAATCCACAGCACAGATGCAAACAGAACAGAGCAGAACACAAGTGCAGCAAATTGTAATCACATCCCAAGATCAGAGTACTTCCCAGGGTTTAAACTGGACCTATTTAAAACTGAATTTTAAACTGCTCACATGAATGTCCTACAAACCCCTCCAGCTACAGACTCAATCTAAGAACCCATCATGATTCTGCAGGACACTGTTAAACAGTTGTCTAAAGTGACAGTTCTTAATGTACACTAAACCTTTGTGATTCCAGAAAAATAAAGCAAAGATCCCAGCTTCTCAGCTGCCTTTTCTGCTGCTCAACTGTGATCTACAATTTGGAGAAGTTAATAGCAAAGGTGCCTTTCTCGAGGGCCCTATTTTGTCCTGACAGCTGAGAACCTCTGTGATATCTCCTGTTTAACTATGTGTTGACTCTTCAATAATTTTGAGGTTTGCAAATTTTACTCCCCAAACAGCAGTCTCCCATCTGAGAAAATGCCAAGTGTGCCAGCAACTGCTGGGCACAATAGGGTGCCATCTCATTTATTAAAACATCCATTCATATAACCTGTTTTAATAGTAGTGCATGCCTCAGCGACACTAAATCAAATGTCTACTATTATTCTTCAAATAATAGTAATTAGTATAAAAAATAGTAATTAAACCTTACATTCCTGATTAATTTTAGGAAAAAGAACTGAAGCCCCAAGAGCAACATTAACTTGTTTAAATTACCTATGCAGTTTAGTTTTGAAAGACTTCCTATAAACAGTAATATTCAAATGTAAAAAATTCGTACAGAAGATAACAATAACCTGATGTAGCCATGACAGTCTACTGAAATATATGAAGTAAAGCTTGTTAAGCTGAGCAAACATATTTTCACACAACTGATAAAGCTGAGAAGACCTGACAATCTATCAGGTCACCCAAGCCCTTCTTCAGAGCTGAAACAAAGGCAGTAAATGCCAAGCTACACATACTGACAAAACCAGCCTGACTTCAGTCCATGGCATGTTTTCCTTCTCAGTTATATTTTGGGGGTATTCTTAGCAATGGATTTCTAAGGATTCTAATGGATTTCAGGATTTATATGGCTGTACTAAAGCTCTGCATCTAGTAGAGTTGCCCGGTCCTAGTTCTGCCACATTCATAGGAAGAAAGGAACGGATGAAATTCTGCCACTCCTGTCATTTTTTGCAAAGCTAAGCAAACCGTACAGTAGCTGACAGTGGAAATGCCAGAGCTTCCCGGCAGGAAGAAATTACTTCATTTACAGCAAGATCTTTGACATCTGCAGAGTGTACCCAAGCTGCCGCTAAAGAGATCACAGGGAAGGCAGAGCTGTTTGTGTAGCTTCTCTGACATGTGGGGTTGTGCTTGTTTTTTGGGGGGGAAGCTCACTGTTCTTGTCATGGTGCTCATGATCCCTTATTGCTGTCCTGGGTTTGAATGAGCAGTAGGGTTTTTTTTTTTTGGTAGCAGGGGAGGGAGCTACAATTGTGGAGGATAAATTTTGTAAATTTCCACTGTGAATACAAGTTATCCCAAAATAAAGGAAGAGTTTCATCTGATGAAAAAATAAACGTGCGGGTATCTTCGTTTTTATGTCACTGAACAGTTTCCAGGAAATATCAGGTATTTGGCGGTTCCAAGCAAACGTCCTTACCAGAACACTTCTTGATTCTCTGTACTTTTTCAAAAGCTTTGTCTGCTTCATATTAAGTTTACGGTTCTTCGCCTCGCATTTAAGAACTTTCTCTATCTGTGGAGTCACTTTCATCTTTGGTTTGAGACGCACCCGGTAGCTATCAGGAACCAGGAACTGGAAGCAGTAAGGACATACCCTTTTTAATCCACATTCGTTATCTACAGATTAATAAAGAATAAAACATAAATAAAATAATTATGTTTTATATGCAAACGTTAAAATGGTATGTTTCTATCTTAACATTATCTAGGTAGGTATGTTTTTATGTTTCAGATACTACTAGAAGACAAGAGGAAGCTGAACACTGGTAAGTGCACCAGTACGTGCTCAGCTCAGCACAATTCATGGTAAGTTTATACACAACAGAAGTCTACACAGCACCTCATTGTCAATTTTCGTGACAAAATGCCATTCCTTCCTAAAAATCGTTAACGCCGGAGGCTCGCAATTCTGCGAGGAACTCCACGCAGGCACACCCTTTTGCCAGACCGCTGACACCGAAGCCTGGCAAAGCCCTTTCGCCCAGGGCAAGTGCGGGAAGGTGTCAGCATCCCACCCCGGGACCAGGAAGTGCTTTCCGATGCAGTTCAGCGCTAATTAGGAGGCACGCTCCCGCCGCCCGCGCCTTGCTGCAGCAGGCAGCAGCCTAAACCCCTGAGGGGAACACGCGGGCCCTGCTGCCTGGCGAGCGCGCCGCTGCTGCAGGCGCGCTGCTGCTCCCCCGCCGCTGGGCCCCGGCCCCGGCCCCGGCCCCGGCCCCGGTCCCGGTCCCGGTCCCGGTCCCTCACTCGCCTCGGCGGTTGCGGAGCGTCCACCTGCGCGGGAAAAGGGCAACAACGTCACGGCGCGGAACGGTACGGTACGGCACGCCACGCACGACACCGCCCTCCCCGGACCCGGCCACGCGGCGGCGCGCCGCGGCAGGCGCGAGGACGGGGGGCGGGGCCAGCCCCACGTGCGTCACCAGCTCGCTCTCCCCGCCCCCGCTTCGCCTCCCGCCGCCATTCCCCCCCCCCCACTTCCCCCGGGGCCGCCGGGCGCTTACAGCAGGAACCGCGCCTGTCCCGGGCAGGCGCCCGCCAGCCCCTCCGCCGCCACCTCCTGGAACCACCGCCGCCGCCGCTCCATGGCGCCGAACGCCCGCCCCGCCGGAAACCGCCGCTAGCCAGGTCCGGCGGCCAGGGGCGGGGAAGGGGAGGGGGCGGGGGAACGTGCAGCGTTTCGCCCGGGCCCGGCGGGCACCCGGGGCCGAAGCACCGTGGTTCCGGGCTCGGACGGCGACGCGGTACGCCGCCCAGCCCGAGGCGGCGCGGTGTAGCCCGGGGTGGGGGTGGGGCGTTAGGCGACGGTTTCGTGCTGCCGCCGCCGCCGCCGCCTGCCCCGGGCGAGGAGCCGCCGGGGCTCGCGCCGCCGGCGGCCGTTGCAACGGGCGGCGCGAGGGGCGGCGCGCGGCGCTGAGGGGCCGGGGCCGGTGGGCGCCCGCCCCGCCATTGGGGAAGCGGCCGGGGGCGACAGCCGTGCGGCGGGAGCAGCCTGGGTCTGCGGCGGTGCTGGGAGGGGTGTTTATGTGGGAAACTTTTACCTTAGCGGCGGGAAAAAAAAAAAAAAAAAACCAAAAAAACAAAAAAACAGAACAAAAAAAATTCTCTGTCAAGAGTTGTCACGTGAAGGATTTCAACCAGCAGCACCAGAATGCCGCTTGATGTTCGAAAGTGCTGAACTTCAGCTATCTCTCGCTCTGTTGAGATGCCTTTTTATTAATTTTGGCAACTACGTGCTTTGCTTTATCACTCTGCAAATGTGCGCCTATTAAAAAGAAAAAAAACCCTCAGCTTTTCAACGTTTGATGTGTGTTTTATTAATTCCCTCAGCCCCATTCATTTGCTAGACATTCTTCTTCTTTGATCTGCTGGTAATAGTGTTCATTTAGGAGAGGTATTCATCTGAGCAGGCTTCAATATTCTATCAAGGAATTTGAATAAATGCAATTATTTCTTATTTTCTAACATGGGGTAGCCAAGGGCTTTAGAAGTAGAAAAGCATAGGAAAAATTGAATTTCTGGGCTTCCTTTAATACGAAAGCTTTACAGTGCAGTCAATAAATCTGGGCTTGTGAATGAAATGTTCATAGTAGCTGCAGTTAGGGCCTCTGCTGACTTTATTTTTTAATTAAATAAAACCATTTCAATGGACCTTTTAATATTACATTTTTTTATTGCCAAGTTGCTGGCTTTGTTGATAGTTTTTGTGTGAACTCTACCTTTCCTGAGTGGAAGAGCAGGGATGTCACATAATACCTGTTTAAAACACAACCAGTGTTCATCAGCCAACAGATTTTTGGCCAATGAAATTCCCATTTATTAGTAGCGGTGGAAAAAAAAAAATGGAAGTGTTTTTTGAACACGAGTGAGCAAAAATAATTTCAACACTTTTATGGCGGGTGGGCCTGTTTTTATCATTTTTAACCACGTTTTCCTCCTAGGGGACTTGATTGCAGAGGAGAAGGGGTGAGGCAAGATACTTCCGTGTTCTCTTCCAGCCTCTGCCCAGCAAAAGGAAAATGTACTGGGGATTTTTGTGTGGTCCCAGGAGCTGGGACCTGACTCCTCCCTGGCCCTGGAGTGGTGCAGGTGGACCAGAGCACTTGAACCAGCATGCTGGGTTAACCTTTTTTTTTTTGTGTGGGAGAACAAGTGCCTGAGTGACTTGGTTAATAAGCACTGTACTGTACTAATTAACTAGTGACTAATACAATGCATAGGATTTGGTTTTATTTCTTCCCCCCCACCCCCCCCCGGCTCTTACATTCTTCTTATCCCTGCTGTTTTTTCCCCCTCAGTCTCCTCCAGTCTGTCTTTTCTTCTGCTCCTGAAAGTACGCTGGCCCATTCCCTTTTTTTACGTTAGTTTGCAGGTTTCTCTTTGCGTTATAGATCATCTTTGTCCAAAAAGCAGTGCAAACAGCACCTCCCAGTGCCATTCAGATACAGTATATCATGTGTCTTGTCCCAGTACCTGTCTCACGAGGCAGAAACCGTATTTCTCATGTTAGGTATGGTGCTGAATGTGCTAAACAAATACAACTCTAGAGACAAAGGGAAAATGACCAAAAAACCATGGCCTCCGAGTCATGGCTCTCTGTGAGCCCCTTTCTGCAGATCTCCCATCAAAAGTCAGTATGCCTGTGCATCCAGTGCTGGCAGGACCAGACCCTTGAAACCAGGTAACCCTCAGCTCCCTGGTACAGTATTTATGGCATCCGTGGGGTAAATTCACCCGCATTTCAAGGCAGAATGCATTCATCTCCACTTTTTCCTGGCTTTTGTTCACCAAAAAAACCCCATGTTAAGCAGACCCATGTTTCTAACTGCTTCCTGCTTCTGTTGTTTAGTGTTTTGTAGCTACCACGGATGGCCAACAAGCTGTAAATCTTGCCTGGTGTTTTGTAACAAAGGAAAAAATAGAATGATTTGTGTTGACTTTTGGTCATCGTGTATCATTATTGATTTGAGGGAGGGCGGTGGAGGAAAGCGTACTGTGTATCTGGTGCTTGCCAATTTTCCAGGAAGGCGGTGTTAGCTAGCAGTCAGTAGAGGGCAATAGAGAAATGCAGTTTGTGATACCTAAAGGATTTGAGGCACTGATTATGTGTTTACAGAAAAGAAAAAGAAGAAAAGAAGAGCCAAGAGGATAGGTTGTTCAGTTTACTACTGGAGACCTGACTGTGACAGACCACCAAGAAAACAAAATTTTCAAAGAGAGCGGAGAAGACCTTCTGCAGCATCTGCGAGTCTCGTTTTTTCTTCAGAGTTACGTAGGATAACTTGGCCAGAACTTATTGATGACTGCATGTTCAGTGGCCTCGGGAATGGACTGGGAGATGCAGGAAGGCATTCTTTGGATGGAACAGAAGAGGAGGCATTTCAAAGATCCTGCAGGTGACTGAGGTGAGCAAACTCACAGCATCTCTTTTAGGTGAGATAATAGGTGTTCAGTCAGCTGTATAAAAGTCATGAGAAAACTGAGTGAGTGATTGAAATTATAGGAGAATTCTGCTTTTTCAGGCATGCTGGTGCAAGACTAATTTTATCTTGGAAAAAAAAGGATAGGGATGCTACAAGGATAAACATTTCTAAGCCTATGTTATTTTGGAGACATGCTAAAAACTAGTGACTTCTTTTATGTGTAATATTTTATATTAGAACTGTTTGAAACATGCTCATCATTTTACAAGGTTTTTGTGCTATAGTTCCTAGACTCTTGTTTACAGAGAAATATATAAAGAAGATGTGACAGTTGTTCCTTTTAGAGGGGATTTTTGCTAAGCTTTTGGACAAATGTGACTTGGAGGTTTGGAGAAATTTATTAAGAGATTTTAGATGCATGGTGGGAATGCTGTCGTATTCCTCTAAGGCTTTATTATCAGAAAGATATGAGAAGTAATAACAAAGAATAAAGCAATAACGAAAGGAGTTAAGTCACAGAAATCAAGGAGCTGACAGAGGGTTGGGAAAGCAGGAAAAACCCAAGAGACTAAGTTAGGAAATAAGCATAAGAAACACTTTTCTATTGCCAAGATCTCGGCTGGTGTCACCATAACACTTGGAAAATATCCTCATGATGCTGGGAACCATTAAAGCGGTACAGATTATCGGAGGATAAACTTCCACTTCAGCTGCCACTGGTACCAGAAGTGACCAATAAGAAACGTTTGGGGAATGAAAGGTGAAGGATTGAAGCACTGACATTCTGGGGATATCACAGAGCAAGTGCAAGGGTATCTAGAGGTCAGACAGTAGTACCCATCTGAAACAAGGCAGGCTGATAAATAAGAAGAATAAATCAGATTCTAAAAAATACCATCAGCTTTGAAAAGCTAATTAAAGGAAAAGTTATCCACTGTTCCTCCTGAGCCTGGATTTATTTCGTAAGTGCTATGACAGATAAGGCTACGGCACAGTGATTTATCTGTGCTTTGAGTGCCGAAATATGTAAAAGATTAATATGATGATTGTTTGTTTATACATTGCTTAGAACGCTGCTTCCTTGCAGAATGTGCCTGAGGGAAGTGAAAGATAACATATATAAAGTATGTCACTATTTTCCATGGGTTGGCAACATCCACCTGGCAGGGAAGGGACTCAATGCATATCAGAAGCCCCCTGATCTTGAAAGCTACAAGTTCCAGTCTGCAATGTTTTCTTCCTTTCATTCCATTTCCAGTGCTCTAGATCTTCTTGTATGCCTGCAAATCCATTCTCTCAAAAGATAACAGAAATTAAAGATGATGTTGAACAAAAACCTCTGAGAGAAACATACCTGCAGTTTAAGGAAATCCATACTTGTATACCAACTCTTCTTTAAAGCAGTCTCTGATAGAAATTACTAGTTCTTTAACTGAAATGTGAAGCTCTAGGGCAATGAACATTCTCTTACAGCTGATGCCTATTTTCAGTGAAACCAGCATGATTGCTTGTTGGTGTCTGCTGAAGAGTTTTCTCACAGGTCGTATCTCTACAGATATAATTAAAAGTATTTTTGTAGTGGGGAGCTAATGCTTATTCAAGTCCGGGCTTTGCTTTGCCTCTGTGTGACTTTGTGGTACCTTAGGCCTTATCAGGGTCAGGTTACGGAGTGGCCAGCCTGGCATCTTGCCCAGGCTGAGGTCTAGGCTTTGGCTGGCGGGCTGCAGATGTACAAGGGGACCCTCCTTGCGTAGACGTTATGGGAAAGGCCATTGTCTGGTTGCAGTGTCCTTCAGTACACAGGCAAATACACTCCTATGCCAGTTCTGGATATGAGTCCTTGTCACCTTGAGTCAGAAGAAACTATTCCTTCATTTTCACTCACAAAAGAGTTATCTAAAAATGTTGAAATCTCAAGCCAAAGATCCACCCGTGAAGAAGATGCTGCTAATTAATGTGTTAATTGTCATGTAAACCTCTTTGCTTAATGAGATGTGAAATAGCCCCTACTGTTAGGAATATCAGTGTGCACCGGATTTTGTCCCAAGCCCTCAGGGTCATTTATCGCTGTGCTGCAGCACAACCCAGGGCTGCTATTTCAGCTTCCTGCCAAAACGGGAACATTTTACTTTCTGATGAGTCATCTGGGTTTCACTCAGATCCTGTAAGGTTCCCCCACCCTGTTCTTCTCTGCTGTACAGTCCAGGCCCTGCCCTAGAGGCCTTGCTTTCCCAGCTGAAAGATGGGGTGGAACCCTCTTCAGCAGCTGTCAGTGCTGTTCCGAAATTAACGTGGAGGGGACTGCTAGTGAATGATACGGAGCATTTTCTCTGTCACTGGAGCTGAACGTGCAGCATTCCTAGCTTTTTCTGGCCTGGACTGTGGTGGAGCAGAGCTGGAACCTGAGTTGGAGTTTGCCACACGCTGCGCTAAATGCTACCTGCATCAAAACAGGAAGGGAACTAGGTCAACCAAAGGAGGCAGCTGTAGATGTTTTCCCTATTGGTCATATTTACTTATGAACAACACAGCAGAGCTACATGTTTCGGGAAAACATTTCTTGCTCTCTTTTTTTTTTTTCCTTCTGGTGCAAAAAGGGGATAGGGGAAGTCTTCATTTTTAAATTTATTTTTCCTTTAAATTATTTTCTTTTCCTTTTAATATTTAGGTGGCACTGGTTTGAACGTGAGGTTGGACTGGATGACTTCTAGAGGTTTCCAACCTCACCCTGTAATTGTCAACACTCGTGCTGTTATTTTGGATTCTTCCTGACTCCAAATTACCTGGGAGAGGAAAAAAAAAAAAAAAAAAAAAACAAAACATGACTATTTTAAGACAGTTTTCTTTCCCCTCAAAGTTATTATTTTAATTCATTAGAAAATGGACCGGAGAGAATAAAAACCAGGTACTCCCAATAAATGTGTCATGGAATAGTTCTCTGCAGTTGTTGGTTTCTGGGTTTTGTGTTCCTGGGCTTCAGCAGTCATGTTCAGGATGCTTAACAGAATTGCCATTATGTAGAAATTTATGTCAGCTGGGGGCTAAACCATGTGAGGGCTGTACTCCCTGCTGCAGTTGAAAAGTGGCTTCTCACACCTGTTTATAGTATCCAAAGTTGGTCTCATGTCTGAGAAGCTGACATCATTGCTGATTCTTCCACTTTTATGCTTGGTGAGTCAGATGGCAAGCAGGGGTGGAATATTTACTGCTAAAGTATGTGAAATAATATGAACTTGAAAGATTCATATCAGTTTTTCAGTAATCAGTTTTGGCTAAATTCATTCAAAATTAAACTGTTTGCTCAGCTGACATCCTTAATTCATCACCCTCGCTGAGACTGAGATCTTCAAAGCCATTCACAACAGCTAAACAAACATATCTTCCATTAGTTTCAATTATGAAGCCTGATAAAGTGTGCAGATGATATGAATCTTTACAGATGACAGTGAGGGATATAATTTAGACACAAGAGAGGTAACATGATCAGACTGATGCTTATAGTGAACTATAAGCCAGAGTTTCACAGTTGAATATGGGTGGGTGGTACAATGCTCCTCACCTGCTTCAAAACTGCTGCTGAGGCACAGCGGTAGCACAGCATATTGTACCTGCATTGGGAGGAGAGCACTTGAGTCTTCATTGCTGGTAATGTGGCACTGTCCCCAAAACTTATTCCTTTTTTAAGAGAAAAAACTGGAATGGAGAGGAGGTAACTACTTCTTAAGTCTAAAGCAGCTACATTAAAGAGGAAAAACTTCACATGACAGTAATTTAATTAGACTGCAGTATTATTGCCTTGACTAGTGATGGAAAACAAGAAACTTCTTAAGTGAGGGTTGTATCATAGCTGCATAATTTCCCAATACTGAAAGGAGCTAGTCTTTCTAAAGCTGGCCTACATGCAAGGCCCTCTGCTTTCACTGGAAAGCTCCTCAGAGATTTTGTACAGAAAACAAAACAGCAAGGGGTAGATGATTCACCAGAATATTTTTCTCTAAAACCCCAGAGGTCTCTACTTAAGCATCCCAAGCTATAAAAAGCTTGAAGTAGTTAATATACATGTTAAACACTCAACATCAGAGCTATCATTAACTTGCTACGTATTTGAAGTATAGGGAGGGGCTGATGGAATCTAGAATTTTTCCAGAAGGCCCACAGCCATGTGCTTTTATGTATTTGTTGTGATTTGAGCCCGGTCGGCAGCCAAACACCACAGAGCTACTCACACCTCCTTTCTCTTCCAGCAATGAGAAGGGACAAATGAGCCAGGCTTGGGGTTTGAGATAGGACTGGGAGGGGCAGATCACCCATTATGGTCACAAGCAAAAGGCAGACTCGTTAGGGGAAGAGAAAAAGAACATACATTTATTAAAGACACTAACAACAACACATAACAGAGTAGGACAGTGAGAAGCATTGCCACATCTTGAGAACACCTTCCCCCCACCCCTCCCTTCTTCCCGGGCTCAGCTCTGCTCCCGATATCTCTACCTCCTCCCCCAGTGGCGCAGGGGCAGGGAATGGGGGGTGCAGTCAGTGCTGCTGCTGCTGCTTCTTCCATCTTCGGTGGGGGGAGCTTCTGGAACTTGTTCCCCCTGCTCCATCGTGGTCCCCCTCTCACAGGAGACAGTCCTCCACAGACTTTCTCCGACGTGAGTTCCTCCCATGGGCCGCAGCGTTCCCCACACTGCTCCGTCGTGGGTCACTAACTTCCTCCGACTGGATTCCCTCCCACGGCTGCAGCCCTTCCCGAGCTGCTCTGGCATGGGACACCCCTGCATGCTGCAATCCTCCCAGCACTGAATTACAGCAGTGGGGCTGCCTTTTCCCATGAGACCCCGGCCTTCTTCGGGCACAGAACCTTGATCAATTAGGCGGAAGCCACGGGCCATAAATCAATATCTGCTCCACTGTAGATCTCCATGGGTGGCAGGGGGGGCCGCCCTGCCGTCTCACCACAGGATACAGGGGGGTCTCTGCTCCGGCACACCTCCCCCCTCCTTTCTCCCTCCGTTCCTCCACTGACCTTGGTGTTCATGCAGCTGCAGCAACTCCTCCTCACCAGTCCCACTGCCCGTCACCACGTCCCTTCTTAAATACGTTATCTCAGAGGTGCAGCTGATGGGCTCAGTTTTGGTGCAGAGGTGGAGCTGACTTGGAGCTGGAGGAGCTTTGAGAAGCTTCTCACAGGGGGAGTCACCCCTATAGCCCCCTCTCCTGCCACCAAAAAACCCCACCACTCACTCAAAGCTGGGACAGTATTCTTTTCGTTATTGTTAAATAATGCTAACAGTAGTATTCGTGTATGGCCTGCATCAGTCTCCTGAAAGATCATTTTGGCCCTCAGTGAGAAAAAACCTTGTTTTCCCTTTTCAGAAAAGTAATTTTAAAGTAGCCAGGCTGGTGGCATGGCAGACATAATAAAGTTTGTCAATTCATAATTGGTTTGTGCAAATTAAAATGATTTTTTTTTCCTTACTGTGTCCTTAAGCAATGTTCCCCTGATGAAAATATTTGTGTTTTGTTTTTTTTTTAATTAATCTCATCCTTCCTCCTAAATCAGTTTAAGATCTCTACATCCCTGTTTGGAAAAAAAAGATGTGGTTATCATAAGAGCATGGGTGAAAGATAGGATGGTGGAAAGCCTAAAGGAGTAGAGGTCCAGATAGAGATGTACTGGCAGGTCTATGAAGAGCTTGTCACAGTGCCTGTTGGCTCTCTGCTCCTGTTTCATTTGCTCTGCTGGTTAATCATTTGCTTGAATGCTCAGGTACCATGGTGATGGACACACTATCAGTGCCACAGACCCAGCATGCTGCATATTCATTAAAACATTATTTCTGAAAGGAAACCCAATATAAATACAACTTTTGAAAATCCTCAGCATAGGTAACATTGCTGTTTACTTTCCTCTCCAACAATACGAATTAGCATGGTAGGATGTAGGCTTCTTCATTTCTTCCCAATTTAGGTTTTTCATTCTGCTGTTGATATCCACAACTCTCTCATAAGAACATAAGTGGTTTGAAAAGCTTCAGACTTCTTCCATATGTTGAATATAGCACATTTGTGCACTGGCCTTTCTGTGCAGCTATTGAGATATGTGTTCCATTGTCATCAATATTAAAATCAGGGAAAGGGCCTTGGAATAAGAGCCAAATGCGTCTTTGGACTATTAAGCCCCAACAGTTTGCTAGTGTGACCTTTGTGAAACTGGGGGTATAAAGTGCAACTTTGAAAATCCTGGCCAGCAACTAACTGCTGGAGTGCCAACTGGCAAGCAATTCCTCCTTCTTCTCCAAATACGAAACCTTCTGCCTGAATAGCTCCAATGCAGCATCTCTTCTGCAGTGTCACATTTTGAGGTGTAATCCTCACACAGGCTTCTGTTGCTGTTGTTACTTTTTATAGTGCAGTGCTATTTGTATCTCTGAATATTTATGGCGGCCACCACTGGACAATTAGCACTGAGCAGTAGCTTCCCACAGAGGGCATTACTGTGCTAGCATCCCTCCAAGATAACTGCACAGAATATAGAAACAAATGTTATCTCTTTATCCCAAGTACCTTATAAATTTGCTCCTGGTTTGGGTATCTTGAGTTGCTTCATGGTGCTGCTCTCTGAACACTGGTGCTGGAGCTGACTGAACTAGCACACCGGCAGCCTGTGAACCCTCAGCACATGACGTGTCCAGCAGGCAAATTAAACCACAGAGGAGGGAATCAGAGCTGGATAATTGTTCCTCAAACTCCATTGATCATAAAAGCTTGCTTTAACTTTAGTTGCAGTCTTCAGGAAATAGAAAAGACATCCTTTCCCTCCTACATTTGCCTCACATGATAAAAAAGTACCAAATACTTTTTTCAGGCCTATCTTGCCATCTGCTCTGACAGCAATTAGCTCACCAATTGGTGTGGGCTGAGTTCCATTAATATATGGTAAAAGCGTGCAAAAAAGCTCAAAACTCAGACGGTGATACAGGGATGCTGTTTATGTCTGACTGGCATGAGGTAGGAAGGGCCTGTGATATACTGCTTGCCAGAAGTTGGAGACACTTACAAACAGTGTGTAGACAAAGCAACACCATTTAAATATCCCATAATACTGATTAAAAAAAATGTATAGTAAAGACACTAAATATGGCAATCCTGTCAGCATTTCTGAACAATGGGTGAGTGAGATTTGTGGAACTTGCGGGTCACGACTGGTCTCCTCACTAACCTGCTTCCTGTAAGATGTGAGCTGATGTCGCAGGGGTGGTGGGAGAGAAGCCGGGACTTACTCTTTAAGGATTTAATTTGAAAGGCAAATTCCTTCTTCCTATCCTTCTGCAGTATGGGACTTTCCACCTTGGTACCACCTGGTCCTTGAACACTCTAGGATCCACAGATCCTTGTAAAAAGTACAGGTACAGCAACTTTTCTCTGCTCTGGTGTTTTACTGGGGAGAAAGAACAGCCCTTGAGGAAAGTGGAAAATGAGTGCTGTTTGCCTCCTGTGCCTCTCCAGATTCCAGGAGCCAGTGCAGATCAAGTCACCTCCCTCTCCCAGGTGGAAGTTGGGCCAGACTGCAGAGGAAGGCACAAAACAGGTGCAGGGTAGTATTGTGGGGTATCAAAGTAATACCTTAGCGATCCTGGTGACCATAGTACGGTTGCAAAACTGGGATGTGGCATCAGAATATAGACCTATACTATTGAGATGGCAAACATCTACAGTGCAGAATCTATGAGTTGACCTGTAAAATGCTTTTGTTGCTGCGATGTTGCCAGTCATGCAGGCAACCCTTCCTGCCAACCATTTCCTCTTTTTCATTAATCTGCAGTAATTTCTTTGGCGTTCCTTTGCATTAAACCTAAGGGGTATTCATGGCATTGACAGGTATGGTTCAATTAATATCCTTCCCTTCCCCAGGGTGTCCCATTTTTGAGAACCACCCCAGGAACACGTGTGAGTTGAGTGTGGTTAGAGGCATCTCCTGACAGCAGATCTGTGTACTTGTTTTTTTCCATGGACTATTGTCTGGAACTTGGCAAGCCTTTGGAATCTTTCTTGGATGAGCAGTTCTGGATTATTCACCAATTTTTTGTGAGATGAAATGAAAATAAACATGAGCTTAGGACTCTGAGCTCAAACTCAAACCCAGGCTTTCCCAATGTGAGCCCAGAAGTGAGAGTTTTAATTTGGGCCTTTAAAGATTATTATCCAGTGACAGAATGAGGTTTTGAATCTGAATGGCATCCAGGTTCTGTGAGACTCATGTAAATACACTAGCTTAGTGCTTGCAGTATGTTTACAGCCTGCTATTAATTTCTAACTAATGGCATTTTCCTCTTTGGCACAGTGGGAGAAGCTGTGAGCTTTATCGTTGGTATTGGGTTTGGTACCTTACGATGGTAACAAAATCTGCAGATGTAGAAGCATGATAAATGCTCAGATATGAGGGTCAGAAATGAGTCAGTTTCTAAACTGTCTTCTGTTGGAATGGGCAGAGAAAGTTTATGTAGGTTGCACAACTGCAGCCATTGATTGTTCACTTTCAGTACAACAGATCCATGATTTTTCTGTCCTCAAACACTTGGTAATTTTGGTTGAAAACAGTAGGCCCAAATCCAAACTGAGTTCAAGTATTCCAAGTGTCTAATTACTAACAAGTATTGGTACACCTGGAATGAAAAGTATATAAGGAAAGGAAAGCAATCACCTGGTCTGGTGCTGACAGAGTTAATGAGGAACTCAGGAGAGGAAGAAAAGACTGCATGAGTTGTGTTTAATTTTTTAGTCTCTTTGCCGTCTGCCAGTCCTTTACATGAGTGCTAAAAATTTAATTAAAAAATTAAAAATATATTTTAAAGACCAATTTAAGAAACTGAACATGCAACTCTATTTTCTGACACAATCTTGCATTTGTGAGTAAGGGGAAACTCAATTATTTCAGTGGATTGCCGAAGTAGATGTGAATCTCACTTTATCCATTCTCACCTTAACAGATTGACTTGGAAACCTTCAGTTTTAAAAGAAAGTAAAGGTGTCAGAGTGAGTTCATATGGAACAGATGGGTTTTCTGGAAAAAGTCTCCAATTTGATAAACTTCCAGAAAAATTTCACATGACTGGCAGGAGACAAAGTACCTTTGTTGTGAATGTTTACTGGTCCCACTGAAGTTGATGCTACTTTGGGAATTGACTTCACCTGAGATTAGGACTTTGGTTATAGACTGGTGTGAGTGCTGAAGATGAAAACACTGGTCATTAAAGCTGTGTCAGCTTCTCAGCAATGATCTGATGTTCTTTCTGGCTTAAGTTCAATGCTCTTTGAATGATAACCCTTGATTTACATTGTGTGTTTCTCAGCTATTCTTGTGAGGTTATTGAGCTGATGTCTTCCTATTGTTTGTGGAGCCACCAAAGAAACAAGCAAAGAGGGAAAAAAAAAAAAAAAAACAACAAACCAACCAAACAAAAAAAACCCCAGAAAATACTGATTTAAGTTTGGTGGCTGCTGTTGAATGTGCTTGTCCTTCCCTCTTGCAGCTGCAGAACATACTGGCATTGCAGGTGGGTCATCCGACAGCTCCCTTCCGGACTGTTGCCAATCCTGCTTCATGGATCAGCCAAAAACTGCCTCCTGAATTGAGCTTGCACCTGTTTCCTCTTCTTCTGGAATAAACAGTTTTGTCTGAAAAGAGCATTAACAAAGGCCAAAGTTGCACACCCAGCCCGGCCTACTGATATAAAGGAAATCACATTTTCTTGATGCTTGTAGAATGAAAGTGGCAGCTGTTACCATGGAAATAGTCAATTTATGAAAGGAGAAGTTTTGAGGAGGCTGAACATCACCACTAATCTAAGAGATTGCAGTCAAGACAAAAGGTTAAAGTTGGAGATGTGCTAATTAGGATATAGCTGCATTTCAGATAGCGTGAGGATGGATACAAAGGAATTTCATTTGTTAAAAATACTGTTGTCCTAGCTAGTCCCTTGAACCTATTATTTTGAATACACAACATGGATTAGATTCATCCCTAGTATAAATCCACTGATTTGTGTTCAAACTGGTGTAAACTTAATGGGTATAAGTAGGTACTATGTCCTGGAAAGACTGTTTCAAATGCTTCCTTAAAATGTATTTTAAGAGTTATTTTTTTCTCATTCTCTTTTTGGAGACTTTTCCTGGGTTTTGTTTTGCATTTTGCAAGTATTGATGTCCCCTCTGTCCTTTTCTGTCTGCTCAACATATTTTCTGGGGTGCAGAAATTACTGTGGTTCAGATTTCTCCTTAAATGTGCTAAAAATGTTATCAGCAAATAGAGAAAAGACTTTGTTATTTCCACTGCACTTCCTCTAGTGATTGACTCTGCCAAGATGAAGTGAATAATACAGTAAAGTCATAATCTGCAAACAGGAATATTTGGGCCAGATCCTCTCTGCTCATACAAAGTGCTAAATCTTTACTCTCTTCAGGAGAGTTGCATCTCTCCACAAGTTCTGAAAATACAGCAACATACTAGTTCTGTTAAATTTCTCAGTTTTAGAGCACTGAAAACCCATCTGACAAACTTCATCTGAACAGCTAATAACAACTTCAAAACTATTCCACAATTTGCTCTGGATTATTTCACAAGAGACTTAATTATTCTTAATTAAAGCTCCTGTTGATTGTATTTGTGTGAGCCCTAGCTATTCAAATAATTTTGGGCGCTATGTTCTTTTATTTATTGATTTTCACTTACAAGTAGCCTGCATTATCACAAAAGTCTTTATCTGTATAATTAGTTTTACAGAAATTTTGTAATGAAGACTGTATGGGAAAAATGAAATGGTAAATGTTGTTGGATATGTCGCCCAGAATGACACCAGTAACATCAAATTAGTAAAATATCACCATCACACTGTTCATGGAAGAGCTAAGGGACATTCTGTGACAAGTGGATGCAAGCAATGGGTCCGGGCAATTGTAAAGGGCGTTACAGCATGTGATAATTCCAGCTGTATCTCAAGCTCCAATTTGAAGGCAGTAATTTTGCCCTAACTCTTGTATCCGGGAGACTATTTGAGAAACTCATAGGCTTATTGCTAGGTCCCTTCTTTACAGCCTAGATGAATGTGTGGCATGTATACAGCTTTTTTTTTTTTTTTCATTTTTTTTTCGCCCCTCATGTTATTACTGCTCCTTAATTTAAATAAAGCTTCTCCCACCTGGAGGTGTCTTCCTCAAGGCATTTCTAGGCAGCAGTTATATCCTTACTTAGATTGTTTTATTGCTAGGTTAAACAACTTAGCTCTGCACGTATCTTTGGATGGAAGATCTCCATTCCTTCATTCATTTTGGAAGCTATTCTCTCTCCTATTCTCCATTTGAGTTCATCTTTCTTGAATGTGTGTAGGATTTCAGGTGAGGAACAACTCACACTTTGGACCTGATCACAGACGTCACCCAGGTTCCACTGAAAATCTCTGTCCTCATGTCCTACAGCCTCTCACTTGGCTTTTTCATCATGTTACCCATTTAGTCATCTTCCCATTGACAACTGCAGCCCTCCTTTATCTGTACCTGGTCATCTCCCAAGTTACATTTGAATTTTTGCACATGACCTTGCGGTTTACTCCATTTCTATGGCTCCCATCCTCACGCTGCTCTATTTGTATAGTTTCACTGCTGCTCAGTATTGACAGTACAAGAGTGCGCAGGTACTTGTCCTGTTTTTGAGGCTGATCAGCAGCTAAACGCCACGCAGCCGCTCACCCACCCTCCCCCCACTTGGGAATGGGGAGGGAATCGGAGGGGCAAAGGGAGACTCGCGGGTTGAGATAAAAACAGTTTGATAACAGTAACAGAACAGTACGGTGACAGCAGTATCAGCGGGTGATGTACAATACAGCTGCTCACCACCCGCCTGCTCCCAGCTCACAATCCCAAACACACAGGCCCCACAGCCCCACTCTGGGAAGTGAGAGCCCCTCCTGGCCCCGCTCCTGCCTTTATATAGTGAGCACAATGTCACGTGACATGGACTATCGGCCAATCGGGCCCAGCTCTCCAGCTGTGCTCCCCCCGCCCCCGCACACAGGTGAGGGCACTGGGCCCTGGGGAGCCCCTGGGGTCTCAGGGGGCTGCAGCTCCTCCCGCTGCCAGACCCACGGGAGCTCTCGGCCAGCCCCAACCGGGACAGTACTCTTCTCCCTGGGCTACAGGCTCTACCTGATCAAGAGCTGTGGAAGGGCAGCAGAAGCCCCAGGATGGATCCTGAACACCCTCATTGCTAATCTCAATTGATTCGTTGTATCCCTTCATAATGGCACTTCCCTGTTACTGCTTTTCCTTTAGCTGTTTTTTAATCACCAAAAAAGTGTTCTGCTTAGTCCTCAGATTCCTTAATAATGTGTAACATAGTGTCAGATGCATTCCTAAAGTCCCGAAAGATGAGATCTATTATACTTCATCTGTTCAGAAAACCACTTACCTCATCGAAGAAAACTATATGGATAGTTTGTATGGTGTTCCTTTGGTAAATGACTGTTGTATTTTATTCCGTTTTCCATTTATTTCAGTGTCTTTATATATTGTCTTCCACAAAATGTATTTTAAGGCCTTTTATACTAATGAGGTCAAATGAAATAGCTTGTAATTTTCCAGCTGCCTTCTCCTCTTATTTTTTTTCACTTTTTTTTTTTTTAAGTAAAGAAACTGTATTTATTATTTTTCAGTTCCACTCCTAACTTGATGGTGGTATTAAAAATATTTGTCACTGGACCAGCGTTACACGTGTCAGAAATTTTTTGAAGTCAGAGATGGTTAACCAGATGGTTAACCAGACTTCAAGCTTGATGCATTTCACTTTTTGGGTCGAGCGTTTGTGTTAGCTGTGGTAGTTTCTACCTGCATACCCACGTTCTCATTGTTCATCCTAGCTCTGTCTCTAAATTAAACTTAAAACTTCTGATTGAAAACTGTGGCAAAATACTTATTCAGGGCCTTCCCTTGTGTTGTCTTTAAACTATACTCTATCCTTCCTCCACAGTGGCACAGCATTTTTTCTTGTCTTTTTTTAATTTAACATTTGTTTTCATATTCTTTGCAAGGTATAACTCGGTTGGATTCTTGGCAGTTTAAACTTTATCTTTGTACTTGCTAACTTCTCAGATGTTTTTAGGCTGTGGACAGTACCTTTGGCATTCTGTGTGGACTCTGCTTATTTCTAGTACCTTCTTTTTGACATAGTTATTCCTTCAGGTTAGACCTGGGACCTCTTCTTACAACGTCTAGCCAGTTGCTGGCTGCAGCTTTGTAAAAGCTCTTTATTCAATTTACTGTCCTTTTTCTGCACTACAGAATAGACAGAACTTGAGAGATCTTAAATGCCAGTTTGATTGTCATTTTACAGTGCTTTACTATGTTAGTGTAATTCTTAAACTCCTATGCCTACCTTGCTTCTCTCTTACGTAAATAATCTCAGTCATGCCATAATCAAAGCTCTGAAGATTGTTTGTGTGAGAAAAGGCTTGCAGATCAGAGTCTACATTCCTTAAAGTACTTTTACCAGGTGTAGCATTTTCTCACAGTGGTGTTTTTTTTAGCTGAACTGTAAAAGCTGTTTAAGAGGTACACATGCAGTATCAAAAGAAGTGCAGAATATTTTGGAAGGTGAAACTGCTTGGAAACTGAAGGATGCATGAATTTGTCCAGGTGCCCAGTATTTCTCTAATAGCCTTCTTGCCACTTGACTCAGGTTTTATTTCTGTCTTTTTAATTATTATTAGATTTTCTTTTGGCACCCTGGTGATTTGCAAATGTATAAGTACTATACTGAGTGGCCAGGAAAATGGTCTTTCACAGAACTAAATTGTTGCATGGAGAAAGTTCCTTGGTAACTACTTATTATGTGGATTTTTGTCAGGTCTCAAGATGTATTGTGGCTGTGTTGCATTAACACTGGAAAAGAATATTCAGCAGCATACTCTGCCTCAAAGAGCTTGCAACTGAAAAACATAAAATACATTCCACTGTGAAATGTGGGAAATAAGCTAGTGTCACTCATCTAGGGCATGACCAGTAGCTGCACCCAGTCTCCTTGACTTCTCAATCTCTTTCTCAGTTGCATGAAGATTTTTCCTATTTTTGGCCACTGCAGTCTTCAATATGAGTAGGAAATTTCAGTAGGATACTGGGAATGAAAAGCAACAAAATTTCATTTATTTTCCTGCTGTTCCACTTACTTTAATAATCTGTCACTATATGACAAAGTAGTTGGTAGAATGGGAATGTATGGTATGATCTCTACCAGTGCCACTGCATGTTTTCGCCAATCCAGTAGGGGAGTATATATTAGCTATTAATCTGTTACAGAGAGAAAGCAGTGGATGGGTCAAAACCTGATTTGGCTGTTAATTTACAAATTTAGAGCAATAGGCAAGGAAGTAGATGACAACGCAGAAAATATTTTTTTTTGTATACAGAAAGCTTTCTTTTAAATTGATCCTGTTCATAAGTAATATTACACACAATTCTGAGAAGGCGTTAGGAAGTCTCAGTACATTTAGATTTTCTGATTAGCTGGTGAGCTGCATAAATGTGACCTGAGTCATGACTCCTCTGTGGTTTCTACTTGTAAATCCTTTTTCCACTACAAATAAATTATGAAATACATTTTAAAAAATCAGGTAATGAAAAAATAATACTTTTTTAAAAAAATCTAATGGACACAGATATATTGAATAGTGTAATTTTTTTGCTGTGTGAATGAAAAAAAACCCTCTCCAAATCTCTTCCATGTATAAATACATCCATTTACTTCATCAGCATCTCAGTGAATCAAAGTTGGACCAATAAAACTTTTCTGCAATGTCAATCCTGTCTGTGTCAGAAAGATTCAGTAGAGATTAGGGAGGAATCTGTATGTGGTTCTGTACTTGCTGCTGTGTCAGCTTCACAGCAAAGCAGGATCCTGGGTCATAGGAAAGCAAAAGCAACAGAATTTTGTTTTCAAGAGTGTCATCTCATGTACAAAGCTATTACTTCCCTCTCTGGCAGCGAAGCTACGTATTGTATTTACCAAAAGAACGCTAACAGATCTCAAAGAAGTGCTCACATAATGTTGTATTCAGGAATTTCAAAGAAATTCTGATCGAGATGGTACTCAGGCTATGAATACCTACAGAATTGTCAGGTACCAGCACAGTGTTGTGAAGAGTGCTACAAGAAGGTTTCTTTTGGCACCAGTGTTGCAGTTACTCACCCAGCAAATCTTATGCTCAGTAATTCATCTCAAAAAAAAAAAAAAACAAACAATTAATTTTATCACTGGTAAAGTTTTTTCCCTAGTCTCTGTTCTAAAATAGCCAACACAAATCTTTGTTTTGTTCTTTTGTTCTGATTGGGTATTTTTCAGGGAAGAAAGAGGTATTCAAACAATTAGAAACTTTTCGATCAAGAATGTGGAGGGAATAGGTTGAACAGGAATGATAAATCATGGTAATGGAAAGCTGTTCCTTCCAGTGTATGTGCTGGCTTTCTGAGCAAGTTTTTCAGAAAACAGGATTTTAACCTTAGGATTTGTACTTCTGCATGAACTTTTCAGGAAAACAATTCTACATGAAGGACACTCCCTCTGTTAACATCCTGTTAGGGTGATGGGTGTTGATTTAAAATCCAGAGAGACAAAAATAACTGGTTTAATTTTCAGATGTGTAAAATGTACAGATCACTAGTTGAAAAAACATGCAATTTATTTTAATACTTATTTGTTAAACATAATGCATATTTTTTACTTAGCTTGTATGTCTGTGTTGATTTTTCTTAGCTGTGGAGAAAGAGCTACAATACAAACAATGTGACACAGGTATTTATTTACTCAGCAGTCTGTCCAAACAAACTGACCTGATTAAGGTGAAAATTTTTCATTGCAGCATTTTTCTGTTGGTGCCTTAGGAGATTTGTAGCGAAAGGCATGTTCTTTTTGCAGGTTTATTTTAATAAAAAACAGAACTACCTCAAAACCCAAATATTCAACCACAAAATCATATTATTTTTAATTCCAGAAAGGCTCCATAATACCTTCTGAGTATTACAATTTAGATGCTTCTTGCTCCTGTTCTACTTCGGGGCCTGTTTTCCTGTCTGGACCTAATCTTCCGTGACACGCTACTATCTCTGCTTTATGGCTATGGACACAGCCTATTCTCTGATGAATTGAGGGAAATACAGTCTAATAATGTAGCTACACAAGGGAATGAGAATATGAGTCACTCAAACTTTAATATCTGTGAAGGCCAAAAGCTTGTATTTAAAGCTCCCCTGGAAAATTGAATTATTCTCTGCAAAGGAAAAACACACAAATATTTTTAATTACCTCTAGACACCTAGTTCTCATTTACTGTTGAATATGTCTGATGACTTCAATAAAACTAGTTCACAGGAAGTGAGCTTAGAATTTGAGCTGTGCAGAAACCTAGCACTACACGTGACAGGCTCAGTCTGAATGAGATACAAATGACATCATCTGGTAGGAGGAAGAGAGGGATGATGGTGAGTTAAAGAGCTTGTTGGGCTATTGGTATTCTTCAGCCATACCCTATTTTCTCAAAAAGGAGAACTTTTTTGTTGATGGCTCTATTAATCCTTTCTCTCAGTTCATAGCATTTGAGACAAAAGGCACTTTTTACACAAGTGTTGTGCATGTGACGTGGTCCACACAACTGAAATCCATCTCTGAACTACACTGTCAGCTTGACATCAATTACTAGAGTCTGTGGCTCTAGGATAGGTATCTTTAAACATCAAGCAACAAGCGAAAGTTGTATTTGAAAGCCTTGAAACCAGCTGCTGGTCTGAAAGCTCTTCAATCTGGATAGAATATTCTCAGCTTGGATTGTTTAATCAATGCTCTGTTTTCACTTCATTGGCAAAAAAATAATCTAAAAATAAAGCTTCTCTATTAACGAATTGTTTGTCATTTCCAAACTCGCTGCAGAGGTCTGTTCAGTGATGTCTGCTGACTCGCTAAATTTTTATGCGCCCTCCTCTTTGGAGAATCATTAAGCTTAGAAGAATTAGGCTCTAAAGGACTGCTCAGGATGGCTTGTTTTAAAGCATGTCAAAACTGCTGGGCAGCAGCTTCTTAAAAACTACCACATTGTGGATCATTCGGATTGACTGGGCATAAATTAGCGCCAGTTCTGTTATTATTCTTAACACAAGTTGCAAAGATACTTACACATCATAACTGAGCATTTAGGCTGGCATCGGCACAGGTATTTAGTGCATCTGAGCTCTTCCAATTTTTCTTTTTATTAACCCCAAATCTTCTATATGGTCTGTTGGTTAATTAGAAATCTGAGTAATTGTTATTCAGTGCAACTATAAAACTGCTGAGAAACTGATTTTCAGAAAGGCTGTTTGCCCACATCTTTATTGGATTTAGCTCAAGTCAACAGTGTCAACTACTTCTAAAGCCTGGATTTGTACAGAGTACGCCACAGCTCTTCAGTTAACCTGTAGCTCTGCAAGAGACTGTTAACTGCAAGCCAGCTCTGCAGACCAACACTTCAGGCCAAAAGGGGTTTGTCAGTGGTTCATGTCCACACACAGAGCAAATAATGCGTCTGTCAATACCTATGCTCACCATGACTTCCACCAGATGACCTCCAGTGGCTCCTATTTGTACCCTGGTGTTTCATCTGCTTTAAGGTAGTGAGTGATGTGTGACTTGGAGGGGCTATGGAGCAGATGTGCATTTCAGCCGACACAGCTTCTGACAAAGGGACAGGTGGGGGCAGCCTGTTGAAAACCTCTGTGCCAGAATTCACTTGAACTTGTCCCTTTGGTGAGTACGAGGCGGGTGGGAGATGGAGGAGAGGGGAGCAACCATCCTCCCTTTCCCCCCCTTATATTTCAGGGAGGTTAGTCCCTATCGGGGAGAAAGGAGTGAACAACTCCTGGGCTTTTTTGCTTTCTGCCTTTGTATGCACCTTGTGAGGGTATGAGCTATGTCTTTCCTCTCATCCCCTCCATTATACCGCAAAGACAGACTCTGCTATTCTCCTATAACTAGGTTTTCAGACCTCAGCAGCAGAAGTGCAGACCCGTGTTCTGCCAGAATATGACTTGACATTTGGTTAGCACCAGAGAGAATTGGACTCTAGTATCCGAAGGTGGACTTTAGGTCTTTTTTTGAAGACTACGCTCCAAGTTATGTAATTTTGTTGTCTGACCAATTCATTGGGAGGAATTACATCTCTGTTTACTGTCTCGTATGCTTGTATGTATAAATACAATTTGAGTATATTATATTTATTACACTTCCAACTTTAAGGATTTCCTTCAATTTCCAGGAAAACTTCCTTTAAAAAAGCAAAAAGCTACTGACCAATACGTAGAAATGATTTAGGGTATTTATTTTAGTAATGGGGAAAGTCCAAAGGAAAAAATACATGGCCTACTGGGACAATTTATAGGGAAGAATAAATATGAGGAAAATCATCAGCTAAATGACATCATATAATTCACCCCAGTCTAATCTGTGACTTTGAGATTTTGAGCATTTCTTAATTTGATTTGCAGGTGATGATCTGCTGCCAGAATAAATAAATCTTAGAAAGTGCCAAGACTGCTCAGCCATTTGCTGTGGGATCACTCCCACATGAGGAACCTGGATCATCATCTTTCTTCAAGTATCTTCTCTCCTGTGGTAAGCTTTTCAGACATACAATCTTCTTCTGTGTCAGGAGTTTTGAGAAGAGGTGAGTTCTGAAAAGTCCAGCTTTAGTCCTAGGTTTTGTTGGCAGAACTGGAAGCTATAGTCAGTAAGCCTAGTTGTAGTCATGTTGAACACGTGTAAGGGTTGGTAAGGCTGCGGAGCGTAGTAAATACCACAGAACTAAATTACAGGTGTCACTAACTGTAGTTTGTATTTCCTTCATCCCCATGAGGTGGACCGCACTTGCACAGTGTGTAAAATTTTGCTACTTGTCTTATTATCTGAAATTAATTTTTTTAATATTGGCATCTGTATTTGCAACTTATGACTTTCAAAGTGATGTCAGTCCCTCTAAATAATTAAAAAAAGAGCCTCTCATCCAATATTAAAAACAAACAAACAAAAATCCATTAATAATTCTGACAACTAACCTTTGGAATGAAGATCTAATTAGTTCTCATTGAGCTTGGTCCAAAGATCATTGAAGTAATTTGGTGTCTTTCCATTAAAGATAATTGACTTTAGAGCAAAGTTCTTTCTCAGACACACTGGTTTAGCAGCATTGGGTAGCAAACAGTCACCGTGTCACCCATCAGCAACATCACCCACAGACAGGGTATGTAAGGTGTTCTGTTTGACATTGTTTCTGGTAAAGATGTCGCCTAAGTTGATGATGCCTCTGTGGGCATGTAGAGGACATGGGAAAAACTTTGTGCCCTGAGTACCCGTTTATTTGGCAGTCACCAAAGCCTGCAGGTTTCTCCTCACTCCAGCTTCACTGTGGAGCTTTCATCAGAAGTGTCAACATTAACAAGATTTTAAACTGCAGGCGAATATAGAACATAATTTGATCCTGGCAAAGAACTGTTTACCTCAGCACTTGTGGGATAATGTAGAGTAAGCAGCAAATCATTGATGAATCTGTAATGCAACACCAGTCCCAGGAGTGTTCAGACAAAATTGCTGCAAAGGAGGAAAGACACCAAAAGTGATTAAATCTGGTGATAGATTCAGACCTTGGGAGACCTCTAGGGAGACTTTTCTTTTTAAAAAAAGAGGAAGGAAAAAAGAAAAAGGGGTGCAGAATTATGTGCTTAACCCTTTCATTCTGGCTTAATAAAAAACATAAGGAACCCACAGATGCTGAGTGTTTACTGAACCTTAATTGGTGGGGAATCATCCTTGCAGTTACTCTAGTTTGATGTTTGGGGTAATGTTGACTTCTGGCCATTATCCATGTATCTCTAGTGAAACTTTTGCGTGTTCTATCAGGCCATTAATTCTCATCACTGTTAAACACCTTATTTGCTTTTTCTGTCCATAGAGATAATTAATAAACATAGGATAAAATTTGTATGACATTAATAGAGCAAGGTATTTAATCACTGTAAATTTTAAACATGTGACAAATTTACTAACAATATCCAGCAATATTTAGATGGTGATTAGAGAACTTCAGTGTAATTGCATTGTCAAAATGGTACAACGTATCTGTCAACACAGACAACAAGTTGGTCCTTAGACTAGCATTTCACTAGATGTTTACTTGCCCCCACCTCTGTTTTGTCTTCTATCTGGCTGCCACAGTTCAAATATAGGTCCAGTGGGGTCAGTGCAGGTTCTTCTATAGAGATGGTTGGGACTTTTACTTAAGACCTGGGCACACTGGAGGTCCCTGCTTAGTTTCCATCTCTGTTATGTATTTGCTCGGGGAACATAGGTGAGTCGCTCTTTGGCCAGTCACAATAGGGTTGACAGAGCTTGTTGCTTGGATAGTCTGCTTCGTAACAGGGCTTTGTTTCCTACTATATTTCTGTACCTAGGAAGCAGGGTTCCAGTTCCATTTGGTACTCCAGGTTACTGAACATAACAAATTTAATTTAGTCCATCTCAAGTAATGACATCAGGATAACAAAAACCTCCCTATCACATTAATTATCCTCACAGTATTCCACTCCCTTTACAAATTTATTTTGGAGACTTAGCAAGATTATACTGCAGTATTAAATACAGTCATCTGTTTGGATGAAAGTAGTTGCAAAGCTCCGGCTAATGCTCATATGAAGTTTAGATTCTAGCATACATTCCACGTACTGATACAAAAAATACTGAGTTAATGTACCAAAAATAGACATTAATTTAAAGAAAACAAAGAAGCTTTTAAGTGATAATTCTGAAAATTCCAATGGCATTTTACAGTCATTTGCATGGCATGATTCATGCTTGAAATATTGTTTCCTACTCTCTCTTAAATATACTTCTCTATTGTTTAAAATTGAGATGCCTTTTCATTTGCATTGGCTGTCGGTTTTGGAGGTAGATGGAGATGGTTGTTAGTCTTTTATCATTTACAGCAGTGGGGATGTGATTTCAGACTATATTGGCCTAAGATGATGTCAGTATCTTTAGCTTCATGTTTATGTCCAGGCTGGTGGACATCCAAAAGAATTTTAATCTCCAAGGTACTATCAGAGAAGTGGCAGGCATCATAGATGGGCAAAGAAGCCCACATGCGAGCAATGAAGCCCTGCCTGCTTCTTGACAAAAGGGCCCCACGAGGCTTTTCAAATCTGTAATAAAGCACGTGCTCAAGGGATTAGGCAGAAGGGAAGAAGAGAATCAGCTTTTTTTTTTTTTTTTTTTTTTCTTTTCTCTGAACTCACAAAAAAAAAGAAATGGTCTCTTTCAGGTGTAACCAAGATGGAAGGCAGTGTCTTACTGACAGACAAACATGTATTTAGTGCCATGATTTGTTGGTAATATTTGTACTTGCTTCCTGAGAAATACATGGAGCTTCTTGATAATGCTAGGTGATAGCAATCTGCCCTGTGGACGGATCTGCACATAATAGATGGTGCCTGAGTCATATTTGCCCATATTTGGTGAATTCTCCTTTTGTTTATGTTACTGTATGATTTAGTTTTATTATATTAACTGTTAAGAACAGAATCTCCTTAATGTCAGAAATCAATACCTTATTTATAGGTAAGCAGATTTTAATAATGCAATAACAGTAATGATTTTTAAAATTTTTTTTCTAAGTGCATGGTAAAAATAGTGTGTCACTGTTCAGTGTCACTTTTCCTGTGATTGAAGATACTTTAAAACTGGTGGACTGGTGTCATGCTGATTTTGAAATAATCTATTTTTGCTGTTGTTCCAAATTATGTAAATTAATGGAAAATTATGTCAGAATCTGGCTAGACAATGCTTTTGCTTGTTTGAGAGTCTATGCACTATATTTAAAAGTCTTACTCTATGCTCTCATCTTAGATTGAGATGAGGTCATTTTCCTTGAAGTTTTGTGGTTAAGGTTCCAGATCAATACAGGATTTATGTTTGCATGTATTCAAGTACACAAGTAGTCCTTCTGAAATCAGTGAATAAAGTTCTGACTTCATTAATGTCAATGCCAAAACTCCCACTCACTTCAGTGAGGCCAGAACTAATCACATTTTTCAATGGAATACTTTTGGGGCAGGGAAAGGGAAGGTTGTTTTGTTGTTTTACCAGTAAATGAAGAGGAGTCAATACTTAAAGATTTTATAACAGACACAGTGCAGATATCCATGGACAACTGTCAGAAATAATTACTTCAGTTTTCTAAAAATCTTCTGGTTTAGTAATGCCAGTTCTTTATTTTGCCCTGACTTCTACATTATATATTAATGTTGACCATATTACTGTGATGACATAAAATGTAATATAAGGTGGTTTAGATAGCATTTAGATAGAATTGATGTAAAGCGTCTTACTACATCAAACTAAAAACAATCATGTAAAAATGAAATGTTTTGTCGTTACCAAAAGCTTTTATTTTAGATTCGTGAATCTATTTTCTTCAAGACATTTGTTTAATCGGAAATTCTGAAGTAGTAACATTATTTCTGATTTAGGGCATAATCGAATTCTGGAGGATCAGGATTTCCTGCAGAACAGAAATTTCAATTTTGACCGTCTCTCAATGCAGCAAGTACTTAATTCACCATGACTGTTTACCAACTCAATGAAAAGCTGGGTACTAAAGTGCTGTGCAAATTTAGGGCTTAGCAAGCTAATGTTATTCCTGATCAAAATTACATGAACATATGATCATGCTGCTGGTCAAATACATTGTCTGTGGTGCCTTGATTTTTCAGAAGATAATGACTGTTGTTACAGTTGCTCTTACTGAGACACGCCTCCCCGTTTCTGGTTGACAGGATTTTTTAAATAGAACCCAAGCTTTTGTAGAAAATAGCACATTACTTTTACCTTCCTTCTGCATGCAGAAAACAACTTTATGACCTATCATCAGAAATAAGTCAGTCAGAAATAGGTCTCTTTTATTGACCCTTTTATTCACTTCTACTTATTTCTTAATTTCTTCATACTCTTAATTTCTTGGCAGAGCACAATATACTAACAACAACTCTTTATCCACTTACCTGGTAACTTTATCTACAGAAGCACAGTGTTGTTTTTATTTTACTGTAATGGTGAGTGGCTGGGGTTGACTATCTTTACACTATTATACAAATATAGTGCCCTCAGTTTAAGTGGAATTCATTCCAGTTTACACGTGTAGCTGCAAAAAAGGTCTTTTGGACATTTCATCACACACTGAAGGTGCTGAACTCTTGGGTAATACAAATGCCTGGCTGGTGGTAATACCCTCAGTAGGTTTGTGCTTGTTTTCTAAAATACCTGCATTATCAGAAGTTTTGTTCACACAGAGTCATGGAGTCCTTTGTCCAAACAGGGCTGACTATGGTGTAATAACTATCGCCAAGTGTTTGATGGGAACTTTTCACATACAGGCTGAGTGACAAGTAGTCACATAAACCTTCCTCCACTGTTGTAACAGAGCTTGAAAATCTGCTAAGCCCAGGAGGACAAGGGAGGTCAAGGAGAGTCAGGATGTAAAAAATAATATTAAGACATAAGCGGAAGCAAACATAGTGAGAGTTTTGCATTTAAATGAGATTTTATATACTCGCAGGAAGCATCATCTAGTGGTTAAAGTACAGAATTGGGAGCTGAGTGATGCCGCTTCTATTCTTGGCCACGCTGCTGCAGGTTTTGTTCCAAATAAAGAAGAGCAGAGGTCAAAAATATACCTGTATAAGAGTTTTCAGTGTTTAATAATAGCATGAGATAAGGCCATATCCCAGAGCATTAAAGAGAATCAGAACTTTGATTGTAGATAAGATTTTTGTGAAAACCATCTCAGAATTTCAAAAAAGGGACAGATCAGAGTTAAATGAAAATGGGTATGAGAGGAAAGTCATACTCAGTCTGAAATCATGTGAAGAGAGGTGTGTAAGTATAGTCTGGGGTCAGCAAATGCAGAAAGCACCAAGGATAGTAATGGCACAATAATTCGTTAAGGAGTCATAAAATGTGTCCATCTCATACACCCATGAAATTTTAATAGCTGCCTAGCATAGGATATCAAAAGCCTCCTTTCGTATGAATGTCATATTACTTACATAGAGACATTTGTGCAAAATTCATTGTAGAATACATGGTGTCCACAGGGTTTGTGCCTGCAAGTTGAATGGGAATGGATTCAGACAAGTTTATGCCCAACTGTGCTCAGCTGCACAGGTAATGTACCCATGTGATACTGCCATATGAAAAAAGCAGAACTAATACTGAGACAGCTTGGAAAGCTTGACCCCAGGTATGCAGAGCTTTATCCTTATTTTTTATCTCCTAGCACACCTTCATACCATCACCAGGTTCTCCACATATCTGTAGTATCCAGGATCTTCTTGAGCAGTTTCACTATTACAAAGCCTGGATTAATGTACCCCAGATTTCTCTTCTGTTTGCAGTCTGCTGTTCTGTGTTCTAGATTTGGAAGCTGGTGGTGCCTGGACATGCTGAAAGTGTGATCGTATATATTTCCAAGATAAGAAAATATCTAGGTCTTTGCAATCATGTATGTGTAGTACTACTTGTCTCTGGATATCAGGTGTAGTCTAAATGTCTAATGTTACGATGTTCCTGATGTGCCTTAAGTCTTGCTCCTCTACATGTCCAGAGTGTCTCCAGCCTTGACACTGCTGAGCAGTTCAGCATCTGTCTTGCACCTCAGACCTGTTGGAATTTCAGACTTAGAAATGGGTGGCTGTGTTGGGTTTTCAGTGTGTGGCAGGGTTTTGGGTAGCAGGGTAGGAGGCTACAGCAGTGGCTCCTGTGAGAAGCTTCTCAAAGCTCCCCCCAGCTCCAAGTTGGACCTGCCTCTGGCCAAGACCAAGTCAATTAGCGATGGTGGCTGCACCTCTGCGATAATGTATTTAAGAGGGAGAACCTGGGAGGAGGAGTGGGAGTTGTGAGGGAGATACCTATGCAAACACCAAGGTCAGATGAAGAAAGGAGGAGGAGGAAGGGGGAAGGTGTGCCGGAGAAGAGGCTCCCCAGCAGTTTGTGGTGAGAGGGCAGGTGCACAGTGGAGCAGATCCCCACCTGCAGCCTGTGGAGAACCCCACGGTGGAGCAGGTGGCTGTGCCCAAAGAAAGCTGGCACTTGGAAGCCCGTGCTGGTGCAGTTTGGCTCTGGAGGATTGCAGAGCACAGGAGGGACCAACACTGGAGCAGTTCAGGAAGAGCTGTAGACTGTGGGGGGAACCCATGCTGGAGAAGTTTGTGAAGAGCTGCAGCTTGTGGGAAGGACTCATGTCAGAAGAAGTTTGGAGACCCCACGCTGGAGCAGGGGAGGAGTGTGAGGAGTCCTCCCCCTGAGGAGGAAGGAGCGGCAGAAACAGCAGGTGATGAACTGACCACAACCCCCATCCCCTGCCCTCCTGTGCCGCTGTGGGGGAGGAGGTGGAGAAATCGGGAATTAAATTAAGCCTGGGAAGAAGGGAGGGGTGGGGGGAAGTTGTTTCTAAGATGTGGCTGTATTTCTCATTGTCCTACTCTGATTGATAAATTAAGTGGTGGTGGTCATCAAATTAAATCAATGTTCCTTTCCTTACTCAGAGGAGTCTGTCTTTTGCTTGTGACCACAATGGGTGAGTCATCCCTCCCTGTCCTTGTCTGGATTCCTGACCCTTTTGTTTTGTTTTCTCCTCCCCATCCCTGAGGGGGAAGGAGTGAGCAAGTGGCTGCATGGTGCTCAGTTGCCCCCTGGGCTCAAACTATGACAATGGCTCAACTGCAGGATCCAGTGTTATAGATATTCTTTGAGCATGGCATTGACACTGTAAGTCTGGTCTAGTGGCATTCATCCAGTAGTTCAAATCCCACCTCTGCCTGAGTAGGTAAGGATTTGTATTTTCTGCCTCACAAGGGAAGCAGCTTGAACACCTGGCTATAGAGTAATGTTTGAGAAAGGGTGATGGGACATGAAGTGAAGATTGTTCTTCCCTCAGCTGAAGCTCTTCCAATTTCTAGGAAGCGATTAAAGGTTCATTGGACCGGGGAGTGGGGAGAGAATGAATGAACTGTACCGAGGGATAGAGGAGAAGAGACCAAACACCTTCAGACTTCTGAAGGATTTGAAGCTGGGATTTGAGATCCCAAGTGAGAGCTCCAAGGAGGTTGGAGAGGATCTTGTCTGTATTTTGTGAGAAACGGATGGCCTAACTGTCCATCTTAAGGAGAGGATTCATAACTATGAATGCAAGAGAAGAGAAGCACCAGCTGCAGATCAGGATAGCAGCTATGTTGGGGAGAAGAGGGAAAAGAGGGGCACCTCCATCCCCAGCAGTACCTCATCAGGTTGGCCTTCCATGTGTCCCATGCTGAGGCACCTAACTATCCCCATCTAATAGCACATCAGTATCTAAGTCAGGATATCGATTGTAAAGTGTCAAAGCATCAAGGAATATTTGTCTTTCTGAGGATATAGTCCATCATACTTTATACATCAAGAATCCCAATGATATCTGTAAACCTCTTTGTAAAGCTCTTTAAAATCTCCAAATGAAAAATTAAATGGCAGTACTCTTTCTATTCAGAATGGATTAAAAATCTAAGAGAGGCAAGGTTTTAGAGGTGAGATTATCTTTTATTAAATCATCTCCTATACTTGGAGGAAACGGGCCAGCTTTCAGGCATGAATCTCTTCATTGTAATCTTGATCACCGCTCATTACCACCAGGTGCTGCTAAGTCAACCTCCTAGTTTGTCTCTCTTTGTATTTCTTTCTCATTTTATTGCAGGAAGTTATTTTTTCCTTTCTGTTGCTGATTTTGTGATTATTCTAGTTAGTCATCTTGCCTGAAGTGTAATTTTGAGAAGCTGGACTACATTACCTTTTACAGCTCCAGGGACTTCTTTGCAGCAGCAAAATACCCATCTGCCATATTCCAGCTGGTTTCCACTTCTGTCTCTGCCACCTGAATGCTGAGAGCCAGAAAAGTGGGCCCAAGATTTTGCATTTTAGCATGCACACATGCAGGAAGTATATTTAATGCTTAAATATCTAATAGTTAATTATTTTTTTTTTCTTAATGAAGCTCTAAAAAGAACAGCTGGTGCTTAATTTATTGAAATTAAGTTACCCCAATGCACTTCAGTTCATGGTTAAAGGAAGTCAGTTCCTTGAGAGTTAAAAAGAAGAGAGAAGCTGGGGTCAAAAGGGAAAAATAATGACATTTTTATCTGTATTTCCAAAATAACTGTCAGTTTTCTGTGGAAAGTCAATCTGCAGTGTCAGTCTTTATTCACTTGCCCTTCTTTGACTTCAGAGATTCTAGTCTGGTATCCACTAGTTTCTGCAAATGGTCTGCAGAGGTGACTGTACTTGTTTGTCTTCTGTTTTCTCTTTAAAATCTTTGTTAAGCTTTCAAAATTTATACATAGACATGCATTAATGAGAAAGCAGAAGCTGGGTGAAAAAAGAAGTAGGTTTTCAAGGAAGTTTGGTTGTAGCATTTGCCCCCAGTAAACCGAACACTCTGTTATGCTCTATTTCAAGATGTCCCCAGGACCCAGTTCAGTTTTGCATCCGTCCAGATTCAAGGGGTTCTGAGAGAAGATTTTGTCTCAAGCTGAGTCCTCAGGCTGGGGTTCAGCTACTGAAGCACTAGTGTACATGCATATTTTTTTCTTTTAAAGAGTTTTACTAAAATTTTGGTTGATTTTTGTTATTTTCAGCTTCAAAAGGCAAGCAAGTCTCCCAGTCCCAAAGGGTTCATGAGTATACTGGTTACACCTATATGAAGCTAAACTGTGACAAGCTAACACCTGTACCTCATGCTATGACTTCAGTGAATTATTTATGGAGCAAAGCATTATTCATAGATATTAATAGGGATAATGACACCCTGGACTTTTATAAGAATAATGACATTCTGGCCTTTTGTTTTTACTTTTTCTTCGTGGTCCTTCTAATAAACGTACAAAATATAAGGAGGACTTTAGGAAACCTTACTTTATGGGAGGAGTCAAAATTAAGAATTGTGATGATACAACCTGAAAATTGCCAGTGAGAATAACAGGGCATAAAAAGTCAATTACTTGCAAGGCGCTGGGAGCTTGGGAAGAAAGTATCATAACAATATCACATAATGGCTCCATTATAAGACTATAGATGCTTTGCAGAGCAACATTAATGAGCTCCTCTAAAACTTTGGGGAAGGTTAAACCAGCCTAAACTCACTTGCTGCCTTCGTCTAATTTAGGCATACATTAATGTCTCTACAGTCACTTGGTGCTAAGTCGTGGAAGGAAACCTGCTATAATCAACTAAATATGCTGTCGTGTCGTGTTAACAAAACTATCAGAATTAATAAAACACTTTAAATATATCCCAAAAATGAGTTTAAATTGCAAAATAAATTATAATCCAGTAAAGCAAAATAATAGCAAATGCAAATAAGTAAATAGTAAAGTGAAAGATTACATTTGAGGGTAAAAGATACAGAAACATTAACATTTTACATTGGTTTGCTTTTTAGAAATCACTAAAATGATGAGTTACGATTTGATGCAAAATTTATTGGGCAATAACTCTTTCTGGAGCAAGGCACCACCGTTTGCTCTAACATCATTACAAAGAAGCATGAATGTGCAAAATTTCTTGGTATAACCGAGTACCTTGAGCTCAGTGTTATCAGTGGAGCCCTCTCCACCCATTCTTCCATCTCTACTCCTTTCAGCATTGTAGATATGCTTCTGCATGTCACCAAGACATATTAAAACATAGCACATTTCTTAAAAGCTATTCAGTTCCTTCTCTTTTATACAACTGCATAAAAAAATGCATTTGTTGGCTCAGGCATCGATAAAGTCATAGCAATTTCTGCAAGCTTAACTATTCAATGTCATTATTTGGAGAAATTCAGTGGAATCAGGCAGGGTGAGTGAAATTAAAGGAAATTTATTGCAATTTAGAGTTGAAAGAATTTGGTAATTAGCATGAAATAAGAAAGAGAAAACAGAAGTTTTCTGTATTTATATACTGGTAAGGTTTGGGGATTTTTTTATATAAATGTCCTTTCCTTCCCCTTAGTAGATGTTTTCAATGACCCATACCTATCTGAGAGTGTGAACTCCACTCAAGTCTAAATCAAGTCTACTGAGTAAATTTTAAGGAGCTGCAAGCAAAAAAGGTTGAAAATTAATGCTATATGATAATACCAGTATAGAGTTAGGCAACTTTTTTCTAATATCATTATTAAGCTCTGAAGGTCTTATCCTAAAAACTTGGAAGTCAACAGGAAAACTAGTACTGACTTCCAGGGGGACTTGGGATCAGCATCTCAGTTTCTTGGAATTTTGTTTGTCTTTAATATCTGAAATGTATGTAAGAAGATGCTCAAATAGCAGTGATTGGAATTTCCTGATTTGGTCATTCAGCAGGCGAGGGTAGGATGCTAGAGATTGGCACTATTGAGTGTTGTATTGATGCTTTTCCATTGACTGGCTGAATGACCTTTGCACACTGACTTGCCCCTTCAGCCCACAGTTAATTTATTGTGAAGAGTGAGAAAATATGAAGAGCCCATTTTTTTTCCTTTCAGAATCCAACAGCTGTGAAATTTAAACTAAAGTATCTTCAGGGATTCTTAGACAGGGAAGGAGTCTTGAAGGCAGAAAAGCAGAGCTTTTTCTGTGCCTGCAGACAGATCCACGGTGGCTGGCAGCCAAAAAGAGGAAAAAAAAAATGCATGTGAAGATAGCTGCACAAAAGGATTTTCCTCAAAATAATAATATATTATTCTAAGTACAGTGGAGTATAGAATATCTTTACTGAAGATGATGGTGGTGTTGCAAGAACGGAGCTGACTTTGGCCTGAGAGGAGCAGAGATCTTTCCCCTTTTCCCTTGTGGAAACTGCCATTCACAGGAAGATGTAGGGAGGAAAGTAGAATGATGTTAAGGAAAAAGGAAGTTTTAGGAGTGGGAGGCTGCAACAGTGATGACCAGCCTTCTACTGCTTTAAGTCCTGATGTGTATTACATTGTGTGTTCTGGGTTTAATTATGGTGCAGGAGTATAGTGCTGATAAGGCTGCACAGTTTTGTCTTCTTCCTCTCTCTGAGGCAGAGCTAATTAAAACAGGCATTAATTAATATGTGCTTTGAGGTCCCTGAACTTTAGGTGATTAAAATATTATAAATAATATATTATAACTTGGAGCACATGGATCACTATGAAGGAGTTTAATGTTACTGACTGTAAAATGTGAGCAGTCTTTAGTGCTCTGCCTGGTAGGGAACAGAGCAGTTTGAAGTAACCACCTACATCTCCATGTCCCTGGAAGGGGTCAGCTGAGCTGTCAGCCCTTGGGCTCCCTCCTCCCGACAGCCATGGGGGACATGAATGGTGGAAATTTTCCATCTTTGATCTCACTACCTTTTTCTGATGCAAAGACTTTGCCTGTTAGGCAGGTGCTTAGCAGTCTATTGCCAGTTTTATATCTGCTTTAGATAAGTTGCAAGTTTTGAGTAGGGCATTTTTTATGGCTTTGTGCTTTTAGTCCTCTAACTATCCCACAACATCTTTGTCCTCTTGTTGTGGGTGATACATAGGAGATAATTAATTAAATATTGAAAACGTTTTTACTAGCTTCACAATGGCTCTTGTAAGTTTTCTTTTTGCATCCACTGCTGACTTTTTATGGTGGCTATGATCAAACATGTGCACTGTCAGCAAGCTAGACCTCTTGGTCCAGAATACTTATTCAGAATGTAAATTCAGTGGGCAGTAAATGTGGCAGTGAATGTTTATAAACTCCGTTAGTACTTGGTCTATGAAAGAGTCAAAACTACCTTAGTGCTAAATAGAAAGGGCCTGGTCAAACGGACAGCTTTTAAATGATCTGCACATTGGTGCCACCCTTACAGTCGCCTCAGGGCTGACAATGCCTTGTCCCTCACATCCCTGCTGAGAGGAGAAGGTTCACCTCCCTGCTAGGAGTGATCTCCTTCGGATCTCCTTCAGGCAAATTAGTAAGGTCGACAGTCCTCTCGCTTTCAGGAGATGGGTTAAAGATCTGCTTTCAAAATGACCTCTCTGCTCCAGACTTCCACCCCCAACCCCACCATATACACAGTAAAAGCCTCCTGTTAGAAAGGACTCAAATCAAATACCCTGGCTACTGAGAATTTTTAATCTGTATCCAGATTTCTAGGCTACTGTTTGGTGTTGATTTCTTATTATAATCACCATGGCAGCAATACTTAACTAATTCTGTTAAAAAAGCAGCTTTTTAGACACTTTGTCTATGAGGCACCATACCAAAAAAAAAAAAAAAAAGAAGATAATTTTTGTAATTTATTACATGAAAACAAAAAATTGGAAGCCTGCAATCAGTGGGAAGTAAAAGCTTTCAGAAATGCAGCCCCAAGGTGATAAGTTAAAATTGCTGGTTGTCACATCTATCCTACTGCTTTTATCCATAACTGCTCTGTTCCTTGTATAAAAGCCTGGCTTTATTAGCATCCACTGGAGGCCTTCAGACACCATAAGCCCTTGTGGCTCCCAGGTTAATGACTGGTATTAATTACTACCAATGTACAGATTTCTAAGGCTGCATACAAGTTGCTATGTTTTATCTCAGGTGCATGTAAAAATCCAGTCTCTAACTTGATTTAATGTCACTGGCTTCAGCACTGAGCATTACTCTCAAGACAAGGCCATTTACAGGTGCCGTGAATAGCTGTATTTGTATTTGACTGTAAAAAGGGTCAGAGTTTATTGCAGCAAAATGGGCCTTCACACAGGTTTCAAGGGGAAAAGGGAGTTGCTGCTTTGGTCCAGCTTCCTCTCTGGATGCACAGTCATTACAGATCTTGCAGAAATGAAGGAACGGGATGATTAATTGCCTATATAAAGGATAAGGAACAAAGACAACTTTCCAGACTTCTTCCTGTCCTAGCAGTATCTGTCTTATCTTGTATTGGAAATAAAGTCTGACTCTATCCTGCTTCTTCTGAGCCCATCTTCAGTGGCATATTCACAGAACCACCCATTCTGGAAAGGTCTGAGACAGCTGTGGGTACCATCTCCCTGCAGGTAACCCAAGAGGTTGGTCCAGCCTCCGGACCATCTTCCACGGTCTCTAAGGTTTGCAAACAGACACTTCCATGCTTTCTCCTCTGATGTCCCTCAAGCTGGGGAACTACAGTCTGCAAATATCCATCGACATCTACTTCATCATCACGCTTCAAAACTATTTTCCTCTGTAGTTCCATTTATGAGTTCTCAACAGAGTACATGACAACATTGACAGCCAGTGGGCTGACACCGTAACTTCCCACTGGCTGGGGCTGCCTCATTCTGTTCTTCCCATGACAGGTAATGACTTCTGAAACTCCTTGCCAAAGGATAGGTAAATTTGCAGGAGATGACTGAAGCTCATGAAAATAAATTCACTGAGCACTGTAAAATACATAAAGCTCACATTCAGAAAAATAAGGTCCTGAGCTAAAATCATTAAAGGCAGAGTATTAGCAAGAAGTTTCACATATGGTTGTCCTGATCTTACTGTTCCATAATCCACTTATGGCCATACTTTGATTTTGTTTTTGGTTTTGGTTTTTTAATCAAGACACCAGAAGTCCCAGGAGCAAAAACTCTGTTCAGAGATCTCTTAATATCAATTCTATAAAAGCATAGTGCTCTTTCGCAATGGACAGACCTTTGGTGGAACAAACTGTGGCCATTCTTAGGTTTTGCTTTTATGTGTCTAAAATGGGAACCAAAATCAGAGTGTTACCCATTTAATTGTTTTTCTGGTAGCACAACTAAATTAGTTACACATACACACACACACACACACACATACAACATTAAAACATTGGCACCTGGGGCAAAAAAACCCAATCCTTAAGATTTACCCCCACATCCCAATGGCAACAGAGATACTCTGATAAGATGTGAGTTGGAGAAGGTCAGTGACATCCTGAGTCACAATCTTGTCTTGGAGAGCTGTTGTTTCATTCAGAAGAGGGTGAAGCAGGCCCTAGTGCATCTTTTACAAATAATTTTATGAAGTTTTCCCTGTGATTTATTCAGGGGCACAGAGTGAGAGGCTAAAACCCACTTTGGGTTTTAGGTATTTTGTCCAGTGCATTTTCTACCAGTAGAAATTTAATAGAATCATTTTCTGCCTTTGAAATACCAGATGCTATATTGATCTTTCTCTTATAAATGCTGTTATTATGGATTTTGATGCCTCCATGCTTATAACAAGACACAGAGATTTGTTGTGGAGCATGTTTCTGTATATGTGTTGTAAATGAGCATAATTTTGAATGATGGAGATTTCTTTTCTTTTTTACTTAGTTTGGAGCTAGAAATACAGTATTTACAGAGGGAAGAATTTTTGAACATTTGAACCCCAGAGAAGGTTTTTATTCAATAGCTAGTTTCTCTTTTACCTGCATTCTTTTATGTGGGACTACAAAGGTAATCTGTCTGTCTGAATACTAGAACAGCTACAGGGGCTAATTTTACTTGTCTATGGCCTCTTAAGGAGAAATACAAGTCCTCATTTACTGAATACTAGTATTCATGTTATTGCATTTTTTTTTTTTGTTGCTTATACAAAAAAATTATTTTACAAATCTCCCAGACAGCCACCTTCTCCTACCTCTATAAGCAATATTCCCCAAGCTGGAGATGAAAACTTCGCTGGGTGGATTGACAGATGACGGCACTAATACCATTTTATACACAAATCCTTGAAGATTATTTAAGCACATACTCTTCTGTCGCAGCTGACGGGAAGTTGGTGCCCAGTGGATTTTAGCCCTGCTGCACCAGAGTGCTGGCAAAAACTGAAGCAGTATAGCTCACCACCAGCTCCATCACAGGGCTCAGCTCTCAGCATCACATTCCCCTGCTGCATCATACTCACCCACAGCCTGCGCTGGTTGCCTCACACTACTTCTCACACACAGACAGTCCAGACTACTGGAAATGTCTCACTGAAAACTACCACTTACTCTCGCTGTCTCTCGTATGTGCATAGCTGTAAACCATCTCCAGTTCTGTCCTCTCATCTGACTGACTGTAGAAAATGTAGAGAGCTCCAAATTTGTGTCACATCCCACCAAAAATTTCTCTGTTGTCCCTTGGCATCCAACTCAACTGTTTTTTCTATCACTGGACAGCTTCTGCTCTGGAGCCTGGCCCACACTGAACCAAGCATTCTTACCACGTTCTGGTCACCATTTAGTGTCTTTAAATTAATTTACAGCCAACTCACTTGAATTAAAATTGGACCGCAAGCTCTAATCTAGATTTACTCAGAGACACTTTACACAGATGGCACATGCACTCTGTGTAAATGCATGATGCTGATTAATCTAAGCCATTTTAATTAACTTAAATACAAAGTCCAACCAAAGTATTTTTTGTCGCTGCTGGTTTTTATTAATGTTACAGAGGAGATAGGGAGATAGTCACAACTGTAGCAACCAAAGTCTATATGGCTGAATGATTCCTGTAAGGAATGTATAGACATTTGATTCCTTTCTTTTCTGTTTCCCTTTTCCCATTTTTGCTCCCACAGTTATCTTTGGGAACCTTCTGTTATCTGTTCATTTCATTCCCAGTATTGAACATGATGCCCCTGAAGTTTCCCAAAATTTGAGGTTTTCCACCCAAAGCCCCTTTGAACCTGGTGTTGCGGAAACTCCCAAACCACTTAACAATTAAAAAAAAAAAATTTAGTTTTATGCACAATTAATCAACATTCTGCAAACATACAAACAGCAGGTCCAAATGTCCGTGAGAGGAGAACAAACTATCACCACACAAACTTCTGGGGTTTAACAACCACCCAAAACACCAGCCAGGGGTTTAACGACCACCCAGAACACTCAATCACTCACCTAATAAAAGGTGAGGACTCTCGACCTCGAGGGACATCTCAGGGCAGCGTCCCAACCCCTGGGGACCCCGAGGAGTCTCCTTGGGCGGCGTCCCAACCCCAGGGCAGAGCCCTTACCTGCAGCACACTGCTCCGGGCGGGACGAGCTCCAAATGGCTCCCCCCGGGACTCCAGTGGTACCTGAGACCAATCTGACCTGGTGAGTTTTAATGCTTGTTGTGGATCATCGTTTCTAAATATTTAAACAAAATCAATCGCAAATCAACACCCCCACATACTTCAACACAGACTTCACTACTTAAACGTCAATATAATCTATTATAACCAAAGTTTTGAAACTAACCATTCTAATAAAAAAAAATGCAAATGTATCCAATACACTAACAATTAACTTCAAATCTCACTACTTCTAAATTTATTAAGTAACATTAATACAAACAAAAAATAAAAACATTAACAGAGTCCAATCGTAATCTTTGTAAAAATGCCAAATTCACAAAGTTTGTTCGCCACCATGTTGCCGTCCAAATCCTGAACATCCACGGGTCACCATCACCTTTCTTTGTTTAGTTTTAAATAACCACACACTTTGGGGGACTGCAATCTTGAGCAATTTTTAATATCTTCAGCTCCGTAGACCAGCAATTTTCCGTCTTGCACATTATCTACAAATCTCCACAGTGGCTCGTTATTGTATTCTTCTTCATCAATATTCTCACTGTAAAATCTTCATCGCCAATATGTGCCACAACCTTGAAATTATGTTCTCCAACAACATGTCCGGTGAAAAAGTTGCCAGTGGAGGTACCGAAGCCATCTGCTTTTTCCTAAAAAAAAAAACCCAAAACAAAACTAGGCCTCGGATTAAAACCTGGGCAACAAGTTAAAAAATCAGGAATTATCCATCAGAGACTAATACGATGAGTCCTTCAACCTTTATCTAAGGCCTCCCCCACATAACCCTCTAGGTTTTCCTGGGGTCAGAGGTACAATGCCAATCGAAGGCAACTTTACCATAACAGGTTGGCCCCCACCTATTCCCAATGGAAACCAACCCTTGTCATTGTTAAACATAAATGTATCACCAGCCGATAACCCCATAGGGCAAAATGCTTATATCTTTGGGTTCCCGTAATTTCCCCAACGGTTATTAACCTTTTTTCAGAATCATTAATTACCTCTAAGATACCCCATTTAGCAGCTATTCACAATGGATACTAAAAAACATGAGTTACCGTAGACTGTAGTAATGAAGGAGCAACTTGCAAAATTCTTGCTTGAGTCACCCTCATCACACCTATTATATTTATGATCTTCCTCGATGGTTTAAGTCCCAACTCAATAGCTTGTTGCCTATTTAAAACACCCATTTGGGCCCCCATATCAATTAAAAATTCTAAACTTATCCATCTGGGACCCACAGGAATAGGTAGATAAGGCTCCTTGTCAAGGGACCATTGATAAAAATTCACCATGCAGAATGGGTGGCCTGATCCCCAAACAGCAACTTCTAGTTTTTTACCTCCCCCAGTTACCCTCCTGATGTCACAAAAGGGTTTAATTTCTCTTCCCGAGGGAATACAGTTACTGGCATTTCCCTTGGTTCTCAAGTTTTCCCCTCCAACAATTCCACCAACTTTCGAATGTTATCAGTGGATTTCCCATGTATTATATTGCTCGGGGTGCCCCCCAATTCCAACGCCTTCACTCTGCCACAGATCCTTCCTTCCTAAATAACAAAATCGACTTGGCTTATCTCGGGGCGATTTAGGCTTCCTGCCAGGAGGCTGCTCGGGGTGGAATTTCTGACTAACTTACTGAACCTTCCGATTTCCTTCCCCGCCACCACCCCGGTCAGTCCACCCCATCTCACGCCCCCAATAACCAGATCGTGTAACGCTTCTGCCCACGTTAACCCGTGCACAAGAGAGGTCGGAGGATTTCGCTGGTACATTCAATAGCTCTTTGCACCCTTTCCCTAAGGCACTGGACATGTATTTTTAGGGCATCTGGGAGCCCTCTAATTAGAGGTTTAAGGTGGGTAGGATCCACCGGGACGGCAATCGGTATTCCATACCGCTCCCTCTCGTACATCGCCTGGATACAAGCAGCCTTTTGCACTCCCTCCGATAATTCTGACAATCCCTTCACCTTAATGGTTACAGGTTCCCCCCTCTCCTTAGGGTCCACACCCCCAACCCAGTAAGCCACTCGAGATGTTATTGACTGGTTATCTGCTGGCCCATCACTTAAAAACATGCCGGGACCCCAAAACCCCCCAGCCTCATCATCACTCAACAGAATTTGATCCCCTGCCCGTTAAAGAAACTCTCCACAAATACTTGGTTTCCGTTTCACCTGGCTTATGCGAAAACTTAACCTGAAGTTCACTAAGCTCAGGTCCTGTCCAGGGAGTCGTACGGATGGTGGTCTGGGGATTCCTTCCTTGTGGACCTGTATGCCTTTCTGTTTTAATAAGGGGTCGCACATTTATTTCCCCCAATTCCTCCATTTCCTCCAAACTACTTTCATCAGACTCTCCCCAGATATCCCCATCCCACTCCTCAAGATCTGCACTTGTAATCAACTTCCAAATCTGGGCAACACTGGGGGATTTTTTTGCTCGAGCCAGCATAACTTCAATTTTTTGTTCCAATAACCTCCTTCTCGCTCTTTCTCGTGACAATTCTGCCTTCAAACAATCAATCTCCAATCGCTTCTCTAAATTCTCTTTCTTCACCACTACAAAATAATCCTGCACCTGAATCAAACAGGCACCTAAAATGGCGCACATATTTCCTTTACTTCCGCTATCCCAGAAACTTCCGTGGCTCTGTTCCAACTTTCTCACAACTGCCACCGGATCAAACCACTTCTCCTTCGCCCATTCTACATCTGAGGGAGAAGGAGCACAACTATGCCTCTGCAAAAACTCCTCTATCAACATCCTGCCAACTACGCCAATTGTTGCGAAAACTCTCAAACCACTTAACAAAAAAAAAACAAAAAAATTATTTTTATGCACAATTAATCAACATTCCGCAAACATACAAACAGCAGGTCCAAATGTCCATGAGAGGAGAACAAACTATCGCCACACAAACTTCTGGGGTTTAACAACCACCCAAAACACCAGCCAGGGGTTTAACGACCACCCAGAACGCTCAATCACTCACCTAATAAAAGGTGAGGACTCTCGACCTCGAGGGACATCTCAGGGCAGCGTCCCAACCCCTGGGGACCCCGAGGAGTCTCCTTGGGCGGCGTCCCAACCCCAGGGCAGAGCCCTTACCTGCAGCACACTGCTCCGGGCAGGACGAGCTCCAAATGGCTCCCCCCGGGACTCCAGTGGTACCCGAGACCAATCTGACCTGTGAGCAGTACCAGCCCCTATTGGCCAAGGACCCCAACTGCCGTGAAGCCCTGAGAACAAGGGCACAGGGAAGGTTCAACAGCCAGGGAGCCACAATTTCATCTGGCGGGTGCACCTGCCACACCTGGGAAATGGAGAAAACATTAAATGATATTCAGGAGAAGCAGTTCAGTGTCTTTGATCTATCTACAGCACTTTGAAAGGTGTCCTGGCTTTGAGTGAGTGGTGGGTTTTTTTTTTGTTTGATGGCAGGGGAGGGGGCTGCAGGGGCGGCCCCCTGTGAGAAGCTTCTCAAAGCTCCCCCAGCTCCAAGTCAGCTCCACTTCTGCACCAAAACTGAGCCCATCAGCTGCGCCTCTGTGATAACGTATTTAAGAAGGGACGTGGTGACGGGCAGTCGGACTGGTGAGGAGGAGTTGCTGCAGCTGTGTGAACACCAAGGTCAGTGGAGGAACGGAGGAAGAAAGGAGGGGGGAGGTGTGCCGGAGCAGAGACCCCCCTGTATCCTGTGGGGAGACGGCAGGGCGGCCCCCCCCTGCCACCCATGGAGATCTACGGTGGAGCAGACACTGATTTATGGCCTGTGGCTTCCGCCTAATTGATCAAGGTGCTGTGCCCAAAGAAGGCCGGGGTCTCATGGGAAAAGGCAGCCCCGCTGCTGTAATTCAGCACTGGGAGGATTGCAGCATGTGGGGGTGTCCCACGCCGGAGCAGCTCGGGAAGGGCTGTAGCCCGTGGGAAAGAGACTCCTGTGGAGGACTGTCTTCTGTGAGAGGAGGACCACGATGGAGCAGGGGGAACAAGTTTCAGAAGCTCCCCCAACTGAAGATGGAAGCAGCAGCAGCACTGACTGCACCCCCCGTTCCCTGCCTCTGCACCACTGGGGGAGGAGGTAGAGATATCGGGAGCAGAGCTGAGCCCGGGAAGAAGGGAGGGGTGGGGGGAAGGTGTTCTCAAGATGTGGCAATGCTTCTCACTGTCCTACTCTGTTAAAGTGTTGTTAGTGTCTGTAATAAATGTATGGTTTTTTTTTTCCCCTAACGAGTCTGCCTTTTGCTCGTGACCATCTGTGGTGGTTGGCTGTTAACCCGGCTCAAATCACTACAAAAGGGTTGTCTCCAGAGTAGCTGCAGGGGTGATATCCTTTGCCTCTTCCTCACCTCCTTCCATGTGGCTGACTTGGAGGCAGGCAGTGGACAATGTGTCTGAGCAGGCTGTAAAAGCCATGCACTAATGTGCTGGTTTTGCTAGGGCACGTGCTCTGGAGGGCATTTCCCAGCTGTCGCAGCAAATGTGCTTTCAGGCCCACCCCTGTACACCAGACATGTTAATTTTGAGAATATTTAAGCTTTGATGCTGCCCTTGGCAGACACTGCAGCCACGGTCTGTGTGACCTCGGGCTAGTTACTTATTATTTTTGTGTGTCTGTTCTTCTTTTGCAGCTAGCTGCAAGAATAGTCATTGAAGTATATGAAGTGCTCAAATATTGTACCTCAATAGTCTGAACTTCAAAAAATGCCTTGTATGTTGTTCCTTCCTTAAGTGAATTCATTTGTTCTCCAAGAGGGTTGGGTAACAGAAGGGTGTCTATGGACAGGATGGCAGCACAGTCTTTTATGTTCTTAAGAACTAGAACGGACATACTTGTGCTCGTTTGGAGTCAGAAGGACTCTGCATGAAAATGTCATTGAATTACAGAGCAATCAAAGACAGGGAGAATACAGCAGGATGATTCTATGGCAGCTGGTTTCATCAGGCTGTATCAGCCTACATACTTCACTAACAAGCAAATGCAATAAAACAGGCACCAGACACGTCCAGTGCAAACAGTGTCTTACTGACTTTGCCCATTCACCAACGTGGTGCAGTGGGACCTGTTCAAAAGCAAATACTGTACTCTGCTGTAGTGTAGACACTTTAGTAAACAGCTAAGCCCGAGTGCATGACTTAGTGCAGTCACAGTTACAGCCTAACATACCCAAGCAGCAACTAAGCTGGAGCTGCCGTGTGCCCTGTGGGTAGGATTCTAGGTGCAATGCTTGTATAATGTAATCGTTTAGTATAATTTTGGATGTGCCATGATTTGGTATGTTCCCACACAGTTCAGCATCGCTGGCGCTAATGGAAAACGGGGACGTGAGCTAATGGTGGTGGAAGCTGTTGCCCTGAGTTTGGTAGCAGGTACCCACATGGGTTTGCCATAGCATTGCTGGCGAGTCATCGTGGAAGCAAAAACTACCAGCGGGTGTGCTGTTCTTAAATGTGTCAGTCGGTACGTGGGTAAACACAAGGCTGCAGTCTGAGGTGTAGCTGTACCACTGCAGTGGAAGAAGAGACTGGGGACACGTAGACAGCAGATCCCCGCCTTGGCGGGACATTTCCAGCTGATACACATTTCACAGTCCTAATCACACTTTCCAGACTGGTGAACAAAGCATAGTTTAGAGAAAGGAATAAGCATTTTTTTTTTTTTTTTTTAAATCTTGTCTTTTTCCCTTATTTGTGAATTTCTGCAAGAAAAGCGACTGCAGTCCCAAGTTTTGGAATGCATCCAGCTATCAAAGTTCAATGGTGTAGTGGCAACTAACTACTTTAATTCAGTTTGAAGTTAGAGTAATTTAGCAAGAAGGGAATGTATCGCAAAGAGCTATTCAATCCCACACATACATTAGACAGCAAATGGACTGTACGTTATTATTATATCATTTCAAATTCCTGTCAGTTGTGCTGTGGGAACAATTTTTTCATATAGAGTATTTAATTCTGGAAGCAATAGTCAGTGCTTAGTACTGGAAGGAAGTAGCAGTGGACAAAACCACCTACAGACCGGCAAATTTAGAACATCTCTAAATCCATCATCGGCTCCATTATTCACCATGTTTCAATTACATACCACAGACAACACTGACAGGGGCTTAACAGGGAATATGGAAATCAGTTTGTGGGGAGGTGAAGTCTGCAGGCTTTCTTTGCACTTCGGATCCGGAGGCTGGCTGGCTGGGGCTACGTGGCAAGAGCTGCGCGGGGCTGGCGGCGTTTCTGAGCGTCCGTGTGGCACACCAGGCATGCCGTGTGCAGCCGTATTTTCTGGTGCCCTCTGGCCACCAGCTCGAAAGCTGCAGAGGATTTTTACATACATCAGCAGCTGCCTGTTCAGTCCCAGCTTTGAAATCTGATTTTCATTGCTGATTTTGCCCCACACTTTCTGGATAGTCATAGACAAGCTGGTGAGCAGCAGCACTCCCAGACATAGAATGTCTGTAACAGCTGCTCAGTTCTCAAGGAAACTATGTTCAGTGGCATGTCTCCAGCCCGTGGAGATGTTTGTCTGAGAGTCACTGTATCAGTGAAGGGTACCACTGTTATATGACTCCGCAGGTATAGCCATACGCCTTCCCTCAGTGCTATTTGACTTAATTAATGAGGTCAGTATTAATAACTGACTGCCTAACTCTGCTTTGTAAATTGGTGCCCAGAAAGCGTTAAGTGAGCACAAGCAGGACACGGATGCTGTTACACAAGCACATTTCTGTAGAAGGACAGCTCAAGTCACAGCTGAATAAGAAGTGGGGGAAAAAAAAAAAAAAAAAAAAAAATTATGGCCTGCTATAATGTCAATGACAGTCCCCTCATCCCACAGGAACAGGGAGGACAGCACTGCCTGACAAGACAGAGCTTGTGTCGTCAGCCTTTCTCCCAAACCTGGGGTGATGCTGGGGTGAAAAGTGGCAGCTTTGTGGGATTTCTTCTGCAGTGAGTGGAAATGCTGGGCCAGCTTCCTCTCTCTCCTCCTTTATTTAGAAAGAGCCACTTTTTGTTAAGGAGTTCACGCCTGCTCAGTTTTGGTCTGGTTTGTGGATAGGCTTTCTCTGTGCTACCCAAGCTGCTGGATAATGAACTGCAGCCCCCTCACAGCAAAAACCAGCTCTGCCTAAGGAGGGAATGCTTGCACAGAAGCAGGTTTGCTAAATACTGATGCTGGAGAATCACTAGCACAAACATTTTCACCTTGACCTGATGCTCCACCATTCTGGGCTCCTGAAATAGCCATGATCTTGACTGATTCATGCATTTTATGCATGTTTGCTGTACAGCTGGAAAGCAAGCAACAGAGCTTTTGACTTTCAGACTTTCTTTGAAGGTTGATACAGAATTTGGACAGATTCTCCAGAAACACAGTGGCCAGGATGATTGAATCCATCAAGCATAACAGTACAAAGAGGTATCATGGGGATATGATGCAGACTTTCTCAGTTCAGTGATGAGGGCTGTCAGCAGAAGCCTCAAAATAAATGCTCGATTTGTTGAGACTGTGAGGTTTTTTTGGGCCTCTTTCCAGAACTGAACATATACAATGCAACCTCCAGAACTTTTCAAAGTCACAATGTTCGTACAGATGGTAAAAAATATGAAGGCTGACTTAATAGAAGACAATTTAAAATGTTTGGAAAAATCCTAATGGATACTGGGAAGAAAAAATCTTTCCCAGAATGGAACACTTCAAAATCAGCATCCAACCAGCAGTAGCCCTTAGTGTTTTGTCTGGTGGTGCAACACTAGCTCAACAGAGTGTGAAGCATGACAACCCATCCACAGCAACTCCAAGCCATTTCCATACCACAGTTTGTATGGTCTAGTAGGAACAAGAGTCGATATCTCCCAAGTTATCATTGTACTGCCACCCTAGAGTAATCTCAGTGTTCAACAAGAGACATTGAGTATGAAGCATGAAGGGATGATCCTTAAAATAAAGGCCAGATGAGACACTTACCCTAAAGCTGCAAGAGCCATTGAAATAATTGCTAGCTCCTTAACCTTTCAAGAAAAAATTAGCTGAACTGTAAAAAATGAAGGATTAAAAAGTGAGGCGAGGGGGGGAGAGAGACAAAACTAGGAAGAGAAAGATGCTTTTAATTTATAACCTGCTCTCTTCATCAGAATTACTTCAGGATAATCAGGCAGATGCGGATGTTTCCTGAAAGGTAGTGCTTGAGTGGTGGAGGTAGAATGCGATGGTTGGATAAAACATGCTTGCAAATTTGACAGGTTATATTATCTTTTACTGACATCTGAACAGAACTGCCAGACTCTGGGGGTTTTATTTTTGCATCAGCCTCTTTTTTTTTTTTTTTTTATGACATCTGCCATATTTAGAAATTAAACAAACTTTTTATTGCTGAATTTTAGCAGATTATCTCAAGCAGTCTTGACTGCTTCTTGGTAAATTATGTGATATCTGACGTGCTTCTGACTTTAACCTGCATTTTTTTCTCCTTTTTTTTTTTTTTTTTCTGAAAATCATTCAAAATAATTTATGAAATTCACTCTGTGCTATAATCTAACTTTGATCTGGGGAGACAATACCAAGGAGAAATAGAAAAAAATGGATTATAGTTCTTGTATTAATAGACTTGCACCAAAAAAACCCTTATGCTTTATGAAATGAGAAAGATAAGAACATGAATTAATAATGCTTTAACAGCTGTGGCACAAAATCCTTGAACGGTGATGCTCTAAAACTACTCATATTGATTTAAAATCTATATTTAAGATAGTTAGGTCTAGAAGTCCCCCTTCAGCCGCATCAGATATGGATTTTCAATTTGCAGGATTATTTTAAATCACAGTCTTTAATTCAGAAGATATTGTGTAAAGCTTTCCTTGTTTAAAAGTAAATTCCTTCCTTTCACTCTCACAAATTATGCTAGTTAGTTTAACAGTCACCACTGATAAAGGCTTGTGCATGACCATGTCAAAGCAGAACTGCCACATGTCCCGCAGAGGCCTTGTCCCAGGTTGCATGGTTATAAGGCTTTGGAGTCTGGAATGAGGGAAACCCCACAGTGAATACAGATTAGAAGAAGATTGGGCTCATGGAGAGTTTAAGGTCATTGAGGGCCAAATTCTGCCTGAGGTGATGTGTACCTATTGAGTACAACAAGGGTTTGCATTCATGCAAGGGCAGAGTTTGTCAAAAATGTTTTACTACAGATAAACAGAGATTGATGTTCTGAAAAATAAAGTTAGACAATTCTTCACTTTACATTGAAGTTGCAGCAACGAGAGAATTGATTATTGCTTTCTTGCATTCCAAAACAGTTCTTGAGGACTGTGCTGGAAGCGTGCACTGCTCATTCAAAGGGAAATGATTACAGCCTGCAGCTACATTAATGTGCTAATATGTAATTAGTACAGTGTCACCTTAAACACCAAATTAATTCACGGTGGCTAGGTAAATTGTAACACATACTTACATTTATTTTTCTATAAAACGACTGAAATTTTTAGTGTGCCCCAGCAACGCTGTCCTCTCCAAAGAATAAGGTGAACTGGTGTGGAACAGATGTGAAATTTAATTAGAAGGACAAAACAGTATTTGTCACAAACTCAAAAATTGTAAGAAAGAATTAGAGCTGGGAAAGAAAATTGATTCCAACAGTAGCAAGAAATGTTTCCCTTAACTAATAATAGTAATGGGCAGAGAAGGCAGTATCCAGATCCAAAGGAAAGTGCTGGTTTACATTTAATGGCTTGAAGATGAGGACAAATCACCCTGGCTCGAGTTCAAATTCACATTCTGTGGCTTCAGTATCCCTGTGATGTGTTTCTGGGACTGGAAAATAACCCCCTTCCCATTTTGAGTCCAGCCACACCACCAAATTTTAAGGGTGGGTTTGGTCTTGGAAGTCAGAATTCCTCTCAGACCTCCAGTTTAGAGGTTTGATTTGCTGGCTGGGTCTGCAGTGGCAGCTCCTCACCCTGGGGAAGGACCCCTTGGACACCTCTGCAGTCTTACGAGCACGTCGTGTCCATTCTTGCTCCTTAGGCAAACCGTAGCAGTAAGGACTGTCTGGCTAACGATATCGCAACTGGTGGTTCTCGAACGGCTCTCTGTGAAGATTACACTGACCAGCTCAGCTGAGAGGACACATTTCAGTGATCTTTCACTGCAGTTTGCTGTTGCAGCTTCCCACTTGTGCCGGAGGAGGGGGGAGTGAAACACCATGCAAGAGGTGATTTGCAAATCTCTTCCCTCGCCCTCCATCCCATCAGTATTCATCATGACTCAAAGTTTATAGCCACGGAGTGAAGGATGATTGTATTGCCAGACTAGGGAAATGAATCCTGAGGAATGAGCAGGTTCCCCATTTATCCATAAATTGACTTACCACTGTTGGTAGTAGAAAACAGGTAAAAGGATGCTCTGTATAGAGCAGGCAGTGCTAATGCATCCTGCTTCCTATTTGAGACATTGCACAATGAGACAGTTCCAGGGAGGCTGGTGAACTCAGAGTAACTTCTCTTGGAAACGCTTTCAGTGAACAAAACCGAGGAGACACAGAAGAAGGAAATATAGACTAATTAAGCAGAATTTTCTCTAACCCAGATGATTTTCTTGCTTGTTCCACAGGGCATCAGCAAATTTTTAAGGATGCAATTTCAGCGCTAACCTTGAATTTCCTTGCTGTAATAAGGATGGAGTGAATCTTTTAGCTTTATCTGAACATAATTTTTCTGTAAAAAGCAGATTAATTCTGGGTCCCAAGTTTCTAGTACTCTCTGTTTTGATTTCCTTTTTGTGCCTATATAGGCACAGTTTAGGGAATTGGTAAGACAGATGGAGCTTTGCATGATTTTTTTTTTTTCACGCTGAATGTAAAAGTGGTTGGTTTTTTTTTACTGTGCAGCTGAGATAAGAAAGGCAGGTGGCTGGAAATAACTAATTTCTAGATAAACTATATAATTCATAGCAAAAATCTCAGACTACATACACACAAAAAAATTTGGAGGTTCTTCAATTTGCAGACTAATGGCTGAAAACTGTTGTTGCACTCGTCATTAGACAACCTTAAGAAGCATGTTATTGTTAAAAATACTGACGGCATTCCTTTTGATGCACTCATGGAAAGATCTTTTAATTCATAGCTTTGTCCTTTGCCTAATCTGAGCTGTGACTGGTTGAACTGTACTTTATTTAATACGAGATAAGACTGGAAATGAACAAAGCTGATAGCTGTGAGTTTTATTTGAAGTAGATAAGAAAGTTTTAAAAAAATATTTAAAAATCTTTTGAACAGAAGTTTGACATTTTAGAGCAAACAGCTTATGTAATTTACTAAATTCTATTAATGTGAGTAGTTATCATCAGAGTGCCTGAACAGGCAGTCAGCGGGTCATCTTCATAAAAATAGCAGCTAAGTACACTTCATTTCCTCTCCCGCTTCTTCGAGTTTGTTTGGAGAAGCAAACGCTCCAAACGAAGTAGCGACAGCATAAAAGTGATAAGTAGAGAGTCAGGGACAAAAAAGCAATAAATCTGCCAAAGATATTTTGAACAGAGATAGCAATAATCTTGTCTTGTATACCTGGCTCCAAATTGTTGATCTTTATTGTAATGTACAGCAACGTACAGCGCTGGATTGACATTTATATATATATATAAAAAAAAAGTCTTTTCAAGCTCTGCCTCTCAAAGCATTTCAGTTGGGAATGAATTCTAAGTCCACAAGGAAAAGAACACATACAAGTAAATACTCTGCTCATAAGAAATTCAAAACCAACTCTGACTATTTTTGATAGCATTAATTTATGACTTCAGTTGAGCAAGCAGTAAAAAAAAAAAAACATGTTGTCCTGTGAATATTCACTTGGATTCATAAGGGGATTTCAGTTTAACTCTTTGAACCATTTCTAGGGGTTGTTTGCTGTGGATATTTGGCACAGAGTTTTACTGGCAGAAACTATGCTCAGCAGTGCCCATTTTAAATTCAAAAGTTTGAATGTTTACCAAAAGTGATTTCTTGAGCTGTGTATCCACTGTGCCAGTTAATTAGACAACTAACCTCATCAGGAATAAGTTTTACATGGATTACACAATTCAGAAATTCAGTGTGATTTGCAAATGTTCACAATTCCTTACAAGCGATCTGCAGACCTGGAATTATTAATTATGAAGGCATTCATAAATAATTCTCCATAACAAATTAGGAAATGTTGTGATCCGTGTAAGGGCAATTTGCAAACAAGAAACAAAAGGCAGAATTTGTTTATACATGATTAGTTGCTAATTATTTGCTTAGCTTTATCTGCCATTGAAAGAATAGGCGCTGGCGAAGTTGCCAAAGAAATGGTTTCAGTCTTCAGGTTCTGGATGTGATGCTGGACGGGCGGCAGGGCTGATTCAAACTGCTGTGAGCTGGCGTGTCTTTGCTGAGGTCAACCGAGTGGCAGCTTTTAACTCTGGGTCTGAACTTGACCTTTCTGCCCCAGGTTGGCAGCTCCTCGGGTTGGTTCTCCATTTGCAGTGTTGACAGTAGCAAGAGCACACAGCGTTATCTGTGTGCTGTCCACAAGCACCTGATTTCCATTCTTGTCCGCTTCTCTTTCGCAGATTGACCCACAGGTTGAATTCAAAAGTGCAGGAAAAGAGCTCTGCCGGTGAAAGAAGCCAGCACTCCAGAGGGTTCACTCTAAACTATTGTGAGACCTCCGGCTACAACACAGGACATGGGAGCTTTTCTGAACCCTCGTGTCTTGTGTTGCAGCCAGAGGGGCACATCTTTTCAACCGAGTCTGAGACAAGTAGAAGAAACCAACATGAAAGATGTTTAAAGAGAGAGATGGGTACGGGCGTGGGACTTCACTGAGCATCTGAGAGAAGCAGACTCAGGAACGTGATCCGTGGCATTGGCATTTGAAGCCATCTCCTAGATCCGGAGGACATGCCAGATCTCTGCCTGTTCTTGAATGCACATTGAAAGATCTGAATCAGGTCGTAAAAGTTGCTGTGCTTACAATGCCACTGGCACTGGTCTTTCGGTTTCTTTCTGCAAATTTGACTAGAATCGCTGAATTGAATGCTAAATGGTTTGGAAGTATCTCATGATCTGCCCTTTTAAACTCAGCAGTTCTGTTTCTGTACTTCAGCAGTTGTAGGTGAGAGCTTTCAGTTGAAACAGAATTAAATAGCCTCACATGTTTTGAGCAGAGAACATGACTATGATTAGCATTTAATTTTTTTTTGTCTCACTGGGACAAATTTTTCACTTCTTCAGCAGCTGACTTCAGGGTGAGTAAGAGCTGCAACACAATTTCTCTTTTGCTTAACTTTGCCACTTGTTTAAAACATCGCATGCCGTTATGGCCCATCTAATAAAGTATTAAAGAGTACTCAACTGAAATCTTCATTTTTAATACTGCATTAGACTGGATATACTGGGATATAATGTTTTGAATATCTGCATTAAAAAAATGTGTATGCCACTGAAATACCCAGAAGAGGACTCTGGATTTGTATTTTGAGTTGTTAAAATAACATGGGTGATTAAGAATGTTCTCATTCTGACATCTTTTAGGAAGCTACGAAGACATGTCCTCTCATGTGGCAACAAACATGGTTAAATTTGGGGGTAAGACCTGAATAATTTAGAGTATGTTTCCAGACTGCCTATGATTATTCAGACTTTGCCCATTCTGTGTTCATTGATTTCAGTGGCAATGCACCCAAAACAAAGCTCTGCTTAAGGGATTAGCAGGAGCCAGTCCTTGGATCATCACAAGGCAGATTTTTCTGAAGAGTCCCTTACCTGATAAATTTTGTGTTTTTTCTAATCCATTTTAGATTGCTATTGCCCATGGGAAAAATAAAAAGGTAGTTATAAGAAAGGTAAATAAATATTCTCACCTTCACTTCTCTGATCTGGCTCAGTGTTTCATGCACACTTTGTGTAGCTATAATTTAAATGAGAGAGAGTGTTTTCATTCAGAAAGTGGCCTTCTGTCTCAGTACTCCTGGCTTAGTTTTCAATGCCATTTACACTATTCTGCTTGTCCTCCTGATCTTTGGTGCAAGTCAGAGGAAAGAAGTAGTAAAATAACCCATGGGAAGCCGATGCTCCAGTGCCATCCGTTGCCCCATTGATTCCTATTGGGTTGAAAAGCCCAGTTGTTGCATCGCTGTGTGTGCACGCCTCTGCCTCCAGCATCTCCATCAATCCCAGGAACATAAAACCTGGTAATCTGAAAATTCTTGCTAGAGAAGCGCCGTCTGTCAGTATTCTCAAATACAAGTCATGTTCAGACATTTTCTGAGGGAAAAGGGGCTTCCAGTCCTAGACAACACTTCAGGAGGAAACAGAGACACATGCAGTTGGATAGAAGAGCAGAAGTCTGGGTATAAATCTCTGCAGTTGCACGAGTTTACTCCAGCCCAAGCATTTTGCCTACTGATTTTCGCCTTTCTAAAGTATCCCGTATGGGCTAGCAAAAATTCCAAAAGCTTTCTAAACTACTCAAAGTGAAGGATGTACTTTGGGTTTTTTTCAGTGATCTTTATTCAGATTCTTTTCTTCCTATTGCATACATTCAGTTTTGTGTTAGAAATACAAAGCAAATGGTTTGACAGAAAAATATGTCTATACTGTGGGAGAGGGGTATTTTTTTGCTCTGGAATCTACCAGTTAGACTGTATCAGTTGAGAAAATTTTTGCAAATAGTTAGCCATCAGACTGTAGCCAAACCGCCAGTTTAAAGAAAAAAAACCCAGCAGTTAAGTATAATTTATTTTTTTTTCCCAGGAAGTATTGTTATTATAAACTGTAATTAGTGGTTTTAACTCAGCAATATTTCATTTCTCTTAAAGGAGAAAAAGCTTCCTATCCGAGCATCTTTGTTAGAGCTGTCAGTGTCTGCATTCATAAAAGGAAAAAAAGCTGTGATGGAAAACGGGTAATTTCTTGGCAGTTTAGATGCACACCCCGCCAATCAAGAAAGCCAAAGCCTCCTAATGTTATTAAAATAACATAAAATGGAATTTTGTCAAACGTTCAGGTGTTTTTCAGAGAACCTATTTGCTCAAGTGAGAAGTTTATTTGTTGGCGATGGCTGAATTCTTAATTACAGTAGCTGTGCTAAATATCACTGCTGGTGCTTGAGATATATTTAGATTCAGCTCCCTCTGTCTCAGAAAACATAGCAATTAAAATGCAGCACTGTAACATAACGTAACTGATAATAGGTATAGGGCTGAGGAAGGTTTGAGCTGTTGCCAAATCTGCTATGGAAACCATAGATGAAACATGAAAATGGTGGGAGCTTTTTCTTCCTGTACTCCGCTCCATCGGTGCAACATGCAGCAATACAGTGATTTTCAAGGGAATCCGGAGGAGTTAGGTGCCTTTGACAGAAATAATCATTACAGCATTAGTCTTACTGTCCGTAATTGATCCGCTTCATAAGATTTGCTTCAAATAATGAAGCAAGACTTAGTCCTGAACAGACCTAAAGTATGCCTTTAAAAGGCTCTCTTCTCTCTCCTCACCTTTCACGTGAGGCATGCACGTCCCTTGGGTCCTGAATCGAAGCATGCGATTTCCACCTGCTCTGGCTTCTTGCACACATCAGCACCAGCCAACACGATCGTCCTAGCTCTCCCCGCAGGGGCTCTGACACCGTCTTGTGTTCCCAGATGGTGACAGAGGAGACTGCGGGACACAGAATCTAAAAGTTTATCCCAAGCATGCCTGAACCTTTTGTGCTTTCATCTGTCCTCTGCTTCCCTGTTCTCCTCCCCCTTCTCTGAGCACCTTCAGACCCCTCTGATTTAACGAGCGTTCAAGTTGTTGAGCCCTATTAAGACTCAGACCCTCAGACAGAGAGCACACAGCAGAACGCAAGCTCTAATATCTAATTCTTGACTGTATTTTTAACACTGTCATGCGATGTGCAGGAAATCAGGCACAGTACATCTTGAAGTGGGAAGGCATTGTCAGCTTGGCACATACTGTCTGACTTTCTGGAGGAAATCTGCTTTGCAACATGTATGGAAAAAGCCTGCACTCTCATGGGCTCTGAACTTGCCAGGATATGCATTAACTGTGAAAAAGAGATGTAATAAAAGAAGTACCCTTGTCCTCATTTGAGCTCTATTTATGCTTTGAAAGTCCCACGCAGTTCACTGAAAGAGTTTCTCCAACCCTCTTCAAAACATGAACTCATTGATTGTCAGAGCTCCATACTGACACGACAAGGAACTGACTTAGCCAGTTTATCCATAAAACAGTGGCACTACATGAGTTACTTTAGCCAGTGAGTTGCTTGGAAAGTAAAGAGGCTGTTCATATTTGCAGGCTGATTCAGTCTGTGGTCACGATGTAAAGCATGCAAACAAAAGTGGCAATTCACTCCAGCCACAACAAAAGTTCCTATCTATCATTTACAGCACCATTCTTTAAAGCTCTTTTCTTTCAGTATGTTTTTTTAATTGAATTATTATATGTATGGTGTACATGTCTTTGTTTCACTGAGAATTTAGTTGACAAAAATGTCATTTTCAGCTGGAAAAGACGGCTTTGCTGGAAGCGTAATAATCCATGCACCATTAGCCTTGGTTATAGTCAAAAAGGAACGGTAAAAATCTCACCTTCTAGCTCAGGTCAGCTTCCTGAGTGGATCACAGGTGGTGTTTGTTCACTATACTGACAGAAATAAATCTTATTTCCCTCAGCTGCAAGAACAATGCAGTTAATGGAGATTGAGGTGGGCTTCAGGCTGTGTCTCGTATATTCAGAAGAGATTAATTTAGTGCTTTAATGAAGAATGTTTATCAGTAGTCACGATGCAGGGGAAGCATCTATTAAGAGCCTTGGGTGAACTTCCAGTAAGCGGAGCCAAAGAGGCTGGGTGAGCATGGGGGTCCCCGTAGCGCTCCTTGAATGGGGCCAGGCTGGGCAAGGCAGGCTACTCGGGGGACATGCCTCCTCCCTGTGGGTGGAGGAAGGGAGCAAGGCAAAATCTGGCAGAGCAATCCCCTAACCGACGCGGGGCCGACTCAAAATCCTAGTGGGAGTGACAGGGTGAGTCAGATCAGTGCCTGTGGCAGCAGGGAAGCAGGGAGATGATTTCTTCCCTCTCCACACTGGCCTGCAAAGCTAGCTAGGTGTGGGAGGACATTTTTCAAAGTCTTTATTTCTTTTTTTTTAAAGGCAGGGTGGCTGCCGTGTCAGTACAAGCCCTGTCCTGAACGCTCCCGTGTCCTGCTACTGCTGGTCTTCACGTGTGTGGTACCAAACCGTGCCGGAGTCGCTGGGTGCTCTCACCTCAACCGTGGGCTCCTGTCCGGCCCCCGCTGCACTTCTGATGCTTTTCTCCCCTGTTTCTGCTCTCCAAAGATGAGGCGGAGGCAGCAGCAGCAGGGAGATCAGTGGGATTTCCTACGTGATGCCATTGGTACATATTTTCCTCACCATCACCATGCCAGGTCATGGGGTGCAGCTGGAGCAGGAGGGAAGCATGCTGGGGTTAGGGCATGCACAGCATGGGAGTGGGCAAAGGCCCTCAGCAGAGGTCATACTGCTCTAAGGGGGCAGAGAGGGAGGAAGAGTCCAAGGAAGAGGAGGGGACCCTGACCCACCAGGACTACCCTGCCTCCTCTTCCGAGAGGTTTTGCAATTTGTACTTGTACCAAGGTACTATTTCAGTATCAACTTTACGGTTGTTTGGAATGCCATTGGCCCTCAACATGTGATGCAGAAGTGCAAAACCACAATCTCTGATTTAGTTAGAGGTGGAGGCAGGGACTATTTTGAACTCTGAAGCCATGGCAGTCGAAGGTTTGGAAAGGAGAATGGTGCAGAAAAGGAGACAAAACCAGTGCACGTGTGCGTGTGTGCAGATGTACTCTGCAGGTGACGGACTGAAAAGAGTTGCAAACATTCAGGAGCTGATGCTACAGATGCCTGTTACCCTTGTGTTCATCCAGGGCAATTCCATCGACTTCCGTGGAGACGCGTGGCTTCCCATCAAAGTAATGGGTCATGAAACTTTGCTCCCAGTCTTTGCTGCACGAGCCATTTCAATTTTTCATAAGGGTTGCGAACCTGCAACCTGAACTTGAATGTCATTCACAGAAGCTGTCTCCTTTACCTCTCCCTCCTGCCTGGGCCTATCGCACCAGGTTACTCAGGCGGCGCTACAGTTCAGCGCTCTCTGTTTGAACTTGATAATAAACACCACAAAAGGCAAACACGTTGCCTTCCACTCTGCTAGCAGGGGAAAAGCAAGGAGTAGAAGAGGCAGTGAGATGAAAGGCATAACTATAAGTGGAATGCATTCGCCAAGTGACGAGCAAACAATCCCTAGAACAGAGAGAAAATACTTTCAGCACTGGGGCAGGGCAGGGCAGGTTTTCCCGTTCCCACGCACGGCCTGCAGTTACAACTGTGGCTGCCACGGGCATCCCGAAGAACACCAAATCCAGTTGGCGGAAGGTTCCAAACTTTCCATGCTGTCAACCTCCCCAGAACGACTCCACTGCCCGCGCCGGGGCGGCGCAGGGTTCCCGTGGCAGCCCTCCAGCTTCACGCCCGCTGGAATCGAGCTGAGCATCCACCAGGACCCCGTGCACGCCGCCCTGCACGGGAGCAGATTTCAAGGCGCAGTCGGTGGCAGCAATGTCCTCCCTACCCGCTCCCCGCCAGCAGAAGCCCCAGTGGGATGGGGTCTGCAATTCGGGCCCTCGGCAGCCTGCACCCCTCTTCCTCTGCTGGTGTGAGGTAGAGGAGGGGGGGGGGGCGTGGAAAGGAGGAGAAATGGGTTATCGGCGCCAACCGGGTGTCACCGCCTAAAATACTGCTTCCCAAGGGCTGCCCTGCTCTGTGGGTGCCTCTGCCCTCTGAGGAGTGGGAATCCCACAGACGCTGAGGCAACTGGGTTGAGTGGAAGCAGTTACCTTTGAAGGGACTGGGGGAAATTTAAACGCCGCGCATCTCTGCCAGGCTGTCTCCAAAGCCGGTTCTCCAGGCTTTTTCACTTGTGGATTATAAACCCTACCCCCCACCCCCACCCCACCCCCTCCTCCTGACAGTATATGGTTCACGTGAGAGAAATTAACATTAACGTGGCCACTGTTAATCTGATCTATCCCTTTTGCTTAATTTTGTCAGTGTTGTAAAAAGAAAAACAAAATTCTCTTTTTTCCTGAGCCTTGTGTGGACTCTGTCCATAGCAGGAGGCTGGTGCTGAGGAAGCGCCCGGAGCCTGCTGGGTCTTCTGCTCTTTATTCAGCAGTGAACTCTGGTATAACAAGGTTTCTTGGCCAAAACATTTTAACAGAATCGTACATTACTGCACAGAATAGGTAATATTGTAAGGGCTGAATAAAGTCAGGGCTAAGAAAGGGCTTGCAAACTATTTAAAGGGAGAGTTGATAATTCTTGCTATGTGCTGTCTCCTTCTCTGCAACAGATCCATCCACACATATTACAAGAAGAGCTGAATCACCACATTATAAATAGACTCACTATGTGTTTTTTCTCCCTGAAAATAATTTCAAACTGAACATGCCTACTCTATTCACTTTGAATGACTGCTCCTAAGAAAAGAGAAGAAGACGACATTTTCTAACTCTTTCTACTTTCCCTATTAGTAGTCTGACTCTTAAAAGCCTTGACTGTTAGCCTTTGGGATGCAAACCTGCTCCCATTTAAGTCAATGTGAGTTTTATCATTGACTTAATTGGAAGTGAGATTGAGCCATTGGGCATGTGAATGGCTTTGTGTAGAGCTTGAAAAAAATTAATAAAGGAGACGGAGGCAAAATGTAGTGCCAGTTTTTTCATCGCAGCAATAATCCAGTTTTGCCCAGCCTGCCCATAGTCAAGCTAAAAGGAAAGCCTAGCCCGAAAGGAAGCGCTTATAATATTATAGCTTAATTAGTTTATGAAAAAAAAAAAAAAAGTGCTGAAGGAGAGAGGAGCTCCTGTTGTTAAATATTTTACCATTGAAACAGTGACTAATGTTGTCTGCTTGACACTGAGTTAGCCGGGGTCCTTGCCCTGTTCCACTGCAGCCTGCCCAGGTTTCTGTGCTCCCTCCTCAAGCCACAGTTTTGGTTTAATGACAGTCATGCTGGGTACCTCTGAAAGCACTGAAAACATTTCTTTTCTATGTATCTAATTTGCCCATTATTAACATTATCCCCAATCTTTTAAGTAGCTGATTATTAAGCAAAGAAATAGCAGTGAAGCAAGGAAAGAATGTGATAGGGAGATTTACTGTGTGGGAGGTAGAGATAAAGTTAGATTTCTTCAAGCTATGTAGTACAGTTATTAGGAAGTTAGGCTAATTTTTCAAGGAGCTGTCACTTAAATAACCTCATCTTATTATTCATGCTGAGGTATTTACTACAGAAATTCTTTCCCCTAGGTCATCATTTTTTTTCCAGCAGAAGAAGTTAGGAACTCAACAATTGTTTGCATGCCCGAATAATGCAATGGCATGTTATGGTAATGCAAATAGTAGATTATTAAAGGACATGATTTAAAAACACTCTGCTAGTTCTAGTGGAATTCGTTTGTTTGGCCTCTTCTAATATTGTCACTGTCACTTTCCAAATGTTCTGTCCACAGTCTCTCAGCAGAGACAGCAGTAAATTTTTCCCACCTTGATTTGTTCTTAATGCTGTTTCTCCTTATCTGCTGATTTTTTAAAGGTGTCCCAGCACCAACCCCACTGACTGCTAAAAGCATTCAGTATCTCTACCAGCACAGAGCTCCAAAGTGTGTTTTCTCTTGGTTTCTATTCTGTGGCTCTCACCCCCATGTTGCTCCCAGTCCTGGCCTGTGTATGAATTAATCAGACTGACTTTTAGGCTAAACTGTTGGCTCTTATGAGCATGTGTAGCTCAGAACACAGGAGACATTTTCCCAGCCATGAACTGGAAGGTAGTCTCGAACTGTTTGTGGGTTTGGCAGTCCCCCACTGCTTGGCAAAAGTTTCCATTTACGCTCCTTTCAGCAGCGTGTCTCCAGCTCTACTCCTCTGTTTTGTTTTGCTTTACAGGACTCCCTCAGCGTGTACCTCTCAGCTCCAGTTTGCTGGCACTCCATCCTGAGCGCTCCTCCTGGCCTTCCCAGTGAGCCAGGAGAGGTCTGCACGGACCCATGCAGCTCTCTACTGGAATGCTCAAGGGAATGCTAAGTCTTCTCTATGTGAGGAAACTGGTGGACAACGGCAGGTTACTGTTTTTATACCAGAAAACATAACCAAGGGATCAAGGAGGGAAAACAAGCATATACTGTTATCATGCTTTCATTATTTACACGCTTAGCATAATTTCTTGCTACCGGTGGTTTTCCACTAAAGTGGGTCCTTCTTTTTTTAGAGGACAGTTTTTAATCATTGCCCTCAGCTGTGTCATTGGCCGAGTGTGACCTCACATGCCAAATGCTCAAGGTTTGGAAAAAACAGACAGCACACCACGCAGAGCTCTGCTAGCTGTGTTAGGCTGCTCACAGCACGTGTGATTTAATTTGAGCACAGGAAAGCGAGAGATACTGAAATGAAGATCTTCTAAAGTCCCTCAAAAATGGCTCAGATTTGGGAGCCCCCTTAAAATTGCAAATCCATGAGTGGCCAAGACCTCTTCGTGTTAGGCAGCGAAGAGACACTCTTGCTTCCACAGGGTGTTGGCTGCTGATCTCCTGTGTCAGAGCACATGTAGCTGTTCCTCTAGGAGAATTTTGAGGGGGTTGGGGCTACCACAGATTTCATTTTTTTTCAAGTGAAATGTTTACTTGTTTAAAATGAAGTACATATGAACATGAAGGTGAGCAAAATGTGTCCTTAAAACACGGCCTCTGTTCTAGTAGGGGAAAGGGAAGATCCTAACGGGCTACTGAGGCTGTTACCTCCAAAACAGCAGCATATGGGAAAAATAAGCCTTTAAAGCAACCACTTTGATTCATGAAAATAGGTATGAAAAATGCTGAGGAAGCTCTGAAGTAAGATGGAAAAAGATGAATGTGACTGGTTGAGGCTGGGGTGGGGAGGTGGTGCATTTCTGAAAATGCCGAGAGTAGGACAAGATGAAAACAGGGTTACTGGGAGATGTATTTGTCTCTGAAACTTTAGAGACTACGCAGTAACTAACCAGAACCAAGAAACTTATTTTCAAGGCGGGTACAGAACTGTCAGAGCACTGACAGAGACAGGGACAGTGTGCTAGTGATATACATACAGCTCTTCTTACCTCTGCTGCTAACCCCTTGTGCTGCTCTAGGTCCACATGCTTCCTTCCTTTGTCCTTCTTCTCTTCAGATGTCATTTCTTTCTCTCTTTCTTCAAATGAGGCGAATACACATACTTTCTATTAGGGCTGATAGGTGAGAAAAAGGGAGGTTGAATCACCTGGTAAATTTTCCTGCCAATTTCACAAGACCATCAGGCTCCTCTCCTTCTCAGAAGTATCTGTCCTTAAAAACACTTGTAACAGAAGTGACATTGTAAACAAGACAAGTGTCCCCAATGAGCCAATGAAGCTTTTCAGAATTAAGTTTTCAGTAATATACGTCAGCATTCAGTCAATTGTTTTCTTAACCTGATTATGGCATTGCACTTCTCGCAACAATAAACGTTACGGTTTTTTCGTTCTTTTATCGGAAAAGTGGGGGTATGGAATTCTAACCGGGGAGTGCGAGAGCAGGCATGAAGAGTGTAACTGGGACGTGGATACAAGGCAGGAATGGCTTGAAAACTCTCTCAGGTTATTTTTGCCTGTCTAGGTGACCTTGTCCAGTTCCTTTAGGTTTCTTTTGCTGCGGTGCGTGTAGGATGGCAGGACAAACTCCCTTCTCCACCATGTGAGAACAAGAGACGGTTCTCCCCAGCCTCCAACGCTTACGGGCATGAGTTCCCTTTTTTTCTAAGAGGGAAGCAGGACCCTAAATGGATCAGATGCCATCCTTATTATCACACTGTCCCAGTGCCCCTGGCTCCCCAGGGCCTCCCAGCTGCAAAGGACCGGGGTGGCTGTGATTTTTCTCCAGTCAACCCATCCCCAAGAGCCTTGGTTGTCCACCCTGAACAAGCAGCACACAGTCTGGGGCTTAGCAAACACCCGTCAGTGTCTCAGGTGACTGTTCATTTCAGGTTTCCTTCTCCTCCTTCCTCTGGCTCTTGCCGTTCCGTTCCCCAGGTAGTGTGAGATTCCTTCCCCTGCTCCAGGTTTTCCTTTGTGTCCCTACACAACTCCCAAAGGCCAGATGTTCAAAACCTTGGGTTTAGCTGTTCTGCCTTTGTCCAAACTCTCTGTGAAAAACGATTAGCACATATTTACCTAGCTCAGAGGTGCGGTGTGAGGCCTAATGAATGGCTCCACAGTACCTGGTATGATGTAAAAGCCTAGAAGAGCTTGATAAGGAGGTGAGCCTTACTTAATTAAGTTAACCTTCAGATTAATTGAGCTGCTTTCTAAAAAATGCAGTGTGAGAGCATGCAACTCCTGCAGGGCTCTAGTTTCGTTTCTGGGGCTGCATTCATTAGCTACAGCCAAATGCAGTATCTGTCAGAGGGTATGTACATTGCTGGGGGAACACACTGATCCTCCCCGCTTATTTATGCTTTACAAAGTGTAAATTTCAGAAATAAATAGTTGATCTGCTCTGCATGCAGTGAAACTTTGCCCAAGGCTGGGCTGGTGATATTTTTTTTTTTTTTTCTGTGTGTCTGCTTGCTCCTTTGGATGATGCCCACATGCTGCTATTTCAGTTCCTAACCCAGCAATTATCCAGCTACATGTATGTGCAGCAAGTGCACTGAACACAGCTGCCTCCCTGGTGAGTTCAAGGAAACTCAGGTATCTCTTTCCCTTCTTTTATTGAATTGACCCTTTGCACAGCATCCTGTAATTTTATTTTTTTTAGCAATTTATAAAGGTATATCCTTTTAAACCCCTCTTTCCTCACTTGACAGATTGCATTATTTTTTTTTTAAAATGACTAATTAGCCAGGGGCTTTGTGGATAAGCTTTTGTCTTTAGTGCCTCACTTCAGGGTCCCTTCTCGTTCAAGTGTAAAAGACAGAGAGGTCACAAGAGCAGTGCTCAGCATAAATTCCCGCCCCCGTTGGAAATCTGTCACCCACCTATTTAGCGCCTGACATGAAAAAGGGAAGAAAAGAAGCAATATGTGGGAGAATCTCAGTGGTGTGTTGTCTGGCAGTCTGAAGTACTAATGTTTCTTTCTCTGGGACACAGCTGAAAAGGGAAAGGGCTTGCTGACTTGCTTCTCTTGCCACTCACGGTCAAGCAGCAGGAGCTGCCGAGGGGGGTACTAGAGCTGGCACAGCCAGCAAGCCGTGCAGAAGCAGTCATAAATCCCCCGTCGATGCACAGGCGAAACTCCGGCCGCAGGGAGTTCTCGGAAGATGCTGGATGGAAGAAGACTGGGTGGAAGAAGACAGAGGACAAAGTGTGACCTGATGGAGCTGGGGCAGTGGGGAAGGGAGCCCTGGGTGAAGAGGGGGGTGCGACGCAGGGACCCCAGAGAGCCTCAGCACAAGCCCAAGAGAGTTCCCCAACAGGGGACTGCAGCAAGAAGGGCCCCTGCTGCATCTCTGTGAACTGTACCTGATGGGAAATTTTTCAGGACGCATAGCAGTGTCTCTTGGGGGGGGTGTTTTTTTGTCTTCCTGGGGTGAAAAAGGTGAATGGAGCCAACACGATTCTGGTATCATCAAGAGCTGCTTCATGTGTAGTGAAGTTTTACCTAAACATCTTGATTAATCAATGATTTCAACATTAGTTGAACATAGTTAGGAAAAACTACTGTGGTTTTTGTTTGTGTTTTTTTTTTTTTTTTTCCCCCTGGCAAGAAATAGAATTCCAAGGAATGATGAAGACTCATTTGTGGGTCGATTTGAGTATCTGTGACTTTGGGTGATCTATTGAATCTCAGAAAATACAACAGTCTTAAAAAAAACAGATGGAAAATGGAAAAGTTTTACCTTTAAGCGAAAGATCTGTAGTCTAATCTAGCATAAGGCTAATTTATGTGTACAGATCTTTATGAATTTAAAGAATATTTCTTCTAGTTCATATGCATCATACTTGTAAGATATATTTCAGAGGACAGAAAACATCTAAGCAAGAAAATAAGTTTAAGCCATTTCTTATTTGTTGCTTTTGATTACTTCAGCTAGGAGGAAGAGTCCTTAGAAAGAAATCTACCAGAAATATTTGCAGTGGCATGGGTGACACTACTCGCCCTGGGGTTTGGCTCTGGCAAGTGAGATATCCAGACAAATGACTTTTTGTTACTGGAGAAGAAAAAAAAAAAAAGCATTAAAAAGTGTCATTTAATACATTCCATAGTGGTAGAAAGATGTTTTTCGTATGGGGGACCACTGATATATTTCCTTACAAACAATGTACATCACTGTAAGCCACCCGGCCTGGTTTATTCTGTGTATCTGTCTATACAGCCACTTCCTACTCTAATTTTAAGAAGCTGAACTTTGATAAAGTGATTTATTATGGGTGTGATGATTTCAGAATTTAAAAGGGAGCTACAGGCGATTTTAAAAGGTGAGATAAACTTTCAAATACAGCAAATGTCTCGTTGGATGAAAGATTAAGATAAGCTTGATTTTATCCGGATTTTCTGCGAATGCGCAAATTAGCTTTCACACTGTCTGAAGGGATGTGGAGACCTGAAGTTTGCATTTGTGAATCTGAAGGCTGGGGCTGGCTACCACTTGGTGTCTGAATGAGAAACTGAATTTTTTTTTTTTTTTTTTTGGCTTTGGATACAGCCCAGATTTCTCTAGAAATATGTTCTTTTTTCATCTGGATATTTTATCCAGGCACAGTTTGGAGACTCCGGGTGTTTGCCCGGAGTTTCTGAGTGCTAAACAAAGCTTACCAGGAGGACAACACTGTGCCTTGCAGTGCTTCACATCTGGCACGTGGGTCTGAGGCTTGTTTCTTCGCTACACGTGTGCCCGGGCAGCAGGTTGGAGCCCCAGCTTAACCTCTGCTTGGAAACTGTCTCTTGGAGCCATGCTAGCTGGGCCTGGACCCCGTTTCCCACCGCCTCTTCCAACACATGGATGGCTGTGAATGCCCGCATGGGAAGTACCCATGCTCCCTGCACAAAGACAAACCGTCCGTGCCCATTTCTAGCCGAGATTAAGTGACGGTGTCACACGCAACTACAAAAGGAAAGTATCCAAGAGGGAGTATGTGAGCTGTTGCTTCCACCTCAGTTCTCTGCTGCTAAATCAAACCTACCTCTGCAAAAAAACCCAAAAAACAGACTACCAGGAACTTAAAGGGACGGCTCCAGAGAAAACCTAATCCCCCACTTGCTAGTGCTTGCCATTTAGCGGTAAGGTTTGTGATATCTGATGTTATCCTCAATGCCCCAGTTCTTTGAGTCACACAATTGCTTTTCTCAAATGTTAATTTCTAGGAAAAAAGCCTGAAGATGTGACCAGCATCCTCCTCTCACAAGGAGAAGTGAAAAGAAAAAGGGTCAAACTTTGTTTAAATAGTTTCTGGATTTTTAAGTTCGTTTCAAACTTTTCTGAGATCTAGCTTACCTGTGACAACACTGACCTGTGATTATGCAGTACAGTATAATGATGCTCAGGGCTTCCTACTGCCATCACTACCTCTTTCCCTTGCTAAGACTGGCAAATCCTTTCTGCTCTCCATCTCCTTCCTCCTGGGGTTACTTCAGTCCCCAGCTCCCCTCTTCCTTGCCTAGTCCAGACTTTCCCCCCTCCTCACCATCTCTCTGTGCTCTTTCCAGTCACTGTGAGCACCAGCCGGCTTTACCCCCGTGCTCCCCTTCTCGTGTCCTCCCATCAGAGCGGCGCTTTCTCCCCCCAGGTGGCTTTCAGGGCTGTAGAAGGCAGTGTGATAACCCAGCACTTGCCGCCTCCTTCAAGGCAAACACAGACCTGGCAGAGGGCAGTTTTGGTGCTGAGGGTCACAGGGGTCCCCGGCACATCGGTGGCAGCAGGGGGTTGCCATTGCCGCAGCCACAGTGAGAGGTACCGAAGAGTCACAGCTCCCCAAACTGATCCTCTCAAGGTGAAGGTGACGTGCGGAAAACAGACTCCACAATCTGATAGATTGTAAAGTAGGTATGTTTCTTCAGCGCTGGGCACATAGGGGATCACTCCTCCTAATGTGTGCTACCATGTGGCACCATTGCCTTAGATTTATAGAGCAAATGATTACATATTCATAATATTTCACAATACGCCTATACATATGCATCACCTATCCCCGCTTCGTATTAAAATTAGCATTTCCATAATCTCCTCCCAGTTGAGTCTGCGCAGTGAGTTCCTTTGGTTTTGGCAGGGGTCGTGAAGGGCTGGGCGGTGGTCGTGGGAGGAAGTATCTCCTCTTCCTCAGTGCTGAACTTTTCACCCCGAATTCCTGCGCAGTCTCTGTCACCCCCTGGACCCGCAGAGCAGGTTTGTGCCGGTTGTGGGGTAATCTTCACTTACTCAGGGGTGGAGGAGGCTTTGTACTTAAACAGGAGATAGTGGTCGATCAACACAAACATCTTCACTTACTCAGGGGTGGAGGAGGTTTTTTACTTAAACAGGAGATAGTGGTCGAGCAACACAAACACCTCGTACAAGCTAGGCAAACCCTTATCTCGACTATTTCTCTCGTCATCCCCTTCTTGCTATTCCCATATTAACCCTTACATCCCCTGTTCCTATCTAGGCCCTGTATCAAAGGCACCTTATGTGACACACCTTAGCAAGGAGGAAGCTACAGGAGAAACAGATGATGATGGTGATTGTATAAAAGGAACAGAAGTAGGGAAGGAGAAAACAGTGGATTTCAGACTTAATGTTTTATAGTGCTTTACAATTTAGGTTTCATTTTTTATCCAGGTGAAGGTCAGCCTATGGGGCTGTGATTGCTGCCCGTGGAAGGGGAGGCAAGTGAGGCGGTTGTACATGGTGGCCTGTCTCTGTGGGGTCCCCTGACAGTGGAAAAAAAGTTAAACTCCTCTGCAGGGCAGTTCAAAGCAGAAAATGAACTCCATGTTCTCCTTTTTCCATCTAAGGCAAAAGTTCCCCTTTCTGAATAATGTCCTTCCTGCTTTTTTTAACACATTGCTTTGTTGGATTAAATGAGTCTCAGCATGTGAATTGACCTGGACAGCTGTTGGTGAATACGTATAAAAGCTACACCTGGCAAGGAACAATGGCAAGGAGCTCTGTCATGTGGCTCCACAGGCTGCTTTGGCTCGGAATAGAGCAGGATTGGCAGTAAAGAGCGATGGCTTTATTTGTACACCAGTTTCAGGTGTAAACAACAACTGCTTTATGCAAAACCTTCTGTCCATAAAGCTCTTCTCTTGCCTGTGGAGCCATTTATCAATCACCAAACCCTGTTCAGGTGCAGATGCTGTTTTTTATTCTGAAGATAGATATATATTTATATATATATATATTTCCTTTTGATAACTTACTGTTGCTACCTGCAGTCATCACCAACATCTGCTTGAAATAACTCTTCTGGCCTATTTCTCTCCCCTGCTATACGTGTTCCCAATCCTACTGAATTTCCATGTAACCACGGGCAGTGTTGGCTTGTGGTGCTGGACTAACTGTGAGTCAAGCGTGAAAATGTGCCTGCACGCCAGGCAAGCAACGGTCACACATGCCATCAGGTGCAGATGTAAAGGAAAATTAGCTCTGTGTGTTGCCACCACAGGGGAGCCTCTGCTAGTACTCAGGTGTAACTCCCAGAGGTTGGTGAAGCGAGGTGCTGGTCATCTTCAGTTCCCAGGAATTCCTGTGACTGGTGAGGCCAGGAGGGTTCATTCCTCAGGGAAGCTTTACCCCTCATAGTACTCTGTCCCTGCTCCCCAAACCTCTTCTATATAATGTTCGCAAATCACTCTGAGACAAAGGCAACAGCTCCAAAGTGGTTCTCACTGAATGTGCAAGCACTGCAGGACTCAGTGGTGCTATTATGCAGGGCAGGAGTTTGCATTTCCTTTATGCATGCAAAAAGTGCCACCTCCCCCAAGGCCCATTAAGTTCTTCCTATCTCCAGCTGATGCTAAATCTACCATTTAGAGTACTTTCGACCTTCTCAAAAACACAGCTTACCTCCTGGGCAATTTCTCCAGGGCTTGCCAGAGATTATCAGTTCCCACCAGTAGCATGAAGCCCCTGAAGCAAGAAGCCCAGGAAGATTCCCAAGCTCTGCAGAGGTATGACCGCACTTATAGGCATTTCCAAGGGGTACCAAAGCTAGGCACAGGCTACACAAATGATGGAGAATAAAGGCAGCTCAGCTGAGTGCTGGGAGCCCTGCTTTTAGCTACCAGTTCAGAGAGTTGAGTTCGGCTTGCTTTGGCGGAGAATCTGAACCCATCTCCAGAGTGAGGCATCCCACCCACCAGCCGGTTTGAGAATCTCCAAATCACATTTATTCACACCATCCTTCTTTGAGCACATGAAGAAAAGATTGCCAGGGCATTTCTACTGTCCCAGAGAGTGAGCTAATTATCTGATTGGCTTGTCTTTCTGGCTGTCCCAGAAAAGACAGAGGAAGGGTCTGAGCTCATTTAGCTCTGAGCAGCAGGTTTTTGAGGACCCTTCCACATGACACCACACTCTCCCTTAACTTAGGGGTCTAGCCCATTGCTTTGCATTCCCATATGTGGTCAGTGGCCACAGCATGCAGTGGAGCCCTGGACAGATGGCATTGGCAGAGACTCATTCAGTAAAACCCAGCAGTGAGAGGCTGTTACCAGCCTTCTCCCCCTTCTGCTTTCTCCCCCTGGGCCTGCCCCCAAATCTATTTGCTATTACCAGGCCGCTGTTGTCCCTGCAGCAAAACCAGCATGATGCATCTGAACACCTCCCAGGACAAGGTGGCTTCTTGTAAACCACAGTGTTTAAACTATGGTGTAAGCACCGTGAGGATCAGATACCTCATACCCTTTTGTCAGTTCTGAGAAGATGAAGGTAACCATTAGCTGGGGTTGGATGGGGGGAAGTAGCATCTTACATGATCACGGTCTTAATCTAAGTGAACAGGAGACAAAGCCCTACATGTCTCCGAGGTTTAAGCTTAAAGTGCTTTACAGGCTCCGGGGAAACAAATTCCAGTGCAGTTGGCAAGTTTCATAGGTAAATTTTTAATCCTTGTTCTGTTAATGAGGCAGCTAATGGACAGAGGGTGTGGTCTTCCCCTCTGTTGTATGAGGTACCATCATCCGTGCAAAATACCCCCAGACCAGAATGGCAGTGTCTTGTCTGCACCTCTGGGGATGGCACACACACAGCAGGACACCTGGTGTTGGATAACAGAGGCCAGAAAGGTGCAAAGCCTCCAGGGAATCACACAAATTCTTGCTGATTTTGTTTGGCATGGGATGCATTCAGGAGTGATTTGCCCATGGCTGAAACACAGTCGGTGCAACTCTGTCTGAAACCCATGACCTGAACTCAAGCCTCTGATCCCTGCTTCTGCTCTGGGACTGGGCTCTGCTCCCTTTGGCACAAACAAGGCAGCTCAGCAGGCTCCATCATTCCATTTCCCTAAGGACCAAAAAAGTTAATGCTGGAAATGCTCTTTTTTGAAACATTTGTAATTGGCAGCTCCTGCCAAGTATTAGCAGGCCAGTAAAATCTCTCTACATAAATTGTGTTGTAATTAGCATGATTTGTTTAATGTCACCTTGTCTGGCTGTCTGAGAAACTGTCTCAAAATGCAAAAACACCACATTTTTCAGTTGAGGGAGTAGAGTTTGACTGCACCAAGACATTTTTATTTCTATTATTTTACAACGGCCTTTTCAAATCACCCAGTCTGGTGAACCTAAGCCAAATTAATCAGGAATTCCCACAGAGGGAAAATTACAGCCGTAAGACATAGTAACAACAAGCATCAAAATTTTCTTAATAAAAGGTAATATGCTAATAATAATTAATGGGTATTGCCTTCAGTACCCAAGACAACACAGTAAAAACATCCTGATACCCCCAAAAATACTTGGTACCTGTGAAAATAAGCCATTTTAAGGGGAAGCAATAGAAAGGGTGAGAAGAGAAAGTAGTTCACTTGCTGGAAAGGGGCATTAGGGGCTGACCGACCTCCTTGGAGTCCCCCAGGTCTTGTGTTGGCCTCCCTGACCTGGGTACCCTGGTCTGAAAGGCAAACACGGGAGAGTGATGGCAATTTTCCCACCAGCTGGCAACAAGGAGAGTAATAGGAAAGCAGTCGGGGAGCACTGGTAAGACTGGAGTGCAACTGGGGAGCAGCACTGTGGCCTCCCAGTGTACTCCAATGCATTAAAAAAGCCCCAGCTTCAGTGTGGTCCCATTATTGTCCATCAGTGCCCAGGAAAAGTTCATGACAGGCACAGCAGGAGGGAAACTGGTCAGGTCTTAAATGCACCCACACGTTGCAACCTGATAAAACACTCTTATTTTCCCCATCCCATGAACATCACTAGCAATCTGAGAAAAAGAAAGAGAAAAGAGAAAAGATCAGGGAGCTTTTTCAAGCATGAGAAATGTTTTGGGGTGAGAAAGGTACAGAAAGAGTACTGAATGCCCAGCTCAGCACCAGCATTTTTCGACTTTAATCTTTCTTCCAAATGTTCCGCTTTTATTCCAACTAATTGAACAAATGTCTTAAAATTCACAACACAAACTGAATGTGATTAAATCTAACTTGGTTCATATGATAAAGCACTGCAGTTAGAATGCAGCAAGAAAAATACATTATGCTAGGACAAATAAGTACAGTTAACTTCAATAAGAGCAGAGGTAAATTGCTTTCCATGTGCGATGTGCAATTTTACCTCAGTACGGCTTTAATCAAAGTAAAATATTATAAGGCAAAGGGGAAAAAAGAAACCACCTCACAGTGTAACATTTTGTCTACTAACTACTCAGTACAGCTTCAAGTTTAAATTGCTAAATAAAGCCAAGGCTGTATGTCCCCGGTTAGTATGTAAACAATTAAGTTAAGGGACTATCTGTCTATGAACTAATTTGTAACAGATCAAAACCCACGGATAGTCAATCTGAATGCAAGATGTCCATCAGGAGTTTGCCTGCCACCAAAACTTTCACTGGAAGGAGAAGAATGGAACTAAATAAAGGTATTTAAATGGAGTTTGCATTCACACTTGTGCCAGTCTTTTCACAGCCAAATGAAAAAGAATGTAACTTAAGCATAGCTAATAAATGGGATAGAAAGTATTAACCTTGCACTTGTGGGAAGGAATCTTGCTCTTTGCTCTTCAGCTGTCCATAGCTGATGTTATCAACATTGGGTGCTTCGAGTGCCTGCCTATGGCTCATTGCAACCTACCTCCTATTTGGGGAGGACCTGCTCTTTTTTACTGTTCCCTGCTTTGGTTATATGGATGCCTGCTTGTGGCAGAACAGGGTCACCTGCAACCCCTTTCGCCCAGGACCATAGCTGGAGTGATACCACCATTTAGGACACAGCAGGAGCTCCTGCAGGAGTAGCTCTGACACATTGCATCACAACCCAGATACAGGGAAAAAGCTCGATCTTTGGTTGCATCTGGCACTTCCTCGTGGCCAGGATGGGAAGTCACTGACAAGGCAGCTTCCAAAAGAGCCTCAAAAGGGTTTCACACTCCCATATTTCTGCGTGCTACAGGAATGTACTGCCTAACACTAGTCAGGGAAGACCCAGACTCTCCAAGGGGACACCCGACCATATTAAAAGTGGATGACACACAAGATACAGGCTTTCTTGTTCACTGAAAGACTCCTTTGACTCTGACACACACTCTCCTTGAAGGTTTCCTCCTTAGCTGGGCACCGCAACCAGCCAGTGTAACTGTAGAAGAGGAAACAACAGTGGAAGGTAGGTGTCGTCAAACCTTGTGCTGGTGAATCTGCAAGCTGCTGGCTTCTGAGACCAAAAAAACCCTAAACCCTACCCATCTGTCCGCCCTGGAGGAAACTGAGGGAAGTTTTGTGACAGTTGGTGATCGATATCGGGCTGCCTGACGGCATGGGGAGACCTGAACTCGCTTCAGACCTGAACCTGAGTAGAGATTGTGGGAGGATCAGAGGTGCATGCTGCCCTTATCACTGTGGTCAGTGCAACCCCCCTGGTTACCAGCCCCCCAGCCCAACCGAGGGAGGGCATGGGAGGTGTGTTTCAGCCACCAGTTCTGAGAGGATCTGCATTGTGGGTGATGTAGCAACCTGGACAGCCTCCAGAAATGCCTCAAGAAAACTAGGAAGGTAATTCACCATCACGCTGTGTCAGCTGGAATAAGAATAAACCAAAGCAAGTGTGTAAAGCCCTGAGTTTAATTAAATGTTTGGTAGAGGCAGAGAGGAGAGTTCATTAGATAGAAGATAGTCTGGACAGTTTAGCACCAAAGACCCAGACAATCATTTCTCAGAAGACACAAGGGGTTTGTTGTCTCATCATTCAGCATGCTTTTTTCCTGATTTTACAGCCAAAACCATCTTAGCCTGGATTTTATGTGCGAGTTTTAGCTTCTTAGATGCAAGAAAAGGAAGGACATGACACCCTCCAGCGTCTGCAAGTACAAAACTTTTTTGCACAGAAATCGATTCGGGCCTGATGGAAATGTGATGTGTGCTCTCAAGCATCCTTCGCGCTCAGCACGGAGCTCAAGGGAGACCTTCGCGTGGCCTGAGCTTGGGCACCTAGCTTTAAGCCTGAGGAGTAATCCTGGTTTGGCTCTGGAGCCGGTGGAGAGAGACAGGCGTTTCCTTCCGAGGTGGTTTCAGAATACCAAGGACAAAGTCCTGTACTGTGTCACTTGGCCAGCCAGAAACTCCACCCTGGGCACCAGGCATCCTCCTGGGCAGATAGCGGGTACGGCGGTGCGAACCAAGCTGGTGCCTCCCACTGCACAGAGAGGTCCTCACCAGCTGACGTATACCAGGGCTTACAGCCTTGTCAACAGAGTACTGAATCTCCTTTATTATTGATAGCTAGCCCTGGAAAGAAAAAGTGTGAGGGAAAAGGTAACCAGCAGTTCTCTTCGTAGAAAGAGGCGAACAGCTCCAGTTACCTCTTGCCATCCCCCAAAACTGTGGCCTGAGGACCCTGGAAGCCAAACACACTCCAGGGGTGGCCTGAGATGAGGCCACAGCCCACGTGAGAAGATGGGAGAGCACTGAGGGGAAATACAGCCAATTTCTGCTTTGGAGGAGCCTTTCTCCCTCCTCTGGGATTGACCCAGCATGTCTTCGTATGACCACGTCCCCTGATGTCACAGGGAATCCCAGATCGGTTCCCAGGAGGGAAACGACTTGCAGAGGTTCACGGGTGGTAAAGGATGAGAGCTAACTTGTTTCCTCTGCCTTCCTTCTCCTCTTCCCCGTGGCCTCATCCCTGGCACATTGCAAAGCACAGCCCCTGCCTCCCTGAGCCAGAAGCCCAGCAGGGACGGGAGGCGGGAGCTGCAGGAAAAGCAGGGTGGTCTGGTGCTCCCCGGGCACAGGCTGAGCAGGTCTGACTGACCATGGCCCCTTGGGCACGGCCTCTGCTACCTTTACCCGGCCAGCACCTTATCTTGAGGCAGGAATGCCACCCACACTGAGGAAAGTGTTCTCACACAAGGACTTGGACTCAGTCTTTAACATCCCACCTTGCTTCTACTATTTTTGGAGACTCTCTAAAGGAGTGAAGCACGTGCGTCTGACTCCAGCTGAAATTCAGCAAATCTCACTAGTCTTCAGAAAATCTGTCTTTGTGCCTGTGGGGTAATGTTTTCAGCTGTGATTTTATTCATATCCTTCCTATTAGACACAGAAAGTCAATTTTTCTCTTTCCGGCCCCTCAGTTTTATTAGTGCACAAGTGTGTTTGTTGCACAGAGCCCTGCAAGTGATGGATTTTAACTGGGAGCATTTTACCTGCCCAGATCAGAACCTACCTCTTCTTGACTGCACACATATCACTGCCTCAAAATGCAATACATCATGTAATTTTGATTCTATCAGTAAAGACTGCACTGAAAATCTGATCTGGGCCTGTTAGAGATATATTGATTTAAAATACCCAGTTTAAAGAAGGCTAGGAAAACAAAGCAAGAAAAAACTCAAATCTCCCAATGAAAGCCAGTCCTTCCAAGAGAGAATGAGCAATTTGGGGAATAGAAGCATTTTCAGCCCAACGGAGATAGATATTCTGTATTTCAATAAACCCAAATATTTCTGGATTATGTAGTTTTAATATTTCAGTGTTTAGTAGGTGTAGTTAGTGCCACAGTCTGAAACCGTATCAGTAAAAACTGATCACTCACCTCAAGCTGTCTATAACCAGGTCTTTACTGCAGCCCCCAAACAGTTTAAGCTATGCTAGTTGTAAAACAACGTAGAAAATTTCCCCAGCGCAGGCAGGCTCGAAGAAGGAAAGAGTATTGCAATTTATGTAAGTGAAAAACACATGACATTAAGTTGCTCCCCAGAGCCATTGGTAAATGAATAATGAATAAACAATGTCAGTGACCCCCCCCCCCCCTTTCCCTTAACTCAGACACAAGAAAAAACCTCCAGTGGTTGAAGGTTTTCATTCAGCCTGGTGTGAAACTTCCCACCAGGAGGAGTCCCAGGCAGAAGAGGTATCTGGCACTGCTTTATATGCAAATTACTTTCCCCATGACCACTTGCTCCCCTGTAAATTTTTTCTGCTCTCTGGATTTACACACTAAAAATATGTAATAGGGAAGGAATATAAACTCTCACTTTGTGGTATCGCTGGCTCACATATTGCAGCTCAGCAGTCATGGACAGCATCCAGCATTAATGCTCACAGGGAGCTGCCATATTTATGACTTCTCCAGCCGTACAAGAGCAAGGCAGGCTGGCGAACAGTGATTGAAGCACAGCTGAATGAACTGCATTATATAAAGAGGGCAAAAATCAAATCTTTTTTGAGTCCGAATTCCTAAAGAAATTAGGTTTATGCAATCCTGCTTGTCTGGGCAAGAATGTGTGTGTGGCGGGTTGCTCCTTCCACAAACCCGACACCAGAGTTTGATCCCGCTGACCTGCTGCCAATGACATTTGACAGCGGGGCCAGCAGTCTTGGAGGCAATTTGGTTTGTCCATGTTGGATGGAAACAGATGCCTATGCCTCGCAGGTGGAAAAGCTAATAAACTCACCTATTATTAGGCATCAGGCTATGAAGAGAGTTTCAAAACTGCGCCCCCTTGTTCTGCAGCCCGCAGAAGTTCCCCTCCATGGCTTAAACTGGCTATTGCCAAGCTGGAAGAAAATCTCTGTGTGTATTTCAAATGCATTTGCCAGCTTCTTCAGAAAAAAAAAAATACATTTCTGATGTGCAGGTCACCTGGGAAGAGGTGGTTATGGTCGCAGAGTCTGATTCTGCCACCCACTGGCTTCTCTGAAACTCTCGGACAATGCAGATGCTCCTTCGTGAGAGCAAGGCTGCCGTCACCCAGCCCAGGCTTTGCTGAGGACGTTACACACCACCTGGGAGAATATTCTCTTCTCTGACAGGATGACGCAGGCAGCACTCACATGGTGTGCACTGCTTCTTGTGGGTTACACCGGTGCAGGGGCAATGTGAAGCAGCTGAGTGACTCGAAAGTATCCGCTCTTTAACTTGGGGCGGTGAAGTTCAGGCTCCTCAGTACGGGCAGAAAGCGAATGTCACCGCATCTTCAAAGTGGACAAATAGCATTGGAAAGGTTTTCCAAGCTGTGCTCTCCCACTTAGTGCATGATGGTTGCATTTCACAGACCCATAACCGCAAAACTGGGTTTTGGGAAGAGGGAGAACTTTCAAAAATCTTTAGTTGGAGGACTACTTTGCAAGATCTATGATTTTATGGATATTCAAATGGCACTGCTTCCGTTAAAAAGATCCCCGAGTATGCTGATTTCCACAGTAGGCAAAGAGATACATAATAATGAATGCAATGACATCAAAGACAGTCAACTACCTGTGTTCATAACCAATGTGATCACGGTGCAGCAGTGATAAGTGGATATTCACTGCTGCTTATTGCAAACAATAGCACTGCTCAGGTTTTTGCATCCATGTTCATAACATAAAAGAGGAGACAATTTTCAAAACAGTGGCTAATATCAAATGCCTCCATCCAGAGACAGCTGTGAGCACACTCTCTGATGTTCAGAGGTGAAAAAGCACCAGCAGCTTTCATTTCATCGCTTTGAAAATCAGATCACTTGCTCGGAGGCTGCTGTGATTGATAATGCCAGTGCTTGCTTCAGAAACGTCCGTGCTCACACCTCTGTGAAGAATATCCAGAACGGTAGTCCAGGACTAGGAAAGAAGTTTTGGCCTACAGTGCATCTGAACAAAGTGGAGCTCACACTGGGGTACTGATTATTTCGGGTCTGTGGAATTGAAGAAAACCCTCTCTCCCCACACGCGGTATCAGCTTTCACTCAAAAAACCTCCCAAACAGTAAAAACTTTTGACTTGATTGCAGCCACTAAAGCAAGATTAAAGGTATAACCAGTGTGTAAACTGAGATCCCTTTGACTTTGAAGAGAGCCTGAAGCAATGATTCAAAACTACATGAACTTTCAACTTCAGCTCACTCAGGGCTGAGGGCTTTTCAGCTGTGAAGCTGTGCTTTTTCAATTTTTTTTTTTTTTTTTTTTTTTTTTTGCTACAGGTTCATTATTTTGCAGACGATGGGTCTTTCTGCCCTGCAGGGATCTATCTATCACTGCTGACTCTCTGCATCTTCTCCACATGGAAGAAGTAATTGGATTGTACTTTCTGCACATGACCAAGACAGCAGGGAAACCTAGAGCTGCGGGCTGGAGAACTAAGCTGTCTAGAGGGCAGGGAAGCATCTGATGCCGAAGAAAACTAAATGGCTGAGTCTAACCACAACATCTTTCCTTTCTTTCCATGGAGAAGCTGGGACATGCTGAACTGCACTCAGCAGACTGCACTGGAACTTGGGAAGGTCTGTGAAGCCTTCAGGGAGCGGTGAAAAACGTAACTACCCAAACAATCCCTGCCAAAAACCAGCCCAGAGGCATTAAATGTCTGTGAATATACAAAACAATAAGCCATGCTGCTATGGGATGCTAACAGTTAGGGACATTTCTTAAAATTACAATACAGAAGCATTACTGCGATACAGTGGTGTTTTTGCAGTATTAGGGCCTCCATGTGCTACACATATCTGGAGTATATAATTATGCAGGAACAACTGCCACTCTTCATCCCAGAAAAAAAGAAAAAAAAAATGCAGTTATTTCATACATTTCCAGATAAGGTTGCATTTATTATTGTACTGTTACAAAATACTATGTTGTAACCTTATGTGTTGTGCTGTTTATTTCTAAAGACACGAGAATCCTGACATTATCATGTTCCTTGAAGTGATTTCGGGAAAGTGATGAGATGATTGCCAAGACTTTATGCTGCAAGTCTTTAAGAGTTTAGTAGATTTATTCTTTTCCTTCAAACAAATGCCTTCTTGTAATTTTCAGCCCTCCACTACTTGTCCCCCCTCCTCTGCCCTCTTAGATCCAAGCTTGAAGAAAGGAAGCTGTTTGGAGCTCGATCTGTTGCTTGTAACTATGTTAGAGAAATTGTACTATTCTGGGAGCACTCAGGCTTCTCCAGACAGCTCTTCCAGCTGTACATGCATGCTTTTCATCTCAGCCGTGAGAACTTTTATTGGTCTCCCACCAAGCCCCACCAGCCAAAGCCCAAGTGCTGGCTGATCTTCTGCGAGGCCTGAGGAACGCGTGCGTGCGTGTGCATGAGTGAGCGCACACGGGCGTACGCGCACACACTCATTTATTCACATGAAGGAGAGGTTTAATGGTCAGCTTTGAGACACACACACACACACCCACCCCTCAAACCCCGTTACATCAGACTCATCCTGCTGTTGACTTAGACCAGTGGCTGGCTTGCTCTGATGTGCAGCGCTGAAGTGGATTTGCAGGCCTGAATGGATGACTGACTGACAGGGTACCAAGGGGGGATGTGTTACGTTGCCTCTGGACAAGCCATCATCTCCCTCTGTCCCTGCAGTGGGGGCAGAAGAGGGTGGTACGTGCCCATACAATGGTCTGTGCCTCATGAGAGCCCCCACCTCAGCTGTGACACGTTAGACTCACGTCAGGACAAGGAAGGGGCTGCGCTGCACCAGGATGGCACCCCAAAACTTGGGCTCATCATCATCATCGTCATCAGGGTTACTTACACAGGCTGATTTGCACGTTTCTCCTCAACAAGTACTTGTATCAATCGTGACTGGAATAAAACACTGGCACACAGGGATAACTCTTTGCTATTATTTTCCACTTATAAAACCCACAAATCTGCATGATGAACCAAATTCTCCTATCGCAAAGATTATTTGTTACGTGAAATAGCTAGAGCAGCAGAAAGAAGCCGTTCCCAGAATTTATGAGGAAAAAGATTGTTCTTTACAGCGGCGAAAAACCACCATTGTCCCACTCAGTGTATTAACATTCACAGTAAAAGATGGCAGTTGCAAAAATGTGGAGGAGTATGATCAAATCAGTATTTCTTAAACAGTTTTGCAGTGTGCGAGCTGATATTTTGGAATAATAACAGAGAGCGCACAATGTTCTGAGTTGTCAGAGTTTCTGAGGGGGCAGATTCATAGGTCTGCATCACCTAATGCCTCCCAAACTCAGCTGAATGAAAGACAAACAAACAGGACAACTCAGGGTGTTGTACTTACGAGTTGGATGAGTTATGTTTTGGTGTCTTTTTTAAGCAAATCCATAATTGAAATGCTGCTGTGATGCAAAACTAAAATTACACAGTACCATACACAGATCTCCTACGGATAGTATGAGTTGGCGCATATGTGTGTGCATGTATTTGTGTTGTAATTTAAAGCATAACAGCATCTCAAGCTAAAAAAAGTTTAGGGACCTTCTCTGAGAGAAAGTCTTCACCTCAGAAAGAGAACCCGTGGTAATGAACATCAGTATGGCAGCCAGAAATAGCATTCAAACCCTTACCAGCAAGATATGGGACATCAAAGAAGTTAAATTGATCTTCCTGCCTTCCACCCCAAACATCTCTGCTTCAACACCAGCCTCCCTTTCTCTGTGCTGGCAGCTACATGGTGTTTCTTGTCCCCATCAGCATACACTGCATGCTGTCCTTGTGACCACCCTGTCTCTCTAGCTCTACATGTCTGAGCTACAGTGGAAGATTTGGATTAACGTGAGCAGAATTTTGCATGGACAGTGGTGCTGTGAAATACAGTGAAACCAAATGAACATGGACCTTTAGCTTGTGAGCAGCCACAGACACCGGGATTTCGGTACGCGGTATGGCTGAGGCTAAACTTGGTATCATAACAAAGCGTGGGTCTAAATAAAAACTGCCTTAAACTCTCAGGAGGTTTGCTTCTTCTACACGATGACAGTTGTCAGAGAGTAGCTCTCCTACAGAAACAACCATACTAAATATAGTGTGTTGGAGTAAATGAAAGAGGCAATGCTGGAAGAAAACTAAAAATGTTTTTCTTGCTCTCTGAATGCAACCTTATTTCTGCAAGGGGCCATGGATGCCATATATGAAGGTATTTATCCCTCTAGCTCTGTGATTCCCTCAGTTATTAATGCAACACAGCCATTTTCAGAAGCTCCAGGTCTTTGTTGAGGGCATGCTTTGGGCTGGGAGACCCCCTTCATGTGGCAGCCTCGGAGAAGCTGGTGAGCAATTTTCTCTCCCAAAGGACTGCCAACTGCTTTGAAGGGAGGCCACCAGGAGACCCCATTTATGTCACCTTTTCTGCTGGTCTGCTACTGATCAGTTGTGTAGCTAGCCTTGGCTTAGCTGTGCATTCAATGCAGGCAGCAAGATGCAACTAGGAGAGGAAGCAGCCAAACACAATAATACAGACATTTGCCCATTTTACCGGAATGGCGTATTTTCTGGCAACTTCTCTTCTGCCTCATTCCTCTCTCTCTGCTCAGGGCGGCATGAGGGTCCCTCATGCAGCTGCTGTGACCCACAGGAACTTTGCAGCATGTATAAGCTGCAGGACCTGGAAGACAGCAAAGTGGCAACCTTGCCTGGAAGCCTAGATACACCAAAGCCAAAGGCAAAGCTCCCCCTGTCCTCAGAAGGTCCAGTTTTTCACTTGTGGGTTTCAATGCACAGTGGTGCTTGCAAGGGAGCTTCTAGGAAGATTCATTTCTTGGCCTTTTTATTCCACACAGGCTTCCTCCTCTGCGTTGTATTTTTGGATGTTTTTTATGTTGTTGTGCTTGGAGCCATTCAAATTTCAGCACACAAAAGCAGAATTCAGCAAAACCCCTTGTATGTAAGTACAAAACCTTAGCTAGAAATGGTTTTGATTGAAGCCAGGCCAGCTTTCACCTGCCCTGATTCATAACCCTTTCAGCTACCCTGAGGAGCAATCTTGGAAAATGCTGCAACTGGCTGAGGCTGGTGCGGCTTCTTGGCAAGCCGGGTGGAAGCCACACTGCTAAATGCTGCTGCTGGGCTGAGAGAGGGATAAGATGTCCGAGTGCTTTTGTGTACCCACAAAGTAAGTGCTTCTGCCCTGCAGAACGTGGATCTTGCTTGCTAAGGGGCAGGGACAGAAACTGCTGCTGTGGTGAGCAATACCTTCCATAATGACCCTTGCTAGAGCATACTCCTGTGGGTGCCAGTGGGAGTTTTGCCTAAATAAAAGCCAGCCTTTGGACTGCTACAAAACGGGAGATGCCCTAGGGGAGTTTGCATGTCTCCGAGCTATGGGTGGGCAGCCCTTGCTGCCTGTGGCCTCCAGCGCTGTGGAGCTTGCCTGACACTTAAACCAGAATCAACAGTTTCATTTTAAAATTAAAATAATCTTCTGAATAACAGGAGCATATTGGCGCTTGGAAAATGTAGAGCACAGCATCTTTTTTGATTTCAGTGCTAGGAAAAAAAAAAAAAAGGAGAGACAAAGCGCCAGGAAATATTGTTTCTTGGCTGAACTCTTGTAGACCAAGTTTTGGTCCAGAGTGGGTTTTTTGTGTGACTCAGTGGTAAATATCTGAACAAAGAGCTTTATGATATGGAGGCAATACTGTTAAAAGCGTTTAACTCTAGTTGTGCTGGCAGTGGGATTGAAAACTTTTGGCATCTTTTCTTTCTTTCTCACAGCAGTGCTTGTAAATGGATTGAAACCTTCCTCGGGAATTTCTGTAACAAACCGGGTAAAAATTTAAGTGCTTTGTAATCTCTATGGGAAGACTTAGTATCAGGTAGAGTAGATAATTTGAATTACTTAGAGCAATCATACTTTTGAAAGCTTTACTTCATTCTTGTGAAAACTAGTTTGTAGCAAAATTACCTTCCAAAAGCTTCTTTGCATGCTTCCCTAATGAACTTCTGATTTACATGTCGTTTGTAGATATGACTTCTCTCTCCTAATGCAGTTTTCTTTCAAGGCAGATTTCTGTTTTAGGGGGGAGTATTATGTAGTGTGGATAGCTGCTGTGGAGGAATTCTTGCAAATATCTCATTTGTATTGCTTTTGTTCTTCCACTTCAAAAACCCCACATCTCACTCTTCCAAGGAGGAGAGGATATAGTGTTTGACTTATTGCAAAGCCTAAAGCATTCTTAAGATTAACTTCAACTAATCACTAAAACATGGCTTCTAATTTCATAACTGTTGTGACTCTTCAACACAGGAAAAGGGCTTCCTACTTAAAAATCTATTTCACTTCTAATTTTTTTTTTTTTTTTTTTTTTTCCACAAAGGTTAAGTCTGGGCTTGTGTGCCTCCCTCATCCCTATGCTCGTTAATGTCATCAGTGAGGAAGATGAGGCCTCCAGTGCCTAACAGTGCAAGCGTGGTAGCACAATGCTGAAAACCAGAAGCGACCAGACTTCAGACAAAGATTGAGTAGGGAAGCTGCTGAGGCCTCCACGCAGTTGTCTGACCAAGGTAGATGTGAAACCGCCTCACGACTCAGCCTCTTCTCCGCAGTCTCTGAGGATGCACCTTCCACCACAACACATCCCATCTTTACCTCTCCAGGTAAGGCTGGGTTATGAGAGTTGGGCAATTTTTGTTGTCTTTTCACATACAGTAACTTTGTTGTTTTTTCCATTCTGTTTTTTTTTGGTTTTTTTTTTTTTTTTTTTTGTCATCAGAGCCACCACACTCAAACATCTACTATACAATTTATTTGTGTAGTGTTTTCAGATTATACAGGACTATGGGCTGGAATTGGTAGTTTACTGAAGGATAATGCTGAAGAAAGGGTCATCAGATAGTGTGCTGTGATTTAGAAAACTGACCACTAATCTAATGTTTTCCAACAAGCCACTCTGAGTTACAGGATGGAATAAAAATAATCTCAAAAAAATTAGTGGAATAAACTCATGCTTTGGGGCATAAACAAGCTTCATAAAAGGTTTGGATAGAAATAATATCCCCTTCTGACACATTACTTTATAATTACAGAATATGGGACTGCTTGCATCTTTCTCTGAGGGACCTAGTGCTGGCGCTTTTAGATACTAGCTAAGTAATTTTTAAAATTTATAGATCTTTCAACTTCTTTCAGTGGAAATACAGGCTTTCAAGGACATTTTACACAGGTCAATTGCTATGTAGAGACCAAGAACTTCATTTCCTCAATCACATTTCATGATCACATTAGAGGTAGTCCACAGATGCCCAGGGACCGATGAACCACATGATAAAAACCGCAAGACAACTCAGACCAGGAATCAGACTCTGTCTGACAGTTTTCTAACACCTGATGTCTTTAAATCAAGGCTGGATTTTTTTTTTTTATTATTTTCTTTTTTTTTTTCTTGAAGAAGACATACTTCAATTCAGCTAGAAAATACGAGCTTGAGAAGAGAACTTAAAAGTCTGTAGCAAGCCTATCAGGGCTGACGTACAACATGATTGTAATGTTTAATTCCAGACTGAAAAATCAATGAATCTACAAAGTTTCATATTTCTAAGGAAACAAAGACATAAATCTACAGCCACCTTGGCAAACTACATGCTGACTTCTCCTGGGGAATATCTGCAAAGAAGCCCCACACCTGTGGGAAAGGTGTTCCCAGGATAATGTCACCTACATGTATCACGAAGGAATTTTCTCCTTTGCTGCTCAGATGAGGGTTTTTAATGATTGCCTCCCATTTACTCCACAACATTTCATTGCTGAGTAACTCGAGACTTCTTCACACCGTTTGAGTTTGATGGCATGTACGAGTAATGCAGACCTTTCTTTCCTGGGGGAAATTAAGAATATAATTCATTCTTTCACTCAGTAACTCAACTGAATCCAATTTGGGTTCATTCTTTTAGGAAATGTGTTTAGCTAATTCTGTCAAATTAAAATATGAAAGGAAAAACGTCAATAATACTGGCCATCTTGGCATCACGGGTCTTAGATCTTTCATACCATTATTCCTCCACTGACAATTTTATTTTGCAGAGGGAGAAACTAGTCCTAGAAGGATTAAGCCACATCTGCATTTTCTGCATATTACAAAACACTAGCATGTATATATGTACATGGAACAAAACCTCAGCAATGCACTTCTGATGTTGATTTGGCTTTTTGGTTTAATATGTGAGCTTTTATTTTGATTTTTTTTCCTTACATTTACTTTAGTGTGTATTTTCCAGATGCATTGTGTGCACAAAAAAGGGAGTAGTAACAGGACAGGAATGTCAGCTGCACTCTGTGTCCTTAAGAGACAAAGAATAAATATTATTTGGAAATATCTATGGCACGAGGCCCTCCCAGCAGCTTCTGATCTCATTCCTATCCTTCACACGTGGTTGTTAACACAGGGCCACATAAGGGAACAGCCAAGGGCTGGAGAGGCCAAGACCAAAGTGAGTATTGATTCCCTTCTTTCTCAGTGTGACTGGTGCTTAGAAAACATTGATCACTAGTGCAACCTTGAGAGAAGGCTGCATAAATTCATGGAAGAGGAAACCCACTGAGAGCTACTGGATACACAGAAAAGGAGTCTGGCTCAGGATGTGTCTGGGCCACAAATGGCTGCAAAGTACTTGGAGGAGAGGGAGATGCTGCTAGTGCCTGTCTGGTCTCATGTTCCTCCTTTGAACGTCTGCTTTTGGGTGTTGGCATTAGCTGTTCTTTTTTCATGATGCATTTATTTACTGCTGGAAGGAGGCGAGGACTGGAAGCTGCCCAGGATGCTGACTGCAGCCCGCTGTAACACCCCTCTTTCCCCAGGGCTGGCTGCAGCACAGGGTATTGACCGGCATTGCAGCTGCCCGGTAAGCGTGCTTCATCACCAGAACAAATTTTCCTAAGTGCCTAAATGGCTTGAAACTGCAGGTTTTGTTGGCCAGGGTCAAGTGAATTGCACATATTGGGAAACTGCTTGCAGTTAGCTTTCTCTCTTTTTATCTCTCTCCCTGTGCTTGTGCAGATTCAATTATGCAGAAATATACTATTAGGCTCAACTTCTCTTTATTTAAGCAGGTGAGGAACAGTGAGTTTCAAACTTCGACAGAACTGCACAATACCTTGAAATATTTTACCTCAAGCCGCTCTTTCTCTGATAGAAAAACACGTATTTCCTTCTTGATTCTCAGAGTCACATTAACTGGTGATCCTTTGTCCCCGTAAGCATAGCACACTAGATGGATAGACTGCAGCAAACGAGGTACGTGTTGCATTTAGAGGCAAGTATCACCTTTAAAAAAAATTACCTGCCTGCCAGAACTTTGCAAAACAAGAAAGTAAGTTCAGCTCAGTGCACAGAGTAGTTTCTCACTGTCTGACTCTCCTTCTGGCTGCCTGGAATGCCTGGCATGTCAGGTAACACATGCTGAGCAACAGCCAAAAAGCACTTCGTCGGTTGTAAAATTGAAACAAGCTCCTTATTAAAAAAAAAGGTATTTTAAGAGGTAGTGCAGCTGCGGACGACGCTGTAGCCGTGCTGCTCAGCCATCACACAGAGGCCAGCTTTAAGCAGTGTCGGTGGATATGTGTGTAACAGGGACCTCTGCAATCCTGAAGAGAGAGGTCCGGCTGCCTTGTGCCAGAGCACCCTGCAGCTACCTTGCCTCACATCTTCATTACCCAAACAGCAAATTTTAACGTGAAACAAACATTAACAAAATACACCTATTTAATTGTTACCAGTCCACTAATTCAGGAGAGCCCCTGGAACATCCCGTGCTGTTTCGACCTCCAGTTCTCCCCCGACTCGTCAGCAGCTCTACTGTTTCCTGTTGGTAAATCTTTCAGTTTTAGCTTTTCCCTGCTGGTAACATCCACAGCCTAGATGCTGTTATTTCTTTGTTGAACCGCAGCTGGTTACCCCCTCATGAGGAAGAGTACTGATTTTTTGAGGCTGTGGTGACCTGGTGTTACAGGTGCTGTACAGTCTCAGACAGGAGGTCTCCAACAGCAGAGTCTCCCATCTGTTCAAGACCTTCCCAGCTGAATCTCTTTGTAAACCCTCTTCTCTTGGTCTTGAGCGTGGCATCAGCTGCTCAGGCTTTTTCATACAACAAGGTTTGTAACGTCTGGCCAATACCATGGGTTATAACAGTAAATGATACTGCTTATAACAAACATCTCCAGGGTTTTCTTGGACTTTTCAACCTCTAAATGGATTTCACATTTCCTGTGTCCTGTATCTGTCTATACCACCTTAGAAATGACAATCCTGGTGATTTTGGCATTGAGGATTCATGTGAGGATGGTGCAGAGGCTGGTAAGAGTCTGCCCTTACCCTCCAGGGCCAGGAGCATCCCATCCTCTCTGTGGTTGGACTAAAACTGGAGACGCTTTAGAAGGGTCAGACAGACATGCATATGATCCAGCTCCCCTCTTTGCGTCATGCGACTTTGTGCACGACTAGCAATTGCAGATGTACTCCTAAAACTCACACAAAGCTTCTGACCTGTTGTCGCACACTGTTTTACAGAGTGTATCATGTCCAACATGACTGTAATCTGTCTTCTATCTTACTCAGATCCAGATCTGCCTCCTGCTATTTTAACTCCTCTCCCAGGAATTCCTGCTAGGTAGACTTTTGCTTCCATTAGTCAGGCTTAAAACACATTTCACCACTGTTTTGCCCCAGATCAAAACTTGCAACCTCATTCCCTTTGAACCTACGACTCCCAAAAACTAGAAAGCTGCTCTGAGGTAGCCAGTCTCTGTGGAGATGTGGCAACAAGTTGTGGTGGCTCTACATGTTCTTGTTATTAAAAGCAAACGGACCTGTCCATTTTTTTTTTTTTTTTTTTTTTTTTTTTTCCAGGGGTCAGGTTGGGCTGCTTCCCTGACAGCTTGCTGTTTTCCCTGTCTGACAGCATTTGCTGTGGGCACTCATGCTTGGCCGGAGGATATGCTCCGCGGCTGTGCTCAGGCAAGCCTGTCTCCCACATGCTCAGTGTACGTTGGGTAAACGATGTCAGATCTTTGCTGGGTGGCTATTTAAGAAAAATGCTGGGAGTCGGGGCAGGCACATCCTGCAGTGCTCGTTGCGGGCAGTAAGTTATAGCAATTGCCAGAGCCTCCCTTCTGGGATGTAAAGGTTTTGCAAACAGACATCTGTGTGGTGCTCTGCACAGCACACCCTGCTTGGTGCATTGCCAGAGATGTTGCTGGGCAGTACCCTCTCCTCACCTGAGAGCTTTGGAGTCCCAGAGACATGTGTTCTAGTTGTCTGAGCACTCAGCAGTGACTTCTTTGTGATGCTGACTAATTTCTCCAGGGCTGGATCCATTTCTCTCCATAATTGCACTTGCAGGCTGGAATCCCGCAAGCAACTCTGTTTTTAATTAGGGGCTCCATAGTGTCTCCAAAGATATGCATAGTGTCAGAGATCTTACATCTGAAACATAAGGCTCTATTGCCCCTTATTTTTATTCTCGGTTTTCAGCACAATTATTGCATCTCTCTACAGTCTTATTCTGCCCAGGTCAACTCTTCAAATAACTTTCTCAATGGTTCAATTGTTCCAAGAATTATTTTGAAAATAGTCTCTCTCAGGTCACTTCTTGTCCTCCTTGCTCAGTGACGCAGTAAAAAGTTTTACTTTCATGTTTTCTCACGGACTTCCAGGGCCAGCTCCATGCATCGATTCAGTTCTTCCCTCTGCTGAATCCAGGCTCACATGAAGACTACCAGCTGGCTTTCTGAGCTTCCAGTGACCCAAGTCCCTTCTGGTGGCTTGCCCGCTCCATTTCCAGAATGTTTTTCTTTGCCTGGACAATGGGGCAGTTCGTTAGTGAGGCTGCTGCTGCAGTGATGCATGCACCACACTGGCTGATGACATAAGCTCTGTCCCACCTCTCATAAAGGGACAATTTATCTCCAGCTGCAGGTCACCCTATTGCTGGACACTTCTTGGTGCCATCTCTGAAGGCTTCCTGCGTAGACCCTGTGCCTGGCCTGGCCCTCCCTCCTCCAGAACTGAGCATAGAGAAATACTTGAGTAAAAGAACTCGAAAGCAATTTCTACTGTCCCTCTTGGAGTACCACTTCTACTGGTGTTAATAAGAGAGAAGTCCTGTTAGAACCTGTAGCAAACATCCCTTGGGTAGTTATGGCAAATGGAAAGCATTTAAAGGTGGGCTATGTCCTAATATCATCTGTTTGAAAGGACTTTATGTTTCATATATTTCATATTATTGCCCCGAAAGACTAAAGGAGGAAGCACACTCCTAATTGAAGCGCTTATGGAAATTAAATCCATGTTTAAAGGAATTTAAAATTTTTAATGCAAAATTCAGCAGCTAGAAATTCTGCACCAACTTCTACTTAATTAAAATTAATAAGGTTTCAAAGAGTTTTAGTTGGGCTAGACCAGGAAAGAGTTTGGCCTTAAATGTGTAATTAAAATACAATTACATTGCAAGGAAGTCATTACTGAGATTATACCTCAAAAGCATACCTAATGGGCTATCAGGAGAAAAGGTTTATGCGTTTGGTACACCAGCTATATAAGATACAAAAGGATGTAGTCATTGAGAGAAAGAGATATTTGCAAGATCATTTAGGTAGATAGTAACAGTCCTTTTATGGTCAAATCCTTCTGGCTGTATTCAGAAAGGGATCTGCTTCATCTTAGTTTGGGATGTACACCTCCACGAGTTCTGACACATTTAGTTGTTTCTCAGCCCTCTCCCGGGACTGTGAGTGAGGGAAACATCTTTCAACCGATGTCAGACATCTCTGGACGAGGGAAACATTAGCACCAAAAGAGTTCAGTTGCCTGATTTTGGGAACCATTTGACAAAGGTATGTTCAAATGTGAAGGGCCTCATCCAACCCTGGTTAAAACCAGGGAGGGACCTCCCTTCTTGGTCCCTGCACCAGTCTGCATGAAGCCCTGAGCGTAGCACCCAGAATTACGGTGTTAGAGTTATGCATGGCTCTGCATTTGCAGGCTTTGTTTTTACTTTATTCCAATGGCAGATCTATAAAAAGAGTTTTAGGAAATACGACATCCCACAAGATGCACAAAACAGACCTGTTTGGGAGGTAGGATGGAAGTGTGAGAATAAAACTGAAGCCACTTTGTGGTCTCCGGAGCCAGAACAACCCATCATTCATTTGATTGTTTTAGTTTGTTTGTTTTGTTTGGGTTTTTTTTTGGTAATGTGACAGGTTTTGCTTCAAAGTGTACCGAAGTCATTGGTAAGGTTCCTGTTGATGGTACTGGGGTTTGTTCTAGGTTCATGGAAATAAATGCATATTCTTTGGTAATAAACTGCATAGGTAGTCAAAGATGCAAAGTTCGCAATCCCATTGGGATCAGCTCTTTTTCAAAGGCTCAGACTCATGGACTGGTTTGAACAATGTGGAACACCTGGATGTAACCTTGAATTCACATTGCATCGAGAGGATTTGCTTGTAAGCTTTTGATTTAACTCATCTCTTCACATAACTTTCTGAGTTTTTTAACTGTGATTTTTACAAGTACAGTGAGTCTTGTAAAAGAAGTGTGGGAGAGGAAATGTGAATCTCTCAGCTGCACAGTGTCTCCTTTGATACAGTACAAAAAATTGTGTAAGTAGCCTAATGTTTTAATGAACAGAAATATGTCCCTGGCAAGAAAATGAATTTAGCACTTAGTGAAATGCACTCTGCTGAACTGCTGACATTCAGTTCATAATCAAACTTTTATTGTTAAAGAGAAATTGCTGTCACACCCTTTGTATTGAAGATTTAGTTCAGTAAAATAAAATTCTGTGACAGTAATTTCTCTCTACCCTTAGGTTCCCTACAGCAATGCTTGTTAAATGGATAAGAAACATGTAGAGCTTGATCTAGCCTTTCTCACACCAAAGTCAGATGTCTTCACTGACTAATACTCAACAACGATGTTTTCAAGCAACTTTTTTCATTTGTAATGTGATACCAAAGATGTGCGATCGTTGGTGTTGTGGTACTTCATCATCTAAAACAGTTCCCACATCGGACCTCCCAAAGAAGCCTGTGAAGGGGTGTTTCGTATACAGCTTTAGCAGCACTTGTCAACAGGGCAGGACCGAGTGAAGTCAGCCTTCTGTGGCTATAATAGCACAAGCACTTCCTTTTCTTAAACAGTTTCTTTCTTTTCCCCCGGGGTCTTGTGGTAACTCACACCTGAAAAAGCAGCCTTTATATCTTCCTCAGGCTAATTAAAACACAGATTAAAGCAGATGAGCAATGCAATATTGCTGAAGTGTCTGTTTGTTAACTTGTCAGTCTCTGAAGAATTCCCCGTGTAAGTCGTGACTGAGGTAAGTGGCAACAGAGTACTCAGCCATGGAAACCACAGGTGGAAAAAACCCACCTCTCAAAACCACAAAACTCACAAGGATCGACATGGGGTGACATTAACTGCCAGGATCAAGTAAATGGAGTGAAAACGTGCTCCCAATCACAGAGGTCACTGAAAAGCCACACCAGTTTGGCTTATGGTGAGTTTTGCCTTTCCATACCCACATGAAACTTTTTTTTTTAAATGCTTCCAGGGTGGTCGGTGAAATTTCGCAGAGGAACTAATGGCCTGAAGCATATATCTGAGATAGGCAAGGGGCATTGCTTGTGTCCACACGCCATCAACATCAACATATCGTAGAGTGTGACTCATGCCCTGCAAGCCACCACCACTGCTCCTCTCCTGTGTGAGGCACTGGTCAGGCAGGTGCTGTCAAACAGAGAGCATCGTGATGGCTAAATCCCATCAGGTGTGGGCAGGGGCTGGACAGGGCCATTCAAGCCTTTTCACTTGTACTTTACACCAAGTTCAGAACAGTATAGGTATTCCCTGACTGGTGTCCATGCCATTCAACTCACAGGATTTTTCAGATCCTTCTAATTTATATTTTGTATCCTGTACAGAGCCTAAAAGATATCTTTTGTCTAGCCTTTTAATTTGTAAGCAGTGTAACTAGAATGAATGGGGGGATTATGTCCAAGAATTTCAGGATTTGCCATCAGCTTTGTGTAGGGACATGGGGTAATGCCTAGTTCCTTTTTTCTTTTTTTCTTTTACTCATTAAAGGCAAAACACAAATCTGTGCATTTTAAAGCAGCTCTCTGAAATTGCATGGCCATATAATCACAATCTATTGGGCTAAAAATTAAATCTAAAATTAGACATAAAAATCACAACATTACCAGTCCTGGATTTAAGGCTTATATTGCTGTGAATTTCTAGGAAAATATTTAAGAATCAATTTAAATGCTAATGGACTGATTTGCCATAAAACTAGATAGTAGTCATACTCAATAGCTGCATCAGAGCTAAGCCAGGGCCACGGGCACACTGTCATTTACACAGCTGAATGGTGGTGGTGATCCCTCGTCCCATTTTGGCCTGCCCTGACCAACACTCTCCCAGCAACTCCTGGACATGATGTAGGAGTCAGGCCCAGGACCGTTCCCGATACACAGTGTGGGGAAAACTGAGTTGAATAGCATGGGCAAGAATTGTTCTGTGCCAGGCAACAGCTTCAGACATGTTTAATTAATTGCTATATTTCTAGCATTTGAAGCCACTTCCATTTGATCAAACTTGTTTGGAAACTACCTAGCAAATCCCAAAGTCATTTGGGGGAGCTGGCAGGGGACAAAAGAGGGAGCGAAGAAGCAAGTAAATGAATTTGCCAGTAGCATTTTTTTTCTTAATAAATGGGCTGGAAAAAAAAGGAACAGGGTAATACCATGCCATGTGCAATGAGCAGGAGAAGAAAGCTTCTTTCCTTGCCCATGTGGATTGGGTCGAAACAGGGCAATCACAGGCAGCCGCAAGCACATTCATGATCTGCAAAACATGTCGTCATGGTTTAACCCCAGCCAGCACCTAAGCGCCACACAGCTGCTCACTCATTCCTCCCTCCTTCCCCCTGGTGGGATGGGGAGGAGAATTGAAAACAAGTACAAATCGTGGGCTGAGATAAGAACAGTTTAATAATTGAACTAACTAACTAACTAAAGGTAATGCAAATTAAGGTAACAAAAAGCGAGTGAAATAAAACCCAAGAAAGACAAGTGATGCACAACAGAATTGCTCACCACCCGCTGACCGATGCCCAGCCAGTCCCCAGTCAGCGATCCACCTCACCCAGCCAACTCCCCCCTCCAGTTTATGTACTAGGCATGACATCATATGGTAAGGAATGTCCCTTTAGCAAGTTTGGGTCAGTTGTCCTGGCTGTGTCCCCTTCCAACTTCTTGTGCCCTTCCAGCCTTCTTGCTGTCAGGGCATGAGAAACTGAAAAATCTTTGACTTAGTATAAACACCACTTAGCAACAACTGAAAACATCAGTGTTTTATCAGCATTATTCTCATACTAAATCCCAAACACAGCACTACACCAACTACTAGGAAGAAAATTAACTTTATCCCAGCCAAAACCAGGAGACAGGTACGCAAGAGAAGGGAAGATCCAGGAATGACATGTTGAAGGAGACAGAAAAAGTTGCCCCAGTGGAGCTGCTGATGGAGGAAAGCTGTTCATGCTGTGCCCCCACATAGCAGAGTGCACTCACCGAGTCTGCTGAAATGTCACCTGAACTTTCTGCCTGAAGAGGAAACATGATTTTGAGATGCAGTCCAGCCCGAAAGAGGATGGAAGGGGAGGACAAAGACTCCAACCCTTGTTAACCTTGTGGGAATATAACCTGTAAGACAGAGAAGATAGGACAGTTCTGGAGAACCAGGCACTTTACAAGCCCAGCAGCTGTGCAGTGCACAATGTCATCTTCTTTATACTGTATATCTGCCGAGGTCGTGCCTGGGAGAGCTGCATCATGGATGCGTCAAGCACCCAAACACAGCAGGGAAATGTGGTCCCCATCAGAAGGCACCTGCACCAGGGAGCTCAGACAGCTCTGCTCCCCTTCTGTGGGCAGTGGGAGGGATGGGGCACCATGGCTGTCCCCACCTCGATGTCTCGGTGAGCTCAACAGCCTCGGATGGGACCAAGGTGTGGGGACATCTGCCTGCACCACTTCCGAACAATTGGAGGCTCATTTTCATCATGCTGATCGCTCGTCACGTTGATTGTTAGTGGGTTTGGAATTTAAATATTAAAGGACAGCCTCAGAATTACACAGGCAGAAATCCTAGTCCTTTTTCATTATGAAAACATCTGGGGGCTTCTTTGCCCTCTCCCCTGAACAAGGTTTGAAAAGACAAGTTATCCTCATAAAATCTTATAAACGCCCACAAGACAATTTTTCTTTGAAGTATCAATGTGACAGGGCAAAAGCAGAACAATTTGATACTAATGATTTCAGTCACCATCCTAATGCTTCATGTTTTAAAGATCATTTTGCAATAAAGACATCATGATTTTACAGTCACATTAGAATAATAAACCATAGCACTTACAGAGTACTTTCACTCTAAAACATGAAATAAATTGAAGCAATGAGTGGGTTTTTTTTTCATTTTAGAGTTGGAGAAACTGAGGCCTAAGGGTGTGACCTTCTCACAGTGCAGTCTGGGAGAACCTCACCTGGCTCCTAGTTCTGGGGCTGACCTTTGGGTCATGCTGTCCCTCACCTGCTAGTCCGGACAAGATGAATGAAGACAACTCTCTGCAGGAGAGAGCAGATGTAGATTGATGTTCTTGCTCCCTGCCTTGTAACTTCAGGCACTTCACTAAGACATCTCAAATAGGAGTGTTGAGACTCCCATTAGGAAAAAAATCAAAGCAGAAAGAGGAAGCGACAAGATCTATTCACAATTGACAAGATGAATACAATTCACCAGACCTGCTGATAATCCCTGGAGAGAGGCAGGGTGGCCACAGAGTCACCTCTCCCCATCATTTTTGCTGGCATATTCTCTGTCCTTTCGTCTTCATGAGAGAAGCAGCAGTGTCGCTCCCAACCTGAGTGCCTGCATCTCACCCTGGTCCAACACGAGGCTTCATCGCTGGCACTATAGTCGCCCACAGGCAGGGACCGCACAGACACGCAGCTGCTACTGAGCATCCCTTCGAGTGCAGGGAGCACAGACAGGAGGCTGCTGATGTATCAGGTTTCTAATTAAGATTCACCAGCCTCCAACCTGGCTCGATTCATTATTCATCTGGAAATTTTCTTCCCTAACTTTCTTCTTTGCTTTTGCTGTCACCCACTAAGCGAAGGTATGCATTTCCCTCCCAGAAGCTCCACTGACATATCTGCGAATAGGCAGCTCACAGGTTGTGACAGAAGAGAAAGAAATGGTTGCAAACCAGGTCCTGGAGCACTCATCAATATTTACAGGCGTCTGACAGTGACTAATCTTAGACCATCTACATTTAAGCCACATAAATGAAAATGAGGTCCTGTTTGCATTGCAAGTAGTAAGGATGGGATATTCTTACATACCGTTTCACTAGTAGAAGGCTGTTCCTCCTCCAGAAATATTTCCTTTGGGTGCTGTCCTGGCATGTCACTGTAACATAAAGTCAGGAAGTCAGTTAGGAGAGGCAATACAAAAGATAGAGTGGGTTTCCTACCTCAGAAACATGTGTACACCTCTCAAAGTTTTGGCAGAGGAAAGAGGAGAGGAAAAGCTCTTTGCAGCAGTTGTTCACCAATAGATCCTCTGCTGCTCTTTCATGACAGTTATCTAATGAGGTATAAGTGCTGAGCTGTTGTAAAAGATTGATCCAGACAAAATATTTAAGGATTCACGTGATTAAATATGCAGGATTTGAAACTAACATTTCATCCTCCACCCTTCTTCTCCAAAACATGATCCTGTGTGTTGCACGCTGGAGGCAGGGTGGGATGGGGGATGGAAACAGAAGGGAAATCCCTGAACTGAAGCAGTCACCAGAGGCTCTCACCATGAGACTTGAGAGTGAAGAGAGCTCGTACGTTTGTACGCAGTCCCGGAGACGAAGTTTCGTTGCAGGGCACACGCTGCCCAGGGGAAGGACCCACGGGTGCTCTCACTGAGACGGTTGTGCCGCTCGCCGTGGCAGCCTGGCCCTGGGACACTTGTTGAACTTAAAGTGCTCATTGCCAGTTCAAGGTTGTCTGCCTCCCAAGCTGACTTTTACTCTCTCCCATGGATTTTTTTTTTTTTTTTTTTTTTTTAATCACAGCAATCTTTATGCTAGGCATCATTTGCAGAATTGGCTGAAAAGTTATAGATCCTAATTTCATCGAGTTCCCTGGATGTGACTCTTCATCTTTAATTGTCTTCACAAGACAGCAATTCACTCAGGGCTGCCCTGAGAGTAGAGGCTACCCTCAAGAATAAGGAAAAGTCCCATGAGTGTAGAGATAATTTCACTATGTCTTGGATCTCTGAGACAGCCCCCCTCTTTTTTGCCACTTGCTTATGTTGTTGTGCATGAAAAGTTATTTCCAAATGATTAAAGTGTTTGCCAGGAGTAGACAGGTTGTTATGAAAGGCATTGCTTTTGAATTCTGCTTATAATTAGCCTCCTTCCCTGTGTAATTTTTCCTTCTTTTTTTTTTTTTTATTTTTTTTTTAATTTTTATTTTTAGGGCCTGTATCTAGTAGATTTATTTCCCTTACGTGAAAGACTTAATAGTCCATTGCTTGATTTCCATGTTAATTAAGCACGTGGCTTCTCTCAATAACTGCCACATCCTTGCTTACTTAATATATACTTCTATACCCCTAGCAATGATCTGATAACATTATCAAAGCAAAATACGTAGAACAAGAAACCGTGGGGATTAGATATCAAGGAGGACACTATAGGGACCATGTTAATTGAGGTGATCAGCAAGATTAAGATAAGTCTTGCTGCTTCTTCATATTGGTCTTAATGAAATAATGCAGAGCCCAAAGCACTTTACCTGCTATACAATGTGGTTAAGTCGCTTTCTTCCCTAGGGTGTGTAATCTAATCTTCTAGATAAAAAAAACACTTAGCAGAGTGAAACCAGCTGGTGTTAAAAGCTGTATTTCTAAGATAGGGCACCTGTGTAAGGTTTGAAAAACTACTAAAAATAGCGACAGCCAATAAAAGTTGCAATTTGGTGTGTATGTGCATACATACAGGGATAGACAGAAATGTGTGTGTGTTTGTGGGGTGTGTGGGGGGGTCCACAGGCTGGCCTGAGCTATGCTGGTGCTGCTCCAACTTCAAGAGGGAGGTTTGCCCAGGAAATCTCCAGAGGTCTCTCTAAACAACATTTCCCTGTTTTTTTCTGATCGAATTTGTAGGAGTGGGGGTGCTAAAATGTAACATTATAATTTAAAAAAATATTATTCCTGCTTTAGGAATATTGGCTTTTTTCCTTTTTTCTTTTTTTTTTTTTTTTTTAAAAAAAGGCTTCTTTCTGCAATTAAAATGAAGATACCTCTGCAGTAAATCATTTTGCATAAATAGGCTTTGAATAATGGAGCTGTTGTCAGGAAAAAAAAAATAGGTACTACCCAAACCTTTTTCAAATCAATTTTTGACGGCATTCTTCAAATGGAGATAAACATTGCTGGTGTAATGATTTGCCACATGACCTTACACTTGAAGTGCCAAGCAAAGTGAAAAATAACACACTCAAACAAGAAAAAGTGCTGATTTTGATTCCCAAAATAATATTTTTCTAGCTGGAACTATTTCTGCTATGGGCTAGCATGCACATACAGAGAGAAAGTTAAAATTTTCTTTCAGCAATATATGACATTTCCCTCTCAGCTAGATAACTGAGAGGCTATTTGGGCTCGCTAAAAACACTTCTGCACATCTGGGAGCAATACAGCTCGAAAGCAATTTGGGAGGAAGGATAAGTCTTGCAGTCGAGCTAAAGGATTAAGAAGCAGAGTTCAGTTCATCTCTGCCCTGCCTGACCTCTGAGTGAGCCTGCTCCTTCCTCCAAGGTTCCCGTTCCCAAGGGGTTACATGGGTGAGGGGCTCCCCCTTGGCCGGACACCCTCTCCCATCTCCTGCATCACCAGAGCCCTTGTTTTCCATGGTTTTATAGACCAGTATGAGGAGTCTGAAGCAGTTTTATAGACCAGTATGAGGGAAAGAAGCAGGAGGAACTGAAAGTAATCACCGATGGGAAGAAATCCGATACTACTGGCCTACTGAAACCACCTGGAAGGTTTTGTGTGATGGCAGTGTTAAAAGCACTGGGTGACACTTGCCCCCTGTAAGAGGGGAGGTGGCACATTCTCCACCACCACCATTACTGGTTTGGGGACATCTCGGAGACAGCAAGCCTCCCCTGCCTGCGTGTCGGGGAACTGCTTCATAAACTGCACCCTCCCGTGAATCCAAACCGGTGCCTCTCAGAGAGGCGAGACCCTTCGCAGCCCCGGGTCTGGGTGCAGACCGATCTCCTCCCTCAGCACTGGGCTGTGTGGCAAGGAAAATTGTGCCGAAGCAGAAAGCTGCCGTTACTGTCCTGGCAAGCTGTGTAACTCCAAGTACCACACACACTCCGTACTTAAAGACACTAGTTTCCCAAACTAAGAAAAGTTGCAAGTGAAACTGAGTGTAAAAATTTATTAGGAAGAAGCACATATTAAATGGCCAAAAAGCCATTACTTCACAGTAAAGGAGCTGAATAATATTGGTGAAAAGACCATTCTCTTTCAGCGGAAGAATGAAGGCAGGAATAACGAATTAAAAAGCAATATGCAACATATGGGAAAAAGGGGGAGGTAGTGAAAATCCATATAAATAAGAATTTATGAAGTGTAGAAAATTGATAACAGATACTAAAGATATCAGAAAAAAAGTCCATGGATGGTCAGGCTTTATTTAAGAAGAGTTTTTTGAAAAGTTATGAATAATAGCAGAAAAACTATCAATGCTGTAGTCTTATTACTAGCTGGAGACAGCCAAGTCATTAATAATGATGAAGAAAGATGCAAAACTGTTCAACAATTATTTCTGCTCTCTATTTGGAATAATGTATTTTCTGACATATTACTAATTAAGAAAGGTATTGGACAACTTGCATTAGGGTTAACAATTTCTAAATCTGAAGGTCCACAGAAGTGGCCCCCAAGAGTCAATGCAGGATATTTTCAGCTTGTGCGTGTAAATTTTTAATAAATCTTGAAATAATGTGGAAATTCTCAGAGGTCAATGTCAATATTGTGTAAAAATTCCAAGACAAATGAAACCACGCAGGTAAATATAGTCCAGTTTACTTGATAGCAATCCTAGGCAAAGTAAGGGAAAAATTGATAGAAGATTTAAAGTGAATATAATTATGTATTGGGTTTGCGTGGCAAGGTTTTGGTAGCGGGGGGCCACAGGGGTGGCTGCTGTGAGAGGCTGCTGGAGCTTCCCCTGTGCCTGACAGAGCCAGTGCAGCCGGCTCCGAGAGGGACCCGCCGCTGGCCAAGGCCGGGCCCAGCAGCCATGGCGGTAGCGCCGCTGGGGCAACGTATTTAAGCAGGGGGAAAAAAATCCCAGAAAACCGTTACAGAACTGCAGCCAGAGAGGGGAGTGAGGGTACGTGAGAGGAACAACCCTGCAGGCACCAAGGGCAGTGAAGGAGGACGGGGAGGAGGTGCTCCAGGCACCGGAGCAGCCCGCGGGGAAGCCCACGGCGAGGCAGGCCGCGCCCTCGGCCCGCGGGGAAGCCCACGGTGAGGCAGGCCGCGCCCTCAGCCCGTGGGGAAGCCCACGGTGAGGCAGGCCGCGCCCTCGGCCCTCGGGGAAGCCCACGGTGAGGCAGGCCGCGCCCTCGGCCCGTGGAGGTTAACGGTGGAGCAGTTACCCACCTGCAGCCCGGGGAGGGCCCCACGCCAGAGCAGGTGGATGCCCAAAGGAGGCTGTGACCCCGTGGGAAGCCCACACTGGAGCAGGCTCCTGGCAGGACCTGTGGGCCCGTGGAGAGAGGAGCCCACAATGGGGCAGGTTTAGTGACAGGGCTTGTGGCCCTGTGAGAGACCCACGCTGGAGCAGTCTGTGCCTGAGGGATGCACCCTGTGGGAGGGATCCACGCTGGAGCAGCTCGGGAATATCTGCAGCCTGTGGGGAGGGACTCATGCTGGAGAAGTTTGTGGAGGACTGTCTCCTTTGGGAGGGACCCCATGCTAAAGCAGGGGAGAGTATGATCAGTCTGCCCCCTGAGGAGGAAGGAACAGCAGAGACAACGTGTGATGGACTGACCACAACCCCCCACTCCCCATCCCCTTGTGCTGCTCAGGGGCAGGAGGTAGAGAAATTGGGAGTGAAGTTAAGCCCAGGAAGAAGGGAGTGGTGGTGGGGGAAGGTGTTTTAAGATTTAGTTTTTGTTTCTCAATGCCCTACTCTGATTTTATTGGTAATAAATTAAACTAATTTCCCCAAGTTGAGTCTGTTTTGCCCATGATGGTAACTGGTGAGTGATCTCTCCTGTCTTATCTCAACCAATGAACCTTTCATTATTTTTTCTCTCCCCTGTCCTGCTGAGGAGGGGAAGTGATAGAGCGGCTTTGGTGGGCACCTGGCATCCAGCCAGGGTCAACCCACCACAAATTAATATGGCCTTACTGAGAAGACATTTGTGATTTCAGACTGATCTCCTGAGGTGGGAAGCGCAGCTGACAAAGGGTAACCAGGCAGGACCAATCTGTGTAACGAGCAAGGCTCGAGCATGCAGGACACCCAGGACCAAGGCACCTAAGACCAAAGTGCTGCTTCCCCTCCGTGGCCAAGAAAGATTCTGTAATTCCTCCCTCCAGCTGTCCCCTAGCCCTGCGAGGAGTGGGTAGCCCCCATGGCTGGGGCCATGCAGTGACACAGGAGGCACAAAGGAAAAGCCACAAGAGCCAGGGACAAGGAGTTTGACTTGTCCTGGGGAGGGGGGAGGTGGGAGGTGGAGGAACCCGCTGGCTCCTGGTGGCAAGGGTGGCTGGGATGGCCAGGGCAGTGGATGCAAGGGGGCTGGGGCTGTAACAGAATAAAAGACACCATGATAGGCGCAGGGGGTCAGTGGGGCAGGAGGCAGGAGTGAAAGCAAGACCAGCAGGAAGGTAGCAGGACAAGTTGCTTAGGGGCAGAATGAGAAATGTCTGATTTTGGCAATAAGATAATGTTTCTGGAAGAACTGCATCCTGAGAAAGGGACAAGGCAGGTTCCCATGGTAAAAGCAGTTGGCTGTTGTGCCGTGGCCCACTGCACTGTCACATGCGTGCAGTTCTTGCGAAAGGCAAGCATTTGACGTTGACCACTGATTTTTGCAAGTGTAGAGATATTTCAAATGGCTTTTCCATTTTGATTTGTTGCTCTTTAATGCAGAAAAGTCATTCAGATCAATGAATAAGGTGATTACACAGCAGCCTGAAAGGAAATAAATGAAGTGGGGGTGGAAAACAGGGCAGTGTAGGTTGCTTCAGGAAGTAAGGGGAGCAACTGGGCTGTAGGCTGTTCAGATGGCAAAGAAATAAAAGATAAAAAGGAGAAAAGGAAAGGGGCATGTGATATTGACTTTAGAAGCTTCATCAAATGTCCTTAACCGGCTTTCATGAAATTATGAGTGTGTGACTGAACTACCCTCCTAAAGGTGTGCTCCAGCAGATTAGCAGGGAATACAATGGTCATTTTTCTCTTGGAGCTGTTGAATTCCTTCCTTTTATTGAATCAGTGAATTGCAGATTTTGCTTATCAAAGGTCCACGTTCCCTTGGAGCTGTTTGATGATGAGCCATATTCTGCCTTGACTTCCATCCCAGGCATCCCCACCAAGTTCAATGACATCTCGTGGAGAGTAAAGCAGGGCAGACGTAAGCTTGATGTTTTTAAGTGTTGTGGCTGCTAATGAAGCATGATCTGATCTGGTACATGTTCAGAGACTGTCGTCAATGTCTGCAGCAGAATAGACCGTCTTTAATGTGAAGATATGATTGATTCATCAGTACGTCATGTGTACAGGAAAGTAGAACGAGTATTCTGTTTTGTTTGATTTTGTATCCATCGAGGATAAAACATGCAAGATGCAGTTTGGGCATTTTCAGCAATGGAAAGGTTTCCTTTTCCCCTGCTCCTGTCTCATCCAAAAGTAATGGAGCTGTCTAGCTTATTAGATAGCATGGGCAAGTTTTAAGACTCCCATTATAAAAAAAAAAAAAAAAAAAAAAAGAATGGGAATTTTGCTTTTATAAAGAAGAATTGCAGAACTGGAAATGATCCATATTTGAGACATAAATGCAAGCTGTTATGCAGATCGAAGTATCTATTTGGAGCCGAATTACTCAACAGCATCTATCTATGCCTCTTCAACACCTGCAGATTAGCAATGTAATCGTGTGGAGGTTGCTATAGCTACATCTCCAGAGCAGGTGGAGTTCTTCGTCTCTTGGAGCATTATGTTCGTTCTTTGCAAATAAACCATGTAAGAGTATATTTGAAATGTCACCCTAGCAGCATCAGCCCCTGTCTCTAGCTGACACTGTCACATGAGATCTGTCTTTACCCTATTAGTCCTGATTGTTTTGTCTAGAAACAATGCCACTTCTGTCTGAGTATCATGCCTTCCCCATAAATACATGTGAACAGGCACCAGGGCCTTGCCAATCCAGACCTAGTAAGGTCATAAAGCAAGTGCTTGAGTTTAAGCTAAGGAAGACTTCTCGAGTCTATCTAGCAGATATGTAGTCTTGCCTCAGGGTTGATGGCGTGTAAGACTGTCAACTGGAGCTAGATACAGCACATAGCAAAACTACCAGTCTTTGACAACAGCAATTTCCAGGGTCTGACCGAGTGCTCAGACTGCGGTCAGGCAGTGGGGGTGCTGGTTGTGATGGTTTTCAGCTGGTTGTTTGCCTAAGTCTCTTCCCAAACAAGGGTTCTGCTTGCATTTTTGCGTCAAATACTTCAGCCTTCTTGTTTGGGCTGCCCCGCTGTTTACTCTAACAAACAGTTGCCCAGATGACCTTTCCTTCTAGCTGGCTGTCTGCAGTGACTGGCATATGCTGTAACCCTTAACCCTCTGCCAGTCAAGCTCACAACATGCTAACCTGTGTGAAAACTCAATAGCAATCCCTGTACAAAAAGCTGATAGACTAGAAGAAGAGCCCTGACAAGCAGAAAAAAGAAAAAAAAAAAAATAGACAAGAAGCTAAGAAGAGAAAGTACCAAAGAGTAGATAAAAACCAAATCAGGATGCTTTGACTTGTCTAATTTTGTCATTCTCCTTGTTTGTCTTCTGCTCTAGCTCTGCATCAAGTGCAAGCTTTTCATTCTCCAGAAAAGGCAGGTAAGGAGATATTTACTTACTAGAAATTGTCAACAACAGCAACAACAACAGAAGATGGTTTCCCTCTCTGGAAATTTTTAATTTCTACAAGAGAAAGCTGAATATAAGAAAATGCTCCAAACATAGCAATAGTCCAATAGGTCTTTAACAGAAAGCTCCAGTTTTCCCCAGAAAATAGATGCTTTGAAAGGGTATTTAACAAAAAAGTAGAAATTTTTGCCAAGCAGTAGAATGACCAACTTAATCCTCAGCACCACTCTGTTTCCACTTACTCCTTTTCTCTCCAGTTTGTTTTTGTCCCTTAGGTCTTTTCTCTGATACGCTGACTCTTTAATTTTTCCAAATTCCTGGAATATGTATGCTCCTTGGAGCCTGCTAACTTTTGTCTGCCCTGAAAAGCAGTGCTGTAAAATTTATTTCCATAAATTCAGGCAGATAAAAATATATTCTGTTGCTTTGAGACAAATCCGTCTTCAGGTCAATTGGTGCAGTACATGTCATGACTGTATTTTTCTCTCTGTCTTCAGACTGTTACCTTTCAGGCAGTTTCTTCTGTGTGTTCTCCAGGCTGCTGGTACCAATGACAATAACAGAGAGACCACTCATTATGAGAGAGACTGTTTAGTGACTGTTTTTTCCACTTATTTCAGGAATGGCTGTTGAAAAATGTGAGCCAGACAAAGGCAGCACAGAGGAAATCACATCAACCTTGCTTTTCGTTTCTTCCGATGCTGTCTTGGTCATCGCTGGCAATCAAAATGTCGCCAAAAGTAGTAATGGCTTTGAGATGGATATGGGGTTAAAGCACAGAAGTGAAGCCAGCCACAGAGCTGTGTGCTGCGAGGGACTGCTCCTCCCACCTAGGTGCTGAATTCTCCTCAGCCCTGAGCCATAACAGAGTGGGAATTAAGCTTTCGTAAATGTACAACTTGGGGAAGGTGTGCCCAATCAATGGACAGCTATGAAAATGGATTAATTTGTTTTTTCAAGTTTTAAGTCCAGAATTAGGCTTCTTTTTTTTTTTTTTTTTTCTCTTTGGGCTGTTTTTTCTCTAAAGCCCATTATAATTTGTAAACTGTTAATTTTGTACTGCACCAAATTAAGAGGAACATTTGTTCATAATTTAGCTGCCAGGAACTTGAGTTTGCTTTTTGTGACCTGCCTGGCAAACAAAAGATGTTCACAAATTTGCTATACACACACTTGCATGACCAAGGTTTTCAAAAGCAGCTGGCAACGTGGGAGACTGTGGTTCCCTACCCTGAGACTCCCACAGTGGGCTCCCTTCCCTGAAAGCAAGCCTTCCTTAAGACATCTCCAATCAAGCAAATAAAATTTTAGATATATGCTGTATCATTAGTAACTTCTGAAGCAAGAAACTTTAACCAGCAAAAACAAAGAAAATGGTCTTAATAATTGCCAATGTGTCCCTGTTACCCATGGCACCTGCAGAGCTTTTTCTGAAGGGGAAAAACTCTTGCTTGGAAGTGTCCTGGATGATTTTGTTATAGAGAAAATAAAAGAAGATCAGTCCGTTTGAAGTGATAACAATCAGTACTTAGGCTGGGGCCATAATCTTGTTTCTTACCTTAAAGAAATGCAAAGGTAAGAGAAAAGACTACAAAACATAACATCTGGTTTTTTTTTTTTTTTTTTTTTTGGGGGGGGGGAGTGTGTGGGTGCAGTGGGGGGCAGAGGAAGCCTATCTCCATCCTGCAGTACAGCACCGTGCTCGCGGCCCCCTAACTGGGCTTGGCCCTGGACGCAGCCGGTGCGATGCCCTACCCCGGGGGGGGGCCCTCGGTGGGAGCACAGCCCCCCACGAGCCCAGTGCCACCAGCACTGGCTGCTGGCCAGAGCCCGGGGCACGCTGGCCAGTGCTGGGGGCACGCTGGCCAGCACCTCGCTCCCCGCCCCGGTGCCCCCCGGTGATCCAGGGGCCAAGGAGACGCGGCGGGTCGCCCCCAATTCACAGCACAGCTCCCTCTCTATTCCCATTGGTATGGAAATTGTTTCTTGAGGCAGCCCTAATTTTCCTTTCATCAATCAATTAGGGGCAGGCTTTGCACTGAGTTGTTTGTTTCGCCAGCACTGCTCCATTTGATATTATTTTCTCCATGACAAATTAACCACAGCTGGACCTGTCTTGAATTGCTAAGGATGCTCTTATATAAAGTGAAAGAAAAAAAAAGGAAAAAAAGGGATAGTAAGCATAAGAAGCAGGAATAAATTGATATTTCTGAAGGGAAAGGAGTGGAAATAGCAGGTACCTGGCAGCTGCCCAAGGAAGAGGATGTCCTCTGGCTGCCCATCTTGTTAGGTCTCACCATCTCCCAGGGTCAGGCAGGCTAACAGTGTGGTACAAAATCCATAGCTGCTGGGTGTATTAGTGGTGACACTCCTTGTTATGCTGAGCTATGTAACCAGCCAGGAGCTTTCTGAAAAAGTCCTGTAATGAGGCTCTCCGTTATCCCTTTACCACAGACTCAGTCAAGGCAAGACTCCCATGTCCTATGTAGGGACATGTCCTCTCAGGCAATAAGAAAAGGGGGGGGAAAAAAAAAAAAAAGTTCTATTTTTGCTACTATAAAAATCTGGTGGTACCAGGAGCTTTGAAATTCTCACATCATGTGCTCCTTTAGTTCAAAAAAAATGATTTAACATTTTCCCTCTGCCTTCCTCCACCTTCTATGCTTCATTGCGGCAACAGTCTCCCATAACACATTAACAGATTAAAAATAACCTTCTGCCACCCTTCATCTACTTTGGCCAATTTAAAACTAGACAAACTACCCTAGGCACTGTGGAGTAGAAGCAGCAATGTGTGCACGGGTGTGCGCATATGGGCTTTGACCTAAGAGGAACAATTCTAATAGTAAGAGGCAAGAGGTTATTTTTATTTCTAAAATATCAGATTTTGCAACCCCCTTTTTCAGCTGCTTTTTTTTTCTCTTCTGCTGAGACAATCAGCCAAAGGTCCAGAAAAGTAATAATTGCAACTATTGTGTGACAGGAACAATGACTCATGAACAACAGGATGCAAAAAAAACCCGTCAATGCATTCATCTTTCCTGAAGCGATCAGGTCCTGATGACTCGAGCTCAGCGCGCGTCAGGGAGAGCTACGCGCAGAGCAGCAGGGAGAGCTGTGGTTTGCATTGGCCCCGGGTGCGGATGTTTCCTGAAGAGTTGTGTGAGAAGGACCTATTAACCACCAACCCGTGCCCCCCACCTCCGTATGGGGGTATTTTGAGAGGACCTTGACTCACAGGCGTCGGTGAAGGAGTGAGCGCAGCACCACGTGCAGAAACTGGTACGTCCCTACAGCAAGCGCAGCCTTTGTGCTTGCAAGGAAAGCCACAAGGAATCCAAGGAATACAGGGGCTTGGAAATACATCTTTATATCGTAGGTGTTCTTGCACAATTAAAATAACCACGATTCCTGTATGAGCAGGAAGAGGCTGGACAGGAGCAAAAAGCCTGTGGGGAATGGGGGAAAGAGGAGCTGTGAGCTGTGTCCCCTGCCCACCCGACGGCTGAACGGCTCAGGGCACCTGAGATCTGGCTGTGCAGAGGGCAGGGGAGGAAAACTGGACAAGAGCAACCCCAGCACTCTGCTGGCAGACAACACTCACCTGTAGAAAGGGCCATGTAGGTGGGCCACGTAGGTGGACAATTGTCATCCCAGCTGACAGTCACTGCTGGTTTTCTCCTATTTTTCATCTCAGTGTTCACACAGAATGTTTTGTGTAACAACTTAAGATACAAGTCCCTTTAGCAAGGATTTGGAACAGGTTTTTCTCGAACATTTAATAATTTGCTTCAGAGATCACTTGTGTTGGTTATTAAGTGGTGTTAACCAGGTTCAATCAATCTAGTAACTGGGATGGATGGCAAATTATAGAAATTTCTGGGTAACCTGAGCTGACACAAAATCTGTTTCCCCATTGTGGTCCCTTGAGCACATGCAAAAATCAATAGCTCGAAAGTTTGTCAATGTCTTTCTCCCCACATGAACTCCATTTTTTTTTTTTTTTTCCCAGCTGTTACTCATTTACCTACCAAGGCAGCCAGATGCTTTCCTGAGGATCGCCGCCAATGTTGCGTCATCAAAGGTGAACTGATGTCAAGACACTGCAGAGGACATGCTGAGAGACTGAGCTTATGCAGAAACCATGGTTTGTTTCCCCAGATCTTCACACACATCTGTACTTACCCACTCACGCACATAATGCTGAAAGAGCAGCTGTTATAGGGAGAACCATCTCCTCAAACTGGTCTGCTTCCCCCAGCTCACGCCTTCTGCCTCCCTCCCTCTGTGAGATGCACCAAATTTCAGGGCAGACCAAAAAACCCTATTCATTTGGACCTATCCATGACCTGAACTTGATCAAAAAAGCATCCCTGCCAAACCTGTAAAATGAGGAGGGTTTGGGGGGACTGCTTTCTCCTATGATTTGATATAGAGCTGTTCATTGCGTGTGGAAAAACATTATCATCTTGTTAGAGAAGTCCTGGAGCATTCTCTCGTGCTGCTGCATGGCTGCATCTCTAGCATAAATCAAGGACCCTAAGCTGATCTAATGTCTGCCTTATTTACTATGCAGAGTTTTAAATTATATATTTAGGATTGTTGTTGTTTTTTGCCTTCATCTGAATTTAAAAACAGTTCCCAGCAATGGAGTATTGAACAAAAACTTTGAGATTGATGGACTTGGTTGGTTTTGTGTGGGGAAGTAAAGGGTGTTTCAGCTCTGACAGTTGTACTTCAGATTCCCTACTTAGTTGGTAATTTTCTTTAAGATTTAAATACTCTCCAGGATGGAATTAAAATTGTACTTTTCAAATTTAGTGCACATTAGGACTTGTAAATTCTCTGGTGGTACACTAGCCTGGGGAAAATGCTCATTAATATCTGTTATTGTTTTACTATCAATAATTCTTAAGGCCTGTTCCACAAATACTTTGAGTAAAAAGCTTAGTGGCAATTTCCTCAGTGCTCTTAGGATCATGAGGGTGGCAACAGAAAACAGTTATAACACTGACTTTTTTGATTTGCTCTGCCGAATCATTTAGCAAATAATATCAGCACCAAGGTGGGAGCAGTCGTCTCCCATTCCCCTGCTCTGCAGCTCTGAACCAATAGCTCCCACCTTTCCTGCACGTAGGGACCAATTATTTTGTGTTATTATACATTCTCTTAAAATCAAGCCTTTCCCTTCATGCACGAAAACTTTGACGTGATATTTCTCAGCTTTCAGTATTACTGAGCAACACCTAGAGTTTCCAGCGACGCCACTTTGGACAGCCCCGCTGGTGGGCAGAAGGTGGGGAAGGAAGAGGGGAGGTGGCCACTGGGAGGAGTTGGGGGAATGGAGAAGACGTGCCCACCGTCCCACTGCTTTCCTGTGCAGGTGAACCCTTCAGCTTGCCCGGACTCAGCAGAAACCTGGCCTCCGTGCCCACACAGCTCACACCACACTCCTGGGGTTTAATTCTCCTGGGCAAACCAGAGGTTTTATTCTGGTGGGGACTCTCATGCTCTTTTTCTCCAGCAAGCACGGAACTTCTTCCACCGGTTGGGTGTCAGCTGATGAGGTACTAGAGAGTTGGATGATGAAATCCCCAGTCTGATGCCGCTTCTTCTCTGAAATAATGCTCCAGCACTGACATCCACTTACTTATCTAAACACCGGCTAACTTTTTGTCTGTTTTCTCTAAGCTGTTGTGGGTTTTGTTTCCAGTAGGCGTATTACTTGATTAATGATCTTTCTGTTAACACTTGCTCATATTCCATATGGGATCTTCTTGGGTTATCTAAATGCACAAAATACTTAAAACAATCTTTTTTTCTCGGCTCAACTCTGGTTTTAATAGCACAATATATTTCTCCCTACTCCAAAGGAAAAAAAAAAGCATTTTCTAGTTTGTCCAAGCTCACGTTGAATGTTACTTGTGATTCATGTTGTCACCTTGTATAGTATTCCAAGAAAACAGAGCATAGATGGGTTCTGTCAGGAAAGGTTTTGTAATGTATTTGTCATTTCTCTCTGTCTAGATTAAGGGCTAAATTTTGTGATGGTAGATGAATTTGTAGACCCCATCTTTCTGAAATCACACCAGGTATTCAAAAGAGGGAGGCTGCTTTTCTTTCAGCCAATGATAATAACAGTTCCTTGGATGCAAATCGAAAAATATTTACATCGGTATAAATAAGGAGTGTGTAACTATAAATAAAGAACACAGGTAATAAAATGTTATCATTGAAGTTGAAATTAAAATTGAATCCTGCCAAGCCCTAAACATAGATCATGACAGAAAAATCCAATACAATTTTTTTTTTTTTTTTTTTGGAGGTGTTGTAATTATAGACTAGGTGAAGGGAAAAAAACATTATACAGCAGACATAATTTGTAATGATCTCAGGAACATTTCTGATGTAATTCCATGAGAAGAATGACTACTTGTGCATGGCATCTGCATGTGCATCTACATCCCCCTGCCATGCAGTGCCATCTGCAGCACTTAACTTTTAATACGAGTGATGCCACAGGGTGTATGACCACGGGCTGTATGCCCACAGGGTGTATGCCCACAGGCTGTATGCCCACAGGGTGTATGACCACGGGCTGTATGCCCACAGGCTGTATGCCTACAGGGTGTATGCCCACAGGGTGTATGACCACGGGCTGTATGCCTACAGGGTGTATGACCACGGGCTGTATGCCCACAGGGTGTATGCCTACAGGGTGTATGCCCACAGGGTGTATGACCATGGGCTATATGCCCACAGGCTGTATGCCTACAGGGTGTATGCCCACAGGGTGTATGACCACGGGCTGTATGCCCACAGGCTGTATGCCTACAGGGTGTATGACCACGGGCTGTATGCCCACAGGCTGTATGCCTACAGGGTGTATGACCACAGGCTGTATGCCCACAAGGTGTATGACCACGGGCTGTATGCTCACAGGGTGTATGACCATGGGCTGTATGCCCACAGGCTGTATGCCTACAGGGTGTATGCCCACAGGATGTATGACCACGGGCTGTATGCCTACAGGGTGTATGACCATGGGCTGTATGACCACAGGGTGTATGCCCACAGGCTGTATGCCTACAGGGTGTATGCCCACAGGGTGTATGACCACGGGCTGTATGCCCACAGGCTGTATGCCTACAGGGTGTATGACCACAGGCTGTATGCCCACAAGGTGTATGACCACGGGCTGTATGCTCACAGGGGGTATGACCATGGGCTGTATGCCCACAGGCTGTATGCCTACAGGGTGTATGCCCACAGGATGTATGACCACGGGCTGTATGCCTACAGGGTGTATGACCATGGGCTGTATGACCACAGGGTGTATGCCCACAGGCTGTATGCCTACAGGGTGTATGCCCACAGGGTGTATGACCACGGGCTGTATGCCTACAGGGTGTATGACCATGGGCTGTATGACCACAGGCTGTATGACCGAAGAAGATGCACCAGTGCCCCACTGGTTGACTCCTGCCAGGGTGGTCCCTGCCCCTGCCCCCCTGTAACCTGATGCCCCTGCCCTGGGGGAATCCCTGAGGTAAGACCCAAAGACAAATTGGGAAGAAGTTTCCAAACCTGGGCAGAAGCTCCATGTAACCAACAGCCAGGTGACAGCTTGCAGACTGTGATGACAGGGGGTTGTGGCACAGGGCCACCCCTCAGTCGAGCCCCAGCTGCTGACCATTCACCCCCATCGCAGTCTGACCTGCCACAGCTGAGAGGTGCCTGTCTCCCCCACCCCGGGCTGTCCTGGGGTGCTTGCTCTCGACACAGGTCCCACTTGCCCTCCCTGTCTCTGGCCCAGCAGACCTGGGCTCCACTCCTTTCCTGCAGGCAGTTTATCCATGCTGTGTCTAACTGCTTGTGGGCAGTGGTTTTGCAGAGAGAGAGAAATTAAGAAGCCCTTGCACAGGGGGGATATGCTGACTGTGCCTAAACCCAAGCCTTTCATCTCAAAGAAAGTTACTTTCTTGTCTAAAGGGGTTGGTCTGAGCGCTGTGCCCTCCACTGGCAGAGCAGGAGAAGATTTGCATCCACCGGGAGCACGGACGGGTGTGGAAAGGCTCAGGTGGGCTCAGAAACCCCCTCAGAGCTGTTCATGCCAAAGTGGAAAGCATTCCCTTTCAGTTACCGGGAGTGGAGTCTCTTGTTGCCGCTCTGGAAAGCAAGGCTTGAGGCCAAAAGCAATTTCTTGTACTTCAATAGCTGAAAATAAAGCTTTAAAAAATAAGAACATGTCAGGGAATTAAATGAGAACCACAAATTTAGCAGGGCTAGTGATTGCCCAGGAGAATATTGAGGAGAAATGTATAGAAAAGAGGGGTTTTGAGACACAGTTAAGTGAATTACTGGTCCCATTCGTAACATCTGTTACAGTCCTGGCTGCTGGGTATTTACTTTCAAAGAAATCAGCTTCCACTACTGTCTGCTGAAGAGCCCTAAATCAGGTGTGCAGATGCAATTGCTGAAAATGAATCTGTCAGAGAAAATCTCACGTAACCAAGGAGTCCTGTTTGGGCTCCCCTCCTGACCCAGCTTTGCCTCAGGGATAACCTAAACCAATGTTCCTCAAACCCATTGGGAATAAGCAACACAGGTACAAGGCAGACTTACTAAAACAGTTAACAAAACTTTAAAATCTTTACCATGAGCCGGTAATGGCATCTGGGAGTTAGTCATCCACAGGGAATGTCAAATGGTGTTATCTTTGGCTCTCTATAAAAAAAAAAAGTCAGGATTATTTTAGTGCCAAACAGCAGACATAGCCTGATGCCATTTTGGAAGCACCAGCAGCCTCAGATGGACAACGTATGCCCAGAGCTTCTTGTACCTTCATGCAGCAGCAGGGACTTGTTTTGACAGGGCTGCAGTGCACAGAGCGTGACGGATGATCTGTAAAGTGAGTACAGCTGGGCATGAGATCCTCATTTGCTCCTCTGAGCTCAGGCCATTGACCTGGGGCTCTGAGCAATGAGGTCTTCATTTAACTCAATCTCTATTTAGGTGTGCCTTTCTTATTCCCTCCAACTTGTCATTTCTCTTTGACGTGTGCAAGTTTTTGTAGGAAATTACGCATGAGTATATCAAAAGCTATTTATTGACAATGTCAAGAAATCAGTATGCTAACATGTCCTGGTTTCAGCTGGGATAGAGTTAATTTTCTCCCTAGTAGCTGGTATAGTGTTGTGGTTTGGATTTAGTATGAGAATAAAGTTGTTAACACACTGATGTTTTACTTGTTGCTAAGTAGCACTTATCCTAAGTTAAGTATTTTTCACTTTCCCGTGCTCTGCCAGCAAACAGGTGCACAAGCAGCTGGGAGGGAGCCTGGCCAGGACAGCTGACCCCAACTAGCCAAAGGGATATTCCATAGCATAGGATGCCATACTCAGTACATAAACTGGGCGGGGGGGAGTTGGCTGAGTGGGGCAGATCACTGCTTGGGGACTTGTTTTTCCTGGGTTTTATTTCTCTTTTTTTGTTATCTTCCTTTTCATTATTATCATTAATAATAATAATATAAAATTAAATAATATAAGAAATAATACCATGTAGCAATCTAATAAATATAATATATAAACACACACTCTATTTATAATAAAATAATGGATACTAAATAAATAATAACTATTAATAATAATTTATTTTATTTCAATTATTAAACCGTTTTTATCTCAACCCACAAGTTTTACTTCTTTCTCCGATTCTCTCCCCCAGCCTCCTGGCGGCGGTGGGGAGGAGTGGGCGAGCAGCTGCGTGGTGCTTAGTTGATGTCTGGGGTTAAAACATGACATAATGTTTCTGGTTTTCAGACATATTTTGGGCATGTTGGGTTTTTTGTTGTTGTTGTTTTGGGTTTGATTGTTGCTTTTTTTTTTTTTAAATAAAATTTTGCTCAAGGGACTGCTGTTGACTGAGGTTGTGCAGCAAGTGCTTGCTGCAGTCCCTGCTCTGCACAGCAAAGACCCATGGAAGCCAATTGAGCCACGGCTCCTGATTAACTTCAGGCAAAAGTCTCTGAGCCCTCCTGAAAGGGGATGGACTGCTATTCAGAGCAAAGATTTCTGTACTGTCGCTTCTGTGAAACAGGCAGAAAAAAGCAAAGGCATTAACTTCTCACAGCCTTTGTCAAAATTACTCAGAACACCTTTGCCCACAAAGACTGGATAGCTCAGATGAAAATGTTGACATAAAAGTTTAAGTTTCACAAAGATTTCCAACATTTTTTTTAAAGAAGATACTAGGTTTTGCTTCTTTGCCTTCTCTCTTTTTACTCAAGTTTGGGCAAGGGGGAAAATTTTAAACACAAGTTTTATATTTCATGAGAAAAGATGGTATTTTTCTTCCTTTTCTGAAAAAAAAATCCTATTTTCACCTTTCAAATTATTTATCAAAACATTTTTATTTCCCTCTGCACTTTGGACATTTGATCTCTATGAGGCAATGCTGTGTTTAACCTTGCTAGCTCTGAAAGCAATAAAATATAAAATGAATAGGTGAAAAGGGGCAGTAAATTCCCATTGCATTATTATCTGGCAGGTTCTGAGTCACAGGAAGATGTCAACAAAATAAAATTTATTTAATATTGATGAACGTGACATTAATGCACCTGGAGAGAAATAACAACAATCAACACAGATATTTAGAAAACATTACTATAGGAAAAGACCTTGGAGTTGTAGTGAGTAATGAAGAGCGTGATAGCTCACACTGTGAGGGGGGCAATCACAATCCTGGTGTGTGTAGAGCAAAGAGGGATCTGTCATGAGACCAAAAGGGAATGACAAGTGCAGCATTATGCAGTCTGGGTAAGGCTGGAGCCGGAGCACAGCGTGCATTTTTAAGCCTCACTTTCTAAAAAGGACACTGAAAAGTGGCAGAGGACTTAAGGACGGGCAGTGGGAATGGTGAAGGGAACTGCAGGTGATGGGTGTGGTGGGAAGGCAATTCCCTGGGCAGGAGGGAGCCCCGGGACAAGCGCTAATATTTGTGTGCCGTTAGGATAGACCTTCCCTGCAGCAGAGGTGGTAAAAGGGTCTCAAATTAGAAGCGGAACAATCCCATTTAGATACAAGAGAAATGACTCGATAGTAAGGGCTATTACACAGGCAATAGAATAAACTGTCTGGTGAGCAACTGAACACAAGTCGCTACTGGTAGAAGATTTCCAAGGCGAGACTGGAAAACATAGCAATGGGATTTACCATAGAAGAGGCCTCTCAGCCTCACTGAAGCACAGCTGATCCAAAAAGTCCTTTGCTGTCATTTTCATCTGTGATTCTGGGATCTCATAGGCTGCAAAAAATGACTCCACACACAACAGAAGAGGTGATACACCCAGCTTATTAATTAAATCCATCTGCCACACACGTTAAGCCTAAACCATGACTGGGACAAGAGGTCCAGCCCTACAAGCCTCCCCCCAGCCATCCCATCTGCTTTACAAGAGTTTGCAAGCGCAGGTCCAGAAGTTGGAGACGCTGCATTCAGAGTCATCTGCAGAGATGGCTTTTACCACCGCATTCACAAAGGAAGCTGGCACAGCTCCTGTCTATTTTGAAAGGTTTGCTTCTGGAATTTGCAATGCTTGTATCATTTAAATACTAAATTATCATAAATGTAATTTACATGTTTCCCAAATAAGGGAATGCAAGTGGAGAGGGTTTCTAAATGTTCATATTTCCAAATTAAAGGAATGTAAATTAGCCTGCTGTTCAATTCAGTGTGTAATGTGTTATTTCACGGTTGTCTCCTTGATATTACAGGCCCCTTTTACATTAGTCAGTGTCACATCCCACCCAAATCACCATGAGATAAAGATGTTCCCCTTTAATGTAATAAAGTACAACAACAACATTCCAACAGAGAAAACAGCACGCATACTTATTTGGTACACATGCACCATCTCTCACTGGAAATACTCCACCGTGTCTCCTCCACCACAACATGCAGCATTGCGTAGCACCTTTCGTCAAAAAAGCCCGTCATGGAGGGGCTCCCGTTGACTCCTCATCCCTTCCTCCAGCACCCCACATCTTCCTGAGGAAACAGCTACTTCAGCTTCCCACGGAACATCCGTCTCTTGATGGCACCGGCGTGATGCTCAGGGGCGCGGCAGAGCTCAGCCTGCTTCCCTCCGGTGGGTTTCTGCTCTGCTTGTTTTTCCTCATGTCCTTATAACCAAGCAGAGGGAAATTATAGGATGGTGCAAAAGTAATTTGTCAGGTGCTGGTGACAGCCGTTCCCTCCCACCCTGGTTATCTTTAAAGGAAAAGCGGACGCTGTGTGTAGCGTGGTTAAAAGACCAGTAGGAGGAGAGCAAGGGAATGATTTGTTAGACTTTAAGTCAATCATAACTCAGTCCGGACAACCATAAAACATCTTTACTTCTACCAATAGGTGAAATTTATAGTGCTGTTCACTGGGAAGTGAAATGCTCCCACAGGGTGAGGGGAGGTCTTGAAAGTTTCCTATTCATTTAAAGGGAAATGTGTTGCTCCTTGCTCTTCCCTCTCCAGCTTTACTTTCCAGCAGACAGCCTTGCAAATCCGTTCCGGTGACAGCCGGTTGCTGGTGTAGTGAATCAGAGAGCACATTCCGAAGGCACGGCGGCTTGGGTAGAGCTCGCCCCTTGCTGCCTGCGCTCAGGCCAGCGCTGCAGGGCTGCTCCTGTCCCTGCCGCGGCCCCAGGGTTCGCTCGGGTGGCTGAGGACAGCCTAGGCAGCTGCTCTGACCATTTCCTCACCTCTCTGAGCTGCTGGGCCTCTTGGGGTGCCCACAGCACCAGGGGCATCGCAGCCCCGCATCCCCCCCCCCCCCGCCCCCAGTGCCCCATGGGCTCCCTCTCTGCAGAGGCCTGAGAAAAGTGGGAGAGGAGCCTCAGGTGTCCTTTGCATTACAGCGACCAACTCGCTCCCACCACTTGCAAAGTCCCTCGGGCAGAGATTCCCCCCTCTGGATCCACTCTCCTCCTCTCTCAGCCTGGCAGGGAGCACCCAGCTGGGCAAGGATGCACATGTCCTCCTCAAAAGGGCTGACCCAGAGCAGCGGCCCCTCGTGCCCTCTGGAGTGTTGTCAGAGCTCGTCTTTTGTGGAGGAGGGTGGCTTCCTCACCCAGGAGTATAAAGAGTATCCAAAGCGTGATAATCTCACCCCAGGGAGCATAGGAAAGTCTGCATTATTTCCTTCAGCTCCTGATACCATAGGTAAGCTGCATGAGGCACTTTCTTGGAAGGAAATAGGTGGCCTTTCAGCAGCTTCCAGCAGGACCATAACCTCCTGTTGTCGCCAGGAGCTTTTACTGAGCTGGTGGAGGAGTGGCCCAGCTTGAGGGGAGCTACCCTCTCCCGTGTCTCAACAGGAGCCAGCTCAGGACAAAGCAATCCTGTTACTCTCAGTCCCTTTTGCTGTCTAACGTTTGCTTTGGTCGTGTGAGTATAACTTTACACAAACACAACTCCTGCGTGTGATTCTTCCAGCTTCCTTTGGCCATATCAACAGCTAAACGATGGGGACTGCAAGCGTCAGAGATGCAAAACCACACAACACACCACAAACCAAATTCTGATTGGGTGACCCTGATGCAAATGCAGCCCCATGACGCTTATATTCATGTAGTCTTCCAGAGTCACAGCATTATCTCTGAAAACAACTCACTGCAATTTCTCTCCACAGCCAAGGGTAAGGTAATGTGCTGTGAAAGCACAAGACACTGAGTACTTGTGTCTTACGCCCAGCTCTGCCACTGGTATCACATTAGCTGATGATGTCTTGTCTTTCCTGTCTGAGAAAATGATGCTAAGATGCTGACTTGGGGGTTGGCTGGTTGGTAAGATAATTTCTTCTGGCTGTAAAACATAGATATGACAAAACAAGACTTTCCTAGGAATGTATCTGTCATAACAATTTCTGTGTGGCAGGCAAGTTTCTCTGGTCCAGAGGGAGATGTCCCATTTCATCAGAGAAAGTGCTCTACCTCAACTGTGGAGGAGTAAATGGAAAACAACTGCTCGGTGCTCCATGCAAAGCAATAGGGAGTTGGTAAGCATTGTAATTCACAAAGGAGAAGCAGATGAAGAGCATCTGCCCTTCACAATCTCACTAGGATGGAGGAAGGGGAAACATATCCTCTTGCAGAACATGACAGACCCAGATCAAACCTGCCTGAGCCAAAAGAGGCGTTTGGAAGGGCAGCTTCCCTCTTCCCACCGACTGCTCGGCCTCAAACCCACAGAGCCCATCTTGTCCCCATCAGTGCAAAGATCTCCCTGGGCAAGAGCAAAATGTCTGCAAGCAACACAATAGTTAGGGCACGTTTAAATGTAAGGCCTGCTCTGGGCTGGAAGGCAAATGCCCCTCCTCTTGGATGTGCTTAATATACGGTGTGCTCACTGTCTCTCAGTTTTTATTAACATTTTTGGAAGACTGGGTTTGCTTCTGCTTCAGAATAGAAAAAACCTGGATATTTTTTTTTTTTTTTTTTAAATGATCCTGTATCTGGCTAGCCCTCATTCTGATCAGCATAAAATGCATTGCGAACTATTGATGAAGAGCACTATATAAGATGTATTATTCCTTGGGCATCCTGGAAGATTTAAGATTTACTCTGTGCGCTCTAAATTGTCATTAGTTTGCAAATTCAAAACATCAAATATTTCAGACAGACCAAAGGCAGTTCTCTTCAGCAAGTACTAATTTCACAGGAAGTTTTAACTTCCAAGATTTATCTATATTTTAGCATAAGTCTCATTTGCAGTTATTTCATGCAGTTTTCTGCTTGAAAAAACAGTCTTAGCTTTAGGAGATAGTATATCTTGTCAGCCTTCATAATGCAAAAAACAGTTAAATCTATTACTTGCCTTAAATGCCTGGGAAGAGAAGTTCTTCCCAAAGAAGTTTTTCAAAACTTAAAAGAAAAATGGGAACTGAAGTTCAGAATAGAAATAATTTTGCAGCCTGAATTGCAATGGAGGTGGACTATATGGTCTGGAACACAAAATCCTTATTTCTGCTATTGCAATGCTGGAAGGCAGAAGTTATTCACCAGAAAAGACGAACATCATAAGCTCCAGCCAGTCAAAAAATAAAAAGGCAGGTTTCTGAAAGGAAGTTCATTTTCATAAACAGTACTATCATGGCTAAGTTATTCTGTAGCACCGATTGACTGAGGCTCTCAATTGCTGCATTCCCTGTGGCAGCACGAATGCCGTCGGACAATCGGGTTGAAGTGAGCAATTGCGAGCCACCATTAGCAGCAGCAGCGCATTCCCACTGCAGCAGAGCCACCCTGAGAGTTTTCCTCCCACTCCTGCGAAGCAGGAGCCAGCCAAAACGGATTGAATCTGCCGCCCCTCGTTCTTCTGACAAAATTGAAACACAGGTATCAAGACAGAAGCGTGTCCCAAGATCAATGCCTCCTGCTTTGAAAATAAACATTCCAGCTTTCCTTCTGTATTTACTGCATTTACCATTTATGCAGCAGCAGGAGACCATTATCCTGTGACAATGTTCTGCTCTACTGACATTACCTCTTAATTATATCTTCATTTAAACCAAATTAGAGAGCGGTCAGGAGAGTTAAGCCAACTGAATTGCTCATTTGGCTGAACATCCCAACACCTTTTTTTAGAAAAGTGATGCTGGCTCGTGCAACAAAATGTTTAATGATCTACCTCACAGCTGGGAAGTGTTGATTTTCACTTTAAATGGTGAACTTGCTGCTCAGTCACACTGCATTCATTCTGAAAGGACCCCGCTTAGTTAAATACGAGCGTGGCGGTAGAGCAGGTGTTGCCTGTACCTGCAAGGTGATGATGCTAGACCGGGTTTGCCACTGCTGTCTCTTGACATCGTTTCCTCGTTAAAGCTGAAGGCAGAAATAATCCGTGCCTGATAAGTGCGGAAAGAACGAGGAAATTGCATTCCTCAGCAACAGAGAAATCGCCTTCCCCAACGGCAGCGTCGGCACCCGCCGCGCTCTGAGGAGGAGAGCTACAGAGGGGTGCCGGGGCAGGCGGCAGCTCGGCCCGCTGCTGGAAACCTCCCCTGCTCTGGCGAGGCAGAGGCCATTGCTGCCTGCCGGGCCAGCTGCAGGGCTGCTCCCTGCCCCCCAGCCGCGGGAGAGGGTCCCACACGCTGCCGATACTGTGCAGCCACGCTTGACACCGGCTTACCTGAGCTGCCTGCCCGGGTGCTGGAGCAGGCAAAGGGCAGCGCGGCCCCGGTGACAAGCTTTCGGGCACATCCCTCTGTCCTCTAGCTGTGCAGACAGCCTCTCTTGTGCTTCACGTACTGGGGGAGTCGAGTGAGAGAGACCCATGCTTCGTGTCTGGGACTGGACAGGTTTGTGCCATGAACATCGGAGCAGAGCTCAGACCCCCAGTCCTTCAGCTTTAACCGCTCCCAAGTCTTGCTCCTCTGCCCCAGGCTGCGGCATCCTCTAACAAAGATTCCTCCGTAGCCTACAACAGGCTCTTGGGGAACATGTTGCAGCATCCAACGTATCAGCTCAGGTATTACCCGTCAAGGGCACCCACAGGCCTTCTCCCTGCGGTCAGCCAGATGAACGTTCCTCCAGTGGGAAGACAGAAACACCCTCCATGAACCTACAAAGTGCCACAGTTGTCAGTGTTTAGGAGCACAGGACACACTCCCTTGTTACCCAGTGTTCTCGTCATCACAGTTAGATAACTTCTAGGGAACAATCAACTAACAGTTAAGTATAATGTAGGGAAAAATACTTAGAGAGGAAAGTGTTTTTTGAAGACCTATTCAACATAAAACTATGTAAGAGAGAAAAAGAAATGTTTCACCTTGAGCAGATAACAGAGATCTGACTCCTTGTAGCAGGGGTCTTCGAGCAAAGGGAGTTTGCAGAGTCTTAGCGAAGAAAGCCAGAGGCAAAGTCTACCTGTGAACCTGGATGGCTCAACATCATTCATGCTTAGCAGCTCTGGCAGCCAGAAGAGTGCAGGCAAATGGGAATCCTAGAATCATGGATTCCCCCATTACAGTGATCGGATGCGTGCTTGCAGCTGCAGTTTAAATAAGGAAAAGATACATTTTTAGTCTGAAAATTGAGAGCAAAAGAAGGAAAGAGGAGTTAAACACATGTCCAACTCCTTGTTGTTCAGAGTTGAGAGCAGGGGAATTTGCAGTGGTATTACATGGATGCTACAAAACAGACAATACAGAAAAAAATCCTTGACCTTTCAAAACCAGCACCCAGCTCCCCATTATGCATTTGAAAGGTGATTTAATATGAAATTTCCAAAGAGGATCAATCCTGGCACTGACACTGGCAGCCAGCGAATGTACCACATACTTACGATGTCTGACATAAAGAGAAATCTCTGCAGTTTGGAGCGCTTTGCCCAATCCTTCTTGTTCTTCCACCTCTCAGATGCATAACTGCGAGGAAATTACTTCACCTGTCACTAAGTGCAGTAGGAAAGTCATGCTTAAAAGATGGTGATCTGCCTGGGATGCACTGGATGGATTGTGTTGCATCTGGCGCGGGAAAAATAATCAGAAGAAAAACGAGCAAAAGGAGGATGATACAAACCTACCAGTCAAGGAGTTATAATGAATCTCTTTGGTTTAGGTACACTAGTGTAGAGGAGAAACATTCCATGTGCAGCCAGGCTGTTGTTTCTGTAAGGGCTGTACCTTATGTCTAGTAACTGTATCCTACAGATAATTTATGATGTTTCATTTTCAGTTCAAAATAAATGTAAATTAGAAGGAAAAAAGGGAGAGAGACAGAGAGCAAGAACTTGTGGTAGAAATGCAGCTGATGCAATCATTTCCCGTTCTAAAACAGAGCAAGTAAGACGAGGATGTGGCTGGTTTAGTGATCACTGTAATCAGCACAATTGACTGCTTACAGATGACTAATCTTTCAGTTCTAGGGAGGTAAATTGAGACTTATATATTTCAGCTTTATCCTAGCACTACAGGTAATGTAAGACAAATGGTCTGTGAATTCCTAATACCAAATAGATTTGTGGGTTATAAAAGAGCACAGAACGTAGACATGGGGTAAAGTTACGGAAATACAGAGCTGGATTCAGATGAAATTTTAAACAAGCCTTGAGGTGAGTTTTCTTTCATTTTAATTATTCCTCGGCTCCATTCAGGCCTGTCTGTATTTTAATCAAAAGTGATCGTAACGGTTTCATGGGTATACGGAAAATGGATCTTGATAGATGCTCATTATACCTCATTTTGTTAACATGTGAAGAAACAACAAGAGGAATGAACTTAATACGGCAAGAAATTAGGTTCCGAGAAAGAGGAATGAAGAGCAAGATAAAAGATGATTAAATTAAAGGAACTAAAGCTGTGCAGGACATCCTAATTAAAACATATAGAGGAACGATGAAGCAAGGGACACACAAGTACCAACAGATGTGAATAAATAGCACAGAAGAGTGGGAGAGCGTGAGAAAATCTAAAGTTATCCTTGGAAAATAGAGGTAAGGCGGGACACAAAGACAAGGATCCTGGACAGAATGCATTTCTCCTGTTAAAAAAGAACAAGGATGGAGGGAGCAGAAAGACATGGGGCAGGGGACAAGATCTGGGAGTGTGACCCCAGGAGCAAAGGGGTAGGTAGCAGCTTTCAAGTCAGAATAAGGCAGGTTGGAGGTAGGTCCATGCACTGGCAGCAGCTCACAGAGTCCTCTCACTGAAATAGAACACTACCACTATTTTGCTCTCACTTCACACTGACGTTACAACCCTCTGACTAGGAGGGGTTACCAGGTTCATCCTAGTGAAAGGAAGACATTCGGCTCTGTGGAGAGGAGAAGGCCTTCACAGGAAAATACAGTAAAGCATTTTTTTATACTCTTCCTGAAAAAAAAAAACAAAAAAACAAAAAAAACACCGAGTGCCAAATGCAACTCTGCTAACATGTAACAGGAGCATGCCTTGGAGAAACCTGAGCCTCCCTGATGGGCAATAACAGCCCCAGTCATGGCACATCTATACTGATATTATTGGCCCTTGCACGAGGTCACATCAAGGAAAATCACAAATATGTGCTGTTATTTACAGTCTCTACCTCACTAAGGCAAAGTGTAGTCTTAACCAAAGACAGTTCATAGAAGAGGTGAGATTACAAGACAAGGGGGCCCTCACTCCAGCCTTTACTGGGTGCTCTCTGCCATGGCTCACTGGCAATGGATGGTTGGCTGGGCTTTGGCATCAGCAAGCTGCATAAGCAGAGAAAACACTGTGGCTCTGAGCTCAAAAACTCCCTCCCAAAGAGTGATGGCGTCATGTGCTGCAACAACCAGCTGCCCTTCCAGAAAGATAAAGGCCAGCTGAGGGAGAGGAGGCAGGGAACTGCACTCCTTGAAAGCAGGTGGAGCTCCATGGTCCGTGGTCAGAGGAGGGTGGTGCCACTTGGTGTTAGACCATGCAATGTTGCATTACAACAGAGAAGAACCAACCAGCCTGGCTGCTGGCACCTCGCAAGGAGAAAGAGGCAGCCTGAAAGGGAGCAGCTGGCATCAAAATAGTGGTGGAGGAACAGGACTGATCCACATGTGAGGTCAGGGGCATGGGGATGGGGTCGGATCATGAGGAAACACACTACCGTGTGTTTGTCTTACAGCTGTTGTCCTTACCATGCAATACTGGGGGAAAATGGGCAAGGCGTTATAGAGCTGTGCTGGGTTTGTGTGTGTGGCAGAGTTTTTGGTAGAGGGGGAGAGCACTACAGAGGTAGCCTCCTGTGAGAAGCTTCTCAAACCTGGGATAAAGAGTTGGAGTTATGAGGGGGAGTTGTGAGGAGGACACCTATGCGAACACCAAGGTCAGTGGAAGAAAGGAGGAGGAACAGGGGAGGTTTGCCAGAGCAGAGAACCCCCTGCAGATTGTGGTGAGAGGGCAGGCTGCCCTCCTGCTGCCCATGGAGATCACCAGTGGAGCAGATGTCTGCCTGAAGCCTGTGGAGGACCCCACGTCAAAGCAGGTGATTGTGCCCAAAGGAGGCCAGGACTCTATGGGAAGAAGCCCCTGCTGTTGTAATTTGGCACTGGGGGGACTGCACCATGGAGAGGGGCGCATGCCCAAGCAGCTTAGAAAGTGCTGCAGCCTGTGGGAAGGACTCACTTTGGAGAAAGTTAATGGAGGACTGTCTCCTGTGGGAGGGACATTACACTGGGGAAGAGTGTGAGGAGCCTTCCTCCTGAGGAGGAAGGAGCAGCAGGACTGACCACACCCCCCTATTCCCTGCTTCCTGCACCACTGGAGGGGAGGAGGTAGAGAAACGGCCAAAAGCTGAGTCCAGGAAGAAAAGAGGGGTGGGGACAAAATGTTTTTAAGATGTGGTAATGCTTCTCACTGTCATATTCTGTCTGTTAAATGTTGTTGCTAGTGTTTGAATTAAAGTGATGTTCTTTTTTTCTTCCCCTAATGAGTCTGTCTTTTGCCCATAACCTGTAATGGGTGAGTCACCCCTCCCTGTTCTTGTCTCAATTTCTGAGCCTTTTGCCTTATTTTCTCCTGCCTATTCCTGAGGGGGAAGGGGTGAGTGAGTGGTTGCATGGTGCCCAGTTGTCCTCTGAGCTCAAACCACAACAAGAGGAAATCAAGTTGAGTGGGTGATCTGTATCGGTCCATGCTGAATCCAGTTTTGTGGGGAGCACTTCAGAAGGGACAAAATTCACAGAAGAGAAGGGATGCAGAGAAGTGGCAAAGCAGTGAAAAAGGCATGTAATAGTTACAGGTGAGACAAATTAAAACAATGAAGTCAAAATGAAAAATGTTGCAAAGTGATGTTTAATGATTCCTCCTTTTGAGTTGAAAAGGAAATAGAATCTATATGCATCAGGTAAGTAAATAAACTTGTATTATTAGCACATCTTTATCACAGGATGGCTCAATAAAGCCCCTTTTTCCTCTCTACTGTCTTTCCTCAAATCATAAGAATGCCACTAATTCCTAGCCCTCAGGAAAAATAATTAAGTTGTACATGCTTAAATTTTAGCTTTTTTTAGCACCGCTGTCACTAAAGTCAAAGTTATTCCAGCAAAGCATCCAATTCTTGATGCTAAGCTGCTTCCTTCCTACACTGGTTCTCTTCTGTTTTCATGTGAGGTGCTTGAAATATCACAGTTTTAAAACAAAACCGTTAGTATATTAGTACCTTTACAGTGATAAATGTCTACATCATCCTCTTTCTTGATGACAGCATTGCAGACATGGATTTTTCATGTCAAAGGTAATATAGTCACCCATGGATTACACTATACTGTTGATAAAAAAAAAATAAAATTAAAGAAAAACTATTTTTAGCTTTTAAAAAACAAAGTTACCTTAGAAAGCATGGTAAAGCTGAGGGATGAATTGATGGGACGCCATCACAAGCAATTCTCCACACAGTGGGTGACTGAGATAACCACTGTTACTATTCATTTTATTTATCTACGCTGAGAATTTCACCTTTAAAGAACTTTATGAAGAGAACAGTGTCAGTACCATGATCATCATCCTCGGTGGATGGCACATATCACACGCATGTCTGTCTCCCAGTAGGATCTCTGCTTTCAGACCCAGCAGGGTGGCCCACAGAGTTTGGGAAGCTGAGGGCTGGGACAGAAAGAGGACTCTTCTTGATACCATCCTTGTTTCAAGCCCATGAACAAGTCTTGTTTCACTGCAGATGGAAACTCGGGGCTCGGGGCAGATCCACAGGGAAACTCCCTGAGCCTTGTTCCGTAACAACTTTGCTTAACACAAATGGTCAGAGTGAAGCCTAGTCAACATCAGAACAGACCGAATGGTGACAATATATGTATAAAGGACATGCAATCCTTAATTCTTGGCTTATGATTGGAAGAGCAACTGAAGAAACAGCATCCCACAACCTACCCATGAACAGGAACAGCGTGAATTTCCCCTTAACTGTACATTCTTCTTACAAAACTACCTTGCCTAAAGTTTGGGCAAGGTTGACAGACCAACCGCTTTTTGCCTGTTGTCCAATGTAGATTGGTATAAGAGTAAAAAGCTAGAATTTGCCTATATGCCACTTCTAGAACGGCTTTCTCCTCTTTCCCCACTGTTATCTCTTCAAACCACAACTGTTACTGTGACATGCCCATCCAGCACTTCCCATTTTTCAAGCCCACTGCACCCTGTCCTCGAGCCTTGGTCCTTCACCATATAATGACAACACAGTTGCTACTGGGTTCCTGTAGGCTCATTGGTAAAAGAAACACCGCATTATTTGGAGGCAGGACACAAAAAACCAACAAAATAATTGGTGCAAATTTCCCCCTTTGACGCTGTTCCACAGGGCTCGAAGGAATTTATCAGGAACTAGGCATTCAGATACAAGCTGTGTCTTTTCTCTGTGATAGGCAGAGACTTCCGACTATTCACAAATATGCTTAAAAATTTATCCATTGCTTTACATTTGAGTAAATATGATGTATTTTTAGCCTTGCTGGAAACTAACATTGCCGCTTGCAGACAGAAGATGCTGTCATATTCCTGCAAGCGTTTCTATTCCTACTGAATTAATTACAGCATCAAATGGAATTTGACTCTCCTCTGGCACCTGATTTGCACCCATAAGCCAGCAATGAGACACGATAACCCAAGTGAAGGGACAAAAGCCCAACCACATCTTGAGCCAACAAACAGAAACCTGCATTTTTGAAACTGTGTATCTCAGACAACAGCACTGTGCTCCCTTTGGCAAAGGAAACCGTCCTGAGGAAGAATTTACCTAGTGACTGACAAGCAACAGTGGGCTATGAGCCTAGAAAATAATATTTTGGCTGCATCATTTCTTTTCCTCAGAAACTCTCTTCTGAAGAGCTCTGTGCTGCACAGCACTTACCAAGCTAACTCTAATGAGGTTGCATTTTGATCTTGTTTATATATATAACTTTATAGAGGTTTTCTGTGTACATAAACCTACTTTTATAGACCACAAAAGGTGAGAATTCTCTGATTATTCGGTTAAGAGGGTTTGCTTTTAATATGGAGCCTTCCTGTGTGCTCAGACATGTGTGGTCAGGACCCAAACCTGACTCTATATCTGGTTGCCCCAGAATGTTTGTGCTTTAAACATCACCTCACTGTTGTGTTTGTTAAACCTACAGCATTGCAGAGCTTCCACTTGTAATCACAGGTGGGAAAACTGAGACTCAATCCGAAAGCAGAGGTGTTCATATCTGCTCATTTTGAAATGTTTTTATCAGAGGTCATAGAATCATAGGATGATTTGAGTTGGAAGGATCTTGAAATTCACCGTTTCATGATTACTACAGCCAAAGCTGTCCTTGAGCTTCACATTGTCCACCAACCCCTCCTTGTTGGTGAGAACAAGGCCCAGCATAGAACCTCTCCTCATTTGCTCCTCTATCAGTTGGAGAAGGAAGATATCATCAGTGCATTCCAGGAAGGTCATGGATAGTTTATGCACTATAGTGCTTTTCCTCCAACAGATATCAGGTGGTTGAAGTCCCCCATGAGGACCAGGGCTTGTGAATATGAGGCTGCCCCTATCTGTCTATAGAGAGCCTCATCTGGGGGTCTTCCCGGTCAGGTGGCCTGTAGCAGACCCCCACTATAACATCACCTGTCCCTGCCTTCTCTTCAATCCTGACCCATAAACTCTTGTTCATCTCCTCATCCATCCCCAGCAGAGCTCCATGCACTCCAGCTGGTCATTGACATAGAGGGTAACACACCCTCCTTATCTCCTTTTCCTGTGCTTCCTAAAGAGCCTGTATCCTTCCATTCCGACACTCCAGTCATAGAAGCCATACCACCACATCTCCATGATGTCAACAAGATCGTAGCTCTGCAGGTGTGCGCACATCTCTGGCTCCTCTTGTTTATTCCCCATGATATATGTACATTGGTCCAGATGTTATGACTGTGCTTGTGCCACAATGAGCCAGGAGAAAGGAACCATACTGGGAAGGGAACCCAGTCCAGGACTTCTGAGAGAAAAACCTGCACCATCATCGTTCTGACCTTGCTCTTAGTGAGAAGCGAGGCTGGGCTCTGCTGTTCTGGTGCAAGGCAGGAATGTCAGATGGACATGACCTTCTCTATGCTGATGAATAGTTGTTGACCAGGAAATGGCAACTCTTCACTAAAAAAACTTTCCAAGTTATAAGTGTCTGCCAAGATTCTAACCAAAATGTTGCAGAGATTTGAGGAAAACAGAGAGGTGGGAGTAAGTAGATATTCCTTGACTGACCCATTACCTAGATCTAGGCTGATGAGAAAGCCATTGCCAGCACAGCCACACTGAAATCTGGGCATGGGTTTCCAAGGGTTACAACCTGCCCAACCATGCTTTAACTTCCGTCTTCAAGGTGAGGCCTCAGCAGAGTATATGGGTTGCTGCACTCTGTCCTATGACCCAAGAGAAATTAGGTTGAAGATGCCTGAAGGAGCTGTCTCTTTTCTTTCTGTCAAAGCACTAAATTATGAGTGCTGTGTTAATAAAATCCATTAAGGTTACCTGAACAAATCTTTCTGTAATTTCATAAATCACTTAACAAATGTGTGAACTCAACTGTGCTATTCCTTCGTTAAAACATGTAGCTGCTGACTAATATGCAGGCAAGTAACACTGCTGGTTAATGTAGTTTAAATCCAAAGGGCATGTGGGTAAAGAAGTCATCTGACGACCAAAGTCATTAGAACAAAAGATGTCCATCAGCTATTGTGACTTTATGAGGGTGTGGGAGCAGACTAAGAGAGGGATTTAGCCCCTTCAGAACATCTTCCATTATCAGAAAGTAAAGCCTCTGTGAGTGGGCACCACGGCAGCATCTAAATTGCTTGATCTGAAAGCATTGCTTCCTCTTAGCTGTCACCATTTCCTCCAGCTTTACCTTGGCAGCAAGTCAGCAGCCAGCACATCCCGACAGCCGTTATGAGCACAGCTGTCTGTGCGTGAGTGCTTATTGTGTGTCTTCTTCAGCTTGCTCCAGCTGAACTGCCATTTTGGGACAGGGAGTAGAAGAGAAAGCACATCTGACAACACTGAGGCTCCCCGTATGCTGGGACTACTTTTTCCCCTGCTGGGTCACAGCATATCATTGTTTCTTTGTGCTCCTTACAGCTGAGTCTCAAGAGGAGCTGCCTCAGTGTAGAATGACTTGACTTGTAGGCTGTGGCAAATAGTGCCCCAGTTTCAGTGCTGGGTTCAGCAAGAAGGGATTTACATGGAACCTCAGCCCATAGGATTCACAAGAGGCAAGACAAAAGGGTAGTCAGATAATCTTCACCCATCCCTTGATCTCTTTCCTCTTCCCTCCTTCCCCCAGTGACAGAAAGCTCCATGCTGGGGTGATGGATCAGAGAAAATATAAGCATTGGAGGGACGGTGCCACACTGAGACATTTCATGTGCCTGGTCTGGGCACCAGCCTCTCCTCACAGGACAGAGCATTATCTCAACGATGAACTCTGCTGAGGCAACACGCAAGAGAGAGCTCACTGTGTTCCCCTAGTGAAAGGAAAACCCCTTCCTTTTAAGTAGTCATCCAGAAGAGTGTCAAATCAAGGAATAATGAGATGCCACCATGCCCATGTATACAGAGGTATTGTGGAAGAGCAGGTTCAGTGGTTTTCCAAACCACACTTAGAGATGATGTGAATGAGCCAAGGGAGCTGTGCCTGGGTACGCAAGCATACCGTGGTGTGCTCAGTGCACGACCAGACAGCCAGTTTCCTGAGGAAATTTACTAAATTGGCCAGAATGGAGTGATAAGAAAGAAGGTATTTTAGCAGCTGGCAAGGGGCAGATAGGAAGGCAGACCCCTTGGTGCCATACAGCAATGCCTCAGTGACGAGATGGTTCTTGGTTGGCATAAAAAAAGAGCAATATGCTCTGAGACAATCTCACACCTCTCCTACACCTTTCTTCAGCCAAGAAACTGCCTCATAAAATTATTATTGTACACCTGCATAGGAGTGATTTGGGATATTATTAAGAGGCTGACTTAATCATCAGGATTTAGGGCATGGCTAGGATTTCTCCAAGGTGATAAGTCAGAGCGTACCAATTAGAAAGAATCATGTGCAGCACCAGCTTGATTTAAAAATCATCTTAAGTGAATCAGAAAGCAGATGTGCCTTTAGTTGATAACAGCAAGGAAATTAAGTCTCTAAGACCTCAGCTAGGGAGGAAGGTTGTAGGAGAAACAGAATTAACCAGCAGCAACACTTTCTGGTAAAACTCTAGGGCAAAAATTCTTCTTTCAAAGATACATTCAGTTGCCAGGAATTGAAAGTAAAGTCTGGAGGAAGCCCATGTGAGACCTAAAGTCTCCTATAATCCAGGGTACAGTTTGTTACACTATGTTTACATACATACAAGTGTGGGAGAATGATCTCCCCAGAGCACACACACGTATGGAGAGGGACCTCTCCAGAAACCTCATGAAGGAGAAAGAAGATGAAGCTGGGTGAAGGGAACCAGAGGGTTGGCTGAGGCTGTCAGCAGACCTTCTTGATGCAGCCCAAGACATGGTTGGCTTTCTGGGCTGTGAGTGCACATTGCTGGCTCACAGTCAGTTTTCCATCCACACATAACCCCAAGTCCTTCTCTGCGGGGCTGCTTTCAGTCTACTTATCGCTCAGCCTGTATTAGTACATGGAATTGTCTCCACCATTGTGCAGGACCTTGCACTTGGTCTTGTTGAACTTCATGAGGTTTGCCTAGGCCCGTCTATCCAGCCTGTCAAGGTCCCTCTGGATGGCATCCCTTCCTTCCAGTGCACTGACTGCACCGCACAGCTTGGTGTCGTCAGCTATGTCATAGCTCAGGCCAGTATGTGGTTCTCAGGCATGAATTTAAATGGGGCTTCTGGGCCCATGGACAGAAGGTGTGGATGGAAGTCCCTGGTGAGACTGGCTGGGGTCATGAAGTTCTATTGGAGTCATAGCAGTGGGAGAGTCCCTCCTTCAGGGGATGGTGTCCTGGGTTGAGTGAGTGGTGGAGTTTTTTGATGGCAGGGGAGGGGGCTATCGGGGCGGCCCCCTGTGAGAAGCTTCTCGAAGCTCCCCCAGCTCCAAGCCAACTCCACTTCTGTTTGGGAAATTAAGCCCATCAGCTGCGCCTCTGCGAGAACGTATTTAAGAAGGGACATGGTGACGAGCAGTGGGGCTGGTGAGGAGGAGTTGCTGCAGCTGCGTGAACACCAAGGTCAGTGGAGGAACGGAGAAAGAAAGGAGGGGGGAGGTGTGCTGGAGCAGAGACCCCCCTGTATCCTGTGGGGTGACGGCAGGGCAGCCCCCCCTGCCACCCATGGAGATCTACGGTGGAGCAGACATTGATTTATGGCCTGTGGCTCCTGCTCGCCTCATCAAGGTGCTGTGCCCGAAGAAGGCCGGGGTCTTGTGGGAAAAGGTAGCCCCGCTGCTGTAATTCAGTGCTGGGAGGATTGCAGCATGTGGGGGTGTCCCATGCCAGAGCAGCTCGGGAAGGGCTGCAGCCGTGGGAGGGAATCCAGTAGGAAGAATTTGGTGACCCATGACGGAGCAGTGTGGGGAACGCTGCGGCCCATGGGAGGAACTCATATTGGAGAAAATTTGTGGAGGACTGTCTTCTGTGAGAGGGGGACCACGATGGAGCAGGAGGAACAAGTTCCGGACACTCCCCTCACCGAAGATAAAGGGAAGTGGCAGCACTGACTCCACCCCCCATTCCCTGCCCCTGCGCCCCTGGGGGAGGAGGTAGAGATATCGGGAGCAGAGCTGAGCCTGGGAAGAAGGGAGGGGTGGGGGGAAGGTGTTCTCAAGATGTGGCAATGCTTCTCACTGTCCTACTCTGTTATGTGTTGTTGTTAGTGGCTGTAATAAATGTATGTTCTTTTCCTCTTCCTCGAACGAGTCTGCCTCTTGCTCATGACCATAAAGGGTGATTTTTCCCCATCCCAGTCCTATCTCAAACCCCAAGCCTGGCTCTCTGTCCCTTCTCATTGCCGGAGGGGAAGGGAGAGAGAAAGCTGCTACATTGTGGTTGGCTGCCAACCAGGCCTAAACCACGACAGATGGAGTTCCACATCTGCTGACCTGACCTCCTGTCTAGGGAGGTTTGCTACTTTCTGGGGACTCAGATCCAGGATGTCTTGAAGAGACTGCTGAAGCTCATCCAGCCCTGACAGAAAGACTAGAGAAAATGTAGCATCCATTGCTGAATGGGGCAGGTCCTGGTGACAAATAATGTGGTCAGGGTATTCAATGTCTTCTTCATATTAGTCTTTTTACTGTAAAATTTGTCTTCAGGAAACCGAGGCCCCTGAGACCAGTGGGGAAGTCTGCAGTGAGGAAGACTTACCCTCAACCTGGAGGAGGACCAGGTTAGGGACCATAAAACAAATCAAACATACATCAGTCTTTGGGACCTGACAGGTTGCACCCATGAGTGCTGAGGAAGCTTACTGATGTCATTGTGAGGCCACTCTTGATTATCTTTGATAGGCCATGGTGACCAGGAGAAGTTCTCGAGGAATGCAAGACGGTAAATGTCACTCCTATCTTCAAAAAGGGCAAGAAGGGTGATCTGGAAAACTACAGGTTAGTCAGCCTCATGACCCCTGGGAAGCTGATGACCATGCCCTCTAGGAATCATGTCCAAAAACTTGAAGGACAAGAAGGTGATCTGAAGTAGTCAGCATGCATTTACAAAAGACACATCATGCTCAGCTAAACCGACAGCCTTCTACAATGACAGAACATGAGAGAAAAACACTGTATGGTGTTCACCTTTTCTTTAGCAAAGCCTTTGACATTGTCTTCCATAACACCTTCATTGATACTATGATGAAATACAGGCTGGAGATAAGTTGACACTAACTTGGACTGAAAACTGATTGATTTGTTCAACAGGCTGTGATCAGCAGCAACAAATACAGCTGGAAGCCAGTCACTAGTAGTGTATCCCAGGAATTGACTTCAGGACCAGTACTGTTTTAACATCTATGTTAATGATCTGGATGACAGGACTGAGTACACCCTCAGCAAATTTCCAGATGACACATAATTGGGAGGAGCATCTAATACAGCAGATGGATGTGCTGCCATTCAGAGGATCTTGACAGGCTGGAGAAGGGGGCTGACAGGGATCTCATAATGTTCAGCAAAGGCAAATTCAAAGTCCTGCACCTGAAGAGGAAGAACCCCGTGCAGCAGTATAGACTGTGGTCCAACCAGACAGTAAGCAGCTCTACAGAGGAAGACCTTGGAGTCCTGGTGGACAACAAACTGACCATGAGCCAGCAATGCACCTTCACAGCGAAAAAGGCCAACAGCATCCTGGTCTACATTAGAAAGAGCACTGACAGCAGATCAAGGAAAGGGATCCTTCCCCTCTCCTCAACACTGGTGAGACAAACCTGGAGTGCTGGGTCCAGGTCTGGGTTCCCCAGTACAAAAAATACATGGATGTACTAGACTGGGTCAAGCAAATAGCCACAAAAATCGTGAAGGGCTCCAAGTTTCTGACATAGAAGGGGAGACTGAGAGAGACGGGACTGTTCAGCCTGGAGAAGAGATGGCTCAGGGAGATCTTATCACTGGGTATAAGTACCTGATGAGAGGCAGTAAAGAAGATGGAGCCAGGCTCTTAGTGGTGCCTGGTGACAACATAAGAAGCAATAAGCACAAACTGAAACGCAAAAAAAAAATCAATTTAAGCATAAAAAAAAAAAAAACTACTGTGTGGCTGGTCAAACGTCAGGAGAAGTTGCCCAGAGACATTGCGGAGTCTTTGTCCTTGGAGATATTAAAAAACTGACTGGACACAGCCTTGAGCAACCTGCTAACAGTCCTGATCCTGAGCAACCTGCTTTGAGTGTGGGGGGGTCCTCTTCCAACCTCAGCCATGCTGTTTCTGTATCCTCAGGTCCCTGACAGAGGAAAAGCTGACACATCCCTGCAAAGAAGAGAGGATTAAGGTTTCCCTTAAGATGCTTATTTTCTACAGCATGCTTCCAAGTGGCACCCCCAACTGAGCTCTTACACTGAGGCCTAATTAAACCATATCCTTTCCATCATGTTTTGCTTCCTCCGTGGTTATGAAAGACAACACTTTTAGATGAGTAGTACCATTCCAGTCCTAAATCTGCTCCTGAATCCCTTCCAGCGCTACATACAATATTCCCTGTTGCCAGAGGCAGCTACATGAGAAAGGGATTTTAACTAGCAGAGAACATTTCCTAGCCTCTTCACCTCCACAGGGGCTGTCCTGCATCTCTAAGGACATCTGTCTATCCATTATTTACAGCCATGCAGGCTCAGAGACCTCCAGTGGGGATCATCAGTTTCCAATGAAACAGGGTGTTCCCAAAACCTGTTATGGCAGATTATAAGGCTCCAGAGGATGGATCATACTTCAGGTGAGAGCTTTGGGGCCTGACTTTCAAAACAGGGATGCCGACCTTGTAAAAACAAAATACGTGTCTGGAAGGGCACCCTTCATATGAGGCTGGATCCTCACTCACTACGTGTCAGTGTGACTGCCTTGAAGGCAATAGACCTGTGGTGGCACATAGGGATCTGCTTGTTCGTCTGTATAATTCATGTTTCAGTGTTAATGACTTCATCCACTTTTACAGATTTCAGTTCCACCTGCAAGATGAAGGATAAGAAGTCCCTTTGTAAAAACCAGCTTCAGACTTCACCAAGAGCACAAAGCCAAAGTAAGTGAAAAACAGAGCAAAACAAAGTAACTGGTTATAAAGCCCTACTCCCAAAGGGAGCAGGAGGAAGCCCAGGTTTGACTGCCAGTTTGTCCCAAAACATCAGATCGTCTTTTGGGACACAGCACCCTTTTCATCACACCACAGGGCAGCTGTGGTCCATAGGGAACAAGTAATAGACATTGCACAATCAAAGCAGCAATTTCTCACCTGTGGGAGGGCAGTGATACCGTGTGTCAGGTCACATCCCTGGCTCTGGAGGAGTTATGCCAAACTTCCCTGCAAAGTTTCATGGAGAATGGGTTTTTTTCCTGACTTACTCTAAGTAGAAGTGACAAGGCATCCTGACGCACAACAACATTTCTTCTGAATGCATGTAGGCACTATCCTCCTTGTTTGGTGAGCAGAGTCCTTAAGTAGCATTTGCCAACAAACATGAAAACTCCAGGAGCCTTTTGGATTGCAGGCATTGTTTCTTCAGTTCATTATCTATTTATAGTTCTTGCCTTTGATCGATGTTTGTATTTAACCTTGCATTTCTTAATTTGTAGGTCAGTCTGCACTTACCATGGTTAATTTATTAGGGCAGATTCTTCTTCTCAGTCAGCTTCTTGGGGGAGGAAAGTGTATTTAGGAGCTGTAAATCATTCCAAACAGATCTCATCTAGTAACCTTAGTAACTGAGTTATATACTGGAACAAGTAATATTTTTATGGTGACATTTTTTCAGTGTGAATAATAGGAAAATAATGATAAAACAACACATTTGGGGATGGACTTTCCAATAAAAATTGCTATACAAGCAGTAGCCTTGTTTCAGAGCAAAATCCTAGCCAATCGTTTTCCAGAACCTCTGTAAATTGTCCCAGAGTGAAGCTTTTCTCCTGTGTACACAACAAGCTAATTCCTCTTTTACTGGATCTTGTAATGCAGAATCCAGGCATATTTTACAAAACCTTGAGTCAAAAGCTTTGTTAAACAGTAACGCATGCTGCTTTGATTGAAAGGATCACACGGATTGTCACTTCCACCAAATATCACTTTCTATGACAAGGAAGAGGCGAATGCTTTAAAAGACACCAGAAAACTTCCTGCCATATCAAGATAATCCTGACAGTCTGGATAAGCACCAGTTCTCTACATGGTACCGCAACTAAAACTGCCATTAGAAAATCCTTATCTGGCCAAGAGGCACCCAGATTGCTGACTTCAGAGGTGTGATTTCTTCCTCATTGGAGAATCTCAGATGCTTAGAGTTGAGTTTTTTTGCAAATACTCCTTCCCTGAGCTTCACACCTGGTCTATGCCCAACTATGATCCCTATGGGGAAACTAGACCTTTAGCTATGATCTATAAGATGGCTGATCTAAGAGGTCATTTCAGAACATGCTTAAATCATGTCGCATGCTCAGATAACACTCCCTTTTCAAACCAAGTAATGAGAGGAAAACAGAAACTTTTCTTACAATAGCCAGGTGTCCAGAGCCCCTCTTCCCTCCATCACTGCCCCAGGAGGCAGGAGACCCCAGCTGAGAGGAACACAGGCCCACACATGCCATCTCTCACTTCCAGTCTACACCTCCTAATTTGTGTGGATTCGGTCCCTTCCGGACAAATGAGGGAATGAAACCTCACCTTCTTGCCTCTTGGGGAAACAGCTCTAACCATCGCCTCCAGAACCTCTGTTTATTTTCTTGAAGGAAAAGCCAGAGAAGGAGCTTCTGGCCCATGAACACCACCGCTCTTGAGGGATGGAGGTGCCACCCTACTGCCTCTCAAGCACACCCTTAAGCTCAGCTACCCTGAGACCTCTTGCCAGAGGCATGGGACTTCCCTTGCACACAGGTATCTAACGTAGGGCTCCAGGTCCTGGACTGCTCATCTCAGTGTCGTGTGTTGAAACCTCTGACTTTTAGACATGTTCGTACCTTTCCAGGTCTAGCCTGATGGAGCTTTTCTTGTTATACTGTGAGGCTTTGGATATAAACCACAACCACTGTGTCTCTTCGCAGGCACAAGTACTGTGTTAAATCAGCACTAAGTTAAGTTTCATCACAGGTCCTGTCATACTGCTACATCCGTGCTGAAACGGTTTGCTATTCGGCACCACGGCCCTCTGAAGGACCGAACAATTATTTGGGACAAGAACAGCAAAATGCCATGGAAACTGAAGTGGAACATAATCTGTTCACACAGGGCAAAAGTCATTGGCTTTTTCTGCACAGAAAACGCCATTAGTTCTTGAATAACAACAGGCAGCCAGGACTTCCTCTCCTGCCTCATCAGAAAAATAGACCCTCCAGCAGCGCCAACCTCCTAATACAGTGCTCATCCAGGCAGACTGAAAGGCTTGTCAAGAGAGCATGAGGAGAGGCTCTAATCTGCTTTTGATAGCATAGGTACTCCGCATAAAGTTCAAGATTACCCCCTGTGTGAGGATGGAGTCACCCGTGACTCATGTAGCAAAATACCCACCCACGCCTTCTCTGGGACACCGGCTTTTTCCCTTTCAGCCCATTTCCGTGCCAACCGCAGCAGGCCAGCTGGCTTTGGAGAGATTCTCAACCCCACTTACCTTCTCTGAGAGGAGATAACAGGTTTCACCAGGCACATGCTGTCCGAGTCACAACGGCAGCGCAAGGTCTCTGCTAGCTGGTGAGGTTCAGCTGCTCGGCTGGAGGACTGAGTTCCCTTCTGCAAAGCTGCCTCGTGCTCCTGTCACTTTCTGGGGTTGTACGCCTGTCATCGCCAGCATGAGAGGGTCAGTAATGCCCCAGGCACTGTCTCCAACAAGAGACATCATCAACCCCTGCCAGGACTTTTTTTTTTGCCACTGCAGCTTTACAGAACAGCCTTTTAATCACTTTTTTTTTTTTTATCACTAATTTCACTTTTTATCACGCTGATTCTCTACTCAGCTGTCTTTAAGCTCTCCTCTGGGTGTGAGGTGAGCACTGTGTTTGAAATCTGAAGCAAGCAGCAGGCTCTGTGTCCTTTCTACAAACAGTAGGTAGCAAGGGAGACTGGGGAAGGCACTCAGCAAGAGGAAAGGCAGAAGGAAGCAGGAGGAGTAAAAGTAGTCTTACAGCTTTTCTAGCTGGAATAGCACGGCATGCTTGGTGGCAGAAGTACTCGGAAGCACATTTACTATTTTGTAGGTGCCATATGATAGCAGACAGAAATTGCAGGAGCTGAAGACATTCAGCACCTGGAAAAATCTGATTCTTTGAGATTCAAAGCCAACTATATATATCTTTCATTTCACAAAATGGGAATCTGAGATCTTTTCTCAGAGACCCATAGGAGAAATGAGGGTGATCAGAGTAACTTTTAAATGTTGGTCATCAGCCTTGCAGCTTTCCTAAGAGATTTTCTTTTTCTGTTTACTTTATTTTTTTTTTTCCCTTTAAATATGGGACTGAATTGTATTTCACCATATAAATGTCAGAAAAGCCTTACATCAGACCACTTGAAGTATAGCTCTCCCATGGTATCAAGACTGTGAATTAAAGTTTACTTTTGGCGGGCTCACAGAGAGTCTTGGCCGCTATCTGCTAAATACATTAGGTTTCCAAAGAATTTCACAAGCTGTTCCAGATAAGCGCACAGTAAGTAGGTGAGGCAAATAGACTTATGACTTCTGTTTTTTCCCGGCCAAGTTTTTCATCTCAAAAGTTACAGCACAAAATCACTTGGACATTTCTGATACTGGTGAATTCTAAACTGTGCTGCTTTTCAGCAGCACGCCAACAAATTACTGAAGAAGGACATAGCAGCACTGATGTGGCTGCAGCGCCACAGACACCAGTAATGCCCTCCCACTATATGGGGCACAGCTTTTGTGGATGGGGCGTTGGAGACGTTTGGGTTTTTATGGTTGTTTTCAAGGCTCACAAAGTCAGGCTGGGATATTCATGGTTGTTGAGTTGTTATGACTGGGGAGTCAGAGAGGAGGTGGGAATCAAGGGAGGGCCATTTCTGAATATGAGCTCACCACAGATGCTGGTGCCGTTGTTCAGCCTCTAGCAGAGGATGCTAGCAACAGAGAAAGAGACTGCAGCTTGGAAATTTTAGTTCTTAAATTCACTCACTCATGATCAGCCCTGAGAGCACAGAGGTTACATTTATATTAGTTTAATATTTATGAGCCATGAAACAAGATGTTTCTGGTGAATAAGAGGTGAACTTGTACGTGAGCATGTAAAACTGAACTCGGTTTGGCCTTGGTATTTTGAAGACAAAATGTTGAACTTGAACCCAGAAGAGGAAATTCTACAGACCCTCCTGACCAGAAAGGTGACAGACACTTGCCCAAGTGAATTAAATTACCATCTTTAACCTCTTGGTGCTGCTACCAACACTGACATCACCACTTTGCTGCAAACAGTCCATCTCCTTCATCAAGAAACTCCAGCTCCTGTCATAAGTGGTTCATTAGTTTGAAATGAGGAGCTCTGACCCGGTTCGGAGTTCTTCATAACCCTGACCTCATTGTTCACTACGAAGCAATCCCATTATTTTAAGTGCTTCCCTCTTGTCAAATTGCCTCCCCCGTCACTCTGATGCGCCTGTTTTCAAACGTGTCCTTCATGTAAAAAGCCAAATAGCTTCTGCTAACTTAAACACATACTATGATCTCCCCTCCCCTTTCCTTTCACATCTCCCAGGAAAATCAAAACCCAAGAACAGCAAAACCTGTTCTATCTGTTACAGAGATCTGTCCACCATTGCAAGTCGTGCCAGCCCCCAGCGAGACACACTGTGACTTTTCCTGCTGTTTGCAGGCAGAAGTGGGGAAGCACAGTTCCTCCTGCCTGAAATCCCACAGTACTGGTGCAGCTGAGGGCTCAGGCCACCCCACAGAGCACAGAGGTGCCTGCCAGAGGGCTGGCTGGTGTCGCTCAGGAGCTTATTACCATCACGTCTGCAGAGAGTTGGGCTTCCCAAGAGAAACAGGTCACAAAAATGCAAAATGTACTTAAGACCAGTCTTATTAAGAATGGCTTCCTGATCACTGTCGGTTTCTCCTGGCGCGCAAATGAGCTTAAGGCTGACATCCTCTAATGCCCCTGAACACACGCTTAAATAGGCGTGGATGTCCCACTAAGTCATCAGCACCAGTTGGCAATGCCCAGCACCGGTTGGCAATGCCTGGCACCGGTTGGCAATGCCTCTGCAGCCAGCCCGTGTGGCAAAGGCACACAGTATTTGCGCTCAGCGCTCCACGCCTAATAATACTTCAGCACCTCTTTAACTGGTTTATCCATTTTTACCCATTTGCAAGCCTCAGGCTCACGATGACAAGTAGATGGTATATGGAGCTTGTAAATTAAAAACCTACCTGCTGCAGGCTTTTAGCATTAAAAGACCCCAAAGATCCCTTAGTTCATACCATCTTCCATTAACATCACCTCCATTGTCAGCAGGTAAATCTGCTGGTATTATTTGCCTATTAAAAAGTCTATCACAGGCTTCAGTTCAACGACATTATCATTTTCCAATGTTAGAGAGCAAGTTCAGACAATTTCAGAGAATCTGAAAGCGTTCTACCCAAGGAAGATAAATGTCCATTTTTAAATCAGTGTTTGGTGACAGAGAACTAAAAAAGATTTAAAAGAAAGAAGAAATTAAATCTGTTTGTTTGTCCTGGTATAAACGGGTTTCTCTTAATGGGCTTTTCTGATAACACAGAAGATGTAGTTGTGTTCAACCACAACACTGAGAGTAAGAGCTATATTCTCATCTCACCTCAGCTATTGATCTGCTGTGCGGCCTGGGGGTTGCTGACATCTCCTACTCCTGACTCCTTCAGCTGATGACAGGGCCAGGAACAAGAACAAACAAAATGTATTTGACCAGCAAGGACAGCAATCTAAGTAGCCACCTTTAAAACATAGATTAAAAACTTTGTTTTTTCCAGCTTCCTTCTGGCCTATGTTGTTCTCTGGGAGACTATTTTCACTGCAAGTCTTATCCAAATAAGTTTATGATGGTGATTAAAATGATAATGCTGTTCTTCTGTTTTCAGTAATGTTTTTGAGAAAAATGAAGAGAACATTTGCAACAGCTTTGAAACACTGAAAAGCTGGAGTCAGCTTCAATGTGTGATACAAAAACGTTTTGAAGCTTTGCACTTTAAATCTTACACTCTCTTAAATGCTCCATGGGAATATTACATATCCCACAGGAATATTGTGAAGAGTAGCCAGGGTATCACTGGGACAGTCAATCATTTTTATAGGGGGTGAAGTTGGGCCATGTTCTGTAAGGGGCTTTGGAGATCTCAATTGCCATGTAAGTACAAAGTGTTATTGAAATGTCAAACACGTGTGCCAAGCCTGGCAGGGTGGGCTGATTCAAAGGCACAGGGCAGAACATTTCTGGAGTGCTGAAGTAACGTTTGGTGCTTTGGGGCATATAAAAAGCACAAAATAAAACCCAGTTCAAATAAATAAGATCATCTTTCTTATGAAAGAGAAAGTGATATTTAGTATTTCTCCCTTAAGGCTTATAAACAGCTGCCACTCAGGCAGAATAGATAATACAACTTTCAGACTAATCCATGAAATCAGGAATTGGAATACAAACCTTTCCAAATGTTGTTTTTTACTTCTGGGTGCTTTCACTGCTCAGTGTGGTGGCTCCACTGCAAAAGGGGGCTGTCAGCCCTCTGCAAGATGCATTCACAAATTGCAGAGGAAGAGTTCTCCTAAGAGGGGAAGGAAGAAGGATATGTTAGATAGACAGAGATGTGCATGCAAAAATCACTGAGGATCAGCTTATGAATATGTTTCAGTGTTATTAAAGCCTCCTCAGGCATTAATGGCATCCCACACTAAAACCAGGTAGATTTGTTGACAGGGTTGAAATGCAGTTACTGAGCAAATTGAGAAGATTGTAAAGGCATGCAGGTCTTTGTTAACTACTGTTTGTTTGTTTGTTTGTTTGTTTGTTTTTTCCCAGTAACTTCATGAATGCACTGGAACTTGCTAGAAGTCTGTAGCTGTGGTAAATGTGCGTGCTTCACGCTCCTCCTAAGCTGCGTATGGAACCCTCACATCAGACCAGCACCCTTTTCCAGTTCAGGCCTGCTCTCTAGTTACCCTGCTCGTCTAATTGCTGCAGCCATCCTGGCATACGGAGCAAACCCCGTGCCTGCTCAGGCTGGGAGCGCGAGTGCCTCAACACCAGGCAACATCAGGGATGGGCACATTCCCCCAGGCTGTGGAGAACCGTTTTCCAGGCTCTTCCAGAGCTTTTAAGGTTCAGGTGGGATCAAAGAGGGGAGACGACAAAGCTTATGTTTTCAGCGGCCAACCTGCTTACACGCACGGAGAAGCACTGTGGCAGGGACAGCCGACAGCACTGTGGTGCTCACATTATCACTCAGGAATCTGAATTCTGGCTGTTTCTCTGTTCCAGAGAAAGGCACAAGCCCAGAAAGGCAGAAAATAGCTAATTAACTTTCTCAGTTGGCCAGGGAGCCAAACCGATAAGTGGCGGAAAGAATCACAGCCTTCAGGCAGAGACTGTAGGCTAGAAGGATAAAAAGTGGTGGAGTAAGGTTTTCCATAAGAAAACTAACTTGCTGCTGTACTGTGAAAAATTGATAATGAGTAGTGTCATTGCAGCATTCAGCTGAATAGCTTCCCAACGAGCTCTAGAGCAAGCAAGCAGAAAGAGGTTGAGTCTCCATTTTCTCTGCTGACAGATGTAGACTGTGTTTCTTCCTAGGTCAAAAGTGGAGAACTGGACTAGAGTAAGGTGAGAGTGAATTTAGTGAATTCAGGAGCATTCCTTTGGTATCAGAGCAGCCATTTTCTTTGCTCAATTTTCTGCACCTTTTAGTCTACTCTGAGATAGCCCTTGATCGACTGAGCATTGGTCATATAGATGTATAGAGAGTTTTGAGACCGTCTTTGCAAAGCCTGCATTTGTGTGGGAGCTGGGATACTTGTGCATGGGAAATATCATTCCTTACAGAGTCATCCTTTATCTCATGATCAAAATCAGCCATCACCCATTCAGCGATCTGAGACCATACATTGAAACTTAGGTGAGCAGACATGGTCTGGGCACCATGAATAGTGAATCAGTGAAGTCTGCAGAAAATCTGCTGAGGAGTATTTGGGTGGACTTTGCAGCAAGGAGAGACTAGAGATGGCTAGAGACTACAAATTACTTCATAAAAATGCGTCTGTGTATGACTCATGAACAAGGCGAGAAGTGAATAATTCATCATTATTTCCATCACTGTTTAAACAAACCTGATGCAGTCATGTGGGGAAAGGGAAACCTCTTATCTTGCAAACTAAGCAAATTAAACCCAGGAATTATGGAGGGATTATAAATGCAGAAGCGAGGGTGATGTGGAATAGGAGAAATATGTAAGATTAAAATTGTACTTTACATATAAAATTCCAGAACTTGAACATTTTTATTTCCTTTAATTCTTATAGAAAATTTGACTAGGAACTTTTGCACTGCCCTGGCCCAGTGCGGTGGCACTGCTGGGGGTGGCAGCAGCCCCCGAAGGACTCCAAGCAATGGGTGCCAGCCAGAAGAGAGAGGCGTGCTTACTTTTACTCTGGAGGTTTACTGTAGTTGTTCTGAAGACAAAAAGAAAAATTATGAAATAGACTGACCAGCTAAGCTACCGCCAGTCGGTCGTTACCTTCCGTGCTGTGTTGTGCACCACTGGCACAGATCTTCGCTGGTGCTGCAGGAGACCGTGGCTTCAGGAGCATGGAGGCCCTGGAAAAAGTCAGCCAGGAGGAAGGGAAAGGTGTTCAGCATTGCTGGAGAAAGTCCTCATGAGATGCTCAGAGCCAAATTTTTCTTTTTTTGTTGTTTTGTTTTGTTTTGCTTTGTTTTGTTTTGTTTTGTTTTAAAATAAGCATCCTTAAATAATTAGCTCTTAGATGAACAATCACATATCTTAAAGAGAGATTATCTTGACCCAAAGGCTGAACTCCCAACTTTCAGTAACCCTTACTTATCTAAATTCCAAATTGCTGCAGGAATGGAAGCTACATCAGATGCATTTAAAAAGGAGGTGAGAGCATGCTAACTCAGTGAGTTCCTTTTTTCTGGCTTAAGCCAGACTTGGGACATCATTCTAGCATGAGACATCACTATAGCATAGTCTGCCTTTCCTGTCTGAAGTGTGCTTTCTTCATGCTAAAACTTTCTGGGATACATCCCTTAAAACCAGAGAGTTTTAGAGACAAAGATCTCTCCTGAGTCTATCTGAAACTGCTAGGCCTAGAAACAAAATAACTGGGACAATTTATTCATTGAGTTTGCTGGCAAATCCATGCTAGGAGTTGTCATGTTGTTCAAAGAAAAACATACAACATGTCCTAGCCCAGGAAGATTGGGTTTCTGCTGAGTTGTACATGTTTTGATTGTTCAAGGAGGATCCCAAACATATCTGGCCAATTTTGGTAGATCGGAAAATATTAAATTTCAAACATGTGAAGCTGTACCTCTAATAGCTGGTGTTTCAAGCACCTAAAATGACATGCCAGTAGGTCCCCCGCTCTTGGTAACACTCTTATTCATTAGTCTTTGGATGTGTCCAAAGTCCAAGATAAAATTATACTCAATTACTGGTATTTAGAAAGGCCTAAATGCTTTAACTCATTATGCAGGGAAGATTACTTTAGAACGGCATGTCATCTCAAAACTGGATTTTTATACGGCTCGAGATTCAGAACCTTATTAGATTTAAGATTATCTCACATTGGACAAACACACTGTCACAGAATCTCTTTTACCCATTCAGAAGTGTCATTATCACTATTATTATTGCTCATTACCTAGACTAACAGGAGCTCTAAGCTCCTGCCAAGGTTATAGAGCCAGTACAAAAGCAACTTTACAGTTATTGTATAGCTATACAGTTCAAAAACTTCCAAAATCTTTCAAAACCGTGTTTAAAAGAAGACAGTCAATTTTCTTCAAATTCAGCTTGGAGGTTTTTTTTGCTTTGTTTAAAAAGAACAAAGAATCATATTTTAGAAGATTTGCAATCAAACCAAGACTGAAAACAAATGTAGCAGTATAACCTGCTGTGAGACAGAAGGTAGAAGAGATTATTTTCTTAACAGTGCTGCAACAGAAAACAATTTTGGAGAAGATAAAGAGGAACCTATTCATTAAATAACAGGACTAGAGCAAAGTCTGAACTATCAGAGCTCACATGCCTTTCTTCACTTTTATAGACGGTGTCTCAGACTTAGCCTTGGCAAAACACCTGCAGTTGGCTTGGAGCTGTTATCTTTCAGGCAGCCCAGAGCTACGAGGAAAATTGGGAAGGCAGGCACAGGTGGGACAACAGATAATATGACTCACTTCTGTGTGTTATAGATAGAGGGTCAAACGGATCCGGACCCAGTATCAGTGAGTAAATGTTGCATGAGTACATCCCCACTCAGCTGCAGATCTGGTTGTGCAGAGGCTCCCAAACGGGTGGCAATGTCTAAAGGGACAACAGCCATTAACCAGCTTGGGACTGGTGTGTCAAGCAGGCAAAACACATCCACCTCCTCGGGCTGCCATGACCTAGGGAAGGGTGCATCTCACTGTCCCGTGCAGTTTAACCAGGAGCATTCTCCCTGGAGCCTTCACAACCTTACTTTGAAACAATCAGCCTGGCTCAGACTGGGACAAAGGCTTCAGACAGGCACTTCCCACGCCTGAGGGGACCGCTGAGCTCCTGTGCCACCCAAAGATGGGGACAGGGAGCTGCCTGCCCTAGCCATTCACATCCAGAAGTACTGCCAGGCGCTTTAACCCTAAGAGCTGCTACTTAGAAAGAAAATGTGGGGTCCACAGAAGGAGCTGAAGGGGGCTCCTGGCAGATGGAGCACGTCATGGAGTGAGGGGGTGTCTTGGGAGCTGCAAAGGGGGGAAAAATGCTTTGGAGTTAAAACTATCAAGAAAGAGAATCAATTTGTCTTCTCCGAAAATCAGAGCATGGAAATTCATCCACAAGGTCTATACTAAACCCAGTGGTGTGCCAGAGGACACATTTTTAGAAAGGTAGTAATCTGGATTTAAAATGTGCAAGCAATAGGGAACTCATCACATAGGCAAAGATGTTCAAATGGTTAACTGCCCTCATTGCTAGAAATGTATTTCTTATCTCTGATCCAAATGACAGCTTGACTGTCCCAATGCTGGGTTTCACTTAAAGATTCTGTCTACTGAATTTAAGAGCCCGCTATTATCAGCAGTCTTCTCCTCAAATAGTTAACAACCACCATGTTCAATTCACTTCTTAACCTTCTCCTTGATAACTAAACTCTTGGAGGGTGATGTCTTTCATATTATCCCTTTTTAATTTTTTTTTTTTTTTAATTTCTTTGCATCTTTCATCATGCCTTCAGCATCAAGGACACTAGAACTAGAAACAAATGCCAGGGCTGTCTTCAACAGCCACACACACATAGTCAAACCTCATCCTCCACAGCAGTGGGGAGCATCCTCCTAGGTACTTACCCAAAATCAGTGTTTGCTTGCTCTCTGAGCCCCATTGGCTTTTGGGGACCTTCCCTTCCCTTGGTCATCCTCCACAGTACCTCATACATTTCAAGTAGGAGTGCCTAATGAATGGCCAGTTTTTCAAACCTACCTGATGGCTGGGTATGGCAACATGGCAAATACTAATTGGGAGTCTATTCTTGAGCATACAAGATGGCAGGGAATAAAGAACAAAGTCAGAGTGGGCGAATTGCCTGGAAGCAAAAGATGCTGCCACTGGCTACAGCGAGTCACCTACTGTGTTAACATGCCGCACTTTTATTATTTTTTTAGGGTTTAGTGGGAATTTCTTCCATACACAAGAATATTTTCAATCATGTAAGAAAAAAGAGCCCAAGTTCATCCACTTTTTTCAGGGCGGTGCAGATGCCCACTTAATGCAAATGGAGTCCTGCTCACAAAAAAACTGAAGAGCAGAGACTAGGAGGTATTACCAGGGACCATCATTGCAACCCCTTTATCAGGGTCCTGGAACACTCAGCTTCGTCTTTTGGGTAGTGATGAAATTTAAACAATGTGAGGTGAAACATCTGTGAATATGGAAAGGTTTGACTGGAGGTATGGACTGCTTCTGTCAGGGCAAGCTGCACAACATGCAAACATGCATTAAACAGAAATATGACGAGGGAGACGAGGCTTCTGGAGCAGTATGGTGACAGGGGCTGCCCAGAAAAATCAAGACAGCGTACAAATTAAAAGTTGGAGGCTTTTTCTATTTTTTTTTTTTTTTTTTTTTAATTAAGCGCCTTGTTTCCAGCTACACCATCTGTGGTATCATGCTTGGTCTTTATAAGGTATTCTTAAAAGGAGGCTAATTATGAATTTAGTAACAAGATAGTACTTTTAATATTTCCTGTAATACGTTTCTAAAGTCTTACCCATATGTTTTCAGAAGACCGTATCAGAGATAATCACGGGGAAGCCAGGAATGTGGTAATAAAGATGTATGGTAGAAAAGCTAATTGAAGGATCTTGAAGAGATGGAGGGAGAAAATAACAGTGCTCTCCCTTCAGCTCCCTTTCCTTCTTTCCCTCTGAGACAAGTAACTGGTAACGTGTGTTCATTTCCAAGTATCTAGTCACAGGAGCAAAGAAAGCAGTCTCCACTGTGAGGAAAATGAGCAAAATAGAGACGTATGAACATGAGACAGCATCAAATAAGAGAATAAACCATTTCCCTCCTTAAAATCATAGTTTTAGGGTAGCAGCAACTCCAAAGGAGAAACAGGTTGTGTGAGGTCCCAAATACACTACATTACATTACATTGTTCTGAGAATAATGTGATGACCCACTCTACAAGGTGCATGGGCCAGTTTGAGAGCCAGTACCACAAGAAGTAGGACAGTAAAAATCTGCTCTAAATCTGGAAAGAGTCTGTGAGAATTATCTATTCAGAAATACTTCAAGCATGACAAGAATAGTGGCCAAAGCACAGCTTGTAAACTGCCATCATTTATTAAAGTGAGGGCATTTTGAGAGCTGGGAAGTATGAAACTCAGCATCTGGGAAAAAAAAAAAAAAAAAAAAAAAAAAAAAACAACGAAGAAATGGAGGAGTGAGAGAGAGCTGCTGTAAAAGGTAAACCTTTTCAAAGTAGTTAAAGATGGAAAAGTCCTGGTAGGTCGTGTAAGTCAGTGCTCTTACGAGTGCATGAGAAAGAGACAACAACAACAGAGCTCTGGGCTCGAACATCATACACGGGCTGAGGGCACAGAGACAAATTACAGAGAAAGCGGGCAGCCACCTCCAGGGAGGTCTCTGCCGTGACCTCAGGGGAACTGGCAGCACAGGGCTTGCTTAATCTTGACACCTGCCTATTATGTTATGTTTCTCTTGCAAAGAGAGGAGTATCTTGGAAAGTCAGTCATAAATATCTGCCCTACAGCTATTCCTTTTCCTTCGCTGATAAATAAAAGAAAGTGAAAAAGTCCAGGTGTGAGAGGACACCAGGTCAGCGTGAGAGAGGTAGGACAGAATTTGGTGATGGATTGGATCCTTCTGGCCCAGCTACATTTCTAATTATTTGTAGGAATAGGTCAGTGACAGCGGTGCAAGCTGCTTCGCTCAGAGGAAACAGAGTCCAGAAACGAGCAGCAGCAAACAGAAGAGAAATTGGAGAAAACGGGAGAAAAGAGAAATGACAAGGACAGGAGAAACCTAGCTGAATTTATGCTAACCCAAGCAGTATTGTGGAATAAGAATGGCTTTCACAAATGTCTTGCAGGGGAAAGGAAAGTCAGCCAGAAAGTAGTTCCATTAATAAGCGAGAGGAAGATGAAACAACCAGTATTTTTTCAAAGGCCAAATTACACCCCTCCCTATTTTTTTCTTGAATAAAAAAGAGAAAAAGGATGTAGCAATTGGGAAATAACAAAAATCCTATCCAAATAACCATTAATGTAACACAGGTTAAAGGAACGGTTGGAAATTTTGAATATCCACTGTACAGATCAATCAGCTGGTCTGGTTGCACTCATCCTGAGGTGATGAGGGAATTAGCCAGTTAATTTACTGAACCATTGGCAATTATTTTTGAAAGTCATGGAGAACTATGGAAGTCCCAAATGCAGGGAATAAAGCAAATATAGTATTGATTTACACAGAAGGAAGAATGATCTTGGCAATTACTGACCAGCACTTTTATCTTCAATCTCCAGTAAAATAACGGACCAAGCAGTACAAAAAGAGCTATTAGAAAACTTCAAGAGGGCATTGGAAACAAGAGCAACAAGTGACACAGGATAAAGAAAGAATCCATTCTAGGGGGAGTTATTGATGTTTTATACATATAAGACTAGAATCAAAAGGTAAGGGATAAAAGTAATGAAATCGAAACAGAAGCCTCCCTTCAGCAGAGCACTTAAGCACATGCTTAAATCCTCCCAAGTAAGTTTTGAGCAACCACTGGATGAAAGTACAGGCTTGTTTGCATTCTCAAAGTTCAGCAATGAGCATAAATGATTTGCTTAAGCAAGACCTATGTGAGGAGCAACAGCAGAGGAAGACTGATAAGGAGCCCTGTGCAAAAATGCAGGAGAGAGAGTGATGAGGAAGAAGGAGTAAAATGTTCACAGGGTTCCCTCCAGTTTTGAGTCTGAGTAATACCTTCATTAGGGATGCAAAAGAGGTTGCAAAGTGCACTCTCAGGGACAGAAGAGAAAGGGCAAAACCACAGCAATACATATGTATCTAGAGAATTACAAGCGAGAAGTAACAAAAGGCAGTTCACTGTAAAACAAAACCTGCATTCTACTAACACATACAGAAGGAAATAACCCAAAGCAGAGTCATCCAAGGAGAAGGAGAAACCCAGAATAAACAACGTCAGGCATTTAGGAAGAACAAAACTGGACAGCAAATTGTTCACTGCTTGTAAATGATGGATAAAAAACACTGTAAAGCCAGAAGATCACAGTGAAGAGGGGTGATGGACTGTTTCTTGCTCAGTGCTGCAGAGGGGCCCACACTGAGAACCCTCATTAGGTACCAGACAACCTAATTAGAAAAACTGGAGCGGGTTCAAAGAACAAAAGGCAAAAATTATTAAGGTGTCAAGGTACTGCGTTTGAGGGAGAAAGTCTGACATTAAAGTTTCATTATACAGCTTGGCTGTGTTATGATAAAACTTCAATCCTGCCATCCACTGCATGTCCTACACAGAGAAAATTGGAGAACAGAGGCTGGGGGCTGGTCACATACAATCACTTTTTCTGATGACTGTAACTCCATTACTGGCACAGGGACAACTCTCTGACAAAAATTACGAGTTTACTACAGCCCAGATACCTCCCTGGAAAATGGAAAAGGACAAGGAGTGAGATTCTGTTGTGCTTCTCGCAAAAGCAAGGCTCAGATTTCGCAGTTTAGAGAAAAGGGGAGCGATGCAGATTTAAGCCGCACATTCATGCCTCTAAATCTGGATGACATCAACATTTTGTATTCATAAAACAGAGCTGCCTTTGAGATTTTCTCATGAACAGCATAATCTCCACAGCCCTACCTGAGACTAACTCTGCATGTTGGATGTATCCCTGGTATCAGGGCTTGGAGTAGGGGTCCCTCAAGAATACTAAGTGTAACTTCTGCAATTATTTTCTTATTTACTTTGTCTTACTGACAGTAATAGAATTTTTTCCCCTTAAATCATTTCCTTCATTTCTTGTCATCTCTCACTCAGATCACCCCTATTATTCATAATTACTTCTTGCTATTTTTAATGCTTAACATCTGTTTAAAGAGTGCTTACTCCAGCCTTGAAAATGAGGGACAAAGTAATTTTGCCAGTTTATTGAAGAAAATTCTAGGTAGATAAAGGTGAGAAAATAGTGACAGAATAACATAGAAATGAGGGAATGCACATGGTTGGGAAAATCTGATACATTAAAAACTGATATAACTGCTTGACAGGAGAGGTCATGGAGGTGGTCAGCTATCATTTCTAGACCCCTGATTTAAATCAGACACAGGTCAGAGTTGTCGGAAATCTTAATATCCATTAATGACCACTGTGCTGTCAGTTCAGCTCCAACTATTAGCAGGTAACCATCCAAAAGAGGTGTGGGCTCACACACATGCACAGAGCAGCAGGCTAACTGGTTGCCAGTATCCATACAGGTCAAGATGAGTAGGAAATGTCATTTTGATGGCTAAACATCAGCTCCCAATTCAGGACCGAGACCAATGCTTGAACGATGTGGAGAAAGAGAACTCTGGCTGCATTCCCTCCCCGGTATTTCCCTTTGGATGAGGATTTACCAGGGAGACTACAAAAGACACAAAAGCACCTTATTTCCCCTGCCTGCTGCTGCATGGCCACATCCTGACATGGAGCTGGAAAGCAGCTGTGCTTCTGCAGGGTTCCCCATCTTTATCATGGCTGCCAGCCTCATTTCTTTCAGTAGTAATATCCATCTCCCAGCTTTTCTAAATATCTAACTGCCTCTTCCCACGTAATAATTAAAGCCACAATAGTGATGCGCAGTTATGGCTGCTGCAGAATTTTGTTTCCAAGATCTTGTTCTCATTTTCTCACAAATATCTGTATCTTGAGCCAAAACTTCCTAAGATTGCTTTATGCCTTAGGGAGAATTTTGTTTTGTTTTTTTGAAAGCTTGATCAAATGCTGTACAGCCAGGTTTTTTAGAACAAGGAGACAAAAAGAAAAAGGATGTGGCTTTTTTTTATAGCAAAAATAGTTGCAACTTTATCTGAGCTTTCTTTATAGTTTCAGCGGCAAAGAGATCAACTGCAAAAATGTTTGACAGGATGGTAGCTTTTACAGAAGATATTATGAGGTTTTGAAAGTCATATTTAGTGACGCAGGGAATTTTATGCACACTCTCTACTGTCTCAGCGCTAGCACCTCTAATGAGACCACTCCGAGAGGGCTGCTCACTGTCTCAATCTTTCTGCCTTTGCCTTTTTTTAATTTTGAAATGCTTCATTTTAGATTCAGACAGCTTTTGTGAGTGAAAGCAATGCTCCTGTAACCTATCTGCATTCAAAACAAAGGAATGAGAATGGGAAGAAGTCCAAATAAGCCGTCTCACAAAATATATTCAAATCCTCCAACATTTTTAAGGTAACATTATCCCAGTGGGTTAGCTATTTACTTTTGACACTTTTTGGTTTATTGTCTGCCTAGATGAAACACTAGCTTGTGACCAGTTATAGTTCCGTCCTTCTTAGGGAAAATATAATAATCAGGCAGTGGTTAATAAAAGCAAGCAACAGGTTATTTTCCTTCAACTCAGCTGCAGTATTTCTTCAACCAAAATGCCTGACACAGCAGCCATCACATTTCTGAGAACCCTCCAAAGATTTACAACAGTTTATTCTCAAAAAAAAATTAAAATCTGAAGAAATGAAATCAGATTTTAGGAGCAAAAAGATGGGGGAAGTATTGCCTGAAGGATTAAAAGAAAAAAAAACCTCACTGAAAGTCTGGGTAATAAAGTCAGAATCTTTCAGTTTTGGCCATTCACCAGTGTCATTTTTCAAATACACATATATTTTAATATTTCTACTGGTCTGTGAGCTATTACTGACTCTGCCACAGTCTGCCATTCCTGAGGAAGCCATCTCAGGTGCCAGCAACAGGCTTCAGCAGCTAAATGAGGAAAGCTTCCAACTCCCCAAGGTGAACTAGAAGCCCAGCAGCACTGGGTTTAACAACCCCCTTGGAAAGGTGCACTTCTGTTAGCAATGTAACACTCGGTAATACCTCCAGAGTCCCAGCCTGGGAATCCCTAGACCATCCTATTGCCTCATGACTGAGCTGGCTGTTCCCTTCCCTCAGAAGTCCTGAGGCGAGCACACCCGCTCCCCAAAAGGGCTCAGAACTAACGTCTATACCTGTGATGCTTGCTCAGCCCTGCAGTCTCTGATGCACAAATGAACTGTCAGTGCTGAAATGAAAGATGAGAATTTTTTAATTGCATTCGATATACGACTATGATTTTGAATCTTTTTTACATCTTCAGTGATTTTTTACTAGCATTGCTGTGAGGAATGTGTTAAAAAAAAAAAAAAAAAAAAGTAGTTCATGGATTCTTTTAGGCTTCACTCTGATTTTAGGGCTAGGTTAAATGTTAAATCACAAAGGACTGAAAATATTTCCTAGCAGTGTCTCTTTAAATTTAGACTGGTGAATAACAATGTAATTTCATTCCTCTTTACTTGGCACTAGTCAGGCAACATGGCAAATACTGTGTTCAGTTTTGTGTCCCCAGACACAAGGATGTTGACCAACATAGTGAGTGAAACAAAGGGCCGCCAAGATATTTGGAGTGGCAGCACTTGTTGTGTCAGATGAGGCTGAGGCAACAAGGCTTGTTCAGCCTGGGGAAGAGAAAATAAAGCTTTGAGAGACCTACCAGCAACCTGCCAGTACTTATGAAGAGGTTATTGAGAAGATGGAGCCAGAGTCTTCAGTAAGATGTGCAGTGGTAGGACAGGACAGTGGTCATAAACTGAAATAAGGGGTGTCCAGACAGGTTATAAGGAAAAACCTTTCTGCCATGAGGGCAGTCAGACTTTGGAGCAGATGACCAAGAAAGGCGCAGGCTCCATCCATGGAGGTTTCCAGCACCTGACTGGTTAAAGCCCTGAGAAGCCAGGTCTGAATTCTGTCCTGACTCTGCTTGGAGTCAGAGGTAGGGCCTCCCTAGAGCCCCTCCTGTCCAGACTACGTGATTCTGCAGTTCTCCTAGGCACTGGGCACTACTAATTAATAGACATCGTGGTTACTGAATGTAGTGACAATATACAGCAGTTATCTCAGTGGAGCATAAGGACTGGGGGGAGGCAGGGAAGTCCTCCCTCCTCCTTTGCATGCTGGACACCTGGGGGTTTCCAGAAACATTTCATTCAAGTCCTAGTGCTCCTATAAATACCCTGGGTGAGCCTGAATCACTTTGGTCCACAGATTCTGTTTCATAAAGCAGGAACACCCACAGAAAGAAGAAGAAAACTTTCAGGGATTTTTTTAATCCAGTGCCTCGCTACAGAAAGCTGCTTTGTCCTCCTTTCCACGTACACAACCTGCTTTATCCGGCACATTCTTAGAAGCATGATGTCCCATGGGGATGTGCAGCTGGGTCTCATAGGTATGACTGTTTCCCTAAGTATTTACTGAAGTGCTTTATTGCTGTTTGGAACCACAGGCCATTTAAAAATACCATTATTACAAGGAGTTGTTTATGCAGTGATCCAGTTATGCAAAAGGTGTTTCTCCAGCCATAAGAATTCTACATTGAAACATCCAATGATGTGCACAAATCATTTCTGTGGTTACTAAGCAGATCCACACAGCACCACACCTGCCTGAAATTACATGCTGGAAAGCCAGAGATTTCCTCTTGCTTGACTCATTCCTCTCGTGCCTGCTTTCGGAAAGGAAGGGGAAACATCAGAGACTTCTCTGTTGAAATTGTGAAAGTTATTTTCAGCACAATTACTCTCTGCCGTACTAGGCAGCGGAGGTGGCAGCGTTCAGGGCTCAGGGACTGAGCTCTTCCATATTTCCACCAGTGGATGGGACTCCAGTGTTTTATCATCCTGGCCTCCTTAAACATCCAAGCAGCTGTTTCTCCACATAGCAACACACAGTTCTCTGCTATGAAATCAGTGAAAGGCTGTGGAGACAGTCCTGAGGACCTCAAAAATTGCCTTGAATTGTAGGCAGATCCATGTATATGCCAGAAGATTTGAAATGAGTGCTCGCCCACCAAGCTCAGGCTCCTGTTTTATCTGGGCACGGGGCTGCGGGCTGACTGCCTGGGCAGCCCGGGACAGCGGTGCTGAGCAGCACATCAGGCTGGTGCTGAGCATCACTATCAGGCTCCTCCGAACAAACCCACCCACCGAGCACGGGGTGACAGCACGGGGGGCTCCAGCACTGGCTGTGGCTCAAGTTCCCGACATTTGCTGCTGCAGCTGTCTCCCTGCCAGGGACCTGGTGCAGGGCTTGTTTGGATTATCTTACTACCAAGTTTCAGGCCAGAGGGGACCATGAGATGGTTTGATGGAACTTCCCACGAATCAGAATTATATCTTTTGTGGACCCGGATTTGGTTAAAGAAACATGCTAAGAAGGCGCTCGTGGCACAGAAAGCTCTGCCCAGAGCCCAGACTTTGGCACCAGGAGCTGCACTGCTGTCTGCCTGGGACAGAAAGCCGTAGCATCCTCCTCCTGCAGTATCTGAAGGAGGAGGGAATAATAACAGCTTTTTCTTTCCCTCTGCCGGCAGAAAGGAGAGAAGCACCACAGCCTTGTGCTCATCCTGAGCCTGCAGAGCTGGATGCCTCATGGTACCTTCGCTAAAGGACATGTAACTAAAAACAGCCATATGGATTTTTCCTCTTCTTTTTATTTATTTATTTTTAAAATTTACCTCTTTTAGCAGACTCTTTCTGTGCAATTGTTTAGATTAGAGCGAATGTTTACAGCCCAGTTACATACTCTTGACAACAGGGTTTTATAATGAATAGACTTGACAGACCTCTAACTATTGACTCTCACATTAAAAAAAAATGGATTGAGATTTCCAGCAGAATAATTATACACATGCACAATCAGTGATTAATGAGCTTTTTGAGGAGAGCTAAAACCACTGAATCATAGCATGCGACTTTCATATCAAGGGCAACAATCACAGCATCAGGAATTTGTAGCCTTGCATAAAAACAAAAGGCCAAAATCTGTACTCTTTTTAAAATCCATGCAAGCCATCAATTTCTCTGAAGTGGCACGGGGTGTATGTCAGGGGGAATTTATCCTGCACAGTTTTATATTACTTTTACCCTTATATCACCTCCACATTACGAGGCTGTCAGTTGGTCCCGCTGCCCCCATACATATAAGCCTGCTCATGTAAAATAATTATTCACCTCTGTGCACTTCCTTTCCCAAATTCCAAAAATACCCAAAACACCCTTGCAAAGCTTAAAGAGGGCACTTTATTTGGCTGGGATTTTTGTTGTTTGCAGGCTGGGCCCTTCAATGTGTTGATGACAAAAGACAATGGACAGAAGACGGGGAGGCGGGGAGCCTGCCCCGTGTACCGAAACCACCACGTGCTTCTGCCACTTCTCATTTGCAGTGGACAGGAAGGTGAAATATGAAAACAATGTAGAAAAGGTCACTCTCAAGTTACTTCAAACCCAGCTGAAACTCTGATCTGCCAGATGTCTTACGAGCGAGTTGAGTTTTTTTTTCATGACACTCCGTCTCAATTTCCACACCAAAGAGGTTCAGATAAGCTTATGCCTCTACCTGAACCTCTGAACCTTTTGAAGTTTGCTAGCATTGTCATTTTTCCTGCGTACTGCTGGTTTCTCTCACGCTGACTAAGCTCTCGCAGAACTACCCAGCCCTGGTAACCATGAAGGAAATGATAGGAAACGCGACTCAAAAATAGAAGCAAAAGTAGTGTTTTCACAAATTACAGGCTGGCGCATGGAGAAACATGGCCAGCAACTCCAGGGAAATCCTAACACAGGATAACGGGTAAGTACAACTTTGAGCACGCATTATTAAACTCAGGCAAAGACAGTACTAACCCAACATGGACATTTGCTTGTGTTATTTTATACCTCTGCTCATGCTGAGCCATCGCTCTCAACCATTTAATCCGAGATGACAGGAGGAAGACCTGGAAGCAGGAAGCTGTGGGCCTGGAGGTCAGGAATAGGCTTTCTATTTCTGGCTGTTGCCAGCTGCCCACTGCCCCGGGAAGGTCACCTCACCTGTTGTTGTCCTACCTGTACACAGAGTCAGAGGACCTCTCTCCTTCACAGGTCATGGTGGGGCTTTGCTCATCAATTTATGTGAAGCATCTGAGACCTTCTTGCACTGAAGATATTTTTTTCTGTGAACAGCTGCTAGCATCCTTTTCAAGAAACATAAAGGTGGATTAGTTTTTGGCGCTCTTACTCATCTTGGAACTTGTGAAGACCCGCTTTACCCCTTGCAAATCTGGAACCACTGGATGAGTAGGATCACTGCATTTTCCTTTGGGATTGTAGATGGCAGAGCAAACTGAGAGGGTTTGGGTGAAGTTTTGAATATTGAAGATAAAGTAGGGAGCTGGACTGTTGCCTGCAAACTGGAGGCACATTTCCCTACAGTGACTTTTTCTGGGGCCAGGAGCACAATGGCTATTTGTTATCAGCAATGGTGTACTGCTGCCACAGTAATTGAAACAGACTGCTCCCTCCAGGAAACACCAAGCAGCAGTGTTTTTATGGTGAGGGAAGGCTAGACAAGTAGGCAACAGAAAAAAAAAAAACATGAAAAATGCAGATAAAATACAGGTAAAAATACCCACGTGTAGCTGAAAGAATGACCGCGTTGCATTCAGCATCACAACAAACAGCAATGCTACAGGTGGCAGATCAGCAATGTTTATTTACCTGCAGGCAAGTGGCAGGTTTCCTTCCAGGAGCGCAGCGCCTGCCTTTCACTCACAGAGCTCTCATTCAGGCTGGCGAGCTTGGCAGTCACAGCTCAGATCACCAAGCAACGGGTATCTCCTGCAGAGATGTGGAGATGAAGTCCAGGTGTCTCCTGGGGTTCTCCAGCTCTTCTACACCAGGGCTATAGCTTTCAGCATGGTAGAGAGTTAGCTATGGATCATGATCAAAACATATACGGCAGGAAGATGAGATAGATTTGCTTCTGACTTCTCTATGGTCAAGAGAAAGATGAACAGTGTTGCGTTGGTAAAAGGGTTTTGTTTTGTTTTATGTTCTTTTTCTGTATTTCCCAGATTGGTCCTCTGTGATTTCTCACTTTGTAGAAAAAAGGCTGTGGGTTTTCTTCAAACTCTCTGCCAATATCTACATAAAACCTCTAGATACATAAAGAGATGTGGACAGAGCACCAAAATAAGCATTCTTGAGGCTTTCTTTTGTTACTTATAGGGAGCACTGTTTCTGCTCAATATCACAGAGGGATCCAAAACGTGCTGGGTGCTGGAGAGCGAGAAGCAGGAGCACAGCTCTGGCCCCAGGTGGGCACAGTGTGGGACACTGTGCCACAGCCAGTGCAGAGACTCAGAACTGGGCTTTGATGAATGGGTATCTCTGGGTCCTACCAGCTGAAGCCTAGAGTCAGACGTAGATTTCACATCTCAAACTGTCACTCTTGAAAAATAATCATCCTGGTGGTGTTTGGACCAAAGGAACATCAGTGAATAGTTACAATTTTGCAATCCTTTTTCTTAATGCCTACAATAATTCATGAGATCTCAGAAGGGACCTCGGATGCTAAATTCCCATTTCCTTAACAAAGGCTGTTGCGGGAACTCATTGGTGGAGCAACGATGAAAGCAAGAGGTTCGTTTCATCATTTTGACTTCCAAAGCAGCAATAAAAAAGCTCTGGGCTTCTGTTTCATGGCGTTTCCAAATGAACAGCACTTGTCTTGCAGCCACTAAACTGGGGATTTGCTGCCTCATGCTGTTCTGGAAACTCACCAAGAGGTTGAGAACCACTTTGTGGTTTTTCTCCCTTTCCACATCTTTACTAGTAATAAATGTTTTACAGGCCAGATTCTGGATTTTCGCTTCCTTGCAACTACTCCACCTGTTAGTCATATGCAAGTCCTCTTCTTCCACAACAGAAGCATGGGATCTGTGATGCTAGGAGAAACAGTCAGCAGCAAAATTTATTTTAATTACCAAAGGTGGAGCGTATTTGGAGGACAGATCCAAAGTCTACTGATCTCAGTGGAAGTCTTTTTCCACTGACTTAAGCAGGCTTTTGATCAGATCCCCGGTTAAGGGAAATGATGTTGCTGCTGCTTAGCTGTTTTTAACTGTAGGCTGATCGACCGCCGCATTTCTCACCTGCCTCAGAGTTGGCCCACTGACAAGCCTGGACAGAAACACTGGCTCCTTGCCTACTCTGGTCATGCTGCCTTCTACATCCCCTCTCAATTTTCCCTGCTGCTGTTCCTGGTTGCCCTGTGCTGTTTTTGTTGACTCCCAGGAGAAGAGATGAATGTTTTGCAGGGGAGCAATGAAGCCGAATGGCTGTTACCAAAAAAGAAATCCCTGGATCTCACAGCCCTGCAGAGCCACTGGAATGTATAATCAAGCTGAGAGTGGTGAAGAATATATATAAATGGAAATAGCTTTAAAGGGCCCAAAAGTCTGAAATTGCTCATGAAGCATGAGGGACCACCTCTGTAAGTGGCAGGGGTAGTTTCTCCACTCTGTAACAGATCCCCATACTCGCCAGGACGTCTGCAGGAGACCATTTCTGTAAATTGCAATTCGAAAGCCTCTCACCTGATGTGACTCCAGGGAGCAAAAGCAGCATTACTTCAGTGCAATCCCAGCATTAAGAAGTTAATAAAATATATGTCACTGGGAAACCAATTGTACCTGCAGGATAAGGAAAGGTCACACATGAATGCATGAAAACTGGGCATGCTGCATAAACCGTTGATCGAAATCTCCTTTCCACTCGCATGTGAACACATTGGGTATAAACAGGATTGGCACACAAAGAGAAGACTGACAATTTTTTAGATTAATAAACTTTGGCTGGATTTTCTTTCGTTTTCATTTCCCCACAGTACACTGGCTACTTAGGTGTCAGGTGGCTCAGACACCCTTTCTCCTTCTTCTGTGAATTAAAATATGCAGACCAATATTTTTCAGGAGAAATAAAGTAGTGGGGGCTACCAGATTCTTCTTTCATGAAGCAAAATCCTGGAAGAATTTGATGGCCTCTCCTCTGAATTTCAAAACAAATGTTACTTGGTGCCAGCAGTTGGATCAGTCTGCTGTGTAAATGCTCGTAAGCACGGTGACAGCACCGTTGATTTCATTAGGGTTGCTCCTATAGAACTGTATCATATGCTTTATGGTCTTACAAATGGTGATTGTTTAAGCACAACCTGCAGTGCCTGCTGTTATATTATCTCCGGGACAAAGAAAGATGCATATAGACTTAATGAAGAGAAAGTGAAGCATTCGTTAGGACTGTAAATGAAATAGGAAATTATTCCATCCAGAGCAGCATATTGGGTGTCGTTGCTTTGTTATCTGATTTCCTGTAACACTGGTAGAGGCAGTGTATTTTAATTAAGGTTTTATATAGATTTCATTGAAAAAAGTTTTATGGAACCAGACTCTGTTTGTGCAGTTCAATCAAAACCAAAGGGTTTTGTGGAATTGCCTAAAATTTTCCAGAATTTCCTTTTAAAAGCAAGCTGTGGAAAAGCTATGCTTAAAATATGCAGGCATATCCTTTCCATATTTTCAAATGATACTTCAGTCATTCTGTCTTGAAGTAATTTGTTGTCTAACTTTTTTAACAAATTTCATGTTGAATAATATAGTAGATTACACATAGTCAGAAGCATATTTGTAGCACTCCAATTTGCCCTTTGTATGTTTCACACATTATATAGTGCAATATAATGCAAAATGAGAAGTCAAATTTGTAAGGAAACGGATCTAACTTCTTGAAAAACACTTGTTTCTGTGAGGAATTTAAACTTCTTTTAGTATAGATTCTTACTTACAAGAGTGATGTTCTTCGGCAGGTCAGAGGTTCTTCTTCTTCACAGTTTAGATTCAAATCAAATGAAAAATGAAGAACCGAAAGTCAGGAAAGGCATTGAAGAAGACAGGAATTATAGAGAAATCATTTTTACCTCGACATTAACAAAGCTAGAAATGGACAGAAAAGGTTACTAGAGTGTCAGTGTGCACATGCACATGGGTATATACATGCACACGCATACCCCTCCAGTACAGTATAACCTGTACTTGGCCTCTGTATATTTGGTCCCTGGCTCCATTTTGGTAGTTGATGAAATGATGCAGACTAAGAGAAAGTGCTTTTATCCAACGCTTGCAATTGCAGTACAGTCTGTGAAAGAAGCATCATTGCCTGGTGGAAACCAGACCCAGGAAGACGAGACCCACTTAGTTAGTCAAGTCCCTTTAATCCCATGAGAGCTGTGTGCCTAAATGTCTTTGAATATTTGCCCCTAAACAACACCTCCAAGGACGCACAGAAAGCATATAGCTGAGGAACATACCTAAACCAGATTTTTTTTAATGTCCAGATCGAATGCTTTACCCGCAAAAATCACCGTTTTCTCCTTGCCTGTATGAGACTGCTGCTCAAGTGGCATTCACAGCCCTATGTTCCCCTGCGATAACAGGTCATAACTGTATGCACAGTAGCCTAAGCTGCTGTCAAATAACAAAATTATCATAAACCAAATAATGTTCACTACCACAGTTTGCTTCAATAACTATAATTGTAGGAACAAAAGAAATCCTCTTTCATTTCTTATTAAATGCTTTGACAGTATTAGAAGAACATCCTGATTTTCTTTATTTATTCTGTTACATTCATAAAGCAAAGAATTTTAGGGAACTGAAAAGCTTTGAAGAAAGCCTTTCAATCCCAAGCTAGAAAAGATTACTGGGAGTAAGCTTAAACTCTTTACAAAAAAGTGTAATTTAAAATGACCGCAGTAGAGTCAATGTCTGCTCTTACAGGCTGCATCATTCACACAGCGCAAGGCAACTCCTGAATAACCCAAAGCTGTCAGAGACCAGATTTTGCTCAGAGTAAGGTCTTTATCAGAAGTGGCAGAAGAGAAATGTGCAAATACCTGCAAAGCACACAGAGATGGTATGTGTCATAGTTTAACCCCAGCCAGAAACTAAACCCCACCCAGCCGCTCGCTCACTCCCCACTGGTGGGATGGGGGAGAGAATTGGAAGAGTCAAAGTGAGAAAAATCGTGGGTTGAGATAAAGACAGTTTCATAGGAAAAGCAAAAGCTGTGCACACCAGCAAACCAAAACACGGGATTCATCCCCCACGCCCCATGGTCAGGCAGGGGCTCAGCCCTCCCCAGGACAGCCGGGCTCCATCCCGCGTAACGGTGACTGGGGAAGGGAAACGCCATCCCTCCGAACGTCCCCCCCTTCCTCCTCCTCCTTCCCCCAGCTGTAGGTGCTGAGCATGACGCCGTACGGTGTGGGACATCCCTGGGGTCAGGGGGGGTCAGCTGTCCCGGCTGTGTCCCCTCCCACCTCCCTGTGCCCCCCCAGCCTGCTCAGCAATAATGAAAACATCCCGGTATTATCAACACTGCTTCCAGCACAAATCCAGAACACAGCCCCATAGTAGCTACTGTGAAGAAAATTAACTCTACCCCAGCCAAAACCAGCACAGTACGATACCAACAGGCCCTGAAATATTTCTCCTCCTAAGGTACATTTCATGTTATTTGAAGGTCAGCCCACTTTCAGTTAACAGCAAAAAACATAATTCATTCAACAGAAGAATTAATTAAGCCCCAAGTGAGAGGTGAGTTTTCATTAATCACTGAAACCACTAACTTTTCCTGAAGCATCCTACTGGTATGTGGAAAGGTTGTTAGACATTTCTTAAGTCAAAATTGCTTAAATTGGCTTCAAGACATTGACAGGACCATCCCGAAGTCTCTTTTTATTACAGCACACTGTTCTTTCTCATTGAATTAGTGCCAAGGGTGCATGGAGTCCTGTCCAGACAAGTTAAATAGAAAAAGAGGGGAAGCCTTGGCCCCTTCAAAATCAATTGGAGCACCTGCAAAAGCATCAGTGTGTCCAGAATGGTCTTTTGCCCAAGACAGCTACAGCTGAAAGTTATATTTATCCTCTGTCAAACATAATGGAAAAAGAGAGCCTTTCCCAAGACAATCATTTTGCTCCTAAAGGCATTATTAAATACATAGCTGAGTTTTCCCAGGACTTGAGACCTGGAGGCCAGATGCAAAGCTGCTTCTCTGGCGTGGTGTCACCCAGTTGTATTTTATGTTTGGAAATCTCAATGTTCCCAAGGAAGAAATGCTATTTCTGCAGCAGTCACACAGGTGAGCTCCTCACACTTTGAACTCAAGTTGATGCTCTGTGAAGGCTTGTTCCTGGTGTTACACTGGCTCTGGCCCTTGCCCCAGCTCTGCCCAGGGGCACCTCCTGCTCTTCCTGAGTGGGACAGCCTTCTCCAGACACAATTCCCATGACTGTTAAAGGGGAACTTTGATCGCAAAACGGACAGAGCTGTCTTCACGGGGAAAACATTTGTTTCAGAGAGTAGAATCAGGCTGTACAGAAGGAGGATGGCAAGTGACACAGAAGAATTCTAGGTATAAGAGCAGTTGAGTGGTGTTCGGGAGGGACACTGCAGCTTATCTCTGCTCACCGGTGATTCACGCTAATGTTGTTGGCTGTACAGGAATAGGCTACAGCAATATATATATAAAGGAATTTCAGCCCATGTCAGCATTAATGGGGAAAGAGGGGAGAAAAATTATTTTAGCTTCTAGCAAAGCCCCAATTAAAACTAGATTTTAAAGTAATGCTAAGTTAGCCATTTAATCAAAATTCTGTGTACACAGTTGAAATGCAATCTAGTTTCATGCAACCAAATTTAGGAAGCAAGACAAACCTTAGAAACCTTCATACGTAGGGTGAGCATTTTAATCTATTTATGAAAACATCATGAAACTACAAGGAAGGGGACAGCATTTTCAAAACATCTCAGATCAATGTCTGAGATGCCTAGACTTCTCCACTCCCAGCCAGTTTTCAGTGGTGCCAATTATACTTTGCTATGAACATGTGTTAAAATCTGCATACATTCGGCAAATTATTCATGCACATGATGAGCTTTCAGATGCAGGAGTTACAGGCTTTGTTGCATGAATATCACACAGCTTCAAGGAGAGACTCCGTGGTGCTCACAAGAGTCATGAAACAGGCATTTAGGAATAAGTATTGCTGTACCCGTCAATCACAGACGCAATCCACGAAGCACAGCAAACCGTCTTTTATCTCTCACCCCCCTCACCACAAAGCTTTCAGCTCTTCGGCCAGCAGCACGGTGCCACCACACATCTGCCACGTCCGACCACCTCGCAGAGAGCACTTTCCCCACTGCTGCTGCCTTCGCTGTCACCCCCCCACCGCCCGCTCATCCCTCACAAGCCCCGACAAGCAAAGAGCCACACCACCGGTTCCCTGCTCAGGTAGAGAGGAAGCAGGTTTTCTTTCTTGCTCCTAGTTATTTGCCACTATATATATGTATTTTTTTTTTTTTTTTTAAGTGTAACACGCACCTCCCAGCTCGGTGGGACATAGCCCGTGGTGCTGGGGTGAACTGGAGAATGAAGACCGAGCGTGCTCCCTACCACCACGGCTGGTGGCACAGCAGGGCTCGCCCCTGCTGCGGGTGACTTCTCCACTGCTGTGAGGGACGGGCTTGAAAGAGGTTTTCCAGTGCAAGGAAGGAAGTGAGCAAGGGCAGGCTGTCCAAAAAAAAAAAAAAACCCACGCTTCAAAGCAAAACAAAAGGTCTCCTTCTTTAGTGGACAGATATGCAGGAGAATGGTCGACTGTCTTGGGTAAAGTCAGTTTAAACGTTGGAAAATACTGTGTGCCTTTCCAAAATAAACACCTTCGACTTCATTCAGGAATTACAAGCCGCAAAACTGAAATACAAAATCTTTCCAGACCTGATATATCAAAAGAAAAGAAAACCTTTATCCCTTTTTAGTTACAGCAAAAACACCTGTGAGTGGCTTTAGGGAAGAAGTTTTCTTTGAAACATTGACTTCTATGATGCTGTTGGAAGTTGGAACTTAAAATGTAATTGAGTAGTCACATCAGAAAATAATCTGAAAGCCTGAGATCATCCAATCCGAGAATAAACACAGGCTATGTATCTTATGAATGCAAATAAAATTCAAGGAAATTTGAATATCAAATGCCTACCATGACTTGTTTTTGAACACCAACCTATAGCTTAAGACTCTCTTACATATTATTTTCCTATATATAAAAATAGCAGTGAAAACAGCAAATGTAGAAATAGAAAATATTTCAAGCAGCTGTGGGTTTCAGATAATATGTTCCTTTATGCAAAAAGCAGTTCAAGAATATCTACATCCTATAGTACTATAAAATTCATTTTTAAATTCTGCGTGATGATTACACATTCGGTTAAATTTGATAAAATCTTTCCTGATCAGATAATTTACAGAAATTATTAGTAGAGTATTTCAAACAACAACTAAATTATCTATAATCTATTAGCAGACAAACTAGTAAAGAGGAAATAGAAGAGAAATTAATTGAATAAATTATTCATTACAATTTATTCAGTCAGCTTTGATTTAAATGCTTGTTAATCCGTTGAGGGTTCATGTAGTACAATCTTATAGTAGCCTTGGTCAGGAATTCCAATAAATAGTGTCATTTTTTTCTCCTAAAAAGCTGTGTTCTCAGATTTGCCATACAATGCCAAAGCTGAAAAAAAAATAGCTTGGAGTCCTCAGAACATTTTGTTTTGCTAATTGTTTTCTCCAGTGAGAAAATAATAATTTATTTCAATAATGTCAAAACATTACAGTACAAAATACTAATATAAAACAATAATATAATGCAGTATCATAGAAAACAGATATATAATAAATGTGACAGATTTTCTCGAACATAAAATTTTATCAAAAGTGATAGCTGTTCTGTGAAAGATTTGGACAGACTGAACTGTCTTCTGATCTTTCTGGACTGTGGCGAAAGCTCATGCTCTCTTTTCTTGTCCATACTCTATGCCGTGAAGCCAACATTCTATACTAATGATAATTCATGAATTATCATTTCTAAACTTTTCACTATGAAGCTTTGTCAAGAAACCTCTCCAGTTCCACATGGATTCTAGAAAATTGTGTTGTCTTGGCTGGAGAGGCGTAGGAACAGTCAAATATCTTGTTTCTATAAGAGCTGCCTCATATCTAGACATGGAGCTCTTAGTTGTGCTCTTAGATTTAAGTGCAGATCATGCATTTTAAAGCCCAAAAATAGGTGTAAGAAAGAGCACAAAACTAAGTTTACATACCTACCTGGGGTTTTAATGTGCTGCAAAAGGGCTTGCTCTCTCTGTGTTCCCTGCTGTTAACAAGCTGTCCAAACACCTGTAAACCCTCACCACAAGTATTCAGCTCCTAAGCACATCCTTCCCTGAGGATGCTCCTGATCTGGGGATATATGTTGCCTGTCCACATAAACTTTCCCTTTGCTGTAGTCAGCCCAGCCTCCTGTTTCTGATTTTCCCTAGTCTATAACTTGAGCAAGACATAAGTTTTAACTCTCCTTCCAGAGGCTGCCCTCACCTAAAAATGAACAATGCTCTTGCCTCTTGCGTCTGCCAGTGTGGAATCACCTCCTGTCAAAATGATGAAGGGCTCAACTAACTACAGACACACCAGCAGCTTGTGGGGAGGTTAAACATCACCATTGACCCGTGGAGGCCCGGCTCAGCTCCTTCAAACCAGCATGTCAAATAGATGCTGAGAAGTGAGATACGCAGGAGCCCATACGGGAAGGGAACACATGGTGTTCACGACGAGGCTCTGGATGCTGAACATGGTGGGGACAAGCACTTGGGGTGGCTGGGTGGCACAGCTCCTGATGGGGAGTTGCAGGGGACTGGCAGAAAATCGCCCTATCCCTTCCATAAGCACAACAAGGTCTGCTGGCCAGCTGGACCCTATAGAAAGGGCCAGCAGACAAACCTCAGCAACAGCCAGAGTTTCTCTCTGAAGCAGTACAGGCTGGGAAATAACACTCCTTTTTCAAGGAAATGGCGTTTCTCCCTCCTCCTCCCCTTCTGGGCCTACTCATGTGGTCCAATGAGGATGGTGCAGGATGGCGATAAAAGATGCTTTGTGTGGGCAAGCCCTCACCTTCTGCATTCATAGCCTGGCACCAGCTGGGACCGTGGCATGAAGTGCTGCCTGCTGAGCTGAGATCAGGGTGGAGGCAGTGCCCAGTCCCCGGCACAGACAGAAGGGCAGAGACGCTTAAGCTCTCGCATGCGTATTGTGTAATTAGGGCCTAACAGAGTCTGGTACTTGAAAGCTCATTCATGCCATTCAGTTAATTATAATAGCTAATTTGTATCTTTTATTGTTCTTTGAGCTTGAAACTTCTATTTCAGTGAGAACGGAGTGGCAGCTGATGCAAAATGTGCTCTTGTAAATAAACATGGGTTGCAGCAAATGGAGGAAGGACGTTCAACAGCAACAATCATTCTCAGTTAGGGTATTAGGGAAAAAATTGCAGCACATTAAGAAAGCAATAACACTCAACAGGGTGCGCATTCATCAGTCAATATGTATGCACAGGGAGCATGCGGAAGCATGGAGAGCAGCCAGCCATGCAGGCTTAGGTAACAATCACTCTGGTGCGGCGTGTCGGGCCCTGCTGATGGATCACACAAACTGGTGGTGAGAAGAAACATCCAGGAGCTTGGCTCTCGCAGATGCCAAGTGCCACTATGGGTTCGTCACACCAGCCTGGGCAAGTCACGCACCGCCTCTAGAGTCCTGTATTCCTTAAGGGTGAAATGGATTATACTGACTGACTTTCCCAGGGGAGTCGCTTGTTCTGTACCAGGAAAGAGCGGCAGTACTTCTGCTGCTCACCATAAAATAAGAATAATATATCCCTGCAGAGGATGGTAGGGGAACTCCTTGTTAGTGCAAGTGAATCACTGTGCAGGGCTGGTAGGAAGCAGGAGCGGGACTCTCCATTTAGTAAGAGTGGTGTTAATGCCCAGAAGGGACCTTGCAAAAATCAGAAGACAGAGCAAGCCACTGATATCTGCACATGGCTCCCGCTGGGTCTGATCTCTCCTGTAGTTGCCCAGGATCATGCTTGTCATTGTTGTCCACAGAGGTTGTCTCCACAACTGCATGGTTCCCAGGGATGTGGATTGCTCTGCTCCCCAGTGAAGAACCATCCTGCAACTCTAAGGAAGACCTCTGAGACACAGCCATCTCTCTCCACAGTATAGTCCCTGCCCAACATACTCACCCCTGACATCAGAATTCACATTCAACATAGCATCAGAATTGAAAACAATTCGTTTCAAGGTTTTACCTGCATTGCATTTGCAAATGCGTTTATTTAAAAACAACTGCATCTCCTAGGTGCTGGGTTTTCTTTTCTGTTAAGCAACAAGAAAAATTGTTCTTCCTGAAGGGAGAATAAAATTAGCAAGGTGCACCTCAGGGAATTGGGCAGGCAATCCACAAACAGCCTTCAAATGCTCCAGTTGATTATTTCTCACACTCGTGATGTATGTGCACTTGATATGCATAAATCCACTTGCCTCATACAGTGAAAACAAAACGAGCAGGTTCATGGACTGCTTTTCATTCTTTTACCATACACATGTTTCATTGCTGACCATATATATGCACGGCACATACACAAAGAACAGCAACAGTTCCATATGGTGCCTACTGCTGCTAAGAGCCTGTCACACTGCACTTCCCGGTGTTTGAGCTGGGGCAAGCTCATCTGAAAAGATTTTGCAAACCACTCAGACACTCATTTTGAAGGAGATGGATAGAAGAGGGTTATAGGACAGCTTTAATGTTATTTTTATGCACAATCATGAAACTAAGTTCCTTTCTTTTCTTTTTTCTCTCTCCCCTTCAGTTGACATCTCAAGCTACTTGAGAGCACAAATTGACGAGGATTCTACATCTGCCAAACAACTCTCTTAAACTGTAATCATTAGCCATCCCTTTTCCATTTCTCCCCACGCCCTTCAGGAAATAATTCAATATATTCCTTTCAATATATTCCTTTACAGAAACCACATTTCTTTAAAAGTAAGCCAACATCTTGAACCAGAGAGAAGAAATTCCTCTTTCTACTGTCCTACCAACAGTCTGGCACAAGTAGAACTAATACACAACGCTAGGCGTGAATACAGGTGGAGGTATTGCAATCAGCGGAGTGCCAGGTCAGAATTTTAGAGTGCATCTCCATGTGCACATCTATTTCAGTGCTCTGTTCCTTTCCTTCCAACTTAGCCTTCCACTCTGTTTTGACTCCATTTTTTTCTACTGGCCTATTTTCCATCTGCTCTTTTCTGATGTTGGACATGACCTCAGAGAGTCTTCCACCAGCTCACGACAAGGTGAAGTGACCTGTCATACAGCCAGGTCCACACGTCACTAAAGGAGGATCCCAGCAGCGAGTGAGCTGGTTGCTCCCCAACCCCTGTGCACCCCTCCAGGAATAGCATTGATGTGCCACAGCAGGCATCAGGATTGGCCCTACAGTGCTTGTCCCATTCTTACTTCCAAGTGGCACATAGGCAGATTCTCACCCACTCCATCCATGAATCATGAAAATGAAACAAAATTGAGGTAGAATATGAATACAGCAATTTTTCTTTATTTTTAAACATATGTATCCATTGCCTTTTCATTAAGATGAATAAATAAATGCAAGCAGTGTGAATTAGAAACCCCCGCAGAGTCAGCACATATTATACACAGAAGCTAATATCACCATAGTTAAGTAGAAAATATCCTGTCATCATAATCCTGCTCTTGTCTCCCTGTCACTATCTAGCTTTGAAAAAGTAAATCAGCCTTCTTGAATTTTCACAGGCCATATTTGATGAGAATGTGAAACTTTGCTGGGAAGTTTGGAGGCAAATGGGACAAGATATCCAGGATAGGTGAGCATTTATACTTCTTTCTCTCTTCTCTTTGGTTATCTTCAGATGCATTAGCATGCTGTGAAGTCACTGTTCTCCTTTTTCCTGGGGAACCTAGTACCTCTCCAAAGGAAATGGAAAGAAGCTGATCCCACACTCTGCGAAGAGATTTTTACTTGGCCCACACTTACCAGCTTCTGTCCAAGGAAGAACAAGCACCAGTTTGCTTCTGTGAGTGTTATGGACTTTGCACGTGTAAAATGCACATTTGCTATATGCGTTATGGAGACTTCGCCCCAGTAGAGACTTAAGAAAGATCCCACAGAAGCAGACAGGTAGCAAGGAGCTGGCAACAAGGGATGCTACTGAAAGTATATTTAGGAAAGAGGGTTTGATCAGATGAGTGACTGCTTCATAACTGGTTACCACTTCTGTTTCTTGAGCTGTCATGACCTACTCACACGGTAGAAGTCGGGGGTTTGGTTTAGGCTGAATGTAAGATCAAACGGATGCATTATTTTGATGCAGGGACAGGCACTTACAGTTATGTTAGTCAAGAGGTCAGCAGCTTCTCAAAATCTCAACCACCCCAATCCATGCACAGCTTCAGAGGATGGGGCTGCTGTGTGTGGAAGAGGAGAGAGAAAGCCACATGAAGAGAGGAAGCAGACCCATGCAGTGGTGCAACTCCATCTCCTTTTGTGTATGTACACAGCAACAGGATCCCTTTCTCTCTTTCAGCTTTGGATAACGTTGAGCTCAGATTTCTACTGCTGCAGTTCAGGCCCTTGCTAGTACAAAAAAGCACAATGTTCTATGACTCCGTAAGCATTTAAAATTACTTCACATATGGTTTTGAATGCTTGACATATTTATATTAAATATATATATATTTTTATGAAATAACTATGTGAAAGTGTTTCTTTGTAAATCACTGTGTCGGCTGTGAGCAAAACAAACTCAGGGTTTGAATATACCAATCATAGCTTCAATTTTGTATAAGGCTATCTGAAAAGACTCTGGGGAAAAACAAAAAAAAACAACAAACATTTCAGCTTATGGTCCACCAAGGGGTTAAGCTGAAGAACAAGAATAGAAATGTAATTTTAATTGTGTGTATTTTTTCTAGCTACTCCAGTAGATTCTGCCTCATAAATCCTCATGACAATTGCATAATGCTGAACCTATCTGCTGGGAATCCCAAAGGGAAGGCTTAACTCTTTTACTTTCTTGAAGTTTGATAATTAATTCTATTTCTTTCAGTGAGAGGAGACATCTTACCCAAGTGGCCAGTCCCGAAACAAACACTGACGTAGGTACTGTACTGTACGTGCTCTGTACTTTCAATTTCCCTGCCTGGGTCACAGAGGAATAGGCAAACTGGTTCAAGTAAAATTAGAATTGACCCAAACCCTGATACTTAAATAGGGTTTGAAACATTAGGGCCTATTAACTACTGCTCTGCAGGGCAAATTCAGGAGCTTGCATTCAAGCTAATGTCTCACCGAAGCCACTATGGGAAGGGTAGAATTAGACCCTGGGTTGTTTGTTTTCCCCAGCAGTGTCTGTCTGCTAATTGCAACTGTTGAACGTATGCATATTCATTACACCACAGAGCTGCACAGTCTGCAGCTAATGTGCTGAATCAGATAGTAAATCAGACTGATTAAGATACATGCTTAGGTTTAAAAGACACACTAATCACACAACCTTGTCTTTGGAGCTGATTTCCCAATTGTAACTACACAAGGGATGCTGTGGAGAAGACGGGGACCTGAACAGGGCTCTAATGGGCACCTCCAGCAGCAGTGGGGCAGCCGGGGGTCCCCTTGCAGGACTGACAGCCAGCACAGCCACCACGGCGGGAGGACTGAGAGTGCTCCTTGCAGGGAGACCCAGCGTCCTCAGATTTCCCACAGCTGCTACCATGCTCCAGTCACAGTGCAGGTCCCCCCCACCCCACAAGCAGAAACCCTTGGGAGGCTCCAGCAGGATCCTGCAGCGCAATCTTCAACATCTGGGAGCTGACCCAGCCCAGTGCTTGCCACCCCTGCTATTTTTAACATTATTCACCAGGGTTCTGGATGTGACAAAGCTCTGTTTTGCGGTAAACTAGAGGGAGCCAGATGGAGAAGGCTTAACCCTATCACAGAATAGCTACACCAGAAAACATACACACAGCTGACACTGCAAACCATGTCTAGAGCATGGAAGCCCTGGGGACCTTTTGGCGTGCAATCTGGGGGAGCATGCAGAGGCACTGGTGTGCTAGGACCTGTTTCTACTCCTCTCATCCTCGTTCTGTGCCACAGCAGACAACACGCATGAAGCTGCTCTGCTAACTGCCAGCACAGCAGGACTCCTTTTCACCTTAATATGCCTTTATTTGGCTCTCATGTCCTCTGTGAGAGTAAATGCACTCTCAAGAGATGGAGAATACTTGTGGCTTCATTATAGACCACCTCTGGAAAAATATCTGCATTTGGTGTTAGTCATTTAATGTCTCTGTCCTGTAGGAGAGGAACCCTTCCTTACACGAGCAGTTCTGCATCTGCCTGGAAGCCAAGCATGGGAGAAGGAGACCTCTATAAATGCTTTCGGTGAGTTGTTTGTTTTGTGATAAATAGCATGCTATGCTGATACTTTCAAGTGTTTGACATTCATGATTCACAATTTAAAGCCTGAAGCACGTAGCGCTGTTTGCTTCCAGATTTAGCCTTCTGAAACCCCTTTTGCTTGTGCTCCAGACTCGTTTAGTTTGACAGTTATGTGAATTCCAACCATTGGGCTGAAATTGCCATCCTGGTTTGCATGAGCAATATCTCCCCTTCACACAACAAGGACCTCTGAAAAGGTGCATGCACATAGAAAAGGCACACTCTGGTTTCAAAGTCTGCCAAGTGTTTTCAAATACATCTCATTTTTGACTAGTTCGCTTTCAGACTTCTCTGTACAGAAGTGAAAGAAGTGGGAGAAAACATTCCTCCCCGCTTCATCTCTCTGGCTACACCACCATCACCAGTAACACACACAAAACCACTGTAGTCTGAGGCGGAATTTGAAGGAGGCAAGGAGACTTCCCTATTCTGCCATGTTTCCTCAGATCGACAGCTTTGCCTTACCTTCCTCTGGCTCCCCTGACACACAAATATCCAACACAAGGGCATGTCTCCTGCATTCGAGCACAAGAGACACATGCTAGTGCAAACGTGGTGGCAAAGTTCATTTCCAGGAGAGATCTCCAAAGTATCATCAAAACCACAACAAATACTACGACTTAAACCCTAGATGAAAAGACTCTGTATTTGGGATGAACTTGGAACTCATTCCGAGTGCCAAGTGTTTTCTTCATCCTAGTTATCTGACACTAAACTCCAGTCTTAGCCATCCTTCAAGCCTGTAAGATTTCAGAGCTGTACCCTAGCACCTCAAGCCTGTGTCTAGCAAATGCTCCTGGAATACATCATCTTTCATCTCCACACAGCCATCATGTTCATTGCTTTTATGTTACTCACTTTCACTTGAATTACCCATCCATAGTGCCAGGCTGGAAGGACAGCAGAGATGCAAGTAAATGAAAAAAAAAAAAAAAAAAAAAAAAAGCAAGCCTACCAAACATTTGGGCACATCACAGTTTACAGTTAATTCACTCTAGTATCTGAAGCAAAGGCAATGAAAGCACAAGCTCAGACTGTTTGGGCAGTGTCAGCTTTGCAGTCACCTCCAAATGGAGACTGGGCTGCACTGCAAGAAGATGTCCAGACAATATCCTCAAGGGCATACAGGGAGTTAAAAGCTAACGGAAGAGAGGTAGCAGAGACTACAGTTTCCTTCCTAGTCTTAATAGCACCAAAGGCAATTTTGCACCAAATTCATTATCTCTTCATCATATATTTTTGAAGAAACAATTTTTGAAGCTGCTTTATACAGTTAAATATGACCACTGTGCGCACATATAAACACTACTTTCACAAAGACTGCTAACTGCGTCAACATATTGAAACAGATGCAATATATTAGTCATCCTAATAATAAGAACCAAGGGGAGAAGAAGTGAATTAGGAAGCAGAAGTGGGGAAACATGTTTCAGCTGAGGCTCAAATGAACAGGACACAGGGTGGCATGGGTCTGAGAGAAGACAGACCTCTCACCAGCTGAAGTCAAGCTGTATGGCAGGTCAGAGAGATAGCCAGAAGCAGAGCGAGACAGAGGAGCTAGCCTGGAACAATCCAGAGAGTTTTGAAAAGGAGAAGAGCAACTTTGAAGTAAAACACAGGGTGAGTGGGTGGGCAGTGCTGTTGTGGTGAATTCCAAATTAACAGAGAACTCAGCATGGAAAAGTGTGAGCATGCCTTGAAATAATACTGGCAAAACTGGCAAAAAAAAAAAAAAAAAAAAAGTGCATTCAGCACATACTTCAGTGGCTGCAGAGCAGGCAGCAGGGACAGTCAGAAAGGAAATACGGTGGGAAATAATGCCCATGCGATGGGGTGACAGAGTTGTACACAGGGAAGGAAGGAAATCGGTAGCTCTGGTTTTCTGTCACCAAGCCATCAAAACACCATGACTGGAAAGGAGGACAGTGGTGTTTTTGAATACAAAAGATGACTGAGTGTTCCAGATACCTCGTCAACTACATTGCTACAGAGATGCTTTATAGCAACCAGGAGGTGCCACTACTGATGCCTAAGCTGCCATCTCCACCACTTATTGCCAGAGAATCGCCCTCTTTATCAACCACAAGACACCTTCCTGCAACTGTAGTTTCAACAAGTGTTTCTTCTTTAAAAGGCACCTTGACGCTGATGTCCTGAACAGCTCCTCTCTTCCCCAGTGCTCACACCTTGGACGGCACTCAGAGCAGCAGGGACAGAAAGCACTACAGGAGAAGCATTTGAGAGAGAGAAAAAGGTTTGTGCCTTCAAAGCGTCTCCCATAAAGTTCTGCAGGTTTGTAACAGCCCCTGCCAGAGATACTTCACACCACAAAGAGAAATTCTCCCCATCTTCTGTTCAGCAGTGGGCTCTGCTTCCAAAGCAGATTCTTGCACTTGCTTGTGTGTCTCCCCTTTGCAAACAGATGTTGCTGTTCAACAGATCACATTTAGGATACCACTATATTAAACCATGCAACCTCACTGCCACATGCAAAGCATGTTAGGTATCTGTAGGAGGGAGAGATATCTCTTTAAGGAACCTAAAGAGTATGGTATCAAACAGGCAAATGCCACTTCCTTTTTAAGATGAAAACAAACAAGTGCTTCAGAGGAACTGGTTTTCAATGTTTTATTTTCAACTGCAGATTTTGTAGGCTGATGTAGTTACCCTGTGTTAGTAAGAAGATATCATCTTAAGCCCGGGGCAAGGGAAGAGGAAGAAGCAGCATGCTGCATAGGGAGACCCCTTGACAACGGCAAAGATTAACTAGCATGCAGATATACTTTATAAGGGTCCAAGTGGATGTTGAGCCACCAAGAGAGACCGCAGTTAAGTGGAAATAAGCTTTGCTGAATACATGAAATGCCAAAGTATCTGCAGAGGAACTCTTAGCAGAAAGAGCCATTAATCACTGTAGCCAGCTGCATCCCATATACAGTGCTCACCTTGTGAACCTGAAAAATATGACTGTAATAAGAAAAAAGACGCCCTTCAAAAGCTTCTTCAGGTGCCCTATGCAGAGACTGCAGTAACTCTTTGGGACAGATTATTTTCTGGCTGTATTTCTCAGTAGGCGGATTCCTCAGCTCCATTTCCAACAGCAGCTGATATAACTAACACCACTTTCATCTGTCACAGTCACCTTCCCCTATCTTTTCCTTACAAAAAAGCACAGACAAGTGTGGGAATGGCAGGGGGGAGTTGAGGGGGAGAGAAGTGAATTGGCTGGTCTAGTTGTAAACTTTACCACCTCCCCCCCGCCATAGGTAGAGCTAAAATTCCCAAAGGTCTTTCATGAAGGGCAAAACCTGTGCCTTCTTTTTTCTCCAAAGCTTTTGATGTGGCTGTGATCCTAATCAAACAGTGAACAATAAAACCCCACGCATGGAAACAAGATCACCTCTGGCTTCAATCTGGCTTACATTTCCATCCCCTGGAGTTGAGTCAGCATCAGTTGCATCAGCTGCTTAAAGAAGAAAAAGGTGAGCCGCAAATATTAGTCACAGGCGGAGGCAGCAGCAGGCAGGGACAAGTGACTCAATTCCCCGTTGGCTCCAAGAATTCCCATCATCCTCTCTACATCAGCACATTTTTAAGTAGCTTCAACATGACCTTGTAAATTCCCCCCCTATGTCACCATGGGGGCTTCAAGGACCTCCTCCTTTACAATTTTTCTTTCATCTCTCTCCCTTTCTCATGCATATTGCATTGTATAAGACGCTTGCTCTAAAAAAACAACAAAAGTTGTCTGTGTATGTCAAGATGCCTATAGAGAGGGGACTTTTCTAAACGAGGGTTCTCTAGTTGGGACTATTCACGTTAAATAGGAAGCTAACTCCTGAGGAAACTGGGACTGCTGCCTGGAACATGTACTTAATTTTCTAAAAATAAATTGCCATTACTGCAAGACTAACTTCCAGGTGAGCTGTGTCTGGTACACTGGTTCAGACAGACCGCACAGGGCAGGGCTCAGATGGTTGTGTTATTGCCCTGGGATAATTGCATTTGCTAAGATAATTCTTGTGAAATGCCTGGGACACTGAAAAAGGTGAAAAGCTGGAATGCCTCAGCTGCCTCGCATCCAGACGAGTCAAAGCAGACGTGGGTCAGGGTCAACAGTGCTCCAGTGTATTCCACAACCGCACAGCCCTTGCAGGAAGAGGAACAGATTACTGACAGTTTTTATTCTTGCCCTGCGAGGTATTGTGAGTTTGTCTTCTTTTAAAATATAGATCCTCAGCTGTTGTAAATTGCTTGAGACCCTCTGGCTTTCGCAGAACAACTCCAGTTTACAGCAAGTGAAAACTGAGATGAGTTTCCACAGTTTTCACAAAAGAAGAAAATTGAGATCAACAGCTTGCCAAGTGGCAGACTCTTAAAAAATCATAAAGCTTAGGATGTCTCTCTGTAAACATATTTATCCATCTGTTTTTATGGCTTATGTCATACCTCTTGAACTATACATCTAGTGTTGTCCGCTGTCCAAGGCAGTCCTTGAAATGTCTTCTCCTTCTTCTCAAGCATCCCAGAGAGATTTTGCTCTAAATGTGCTCTACAGCTGTACAAGCTCTGTAACACAGGACACCAGACCATGTCTTACACAAATATTGGCAAAGTTGCTCATACTTTTAGAACTGGGAACATCTAGTGAACGTAGACACCTGGGTCTTGTTTCCTTTATTGACAGGTACCCTGACAGTTCATTAATCAGTTGCTAATTTCCCTCCCTCTTATTTATAGTGCCAATCCTTAAGGTCATATGCTATATTGTGTTGTGAGTTTGTTGAACCTCCTACACACCTCTTTATAACAAGCAGTAACATATCAGAAAGATTAACCGGTGTCTGCTGAGTTTATGGTGATGACTTTGGTAGTAGAACCCAGAGGACAGTAACAAATGTTTTATATGCAAAAATTATTTCACACCTACCAGCTATGAGGTGCAATCACTGCATTGCTGTACGCTTCCCCTAGGTGAAACCTCCCCAGTGACTTAATAACCAAGGTGATTGCCTCAAGCAATTATAATCTCCAGGATCTATTCCAAACTCATTTTGTTGCCATAAGTTAACAATATAGCAGTGAAAGTAATTTAGAAGTATTAAGTGTTCTTCACTTACCATTTTCCTTTGGCTCTCCAGTTTTACCGCACTCTGAGGACACCTTGTCCAGACATGGGAGCTAAGGCAACCAGGTGAAGGAAGGGGTGGCAGAGCCCTTCTGTGGTGGAGGCAGTGAGGGACACCTGGTGCAGGGGAGAACGGCTGCGTGCTTCCCTCCGGCACAGCTGATGCCTTCTGCCCGACACATCCTTCTGCCCTTTAGGGATGCAATTTTCTGACTTCACGCTGCAAGACTAAAACTAACATAGCCTGGCCCAGCCTCTGGCACTCTGTTGGCTTTTTTGTCTCACACATGCACGCACACATGCGCACAATTTTTAGGGAAAAATGACATGAGTATCTAAAGTGCTTCATAGGTCTAAAGAAGGAAAACATTCCACCTCCACCCGCCCGTAACCGGAGCTGTTGACTGACACACAGAACCACGGTGTCCAAGATGTTTCTCTACAGCTTTTGAAGTAAAGTTGATTTGCAGACAAAAACCATGCTTTTCCATACAAAAATTTAAAAGGATCTTCTGAAATGGGGTGCAATAAAAATGTTTCTGTTGAAATTTGCAAGCTTTGATGGAAGGTTAATAAAAAAGCGGGGAAAGTTTCAGTCCTGAGAAATTTCCATTATGCTTTGAAATAAGACATTGCTGGGAAAAGTTTAAAACAAAAATTTCCAGTACATCTACCTTTAAACACTTGGAAAAGTCACTTTAGTCAGTCAAGTTAACATGAAGACCTGCAAGATGATTATGAAGGTAAGAATTAGAGGTATTCAGACTTGCAAGTCTTCAATTAAATTTCCATATCACATGAACAAAAAGGAGGATGTTACTTCTTTACATAAATATTATGCTACCTTCAGCCAACTGTAGAAGAGGCTGGAAAATTCTCAGGCTTTTACCAAAGTGTTATACAAAATATCATATTTAATAAGGAAAAAAGATGCACTCTTCTGTAACTCTAAACTTTCCAAGCTTTGTTAAGAAAAACGTGTTCTGAAAGGCCAAATACACAGCTTTGTCAAACCAGTGAAATAAAAAAACCTCTGAAATCTCTGCCACATCTGTACATTAACTACATTTTTAACACTACCATGGCCTCCAACCCTCACCTTTTTCCATCCATCTCACCTTCACCAGGTTTTAAAGGTTATAAACATCTAGCTAGTCTTATTTAAGCTCAGTACTATGGCACAGTATTTCCAGAAAAAATGACACAGCTAGGTAGCTCTACTCACTTTTGCAAAGCACAGTGCTATTTATTTTAGGGCAATAGTAACACAAAGCGGACATGGGATACACACAAATACAAACACAAGCTCACTTGTTTCTCTGTATTTACCACCTGCCTTCAGTTTAATTTACTTTTTAAGTCACTATATGGCTTTATTCTTTAAGCTTTTTGAACCACAGCAAACAAGCACATATATTTTCCACCAGTGGGGCAAGATATTTGGACCATGTTATAGGAAGATGGGGAATAGGGTATTAATTGTCATCCCAACTCCCCTCCCAGTCGTTTAAAAAAACACAAGCTGTCTGTTACACTCCTATAATTGAGATGAGTCTTTACTGAATGCTTCATACTCCAATTTAACCCACCACAGTGTAATAGTATTTGACATCTTATTGCTTCTGTGGCTTTATGAAGGCTAGTTTTATACTAATTTGCAGTTAAAGGAAGGCCAACTTTATGCCAATGTACACTTTTGAACCCCAGTCATGTCTGTTCTACAGCTGTTCAGATAAAGTTAAATATCCCTAATAATTGAAAAAGTACTTTAAAAATATTCTAATGGTGAAATGTCTTCACTGTAGACTTGGGAGTAGTTAGACTATAAATGAGTTAATTAGTAAAAATCCTTGTAATAGAGAAGTGAAGCTGCACAGTTGATTGCATGGATCATACATGTGAAGCAAAACATGAAGAGCATCAACACTGACAGGTTGAGTACTCCAGGTTAGGAATCAGTGCTAATGGGATACCTGGATTTCACACAAGCACAGCCAGCCTGCCACTTTTCCAAAAAATGGAGAATAGCTTGGTGAAGGGATATCTACAACAGACGGATGATTTGCATTTGCTGAATGGATGAACAAACTGTACCCAAAAGCAAATGTAAATGCAAACATAAATGGTATACAGTGGGGGGGACAAGAGCCAAAGTATTCTGCCAGTTGGCCGCTATCCCTGCTTGTATTAGGGTTCAGCAGCAGTCTAGTGTTATGTCTCTTGTAATACGGCTCTAACAAAAAGAAGACCTGGAGTACTTCTGATAAAGAGCCCAACTTGTGGCTAGAGGATTTGGGGTCCTCATCAGTGAGAGGGGATTGCTCTGAAGGGAAAGCCAGCACTTGCTGTCACTGCTCAAACCTTCCAGAAATGTCAGTGTTTCCTCCCATGCAGAGTCTAATGAGGACATCCATTTTTCTTGGAGTCTTGTGAGTTGGAGTACAGTTGTTCTTTGCCTGAAATATCTTAAATATAGTTTGGTTTTTTGTTTTTTGTTTTTTGTTTTTTTTTTTGAGTATAGATGCTCAATATTTTTTCTGCAGATACCTGTGCCAAAAATCATTAGACGTGTTTTAATGTCAGGCTACATACACTGACTCTTTCAGACCAAAAACTGAAGTGGTTCAGAAATTTTTGTCTGCAGGTATGCATAGAGTAGTATGGTTCCATCCACCTATAAACTCACAGCTGAGGACCTGCGTGAAGGGCAGTTGTCCTCAGCAGCTAGTGGACAGAAATGAGGCTCTGAGTTATTCAGCTCCCTGGAGAAATAAATGGCTTCCTGCCAGTGTCCCATATGGGTGTTAGATAGATATCAGCCAAAATTTAACTTGGGACACCTTAGAGGTAGAAGGCCATTAAACAAACATGCTGGGAGGGGGAAAACATCAGGGGAAAAAAAAAAAAAAAAGAAAGAAAAAAAAATCCTGAGGCACTCCACTCAATGCTTCTTTCCTGACGGTTAAGTTTGTTCCACAGCTGCTCCTTACAGGAGTTCATCTTTCTGCCAAATGTTTCTGAAAACCTAGTCTGCCGGTCATGAATTCCTGATCTTTCAGTAAGAAAGGCATGAAAACGCTGCTGGCAGAGAGAGGTAGGCAAGGACTAAAAGAAAAAGCCAGTTCACAGGCGTTCCAATCAATCTCCCATACTTCATCATTCATCTGCTGAGAAGTCATCTGGGAGAAAGAGAGCGCCTTTATGTGCCCTTTGCCCTCTAATCCACTACTCAAATCCAGTATTGACATGAGCTGCTACCAAGGTAAGCACGCATAATAGTTCATTTAAGAAGAAATCAACCTGCGTGGCTCCCTCCTAGCACCAGTCCCAGGCACAGGAATGGCTGCAAGGTACGTTCTATGAGTTAGAAAGATGCAAGTGGCAAATAAACCTGGCTTCGGGCAAACACTGTGGAGACTGACAGTGTGAGGGCTGTGTGATCAGTTCTGCACAGTGCAGAGCCTCGCGTGCTGGGTGTGAGCACCAGCCCTTCCCGCCGCAAGAGGAGCAACACACAGAAACAGCTGATGTATTTGCTCTATCTACTAAGCTAGAGTAAGCTCTTGATTTCCAGCACAACTGTACTGACACCAGTCAATTTACACCAGGATTTGCCATTCTGTGTATTCGCTCTCGGCACGAAAGTTACCTTAGCAACTCCGGTGGTGCCATGTACATAAACAAAAAAAAAAGGATGTAACGGAACACAAAAGAAATGTCATTTCCAAAACCAGTTCATTTGTCCTGAAGCAGGAAAGAATGGCATAGCTGTGCCTGCTCTCTAAGAAGGTAAGAAAAGACTTTGACAACCAGTCTAAGGAGGAGTTCATAATAATACATACAGTATCTCAAACAATTTGACAATTTCTCTGGTGCCCGAAATGTGTCTATAGTTTAGGAATAATCAACCTGTGAACTTAAAAACCCCCCAAAGCTAAACGTAGAAGTCTAGAAGGGTAAATTCATGTAGCTTTCCAAATCAGAGTCTGAAGGTCGAGAAAAGCAAGGTGCTGCTGCAACTTCTGCAAGGTTCCTGAATGAGATTCCCACATAACATTCAAATTTAATGGGAACATTTAAGCAGATGAATTTAACATTTCTAAAACGAGTGTGTTACCAGGGCAGAATCTAGCAAAGTTCCCATTTTGTTCTGTTGATGGCTTTCAAATCTGTGCTGCAGAGGTATTATAAAAGACAGGCAATGTTTTTTGACACCAGGACAAAGGCTTCCATCAGCAATCATCAAGGAAAACCCCTGACAAGGCACGCACTGCAGGCTTTGGCATGTTTTATGCTGTGGAACATTCCTGAAAGGTCAAATTTGCTCAAGCTATGATGTGCATAGAGGAGCACTATCTGTAGAGGTAATTTACATCATAACACAACCTCAGGTAGATTGCTCACCCACAGAAACACAGGTTCAAAAGCCTTCAAAGATCAGGACCCAATTCAGAGGTTTGATTACTCACTGAAATGCTAATGCTTGTAAAGAGAGTCTAACTCCAGTGTAACTATGCACTCTTCCCCTCCTGCTTCTCTGCCCCTCTCTCCCACCACCTTTCCACAGTTTACAATAATTCTGATAACAGCAACAGCTAATTTTGTCACTAGTAATTAGCCCTTGCAGAGCAAACAGGGAAGGCTGACCCTGAAATAATAATCACTCCTTCCAGCTTTTTTTTTTTTTTTAAGCATGCTGTGTTCAATGTGTAAGCATAGATTTTCCTCTCGCTCATTTCTTTAATGCTTTAGCCTCATAGCTTTATTTAAACATTGATGTGTGTGAGGAGTCTTCATCACAGAACTCTTTATTGCTGTTCAATTCAAATGAGACATTTATTTAACTATCCTCATGCAGTAAAGTGGTTCCTGCTACCATTCAGTCAGTGCTGCAACCCAAAACCTGGAATAGTAAAAGTAGACTATGGCTTTATATGCTAATTTTGTCTGTAAAAATTACATGGATGCCATGCTCTAACATCACTTGAGTGGGCCTGAGACACAGAGGCTATTTGTCAAACTTCTTGAAATCACAAGTGAGAGAAACACTTCGAAAGGTGTCAGAGGTATTTATTATAAGAGCCAAGGAGTGTTTCTATGTTCCTGAACTTGATAGGTAAAATCTGCCTTCAAAAAAGTTCCAGAAGAACGGTTAACTATATTTTGGGCATTGTCATTTTCCTTAAGAACAGATTTTTTTGAAACTGACTACATCAGAGAAAAGAGATTTCATGCAATTTAGTATGAGTTCTTCAGGTTTTTCAGATCAAACAGGCTTATATACCTTTACCAATAAGAAGGGAAGGAAAGTGGGGACAATAGTTTTCAGGAGCAGATCACCAGCAAGTCCTGCAGCACCACCCTGAGGTTCAGTCAACCCCCCTCTCCTTCAGGTCATCCACAAATACAGTAGAAGAAACTGCTCAAGCCTCAAAGGGAGGCCTCTGAGTGGTGCTTGGAGGAGACTGGGGACAACTGAAGGCCAAAAAATTTCTCAGTGAATATCTCAGCAGGGAATGTCTCATATATAGACATGTGTTTTCCTGTCTAGAGGAGGGAAAGGCCTTGGAACTCACCCTCCCTCCCTAACCCTACTTCTCGTCTGTACTCAGAGCAGGGCTACATACACGCTGGTGCAAGTGGCCTATCTTCAGCTCAACAAGACTTAGCTGATCTACTGATGTCTTAAGAGTAAAGGCAGCTGAAGTAGGTCAGATAAAAAGGTCCATTTAGCCTCGTACTTTATCTCCAACACTGGCCAAAAGCCATCACCTAGAGAAGACTATAGGGACTGGCCACAAGACTTTCCCTGAGCACTCTCCCATGCACCATGCATGGTTCAGGAATTTCCTGAGCCAGGCATGGTTCTAGATGTTTAGGTCTTCATCATGTCTTACCAACAACTGTGTGCCTCGTTGGCATTCGTCTCTCTCCTTGGTGAAAGAGGAGGTCTCTCCTGAGGCAGGTTAGCACAGCTGTGCTTGACTGATTTCGCTCATTCTCCAGAGGCTGAAACGAGAAAGCAGAACAAGTGCCTTGCTTATCAGATACTGCTCTGGGTTTGCTCCCATTCAAAAAAGAGCTTCCGGGAGTCTCTAAAATGGGGGGAAACCTCCTCTACTTCAAGAGAAGAACTCAAATGAAAGATAAGGAGTTCCAAAGTGAAATAGCTTGTCCTGAAAGGTAGATGCAGTGCCAGGTAGGATCAAGACAACCATCCTAGGATGGGGGTTGTAGGAAGGGAAATGTCATCAGATGGCAAGCAGTTCTGGGAAGAAATAGGTTTGAAGTTCAGCTATTCCTTGCTTACCACACGAAGTACTGAAAGGCTGTGCTATGATGAGCCGGAGGAGGGGACGTGACATATGGAGTAGAGCTTTCCAACTTGGAAATAAACTAGCTCAGGGTCTTAATGAGCAGTCTGGAGAAGGTGAACGAGGAACTGTTATTCAATTTCATAATATATTGCAATGAAAGAAGTAGGAGGAAAATGGGGAAATTATCAGGTGGCAGGTTTAAAAAGAGACACAAGAAATAGCTCTTTCACACTTGTATACATAAGCTGTGAAACACACTGATCTGAGATATTGCTGATGCCAAAAATAAAACTGGGTTAAAAATAAAATGGTTAGACAAATAAAAAAATAGGCTCAACAAGGGGTCGTAAACATATGATGTAAATACATGAAGCCTGTGAACCACAGACTGCTAGGAAGTAGGACAAGATCAGAAAAAATATCACCCTGTGATCCCTCACTTCTCATAAGTTTTCTTTAAACCTCTTCCACTAGCCATTATGGAAAGAAGATACTGAGCGAGATGAACTTTCAGACTGACCCTGAATTGCTGTTCTTATTCCCCAAATTCAATAGAGTTTTTCAGCAACCACTTGTAACAGCATTTTCCTCTGCTGTCACTGTTCTAATGGAGTGTGCCAAGATGTATGGAAATTAATTATCCTTTTTTATTTCTGGAATGTAGGCTGTGGGGATCTGACATTTAATGCATCAAATGCTCTACATACATTCTATATCTGGTAAGTGCACTTCTCACAACTTCATCAACAAGTTATGGTTCACAGTCCTGATATGATTATAACATTAATTCCTACTGTCAGAGTGTGTTTACTGCACCAGCTTCATGAGGATGGCTCAGAGCCACCGAGTGTAGAGAAGTTCTGGTTCCTCTAATCAGTGACAAACCACAACCTAAACTTGGAGGAGAAAGTCCTACTTTTTCACTATCTCACATGTCAAAGGAAAAAAATAACACATCCCTCTGAAATGACTGCGTTTACAAAATCCTCCATCAGGATTTAATAATGGAAGATGATAATATCTTTATCTTTCTGTTGTGCTCTGGTCCCAAATCATTTGACAAATGTTATCGTGCAGGCTGGCAGAATGGGGGAAAGTAATATTTTTCTGTAGGTCAAGCTTTTTGCAAGCCAAAGCACATTCATTCTTCTTAGGGCACGTTTTTGTTCTGTCCCTATCCCCTGGTATTTCAGTGCCCCTCAGCCACTCCCCACTGTGACCCCAGGACCTGCACCACATGTGTCCCTTTCTGCCCTGGTCCTCACCTCTTCTCTCACTATCTAGCTATGAACACAGCCCTACCTCTTCCCCCACCACCTTGCCCCTGGCTGGTTCCCCTTTCCTCTTTCCCCTTGCAAGTGTGCTTGGGCCACCCCTTCCACACAAGGCCAGCAGGAGAACTGGGATAGAGCAGAAGTCAGGGTGCTCAGCCCAGAACATCATCCAGCACCAGCCCCTACCTCAGTGAAGTCAACTGTAGTGTGTTACATGGGATTAGGTGCTAGAGAGGACCAGACACATTGCAAGATGTCTCTCCCTCTGTCTCTGTCAACTGTGGGAAATGCCTACTGTAACTACACCAGCCCAGTGTGCTCCCTAAACCTAGGTTGGATGCCTAAATTTGACCATATATCAGAGGTTTTCCCTTCTCCCTCCCTATTCCATGAGCTTCACATATCATTGCACTGCCTCCCCTTCCTTTTGGGGCATCCTCCAATTCTCTTATTTCATCTGCTGATAGCTCTCTGTAGATTCCACTTTCCCTTAGCAAAATTATTTTTCTTTTCCCCACTGAGAGGGCATGCTATGCCTGTATGCTATGTTTGCATGTCAGGGTTTTTAGTAGCAGGGGAGGGGGCTACAGCAGTGGCCCCCTGTGAGAAGGTTCTTGAATCTTCCCCAGCTCCAAGTTGGACCCACCTCTGGCCAGGGCCAAGCTAATCAGTGACAGTGGCTGCACCTCTGTGATAATGTTTTTAAGAAGGGGAACCTGAGAGGGGGTTGGGACTTGTGAGGGGGAGTTACGGAAGGACATCTATGCGAGCACTGAGGTCAGTGGAAGGAAGAAGGAGAAAGAGTGAGAGGTGCACCAGAGCAGAGAGCCCCCCTGTATCCCATGGTGATACAACAGGGCCACCCCCCCACCCCCCACCCCCGACACCCACGGAAGTCCATGGTGGAGCAGAGGCCAACCAGAAGCCTGTGGAGAAGCCCACACCGGAGCAGCTGTCTGCTCTTAAAGGAGGCTGGGACTCCAAGGGAAGATGAAACCCCCACTGTTGTGGTTCCGTGCTGGGAGGACTGCAACATTCGCGGTGATCCACGCCAGACTGGCATGGGAACTGCTGCATCCCATGGGGAAGACACTGTGGAAAAGGTTCGTGGAGGACTGTCTCCAGTGAGGAGGAACCACAGGGAGCAGGGGAGGAATGTGTGATGCTCACCCCACCTCCTGAGGGGGAAGAAGCAGTGAGCTGACAGTAATCCCCATCCCCTGCACTGCTGGGGGAGATGGAGAGATGGGGAGCAGAGCTGATCCCAGGAAAAAAGGAGGGGCGGGGGGAGGTGTTTTGGGGATGTGGAGGTGCTTCTCACTGTCCCACTCTCTTAAGTGTGATTTTTATTAGTTATTGAATTCTTCCCCTAATGAGTCTGTTGAGTCTGTCTTTTGCCCATGACCGTAACGGGTGAGTCACCCCTCCCTTGTCCTTATCTCAATTCCCAAGCCTTTTGCATCATTTTCTCCCTCTCAGCAATGGGTTTAAGGGGTGAGTGAGCAGCTGTGTGGTGCTCAGTTGCCCTCTGAGCTCAAGCCATGACAACATGCTGTGATATATTACTCAACAGACCTTAGGTAATATGAAAGTAGCAGTCCAAGAATGTTAACTGGGGTAGGTCCCTTATTTTTTAAAGTCTGGAAAAAACTTAGGGGAGTCTTGAAGCAATGTGTGTGCTAAGAGATTTAACCTCTCTCATTTTTTTTACTTAGTGGTTTATGACCCCCAAAAATTCTAGTTCTGCCTCTGAGCATCCAGATTGTCCCTGGAAGTCCTGGAGTTAGTCAGGTGCAACATTAAAGCACGTAAGCACTACCATGCCTCACAGGCTGGGCCGCTTCACCTTAACAAGCCCTTACTGGGATGCTCCTAGAAGCAAGGTGCAATGAAAAGAAGTCCAATGGAAACAAGCCAGTGTTCTATGAGGGCACTCATCAAAGATGAGAACACAACCTAAACCATTTTTTCTTCCAGGCCTGTGTTCAGCTAACGCCACCTGCTCCAGCTATTTTCAAAAGCTCGGCCATTTGCTGGTGAAATAGCTACAGACATTTTGTGCACATTTCATATTTATCAGCAGGTTGCTAAGAATGCAGAAATGAGCAGAACAGCAATTTGTAGCTGTGCTCTGATACTGCAGACCTCCTTCTTTAGATTTACGACCTTTTTTCTGTATGGATCTGTCTTAATGACACTCATTTATTGACAAAAGTCTGCCTTTTATAGACTTGGAATTATTTAGAGGTCAAAAGAATAATTCTTTTAATAATACAGTTTCTGCTTCCTCAGCAATAATATTTATGAAACCATCTTTCTTTTGCTAGGTTATTTCCCTATCTTTAGAATAGCCTATTTCCCTTTTGCTCTGTTAGGCATATTTTAGCAGAAGCAAATGGATTATTCCCTCATCACTCCTGATCGTTCCTCTTGACCTGATCTCTGAAAATAACAAAGTGATGAGCAAGAAGCCACTTAGAGATTAACTGATCATCCTTGCTAGAATGTCATTTTTACCTGCTTGGGAGCTGTAATGGCTTAGATAGTTGAGGTAAGCCCTCCACAAGCACTTGAAGACATATGGAGTGTACCTGTACTGTCGTAAAGTGTTCCCATCTCAGCACAGAGACATGGGCTAGCTGTCCCCAGACCTTCATGTTACCAAGACTGGTTGCACTCACACTTGAAGAAACCTCATTCCAAGCTAACTCACACCATTATCCTCTGACATACAATACAGATATGGCACAGAAACATTAAGGCAAACGCTATCACATGCATGTGAAGTAGCAGAATTTTTATGTTAAAACATGTATTTTGTACTCCATAGGGAAAAGTGCTTTTCCTTCATTTCAGTCAGCTCAAGTTTCACCTAGTCACTGGTCGTTCCTGACTGTGGGGCAAGCCCCACAGGATGATAAACACTGGGCCCAAAGTGCATGGCTCAAGGGGAGTTCATTTCCTGATGTTGACCCAACTGCACCGGCTTGGACCAAGGGTTTCACCTCTCCAGGCTGCCCCTTCCCCTCTCCTACCTGTCCGGACCATGGACTCTGCACGAGCACCCTATCCTCTACGTGTTTGCACCTGCAGGAACTTGAGCTAGGAGACCTCAGACCTAAATTTTATAGCAGCTAATGCCATACAAATCATAAAATAATGTAAATAATAATACGACTGTTTAATAACAAACACTACATCACACTAAAAAGAATACGTCTACTGCTACCAGAATAAAAGGAGAAAGGACTCCAAGGGAAAAGAAAGTCTAAAAAAATGCCAAGAACCTCCATAAAGTCTAATAACCCAAAAAGACAGAACTAGCCATCATGCATGCCGCAAACAAATGACCCTTGAAGATAGCATTTTTATTCCCATCTTTGGATTAACAAAAACTCTCTCAAGCTATAGGCTAAAATAGCTGAATTCTTATTATTTTCTAAGACCCTCATGGCTTCTAAGTAGAGATCATTATTCCAACTGGAAGATTTTACTTTCCACCCCTATTTCAAGCCTATCATACTAGAAGATAGGCTTATGCCAGCAGACCCCATCTTTCAATGAATGAGCTGCTTAAAATTAAAGCTTTTGTAATGCTTGTTTTAAAATAATCTGGATTCTTTTTTTTGGGTAGGTGTAGGGGGTGGTCATTTTTCAGAAAAAAAATTTTTTTTAGAAAAGGTGCAGCAAAACCATAGTAGTAATTATGCTCTTCCACTCCCTTCCCAACCCAAACCAGTTTACTTTTCATCAGAATTTCCCATTTCCTTGGGTTTTCTTCTTTCCAAGGAAAATGAAACAAAGAAGAATGGAGAAATTAGAAAAAAGTTGTAGTTGAAGTTTCTACTAGAAAAATTGCGATAAATATAATTGTGAAACAGTGATACAATCAAACTATCTTTCTTTTTGAACTTGAAGAATGAATCACCTCCGTAAAAAATGGAAACTTTTTTGTTTCTATTTTTTACCTAGTTCTAACAGCAGATTTTACAATAATTTTTAACTACCAGGAGGGCCCCCAAAAGTCAGATGCAAGATCAAGATAGGCTGTAACCTCCCAAGTTAACCACGCAGTTCGCATCACTGTTCACACCTGCTTATTTTTACTTCTGTGTCAGGGCGCAGTGCCAGCGGGGCTGCTTGGAAGCGGGGTTGAGCCCGAGTGCCACAGCTGTGGGATGCTGTCCCCGAGGGTCTGAGCTGGGTGGGCAGAGCTGGGGACAGGCGACCGGCTCCGGTGACAGGTCAGGCACGTCTGGGGCGAGCTGGGTCCAGGGTCCGGCCGGGGTCCAGCTGGGAGCAGCAGGAGACGGGGCTGGAGGCAGGGCTGGAGTTGGACCCTCCAGCACAGCGTGTCCGATGTCTGTCCAGGAGACCAGGCTGGAGACAAATTTCTCACTTTGAGGGTCTGACGTAGGGCAGTGCTGGATGGGGCACCCTGAGCTGAGCTGAGCTGGAGATCCCAGGCCTGCGGCAACAGCGGGGTGGAACAGTGGTCCCCAGTGAGGTTCCCTGGGGCAACCATGACCTAATTAGTGCCCTCAGGCTGCCTGTCATCACACCTGAGATGTTGAAATGATGTTATGACCCAGCTCATTGGCATGACTTAGTGTTTCCTTTTGTTGCTTTTGCTGGAGAAAACTGGGGGGAAAAGAATCCAAATTGGCTCCAGCCCAAGCCATGAAGTGCAAATCTTGGGCACAGAGCAAAATCTGGACCCTCCAGGATTTCAGTAAATTAAGACCAGGATCTAGGTCTAGGCCTATTTCTCTTTTATCTGTTGACTTTTCTTCAAGGGTTGTCCTGAGTTGGGGGGGGGGGGGATAAAAAACAAGAAACTCTCTGAAGTTACCCAACCTCAATCAGAATTCAGATCCAGTCATGCTGCTCTCTAATCTTTCTTCTCCATTTGCTGAAAACCCCTTCCTTCCCTCTTAACATGACACAGTCTAATAAACGTATTGTTCGTTGATTCTTTTTTTTCCTGTTAAACTCCACCACTTCACACCTGCCACCTTCTGACTGAATGGCCCTTCTTAGCCTAAAAGTTAGAAAGGGAATCAGAGAAAGAAAAGGACGAGAGGGCAAATGGATCTCAAGCACTGCAGTCATGCTAATACAGCATGGAGCACAATCAGGAGCTGTCAGGGAAGGGCTGATTAATAACAAGAGGAATATAAGTCTTAATTTCGCAGACACACATTATTTCTTGCACAGATTTAAAATTTAGGGCTCAGGGCTGTAGAGCAGCAGTTAAGGGAGCAGAACAACCTGTAAAGCAGGCAGAGGTTATAGCTAGTTACTGACAGCGCAATCATCATATGCCATTATAAAGCAACTGAACACAGGCATAAAAACTCATCCGTCACATACCCAGGGCCACAGGCCGTGTGTTAGGATTATATTGGAGGTGAGATACGATGATGCCACAGTGTTTCCAATTTTTATTGACATCCTGGCCTTGAGAATTAGGAGGTGTCAGAATGCATCTGTGTATTCAGAGGAAGACAATGATATCGTCTGCTTTATCTCAGTTGTACTTAACAGCTTACTTGGACCGAGGTGCAGGTGAAAATGAGAAAAGCAAAGGAATGACACATCAGAGTATTGGCAGCCCAAGTAGGACCAGGCAGTCCAGAATCATCCACCAGAGCATGGACCAGAAAACCAATTATTAACTACATGACAGTAGAATGTGACCTCAATTCACAGTAGTAGGTGCTGCACATGGGCATAACACAAGCCGGCTTTCACCCATAGAATTTGAAATACAAAGATTAGAGGACAAACAACAGGTGAACATTAAAAGAATGGTGGAGTGAAACACAGAAGTAAAATAGCGTGGACCTAAACACTAAGTAACATCAACATACTTGCTGCTTGCGGGATGCCTAAGCACGACAAGCATCAAAGCCAGTTTCAAGGAAGTTCTTAAATGGGGCCAAGGAGAAAAGCAGTTACTCTGGAAGAAGTCGCTCTGGTCCAGATGATATTTCTCTGATACTAAACATTATCTCCAAGTGTGGCAAAACCCATTTGATTTTTAGTGTTTTTCACATTTAGGTTCCCTCAAGAACAGTTTGCAATACTTAAAGGCTCATCCTCTGCTGTCATTCACTAGAGTACATCTCCATCAAGCCAGGGAGATCAGAGCCCAACATTTATACAGTACCCATTCTCTCTAGAAACCACAACTGTCACATGCCCTTTGCACAGAAAACAAAATACAGATTTAAATTACTTGACCACAGCCATTAGCAGAACCAGGCACTGATCTATGAGTTCTACCCACCAGTTCAGAGTTAACATCACTTGAGCACACTCCCTCTTGGAGGCTGGGACTTGGTAATTATTTTCTGCTTGTAATTGCTCCAGACCTCGTGCTTCTTTACACGTTATCATGGTCCACATGGGCAGAGTGAGCTGCAACACTTTTCTCGGGGCTTTCCTTGCTGAATAGGCTCGGGTAACACAACTCATTAGTTTTTGTCTGATGTCAGAGCTGATGAATGCCTTTTCCTCTTGAAAAATTGTAATGAGCAGAGAAAGCACAACAACATAAATCTGCAGCAGTGACAGTGACTGTGGCCAGAATCAGGAACAGCTCACGCTTAACCCAAGCCTGAATGAACGTGTGGGATTGTTCCTCTGAAACTCACTGTCCTGTGCTGGTGGAGAACTGTGTGCTTCCCAGCTCCCATCACCATCCTCTGATTATCCAACAAGATGAAAAATAACCTTATTGACTCCAAAGACCTCTCAGTGTCAGGAAAAAAAAAAAAAAAAAAAAAAAAAAAGCAGCAAGTTTAACTGTGCATTGGGACATTAATTTTAAAAAGACTACTTCAAAGGCATGCAAGCACACTGCATGACCCAGAGCAGTCAGTTTTCTTCTGTTCTTTGAGGAAATTGCTAACCCAATTTCAATCCTGCAGATAAAAGTATTTTATGGTTCCAAAAACTCTCTCTTTCAAGTAGGGTTTAAGCACAATCATGGGAAAGTCTGCATCTTATGTTTGTGTCCACTAAATTCACTCAATGTCTGTTTCATTTCTGAGTTGGGGAAAAAAAAAAAAAAAAAAAAAAAAAAAAAGCAAGCGAACCAGGAAAATTATTTAATCTTGTAACTTTCTTGTTAAAATGAAGGCTGCTGAATAAAGTTAATCCCCAATGAAACAAGTCCCTGAGGTTTGGACGGAAAAGTCCAGCACAGGGACAAGGAAGACAGCCTTTTCTGTCTAGAAAGCTGACTGCTGAGGCAACATTTCTGTAACTCTTCTAATACAGAACAACCTTCTCACAATAATTGTCTGGTGTGCAATACATGAAATGCTGCGTTACGCATTGGCAGTTTTTGAGGCCAGGTTGCTGCTGTAAGAAATCCACAGGCAGATCTGGGGTGGAACAGGGAGAGAATACAAACTAAACTTTTTTGTTTGTTTTTTTTTTTTTTTTTCCTCCCGAGGTTTTTGGAGCATTATGCAGCCCCTGATCTGGGATATGGTCTGCCACATCACAAGGGCATGGGTGCCTGTCCTCCTCCTTGAAGCTGTTTGTTCCAGGAAGGAAAGTCAATTGTAGAGCCACAGGGACAAGTATGTTCCTGCACAGATGATTGCCCCCTCCTTTTGTGGCCCACAGCTGGCTTTAACCTCTCAGTAAAATGGTTTGCGAGCCAAAGCATATCCTGTGAACTGTGAAAGAGCACAGTTGCTGGTAAAATCTCAATGTGGAGCAGACCTAGAGGGCTAGAGCAAGGACTATTAAAGCCTTGCGCCACAGTCCTAGCCCAGATTATTTTCTCCTCGGCTCCTGGATAAAATAAAGCCAAAACTATTCCTCCACTTGTGAAAAAGAAGTCCCTAAAAGAGCTTCCTGGGGAGCTGTGGAGCAGAGGACAGTACTGTATAAGCTGCTTTATGAATCCCAGGTCTTTGCTTGTGTTTGCCACCTTCATGGTGCAAGATGTGAGAGCCTTCATAGCCGCCAGCCTCCTGGGAGAACCGCACAGCGCCCGCCAAGTCATTAGGGATTCTCATTAGTTGCATAATGGTGTGTGGGATTTTAATGTGACCTATTCACTGAGCATCCTGACAGATGATATGGGACTGCGGCAGAAATTTAAAGAAGAGGTGAAAGCCAAGCAGCAGTCCTTGCTGCCAATGCATTGGCATTTCTATGACATGTTGGTGAAGGATTCAGAAGGAACCACTTTGACTTTAAACCCTTTCCCTTCAAACAAATGCCAGCTCCGTTTACAAAATTACATGCCACTTCCTAAAGCAGTCCGTACAATTCTGCTGCAATCCCGTTATTAACTGGTGTCTCTCATTAGTCACTGCCGATTCAGGGCTTTGTGCTGACAAAATAATATGATTGCTGTGATGTTGTTCATCATATTTGGAGTTTTGCTGAGATGGCCACATTGGAGATACTGGCTCCCATCAATACCTTCCTTTGCCTCTAAATTTCAGTGGCACTGACTGCAAAGCAGCTCCCTGAAAACAGACTGTTGTTGCTATAGATTACTATCTGAAATTAATACCAGTTTTGCCTGACAGTCAGACTTGCAACGCTTCCTAGGAACTCTCACATACACATTTATATATCTGACAATTACATCAACCATACCATTTTTTAATATTTTTCTGAAGCTTTGTGAGCAAATCAGACCATGCCAGCTTGAAGCCCTTCTTCCAACTTGTCTCACCTCCCAAATGGCTGAAATACCTTTTAGAGCCAAAGAAAGTGCATCCCTGGCTCCAGCCTGCCTGGAGGGAACTGTTGGGATGCTCTTTCTGTATCCATGGTTCAGAGCTCATCTGCACTTATGGAGGGATTTCACCTTTTCATTTCCCCTTTTACAGCAGGCCGAATGTTTGCCAAGTGGGGACCTTCATTTCCGAGGGGGAATTCACAGGCAAACCATCCAGGTTTGCTTTTTTCCTTGTAAGTGACTGGGTACCCCCAGGGCTACTGGTGAGCAGCCACCACTGCTGGGTACCCAGCCAGGGCAGCCTGGGGGGGAGCACATGCCACCCTCCCCGGCTCCAATCGGCCATGCGGCAGAGAGATCCAGCCTGTGCTCTGCTAGTTCTCCTTTCCTGATGTTTTTCCTCCTTCGTGGACTCCTGTTGAAAATATACCGAGATAGACATATATATAGCCCTGCTTTTCCTATTATGTTTCCAGAACTGCCAGTACAAAATGCACTTGAAAACTTCTAGTCCCCTTCTCCTTGGGATGGTGCCACCGCACACCACAGGCACTATTCCCCAGCCAGGTGTTTTCTTTCACTCAAAACAGGTCTCTTCACTGGACTCTCCCCATCTGTGAAATGTTCCCTGCCTTGTTTTCCTGTCCCCATGCCAGCATGGCTGCTAGAACCATCCCAGCGCTTGCCTTCTGACCAGAGGCTGGCATCCTAGGGCTGACTGACCACCTGCATCCCACGCCTACTGTGAGTATAGCAGGGTGTCACAGCTTGTAGGTGAGAGCAGTTATTCACTTCACTTCCCCCCGTTTACCTCAATTCCCTTATCTATAAAACATAGATAACATTTCTCTAGCTTGCAGGAGACAATGATCACATTATTTAGATACAGATTCACATTCAGACTACGCAGCTACAAACACCTAGTGATATTAGATAAATGTCATTATTGTAACAACTCATGAGAACGTGGGAGGATTTGTGTAAGGGCACAAACAGGGACTTTCGGCAGAGGAGGAACATGTTTCTGTTCTGTATGGGTCTGAATATATGGCAAAAATGAATCCTGGCAGATCTTCTTCAGGTCCCTCCTGCCAACTATTGCAAGAAATTTAACATTTGCGTTAGTCTTTGATCTGAATGAGAGACAGAAACAAGGTAGTGAGGAAGGCAAACACCTCTCTGGTATTTGCCGCTTCTTGTTCCTAACATCTGCTCTAGTTTACAATAGGCAGATCGGCAGATTTTTTTTTTTCCCTCCTTCAGAAATCCCCTTCAATCCCTGTGAAACAGCATTTGTGACTGGTGAAGGTTTGAATCACAGACCAACACCTGTCCCTAGTCTCGGGGCTTTCAGAGCTGCTCAGCCAAAGCCAGGTCAATAGACACACCAGGTTGTGCCCAATTGACTCCAAAGGTTTTCTGCAGAGACTCCAGAAAGACAGGAGTTGCTCTATTGGATCAAGCCAATGGGGCATGCAGTCCAGGATCCTGGACAATACCAGATGCTTCAGAGGTTAGATGCCAGTTAAGCCCCAGCGACTTCTTCATACAATAAATTTGAATGATGTGGAATTATATTGCAACACGCTGAGAAGAAAATTGAAGATATGGAAATTGCATTTTGTGGCTGAAACGCAATTCAAACCAAAGACATTACATACTAGAGGGTCCGTGAGAAATTGTTTGAAAGTCTGGGAAAGCAGAGTTGTGAAATCCTGTGCGGTAGTGTAGCCATCTAGTGATCATTCTGAGAAGTCTCCTCTTCTTGGGGAAATGTGCAGCACATTGAGTGACGGGAAAGATGATGCTGTTTGAAATGAGGAAGTAATGGTGAAGATCTGAGAGTAACAAGAAGCTCTATGTGTGGAGGCAATAATTACAAAGCTGGAAAACAAGATTACAAGAGGATGGTGATTCTAAAGGATCAAAAGTTTTATCTGTAGCATGCCTGCCACCTGCAAGAATATTTACACAACACAAAGAATCGAAAAAACATCGTCCAGAGAAGGGAGAGCTCACATGCCAGAAGACATACAGAAATGCTTGCAAATTGCAAGTGAGCACCTGAAGAGTGAGAGTCTCTCAGCAGGACCAAAGTTCTCTGCCTGGTAACTCACAGGATACCTATTAAATCTCAGCTGAAAAAAAAAAACAAAAAAAAAAAACAAACAAAAACACAACCAGAAACAAACACCTTTTTCCTGGATCTCAAGTAGAATTTTTTTTTTTTTTTAGGTGGAAAAAAAGACAAATTCTCCCAAGTGCAAACTCTCCCTGGGTATCAGGAAAAAGGACTGTATGTTTGAACGATGCAGCACGGATAATCACCATATTGATGCATTTATGTCTAGGCAAAGCATGGTGTAGATCAGTAACATGCTGCTGAAACCAAAACCATTGTGTACTTTACACCACACGAAGAAGCTAAAACAGACAAGGCAAAGACAGAAATAAGAACTGAGGATGCTAAACCAGAACCAAGGTGAAATGGTCCCGTGCCTTGGCTCTGGCCATGGCCCACACCTTACCCCCACACACCTTTCTTCTGAGCCATGTTCTGTCCCCAGTGGATCTCTGGTAGCTGAAGATTAGTTTAAACCCTGTATCGGGAGGCTTACGAGATCTGTCTACCCCTCAACATTTTTAACAACAGTTGTTATGATCACTCTGGTCATTCTTGATAGGCAGACATAAGATTATCAAGAGTGTGAGCCGCAGTAATTGGCATAATATAATTCAAACACACAGGGTCAATAAAGTATTTCAGTATCAACCTGTGCAAGCTGCTCTGTAGTTTAAATAAGCAGGCAGAGAAAGAAAGTATTTTATTTTTTCAGTACTGAATTCCTCCTCCTTAGTGTTATCATTCTTACTTCATGAAACAGGGAAAACGGAAGTGCTACCCTGCCTTACATATGGGCCATTCTTTATTGTATTATACTTTTAATAAATACCCTTTTATTCATCTTCATCTTAAGGGTCTTCCAGACTCTGTGCCATTTGTGCCACTTCCCCCATGCCCTAAGGTCACTGTGATTGCCATTCTTTCTCTTGCTCTGCACTTTAGCATAACATACAGAGTAAACTGATCTGGGACTTAATATCACCAGTTATACTGGTGCTATACTGGGTACACTGGTGCCATACTAGACCTCTCCCTGTCGAGACAGCATCACAAGTCATCTGTGGGTTATGAGGACATTCAGGTCTAGTTGCATCTCTGATTTTTCCTGGCTTATTTATAGATTACTCTGGGTTCAGACCACATGTAACAAAAGTACTGAAGTGACAATAATTGTGTAGTTTCCACTGCACAGACACAACATTCAGAAGATAGCTACACTGATGGAGGTCTCCGCTACTCAGCTGGTTGTTGCATCCTTTCTCTTTCTGTCCTGTCTCTAGTTCTTGTGATCTAGTAGAGACTTTGTGAAGCAAACCTCCTCAGCAGGTTGTGACAGTCACTGAAACTCCTGCCGCTCAGCTGTGGGGGTCTGGCCTTTCAGGTAGTCTGTAGCAGCTAGCGACATCTGGGCCCAGTCTTAGAAAAGAGGAGTAAAGTAGGTATTAAAGACAGAGCCCGAAGATAAAAGGAATAATTGCATGTACAGTCATGCAGGCATACTTATAATTAGAGACAGGGATTGCATTTATCCACTGCTGAACAATAAAGCAGCTAGCAGTGTTAAATCTGAGATTAATTTCCATCCTCTTTCTCTGTCCAAGAGTTATATTAAATATGCGGAGCAAAAATATGAACTAACAAAAGAAAAACAGTAACTGGGTATAATTCAAGTTTTAAGCCAAACCTTTACCATTTCTTTGTAAATGCCTCCTTCTTCTTCAGATTTTTCCCAGAAACATTGCTGTTCACAGACTTCCACAAACTGCCTCACTGGTCTTTCACGTGACACTAGAAATAGAAAATAGGGCTTTTTGTTTTCTCAGCACGTATTCAAAGGGAGCTTTCAGAAAGAAGATCCCAATAGGGGATGGTGGGTTATCTACCATGTGTTTTCTTCACAGTTGCTATCTACCAGGAAGCAGCTCCTAATCCTGTAAGCATGACCTAAATTCTCCGCTTCTGGATGTATGACCCTGAATCTGGCTGCATCAAAAAGGATTTCACTCATGAAAGTCCAGCCTTATCAAGTAATTTCGTTCAGTCTTTAGAACTAAATTGTGCTTATTATTTTTCACCTTTATGTCATCCACAAACTTTATCAGCCATGATTTTTATACATTCTTCCAAAAGACAGGGGAAAAACGAAAGGAATTGATCCAAGAAGTGATTCCTGGGGGACCCTTGTGGAATACACTTCTACTGCAAGATGATTTCTCACTTGCAATTACTATTTGAGATTTATTGGTGAGTTGGATTTAATCCATTTAATGTGTGATACATTTAGTTTACCCACTGCTAACCTTTAATTAGAATCTTCTATGACACTAGGTCTGACACCTTGGAGAGGTACATCACGTGAACATATACCATCATGAACCAAATTTGTAATCCCATCAAAAAGCTGTCTAAATTCCACAAGTCATGTTTTCCACAAAAGACTATTGAGAGGCATCAGTTGTCTTCCTGTTTATCTTCTAATTATGGCTCTATTTGGATCAAATTTAATGCTAGGCAAATCAACCTCCACTTACCTGTTGCTTTGAAGTACCTTTCTAAAAAACTGGTATGATCTTATGGAACCCCAATGAGTCTCAAGTTCATGTGTGTGCATACCCTTCTCTGATGTGTCCTTCACAGTTTGCTCACAACTAAAGCTGCTCTTGGCTAAATCTTTTCTGAACAACCGGGTATGAGTTATTTGGTCATATAAATTTTAAGATATTCAGTGATAGCAATGGCTGTCTAGCATTTTCATTACCTGATTTCAAAACAGAATTACAGTATCACTGTCACTTCCAAATGTATGATAAAGCACCTTTCCTTATCTGTAAGGATTACTCATCTAACAGTTCATTTTTTTTTCCTGCGGTAATATCAATTATACTAAGTAATGAACCTATATTTTCTTAAAGGATGGATTTCACTTCACTATCTGAATTCTTATTGTCCTCAATCTCCTTGGCATATCTACATAGAGATATTAATTCCTCTGCACCGGTTTTGACTAAGTTGGTTGTATATAATGTAGACAATTCCAAAACTGAAGCAAAAATCAAAGTCAAAACATACATGTTTCTTTTCAGCCTTCACAGTCATCTTTGCATTGCACTCAAAATGCCTTATATTCTAGTTATTTTCATTTCAAAGCACTGTATGTACTCAAGATGTTTTGCTAGCATCACCACAGAAATTATGTCATCCTAGCAGGAAAATTAAGTGTACCTCTGCTATTTCATGGTGAGCAGCAAATTTATTTATTTGATTTGACTCACTCATGGGAAACATTTTTCACTGCGAATATCCTCTAAACATTAATTCTACTAAAATAACCATAAAGAACATCTAACACCTGGCCCTATATATAGTTGGAAGTAAATATTCATAGGATCATATCATTACTCTAGCTAACCTGAATGCTGGGCTTGACTGTCATACCATCCCCAGACCTTTTCCTTCCCTGTCCCCTGAGCTGTCAGGGACAGAGTTGCCCTCAGCTCTCGGTCGCACTCATGCTGCTTTGCACAGGGCAGCTGGAACAACCTCCTGGCTGGCAGGGCTGGAGGCAACTATTTCCCCAGCAGCAAGCCCTCCACTCACTGTTGCCATTCTTATACCTTTCACACTTCTACTCTTTTGGATCACCATTTTACTGCTCACAAAAGCAGGCAAGGCAGGCTAATGCCCAGAGGGGCCTCAGCTCATGTGTTTCATGGGGGCAGAGGGCACTATTAAGGTTGGCCTTAAACATAGGCATGTATAACCCCAAGTTATACGATGATATGTAAGGGTATCCGACACCCCGGAGTGGAAAAATGAAAACACAAGAAGATGCAGGACTGCAGTGCAAGCTGAAGTCACCAAAACCACAATGAGCCAACGTGGCACAGCCACAGGGAGATCTGATGAGTAGCACAGCATAGCTGACAAGGCACTGATACTACTGTTTGGAATAATGCTTTGGCTGTGGCAGCACTAGAGTTCACTAGGGTATGAAAAGGCAGCTGAGACCGTGTAGGAGTCACATTATTGCCAGCAACAAACTCAACGAGAATGGTTAGCTGCAGAAGGTTGGCAAAGGCTAATAATAAATAACCACTTCCAGTGAGAAACACTTCTCTTCCACTACTTTCTGCACCCTCTAAGGAACATTTTACAGGGCAGGGAACTGAAAGTTAAGTTTGTGTGTTTCCCAGCCTGCTAGCAGATCCCACTGCCTTGAAAGATAACTCAGGAAAATTCAGGTAACAAACTCCTGGTCACCATTTTCCCGTCTGAGCCACACTTCCCTGGTGAGAAATGACGCACTCTGGTCAGCAAACCTATTTGTCAGTGGTGAGTGACTCAAGGTAATGTTTGTCACGGGCACAACTCTCCCTTTTCATCTTCAGCTTCTGGGCAGAAATATTAATCTCTCTTCCCTTGACTGCTTCAAGCCCTTTTCTCAGCTGTTCACCTTTAATATCTCTGTCTTGCCAGAGCAGGGCATGAAAACCCAAACGGTGCTGAACAGAAAGCATTACTTCTGTATTCTCACTGCAATGACAGCTCAAGAAACAATCAGGTCTGTTACACCGACCACGATCACATCAATCACAAATTTTATCGATTTATGATATTCTTTGTCTTGAGCTGTGATATATACAGTTCTGGGGAGCTAATATTCAACTTTTTATTCCTGTATTGGGTACTAGGAATGGTCCTGAATGGTAAATTCAGATGCAGACCCCCGGATCCCTTGAAGTTGAAGGGATTTGGTTTCCAAATTCTCCTTCAGGCATCTCTCCTGTATAGTGGGAGACTAAACCCTGCAGGTTGTTAACAGCCACTCTGCTTTCTATATGGTACACAGAAACCTTCCCCTTTGCCCCCTCCCTGCCTCCTGAAAACAAAAAAAAAAGTGAGAAAGAAAAATCAATGCGATAATTTATCTACACTGCCAGAAAGCTGACTACAAACACACACCACAAATAACCAAGTGAAGTAAAGACAGAGAGGGGTAACTTGACAGTGATAGAGAAACCCATGTGCAATTTAGCACAGTCTACATTCTTATTTCCCTCTGAAACACAAACCAACACACCAACACCTTGGTCTGGCCATATTTCTTCATGAAAAGTGCTTTCTTGTTAAAAAACAAAGAAAAAGAAAAAAAACAAAACAAACCTGTCTCCTCTCTCCCATTGCATTTGCCCTTCTCTTCTTTGCTTTTTTTTTTTTTTTTTTTTTTTTTTTTTTGTTTGGTTTGGTTTTTTTTTTTTTTTTGCATTCATCTGCATTTATTTCTTTCCCTGATTTGCCTTTTTAAAAAAAAGAGTCAACCTCTGAGCCTACACAGCTCTGTTAATCTAATCCATCTATCAACAGTTTCTGAGCCATCTCTTCAACCTATGCAGCCGGGGATTTTAGCCAGGCTTTTATCATTTTTATGTGCACTGCTGCCGCCCGCTGTCACAAGGTCACCCTTGGAAATGATACTATGCCTCAGTGGGTACTTTTTCACCTAATAAAATATACAGCACACTGTATATCAATCATATCATCCAGGGACCAAATACTGAACAGTCAAAGAGGGGTAAATGCTTCCCTCTGGATCAATTTTTGACTGCATAACAAGGGTAACTTCTTTGCCAACGAGAGAGACAGAAAGTCCAGCATTAGACTATGGGGAGCCTCTCAAGTCATTTTGGAAGCACAGTCACTCTTTGCCATCACACATTCAAGGTATCAAATTCAAAGAGGTTATGAACAAGATGAGTGACAGACCCAACCATCTGAGCAAGTTTTGCCACGGTCACTCAGGGTCTGTTCGGTCCATCAGCACCCCCTGCACACAGGGCAGCAATCAGATGGACCCCTCTGGGGTTTGGAGCTGATGCTGAGCTCAGGGTGGAAAATTCACCAAGTAGCACGTACCCAGTGAGTCAGTCCACCCTGGCGAAATGCTTGGCATTTTGGAGCTCCCACCGCACAACTCGAGTCAGCCCCCAGTTTTCATTAGCGAACAAGCAGCAGCTATGGTCAAACTTGCTTTAGCTACTCTGCTGGTTGCAGGAACAACCTGGACACAGAAAAGGTGCCTGGTAGATGTACAGTCATGTTTTCTGGTGACCTCTTTTTCCCCTAAATTATTACCTGTCTCTCCTTTTCTTTCTTTTTGACTGTAATGCATCTCTAAAAGCCATTAAGACAGAAAAGAAAGAACAAGAGGGAGCTGTACCTCCCAATTTATATAAATCACAGTGATATAAAATCTTTTAGAGTGTCAGAATTAAAAGCAAAAAAAAAAAAGTCCAGATCTGTGCATCACTTTTGGTTCAAACTCAAGTCAAGGGTCACACCAGGAGGAGAAGACAAGAACAGAGCTTTTGCTGCCACCGCTCACGGCATCACAACAGGGCTCACATCAGCATCAGGACCTGGCAAGCCCGGTAACGCAGGGCACTCGGGTGAGCAGGTACAAGCCCAGCTCAGGGGTCCCACAGAGCTCAACCACACCAGGGGAACTATTTCTGCTAACTGAGCACACACTAAGCTTGAGCCATATTTCCAGTGTCAGCTCCGGACACGTAGCCCAGATGCTGGCTGTGGGTGGTGGGGGCTCTGGCTGTCTGTGTATGTCCAGGCCTGTTCAGCACCTACCTACACCCTCCCATCCCTGCATCCACACCGCTAAGTCAAGAGCCGCTAAGAGCCCACATACAAGACTTTTCTCTCTCTCTGGCTGGCTGCCACCTCACTTCTCCTATTACTCCCTACTCCAGGAAAGTAATGAGCTCCCTACCTCCCCGAGCCAGCAAAATTCATTTACCCCCTTCCCAGAAGGACCAGTGTCTGCTAACAGCACGAAATATGTCTCACAAGCATTGCCAGCCAGCTCCATGCTGCTTTAAATGAAACATTTCCATTAATGCTACAGGTGGGCTCCAGCTACAAAGTTAGTCTCTGGATCCAAACGTGACTCAAATTTGGGAGCAGCTTGTTACAAAGAAGGACCCAAGCTAATACGTCTTTCACTTAACTGGACACAAATCCTTTCCTCTCTACTTAAGGGAGAGGAAAGGCCTTTACAAGCAGAGAAGCCAAGTCCAGGTTCATTACAGCACAACTGCTCTGCAGTCACTAGATCGATGTTGCTGAGGATGTTAGTATTCAATAAAGGTCTCTAAAGAGTACGTACAGACCCTTCCTTTGGCATAATCCAAACAGGAGGTAGCCTAGGACAGCAACCTGATGAAGGCTGTAAAATCACTTCATTAAGCTCAGTCAGTACCACGTCTTTGTTTTTCTGGGTCCTTGAGGATGGCAAAACTCAATCCTGGGAGTCCCCAGCAACGGTTTGTCACAGTGCTTAGCTAAAACTTACCTAACTCCAGCACTGCTGGCTAGCAGGGAGGAGGAGGGAGGATGATCAGCCCTTCCTCGCAGCTGCCAGGAGAGCCCACACAGCAGAGCAGTGGGTGGAAGGGCAGGGGACAAGCGCTCAAGACTGGGTGAGCTCCTGCCCACCACACGTCCCATCCAGCAGCCTCCACCTCCCAGGGGATGCACAGATGCACAGCCAGGACTGCTCTGGGGGAAAGTCAAGACCCACCTCACCTCCTTGATCTTCCCTCCACCACAGGCAGGCAACATCCAGGGGTTGGGAACACGGAGGCGTTGGAGATGTTCCTCTTCCTCAGGTTGCTCTTAGTCTGGATCAGAATGAGAAGGCAGTATGAGTCCAAGAGGTAAAATGAGCAAGCAACAGATGTTTCTCTCAGATGAGGTACTAATAACACGGATGTAGACAAGAAAAGACATTTCTGTGTGCTGAAAAGAAATTAATAACCTGACCTACTGGTCAGGCACAGCAGCGGACAGCTCCAGGAAACAGCACCATTTTGTGTGTTTCTGGCACAAAACACAAATCATAACAAAGTAAGAAAGCAAACAAAAAAGTCAGCTTTTTAGACAGGCACTGAAGCAAATCAGTCAGCATAATGTTTCAGATTCACCTCATGCAGGCAGAAATTCACTTCTAAGGACAGGGTTAGATGATTCCCATCTCACCACCCTTTCACTCCAAATAATTAACTGAGTTTATTCAATGGATTTTCTATGAAAGACTTAGAGGTATAAAACCTTTGGAGTAAGGAACACAGCTAAGTTTGAAAAACAGCATGTAATTCCACAGTGCTATAATAAGCTTTTATTAATAAAACCAAATCATTTGTCCCTCCCCCCCTATATCTCACAAGACACAAACTAAAGAAATGGCAAAGGACAAGGCAGGTCACCTCCCTGGAATTTTATCGGTGTGTACCAAGCACCGCTGAATGATAACTTCAAGTCCTCGTGCCACTCATTAGCCATCAATCTCATTCCAGTGAGTATCTCTCCTCTGGCACCAGCACCATGGCTCTGTGCCCCCGCGCTGCAGCTCTCCTCTCTGCTTTCTCTCCTGTGACCTGAAACGAGAGGGGCTGAGACCTTAAATCATCATCTTGCTGTTTTCCTCTCTGGCACCAAATCTTACTCTATCATCCTCTTCATAATGTCACATGAAGTGGCTGCAGAGTTTGGCTTATCCAGGCATTAGTCAACGAAAAAATGTGGGGAGAAAGAGGGTAGGACTCGTAGACCACGGTGAGAGTTGCGCCATGTCTCCAAGGGCAGGAGAATCCACCATAGACTGCATGTAGAAAAAATATTTGCTAGTATTACAACATTTTCCATCTCCTGCTTCTCCCTTGAAAACCTCGGGCACCCCTTTTCCTCCCTCTCACTCTGGGCCCTAAGAAAACTATAAAGTGAAATTGAAGATGCCTGGATGACCCCAAACCTGGATTCAGGTCTGCCAGAGTAGAGGAGGGGACCTGGACCAGGATTTGCAGCTTTTCAGGACAGCAATATTACCAGCTCAGCTCCGGGCACTCAGGGGTAAATTTTCCTCATTTTCTCCTCCTGCTGGAATTGATATAATTTCCACAAAGACTAAAACATTCAATGAGCCAGATCAGTTGTCATCTGGTGAGGGCACTCAGCTCGGAGGAGAAACCCTTATGTTCCAGACTTCGTTCCAATAAACATTAAACTGCTATATAGATTCTGGAAACCATTAACAAGAGAGATGACATTTCTCCATCCCAGGATACTGCCTGATTCATGGTGATTGCTAGGGGGGGTCTCTGGAGACATGAGGGTGCAAATGACCTCCCATGAAAGATGAGGTTAAACTGGATTCTCCAAGTACCAAAGGAGGTGACTTCACATTCAGTTATATGGGCTAAGAGGCAGCCATAATCCACAACAACCTGCAAGACGTGCCTAAAACCAGCATTTGCTGCATTTGCCTTGCTTTTGCCAAGGGATGCTCCAAATAGAAATAAAATGAAATTATTTGAGTAGAGCAATCCTTTTCTTCTGATCTACAACCAGTGGTTTTCAGTTCAACAGCAGTACAATAAAACACTGTCATTCTGGATTGGATCAAGCTGGTTTTTACTTTCTCCTCACCATGAAGTAAAAGCCTCACTATTCACTCAGGAGGGGGAATGTCTCCTGCAGAGGCAGCATCCTCACCAGGTTTTGTAAAGATGCAACATAAAATACAGTGTACTATGGATGCTTAAGAAAACCAGACCAGATTTCTCAATAAAATAGACAGGAAAATGGTTTTTTTTGGTGAAAATGAAGATATTTTCACAGGAACATGTTAACTTCAAATAAGTTTGAGAGAGAGGAAAAATGGATGTGGGGGTGTGCAGTGCCAACTACCTCAGTTTGCTTAGATAGTATCTAAATATATCATTTTGGCTTCACCAGATTATTGGGCTACATTCTGCCTGCTGTCTTATTTTAAAATTGTACATACCCATCTTCTAAAACATTATGCAATTTAATATTTTGACATGGCCAAAAAAAGGAAAAAAAAAAAAATTAATAATGAAGCAACTGAAATGATCAGAACTCATGAGTATTTCCAAACTATTTTTTCTTTAATTTGCATTTCACAGAAATAGCTTTCTACTTTTCTCTCCAGTTCGGAACAGAAGACATTTTGAACTATTTCCCAAGGGACAGGATTGCTATAATCCATAATGCTCTAACAGAATTGTAACACTATTGCTCTTCACCTTGCGGATTATGATACGCTCTATCTGTCGGGGTGATGGGGAATGCTCGTGGGGCAGACCAACGCGGACAAAGCAGAGTGCTGTGCAAGCGCAGATCCGTGGCCTCTGACAAGAAGGATATGGCTCCGAGAGGTTGGGAATTGTCTCCCATGAACTCCTGTGCCAGCTGCCGGCCCCACGGAAAAGCATGGCCACACACGCTAGCGGCTTCCCACACCCACGGGAGCGACACCCGCTCTCCCCACTGCTGGCCCTCCTGCGCAAGTGGAAGCCCACACCATTCACGTCAAAGAGGAAGCCTCACTGTAAGGCTTATTTCAAAATAAGGAGCCGTGTGATGAGGAAATCTTCTGGTTGCTATTTCATCATCCCCCAATAAATGCCAAAACCCAACGAGCTTCAGCAAATTCAACAGCAGCCTCAGCTCTAGACCCTTTTACCAAGACTTGTTGTGCATTTATACTTTCTCCCAAAAGCTATGACCCTGTGCTATGGCATCACTGAATGAAGCCTAAATGCTTTTCAAGGTCTTGCTTTTTAAAGCACATTAGCAGTTGCCCAACCCAACAGAGGTTCCTCCTGAAGGCCAGCCTGGGGACTTCTGGGATCTGCCTTCAGTCACCAGGAGCTCCCTGATCCCGTTTTCAAAAATAAACCACTGCTATTTTGACATGTGGCAGGTGCATCTCCAATCTGACATGATTTTCAGATAAAGCACAGCAATAGGTGCTCAGGCAGCCTCCCCACCCCAAATAAGAGGCAGAGTATTTGTGCAGACAGGGGAAACCCAGCTCCCAGGCCACCTAATCTCCAGAGGGGACCCACAGTTTACAGAGGGGCTCTGGAGCCTCTGTCTCCTCTCAGCCAGCTGAACCCAAGTGCCACTCGTTCCCAGCTGATCCTTGTTTTGGAGGCAGATGTTATTTCAATATGAAATCCACCACAATTGATTTTGTGTCAGGACTGGAGGTATAGCAGGAGGGTGGGTTGTTCTGCTTTGTTTTTTTTCCTAAGAAGAGACTCAGTCTCTAAAATGAGCTGCAAGTGACAATGATAATGACAATGTACATAGAGAATAATAATACATACCATTTTCTATACCCAGTGATGAGACATGAACTGAGTATGCAGCTGAATTTGCCTCAAATTTGTATTATTTTCAACTTCCCTCTCGACAGTTACTCTGTTGTTGCTTGTGAAAACACATGACCAAACACATGAGTTGATACCCTAAATGTTGGGATAGAATCTGGGAAAGGTGGTAGTGTGTAGTTGAGAGATCTGACAGAGTAAGAAGAGGTCTAAACGGGGGGAGGGGGGGGGAAGAAAAAAAAAAAAAAAAAAAAGAAGGAAGTTGAAAAAAGGAATGGCTAGGAAAGAAAAACTCCTTATTTTAGGTAGCCAGCAAACACAGCAAAAGGAAAACCAATAATCGAACATGAGATGAGATTTGTGGAGAGTTCAGTTTTGAAATATTCACTGAGAAGAAAATCACTTTAGTTCTATAAGGTGAGACAGGGATTGCTCTCCACCTAAAGTGGAAAAGTGGTAGGCAAAGGCTTCCAGTTTTGTCTAAAAATTAATTTTATGCCCCATTTACATTTTTGCTGTTTATGGAGTTTTTCTGATAATCTCTCCTGCTGGGAAGGAGATGACCACAGTCCCACATCTGTTTACCTTTGTTTACAGCTGGGAACACAGCCATGGATTTGTTCTGCTTCATTGAGAAGGCAGACTGATTTGATTACTGCTTTCTAACGTACAAAAAGGTTGTTGCTAAGAGTCTCAGGAAAGAAATGACAGAAATCTGGTTTTAGCAAGTTATGGGAAAAGTGGGGATGAGAAAGCTAATCACCAAGACGTCTCACCCTCTGGTCCCCAGGATGCCACCGATAAGCCTGGTCAGCCGAGGTGAGACCAGGGCTGGCGCAGTTGCTCTGGGCAAGACTCCAGGTCCCACCACTGCAAAAAATTTTTCCCTGATTTTGGCAGAGACAATACCTGCTCACATCACTCGACTCTCTGTGGTGTCATGATGCCTGCGGGGATGCTCCAGAGGCGCGGAGGCAGGTAAGGTGTATCCAGAAAAGCTATAGGTGAGACTCTCCAGCACAGAGAGTCCCCTTCAGAGCTGGCACGGGCAGGTGTAGGCAACCTCTGATGGGAGGCCTTTCAGCTTGCCCTTGTCCTTGTATACAAGTATCTTCTCAAAATTATTCAGTCACATGCCGTCCTTGTTCACTCAGACCTGTTTCTGTCATCCGGATTTGTGCGGGGTGGTTTCTGTTCCTGAAGAAAGCCCAGTGGCACAGCCAGGAGTGCCCCAAACTGGAGCTGAGAAATTACACTGGGATTTCTTTAGCTTTAAGAAAAGTACATAGGCTTTACCAAGATGTCTGGGAAGAATTCAGCCTTTCCAGTGACGGTTTTTCTGAATAATCAGGAGAGAGAAAAGAGAAATTTTAAGCACTCCCATTTCAGCCCTCATCTGCTACACTCTTACATTGCCAGGACAAGCAGTAGATCAAAACTTGCTAGAGGAATTCTGACAAACTGACAGGACTTTTCATAAAAGCTGCTGATTACACTGAGGAGCAGAGTCACTGATCTGCATCCCGCAGCCGGGGCTGACCGATTCTGCTCTGATCCCTCTCCTCCTTGCCCTACCCACCTTCCACCCAGCCGTGTTTTCACTGCAGACCCTTGTGAAGGTCACTCATGCAATCGCAATTTATCTGAGGATGAAACGCTGTCCTGGGAAAGGACAGGTACCACCAGACCAGAGCAGTTCAGAAACATCAAAGCTTGGTTCAGCTGCAATGTCAATTTTTCTGATGACCAGGTGGTTATGGGTAATTTGCTTTACTTTTGTTTATCTTTGTATGATACAAGATTACTTTTATATAGATCACAGTAACAAGTAGTTTTTTCTATAAAGAATGGGATATTTAAAACTCAAACATAATGATGCACTAGACAGGACAGAGGCCTTGAGAAGTGGAGACACGGGAGGTAGTGTAGAGGAGCACGGGCATGGGGTGATAATGCGAGGGGCACGGGCTGGCCCTGGGGACCCTACGGCTATAAACAACTCACCAGTGGCCAGTTAAAGAAGTGCAGACCTGGAGCTGGACAAAACTGGTTCTGTGGGTAAGGTAGAGAGCAAAGACACAGTATCTAACAGACATAAAAGGCAGCATAAACAGTAAATTTCAGTGTAATATGGAGCTGCAGACAAAGGAAAAAGAGCAAGGTCTAAATAGGTTGTTAGAGTTTAAATGACAAATCAAATGTGGGGGGAGAGAAAGAAGGAAGGAAAGAGCAGTAAGGAGGAAGAAACCATCAGCACCATGTTCCTCCCAATGAAGGACTCCAGATGCCAATGAGTGGCATGAGTGGTCCCCTCCACCACAACCACACTGGAGCTACCAACCTTGGTCCCAGAGGACAGTCAAAGACTAAGCATAACACCAAGAAAAAGGTGTAGAAATTAAGAAGGCATGTAAACAACAACTTTAACTGTATTACTGTTATTAGTGAGACTTTCTCTGTATAGAAGTATTCCTTGTTTTTTTGTAACCAGATCAGCACTAATACTAATTCTTGCATTAGGCTGTTCAGATTTCAGTTACACTAATACTAAACTCTTTATCTACGAGGTGTGTTTGCTTTTCATCCACAAAAATTATTTCAGTGTAACAAGAGGGAGCGAGAATCACATCCTAGACTGGGTCTTCACAGGGAGGGAACGTAGCTGAGAAAGAGAGCCCCGCCATGCCCACACACCAAAAACATCCCATGCAGCACATCACTGGCAGCTTGAGCTTTAGAAAGCTATAGTGCAAGGAGGGAAAGAGAAACAAGCAAAAAGAAGTCTTGCGTTCAGAATAACAGCTGCAGCGATTACAGGACAAGCGTACCTGTGGGCATGCCATGGCACCATGTAACTAGTGCTGGGCAAACAAATGTTTGGTTTCTCTCCTGATTTACATCATCAAAATTTGATGTCCAAGTGCTATGTAAGCTAAAAATGTTGAAACTTTTCAGGGGAAAAATATAAGCGCCTTTAGACTCTTGAAAAATTCTCAAATTTTGCCAAATCTGACCCAAATTCACAAAGCAGCTTTGGCTGAAATGAGTTAAAAAATGGAAAAGAAATGTGCACTGAAAGAAGCTCAGATTTTAGTCAAAGCCAAGGACAAGTCAACTGGAGTGATACCAGGCAAGAGTTTAAAAGTCTACAGGGCTTTGTCTGGGGGTTTAGGGTTGGGAGGGGAGTCATTGTTGGGGATTTTTTGTTTGTGTAGAGAAAGCAGACACTTTTCTGGGTGATGAAGAGCTCATGAGTTTCTCTAGGACTTTTACTATCCTAGAGCCTTACACAGGTTGCTCTGAACACTAAATGTCTGTATGAAATCAAGGGGAGAATGGACAAAAATAATTATTATTAAATACATAGAATTAAATACATAGGCTAATAGATACATTATTAAAGGCACAGCAAACCCATCTGGCCCTTTAACAAAAATGGTTGGAGAGTATCTGGGGGAAAACACCATATATGTTTGTCCTTCACCGTTGCCCAGTCATCCACCTGAGGTCATTGCCAGAGGCCATCACAGGAGATAGGGCTCCTTGTACCTTTGGCCTGACCCAGGACATCCACCCTTACATTGTATGGAACATCTTGAGCAGACTGGAAAGAACTGCTTCCCTGTCTCACTGAGATGAGGGGTGAGAAGGAAGGCCAGACGGTGAATCCGTGGTAAACTGGGATTACAAATGTCCTGTTCAAAACCTACCCAAGGACCCAGGTTATCTTCCCTCTTTCAGCGGAGCACACAAAATGGATTTCAGGAAAGGAGAGTTTCCAGAAACACACACCTCAGGAGGCACTGAAGTCCTTAATGAGAGTGAGCCAAGCATCACTCTTAGAATAATCCCACTGCAGTTTGTTTGCTCAAAGGTATTTACCGCCAGCCCCACGTCTTTGCACACCAGTTGCTGCTGCTCCTTCAGGCAGTTAGTCACTTGTCTGCTCTCCAAACACTATTTATTACTGACTCGTTCCCAAGGTGATTCAATTAAGAAGTCAGAGAAGCAGGCACATTGCTCACAAGGCAGTAAAGAATTTCTTTTACGGTATAGTTTGCCATGTGTTTTTCTCTCCTGTATGTAAAGGGAATAATAGGATGCAGTAAACTGCACTAGGCAATAAACATCTGTTACAATTATTTAAATGTCTCAGACGGGCTTCATTGTTTAATTGCCTGCAAAGAAAGCTATTTAATGCCCTTATATATATTTTTCCCTGCCTGAGACACTACCCTTTAAACATAAGATAAAACATTTTAAAACGCAAACATTTCTTACAATCCTGCGTTAGAACTGCCATGCTGTAAAATATATCCCGGCTTCAGGTTTCCTGTATTTAGCACCACTCCCTCCTGCAGATGCACACAACTTGGTGGCCTCAAAAAGCACAACAGTGGGGTGGCCAGCCTTGCTTTCTCATCACTCTTTAATTCCTGCAAGAGAAAGAAAGATAAATCACATATTGTAACAAATCACAGTTGGATAAAGACAATGGATACAGAGAAAACTATGCAAAATAAACAAACCCCCCAATTCAAGTGGGTTTAAATGGGAGAATCCGGGAGCAAAGCCGAAAAACAAAACAAAACAAAACAACCAAACCCGAAGCATCACCAAACCCCAATGCCGTTGCTTGGTGCTGACTCAATAGGTTTCATGCTCAGCAAACACGCTCCGGTGAAATCCCTGGGTGTCACAGAGGCTTCAAAAGCTGGGGAGGGAGCAGGGCTGGCAACCAAAGCATCGGCTGTGAAACCGCCAGCTGTCGTTTACGCTGCAGCCTGCTCGAGAAGCTGTGCAGGTACAAAGGCAGGGAGGGAAGCCTCAAGGGCCAGGTCACTGGAGTCGGATGGACCCGCAGCAAACCCATGACGCTGGCCCGGAGAGCACAGAGGTGGCAGCAAGAGAAATGGGGGTAGAGAGGAGATGGGTGTCGGGAAGAGAAAGGTGTGATTTTGTTAAGTGAGCTGTGTCTGGTTTGAATTGAGATGCGTGCTTTTAATGGGATGTTAAGCTTATGTTATGGAAGTTATTACCATGCCATTACATAGACAACTACATCTGAAAAGCTATCTATTAAAACAGAAACCCAGTGACTAAGAAATATCAGAGCTAAAACCACCCACACAGCTTCTTTACTTCAGCTTCAAATTAAAATACAGCCTTTAATTACATGATTATGGTCCTTATTTTTATACAAAGCCCTTGTCTTCTTCAGTGAGTGGCTAAATATTTCTATTTATTTTTACCCTGTTACTATAATATGCAATCCCTTATCCTTATTTACTTCACATCTTCCAAATCATGCCTCAAATAAAATTGGTGTTTTCCTCCCAGCTGTTCCCACTGCAGCATTTTATACTCCACAAATACTAAGGATTCCTTACAGTTTGGTTAGAATATCTAGGAATTACTTTATTCTTTGTACCAACAGAGGACCAAGAGATGGGGAAACTTAAGTATAAGCCTATCAAAAGCATCTGCAAAATTTTAATAATAAGACTGAGACCCTCATTTTACAGAGTACTGAGCTTTGTTATAGCTCATCATCTAGACAAAGCTCCCAGCAACTGCCTCTGCAGGTAGCTCCTCTCTAAAAAATAAATAAATAAATAAATAAATAAATTAAAGTCCCATCTGTTTTACTTTGGACATACGGAAAATGTGAAACATGCACTTTGTGGTCAGCTTTTCAGTTTAAGGGATAGAAACCAAGTTTGTGGCTGAGCAAGATACGGAACATAGTTCTCCACAAAGGCGTCGAGCCTCCCCTCTGAGACCATTTTATGACTTTCTGCAGCATCCTGCCTCATTCATTATGCATTCCCAGACTATTCCAGCAAGCAAAGCCAAAGTCCTCCAGACAACAAACGCCTTCACTACACAGTCCTGCTCCGTTTCATTAGTTTCTTCTGCTGTTCTCTTGGGCACCTATTGAGGCAGCCATCTGCAGGAAAAATAACAGAACATGATATTTTAATTAAAGTCTACATTACTACGCATACAAAGACCAAGTTACAGCTGTATTATATTGCTCTGTCCTAACTCCCAGGAGTTAGTATTTGAGCCCAAAACATTCTTCCCATCCTCGTTGGTGCACAGGTAAGAGGAGATCCTCAAGTTTTTAAAAAGACAGAAGACCAGGAGTCTGTATATGCAGAAACATATTGTCATGTGCATGACCCTTCGGCCTACACAAAGCTGTTCTGCACAGAAGGGATTTTGTACCCAAGCTAAGGGGGTACCTCTGTCACTTGACAGTGAGTGTATTACAAGGTGTATAAGTAGAAGGAAATCACCCATACATAGATGTCAGCAGTGGATTTCAGATGCATTTGCTGTCAGACACATGAGGCCAGGCAATAAATGCCCCCATGTTCAGGAAATAAGGCATATGCTTATGTACATGAGTAAATATTTGTAAATATAATTTTCAAGTGCATTAAAAAACTGCAATGATGGGTAGCACAGCTGCATCTTAAATTCCTAAATGAGCCATCACATGGCCCTGAGACTCCTGTGACCTCCCAAAGTTCAGCACTATTGTAACTCTCACTATTGTTCACATGCATGGCTCCAATTTCTGCAGAAGACCTGTTCTTCAGCTGTTGACATGATGGCTTGGTTTCTCTGCCAGGAACACTTAATGGGAGAGGGGTGTTATCTGGAATATGCAGAGGAAAAAACTGGTGAAAAAAATTCTCTTCTTTTGCTTGACTTTTCTAACAACTTTTAACCCTGAATAAATTAACCAGAAAACAACCAAACAAACAGAAAAATTCAGAATTTTTGTGAAAGAAAAAAAGGAACTAAATATCCAATCCATTCTATGAGCAGCAGAACTAATTAAACTTTCTTTTCCATGGATTTGTGACATGTCCCATAAACTTTTTTCTCCTCCCGAGTGCAATAACTCCTACCTCCTACTCTCTTGGTGCTATCAAAGGTAAATGGAACTGAAACATCTCTGGCAGCCAATTTGAAAGAACCTGTAAGCAGATTAGCCAGCAAACGTGCACACTGAGACACCACCAGCTGCTGACAAAGAGGTTCAGTAAGATCTAACACCTTCTTGTCTTTTTCTCATTGGTTGCCTCTAGACCATCAACAGGGACTTTCCTTTTGGAGGACTTTTATGTCTCTTTCAAATGAGCTTGAAACCAGCCAACAGAAAGGACAGTTGTTCAGGGTCACATAGCACATATGCTTTGGGAGAATTGGCCAGTCGAGTTCCCAGAACCATTTCTTTGGTTCAACACTGTACGTGGGTATCCCCATGGCTGACTTGGGTAGGTGTTGATATTACAACTATTAATGTCATATAAAATGAATAAACCCGGGTTAATTCTCTTGTCTTCTCTCCTATAAGCTTAGCTCGGCACAACCCATTTGAAAATGAAAACCCAGAATGCTGGATTTGTGCTGTAACTGAAACTCATATTTAAGGCAACGGACCTTTTTCAGAAAGGCAGTCCTCAAACATTTTGGATGGACTTGGCATGAGCCCTTTTACGGTGCCACATTTAAATATGCACAAAGGACATAGCATCGCTGTCTAGTCTGATTGCCTTTGCATCTCTCCTAGGCATCAGGATTTGCTTCTTTGCTTAATGGACTTCATGCTTTTTATCCCATCCTTAAGAAGTCCTGGGCTTTCAAGACAAACAGACTAAAACAGCCTCCCTGAGCATTACAGGACCTTGGCAGCCATGCAAGAACCATAATCAGAGCTTGTCTGTTGGTTCAATCAATACCCCAAAAGCACACATTAGAGGCAGATTCAAATCAGAGGGAAAATAACTTGTCAACCAAAGCAAACTCTGTGAAAGAGACCGCTTTCGGAAATGCAGAGGAATTACTGCTGTGCTCCCCATCTGGTAGATACGATGAATCAATAGATATTCAATTTGCCATGAAAAAGGAAAGAGAAAGGTTTCCAGCATGAACATGTCTATTATTTCATCAGCTATTCTGTTTGCACATTTCAGACGGAAACTTGGCCAGAGCAGTCTGGTTGCTCTGAGTACTGTCAGTTTTGTTAGAGTACATTTAGGCACCAAAAAAAAAATCAACAAAAATCCGAGAAAAACAACAAAAAACCCACACTGACAAAGCAGGATCCTAGTCAGCTAATTAAATCAGGTTGCCATATTTGGAATAGCTGCAGCTTCCCAAATGAGCAAAACCTCATTCAGATAGGCAGAGACTCTAGACCAAATGTTGTTTTTCTTTCCCATCTGTTAAAAATAAAACCTGCAGAATGGCATGCCAGTTTATCAAAGTCCATTCCACTGGAATATTAATCAGTACATTGTATTTGATATTTATCTGCCTATAAACATTGCTTAACATTTTGCCTGTCTTTGTGCATTTTCTGCTGTTGGAAGAACTCTGAGTCTGCAGTCTCATCATCTTGCAAAAAATGTCTTTGCTACTACTAAACAAACACTGAGCTTTATAGCTTTTAAGCAATATAATCTCTGCTCCTAGATGGAATACAGTTGAGGTTTCATGGATGTGGTTAAACTGACCGTGAAGAGAGAGAAAGAATGATAAAAGCAAAAGAAAGCAAACCACTTCACTAGGATAAAAGGGGAGAAAAAACAGAGCAGGGTGCATCCTGCTGGAAGGCAAAAGAAATGAGAATTCATGAAGGATGTGAAGAAGGAAAATATGGAGCATTTAGGGAAATGGGCTTCACTCCTGAAGCAGCAGCAGAAGAATAATGAGGAGAAAAGCTAGGCACAGTGGAGTGGCAACACACAGAGGTGGAAGTGAGCTTGAATTTTTGGTAGCATCAGGGGTCTTTGATGGTGCCCAGAGGTGGCCAAAGCATTGAGCAAAGACCAGTGTTTTGGGCAATAAAGGCCAGCTAAGCAAGAAACACAGCAGTTGGATCAATCCAAGCTGGAGCAACTAGTGGTGTGAGCAGCACAGGGGACAGAGAGAGATAGACTGCAGAAACTTGGGAGGAAAAGCAAAATGTCTCAGTGAGGTTCAGTGATGGGTGTAAAATGAGGAAGCATTTATGGTCAGCATGACTGAACCCTCAGCAATGGGGGGAGCCAGTGGCCATGAATAGGTATGTCAGAGAAATGTGGAGACACCACACTATTCCATATTCAGCCTGCTCCATGGAGCCCTGCTGGAGACGAAAAGAAATGGTGGGATAGGACAGAGCAGAGAGGGATCTAGGCTGGAGAGATGTCAATACTTCAGCAGCACAGTCAAGATGGGATTTGTGCATAATCCCCACCAGATCAGCACTACCCCACAGAAAGCTGCTTTGCTTTGAAACACAGCACCTCCATCTGAGGAGTCTGGCTTAGTTGCCAGTTTTCCCACCGCTTGATCACCTTTTCTAATGTCCTTTTAATTAATGTGCTAACAGTTGTATTAAGAGAGCAAACTACAGTTATGATAAGGATCAAATAGACCATTTGCCTGCTTTGCACACCTCCAAAACCCATGCACTAGAATTTAATATTTACACTATGATAATATTCTGGGTCATATGCCACCCATAGAAAACTCACAGGGTAAAAGCAAACTAATGACCGTCACTGAATTTTAATGACAGTCAGTCATCTTACCTGAGCTCTTATTTCTTCATCAGGCATGGACTGTCAAACACTCTAAGCTGGCTTGAAGCCTGTATTACACCTGTAAATATTCAATCAGAAGCATAAGATTCCCCACACTTCCTCATCACAGTCCTTAAACATTCATCGTATAAATTAAAGAGATGGCTGGGTCAGAATTTAAATTAGAGGGAATAAAGAGACATAAAGTCAATGCCAAAAACCCCCCAACAAACCAAAAAAAAAAACAAAACAAACAAAAAAAAAAAAAACCAAACCAAAACAAAAAGAACTCAAACACCACAGCCTGGAAACAATGCAACAGGAAAGGAAAAGGAAAGTCACGAGATCAAACTTTTGGAAATGTCTATGGTTCCTCAGTCATTGACAAATTTAGGAAGCCAGGTTTCATTGTAAATCCGTGGGAGCTGGTCCCACTAGACCATAGTCTTCCTCAGTGACACCATTTATCATGCCCACAGCAATGGCGCCCTTGCTTTGAAATCCACAGCAACTGGTGAGGAGCCACTCTTACAGAGAGAGCTCATCGGCGGGGATGTGTGCTGTGGGCACCCGCTGCTGCCAGCCTGGCCTCCAGAGGTGACTCCTGAGGAGGGCTGTGAAAGGTACCCTAAGCAAAAGCAATAGGACTAAACAGAAGCCTGCACCTCCTGTGCAAAACACATGTGCTCTGCAAGCTGAGGAAGGTGTTGAAGCATCGCCACAGGTCACTGACTGGTGCTTTTGACCTTGCCCAGTTAGGTCTGGAGTCCTCCTGCATGACTGGGAGGAGAGGGGACTGATATCCAAAGGATGAACAGGACAACCGAGCCAGGCCCCCATGCTAAGCCTCTCCCTTTCCCACCCGTCTAGGGCAGGAGGAGACGAAAGGAGGGCTAATCTCCACTGACACACGACTGGGACCGTGCTAGTGCCTCACTGCCCCGGGGTGCTGACTTTCCTTCTGCACCACCTCAGGGAGGCACCACGGTGCTGCCTTTGGCACGATGTATTACTGCCCAGGAGAACCTGAGCCCAGCACGCTGTCCCAAGGCAGAATGCTCATCTTTGGCCAACAGGCAATCATCTGGAGGAGTTTAGGGGGTTTTTATATATAAAGTGCTGCGCTAGACACACATGCAGACAGACCAGCTTCCCCAGGGCCCAGCAGCCACGGGTGCTGGTGGAGCTGGTGGCCAGCCGCGCTCAGCCCGCAGGTCCCCCACTGCCCGGAGCCGTGCAAGTACGTGGGGTATCTGTCAGGGTCGAGTGAGTCTGCAAGCTCACCTCAGCCTCTGAACACTTCCTCACATTACTCCAGCCGTCCCGGGAGCATCCTGCCATCTTCCACGGCCGAACCATCTCGGAGCTTCCCCAAGACAGTGGAGGGAAACTTATTGTATTTCATCTGGAGTTTTAAATGCTGATAACACTGATGCAGTGCTCTCAAAACTCTGAGGCCCGTGACCCCCGTTTTGGGCTGCATGGCCCTGAAGTCCCACCGGAGTTAATAACACTTGGAAAAGCCTGGCTGGGATTTTGCAAGTGATATTGGGCCAGGAACAGGGTGAGTTTCACCTGGTTACTTCACAGATGTTTTTTTGTCTCTAGTTTTTAATTAGGGTTTACATACACTGAACAGGCAAAAAAAGCTGAACATCAGAAAAAAAGCTATATTTCATACAGCAGCTTTCCCATTCCCATCACTAACAATAAAAATGTATTTAAGAAACCCACTTCAAACAAGCACAGCTCTTAAGTTTCCTCTGACAAGAAAACCATAATGAAAGAAGTGTCTTGTCCATGAGAGACAGAAGCAAAAGTCTGCAGGGATCTCCCTACTTCCTGCACCTCCATTCTCCCCAGGAGGAGGGAGGGACAAAAAGCTCAGGATTTTAATCGCCAGATGGAAAGAAATTTGGTGAACCCCTGGGTTAGAGACAAGGTGATGTTCACCCAGCCCAGCCTAGTCCTGTGCCAGAAGCAGAGCACCAGCAGTTTTAATAAAAAGCACTAGATGGGAGTAAAACATCAAGCAAAGTCTGCTTGAGGAGCAGCAGGAAGGTTTTTCCAGATGGGGAAAGTGAGCAGAAGGTGCTGCTGTGAAGATGTGTCTTATTCTGATGCAGTCACAGAGCAGTCTAAGTTAACTTAAAATAAATGTGTCTGGAAGTGCTGTAATAAAGTTCGGTGCACAGACGAATAAGCAGAGCTTCCCTGACATGATGCAGACAGTCAGCCATCTATCCAACACAGAGTTATTGTAATTAGAGGGAAATAGAGGGGTTACTTCACAGACTAAACATTTTCCTTCCTTAGGTGTCTAGATGATGGTCGGTGGTGCTGGTTCCCAAATGCATGTGGTATCTATCATTTAGCTGACAGTGGAAATTGCTGACCAGAAGTCACACACCTGGGCCAGAAGGCTAGAAACTCAGCAATATGGGAATTTTGCAGGTTTTGCTTTAAAGGAGGAAACAGTATTTACAAAACAGAGGGATGTTTACACGCTTGCAGAATATTAGCGATGCAGCTTCCTCTAAGCCCATTACCAGGAGAGAGCAGTGCTTTCTCTACCTTTCAGAAAAGACTAAATGAATTATTTTTGTTAATGAATCCTCTCAATTCCTATTTGCACAGAAGAAGATGAGCTCATCGCCCAGATATGTAAATGGTGTTTACAACACTCCCCTTCTCTTTCCCCCTTCCTTTCTGCTGGCATTCAGGAGGATGCTGTGTTTCCCCAGTGCACACAGCTGTTCTGAGAATACAAGAGCATGTCACATACCATAAGCATCACTACATTCAAAATAACGCACCCGGGCAGAACACAGCAAGTACTGGCAGGGTAACACTATATCTGCTTTCATTTTTCTTTCCCCTTAAACCCCTCCCCCCCCTCCAATAACTTTGGGGGTCTTGATGCGACTTTAGACTTGATGAGAAATACTCAGGACACAGACCTTTGACAAATAAATCCCCCAAATCACAGTAGCTTAGCACCTCTCTGCATGTAGGTGGCTCTTATCTAAACACTGAGGTCAATCAGGAATGAAAAACCCCACAGTTTTTTCAAGCCCTGTGCAGTTCATTACTCAGGGAGATAAGGAAAAATGTCCTGTGGGTATTTCAGCTTCCTTTACCCTTTTTCCTCACCAGTTAAGCACAGAAGGTCTCTTCCCTGGGGTGCAAGGTTAAGCAGGACCTCCCATTAACTCTCCAGATGTACCACCCCCCCACACCCAGATGAAAGGCTCCCAAATCCCACCAGCACAATATGCAGCACCGTTCCACTGCTTTGGAAACAGCCAGCCCCAACGTTGTTTCCAGAGAGGAAACACAACATTTCATTCATGACTGACCCGAGCTGGGTTGGGTATAGACAATCTCAGAGGAAAAGGAGAATCATTTCTCTGGCCCATCACCTGCATTTCAGATCCCCATGGGCAAAACCCAAGGCTAACAACGGGAGGTATCTACAAAAAGCAGACAGAAAATCGGGTCGGGGAACAGTGTTGTGACCCCACCATGCACCGAGCCCCCCACAGATCCAGACTAGGACTCCTTGGGGCCCGCCTTCAGCCCTGCCTTGGGAACCCCCCAACTTCAGGGGAGGCGAAGGGTGGTGCCCATCTGTGGCCAAGTCAGGAAAAAGTTTCAGCAGGAATAAGCCCAGGCTCAACACGGGTGCCCTCGTGGGCAGTCTGAGCCATTACATGGTGTGGGCAGGGTGGAAGGGCGATGCTCTCCAGCAACGTTAAAACACTGCCCACCTCCTGGCTCAGCGAAACACATACCAAATCCCACCCTCCGGACGAGGCACAGCACAGTGCTGCCTCCACACACTCATCCCCAGGTGCCTGGAGCCACATGGGTGCCAGGGTTGGCACCGCAAGGTAATCCTTGCGGTTGGGAGCATCGAGGTCGTGGAGGATTACTTCTCCTTCCCTACCTGCTGCCTTCGCCGCTGCTCGTTCCTCTCTCCCCCAGCACATTCCCATTTCTTCCTCTTTATTGACATTCCTCTCTCTCTCTTGCGTCTTGTCTCCTTCCCTGTAGTTTATCCTCTGTAGCATCAGCCTTGAGTTGGCCTGGCAGTGCCACCATCCATCCCTGGAGAGGGCACCACGCCACACTCCAGCACAGAAACCCAGAAAATTACTAGATGAGCACTTGCCTACAGCTCCGCACTTGCAGCACTAAGAGTGCTGTCTCCCTCCTTGAAGTAAAAGCAAACCCTGCCTCAAAGTGAAAGCCAGCAGCTGCTTAATCAACAGTTCCTGCAGCATTTGATAACAAAGACCACCTCCAACATCAGCTGAAGGACAGTTCTGCTGCAAAGATTTTCACACTCACAAGTAAGCAACAGACACATTAAGTGGAGAGCAATCTGTCATTGAGAGGCAACGCTGCACTGAGAGTTGGAGGAGGAGGGGAAATACAGCAATAACTCACAGGAGACAGAACTAACACAGTAATTAAGTAAACCTTCAACATCAAAATGACACCAAACAGGCTGAATATGTTTTTACTAAACCAGGGCCAGCCTTTCCCAAAGAGATGGGCCAGTAGGTAATTCATTCTGTTTGTTTATTCAAAGTCCAATTGTGTTCCACCATTATTAAATATTTATTTCATTTCTCTGTGCATAAATGATGGGACATACTAGCACAAAACGGTGACACTAAAAGCTATATCCATTAACGGATGCTTTGTGAGGAGAGGGAGAATGGTACCACCTATCTTGCATTATCATATAATGTAGGAAATAGAGAGGAAATGGCCTTTTCAATTCTCCAAAGCATGCAATTTGACAATTCTCAGCAGTCTTATCTTGCACAGAGATTAGAGCTAGGCAAATAAATTAAAGCAGTGTAATCAATGAATGCATTCCTTCTTCCTGTTTGTGAAGAGGGGAGGGAGGCTGGGGTAACATCGGGCGGTCAGGTTAATGAATGCGTTCAGTGGCCAGAATTACTAAATGAGCATTTGTGCTCACACACATACACCGAGCTATTGATTACACATAACCCTATTTGCAAAGAAAACCCCTCTGAATAGTTTGTAGTTCTGATTAGACATTGGCCCTGTGAGGCTAACTGTGAGGACGGTGATTACCAAGTTTATTGATTTAACTGCACCAGCATAAAAATCTCTGTGCTGCAGGATATTGAACGTGCATTACAGGTTACTGCTCATATCATCACATCAGGTCAGCTGAACAGAGACAACATTGTCCTACCTGCAATCCACCAGGATGACCCATCTTTGTGGATCCCTTGAGACCCTAGCTAAAACAGCAAGAAGATTGGTCTCAGCTACAGGATCAAATATTACAATAAAAAAATCATTAAAAAAAAAAAACAAAAAAAAAACAACACAGGGAAAAAAGCTAGTAGGTGGAAATAGAGGTAAAACGCAGGCAAAGGTCCCAGCTGAAGAGTTGCTGACATGTTTGTAAAAACATTATGTTTTGCAGCTTTAGCACCACTGCTTTGGATTCCTTGATAAACAAGGTGAAATGGGGTTAACGTGAACTTGGGTTTAATGCAAATGTGCTGCCAAAAATAAGGTGATGGGAAGCATTTCTAGATCAGAGACTAAGGACTGAGACCTTAAATTCTTCTGCAGTGGTCTAGGCTCCCGCAGGGCCAGGGTCTAGAGTATTTTCTCATTGGGAAGCTCGGAGAAGCACACAGAGGTGCCTCACCTCCCGAGCACCCTGTAAAGCAGAGGTGCTCAAGGGTTGGATTGCGCCAGCACCGAAGGCAGTACCCATCCCAAAAACTCCCACATTAATCCAGATAGCGTCAGACAGATTTATTGCTGTATCTGAGCTATATGATCTGGCTAATCTGTGTGCCTAACCCTGGGGAGGGCAGATTATCTCCTCTCTAATCTCCTCTCCCCTTTCCCCTAACCTGCAGACTGCTACCTGCAAACATGCACTGTTTGGTCTAGCCTTAAACTGTTAGCTATTCATATCAAGGTCCTACCTTTTATTTTCTTGCAAAGCCCCTGGCACATTTTGGCGTGACATAAATAAAGGGAGAGTCCATTCGATTTGCTCCTTGTCAGCCGCAGCTTCCTCGGGTTACCTCTTTGTTTGGGAATAATGGCCCTTTTCATACCTTGGGTAAACGCAGTCAATCCTCTTTTAATATTTCCCCGGTGTCTGCACATTTGCCTCATCTGTTTGTCCTGGGACACTTCCAGCTGTTTTCAGTGCTTTCCTATGGGCGTTCGTAGGCATGTCTTTGTCTCCTACAAGGTGCTGGGTGTAATGCAGAGGTGTCTGACTGTGCCAGCGCTGGAAAGAGGCAGTTGTCAGATTACCAGAAAGAGCAGAGAGCAGGAGAAGACACCATAACGCAATTACAGGGCCATTTCTTTCCCTTCCAGGGCCTCACTGCAGAAAATGGGGCACAAACTGCAAAAAGATTCCCCCCCCCCTCCAGCCCCTATTTGCAGGTTTTCTTCTCCAAGACTCCAGCTACCCATGTGCCAAACAACAGCCTGCTGCACCCATCATCAGCACCTTGCTGCCCCCCATCCCCCCCCAAGCCCGGACCACCACCCCTGCTCTCCCCAAAACGAGTTTCCCACCCCCCTCCACAGGTGCAACCTGACACCCAGGGCTCCCACCACCCCACCAGGTGTTTCAACAAGCATCTGAATTAATTACCAGGGCTGTGTGAAGCTTCAGTGCACGAGTGTGAACTCTGCTCTCTGGTTTGAAATAACATAATGTATTGCTAGAGGGAGCCATTACAGTAGCATTTTAAACTGACCAGCAGATACGATGCTACAAGAACAAAGCCATCAGGAACGGTTTTGTCATGCACCAATTTTTTTTTCACCTTGCATTGCAGTTAAACCTAGCTGAAAACTACTTTATCCTAATAGAAGCTCTTCCAAACATCACAGTGACATCAAGGTTTACTTGCTATCGTTTGCCACACGGCCAGTTAAGAAAGAGTCCCACTGAAGGGTAATTTTTGATGGTATAACTTTGTATAGTGTAACAGAGAAAAAAAAAAAAAAAACGCAGTGCTTTTCAAGTGAATTCATAATGTTCTATAGTAATTTTGAAGAAAAAAAATTCCAGGGATAAAGTAGAAAGGAAATCAAAACCACACCACAGCATGCAAATTCCTCCGTTCAGTCACTCCGAATCAGCAAGAATAACTTGTATTTGTACGAGTCGGAAAGTAAAGTCTGCCAAACTCTTTCCCAGGAAATTATTTCAGGGAACGCTACCGAATTCAGAATAGCAGTAGCACTGTTATTTAACTTAAACACGGAGCAGATATTTTAGGTTGATTTTGCCCTTTGCATTTCAGATCAGCCAAAAAGCAGCCATCCCTGCAAGGGAAAGTACCAGTGCTTAGTGACACGCTACAGAGCCCAGGGAAAACTTCGGTTAACCATTCACAAAGCTCTGCCCTAGGAATAAGAGCTTTAAAATACCACTAGACTGTTACTAGATCAGGCAGTCTTTGATTAATGAGGTCTCATCCAAACTAATGTTAACTATTAGACCCATTAATAATTGAGACTAAAGACAAAAGCACAAATACACCTGGGGTCTGCCCCGTAAGCTCCTTAAGTGGGGGGAGAAAACCAGCAGAGAGTTGTGAGGCTGAAGGGCATACAAGACCTGCTCCCGCTCAGGCTCAAAAGCGACACTCATTCTCATGTAGCAGGAATAAGAATAGGCCACAAATCATCTGCACTGCTTCATGTTTCCTTCTGACTGGGAGAAACATTCAGCTGCCAAAACCTCCTGCTAAGAAGATGCATGAAGCTGGCTGCTAATGCTGACCTGCCCCGTTGCTTTCTTTTTGCAGTCCCAGCTTCCCTGAACATATTCTGCCTCTGGGTCTTTTACACCTGAATTTATTCTTCAGCACCCTTTGACTGGGCTTCTCTCTTTGAGAGCAAAGCGCTCATAGTGATGACAGTCCAGATCACCTCCCGTCACCTGTCTGCCCTCCCTCTGTGCTCGAGGGGCAGGTGGTGGGATGCAGGGACCCCTGCCTGGCCCCTCTGACATGGCAGCAGGGAATTACTGCCTGGGCCCAGCCGAGCAAAACGGTCTACCAGCCTTGCTTCAAGGCTGTAGAGGTGCACTGGCTGCTACATAAACTAACACCAGCAGCTGAGAACAGAGCCTCACCTGCCTGGGATCCTATGCTTGCATCTGCATTTTAAGGTAACTGTGCCCGGGCACAGCCTGGTGGGGTGATGTCTTAAGAGATGATGGTTCACTGACTAGAAACAGTACACACACCAAAAAAAAAAAAAAAAAAAAAAAAAAAAAAAAAAAAAAAAAAAAATCAAATACACATTCAAAGACAGAATTAGGAGATACCAGCCAGAAATCTTAAATCTTACTACAGGACCTCATTCTCTAGAATTAGCAGCAAGAGAGTAGATTTACCTTTTTTTTTTTTTTTTTTTTTTTTCTTTTTCCTTCTTTTAAAGCTGGCAAATGTCTCCCAGCTCTGTAATGAAGACATGGAGGTGAGGGAAAAATGCAAGAGGACTTAACATTTTGTTGTTTAGCTGTGATGCCCCAGGGCAGGATTTTTCTTATGCTTCCTGTATACAAAGCACTATTTTAAGAAACAAGTTGGGAAATTTCCATCAAAATCACTACAGTTTATGAATAGAAACTGATGTATCTGTTTCATCGGGCCTTTGAAAATGTGTACCTGAACAGTTGCTTATAAAATCACCTAAGCATCATGCCTAAATAGATGCAATGTTTAGATTGTTACTAAAATATAATATCTATTATTAATATAGATAATGTATAATGTTATGCCATATATACATATGTTTCTGGCAACTCACTGTTTTACTGCAGTGTCCCGAGGCACCTTTTCCTCCATATAGTCCCAGCAACCAAACGAAGCAAAACCCCTATTACCCTCTTTTTAAGTTCCTGGTTGCAGCAGATCTGAGGTGAGAAGGAGCACAGTGAGGCCACTGAGAAATTCTGTCTAATTGAAATCAGAACATTTTTCTTGTCTTCTTGATGGGTGATTCCTCCAGAGAGCTGTCATCATCTGCTTTCATGAGAAAGGAGGATGTTTTCATTCGGTTTAACCTCAAAGCAGATCTGGTCCTGGTCTTCCCCCCCTCCCCAAACTTACAGCAGGCTCAAAAGCCCCCGTGGTCCTTATGTTCCTCCATGCAGCGGGTGGTTTCTCAGTGTTTCTGGATGAAGGTTTACACTAAATTCAAACACTGGGGAAAGTGCTGGTCATTCAAAGGGCAATACTCCTGTGGGTGCTGAGGAGAATGCCAAGGGGCCCAGTGGCGCTCTTTGGCTCCGAAGGGTAATGCTGAGGGAGAAGTGAGTGACGAGGGGCTTTCAGGATGACTTATTTCCAGAGAAGAATGGCAGACAGGGAATTTGGAGGGAAAAAAGTACATATTAGTAAACAAGAGCAGAAATATTGGTCAACAGTCCTGGTATTTTTAAATACAGTACAGATTTTAGAAAAAACAACAACATTTGAACTGGAAAATCATTATGGGCAGCTGGAGAGAGCGCCGACATGTACAATCAAGTCTGCAGGTCACCAGCAAACAGCACGCAGAAGAAACGTGAGCCTACCTATGAGTCCTGCCAGGATACAGAGCAGCTTTCCCCATGCTGGCATGGCTGTTACTTTCCAAGGACGGGACCCAAACCGCTGCACTCATTTCCTCAGCAGTTATTTTCTCGGAACTCAGTGGAGTATTTCTTCCTTTTTTTTTTTTTTTTTTTTTTTTTCCCTCCCCGACAGAAAAGCATGTGATGTTATTTAATGAGACAAGCCAGCTTTCCCATCATTTTAATTTCTTTCAGGGGGAAGCACCCCACACGGAAATACACAATGCCACACAACAGTGTGCCAAAGAGTCTAGGTGGGGAGCGGTGAACTCTTTCAGAGTGTGTTGAAGAGGGTGACATGTAATGTAGTTTTCTCCATCATTTTCTTTTATTTCCTCCTCTTTGTAAGGCGTCCAGTCAAGTGACATTTTATTTGATATTCACATCATTTCCAAATTACAGTTCTTCTAAAATTCTTATGAACAGTTGAATAATTCTTGGCATGGCTGTGCTACAGCTCATTTCGCTGCATTAGCTTCCACTACCTCTCCTCTTTAGAGGCTAAACCTGGAGATGTAGCTCAAATCTCCCTCCCCACTTTTGCATCTACTAAAGCAGGTCTCTCTTATCTCAACTTCCATTTCACAAAATTTCTATTATGATCCAGCTTAGCATAATTCTCCCAGCATATGATAGATATAAGAAAGGCTAAAAGGTATCCTAGTGATATAATTGCCCGAGCAGTTCAGCATTACTTACCTGCGGCATTCCTGAGCAGCCAGGACACTTACAAATGGGAAGGATCAAGAGCCATGACATGACTGTTACGTTCAAGATTCTCTAGCACACTTTCACAGCTGAAGGAGAGCAGTACATTCAGGGTAGGATATTCAGAAGCAATTAAAAAGGTGCAATCCACCTTTTATGCATTTGAAAAGATGGATGCTCATTGAACATCTCTCCTGCAAATATTTGTGCTCACTAGCAACTTCGCAGATACAACACAGCCTGTTAAACAACACTGACAGTCCTCTCTCAGGTTAGACTATTCACATGAAGAAGCTCTTTTTTTTACCCCAGGCAGAGCAGTATAGACTTTGTTAGCCCAGAGTCCATACTAAATGGGTGATGCAGTCCTGGCTGTGCAGACCAAGTTCTTATCAATCTGGATTTTCTCCTCTCCATCCCACCAAATTAAAATAGCAGTGCAAAAGCAGAGCGGAAAATGACAGGCTCACAGAGCAGCTTGTGATCATTAGTGAGTTCACCCACACTTACACCCATGGAACACAGATTTTGGTGGTAGCCAGCCCCAAGTCTGAAGGTTTTTTTTTCCACTGCACATGAAGATCAGTTTTGCATGCCGTGACACCATCAACACTCAGTGGGGCTGGGGCTGAAACACCTGAGGCTTATTTAAGATAACTTAATGCCTATAAAGAGACTGAGGAAACAGAGGTAGATGTTACCTCTAGGCGTAGTCCCTCCATCTTATGTCATTAAAAAGGGACAATGGGAAAGAGCCTCCTAGGGTGTTGGCCCTCATACCCTCTTCACCTCTGAAAACCCTTGAAGCTTGGCTGCAGTGGAGTCCCCCCAGTCCCAGATGACATCCAAAAAGCAGTAACACATGCATCCACAAGAGCAGAAACCAGAGTCCTAGTGCAGAGCGTGCAGGACAGAGCCAATTTCCAGCTACCTGGTAGTTATTTTGCACACCTAGATTCACGCCTGTTCCCCAGCCCACCTGTGCACCTCACTCTTTGCCCCTCTTCTTTGTGCAGCTGTGCAAACCACCGTGGATACAGATATTCCCTGAGAAGTGGAGCACGGGTCGGGACATCACTGAGGCAGCTTCACTAAGCCAGGCTACCAATACCTATGCTTGGTTGGTTTTTTTTTTTGTTTTGTTTTTTTTTTTTTTTTTTTCTGAAGAGACCACAGGTAGAGCTTATGCTGACACCTGGGCCCAGTAGAAAATGCACCAGGCTGGGGAGTCAGGAGCCTTCAACTGCTGTCTCATCTACACCGTTGGTGCTATGCAATGATGAGCATTGCCGTCATCCTGCACAAACAGGATCCTGCACCTTCAAGCTAGTCTCAGCACTGAGGTTAACACAATTTTTTTTCACCCTTCCCTCCCTCACTATGCTCAGGGAATGAATTCTTCCACTTAAAACCCATGTCCCAGATCACACCTGAGCTGAGAGGTTGAGATGTCCTTCCTTCCCCGGCCCAAAAGCTGAACAAAGGTTATCCTGAGGTCATCTTTGCAGCAAGAGGCATATTTCTGAGAACATTACTGACCACAGAGTTCCCACCATGCTTTGCTTCTGCTGCACTGAGCCAAGAGCCTATAGATTTCCTGCTCTTAAAATACATTAACGTAATAAAAGTCAGAATTACACAGCCTGGTATTTGTGATTTACAGCCCTAGGCCAAACACAACACGTAAGAAATAAGAACATCCTGTGGCAATTAAAAAAATCCAAGTCTGTTATGCAGAGGGGGTGAACCTTTTACCTGCGATGGAGGAAAAGAGCTATTGTGTCCATTACAGCCAAAACAAAAGTGACAAAGAAACATCTGCAATACTTTTTTTTTTCTGGTTTTCGAATGAATAGATCAACATTACTAATGACTGGTCTCAGCAGCTATCCTGTCTAATTATCATCTGTGTTCGGACATTATCATCTAATATTAATACCACTGGAAACCATTATTACATCCAGTTTATCATGATGTCATGTCTGGCTTCGTATCTTTCTTCCCCAAGCCTGCATGGTTAACCTAGACCAGTATCATTCCCTGCTTCCAGACTGAGCTGGCATTTTCAGAACCTCTTTGCTGAGGATGGTTTCAAGAAGAACATCACAGGGCAAGCAAGACACTGTGGACATTCAGTCTTTGCTCTATGATTAGCTTTATTCTGTCCAGAGTCTCTTTTTTTCCATGTCTACACCAGCATTTAAATTTTATACATAAGCACAACCCCAGTGACCAACTAATGAAGCTGAATTTCAATTTTAATGCATTTTGACCTGAAGAAAAGTGCTTTTACTGACACTGACTGAAGGACTCAGATGATGAACAACTAGCAGCACTCAAGCATTGCACTTGTAACACCCAAGAGGAGTACCTCAGACACGAGACCTTTGCCTTTCAGGCCTATGTATTTATGGTAGAACCATGCTTTTATGTTAGCTTCAACAAGCAAAAAAGGGAGAATTGTCTCTTTACATTAAAACGAATGACCTTAACAACGTTTCTGAAGGGAGACTGAGGAGCAGTCCAATTCAGGAAAAAAACTTAGACTAAGGACTACACCGTACTATGTGTTTGAAGTTCTGCAGTGCCAAAACACCAGGAAAAAGTTCATCGGGGCACTAACTCAGGGTCTACATACTCTCCTCCTGAGGGCAATGTAGGCTTTGAATGTCACATTAAGACCAGAGAAAACCAAAATATTTTACTAATCTCTAGGCTAAACATGTGGCAGACAATAGGAGCTTGTTTTTCTTGCTAGCATGCCTCAGCAGCCAGATATCCAGAGGAACACACCTGCAGGGATGAGGAGGGAAGCAGATCTTGCCTTTGAGGCTGTGATGTGCTTTGGCTTCCTCTTGGTATCAGCTTCTAGGAAACGAGCCCTCTTTCCACAAAGGTAGATATAAACAAGGCATTTTGCATAAGCCAGTTGGCTTCTTGTCACTGCTTGTAAGTGGTTTTTTCTCCCCTCCTGCCAGACCACTGGGGAGAAGGGCCCCACATCCCTTCAGCCTCACCACCTCAGCCCGGCTTTGTCACGCTGGCAGAGGTTGCTGTGGCATCACTTCAGAAACCAGGTGCTTCTACCCCAGGGGTACAAGCTGCATGACCCCACTCTGTATAAAAGGACCACATTAGTCATGGAAAGTGGTTCCAGGAAGGCTAATGGCAGGAAATGGACCCGGGCACTGATGCGTTGCATATTAATTATCTGTTACTGCAAGGATCTTCCCTGCTTTTCAATTAAATAGTATTCAGAGGAAGTACTGGTCACAAACCTCCACCGTCATCCTTAATGGCTGGCCAAATTGTTACTTTGACCCCTTGACAATGTTGCACAACGACAAAAGCAGTGGGAGAGTGAATGATGTCATCAGGCACAGTAAGTCAGAAATTGTTGTGCACGCACGCTTGAAGTTTACTGACGGACATCTGCTTTGGGGTCCTTAGCTCCGCTCAGCTGGCCTCCACTATGGTCATCTGCAAGGAAACCAGTAGTTATTATGGTGAAGAGAACCTAACTCAGGAGCCAACGTTATGGTCATGCTCCCAGTCTATACAGGTCTCCTCTTATTCCAAAAGGGGGACAGGCTCATGTCCTGAGCTGTCACACACGAATTTGAGCACAAGTCTAATATAAATGGAAATATTTTCCTTTATAGTGTATTGTTAAGCATAATAGCAAGCCTGAATCTCAATCAAGTTACCCCATTCTTAAAAGGGAATAAGTTACAAGTGAACATTGAAGAATCTCATACTGAACATCCTTCAAAATCACAGATAGAGTTATTCTATCTGGGACATAGATGTGCATACGTACCATGTGTAGCTGATCAACAACTGGAAGACCTTTTCCAATTGTTCTCCTGCTGTAAGTTTTGCCTTTTCAGTAGCGTGGGAAGGGAAGGAAGAATCAATCTGATTTTTCAGCTGAAGCACGTGTATTTGGTTTTCCTTTTTTCTCTTCAGTGCAAGTGGCAAGAAATAGGGTAATTACAGTTTTGAATATTTACACTATTTTTATTTTTTTTTTTTAAGATGATTAAGCAATACCAGAATATACATGCCACAGGCAGGTAACAGCTGAGCATTAGGGTTAAATGAAGATCAAAAGGCATATATGCATCTGAATGTGCTTCCTCTAACTGTTTTTTGCTTGCACAGCAAGTACTAGGAATTGTGCCTATAACACAAACAATATAGAGCATGAGAATTATGGAAAGTGGGCAAGACATAGAAATTGTTTGAGATGAAACCTCGCATTCAAACTTTTCTTAGAAAATACAATTATTCTCCAGAAAACAGAAGGCAAGGGTTTTCATAACATTAAACACTCTTTTCTTAAGTATGGTACCTAGACAAAAAAAAAAAGATTGCTGTCTGGTGGCAAAAGAAAACCAAAACATGAAGCTGGTAACAGCTGGGAAGTTCAAACAACCAAGGGTTTGAGTTGGGCAAAACTCAAATGGACATAACTAATACAAAGCTTCTGGGTCTCCATCCAGCGCCTGGCAGTAGCGCGGAGCCCCACTGTTTCCCCGCGTGTGTAACAGGGCACTCCTGACTCAGGCACTCCAGTTTCCTGCCTTGCTCTCGCTTGTTGGTGGTCTTCCACGCACCTCTGAGAGGTTATCAAGATGTTTTTAATGTTATCACCTGTCAAGTAGCTTTAAGAGTTAAAAAAAAAAATAATAAAAATAAAAATTGTTCTTTCCAATGAGGTATGATTTTCTTCTTTCTGAGTTCAGGAGAGCAGCTGTGGCACATGGTAAGGATGATTATTTCTTTTCTTGCAGAGCAAGCAAGAGCCCTAAACATCTCTGCAATTACTTCAGACTCCATCACTGGTGTTTTACATCAATTTTAGTCCATCAGATTTTTTTTCAGGTGAACGTTCTTGTTGCTGCCGGGTGCATTTGATCAGGACCCGCAAACCCACAACTTTGTGAGAAGGCTGATGAAACGGCAGCGGCCCTCAGCTGGCTGCTTGCTCCCTTGGGATGCACGTGTACGCCTCGTGCCAACAGAGCTGTTCTCAGTCCACCTGTGAAGAGGCATTGCTATCTGCTCATTTGAACGCTGAAGCGACATCAGGTGAGACAACAAAATATGCCAGATGGAGAGATCAAGACAGCACAATCTCATATACAGGACTCCACACCGTTTTTTTTTGTCTCCTTTCAGCACACGAGTCTCAGCTGCGTCTCATTTGCTGGTGACAGAGGATGCCAGCAGTGAGAAGCGGGGCAAGATGCCAAGCAGGATCAGCCATTTCACCCTCCTCCCCAAGCCCAGGAGACTCCGACCAAGGCCAAGGTGGCCCCAGCACGTCTCAGGCGGTGAGGGAGATCAGATCCCCCCCCTCTAAAGTCTCAGGGTCTCCCTGATCTACCCTCCCTGCACCCCAAACCAGCGGGGCGAAGGCAGCATCTCTCCCCCTCCACAACACTGCAGGAATCTCTTCTGCTGCTATTCACAACATCAGTCTCTCATATTAGGCCACAACATGAAACACCAAATAAGATAATGAAAAGCAGCAGTGTGTGTGCAGCACAGCTAAAGGTCACTGCTGCATGTGAATTCACTTTTAAAAATAATTAATTGAACAACAGTCTGACATTTACCCTGCAAAGGGATTTTTGAAAGTTTGCTTGCTGAAGCCTGATGTTCACAGGCTGCAATGTTTACTGCTGGGGGAGTGGAGGATCATTGTTATTCTAGAACAAACAAAAGAAAATGGATCAAATTCAACTCTGAGTAAAGGGAAAAAAAAAAAAAAAAAAAAAAAAAAACCAAACCAAACCCAAACCACAAAACTATAGGCAAAACTTGCAGTGGATTCGTTCAGCTTTGCTCTTTCTCCCTGCTTTGTTTCATGGGACCAGTGAATACCATTAAGGCTGAACAAATATTTCCAATGCAGAAAGTAATTTCCGCTTGCACGTAATGTCTTTCCTCAGAGCTGAAGTGTTACACACCTTTTCCTACCTTAGAAATATTTTTGTTAATATTAATTTGCAGGAATGAAAGTCTGAATAACGGCCAGGTAGTCTTTTTGAGGATCTAGAGGAAGTAGGAGGAAAAGAAAGCAAATGGTAGTGTTCTCTTCCTGACATCTTCTTTTTAACTGATAACTCAGTTACAAGTTGCAAGTGTCTTGTCCCTCTGTCTCCCAGATGAGCTGAGCTGGGTGGCCTGATCAGCATCAGTTGTGAGGGGCCAACAACCGTTCTTTTTATGCACTTGGCTTCTGCATGCCCACGGGCCATTAATTTCCTTCTGACTACATGTGCCCTTTTAAGCCCTGGAAGGAACAGGCCACAGACGTGTTATTGATGACACTGAACACAGTGGTTGCTCACTTAGAAGCCTGTTCCATGCAGTGTTCATTAAGTATTTAGTCTCACAGGGAAGCTAAAATGTGAATTTTCATTTTGGACTTGGACCATACTCTATTCCATTTTCAAAGCATCTGAAATTTGAATGCAGTGCGTATCAGAGCACCTCATCCCCTAACCATCTTTCTGTCCCTTAAAAAAAAAAAAAAAAAAAATCGTTAAACAAGTCTTTCCTCCTGTTCCACAATGACTTAGCTTATTTAGTAACCTCTGGTGTGGACCTTTGCCTAATGTTGTTTGGAAATCCGCATACATACCCTTACCTGGGCCCTCCTTATCCACATACTTAGTGACACCCCCACAGGACCAGGGGGCTTGTCTGGTAGAATTTCCCTCTAAAAAAGCCGTGCTGACTGCTTCCCACAGGCTGTGTTTATATCTACCTGCCCCGTGCTCTTGTTGCTTACAATCAGCTTTATCATCTCACTGCTGCTGGGAGTCAGACTCCCTGCCCTGGGGTTCCCAGGATGCCCTCTAAAGCTTCATTTATAAAGGGAGTTTACAATTAGGGATTTCAACTCCCCTCAAAAGAAACAAGCTCTTTATGCACAATGATACTGATTTTAAGTTTTGGCGATGAAAAACCTGAGTCTGGCGTCTGTATGTTCTCTAGTCACAGCCAAGCCTGAGATTCTCAGTATTATAGCAACTGCAGGAAAAAGCTCAATTCTCCTTTACGTATCACATGCCTTGCTGAATCACCTGCTGTTTGCTGAGTAACACACAATTTAAAGGGAATCTCATACACTAGCACATTGTAGCACCTGGCAATTAGAAAGCATACATAGAAACAACACATACATCTCCCAAATCACAGTATCAACCCAACGTTTTTCTTTAAAGAGAATACATTTTCTAACACATTCGCCTCAGTGGATTTTTGTATGAATTATCACGTAAATCACAACCTGCTTTCTGAATACACATCCATATACACAGCATTGTACTGCAGACTGTATGCAGTATAAAGATACCCAAGCCAGGCTTTCCAGCTCTGCTGGTGTAGAGGTATTAGGGAAAGTATGAAAGACAGCTACTGTGTCAGGGTGGTCCCCGCAGCCGCATGAGACCAACTGGATAATTTACCTCATTAGTTTACAGCTAGCTCTGAAATTAATGGTGCAGCCCTAACAGGCCAAGCTTAAGAAACGGGTAGATTTGTAGATTTATTGCAAGTGCATTTAGGTCGATTATTTTAAAAAATCATTTTAATTTCCCAAAGGCATATTATGAAGCCAGTTAATCTTATGGCTGGCAAGCTAGATGGGGTCTGGGACCTCTTGTACATCTTGGTTTTGGATCCCAGTTCTCCTGTCTACAGCCCAGGGTTATTTATGCTCGAGCTCTGTGGCAAATCCAGGTGTGGTGCCCAGCCCTCAGGGCTGGGGTCCTTTACAGGCCACTCGTTTCTCAAGCGCAGCCGATGCTTGGGCACACGGGGAATGTTTCTCAACATCCAGCACTAACATTTTGCAATCCTTTTATCTACACACTTCATCTGTCAGAGTTCCTCCCTGCTGACAGGCTCTGATCAACCGAGTTGGCTGCTGTGCGTTTCTCACAGTGGGCTGTTCTGCCGGCGCCGTTTTGAACGCCAGCTGGCTGCACCCACCGCCCTGCAGCCCGGCCGGGCAAAACGCAGAATTGCTCTTCTGGTGCTCAAAGGGGCTGCACGGACCTTTTCCCGGAGGAAGCCCTCGGGCTCCTTGCAGGCAGCGATGCTGAGCCCTGCAGCCAGGCAGCCCCGGGGAAGCGGTGCGTCCTCCCCTCTCTCCCTCAGCAGGGAGGAGCTGGGAACACAACCAGAGCAGTTTTCCCAAATGCAACGGTCCGTATCAAGGGTTATTAAAGAAACAGAGCTCGCTCATCATTAGGAAAAAGGCTCTGGACTAAACATAGAGGAAGAGAGGGGATGGGAATGACAAGCCTTACCTTGTCATTTCCATCCTTGGAGACGGAGAGTAGTCAGCAGGAGGGCCTCCCAGGAATCAGTGCTGAGAGTGTTTCTAGCTGACATCTTTCTCAGAGATGGGAGTGAACAGCGAAACATCCATGGTTTTGCATAATGCCGAGGGGTTTTTTCTATATGTTGGTGGCAAAGAATTTCAGGAGCTGAACAGAGCTGAGCAGGCAGAAAGGTGGCAGGTGAGCTTTGTTGTCGATGTAAGCAAGGAAGTACACGTAGGGAAAAATAGCCTACCTACTCCTATGCATTGTGAAGCTTGGAAGAAGCAGTTACAACTTGGAAAAGATATCCTGGAGTGATCATTGACAGGTCTCGGCTATTTCTAATTCAGTGTACAGGAGCAGAAAGAAAGAAAACACCAACATATGTTGGGCATCATCAGGAAGGGTAATGAGAACAAGACAGAAATGAACACTTGGACAGCCTAAATCTTGAAAATGGTGTTCATCTTGAGTCTCTGAATCTCAAGAAGGACATAGAGAAATTAAAAAAAGTACAAGAAGGTTAACTAAAGTCATTAAGGGGACAATGTAGTTGCCCAACAAAGAGAGGTTGTAAGAGGCTGGGACTCTTCAACTGGCAAAGGACAAAGCTGAGGGATATCGTATAATGCAAAATCAATATAATGTCATAATATCAAAGCTGGTGGCCATGCTGAATGCTAAACTGCTGTCTACCAGATCCCATATTTCAGGAACTAGAGGACATTCAAGGAATCTGGCTGGAAACCAGCTTAAAGTTAAAACAATTCCTTACATAGAAGGTAGTGGACTTGCAGGACTTGCTGCCACAGGAAACTGTGGATATTGATAGTATCAGCCAGTTAAACAAGGGATTAAAAAAATTCACAGACAACATATAAATGATTTCTGAAAGGACTGGGCAAAGCTGCATCCTGTATAATTTTTATGACTGTGATTGTGGATGTCGGAGAACTGCGAAGGGCATGTACCAACACAAATGGCAGGGCTTGCATAACCTCCTTAAACAGCCCCTCCTCTTACCATTAAAATCCATGCGAGTTTTGCAATCATCTTCAAATGAGACCAGTATACCACAGAACCAGCATAAGCTCCCATATATCATGAATGGGACTTGTTGGAAACCCAGTAGCTAAAGGCTGTGATGAATTAAAATCTGCTTGGTAAGGAGGCTCACTCTCAGGCTCAGAAACTTCAGAGGACCTCTACAGTTTTAACTGGATAATTCAGTTCTGTCACACACAGCGCAGAGTAAACCTCATCAGATCTTAAGCAAAATCTGACTGCAAACATTACTACATATTGCTTACCCAAATACAAGAAATTTGTTACCACTTCACAGTATGCTTCATTGTAATTGAATACTGTGGAGACACACATTTTTACTGTTGACAGCCTAAAGTTACAGCATCTTGAACTTCAAATTTTAGGACAGAGACAAAAAACGCATCATTTGGGAAAAAGCCATGAAAAAACTGGGATTTGTTGCACTGCATCAAGGCTTATCTGAGCTTTTTTTTTTTTTTTTTTTTTGATTTAGAGGACTGTTTGGGAGTGCACCGTAAGGACAGTCTCAAGACCAACATTTCAATTTGTAAGTATCTGCAGGACATCCACTAACTTCCCTGCCTTTATATCACATATTTTTAAACAGTGGGAAATCCAGACTACAATAAAAAAAACTCTGCATACTCAGCTCTTCCAGCCAAACCCTGAGTTATGTGGTAGCTTATTCATCTGGTTTGAGTTGAGCCTATCACAGAGACAGAGCAAAACTGAACGAGCCATTTATGATGGTTTACTAAACCTCTTCCTATCCCAGTTGTCAGCTGGAAGGGTAATACTAGTCTCAGAAACAGCCTAAATCACGCCCTGTGTGCCAGCTGATAATGTCAAAGATAACACACAAGGGAAACACTGACCCTTGCAACGACTGGTGAGACAGAAGTCCCAGGTTACTGGTGGGAAAAGGGATGTGTGTCAGCAGGAGGACGCTGAGAAACACTGCAAGTAAAACCTCCAAGAGCTTCTTGGTAACTCCAGACCTAAGGATCACGGTCCATTATACTCTGCTCATGAAGTTGTCTCCGTCTCAGACACGTAGTAGGCAACTCTGAGTCTTCTGTAATTCAGGTAGGTTAACCGAAAACTACTGGCTTTGGGTTTGCTATCCCAGAGCCTGTGAGGGTTGCAAGAATTTTCTAGGTCTAATTTATGTGTGCCAGCCTACAATTTGCCACCAACGCGTGTTGAAGGAGATCTGAGAGAAGGCTTGAAGGAAGGCACGTGAGCATTGTATCTCAAGAATCAGAGCTAAAATGATATGTTTAATCCATTTATGAAGCCTGTTTCTTATTGCAACACAAGTGATCACCCCGTGATTATGCTAAATTGACTGGTGCATCCCAGTTAACATCTTGCACCACCAAGCCTATTTAGATTCTTACAGATTTAAGTTTAGTTTTGAGTGTTTGAGATAACAATAGTTACTTCTCAGATATCTGAAACATTAATAACAGGTACTGGTACATGAAAGATTGTATTGATATTTAGTTCCAGAAGCAGTAACCTTTTACCAAGACACACAAACACCTTTTACTCCACATGAACTTGTGACTTCTGAAAAAAAAACATATAAAACCCAACGTGCTTTCTTCATTCCAACAATTTTTTTTTTTTTTTTTTTTTTTTTTTTTTGCATAAGCTAGTATTAGTGATTGGCTAAAACACACCTCACCTCCTTACCACAATGATATGTTTGCGTGGGAGCAATATCATAAATCCTCTTTAAGGTTCAAATTACACAAACACCCCTTTTAACTGAGCAGCCAAGGTGCCTTCCGAGGAATTTCTTAGCAGATGAAGGAACAGGTCAAAACAGGTTGCTGCCCAGTGCCATCCTAGATAAACCCTGGTGTATGTACTTACCTAGAAACCTAGATAGAAAGTATCTGTTCACATCATCAAAGCTTTTTGATGTGGTTGTGTATTATGGCACCCTGAACACTCTGTATTTCAAAGCCTCAGAGGCAGAGAGGCTGAGCCACAACTTTCTACTCCTTTGATGGAAATTTGGATCCAGGGGTTTTGTTGGGGGTGAGGGGTGGGGGTGAAAGACTGTAGTTGTTAAATTAAAAGAGTTACATCTGTGGCAACAGACATTTTCCATCCACAAGCCAATAGTTTTTTCATCCTTTTACTTCCTTGAACAGACTAGCTCTGATTAACAACTGCTTTTTAGAAGCCTGTGCTCTAACAGCAGCTTCTCCCAGCTTTGTGGTTATTCCTTTCCACTTCACTTACAAAAATACGAGCTCATGTCTGGTGCTCACTTCTAATCTCTGCTTTCTTCTTGCTCAGACAAGAGATCCTGTATGTCTTTGTGCCCCCAGAGGTGCCGGCTGAAGGTCAGATCTGGAGCACACCTCCTTCCACAATGAAACTGAGCAAGCTTCAAACTTCATGAAATTTTCTGTCTCCCCATCACAACATACCAAGGCAGTTAGATGTTATATATTCTCTTAATGCAACTTTGCCCACATGAACTCTGAGTCTCTCTTTCCCATAACTGTATTTCCAAAGTTAACAGCTTGCCCCTTCAGACACCCCTTACAAGATGGGGGCACGAAGGGAGAAACGTAGTGAAACGAAGGAATGGCCTCTAAGAACCGAAGGCAGGAAGCAAGGGAGCTGCACACACGCAAGCCATCACTGCTCCTGACTTCAGGGGCTTTTTTGGTTTAGTTTGGTTTTAACAACAGCTAGTCAGCAGAATACAGGCGTGAAAGATGTACAACGTGTCGCTGCTCCTCTGAGCTTCTGTGCTCTGCCACCACCCACCCCCTCTGAAGAAATGGGATCTTTCCAAACAAAGTTCTGAGCTACTTCAGCTGAAAAAAGCCAGAACGCACTAATCCCACCCGTGTACGACAATGGTCACTTTTATCCATAAACATGAGTGCAATATTGGCTGGTACAGATATCCATGTGATATATGGATAGTATATTACTTCCGGTGTGCTGCACAGTACTGGTTCAGAAGACAAATTCTGGCCTGTTGAAAAAAAAAAATGAACTCAAAGTATGGCACTATACCTGCTCCCAGTATATCGGCCTTTTTTTTTTTTAAATTCCTACAAAACATTTTACCAGTTTGTTAAGTTTCCTTTCCTCTTTTATGCCTCTTGCCCTCTGAAGGACTTGTCCTAATATTTGGCAGGCTACACCAACGTGCACTTCCACTCAAGTGAAGGGCACCTGGGCAGGGTGAAGAATTTGCAAATTGCAGATTAAGGCCCGAGAGAGGAAGACAAAGAGAAAAACTGAGAGAGAAATTACATTTTTCTCCTATGACTTACTGTTACCAACATTCAAAGAACAAAAATAAGATTAATGGAGTCTGTCTGGGGAGAAGGAAAGGAAAGAAAGTGTGGGGGCTGCACGTTAACTAAGCAGAAATTTACACTGACAGTGACATATGTCCATGCACACAGTCTGCACAAAGATGATGATGGACATTTGAGGCAACCACCTGCTTGACTTGTTGACAGGTATTGACATGTAAATACTCTGATTCACGGACATTCTCCTTGATGGAGGCCATATAATCCAAACGGCACTTTAATAATACAACTGCACTTTCAAAAAACTATTGATAACTTTGAGTGTTATTGTTCAAAACCCTTGCCATCTCTGAAGACTTTCATTTAACGTGAAGCCAGAGCTGATTTTCAGTTGAGTTCATTCTCTTCCATATGAGGCCAGTATGCCTCATCTAGTTAAAAGAAACTCTACCTCCAGGATTAGACATCTAGTTTCATTAAGACTTCCGAAAGAGTTTATTTAAGGATTCTTCCTCTTTCCACGTTCCTGCAGTCGCACAATATTGAGGACACAGGAGATTCTCTCATTTTAGTTTTGTCCCCAGTAGCTTTTGGCAGCTGCTCCTTGAGCTGGAAGTCTTTCTGCTGGACCCTGGCAACAACACCCTCGCAATGGCGATGCGACGTACGACACGTGCGCTCACCTCGGGCACGTAACCAGAGGCAGCAACTGCAGCTCCAGGACACAAGAAGGAGAAAAAAGCCATTCAGGTCCAGTGCGTACTTCCAATAGGCAGCATGTCTTCTGAGGTTGTGATGTCGGTGTAAATCAGTCAGGAAAGGCAGCAAAGGGAAGATTTTATTTCAGTTCAAATCAGTAAACATCTGAACTTAAACATGTAGAGACAAAGAGAACAAACACTGGGAAACTAATGTCTAAACAAACCTGATTTAACCCAGGATTTTGCCTTTTTTTTTTTTTTTTTTTTTTAGGACCTTTTATAATTCTGATAAAATTTTAACACAATTCCTGACTTGGCATTAGTTCCACAGCAACAGAGAGAAAAAAAAAAAAAAAAAAAAAAACAACAAAAAAAACAAAGAGTGTTTCAGGGTCCAAGACAAGCAAAGTGTTAAGCTTGCAGGCCATCCCTCTGCCTTCACTCCAGAGTTTTGTCACCTCCTGGCTCCTTATATCCCACCAACAAATCAATTGCATGGTAGCACCTGCAAATGCCAGAGCATGGAGAAGGAGAGTGAGGGCAGGGTGAAGGGCACTGGAGCAAGGAGGGTCCTTGGGCCCTTCATTGACAAGGACTACCTAGAGAGACTGCCAAGAGACCCACACTGATCCCTTGGCAAGGCAATTCATCTACTGCACGTTATACACAACCTAAAATGAAGCTCAGGGAACACAAATAGGACTCCAACTCTCCAAATAGGTCTGTTCATCTATAAAATCCTTTATTGTTACTAGACCCCAGAGGACCTGTCTAGCTCCCTCACCTTTTTTCCCCTCTCGAAAAAAATACTATCAGACTTGGTGGATAAATACACTCCTAGAGATAAAGGTCTGTGATGGGTGAGTTTCAGCTGCTGGCTGGCACACGTTGGGCTGCTTGCTCCCTGGCCTGGCTGCTGCAGTGGTGCCCAGCTGGACCCTGCAGCACCCAGCAGCTGGTCACATCCCGGCCAGCCAGCCACAGAGGACAGCTGGCTCTTCAAAACAACACACAAAGCAGCGCTGCTAAAAGCTGCAGACGAATCAGCTACACAGAGAGCCCTGATGAACAGTAAAATAGCACAGTAAATGACAACAAGATCATGCGTAACCTTCTTGCGTGCGTGTGTGTTCATTTGCACCTGTGTGCAACAACAACCCAACATGAAGGTGCTCATTTAATCAGTAAAACATATACTAGTGGACTAATAAAGACTGCAACTAAACATGTCAAATGCATTCAGTGAATGCACAGAAGTTTGCTTATCTGGATATACTTAATTTTGCAGGCCACTTATCTATACCCTTAAAATAACTTTACTTGCAAGCATAAAATTCCTATTAATAAATATGGACATTGATTCAATTTTCTTTTTCTAAATGGAAAATGTGGTCCACATGACCCTAATCCCCCTGAAAAATACCCCACTGAAATACCATACCACATAAAAATATTTTCAGTACTTTTATACGTGTATGTAGGCATATTTGATATACACACAAAAGAAGCTTACACTAAAAAAAGTGTTCTCTAGCCATTTGCCACCACAGCTACTCAATAGGCCTTACTGCACTCAAAAAACGGGTTTGGAACTTGCAAAATACATAATATTTCCACCACACTCCTAGAACAAACCCATTCTTGTCAGAACCCGTGCACACACAGCAGCCAGAAGAGGAGCCAGAGTCCTCAAGCAGGTGGCTTAGCTGCTAGAGATCAGAAGGGAGCAAGGGGACCTGGCAGGCAGAAAAGCACTTTCTGGTACTCGGGTGCCCTGGGCCCTGCTCACTGGGCACCGAAGGCACGTTTCCACACACCTTCTGCCCGTGCAGTTCTCAAACATCAGACCCTAAGAAGAACCGATGGAAAGAATAGTTTGGGTTTACACGCACCTGGAAGGATGAAAGAGCGGAACGCCATGGTGTTGAGCATATAGAGTCCCTCTGGAATGAAAATGTTTAAGCAGCACTTCGCCTAGAATGAAGTGGGACCTTGATAGCAACAATGAAGGGGAGGTCATTTGGCAAAGTGGTGCATGTAGCAGCTGTCAGGTGAGTCGGGCAGAGGAAGATATTAGGAAGGGTCCGTGATGAGATGAGCAGCACAACGTGGTTTTGAGTTTGTGACTGATCCAGGGCTGACCTTGACCGGCCTCCCTGACACTGTCAGGGCCTGAAAAGAAATCAGACTGCAGTGGGAATGCAAAGCAGCAGCCCTAGAGATACAGGGAGAACTGTACTTATCCCTGGATAACCCAAATTTCTGCAGGCTGCACACAACCTAAAATGAAGCTCGGACTCTGATGCTGTAGTCTGGACTGGCTGCCTCCAGAATCCTGCAACAACTTAAAACCAGTCAAGCAAGCTGTGGTGAGCTCCACAGGTCAAGACAATATTACCACACGGAGGGGGGAAGGAAGAAAAAAAAAAAAAAAAAAAAAAAAAAGGCATGCAATGGATTGCCTCATTTTTGGCAAACATGCAGTGGGCAGAAATAATCACTTCAAGCTCTGCTAGCTAAGGGAATTGACAATCTGTCCATAGCCTGCTGCAAAGCACTCTGAAAAGCAAATGAGATTATTAACTTTCAATTGGACACTGTTACACAGTTACAAGTCAGTTGCCAGAAACAACAGTATTAAACGGGAAAAAAAGTTCCAGGCACTGCAAATTTGTCTGAGAGTCCAGGGTTTATTGTGAGGAGTCTGTCCTGTAAGAAGTAAAAGGAAACTTGACACGCTGGTGAGTGAACTGCCATCAGTATTAATGAAAAATAAAATACTTGTAGCAGTGCTTGGGAAAACAGTATCTTATCTTGACTGGATAAAGGATGGGAATACTTGCTCATCGCTGCAGCAAGGAAGCAAAATCCCAAGTGTTTAAACATATAAACCCTGAAGACCTGGTTAAGAAAACTACAAAATCACATCCTACAAAGCTTCACCCTCCAAATACTTTCCTCCCAGGATGACCGCTTGATTTGGTTAAAAGTATCAGGAAGCATAAACAGGGATGACTGGCACCTCAGGAAAGAGCCAGAGCAAGCACAAACCAAGGCAAGTTTAATGTAACAGGAACTGTATTTAAAAAAATGAAGAAGCAATTGATAATGGATGTTAGGCTAAACTGTGTCTAGTACAACAACATTTAGAGCAGACCTGCGATATAACACAGGTTTCTTGCAAACAAAGTGTTTTCACATCAAGAAGGGAGTGGTTGTGATGCTAAAAGCTGATACCAAAGGAGATGGGGTTTTATGGATATATTAGAGGTAGATAAAACTGCACAGGAAGCTCTCTGATTTTTGATTCTAGGTCCCACCCCCACTTTCTGCAACACAAACCCACATCTGCTGGTGACATCAGTGACTTCAGACAGCAGTCATCACACCAGCTTGCCACTCGAGGGGAACGGGCATTGGGAGATAAGAGGTAATGCCATCCCCAGCGTCAGGGCAGAAGGACACCAAGGACAGGACTCCTGCTCCCCCAGGAAGCCTCAGGCAACAACCTAAGCAGATTAAACAAGTGCCTCAGGCCAGAAGACTGCTACAACAAACAGATAAGGACACTTCAGTTGCAAGCCCAGGCAGCCGGGGGAAGCAGCTCACAACTTATATGAACACCAAGAGTAAATCCAGATGCAAGCTCAGGAGCTTGCCCTGTGCCTTAGCAGTCTGCAAAGTCGAGTTTAGCTGAGAAAAGGTGGATGTGCTATGAGGACCACGATCCCCAGGAGCCTGCCTACCCCTCTTCTTCAAAGCCCTTAGATAACAATTTTGCTTACAGCTTACCTTTGTGTTGCACAGTATTTTCTTCCTTATCAGAAAACACCAGAGATAGGGCAAGGAGGGAGAAAAGGGTCAGCTAACACATCCTGCCTGTTAGGGGGAGGCAATATTGATATACTCACCTGCCAAACCTCTGATGCAAAACCATGCACAGTCTGATGGAAACATTGCCTGGCAGAGCTCAGGATGCTCACAGGGAGAAAACTGATGGTATCAGCACAATGCGAATAGGTGAAGGAAAAGTCCACCAGAAGCACTGCTCCAACAGAAGAACAATAATGCAAGTTTATTCAGTAGCTGGTGGTCAGGCTTTTACTGGAAAGTTAGCTGCTCTGTGAGTGGGTCTTCAGACTAAAATACCCCAAATACTCCCACAGTCCCTCTCTTTTTCTTTTTAGACAGAACTAGATGCATAATATTAAAAAAAAAAAAATCAGAAGCACATCCAAATAAGAACACAGCCATTGCACTCCAGATTATTTCCATATGAAGCCTTAATTTCAAACAGATGATGATCGTAATGTGAAGCAAACAAGAGTAAAAAAATACTGAGTAATAGACTCTGAAATGTAATTATTTTTAAACAACCTACTTAAATAACAGCTAGCACACCAAATCCACACGTTGGCATTTGTGAAAGAGAAAGCATGAAGACTCACACTTCTCAGGGTGGCCTAAAACTTGCCAGAGGCTGATGGCACAGCACGTGCTCTGCTCCGTCCCCCCTTGCTTTTTCCGTTTGAACTCTGGTACCATCCAAATGCAGCTCAGAAACTTTATGCAACAAAACCTTCATCTAATTAAAAAAAAAAGTTTAAATCATGGTCTGAAACAGTTTCCCTGCTTTAACTCTCTGGCATGTGGTGAAGTTGTCAGAGAAATTTTCTGGTAGAGCCATGCATCAGGAAAGGAGTCATACGGTATCATAGCAGAAAACCAATGTCCTCCTCTGATGGCTTTATTCAGTCTCAGTTTACATGTTCAGAGCAGTGTTATTATTTCAAAGCTAAGAGCTGACCATGTTATTTTATTCAAATCCTCTCCCACTCATCTCTCTCTTCAGCATTCTTAGTTTATTGGAAATAATTGAAAACTTGCCTTCTTCAGCTGAGCGATAGGAAAGCTCAAGTCAGTTCTAGGCCAGTTCTTGAGGTACAGTAAAAAATAAGCACAGAAGGAAAAATTCCCAGGAATTACCACTGAAAAGCAGAGCGGAAGTCACGTAGGAGTCTATAACTTTCTTACTTAGCTTTAGAACAAACAAGACTTCAACTGCAATACTTGTATACACCCCGATCTTCAGGACTGATGTTCAGCTTTAGGTAGCTAAACAGAAAAGCAGAGAAGCAGATGACTTGTTTAAAATCACAAGGAAGCTGTAGTTCTTACATTCCTTCCCCCAGAAATTAAAGAAAAAAAAAAAAAATACCATCATGAATATTTTCATTTTATTCACCCAGACAAACACAAGAGACCATTTGTCAGCAGTGCAAATCAGTAACTGGAGCCACCTCTACTCTTTAAATTAGGACACTTGCTCTCGGTCAAAACAAAATCTGCAAACTAGATAAAAGTCATGGATAATTATCTTGAAAATTGTGGCCGCTGTGCTCTGAATCAAGATGCGGTGCCAACTGCAGGTTGGTTTTACATGTTCAGCTGCAAACAGTTTCAGTGCCATCTAGAAAGCTGTTTGATATGAGCTTGAAAGATTTGCTTTCTCATTCTTTGTATTCCTCGGCTTTTTTGGCAAGGGACTGGAGCTGAGTACTTTGGACAGGGCTAATTCCGTGCTTACTCCAGCACTTTAAGCCAGCTATGACAAAGTCTGACAGGACAGCTGGTAATTACCCTACCAGATCCTAAAATTTCAGATCACAGAACTTACAACATCATTAGGCACAGGGAGGAGGTTTGAATTTCTTTCATATGATTTTACAGCTGCCTCTGGCCTTGCACAGTTGTACTTTTAGTAACTGATGCTCCTGGCTTTAACAACAAAAAAAGGGATGCCAAGCATCCATCCAATACAAACACTTCAAAATCTATTTAAAACGATTGTCAAATGGTTTTCTCTCAGATTTGATCACTTACTGCTATGCAAAAGACTTTGCTTGTGATGCCTAGAAGATTTCTGAAAGGTTTTCATTCCACGGATGAAAAAGACTGCGCATCTTGGGGGAAACTCACAAGCAAGGAGATTGCTAAAGAAAGAGAGCTCATTTTGGCTGGCTCATTTTCGCTCTTCCCAGGTTTTACTGAGCTGGACAAACCCCATGCTTGAGGGCTAACAGCCATCAGCGAGATCACTAGCACCTTTCATAGCACCAAACCAAGAGAGGAAATAACGTCAGCGAGATATACCCAGTGTAGGGAAGGTTTTGAAATGGAATGGTGTCTCTGGTCCCTGGTTTGAGGTCAGAATGAGAAGGGTGGGTGGTTGCTCTGATTCAGTGGGACAAAAACCACATGAAGCAAGTCCCTGTAATAGTGTAAACAGTGGGAGGCAGAATTGCAAGGATAATTACAACCCAGGAAAAACCCAGAGCAATGGAAGAACAACAAGACACCACACCTGCTTACCTCCTGCTCTGCCCCAAGATTAAGCCTCTAACTTAACTACAGAGTTACATTTTTGGCATTAAAGACAAGCAGAAAAGTGTGTGTGTGTGGGGGGGGGGGGGACAGGGGGGGAGAAAGAGTGAAAAGAGATGTTGCAATGCCAAGAAAATGGGACTTGACCCAAAAAGGAAAAAGTGAACTCTCTTATCTGTCATCATCTTCAAAATACTTTGCCAATTCTTTGCAACATGATGTGTTGTATATTTTTTAAGGGTAAACATTTCAAAATATTCAGCCATAGAAGTGTTTAATTTCTTTACAAAATTGCTTTATGTATTAATTTTTTTCTTCCTGTGAACTAGATACTCATGCTGACAGCTGCAGAATCCTGCCTAGCTAGGTTTTCTGTTCAATTCAGTGGAGACATTTAAGACTAAATACAGTGTCTTAGATTCTCTGCTTCCCTATACCTGCACCCTCCCTTTTCACAAACAGGGAAATTAACTGTTATTTTTCCTTTGACTATTAAACAAAGCTTTCTTTTCTTTGAAAATTAACCTATCATACACATGAGGTGGGGGAAAGGGAGAGAAAGACAAGCGCTGTCTTTTCCATGAGAAGAGAAGGATGGCTTTGGCGGGCTATCCCTTTTGCAAATGAAAATCGAACAGGGCATGAGGCAACTACGATGGCTGTTCTGACACAACCACCACTGTTGTGCTTCAGAGAATGTCCCTGTCCCCAAAATTCCAGTCCTGGGGCTGGTGCTACTTTGACCCTTAGGAAGGATGCTCCCCCAGCCTTTGCACGCCCACCTTCTTCGGGCTATCCAGAAGTCCCTCCTTGGAAGCAGATATGAGTGATGCCACAAGAGTGACAAGAAGTCATGAAGAGCAAATCTTCAGAGGGATGCTTCTTCAGGTCACAAAGTCTCGTGTTTGCTTCCAGTTCCCATCATGTTTTAACAGACGCGTGCTCTTGTCTCTCAAAAAACCTGCCTCTGTGCCTACATCCCAGCCTGGAGCCCAGGTCCCCGGGCTGTGCTCAGCAGCCACAGTCCCAGGCAAGTGTCCCACGCATCTCTGAGGTGACAAAGTGCAGAGCTGGTAGATCCTCACAGAGGTGGAAAGCATTAGTTACCTGCCTGTAAGAAGCCTGTGAGCTCAGTCACCTGTTTCAGAGGAAGAATTGTAAAATAATAGGTTTTACTTTAGGTAAAACTTGCAAAGACATCTCTTTTTCCAGTAGTGATCCAGATGTAATTTTTTCCTCTCCTAACTTAAAAATAATTTGTTTTTCCTAACTCAGCCATATGTATTTATCGTAAGTTACTTGAACAAACAGAATGACTCCTGGGAAAGCATAACTTGCCCCTGTGCAGACCCTAAACGTTTCTCATTTAGTGGTTTCATATATAGCAAAAACTGGTTAAGAAGACACGCTATCTTGGACTTTAAATGAAAAAAAATCCTACTTTCAGTAAATAGAGAAGCCTTAGAAATTAATCTTTGAGAAATTCAGAAAATTAACATATTCAGTTGTTCATTGAGCTTTTTTACTAGTCCCCTAACTGTGAAAAATGATTGAAACATAGTATGTTCACTAGCAGGGTTGGCTTTTTCTGGCGTTTTTTTTTTTTTTTTTTTTTTTTTGAAGTGTCAGCAAAGAACAAGTCTGTTCTAAGCCACGGTTACCCCATTACATTTTAATCCAAACCCCATCAGGTAGAATACGAGCTCTTGTTCCTTCTTTCCTTGATTATATACAGCTGTATTAAATCTATTTTAGCTAGTTAACATTCCTAGTCCAGGCACATCCTAAAAAAATAAGACGAAATTTACAGTCATCAAGCTACATCCACAGGATGTGGGAACAATCACTTCATTAGCATTTTGCAACAGCTTAGTTTTCAATAAGTTTCATGCTCTGAATAATCAAGATAGTCATAAGTCAAGGCTCACTTCATCGGTTTAAAAAAAAAAAAATCATACACAAGTTTGCGTAACAGTGAGATTACCTCTAACTGGAGTTCCTCAAGTCACAGCCTACTGTCACGTTTGCATCTTGGTTGTATATATACCACAATTCTTTATTTCTAGTATCCACAGTGGTGAAAGTAACTCTTCCACTCTTCATATTTGGGATACAGACATGCCTAGCACCATCCAAGTTCCTTCTTAGCCACTTGACTGACAGCCACAAACTGGAAGGACTCTTACGGAAGGGCAAGGAGGGAGGAAAATGAGCACACGCCTATGAATTAGTTTCGGTTTTGGGTTTTCAACTATTCTCTTATCAAAAGGAAGATGTACAGGGTCATCCGTAGTGGTAACACGGAGCACCTGACACATCGATAACTACATGTCCGAGGGTTTCTTCCTACAGACAGCAACTTCACAAACACCTTACTGACGCCACATTCGCCCTAGGTGCTCACATCAGCTACTTGAGAAGTGGCAGGAAGAACACTTAATATAACCCCAAGTGTAATGAAGTACTCTGCAAATGAGGACACAGCGTACAAACAGAGGTGACCATTCCCCTAGCTTTGTCAACTGCTACTACAGACAACCTTGGGCGGGCTCATCTAAAGAACCTCATACCATTGGCAAAGGCAAAACTCTCTGTGGTGATACTATGAAGCACAGCTTTTGAGGTAGAGCAGTTTAATGAATAACCCTGGTACTTTTATATCACAATTAAAGCGGACCTCAGATTACCACAGGAAGACATTTAAGCTGAACTTCTATATCTCAAAAAAAAAGCTTGCATAAAGGTTGGTGCAGGCTAGGGGAGTTATTACCCGTAAGTGCTTTTATCTTCTTTGTATTCCTGGCAGAATTTGTCCTTCTTGCAGACATCTTCACGGACAAGTCCCATCAGGGGATAGGTAAGATTCATCTAACTTCCTTATGGAGCTGTAATATTATGGAATGTGAACACAGCACAGCACAGTAAACAAAAAACCCAAAACCCAGAAAAAAAAAAAAAAAAACACAACCCAAAACCCCTTACAACATGTCCACAGAACTGAAGGACAACCCAGCCTCCTCCAGTTCCCACTGATGTAATCAGCAATATTAAGGACTGTAAGAACAACGCTCTGACAGTCATACATAGGTAGATACTGCGTAATCCTTTTTGCCATTGATGAGAATGTCTTGATTGCAAGGCTGAAGAAATGTATGCTCCTAAAAGAGCTGTCTCGCATGGTGCCCAAGATCAAGCACAGAATTGCTAGGGTCAGTGCTCCAGAGTTCTCCATCAGGAGGTCTGGGAGAAAGGAGAGCATCACTGAACAGCTCTGAAAGCCATAAGGACATTCCCACTACCATTACAGTCCTCAACAAACCACACAGATGATTACCACATTGCCATCGCTACTACGAGTCTCGTTCTGCCACCTCTTTGAAAAACAAAGGAAACCTGTACATCAGCCTTTCCGGTCCTGCAGCTAGAATCACATCTAATGGACCTCTTTTTTTAAATTTCTCACACATCACTGACAGGATGAGAACAATTAATGTGTCTTGTTGATGTCCAAGTCAAACACACAATTAACAGGCAGACTCAGATGACCCCATGTCCGGAAGGAAGCCCATTACACATTCCTCTGATATTTCCTACAGGAGATGTGGGAACGTGAACCAATTCAGCTGGCGCACCAGAATATTCAGAGTGCAGTAAATGGGCCACAAGTAAAATCTGAGGCTCAGTGCACCAATATATCAGCGGTCAACTGCTTCCACACCAAAACACATTTGCTGTGTTGAGGATCTTAGAGCAGCTGATTACACCATGTTGTCAGCTACATGTATCATCCCAGAAGATACTGATGAAACACCATGCAGGCGGCCTCTCCTGTTCGCTGTTCAGAATAACGTGGCCTCCTCCCGCTTTACGAGCCAACGAGCTGGTTCTCCTCTAAGCAAATGCTTTACGTGGAAACCCTTTTAACTAGCTACCTAGGCAAAAATGGGACAGAGGCTTCCACCTTACCAAGCATCAAATCAGTTCAACCACCACAAAATAAAACATTTCAGTCAGTAGCTTGCGAGCTCCAAAACAAAACCATCCATCCAAGCTGTTGCAAGCCAGGTCTGCAATCTTCAGGGACTTGCTGTGGGATTAGGTGATGGGGAGGGTGGACACCACCACCTGTCTATGCCGTGTTGCATGGTGGCAGGAGCAGGGACGTGCTCACAGGCAAGTGGCTTCCAGCACCAACCCCCGAGCAGACCAGGTGTGCTGGGCTGGAGTGAACCAGCAGCTCCAAAATGCCCATGCCTGAGCAAAGCTGAAGAGTTATCTCTAGTTAACTGTCCTGACAAAGGCAGAAAAAAAAATCCCTTCTCTACGGATGAAGTGTTGGGCGGGTGGGTTTTTTGGAACCTGAGGAAAACAATTTATTTTTAGTGATGTCAGTGATTGCTTAAGATCCCTCCAACATCTGGCATAAATCTGACTGCAGGAACCAAGTTAATGGATGATACTTAAATAGCTTCTGAAGCTTTCATGAGGTGGGAAGATCACTGATGAGATTAGACTAAAGCCTCAGAGAAACAAAGCACATCTTAGGGGATCGGTCATGACACATCCAAAAGATTCAGTCTCAGGCGAGTCCGTGGCCAGAAAAAACCCAGACGTTTGGGGTCTGGTTTCTACAAAACTCATGACTCAGGGGAAGATACAATTTCTTCAAGACATGTTTCAGCACTGTTGCACAAGGCCGACACGCTTTCGAAGGCAAGAGTACAACACAGAAAAGTGGAAATGGCACACAATGCCTCCTAGCAGTCCAGAACCATGAAAAGGAACGAGAACAATGAAGTTTCATTGCACCAGGGGCCTGACCGAGCAGGCTTGAGACGGCACTAGCCACATCTTGCGTACCAAACATGACAGGCAGGGCTAAGCACGCCTACAGCAGATAATACAGAAGTAAAACAGCCTCGTAAGTGACAGGGCATACCCACTCCTGCTGTGGGGATGAACTTCAGCTGTAATTGAAGCGGTTTCATGTGCTTTGTCTAAACTACTTCACAGTAAATACGCACATATGCACAATCTGTAATTAAATAATTCTTTGCTTTTTCTTTTAGTAATTCACATTCAAGATCGCAAAAAAAAAAAAAAAAAACAAAACCCAGGCCAGATCAGAAGAATGATTGGCTTTGACTACAAAGGGTAATTTTGAGAGCTACTACATTCAAGAAAGCCATAAATATGGGTAATACAGGGTTGGTTCCCGTGGTTTTAAGCATCTGGAAATGAGAGAGAAGATTCTGGTGTTTGAGATTTGTTTCCAGTTCATTCACCATATTAATAAATACAGCCACATCTGAATGGAATTACATGTGCAACTTGATCTCACTGCCTCAAGGATACATTTCTTTTTTTCATCTCACATGGGGAGAAGTTAATGGAAATGCCACTTTACACTACCAACACTTCCCTGACTTAAAAGACTACAGGAGAAATTGCAAGTGAGGGGTTCATTAGCGTCCAACAAGCCATCACTTACCATATTACGACAATCACCTATAGTGACAGCTGTTATGTCCCAAGAGCCTAGAATACTTACCATCAGAACAGGTCATTTGAGCTGTGTCCTTCTAACTGACAGAGATATGAAACTACCATTTTGCTAATCTGGTTAGCTACCTGAAAACATTTTCAGCCCCAAAAGATCCATTCGAGAGCTGGATACCCTCATTAATCAATTCACGTAGATCAAAACCATAACAGAAAACAGCAGCTAGAAAAATCTTCCTGTTTCCATTGAACTTGAAACAAGGCTCCTGCTCTGAAACAATCCAGATCTCATCGTGCAGCCAAGGAAGCTACAAAACTTAATTCTCAAATTCTTTAGTCTGAATACTTCCAGCGCTGCAGTCTCCGCAGCGATGCAGGCTGGGCTCCTTTCCCACTTCCTGTGGACTGGACACGGACCCAACAGTTTTTCTTGGACTACTTAACAGGATAGGTGCCTGCCTTTGCCAAAGTTAAGCTTGTAGGAAAGGCATATTTCTAGAATTTAGAGGAAGCAGTGGTGAGGTCTCTTAAAACACTGGTTTAACCTCCTTTCTCTTCGCAGTTCACTTTCGGTACATAAACGACACATGGCCAACTGGTGATAGTCCCAGAAACAGGGAAGTGACGTAGACATAGTATCTGAACAGGAAAGATTTACGATCAGCTTTGAAACGCACAGTGAAAGGACGAGAGGCAAGAGACAAGTTGCAGGAAAGGAAATTCCAATTAGGTATTAGGGAGGGGAAAAGAAGGAAAAAAAAAAATAAAAAATCTTCACCACGAGAGGTGTCAAACACAAACAGGTTGGTCAGAAGGTCGTGTATCCTTCGAGATGCTGAGAACTTGACTGGGCAAGTCCCTGAGCAACCTGATCCAACTTTGAAGGCAGCCCTGCTTTTGCAGGGGTTTGGACCAGATGATCTGCAGAGGTCCATTCTACCCCAAGAGAAAAAGAAAAGTGGGAATATCAGAAACTTGTCACTAAACCAGTACCATTAAGTACTGAGAAAGAAGTCCAAGTTATTTAAGATAGCAAAATAACTAAAGCTGGTGATTAAATTGCATACAAGGAAAGAAAGCAAACGATTCTTTTGAAAGAAAAAAATTCAACTTAATGCAAAATTAATCAAAGAATCACTTCTATAGTCCTGTGTTATAAGATAAATGTTCAGAAGACTAAAATGCCACTGAGGAACACTTCATGAAAACATTTACTTAACGCACTATTGGAATGCATAATGGAGAACATAGAAATAACGCACATTCCTAAGGGCAATATGTGAACTCATCAGTACCTTGAACACCATAATCCAATCTTTGAAATAATAAAAAAAGAAAAAAAAAAAAAGAACACTTGGAGAACGGTGATAAAAATGAAACAGAACTCCACAAGAGGCAAAGGCAAGGAAACCAATGATGATAATTTCAAAGGCAGGTTACTATCTATGCCCTGGACCAGTGCTGTGGCAATTACTTGCTTAACTGTCAGAAGGAGCAGCTTGTTTCCATCTCAGAGCTCAGTTTTGATATGGAGTAGCATCACCTGGCTGAATGGCTCAGCATGGTAAGGATCAGTTGACGCTGCAGGAAATGCAACCAGAATGCTACAAATGCATTCTCCAAGATTCAAAAGATGAAAACTAACTCACTACAGTGTTCACATCTCACCGTCACGATTTCTAGGCTCTATATAAACTATTAGCTATGTGCCAACTTTGTTTTCTACATTAAAAATCTTTATTACACAAAATTTACTATTTTGCTGTTCAAAGTACTGTACACCACATGCATCATCACCTTCACATACCATCACAGCTATGTTTAGTTGAACAATTCTCAATTTTGAGAGTGTTTAGAGTAAGACGCAAACTTGGGAACTATGTGCTTTAAGATGATGGTAAGAAATATTCTTACAGATGTGAGAGCAAACAGGGCTCTGATGTTGTGTAAGTTGGATCATTTTAACTTGACATATTCCTGCCTTACCCTAAATCTCTAGTATTACAGTTGAGGTCAAATAAGATGCAAGGCTCCTAAAGTTACTAACATCTATTCAGTAACACTTGAATTTTCCTGCATTTCTTCATTTGAAAGCATGGAAGAATTGTTGATGTAGTCAAGGAAAGCTTTGAGTAACTATTTCCCAGTCAGCCTTCTGAAGCATACTGGCATCTCCTTACTTAACTTAAAGGGGAAATATGGCAGAATATACCTGCCAAGGTTTTGCTCATCTCTCTGAATGTGTTACATTACTTGAAGAAATAGAGCAACTAAGCAGCATTCGGGAGAGTAAGAACTAGAAAGATTTTCTTACTTCTAACTTCTAACAGAGATCCTCTCGTTTGCTTACAGTATGCATCTCAGATTAGCACCATTGCTGTGATAAAATCGAAAGTGACTGCTAGGCCCTTTTGTATAGTACTACTGTAAAAATACAGCTAGTAAAATACAACTTAATTTCCTACTGATAAGACAAACTGGCAGATTAAAACAAAATCATTCACACGGGCATGTACACACAGGTAATTTTCGTAACTTTCAGTATCTAAACAGACCGAAGATAACCCAATCAGACCCGGCACAACGTAGTTATCCAAAGTTTGTACCATAAGATGCAATACACTTCAACTCAGTTAAAAAGCACCAGTGTTTCTCAATAAATGTCTTCGCACAGGCAAATGAGAAGAGATGGAGAACAGAACGGTCTTTAGAGCATGCTAAACACACTGAGCACAGAAGGAGAAAAAGAGAGTTTACCAATTCTCTTCAAAATACGACTACTGATTGGGTTTTTTTTCCCCACTTTGTGCGCATCTGCTATCAATGTCAAATAAGACAGCAGTGGTCTTTTTTCCCTCCTCCTACATCCGATCTGAACAAAGCAGCCATAAATGCAGAAGCACTGGAAAGCAGAGTGGGATTCCTACTGGAAATTACTCATATGCCTAACAGCACAGGTATGTTACACAGTAAGAAAAAACACAATGCTTTTTTTTTTTTTTTTCGTAACAGGTTAAATAAAAATAGCTACAGAGGTTCTGAAAACTCCATCCGAAGACTTCAGTATGAGAAGCCAGATTAGATGGAAAGGAATTAAGTATGCCTGTAACTCTGAAAGGATAAAGTCAACTATTATTCCTGTTCAAAGCTGGAGCATGGAAGCACTATGCCTCTAAGTGGGGGGCCACCAGTGGGAGACTGCAGCTGAGCAGAGTCCCCAAGGAAGCTGATTTTCAGCGGGCGGCTCTGAGGTCGGCCCCCGCCTTTGTGCTAAGAGAAGCTAGAAGAAAACTCTACGGGAGGAAACCACTACGGGGCCACGTTTGAAAGGTGCTTAATACGACGGAGTATTTAAAACACGCGCTGCGAGAGGGGTGGGGACCCTTCGTGGGAGCCCTGTGCTGCCCACCAACACAGCGCGAGTGCCGAGCAGGGGCTGCTGCCAGTTAACCAGCACCAGCCCCCCCGCCGCGGGACCGGCTGAGCGACGGGCTTTGGGGCCAAACACCCTGGGGCTGCAGCCACGCTCCTGCCCTGCTGCTTCCCCTCCCCGTGCTCAGCAGGGGAAGGGGGCTAACCTTTGCAGGTAAGGATTGGTAAGGTATAGGCTGGAAACCAGACTCCTGCTTCAGATTTCTGAGGCTGACAGCTCGATAGGTGTGCTTTTAGTTGCGTGACGATTTTTTACTGCAGTTTTACGTGACCGACACATAAAATGGCTTGTTGGATTAATACGGGTGAAATCCACTGAGGCCTGCCTCGGTGTAACCTTTAGTTACATTACAAGCCACGGCACTTAAGTTTTGTTAGCAGGATATCACAGTGGTAATCATAAGAGTTAAAAATATGAACTGTTTGTGTGTTCGGTGATGCACCATATACTGATGGAATCTGAAACAATAAGTTAAGGAATTTTGAAAACCTGTACACTGCAATTTTGATGCTCCTGCTTCTCATTCTACAAAACATTACCCACCTCTGATATAGAGCCTCTTTGCTGGCAACACTTTTAAAGTGATGTATTTTGAGTTTGGGAAACTGTTTCAGAACTAATATACAACCTAATCTTTACAGACCACCACTCCACCCTACCCTGGAAACTGCTAGCTTGCTACTATAAACTAATTAAAATCCAAAACATGACCCAAACTATCGTCCACTGGTACACAGCAGAAAACTGAAAACAGCATTTTGGTGGCTAATATGCAGTATCAGACAACCACAAACTGTACTTCAGAAACAGTATAAAAGCAAGAGGGACCACAGAGTATCTAAGGAGCAAGAAAATGCATCAGTTACAAATGATGACAGTCACCCATCCCACCCTCTTCACTGACTGTACCAAGCCAGTAAGTCTTCTCACACAACCACTAAAACTTTTTTTTTTTTTTTTTTAAAGTCATCTTGGCAGACTTCAGTATCTTTCTGATAAATGTACCACACCATTACTTTCATAAATCCACGCTGACCGCGTAAAATTTGCAGGGCTATCTTATGAAAAGAGAGGTCAATGAAAGATAGTTAGATATTTAGATGTTTTATCTGATATTAATCCCACCTCACCTTAAGTATATTTTTAAAGTAGTAACATAGTACTGCAATTTGTTAACACTTCCCCTGCTTTTGTGTATGAAAACTCTTGTGTATTGTTGCAGAATTAATGGAGATAACGCTGACTAAAGCAACTTGGAATAAGAAACCTAAAATGGCCATAACAGCCAAATATAATCCCACACAATTTTTACAGGAGTCTAGGTTTAATTTGCTTTACAGGACAGTTGGCCAATGACATTTATCATAAAAATATCCTCTCCGTTAAGCAAATTTCATTTTTCTTTCCAAAAGAAAATTCAGTGTATACTCTGAGTGTTCCGTGGCTCATTTTCAAGATCAACCCACAGAGATTTTTCTTAAACAAAACAAGGCAATTCAGTTTAAAAATGCAGACCAATGTAATGACACAGTCATATTACTTTTGGCTATGTTAACTTTAAAAACCATGCCAATTTAGCTATTTTTCTTTAGGTTTTATTAGAAAAAAAGCAGCAGATCAACATTACAATTCAGAGTCTAATCTAAATATGCACTTGACAATGAAGCACATCTGAATATGAAGTGAAAAAGGATTCCAGAAAACCTTCAGTTTTGCCAATCTCCTGCTACCCAAATCATGTATCTTTTCTTCTGGCTTTCTGATGACTGAAGTCGAACAAGGAACAAAAGATTTATTGCTATGAAAACAAAACCGCAGTACAGTAGTATGAGTCTTGGGCGCTAAGCGTATTCCATCAAGTTAACTTAATTTCAAAGTGTACTTAAATCTTTTGTTTGGCCATGAAAGTCCATAAGCTGACTGACCCAAGAATAAACTGAAACGGCAGGTCTGGACCAAAAAAAAAAAAAAAGTTAGACAGTATGTTAACCTCCAGTTTTCAGACAGAAATAAAAAGATACAATTCCAACAGCCAAGAAATTAAAATTTAAAAAATGAAAAAAGTTGATCTGACATTCAAGAGCTAAGTTTATTCTTATGCTCATTTTGTTTACGCCCAAAATAATTTTAGAGTCACCAGGAAAAAAAAAAAAATAGTATTTATGGACTATCACACAATTGAAAAAGAGAAACAATTGCCTTGACTTGGTTATTTTCCCCCACTAAGGTATAAAATCTACATATAAATTTGATACTTCACTATAACAAATTGTACTTTTCATAGTTCTGATTTAGTTTCCATTAAACCCTGTTTACTTTTTGTTTTTAAGCCACAGAAATCTTATTTCACGTTACTGAATCTGGTTTCCAGCTTGCGCTCTCATTTATCTGTGGATCTACGTTTAGTAGTCTGGTTACCACCGCTAACCAGGAAAAAAACCCAATTCTTGGAGCTTTCTTCATTACGACAGCACTTTCAGCAGAGGTTACTGATGTGCAAGCAAACTACAACGATATGCAGCTCTTCAGAGAGACTATTTCACTGATTATGTTTCCACTGTCCAAATGTTCCCTAAATTATTTGCTGGAAGAAACTCTTTTGATCTTGTAAACATCAGTGGCTGCAGTGTCACTAGTATGTCTGGTAGTTTCACATCCTCGTACAGGAAGGCTGGTTCACAGCTACTGAGAAGCCGCAGGAGCTCTAACAGCTGACGAACTGTGGATTCTGCCGAGCAGAAGTTTCTTCTGTTGCTACTTAACAGACAGTGTAGCCAAAGCATCAGCCGAGGTAGCCCAGTCAATCCTTGCTTTTCTTCAGAACCCCTCAGAATATTTCTGGAAGGGTGACATTGCGAAGCAGCCACTGCTGGGAGCGGCTGCCGTTGCAGTCTCTGATGCTGGGTACCTGGCTGTCCTCTTCGGTGGCTTTGTCCAGGCACTGGTTACTGTTCACATGCAACAGGGTTAATTTCTTGAAGACAAAAGAGAAAGAAATTAGTTTTTACAAAAGTCAGAAGGCATAAGCTAACCAAGAAGATTCTGGTGGCCATTAAAATTCTTCCATAGGTAAGTAGGAACGAGACGAGGCCCCCTCGGTTACTGGCTCCAGATCCCAATCCTAAAGAACACTTAAATATGCTATTTGATGTTGTAGAATACTAACAACTGTGCTTAATGAAAAACAGAACAGTCTGAACTTTGAAAACACGTTCTTTATCAAGCAATATCAACTGTTCCTTAAATAGGACTATAGAGTTAGGGATCTTTGGGGAGTTAGAAATTAAAGTTTGGTAAGATATACAACTTCAATTATTAGTTATAACAGTAGTTTTGATCAGATCAGAATGAACACATTAAATATGTATTCAAAAGTACAATTTTTTTCTCAGGGACACAAAACCAACCTTACACTATGTTCTTTTAGCACTATGTTCTTCTAAAAAAGTACATTCTTTTATAAAAAAGATGTGTATAACCTCACAGACGTATATATCTTTTCCAACACCTACTAATCTTACTTATGCAATCTTCCATACACCACTCTGTCTACCTCGGCACTATCCTCCTGGAGAAGAGATCTTCGAAAATTGCGTTTCCTGCCACTGTACTATGGATACTCATCAGTGCATCAATTTGCCTATGGTACTGACAGGCATTACTATCAGTATTTCCTCTCTCTCTCAGCAGCACAACCAGGGCACAGGACTGACTGAAGAGTGGCAGAACAGACAGGCCTTACGTGCACAAGCAGCAGAGAGTAAAACAACACAACCAAAAACCTGAGCACATCATCAATCTCCTGCATTGCTGCTCCTCACAGCAGCTGAGGAATGAAGAAGGGAGTTGGAACAGACTGAAGTAGACAAATAACTAACACAAAACCTTCCCGCCCCCCCCCCCCGCCCCACACTTTTTCTTCCTGGTAGACATTAAGGGACAGGAGCTTCTTACACACCTCCTGAACAGAGGCAGAAGGAAAAAAAAACTATAGAAAAATCACCCAACTTCAAGGGCAGGAGTTCTTGCTAAATATTCTCTAACTTATTTTTGTGCTTTATCAGCCAGCTTTCAGTAAAGTTCTGAAGATTATGCCTACATTTTCCACTGACAGAATAAAGAGAAAAAACAGATACAACCAAATTCACGGCTGAGGATAGACACAGCGAAAGTCTGTTTTACAGTCTGTGGCAATCACTGCAAGACAAGCTATTGCAATTAGGTGTCTAAAGATGCAGTGTTCTTGCTATCGATAAGGTAGAAACAAAATAAAAAGCACTTGCTGTTTGGTGAATCACTGCAGTTAGTAATATTGCTCATCTTATTTACCTAAGCCAGGTAAACTAACTCTATTAAAAACAAGAATGAATGGTTCCCAAGTCTCATATTTAATAGTTTCAATTAACATTTAATTCTGAAAGCCTTCAACAGCTTTCTTCAATATCCCAGCAGCAGCTGCTAGCACTGTGCAGAAATGCTAGTAGAGAGCCGCTGTCTTCCACATTAACTGCCATCTTAATCAAAAAATCATCATTCATACATACTTCCTTTTAGTCTTAAAGGCTGCAGGTTTTGTTAACACCTCAGTTCCTAAAATCTATAGCAAGTTGGTTTAGTTAGAAATATCACTCCCCTCTCCCTCTTTTTTAAATTGGTGAAATAACTTTTTAGTAGCTAAATATCTACATGTTCTCTTTATAAAATAGTCAACCTGATTACAATGGCAAGATACTTCTTCCACAAATTCTCGCAACTGTCTTTTGCAATAATTGATTTTAAATTAACAAGCTTGAGAACTACTTTTTTTCTAACTAGCCACGACACAAGTCAGAGTTCCTGACGGAACTACTCAACCACAAAATGGTTTTTAGAGCTTACAAATCAAATTAATGATGAACGGATCAACAGACAGTGATTTCTAGATCTCTCAGTTCAACATATGAGCTTCAAAATAAATTTCAACACTATGTACAAGAGAATGATTAAAATAAAGCTGTTTTAAGCATCTGTACCTTAAACATACCACGATTAGAAAAGTAAAATCTCCCTTATAAATTTGGGGTGCTGTTTTTTTAATTAGAAGAAATATTTCCTTCTAACCTTGTGTGACATAATTCACCAGGTGCTGAATTTGTCACAAGATTGTCAGCGTTATTTTTTACTGGTCCAGTAGATACCTGGAACACTTTTCCATTGTTAATCTCATCGTAACGCAACAGTACACTAGTAGACTACCTTTCCTCAGAGGATCCAAAAGCACATTGAAAATATTCTTCTAAAAGCTCACCAGGTGATTAAATCAATACAGATGCCCACTGAGTGACTACACCATGAATTAATTACAGAGGGAACATAATCTTGACTTTGTTTCCCATTTTGACTGTCAAATAGTGGTCCCACACTGGAATATGTAGGCTCACGTAAAAACCCAAGTTGTCTCATTTTAATGTCACAAGTCATTAGAAAACTTACCACTGGATCATATTCCCAAAGCTGATTTCCTTTTAGATGGTGGCACTTCAGCATCGTTACTGGGCCATTGAGTTTGGATACATCTAAACACAAATCATCTGTCCGAATTTCTTTGTTGGCAGTATATGAGAAAACCTAGAGAGAAAAAGAATGACAGGAACTGAAACAAAAGTTCCATTAACAGAGTCTTGGGGCAGAAGGAACATTTGTTCATTACTCTGTTAATATTCACTAAATATTTTTTTTTCTTTTCCCTTCAGCATGTATAGAAAGATTTTTTTTTTTTTTTAATAAACACCGTATGAACAAGCTTTTCAGTCAAAATGGACAATTTTTTTTTTTTTTGAATTGCAGACTGCTTCCTGCATAGAAACAGGAAGATCCCCAACACAGGTAATCTCTGTATATTGGAAAACAATTAATCAAGAATTACTGACAAAGTAGAACAAAAAACCAAATGTAAAATAAATTCCAGAACTGACACTCAGAAAAACATACTTTAAAAACAGCATTTCAGGTACAGGGTTGGGTTTTTTAAGTAATGATGTCAATCAGGAGGTGTGCTGGGTTTGTGGGGCAGGGTTTTTGGTAGCAGGGGAGGGGGCTACAGCACTGGCCCCTGTGAGAAGGTTCTTGAAGCTCCCCTGGCTCCAAAACAGACCCACCTCTGGCCAAGGCCGAGCCAATTAGCGACAGTGGTCACACTTCTGCAATAACGTATTTAAGAAGGGAAATCTGTGAGAAGGAAGGGGTAGTTGTAAGGAGGAGCTGTGAGGAGGAGACCTATGAGAAAGTTCATGGAAGACTCATCTCCCAGGAGAGGGACACCACGTCAATGCAGGGCAAGAATGCGAGAAGTCATTGCCTTCCCCCCTGAGAAGGAAGGAGCGCTGGACTGACTGTAACCCCCACACTCCCTGCCCCCTGTGCCACTGGGGAGGGAGAAGGTAGAGAGGGGAATAAAACTGAACCCTGGAAGAAGGGAGCAGGGTAGGGGGGAAGGTGTTTTTAAGGTATGGCAACGCTTCTCACTGTACCACTCTGTTAAATAGTAGTGTTGTTAGTATTTGAATTAAACTGATGTTCTTTTGATTCCCCTAATAAGTCTGTCTTTCGCCTGTAACCATAATAGGCGAGTCACCCCTCCCTGTCCTTATCTCAATTCCCAAGCCTTTAATTTTATTTTATTTTATTTTCTCCTTCCCATTCCTGAGAGGGAAAGGGGTGAGCGAGCAGCTGCGTGGTGCTCAGTTGCCCTCTAGGCTCAAAGCTCAAACCACGACAGTCGGTCTAACCAGAAGACAGTCCCAGAGAACCTACAGAAGGTGAAGTCTCGCTTACAGCAGTCTCCTCCTCCCCTCATTTCACTTTTGACTTGAAAGTTGATCTACAACCAGTTGCAATCAGGCCTCAAAAACATACAAATAACAAGCCACCAACAAACCTCCTCATGCATTTCCTCTTACAGGCATCTTCTTCAGTGAGGGTTTCCTAAACTTTACAACTTTAAGTGTATTTTAAAGATAGCTACTGACAGAATCAAAGAATTGTCCCAATAAGAAGTAGTGTTCCAAATATTTAAATACATTAAGGTAATTAAAAAAAAGTCACCTGATTACCACCCATTCCATGGCAGTTAAAGATTCCAACTTTCTCGTTTTCTTTTCTTGCCATGTTATCCAGACATTGATTTGTCTCCACATTTCTTATCTGAGAGTAAAAAAAAAAGCACATCACCAAAGGCTGTTATTTTTAGAAGAGAACGAGGTCCGTATCAAACCACATCAGCACCAGTTCTCTCTGCTATACACTAGAGGTTATGTGAATGAAATGTAAATTATAGGAACCATACTACAATAAGAGACCACCGTCCAAGACTCAAATCTCCCAAGCAAATGTTCAAGTTACCAGGTTACAGAACCATATTTGTTTCTTTGCTTTCTTTCAGGGATGTTTCCATCTTGAGGACCCTTTGGTCAGACTCGGCTACAACAGAACGGACACAACTGAGTCTCCAGCCCAAAACCTTCAAAAGTTTTAAAGTACTCTCCTAGGCACAGTGGGTTTAATTCCCTTTGAAATCACAGGTGACTGGGTTCAATTTCCTCTCTTCTTGAGTAACAACCTTAATCCCTGCATTACTACATAGTAAACAGGCATGAATATCAAGTCTCTGATAGTCATGCAGCAGCACGAATGCCTGCTTCATCTTGTTACAAGCCTTTCTTTTAAAACCAAACAGTACAAAATCACCCTAACAACAGGCTCGATAGGTTGGCTCAACATGACTTGTAGGGGAGAGTAGGTGCCCACTTATTTAGGACATCATCATCTGTACTACCTCCACGGTCCCTTAAGAAATTTAAAAGAAAAAAACAGAGAGATGCCCAGCAAGGCTTAGGGATCACTGGATTTTGCTGGTCATTGATGAAGGTTCTGCGGGTAAAGTTCAGAACAGTTTTGAGGCAAAGCCCTTGCTTGACTTGGTTTAGTTTTTTAAGCAAAACTCTGACCATACTCTACACAGAGAACTTTCTGTATAAAGTTATCCATAACTATACAGTTCTGACAGAATATATCTAAAGCCCTTCTGTTTGACATTTAGTACTGTAGTAAAAAAGCGAAAGCAATGAAATTACAGTACTATATACCAAAGTTCAATGTTCTGCCCCACTAAGAAGCCAGACATATCATTTTACAGGTAACAGGAACACAGGTGCAAGATACTTGAACTTTGCTGGAGGCAACTTGTTTCCACTACTCAGTTCAGAGTAGAAACAACTTACTGCACAATGTACTTTACATAGGGTAGATAAATATGTAGGATAAAAATCTTACCTCTCCCAGAGAAAAGTAATGGCGTGGAATTTGGGAATCTGGATAAACATTCTCCAGGTACCAGGAGAAAGGCTTGCACTGGAGCTTGCGCCTTAGTCCCAGTCGTGATGATATGTCCCCATAATCAACTTTAGTAACTCCTGTAGAAGCAAAAAAAGTTTTATTCAATGGATGCTAATAAACATTACATAATTCCACTTACTACAGAAATCACCAGTATAATACACTGCTTGCATGAAAGACCTTCTCTTTACAAAATCATCTCTACACCACTTTTTTTTTTTTTTTTTTTTTTAAATATAACATTATGCCATTTGTATTCTCAGAGAGGACACGTCAGTCACTACCTGTCATTTCTTTTTCCAGATAATTATACAGAAGATGGAATCACTACCTCTGTGCTACACATGACAATTTCTTACCTGTGGTTTGTGGAACATTCAGAATGCAGTCACTTACTAAGTTATCAGAGGAGAAATGCTGAAACCGCTATAGTGACTAATGCCATTCTATCCCCAGTGGCAACTGGGGTGCATATCTGTGCAGTGTAACATATCAGTCTCCTTCTGTGGAGCAAGGAGAATTCCATTTTAATTTAATTCTGTAAGCCAGGTACCACCTGCTGGACCCTTCATCAACTAACTGCACAAAGAAACAGCCAGAAAGCAGCCTCCACACAGAGAACTACTCCTTTAATAATTCAGTATTTGTTCAATATGACTGCAGCATTTGCAGGAAGTACATTCACCATTAGAACTATTATCACTTTTTTGTGGTATTTTGCTTGCCTTTTCACTCCTTTGCTCCTCATTTATCAAAGTGCTCATTCTTCCTGTATTTTTCCACTCCTTTTTGGTTTTTAATTTCTTCTGGAAATTAATTTGTGCAAGTCCCATCTGCAGATGGGTTGAAGAAGGTGTGCATGATCAGTAGATTTTTTTTTTTGCTTCACCAGAATTAAGCACTATTGTCATTAATATTACAAAAATATTAATTAAGCCTAGGATAATTTCTAGTTTTCAGGCATCACATTCTTTTTTGCATTTTCCGCACTACTCTCCACACAGGCCAAAAATAATATTCTACAAAAAAAATTCAAGCCAAACAAAAACCCAAACCAGAAAAGAACAAAAACAAGTCCTAGCAATTTAAATTCCCCTCACAGACCACAAACATGGCTCAAGTGGCCACCGCACTATAGACCTCCAGCTGCATACATTTTTCAGAAATCCCTCCAGAGGATGGTGAATTACCTCTAAAACTGCTGACCTTCTGAAACTGAGTTTGAGACATTTCTAAATTGGCATACTGTGTTATTAAATCGGCCTGCCAGCAGATGGTGTATTTCTACTCAAAACAGGTAAGTGCATTATTTCAGCTAAATGTTTGTAAATATCAATAAAAACATTAGTAATTTCAGTATTTCAGAACAACAACAAAAAAATGTTAGCCAGGCTTTTAGGCTTTTTTTTTTTATTAAAAAAAACAAAACCAAAACCAAACCTAAAGATTTTTTAACAATGCTAGTAGAGAACTATACTGGTAATGGAATGAAAGCAAAGGAAAGCTTGTTTTTTAATGAAATTTTGAAGAGTGTGAATGAAATTTTAAAATCCCTTGGCATAGAATCCCAGAAAACTTTCCAGTCACAAAAGAATTCCCAAAACCAAAACCCACAAGACAAACAAAAATCCCCCAAACACCGCTCTATCTTCACCAAAGCAATTATTTGCTCTACACCAAAAGGAGCACACTCTCAAACGATGATGAAGTAAGAAGACAAAGGCTGTACCAACCACAACTAAGTATGGAATTCTTCATTCTTCAGTGATGACAAAGCAGCTGATGGATGAAACCATTATCATGCCATCCTCAGAACAATCTTACGATACTCAAAACTCACTCATCAGTTTCCTACACTGACCTTCAGAAAGCAGCACTGTTAAGGCTTTGTCATATCACTGAATGGCAGTAAGAATTAAAGTCACAACCATAAAGAATTAAATGCAAAGTGATACTTAATAGCATACAAATGTGCTGTTTCTTAAAGTAGTTTTAAATGTCACCATGTAGAAAGAAATGTGCCAGCTGATTTTCCTTCTGTTATAATGAAATGAGGCATGTATTATATTCCTTTTCACCATTTTTAGTCTGAAATATTTTTTTAAAATCCTCTCTGCAGTTAGGTCTACATCAGAACATACACCGGCATGCAGACTGCAATTAGCATCAGGTTAGCAGACGGACTGGATAGCAGCAGCAGTATACCTTAGGGGTGTCCTCTAACAAGGCTCAATTACTCTGTTTCCTAGGTTTCTGGTACCTTATCTATAATACTCAAAACTAGTTGGAACGTTCCTATACTTTTGCACTACGCAGTGCAACAGCGGTTACTTATGTGTAACAGTTCTTTGGAGAAAAAAAAATAGAAACAGACTAGGCAAACTGCAAAGTATAAAGCATATAAAAAATAAAGTATATGTCTGAATCATTATTTCCTCCACAGACTGGTAAAATTTATATACACACAACAGTGGCATATACCTTCCAGTGGTTTTATACTTGTTTTTAAAGGCTCATCTAAGAAAACAAAACAAAAAACAAACCACAAAAGAAGAATTAGAGCAAATCTTCCTCCCAGGAAACAGTTATGCCAGACTCTACAGGTATGTGCATCATGAGGAAGACAATCTTGTCTACTCATTGTTCATTCAAATGTTTGGGTTTGGCTCATTAAAAAAAAAAAAAAAAAAGTATTTAGCAGTAGTTGCTATTGCTGTCTTTACTTGACCATTCAATATATGTCCCCCTTCCCCCTGCCCCCAAACCCTAATTACATCAAAATCCTGGACCTCCCTGATTGATTCTATTTGTCACACAGCTTGCTGTTTGCTGTGGGACAATCACATGCTTTTTTCCACACATATGCTTAAAGATGTACTCAAGAATAAATACTGATAAGACAAAAAACCTTCACATCAAATCATCCAATCACAGTATTGCCGGTTCCTTTGTACCAATGTAAGATTCATCTCTGCACTGGCTTGTGCTATCACTGTTCTTGAAGTTTGGTATGCAGTACCTGACTACTCTGATTAGTAATCTATAATTGTCTTTTCTTATAGCTTTACAAAAACATACGTATAGTAATGCCCATCAGTAGAATACTCCTCCTTCAGTTTAATTTTCTTTGCCACGTTATATTTAAGCTTCCCATCAGCCATGTTGCAACAGCTCTGCCATCCTCAAAATTTCAAGAGAGCTTTAGATTTGCTTGCCAAATTCAACGTGTGACAATGTATTTATACTAAACTGCTTTAGAAAAAAACCAAAACAAAACATGATTATATATTGCTCAATTATTTCCAAAAGCACAGTATGAAAACTTTCCTCTAAAACTAGACTTCTGTTAAAAATCATAGAACTTTGTTTTATTTGGTATTATGAAACTCGATAAGCAATAATTTAAAACCAGTTCAAATAACTACATTATTTGCATTCCCAATTCATGCTAATAGGGAATACTGGCTGAAAACAAGAACACATGGAATTGCTCGGTACATATTTTGAACATAGGCTTTGCTACATTGCAAGACATGGACTCAGCCCCTTCTCTGTCATCTCTATCAACCATAACTATAAACATTATCCACTTCCAGCCTGTATGTACCAAACCTTGACTTACCATGCCTGGCTAGAGATGAGTGCATGAAGTGATTAGAAACTAGGCCTACTGATTCAGTTTTCAGGAACCATGTCTGTGTCTCTGTCTAGATGGCTCTTGCTCAGGTAATTCTGCCTTTCCAGGCCTCCTGTCTGCCCTCTTAGCCCCAGCGCAACGGAAGATGCCTTCCGGGGCAAACTTTTGGTCAACGATAAAATTAGTTTCCATACAAGCTAGACAAAACTCTACCCAGGGTCGTTGGAGCTACTTTTCAGGATGCCTTCAGCTCACTAGCTGGGATGCAAGGGGCTGCTGAATGACAAGGATGCACGCTGGACAAGGAACGGGGGGGTCACGTAGGAGCTGGAAGCCAGACTCACACGCAGCACAGGAAAACCACACAGTCTGAAGGTTTGGATGCTTCTCCTTCAGATTAAGGATACCAACAAGTTCTACAACTGTCAGTTTATCATTGATTAGTAAGGAGAAGATTAGGGAGATGTAGCTGTGGTAAGGCAGCCTAATGCTTCGCAGGTGCTGCTGCGGAAAGGTGCAGCTTTCCCTTGCTCAGCTTCAGATTCTTGCTGCACCTTCTGTGCTGACACAAGTGCTAACTTAACCAGTAGAGAGCCAGCCCATGGGGCAAATAATCCTGACAAGTTCAGCAAGTCAAATCAACTGACACAGTTAAACAATCAGTGAGGGAAGGGAGGGAAGCCCTATCACCTGCCATGAAAAGCAAGGCACTCTCCTCACAGCAAGCTCTTATACTGACATTGCCATCTCATGAAGCCTCACCTCGGACAACTCAGTCCTTAGTATTTTAGGCTGGAGAAAGTGCTGGAAGGCCAGCACTAGCAACAAAGAAGTGGCAGAGTCCACAGAGCAGAATGACTGGAGCCAGACTATTCACCTGTGCATGCTGGATATGTTTTCTGGAAGCCGAAGAGGAAATGGCCTGGGAAACAGCACCCTGCTGTAATGCATGACTGTGAGGAAAACTGTCAGCTAGTGAGAAAAGACTACAGCTAGTGCCATTACTGCCACGGATAGTAGCTGTTGCATGCAATGAGATAGGCTTAATTTTGGCTGAGCAGCAGCTCCTGCAACCTTTTCCTGCCCAACTTCCATCTGTACCTAACCACTTCTAAGCAGAGACATGGCTTTTAAAATGCATGAAAGCTTAAAACAGACAAGTAACAATTTCTACTAGGCTGTACTTATTAAAGAAAAAAGGATTACAGGCTTACCTTTTCAAGAGGGCAGCTTTCCATTTAACTACATTACATCAATAGTAAAAAGTCTCTTGAATTCCTATAATTCAAGCAGTAGGCCTTTTTTTCTTTTCCCAGACAACACAGATTACATGAAGTGGGAAAGCTACCTGAGAATCTTGGGTTTGTTTTCCTGGACCAACCCCTCTGTGATTCACTATCTTAGCAGAGCAGAAAAGATATAAAGGAGGAAACATGTCCTGTTAGCTAGGCCCAGTGATGTCTGTCAGTATATTACCTCCTTCCAAAGCCAATTTTCTCATCCACATCAATTAACAAGAAAAAAACCTGGGTGCAGAGAGGATTGCCTGCTTTCCTCACCCATCTCCATACAGGCTTGCAAACCAGCATCAGCTTAAAAATCCTCACCTCACTTCTTGCAAAAACACGTGATATTGTCACAGTAATATTGAAAGTACACATTGTACTAGCAAAGAGTTTCACAGGTTGTATACTGTACTCTGCCAGAGGGTCACTCCACCATCATTTTGCAAGACCTAAACATTTCAGTTTTGATATTAGAAGGATACCTGGAAAAGCAGGGTATGGATAAATGAGCTAGCGTAGCAGAGATTCACTGAGTTCCCAAGACAACTACTGCCCAGAAGTACTTAGTGATATTTACACTGATGTTGTTTGCTCTCAACAGGTAAAATCAGGGTCCGCAACACTCAGGTAAGATTTGAAATATCAGAACAACAACAGTAAGGGGTTTGTGAACTTCTCAAAACAGTAATCCTTTCTAGGTAATACCCACTGGCTCTCACATCTTATGTGGATTTGGGGGGTGAGGGGCATGAGTGGCACTGAGTACATTTATGTGCTCATTCTCTGAACAGTAGTTATTACATCATACCTAAGAACGACCCACAGTGCTAACCACTATCTTCACAACTGCAGGAAACAAACTGATTTCAAAATAACCCAACTTATTCCGATACTGTATAATCCTATTTTTGAAACACTTGGAAATTCTAGTATCAAACTTCAGTGCAGAGTCAATAAGGATATGGGTACACAAACGACATCATCTGCCAGTCAGCAGGTGCAGATGCTCGAAGAGGAGCTTGGCAAGAACATGTTCCTGTCCAACAGTCATCCAGCCTATTACCATACAAACTATGCAGACATGCATCTTCTGAAAGGAAAGTAAATATGCAGTGCAGTTACAGATAATTAAGTTACTTTCACCATTTCAAAAGTTTTACTGTATTCTATTTTAAATTATATTCTTTCATTCCTTTTCTCCAATGGGAGAATGCATGCATATTTCACAATACTGCAAAGCTATGAAAGACAGCCCTATCAAAACAAGAAGTCTAAAAAATTCAAACAGCGTAACTCCTTTTGTAGCTTACACTTACCACCTGAAATGGAAGGACCATAGACATTATATATAAAGTAACAGAACCTTAAGTAGTTTACATTTGTTTTTAAGCAATATGATATTTTTAGTTAGGTGTTCCAGCTACTTAGTGCATTTTAAAATCTAGCTTCACATGGATACATAAAAGCAATCTTAATCAAAAATGATAGCACCTACTTACATACAACTTTTCAGAATATCTATACATGTCATATTTGAATTCATAATGCTTTATTAATAACAACACTGGGCAGTAACCATAAGCTGTTAGCTTCTGATTTTACCTAAAAAGCTTTGAGTAGTAGCAAGAATTATTATTTTTTAATTAAAAAAATCTTACACAGTATTATTTGAGTAATGCATTCTCTTAAGACAAAAAAAATCATAAATCTGCAGTCACTTGTTCTCACAAGTAATCTTAAAATTCACAATCTAAAATTTAACACTGTTCAGACTCTCATTACATTGTATTACAGCTTTTAAATTTCAATACTAATGCAGGTTTAATAAGCAACTCATAAGGAAATACTAGTTTTAAAGAGAAATCTTCAGAAAAGCAGACATGGCATACAGAACTACCACTTAGTACTGAAAGTCAAACGTCTCTAATGTCTCAAGTATTTAGAAAGGTTGCCTATCACTGCCCAAAGTTTGTCTGTCTTTTCAAACAACAAAAATCCTGTAGTGGCAAGTAATAATTTAGTATTTCCCAGGCTTCCTTTCCTTTCCTGATTTTTTCTTTTTCCCCCAGAAAGTGTGAGTTCATAGGAAATTTGGTCTCATATTTTACATCCTCTTGTTTTGTTAATATCCATTTTAAGAAACATACTAAATATCATCACAGGCAAGTGTATTGGCAACTTGCCCCTATACTCTGGATACTGAAGTGCAAACTCTACCAAGCCAAAAGATGTTAATTTTTGCCACTCCTGCTACAGGGTTGCACTGAATTTAAATCACAGAAGTGATTTCAACCTGGAATGCCTACAACACAAAAGACAGAAGCTGAACTCCAACACATTAGGAGATGTATTTGGTTGGCTAATTTTCTGCACTATGGTTGAGCTCTCTGACATTCCACTAAGCTTTAATTCTATTGCACATGAAAGCTCATTCATAAGTCATGTGCGTGTTTAATAAAAAAGTTTCAGGGCACATCTCTGGCTAAAAAAATTCTTTTTTAATTAAGACTTTCCTCTGTATATCTTACATGAGCTTTGTGTTATGAACTTCAAAGCAATAACATTTTTATTTAAATACTCATGTTCTTTCCCAGTAGTAACAACATTTTAATTCTTAATAGGTATTTCTCATAACCAAAGACCTGCTCACCTGGGGAAATGATATAAAAAAAGTTTTTGAATTCATCCATCCAGACTTCTGCAAGCCGCCTGTTATTTTTGTTGATTATCTGCCCTGTACCTCCTGGAAAAGTGTACGGTGTTGCTTTTCTGAACACATGTCCAACATGTGAACAAGTTACAATTTCCAAAGTGCCACCACACTGCCAGATCTGAAAGTGATAGAACAATTACTGCATGGCTTCAAGTTGTTAAAAAGAAATTTTAAAATGTTAATCACTTGTTTCTGTTCTAGTTGGAGAAACAATATTAGTTGAGGTCTAGAACAAATACATACTGCAATGGAAGAGAAATGTGTGCCTGTTTCCTGCTCAACAGATAAAGATGCTCACATGCCTGAGTAAGCTACTGTAAGAAAAAGTACATCAGGCCTCATAGCAATAATGCATCAGCAAGAGACTACTTTGGAGAATGGGGCAAACTGACAGCAAAGGAAAAGGCTCACATGAATCACAGGGAAGTAACAGGTGGTCATCTGTCTAAAAAAGTCCATTATAAAATACAATTTCCATGTAAAAAACCCACACACGCTTCCCAAGCTTCTGAAAATATTTTCAATTTTATTTTGGACCTCTCAAAATGGCAGATTCATAAAGCTGAACTACTTCAGAAGTATCCACCTATATATATACTCTGAGCTGATAAGTAAAACAAAAGGAAATACTACTATTTGGTAGGAAAAAAAGTGATAACACTGGTTAGGTCCACATCCAAAGGAACACATGCAATCATTAAGTTAGAAAAGAGCAAGAAGAGGGAGCTCATAACAGAGGCACTGACATTTCACTGGCACGCTAAACCACACACACACTCTCATTCTTCAGAATGACCAGCCCAATCTATTAATCACAAAGCTCTGCCAACTATTCACCATGCACTTTTCACTAACAGATACAGTCTTTGCATATCTCCACCGGAGGAACTTGACAGGAAGCGAAGTGCTAACTGTAACAGGGGAGGACACTGATGCAGGCAGCAGATCCGTATTTCACAGAACTCGAGATGCACTACCCCTGAGTGACAAAACACTGAAAAGAGTTTTACCTACCCTGAAAGAAATTTCTAAGTTTTCTCCACCCCAAATATCCATTCCAGCATCATATGTTCCAATTTCTTGAAAGTAATCTCTGTCTATTGAAAAAAGACCTCCTGCCATTGTAGGTGTCCTGTGAAACAAAAAAAAAGGGGGGGATTGGGCAAAGAGGCAAAAAATAAGCATCCGTCACTATGAAAACATATAGTTAAATACATTTCACACACTGACAAAATGGCTTTTTATTCCTCAAGTTCCTAACACATTCCTTCTCAGCAGGCTTCCATCCAAATCCAGTTACCATTGATGTACTTGTTAGCTCAAAATTTTCTAGAGATGGGACCAGTTAGTGACAGTTCTCCATATTTTCTCACTTAAACTTGGAGTCCAGATAGAGAAACAGCCCCTAGGAAGCTGCTGTCATTCCCAAGAAAAACTTCTGCCTCCAATGCTGGTAACTCATAAAAGAAACCAGTTTCTTACAGGAAATTTATACTTCTGTCAACTTTCTTGAAAAAAATACGGGAGGCTATGAAATAACCTCCTTGCTTTCACTACTGTTGCTTCATACAAGAAAGCTGTAGTCAGGGTTACATTCAGATTTTCTTTACAAATTTCTTATTGGTAGAAAACCACTAGAACTGTGCTAGTTTCTCCTAACTTTAGCCACATATTCCAAATTTCCATGGTTTTAGTCAATAAATATACAATAGGTAAATTATATATTAGGCTCATGATATAGCTTTGTAGTTCAAGTATACAACTTATTTACGCTTGAAGCATAAATGGTTTTATGTCAGCAGTCATTTTCCTGAAACACTTTGTGCTGCTTCTGAAAGACACACAAAGTAAAAGCTAACTCACAATCTAACTAAAGATGTATGTGGCTTTTTTCCCCTAAAAGGGAAAGAGGGAGGGGAAATACAATTAGATATATCCTGAGAAGACCTCTGGATTTCTTAAATGAAAACCAAGAAAACCAGTAAAGTTCATATTCTCAATTTTATGGTAAGTAAATATTGTCCACCTCTCGGAACAGTAAGGCCAGAAAATGTAAGTTTTCAGTTGTTAAAAAGTACACATTACACATAAATTACCTGTCTGTCTTATTACCTTTCTCATAACATCTACATGACATGCAAGTATAAATTCACCTTCCATTCATGCACTTCGAAGACATTAAATTTATATATATATGCATACACACAAATATATACACACACATATAAGCCAAAAATGGATGCAACTTTCAAAATACTGTTTGCTTTGTTAGAATAAAAGACAAAAATAACGTTTAATAAAAAAGATAAAACCAAGCTTCAGTAAAAACCTGCACATAGGTATAGCAACTAGTTAAAAGGTGGTAATTCACTGGCAATTGACATAAAACTTAAACATATTCCTAAAAGTGACAACCTGATTGTTTCCTTCATTGCCACCAAATGTTACCAACAACCAATCCATGTAAAAACCTTTATGCTGTTCCTTCAATCAGGCAAAAACGATGCTACAACACAATTTGTTAAGTATTTACTTACAAAATTAACCTAGAAAGTATATGAGTAAATATCAGGTGAACATTTAAACCAATTTAATAACTTCTCCTTACCTAACAGGAAGGGTTCGATCTCCTTTCCGTCGATCCATCTCTCTCTGAGGAACAGGGTACCAACGAAAATTCAACTTCCAGTTGAATCCACCATACGTCATGTCAGAACCTGCCATATATTCGAAGGTGTCATCGCTAATTACATCAATGATGGGACACACTACTGTTCTCCTAGAAAAAAAATTTAAAGAACCAAACCTATTTTATTAAAGTGTCAAAAAAGGTGTGGTTTTTTTTTTTTAATATTGTTTTTAAAACACATACAGTTTAAATTTTCATAATGCTATCTCAACAGCAGTGCTCAATATATTATTACCATGAAACCTTCAGATTCTGTCTTGCTAGTTAGAGTTAATTCATCTAAAGGAAAATATGTTTTTCTGATACAGTTTTGGTAATGCTAGCTCTTTTTTTAAAAAAATAGCATTACTGTTATTACCAGTAATAAATATTCATCCTTCTGCAGATGGAAAAATTGATCACAGCTTTCTCAGAGCTATACAGTGATTGTACAGAAAACAAGAGGGTTTTGTTTCTAGTTAAGTGGTCAAGGTAACTTGCATGTTTTGAAATTAAAACTTGGTCATTAGCTCTCATATTCTTATATGCCCTCAGGAGTAAGAAATTATAGACCTTGGTAACAAAGTATAACTACCGCGTCAAAGTTGACAGAAAGAGGCCTCCTTGATCACTGTCCTGACATTATTAAGACATATACTCACAGAAACTAATTCTAATCATCTTAAATACACTTAAGTAACTGTTCTCAAGCAGGCTTCCACTCATGGAAAGCTCTGTAAAAATACTCTGGGGTTGTAACTAAATTGAAAGGACTTAATTAGTTGAGCTATTTGCACAAATTATAACAATTTATGTATGGTAATCTCACAGAAAGTGTATTAACAGTAATTTAAAGGTTAGTATTATGTCTTAGCGCAATGCTGAACAAAGGTTCTTCACTACTTGTAGCTTTTTCATCACATAATAATACTGTATTTTGTAATGTTAAATTTTAAGTGATCTCTATCTATAACCATATGAACAAAACAGAGATCTGTAACACCATACTTAATATCGAGTCTATTTAATATGCTGTTTACTAACAGACTGGTGTGCAACTACAGAGTTACTGCTCAGATATATGAATGTTTATAAAGCAGATCATTCTCTCACTTATTTTTTCCCCCCTCAATACAATTTCCATCACGCTATCATAGATGTAAGTGTATTGACTTATGTTAGAAATATAAACCTGTGTTACTGCAGTGTAGATCAGTATGATTCCATTAGCTCTTCTAACTTTAGAAAATACGTCCCAGAAGTCCAGGTCACAGAACTGATTTCCACAATACAAATACATTACGAAATAAATCACAATGAGAACCTGAAAACAGTAAACCTGACAGTTCTTGCTCACAGCGTTGGCATTACATGAGATCAGGGTTCCATTTCTTCCTCAAGAATATCTTCCCAAATTCGTGAAGGAATGGGCCAGGCTCCAGACAGACAACCTCAAATTCCACTGCTTTCTCAACTCCATTCTCGCTCAGGTCTCCCGATATTTAGCACATTATCCCAAGCATCCTAGTATAAGCTTTATTTTAAACCAAGTTTTACTTTTTAAAAATAGTACTAAACTAGCCTTTTATACTTACACCAATGAGAATTCACCCCGCCCTTCAGAAAGCAGATCTTTGCTGGTGAGCTATATTGCAATACTTGGAACATTTCTTAATAACTGGAAAAACCAACATGGACCAATAGATGGATAATTACCTGTCAGCTTTGATCCTTGCCAGCAGAGGTTCAAGCCAGCCGACTGTACATTCACAATGAGCATCTAAGAAGGTGATGACCTGGCCTTTAGAAGCAGCAGCCCCCTTTAATCTGGCTCGAATCAATCCAGAACGCTGTTCCATTCGAATCACGTGAACAGGTACTTTTAATTTTTTCACATAACTCTCCAGTGGTCTTTTCAAGAAGTCTGCAAAGAATGATCAAAACCGGGGAAGCTGTCAGTTACATAGTTCAGGTTTTTGGGTTTTTTGGAACACACTTGAATTAAGAGACATTTCCTCAGTTCTTTTCCATCCTTTTTGTACTTTCTCAGCTAGTTTCCTCTCCTGCTTATTCACAATATGCCCTTCCACATCTCCACAGGTTTCCCTTGCTAGTGCAGGAAGTTCTCCTTCCTCTTCATTTCTTCATTATGGAAAACACAAAAATGAAGAGAATGTAGAATGCTTACACGGAAACCAGATGGGACAGGCAGGTTTTTATTACGGAGTAGATGTGACTTACTTCCAAAAACATATGCATAAATGCTCTTGGACATAACGCTTCTCTACCAAGAAAATACAGAAAACAATCCAACTAGCTGAACATAACTAATTACCCCCTAAAGGTATGTAACTTACAGATAATTTCTTTGCAAGAATTTTAAAACATCATAAAATTAATTTTTCAATTGTGCTTACTCTTTTCTGGCTAATATTTTTTTCTATTAAATTATCACTATAATACCTAAAACCAAAAGTAAATACAAAATCAGCTACACATAAATGAATATCTGTAATGCCAACAAACCTCAGCTTAGCTGAGGAACAAACTATTCAAAATAGAACAGTCATAACTGACTACCATATGCCTAGAGACTTAAAATTACTTGCATTACAGAGAGCTGCCAAATTAACAAATTTTCTATTGCCAGGCACAGTTTTTGTCCATCATTAAACTATGATGGATGATGCCATAGGAAGAACGAAGAATTGAGGGAGAATGCAATTGACAGTCACAGAAACAGACTTCTGCAATAACTTGCAGATTTCAGATCGGTAAAAAAGGCAAAAGTCTTATAAAACAGCTTATAACACAATATATTAGATTATACTCTCGAAGCACATGGGAGTTGTACTACAACAGTGCAAATCCTGTAGTAGGATTTAGCATAAGACAGTAAGTGCCTCATACAAGAATAAGCATGACACTGGAGGGGGGAAAAAACCAAAAGCATGGCATGAACTCTTAGCGGCTGTTTTGTAAATCTCTAGAGGCAGAGCTGACCCGAGGGTGATTACCATTCCTCACCACTGCTCCGGATGAATGAGTTCTAATTGCCTCCTCATTTTTTTCTGCACATTGTTGAACTGTCACCAAAACCTACAGAAATAAATTCTGACACATCTTGAAAGCTGAACTGTGCTCAAGGAGCCTAAGAGGTTGATAGATCTTAAGTATTTGTCTCCAGAGAAACTCAAAGCGAGTTAATTCTTATTTTGCGTATTAACAGAGACTCAAATGAATAAATGTTTATTCGTACAAACCAAATGTATATGCCTGAGCATTCTGCAGGCCTTTTGAGGTTGAGCGCAAGCAGAGATCATTTGGCTGACTCTGTCTGTAGCAAATATAAACTCATTTCTTTACAGTGTGGCTTTCCAAAGTCATTAAAAGAACTAGTATCATGGTAACATTTATAGTTTTAGCGTATATGGCTTCCATGGCATACAGAAAGAGAATAAAACAGTGAAGCATTTCTGTCTATGCTAACCATCTCATGAGCAAGTCACACAAATCAGCATGTTTCTCTGCAGATTTCAGATATAGTACTGACAAGCTTTTAAAGTAGCTCTAATCACTCAAAGCTCAATGAGTATGGACTGTCACATTGGTCCTTGAATGCACAGTTACCTTAACAGAATAGTAAAACTGCCAGGAGAAAGAGAAAAATGTTTCAATAGTACTGCTGCAGCCATTCAAGAACTAGCATAAAACAGAAGGTTACATTACAGAAAGTCATGGTCAATATACTGCATATAAAATCTTAAGCCCTACCTACATTTTCCCTGTGAAATATTTCAAACTTCGATTTATCTTTTCAAGTACTTTTCAATATTTTTTTTCCTCTAAGAAACAATCACAAATGCGTGCAGTGTTTTCACTAGGGAATAGCGTTAAGAACAGTCCATCTTCCATGTTTCAGCACGTCCGTAAAACTCTTCTTCTGAATTGTCACCTTGTTCAAAACTTCAAAAAAAGGGAATATTCCCAGAAACAAAATGTTGCGTCAGACGTTCAGTAACTGCACCCTTAAAATATTGCTAGAATTTTGGCAAAATAAGCAAAAAGCTCAAACTTGGATGCCTCATCCCTACAAAAGCCTGGAAAAATAACTCGGGCATCAAGATTTCTGGTGTTCCTCTGCTACCAGCAGTTAGGGCTAAATGCTCAAATCCAAGCAGTGTATTTTCCCTCCAGGGCACTGTCTCTTAGAGCAATACACATCCCTCACAAACTGCTCCCTTAGTTCAAGTAGTAAGTCTAGACTTCTGGACTAGTCATCTATCCAGAAACTGGTAATGGTTTCTTGTAAGGCAACACTGGCTTTTTTCTTTAAAAAAAGAATATTTGAATAGCCTTTTAATGCATGCAATACATTTTGACCTCCAAGGAATGCCAGAATCAAGCTGTAGAGATGATTTTTCTATACAAACCTATTGATCATATTTATACTAAACCCTATATTAAACACTCAAATGAAAAGCTTTATGCATTGCAGTGCGAGTTGTTTATGAGTGACCCAAGATGACAGATGAGTAAATTTTTAGCACTGCCTCATACACCTCAAATGGAGAGTGAAGTTTGGCAATATTAAAAACAAAAAAACAAAACAAAACAACCCCAACCCCCCCCACCCCCCCAAAAAAAAACAAAACAAACCAAAACCCCCACAAAAAAAACCCCAAAACACAACAATAACAAAAAACAAACCAAAACCCCACAAATATTTCTACTTGGAAACAATAATTCATGCACTTTTCAGAGATATTAGTTTCATTTAACTCTTTCTGCTGGATATTCCTTTCAAACTTTTTCTATATCAAAAGGGTGCCTAATTTTGCCTAGGACTGCAGACAGTTCAAAGAACACCTTCTGTGGCAGTAGCAGAACTAAGAAAGCCAAACAGCAAATAAATTCAATTCAAGTCAAGTAAGTAAGTAGAAAAATACCTTGCCAATTCTATTACTGAATCACATTTATATGAATATAAATGAAAAATTAAGTTTCAAACTTTTTTTTTTATTAAACTACAATAAAACACAGATTTATCACATATAAGCATGCAAACACAGTTTTAAGAAGTGTGAATGCTTGTATAAGATGTTATTGGCAGGAATTTCGTTTTGGTTACGTTGCTTTGATCTGTGTCTGTATAACTAACTTCTGTGAGTGTATTCTCTCCTGATGCAATCTGCCTATTTTGGCCATTCAGTGCTGACCTAGTTTTAAGTACTGACTAATCCTGATTTCTTCTGTTAACTTTTTTTTTTTAATAGTTACCAAAGATCAATATTTAAAAACTCAACATGCAATTCTGATCAGTAACTGGAGAGCAATGTTACAGATATGTGTTCTTTCTCCAAAGCTTTTATTTTCCGTGTAAATAAGTGTGTGATATTATGCAAATTCATTCTTCTAAGAGCATGACACGAGCAGGTACAAAGTGTGCTTCAGGCAGACTTAATGCTTACTTTATTTCAATTAAATTGACTCTAATGCTAGAATTCAAAACATGCTACTCAGGCTGAACATTGTCTTTTTCTGGAAAAATCTGCTGGGTTAGTTCAACGCAAACAGAATGCTTAAGTAGCATATGCTAAACCCTTCAAATTTTCAGGCATCATACCCTTCTGTTTTGTTTAATGTAAAAGCATGCTCGTTTGAACCATTAACAAATTTTTGGGAAACACAACAAAACTTTCAGTAATTGTTGAAAATAGCTACATAAAAAAAAAAAAAGAGATGCCTGAGTGATCTGAAATGAAGATCACCGTCTTCAAAACTAAATACTGGAACAGGTTCAGTAACACCATCAAAGAAAGTCTGAAATGCTATATCTTTCAGCCTGGAATTAAGTTCTCTTGCTTTTACTACCTAACCCAAATCCAGAAACAGAAAAGTTATCTGGAGAAAGCCACGTACTTTTTAAACTGGACTATAATTCTACTTCATAATGAGGATATGGCTATTGCTATGTTTAAATTGATTTTTTCTATACCAGAAATTGAAGAGGCAAAACATAAGTAATATTATGTCTACATTATTTTAATATTAGCTCGCTCTTTATTTCTAGGTCATATTGAAAGGTGACCCGTCACAATCATTAGCACCAATCTGAATTAGTGCCAAGGACTGTTTTGACAAATGAACCCGAGAACACTTGCAATAAACTTTATTTTCTTAGCCAGAGTATGTGCACACAAGCTAATTAACCAAAATAAATGTACCATCTCTGTTCCATTGAGGAAGTATATACCTGTACAATAGGCTAGTATAGGCACTCAGAATCCAAATACCATCATCTGTGTTAAAAAGAGGATTATTCCCCAGGAACAACTCCAAGAGTGGTAGGCAGTTTCACATGCACTAGAACCTCAGAATGTGGAATTTTTAATGAAAGGTTGAAAAACTACAAGGAATTGAGGAGTGTAATCACAAATTCCCCACAAGTGAAAACAGTGAAAATTTGTTCTTGTGCCTTCCTAAAAGTTGATCGCATCTTTCCTCTAGTATGTAGTAGCCTTGACTTTTGCGCGGGCATTCGTCTGCTGCTGCCAGAGTGTAATTGTATTTAAGGTCTCTGTCCCTTTTTCCAAATTGGACCAAAATTGGCTGCAGCAGTTCAAGTTAGTATCAGGTAAGACTGCGAAAGCAAGTGAGGGTGCCTGAGAGCGGAAAGGAACACGGAGTGATACAAGTGCAGACACAACCTGAGTGCGTGAGCTGTGCTTCCTAGGGAAAACAGGTTGGTCAGAGCTCTGTTAGCTGATAGGATCTTTCTTTAGACTACTCAGCTGCTCCACAACCAGCTGTACTCTAGACCTACATAGTCTGGAACAGGCCAGTTAATATGCTGAGGAATCATACACATGTACACCCTGAAGAAGAAATTCATTATACTTTCTACCACGTTAGACATGAAGTGCAAAAATCCACTCCTACAAAAAACCTCTGTTAACCATTGTCAGGGTTACTAACTATCATAAAACCTTCTGTTAACCACTGTAATCCATGAACCTTAATGCTACTTCGACCATATGATCGGAAATCCAGTGTCTCTCTTCATACATGGATCTTGTTTGGACAGATCTTGTTGTCTGGACAAGCGTCAGCCATCTTACTCTGAAGTTGGAATTACCATAAGCAGCAGAATATGGATTTTGTTTCACTGGAATCAGAAACATAAGATGTCTGCAGAGATGTGAGCATACTGGGTGTAAAGTCCTTCCATAAGTAAAGCATGGGAATTCTTGATGATATAGTTAACAGACTACAACTGGTGGCTACCAAGACTTTTTTCTAGTGACTTACTAGCTGTTAGTCCTAGTGGAAAATTTTCAGTGTAGACATACAGGAAACAGGCTGAATCAGCGTAAAAATATATAAACGTTTCAGATGAAAAAAACCATAATATCCTCTCATCTCCATTTACAATCACAAGAAAAAAAAAATATCGCTCAAGTTATACTTTATAACCCATACCACCAAGGAAGATTAAGCAAGAAACAAGTCAAATATTAACTATTAACTAAAATGAAATACCAAGTATTGTCTAGAATATTGTTTTTATTTCTACTGTATAGTAATTTACAAAAATATGAAAAGAGTAAAATCTAAAAAAGTTATTTCAAGTTTAAAAATCAGCTTCAAGTTGCTTATTAACTTCATTACACCTGGAAAGTTTCATTCTGTAGCACTAGTTATTAAAAAGTAGAATCTCTTATAGCACAGAAAGTGAATTCCAGCTTCCCATCAGCTGAATAATTAAAATTAATCCCTCCGAATGCCAAGCTTAATGATGGTAGTGATAGCAAATTTGGATGTCTATGAGGAACAGTCACCTTTGCTATTACTCACCAGGTGATTCAAGTATTAAATGCCCTCAAGCTTTAAGAATGTGTTAAAATTCTAAATGCAAAACATGAAAGCTGTGATGGGATAAACCCACTAGCAAAGACAAACTCAATGCTATCAACAGGCAAGTAAACACACAGATGACCATACACTAGTTTTCAGCGGAGAACAACCCACCTGTATTTCAAAATGGGCATTGCTCACTCTGCCTTCCCCAGCTACCATGCTTTGCTGAGGAGAGCTAAGCCCGTAGGAAATCGGTCTCAATTTCTGAAGTCAAGAGAGCAGCAAGCTAAGGCATCAACATTACCATTACCTCTTTCACTGGCATCATCAACAAGGACAATTTCTTCCAGCATGTGTCGTGGTGACCTGTTTATCACACTGTGAACAGTTCGTAGAAGTGTGCTCCAAGCCTCATTGTGAAAAACAATGACAACACTTGTCGTGGGAAGGTTGTCTACATACACCTTCGTTTTGCACCTATAAGAAAAAATAAATCATATTTTTTTAAAGGTCAAGCCTTCAGTTAGAACTTCAATTTTCAGGTTTATTTCTAAGTATCAATACTAACATTCATAACATACCAACTGTAGGCAAAGTATGACAAAGGAGCACACAGTGCACAGATTTATATTTTTACCTAAAAAAACACCTTGACTTTTATGTATACAGCTATGTATTCAGTCCTACCACTAAGAAAGGAGAACCTCAATTCAATAACCAATTGTAGAAATGAAAGACATCTCCATACTGCTAACGCACAGAGATGATAACAGATAATTTATTTCCACTACCTCTGTTTTGTGAAGAGTAGCATGGCCAGATACAGCAATCCAAGCCCCTAATGTAGGCTTACATTCCCTCAGAGAGCAGGTGGAGAACCCTAGTACTGTGATGGGGACAGAGGGGCAATGGAGAGAGACACACCAGATAAGAAATGGAAAACTTAAACTAGGAAGTAAATGCAATAAAAAGTATATAATGAACAAACCCAAATAATAACTAAAGGAGGTAAAGAATTCTGGACACAGCTGGTATTTGGAAAGAGCCAAGACTACATGCATGCTGCCTATAATACTGGTGAGTTACATACATTTCATAATATGTTTGTATTACACAGAGAGGTTTTTTTCCTCCTCATTGGATACATGTTGGAAGTGCTATAAAGGTTCTTCAGATTAAGAGAGAATTATATTCACATTCCAAAGTTAGCATGAAAGACCATAGGCTTAATTCTCCTACCAGCATATACCAGCATACAATAGCACAGGACATTTTTGCAAAATATGACATACGCTCCAAGTAACCCCACATGCAGCCAACATTTTGCACCCCACAATACTGTTTTGAAACAAGTGATATTTTCAGTATCTCCTAGAAAAATCAATACGCTGTACATAAAGTCCTCTTAACATTTCTGAAAATACAATTCCGCTCTAAAAAAAAATAACCATGCAAATTTAAGTGTTCTCTGCACATATCCGTTCCTTCTGCATATTCAAAATCACACACAGAAACTTCCATGAGATTTGATAGCATTAAATGATTTAAGAATCAAAACTAAAGAGATATATGCAGATCTCAAACACAAAAAAAACCACACTGAAGCAGGAGAAGAAACCCATTCAGTGGAGCTTCATTCCAACAAAAAAAGCTTTTATCAGATCCCAAATTACTGAGTCAATTCACTGCACTATAACCTGATCTATATGCTATTAAAATAGGTTAACAAGTATTCATGACTATCACCTCGCCAGCGGTGCTGTCTGAGGGCTTGAGTAGCACGTAGTGCACGTCCTCTACGCTACGCACAGAAAAACAATACTGAAGGAACAGCCTGGAGATACAGCATCACGGTGTCAGCATCTAACCCCACCCCAACCAGCGACACCGGGAATGCCAGCCAAAACCGGGCGCCCTACATGAGAATTTTACTTGCTGGATAACTCGGTTAGCCCGAGCTCTTCTATGTGACAACAGCTCTCTTAGCCCACAGGCATTTCAGCTCTGAGGTGGTGACAAAAGCCCAACGTGCACAGAGATCCCAGAAAAGATCAGTAAAATCCAGGTACAACTGAAGAAATGTCTGGAGATGCTTCTGTGAAATCATGTTTCATTTCTGAGAATTGAAGCAGTATGAGTCACTATCCATCTTCAATATTATACTTATTATACAATTATGGCTAAATTTCATTATTCACCACACTGAAGTGAACATCATAAAATCTTTAGGGAAAGCAGCCTATGGTTTTTCATTTAATTAACGTCTTAAAAAAATCCATCGAACTTGCAAAGCATACCAAGTGATAAATTAACTTACGTGGTATCACTTGAAAAAAAAAAAAAAAAATCACAAACTTTTCACAAAAATGCTATGAATTTCAGATGAAAAATTCAATCATAAGCTAAATAATTTCCCCCCATTTTTGCCACTTATTCTGCCTACTTTGCTACTTTAAAACCAAATTCTCAGTGTTTTATTCCTTCTGCTGTACTGCTCCCTAGAATAGAAAATAAGTGTGTGATTGTAGACCTTCAACTACATCAGTAACACAAACCCACCAATTGTTCCTCTACTTTTTGGCAGAATACCTTTTAAAAAGTCGAAAGAAGCCTGTTAGCAATTCTCTGTGAAAAGCAGTAACAATGCATCATTCACCAGGAATATCTTGCTGGGGTGGCCACAGAATCTACTATTGTAATATGAAATCTCTCATCTTCAGCCTTGCCTTTTTTTTTTTTTTTTCTCCAGCAGTTTTACAGATGATTTTATTTTACTAAGCTCAAAGCAATGAATTGGAGTAATAAAAGCCAGACAAGTGATCAGGGACTGCCGTGTTTATAAACCATTACGCTGTCCAAAGTATAAATATGCCAAAACATTTAAGATCTATCTTTGAAGGGCAACTTTTTAGCACTAAGAAGAAGGTTTAGAGGAATTTTTTTGGAATATCCCTTGTCCTGCAGAAGGTGAACATCCTTCTTCCCGTAACTTGCCCATTCTTACCCCAGAGATCAACCCTTTCTAGGGTAACAATTTCAGAGCAACCCTAGACTGGCTTGTTCACCAACATGTAAAAGGCTGCCATGCATAACACAGGGTCTTTCATAACAACACTGGCTTGGAATTTTTGAATGCTATTGTTAATAAAGTGTTTGGGGTGAAGTTATTCTGGAAAGACTCATTGATGCAGACAGGATAAAGGAAAGAATTAATAGTATGATACCTGATTTTTAATACTCCTTTCACCTGTCTTTTCATACATACCTTTTAGCTGTATTTGTACAAATTTTTGTGAATACATACAAATAAAAAAAATCCCTGATTTTAATTTTGAAAACACTGACATGCGCTCCTTCCCCTCCAGGAACACACTGCTGCAGAACGTAAGACAAATAAAATAGAACAGTTGATGCCTATGATTAGAGCATTAGCCTTCTATGTAAAACTCACGCTTTATCCTTACTAACAAACATGTAAATTAATCCTTTTTGTCTTTTGTTTGAAAACAAATTACCCCAGAAAGGGATTACTAGGGAATTTAAAGTAAAGCATTAGTCTCAACTAACATTATGCAACATTAGTAGCAGAATATAACCATGAGGGGTATGACACAGAGGGTATGAATTAAGGACATTCTGAATTTTAATTAATGAATAATACATTATGTTCCCTTTGTTGAATCATGCCTCAAACAGTTTTAAAATTGAGTGCATAATATCAAGAAGGCATGCCATCTCCAGTAATTTAATGAAAACTCCAAACGGCAGCTGAGAATGTCTACTTTACATAGAACACATCATCCTTTCCTTATCAATGGCGTTCACCGTGCAAACTCTTGGCTAATGTGACTCCCTATATTATTTAGATTGTGGAAATTCCCCCAAAATGTCAGACATTTTAAATGCAAGCAGGGACTCACTGCCCTAATACCTAAAGACACAGAAAAAGAATAGGCCAGATTGTTAAAATATGATCAGGACAAAAAGCCTAATTAGTCTACATTTCTTGATATACACATTCCAATGCTCAAAGCAGTAATGCTCTTTATTTCATAGCAAGTCTCTGTCCCATGCACTGAAATCCCCCCTTCAGCTGCATTAGCTTTGTATTCTTTCCTACTATTTGATTTCTAGCTTTCATGTAATTAGGAAATATAATGGAAAATTAATTAGGAAATAAAATTAAAGTTCTCCAAGACCTTTAATGCCCCATCAAAAATCACATTTGAGGGAAAAAAAAAATTAAGTTTACATGCTATAATTTTCAAAATTGTTTTACCGAAGAACCACGGGACTATAAAGATGTAACTCTGCTCCCACCTCTGTAAGATGCTCGTACACATTCTTCATAGAATTTTACCTTTTTGCAATTTTGTAGCATATACTTGGAACACTTTAGCCCAGGTTCCTTCTATCTACATGGTTACTCCTATGTCCATATCTCCCCAAGAGCACAAGGCAGTGTAACAGGTCCAAATCCTTCATAACTTGAATGTAAGTTTAATGGACTAAAAGCAAAGGAGGGAGGACAGTTCCTAGAATATGTGCTTAAGATTGCTGAAGAAGAACAGTGACAGCAAAAGAAATACAAGCTGTTGTCCCTAGCATCCTGTAGTCTGATTTCAAAGTTTTGAATTGGTTACAAACGATTTTAAAATCGAAGGCCAAAAGCAACTATGTTATGTGTTATGCTTCTCCATTATTGCAACTTTCTGTGAAGGTGTTAATCAAATCTTATATAGAAGCTCTGCATGTTTTAGATAGGGACATGTTCAGGAAAAAAAAATCTCAAAGAGAATTTTATTCAGTGGATTATATATATCAACTTGAAAAATACCTGATGCTACTTGAAATGCACATGAAGAGCCTTCTGCATAAGCTGCTTTCCTACTTTCTCTTTCAGCCCAGGGTACCAGTAGTCCACAAGAGACATTATAAAAATAGCCAGAAGAGACATCAAGTAAGGCAATTCTGTCCAAATAAAATTAAGCCATTAAACCTCAGAGCTTAATTGCTGCTTCAGCACAATCTTGCATGGAAAGAAGACAACTCTTCATTTTGTCCTTCCTACAACACAACCACCATATACTCTCAACCACCTCCCACATCTAGCAGAACTGGAAGTCTCCCTCTTCTCTCATGCCAGTGGAGGAATGAGAAAAACGTACTTCATCACTGCAGGGAGAGAATAGATCTACCAGGCAATCTAACAGGTTCCTTCATTTGAATTCCTCTGAAGGTGAAATTCTTCTGATACCTATCTGCTCTGCTCAGTGCCTGACTCAGAGATCAGTAAGGCTTACCCACTTCTAGCGATCGGCACCCAAGACGCAGAGATGCCAGGAACTTGGGACACCACCCTTCACTATCCTCATGCCACCACATTCAGTTTACTGTTGAGGCTCTCACAACTAATTCAAATACTACCTTGAAAAAAAAAAAATGCAACTTTGCAACCATCTTACTACAGAACAACACTTGGCATTTTATCAATACTATGAAACTGTATTAATGGATCAATTTACTCAGAAATTATTCCTAAAACCCATGATTGAGTGCTACATGTGTAATACTGTCGTATCTTGAAAGACAAGTATTTCTGATGTTAGCTGTGATCTGTTTGCAGACCCTTCGAAGTCATGCTAAATCATGTCTGAAATTAATGTAATAAAATGGGATTTAATATCCTGATAGCTCTTAAATACTTTTGTTTCATAGGCTAAAGAATTACACCCCTGGAAAGAAGCTACTAACAAGGTAGAGGTCTTGGAAGAAGTCAATTATACACTACCACAATGTTTATGCAGTGAGATACAATGAAGAAAACCTCATTTACTGAAGCAAAACATGAAAATAAATTTTAGGCAATTTTCTAGAAAGATGATGTCATAATTATATTCTGCGTTCGAAATAAATGCTAAATTTCTAAATACTGCAGGGCAGATCTCTACCCTTTCTGATGTTTCCAACAGGTTATTCCCCACAGATGAGCAACGAAACGACAAGCAATGTTGGAACATTTTTTCTTAAAATATGGACTTTTTGGAACAAGGCCACTCACGCTTACCCAATCACAAAAACTAGTAGACTCAGACACTACCTGAGCCATGATTTGCTATACCTGATACCAATTTTATTCCCAGATAGGAACAAGGCATGACCAGTCATTTACAGTGGCTCAAAAATATTAACAGCAGTAAAACATGTATGCAATCCTTGTTTCCTAGCCCGGTGCGTGCAGCACAGAGCGCTCTGCTACAGGACAGAGATGGAACACAAGCAAAGTGTCTCCTGTGTGCTAAGCAGCTCAGTTGGGAAGTCCTAAAGGAGCTCAGCCCGGAGCTCGTATGCGCAGTATGATAGCGCAGCGCCGATGCATTTTTGAAAGCTGTACTAGCGACAGATTGGGGCACAGAGGGAAACATACTTAGTCATATTACAAATTTAGTACAATCTTTTATCTCGTGTACTACAAACAACAGTTATAAATCAAAGCTGCAGTTATAAGTAAGATGCATCCCAGAACTTAAATTTGACAAAGGAATAATCCAGGACTTGCTGAAAATCAGGTTAGAGCTAAAGTTTTGAGGAATGCTACAAAGCACAGCCCCTGTAACAAATCTGTTTAATATTACTGATCCAGTAGAAACAAGATACTCTTCAGTATTACAATATATTGGAGTCTCTGGGAAGTAAGCATCGGTATCTTTAGGCTTGAAAATACATATTTATTTTCTGCTGAGGTTACCAAAGTTAATGACAGATCGATAGAGAAGAAAATCAGAAAAATCTGAACTTTCGTGAAACCTCAGGCTTTAATTACTGATATCTGATGAATATTGCTGCAGTACATTAAAATGTCAGTACTCCATTGTTTACCCGTCCAATTGCCTTAAATTATAGCCTGCAATAAAGTTAACGTAACAAAGCCGAGGCACAGCTATGCCCAACGCAAAAACTCCTCTCTACTTAAATCATGGATGAAAACAGTTTTGAAATAAGACTCAGAGTCACCCTGAAGCTGCCGAGGCTGACCTACATTTGAAGCAGAAGATAACGCCCTGTAGCAGGGGTGGCAGAGAAAGTGTCAAAACACTACAGCAGGAACCACCAGCACTCAAGTCAAGTGGTACATTTCTGGTAAACACTGAGTCTTTCCTGGATATGAGCAGCAGCCCTCATGATATCATTGAATAAGGGTGTTAATAAATCTGCTTCTGACAAATTTTAAGAATGCTCCAAGCTCCCAAATTGAAGACAATCAAGCTGGATAAAGATCTAGTTTTCACACAGAAACAAAACAGCTGAAAGGGCTAAAAGCAATACTTCTGAGAAAGATGGAACCACTGACTGTTGTAACATGCCAAACCACTTTTCACTACACACTTTGCATCCAACCACAGTTTTAACTTGTGGATGCACAGACAGAAAGCACTACAGATAGGGTTGTAACAAAACTTCATGCTACCCCTGAAGCTGCTTCCTCAAATCAAATCAGAACAATCTGGTTTAGAAGGAGGTCTTCATTTCTATAATTTGTATCAACTCCAATTAATCTTTCTGAACAAGTGACCTGAATGCAGGCAAATCCCTTTTTCTTATTTAAACACTTCCATCTAGCCTGCTTAATGTCTGCCTTCAATAGTATTATGTAATTTACCTGACATCAAGAGTATGAAATTTTCCTTTCTTCTGATCTCAAACATTTGGATATAAGAAAGGTCGCATTATCTCATGAATCAAGTAGAAATCTTCTTTAGACCCTGGAAACAAAATCCAAAATGGTCCTTAAAACCATTGTGGTTACAGAATTCAAGCAGAATTTCACAAAAATAATTAGCTGCAATTGACTATTTTCCTTATCCTGAAAGTGATCTCAGGAAAGCATTGCTTGATAGAAGCATAAGCAATTCTGTCCTCAAAGACTGAAAGTGAACCTTAAGTTCTCTAGCCAAATAATTTTTCATATTAAACCTATCAATTTGAATAATGCTCAGGATATGGCAGCTCATCCAGAAATCAAAGACACTCATAACTAAGAGAGAGATTGTTAAGTGTTTGTGTGTATATACAGACACACGTGTATATATGTATTCATGTACACATGTGTATGTATATATATGTGTATGTGTCTATATAAAAAAAAAAAAACCACCAACAAAACAGTTTGCAGGAAGCAAACTGATTTTTAAGGTAATGTCCCTCTAACCATTCTCTAGGAAAAAAAAAGATTTATAGGTAATTTTTTCCAGCTAACTCATTATATCAATGTGAATAGATTTCCAAATGTCAATTCTACAGCAGATCAGTAACAAGCTATATGCACCACAAAACCCAGATGAAACCATATTCCTGCTTGAAAGAACTGTAAAGTCTTTAATACCTCACATGCTTTCAGACTTCCAGCATGACATTGCTGAAAGATCCGTTGCTGGTCCTCAGATCAGCAGATTTACATTACAGATGCCAGGTTAATTAACAGCCTGGATCTCTAGTTTGTAATGTTGAATAAACTTCTGAAGTCTTCCACCACCTATGTTGACAACTTTGCTCTTTTTTATAACCTTTTATATCACGATGACCTGAGCTAAATGGACACCAAAAGTTCACAAATCATATCACAATTTATGGAACTATTTAAAACCCCACGACCTTATGAGGATTTTAATACACACTTCCTGTAAGAAAGTTTTTTCTCTACCATGTTCCATCTAATCTGGTGCAACTGTGGGCTGTTGCCAAAAGCAATAATCCCACTTTTCACCATTAGAGTTTTGTCCCATCCCCTTCTTTACACCAGAGCTGGTAATCATAGAGCTGCTGGGCGTGTTACTTCAGTCTGCTGATTCAACAAAATACATTTTTTTTGTCCTTTTCTGGCATGCAATCCTCCAACTAGTCCGTGAATGCCAGGGCCACACAATCATCAGATCAGTATCAACAGAAGCAGTAAGATTTCTTTTGGCTGCTGTCCACATTTACACCAGATTATATGTAGTATAAAACTACCCTCTGAGCTCTTCTCCTGAATTAAAAGCAACAAGTGTACACCTTCACAAGCCTCACCTCGAAGTAAATACTTCAAGTGCTGTTGCTTAAAAAACCCCCATGCAGTGTCACACATGATCTTGCATGTGTGTCTTTACTAGTTTTTTCTCAAACTAGTAAGTAAATAGGTTCACTCAAACTATTTTCTTCACACAGAGACGTGCAAATTTTATGTGTCATGTTACGATCCAACTGTAGTATCTTAAAGTATACAGCAAATCAACTTGTTTTGAGAAGTTAAAAATCCAAATGCTGGTATATTCTCACATGTATATTTCAGGCTTAAAATCAACAATACATTTTTAAAGCACACATGTGAAAAACAGAATGCAGTCACAGAACTGAAAAGCATTATAACGTACCATATAATTAACAATGCCTAAATGTAAAGCCTAAATCTAAATATGGTTCTTTCTAAGAAAAGAGATGACAGGACTAGTCATATGAAGGACTTACTCAGAAAGGAGCCCAGCATAATTGCAATATACTCCACAACATTCATGTAAATTAGACTTAGAAGAATGGCTTTTAACCCCAGAAAAAAAGAAATTGCCTACTTTCTCCCGATTGTGAAAGTCAGCTTGGCAACAGGAACGGAGCTGGGTAGTTTGATTCGGCGAAAAAGTGTTCAATAATAACTTAAACTGACCACAGTACTGTAACAGTTAAACATGAAGGTCTTAGAGATCTGAATCTTGTTTTTCTATTACATGGCTGAAGTCATAGTCTGTATGCATTTAGACCCAGTTCACTCAAATATGGCCATCTGGCTAAAAGCTCTGATTGTACCCTATACCAACCAGAACCAAACGTACCTACTTCCTGAATGAAGACAGTTTGAGAAAAGGACAGTTAAAAGATCCCAAATGGTATGCAGAACCAACTGAGGTATAAGGTGCCTGATAGCCTTAATCCTGGCAAAATTATATCCACTAAGGAACAAAATGACAAGGAAGATCTTTTATCCCAAGTTCTACAGAACCTGCAGCTTTGGAGAACGGGTCACTAAGGTTACCCCCCAGAGCTATCAACACTCCTCCTTGTTGCAGGGCCACACGGGGAAACCCATCACCTTTCCAAGAAATCTCAGTCTGCAAAATGACACCCTCCTAGTGCTCCATCGTAAACTCCAGTGGGGACCAGATCTTACATGAATGACATCATCCCGTCCCAGCTACGCACCTCCATTGTTTCCAGCCTTAATCACTTGCACCTGAAAAAGAACATTTTAAGATGCTCTTTTCTAGTGTAAACAACCCAGAACTGGGTTTAAACTCTTCACACCAGGGACTCAGATGTCTCCTTAAGTGTTTTATATATTTCACAAATAATTTAATACTGAATACAGCCTGGAAAGCTCAGCCTTCAAACACAGTACTCATTCTTCATTTTGTAAAGCAACTTCCAAGTTGCCTCAAACAGCACTGAGAGCAAAACCAAGTCACACGAGACATACACATTTCATGCATTTAACCACACCACTTTCCAGCCTGAATACTGGTCTACGACACATAGGCACAGCTGAACACCTATTTTAGTCATTGATACCTATTTTATTCATTGCCTCCCTAATCTTCAGCAAAATCAAGGCAAGACTCTAGTGTTCCTAATCACCCATCTTTTAATCTTTGCTGTCATGTCAAGCCCACAGCTGCCTATTTTCCTCGCAACTGTGAATCAACTCCCACTTTGATGACTGATTCACAGACCAGAATAAGGCATGCTTACAAAAATTATTCTATTAACGACTTAAAACCAATCTGCTATTCCCAACTGCTTGTTTCCCCGCAACATCTCTCCAGAGGTTGTGGCCCTGTCAATTATATTGGTTAGTTACAGTAACATGCCCCAGTCTAGATTCAGGGAAGCATCCAGGCTAAAAAAATTACTTGTGGTTTAGCCTTTTCTGTTAAATCATTCAGTTGGGATAACGAGAAGAATGAGTAAAGTAATGTTCCCGCTTACAAACTCAAAATGACTAGCAATTCAGGCATGTGTCAATGATTTTAAAGGCATCTATGTGCCTCAGTAATTTTATGCCAAATAATAAATATAAACCTGTTAACACAACTTTGGGCACACGCACAGCTCTGCTGAACACAGATTTCAGCTTCTGTAGATGTCTTGTACCAAGGAGTTTCCCAAGCTGGAGAAGTGACAAGAAGTTATTAAAACAGCTCACATTTTTATTCTTCTAGTAAGGAAACAGAATTTCTTGGCCAAAACATAAACATGGTGCCCAGAGTGGGTCATCTATAGAGATAAACCTTTGAGCACTCAAGGACTGATCAGGTACACAGATGTACTTGCCTTTGCACAAATTACAAGAGGGGTTTAGGCAGAACTAGAGACTAATGTGAAGGCTAATGCAGACTACTTCAAAAGCTGCTCTCCAGCTGATGAGTTATGCCATCTCCATTAAATTCGTGTGGCAAATTGGTCCTGGCACACCTACTTCCACCAGGTTTTCAACGATTAACCATTAGGCAAAACTCTTAACAGACTTCTGTATTTCAGGAGAACTGACATGCCAGAGAATTACAGGACTTGAAATAGTCACATCTTCCCCCCCCACACCGCATTAAAGGAAGCAACCCACAAAACCTGTGAAGAAATAATTACATGGTTGAACAGCTAAGTGCGCCTCTGAACATATCCCGCTTTTTCAAAACCTTGATTGGAAGTGCTACTGGCAGCTGTGCTGTAAGCACATAAATGTGGTAAGGAATGATTAGAAATCACATTCTCCTTCTCCCCAAACTATTTCCCTAATAGCAGGGATATAGATAGAACAAGTTATAACAGAAACAAATTCACTAGCGCAGCAGAAAGTGTTTCTGACCGTGTGAGTATTTTGACTAATCAGATAAATACTTTCATAAAACATACATACAACCCCAGAGCATATTTATAGTTTTCACAATTCTGAAAATGGCTACAGTGTTCTTGAAAAATAATATTAATCCACACATACAGATTAAGAGACCCTTGCATTGTAAACACAGTATTGTTCTCAAATTTTCTGGGGAAATGTTAATGCCCTCCCCAATTTCTTTATTAGTGTGACTGTATAGAGTACTGTCGTGGTTTGGGCCTGGTCGGCAGCCAACCACAATGCAGCACCTCTCTTTCCCTTCCCCTCCGGCAATGAGAAGGGACAGAGAGCCAGGCTTGGGGTCCGAGATAGGACTGGGATGGTGAAAAATTCCCCTTTATGATCACGAGCAAAAGGCAGACTCGTTAGGGGAAGAAAAAAAGAACATACATTTATTACAGACACTAACAACACATAACAGAGTAGGACAGTGAGAAGCATTGCCACATCTTGAGAACACCTTCCCCCCACCCCTCCCTTCTTCCCGGGCTCAGCTCTGCTCCCGATATCTCTACCTCCTCCCCCCAGTGGCGCAGGGGCAGGGAATGGGGGGTGCAGTCAGCGCTGCCACTTCCCTTCATCTTCGGTGAGGGGAGTGTCCGGAACTTGTTCCTCCTGCTCCAGCGTGGTCCCCCTCTCACAGGAGACAGTCCTCCACAAACTTTCTCCGACTTGAATTCCTCCCACGGGCCGCAGCGTTCCCCACACTGCTTTGTCATGGGTCACCAACTTCCTCCGACTGGATTCCCTCCCACGGCTGCAGCCCTTCCCGAGCTGCTCCGGCGTGGGACACCCCCACATGCTGCAATCCTCCCAGCACTGAATTACAGCAGCGGGGCTGCCTTTTCCCACAAGACCCCGGCCTTCTTCAGGCACAGAACCTTGATTATGCCCAGCAGGAGCAACAGGCCATAAATCAATGTCTGCTCCACCGTAGATCTCCATGGGTGGCGGGGGGGGCCGCCCTGCCATCTCCCCACAGGATACAGGGGGGTCTCTGCTCTGGCACACCTCCCCCCTCCTTTCTTCCTCCGTCCCTCCACTGACCTTGGTGTTCACGCAGCTGCCCCAACTCCTCCTCACCAGTCCCACTGCTCCTCACCACGTCCCTTCTTAAATACATTATCACAGAGGCACAGCTGATGGGCTCAATTTCCCAAACAGAAGTGGAGCTGACGTGGAGCTGGGGGAGCTTCGAGAAGCTTCTCACAGGGGGCCGCCCCGATAGCCCCCTCCCCTGCCACCAAAAAAACTCCACCACTCACTCAACCCAGAACAAGTACCCACTGAAAAGATGACAAAAGGAAGAGCTTTTTGAGGACCATTTTCCTCTCATAATCTACTAAAAATGCACACAGCAAATAAAAGTTAAAACTGATGGCAGCAATTTACAACAACAGAAAATCCCACTTTGCCCTCAGACTTTACCTAAAATTCTATTCTAATATTCCATTTTCACACACATAGTATAGTGATAGTATTTCTGTCCATACAAATAGAAAAGAGAAACAAATGCAACATTACTAAATTTATAATGTGTATCTTACTGCAAAACACAATAACTGCAGAGCATAGCCAAGCGTGGAAGACAAAAAATTCCTACAGCTCAACTTGATTTTAGAATTGTAATTTCATTTGTCTGCAAAACCTTGAGTGATACTTAAGTAACAAGTTTTTTATAGGTTTTAATAATTTCTCTTTCCATTTTTGGTTAATTTGAAGTCTAGATTTCACAAAGCTTACGATTAAGTCAACTTCTTAGATCCACAAAATTATTTTATTATCTTTATACTTACACTATAAAAACGGTAGAATATGCACATGCAAATTTTCCAACATGAATGCTGATAAACAGATGATGTTATTTAGTTGCCTCCATACTTCCAGGGTCATTATGAAAAATTAGCCATGTTTACCTCTGAAATAACCAACTGTTGCAACTATCATTTCCCCAGTTTTGTTAATTCCTTCCATTCAGCTCTTCCAGAAAAAAAACATATTTGGAATCACCCCAAATTAGCATCCCAGCTTTGACAGAAATCTCCAGTGAAGCTCTTGATTTTCCTCACAGCTAAAATAAACTGAGAATGATAACTACAAGCTCTTAACCAGTGGAAGTCACCTCTTCAGTGAGGCAAATTCTTATCCTGTAGTGACTGTGTAAAAGCAGCAGACACTGCATATGAATCTGTGTGAATGCTAAGTGAACCCACTGCCAAGTTACAACCACTATCAGAGCAATAACATGAGAGGAAAGGATAGCCCCCCCCAAACATCTGTCAGTTTTGAAGAAAACCCTGCAAATTCATGATTTGCATTCTTCCACTATACTGAGAAACAGGCAAGTAGTGATCATAAAATCTGACTAATAATATATCTGAAAATCAATTGAAAAGTTACATTAATTCAAATTTATGAAGTCATATTCTAAAAAATACATGGCTCAATTATCAAGAACCAGCACTACCAGGAACTCATGTGCTACATGGAATCACTTTCATTACAATAGTTGAAAGTCCCTACAAAACCAGCTTTTTATCACTCATTAAAAACCAAAAGCTTCATTTCGTTCTTCTAATATTATCTTCTGAGGGAGGAAACAAAGACAAATTAATGCAGCAGCTAGGCCTTGCGTATATGGAAGCAACAGCAGAGCTTCTAAATAAATGGTGTTTCTATAACATCCGATTCTTGTGGAATACAGATAGTTGATTGACAACATCGTGTTTCATGAGCTTTAACTTGAGAGTCCCTTTCATAAACAAGAGGGGTTGGGTGGAGTCATCAGCTAGCCTACCAGAGTAGCCCCAGGAGAGTAAAGTGATCTTAATTTTATTTAAAATAAGGTTACTTTTTTTTTTTTAATTTCTTATGACTCAAATAGCTCTGAAAGGATCAATATTTCAGAGGCAAGATCAAAACCAAACCAGATGGATATTAGAAAACATGATGTAATCTAAATGAGGCTTTGCACATTTCATTAGATAAGAAATTTTTAAAAGTATTTATTTCTCATCATCAAATCTTTTTTATTTCATATAATGCAGAGTTTTAGTCTGCCTCATTACAAGCAGGGCATGAATTTTTCAAGTAATATTTTCCTGAAATGCCAAGTCTTAAGTTAACTTTGTTTTCCTACAACCAAATTAATTTCTATTCCCTGAACAGGCTTCATACTTTTAATCAGATTCAAAGTTAAACAACGCTGAAGAAAACTGGTTTCTGCCATTCAATCTTATTTTACAAATAAGTACCATCCATACAGGAAATGCTCCTACTTTTGACTTCAACAGTAATATCTTACAGAACTGAACTCTTGTTTTGGGTTACTCTTTGCACATTCTTCATTTAAGTTGAGTACATTTTTAATACAACATAAAGCACTTACCCTTCTAACCTGACATCAGGTAAAGATCGGTTGAGTGCAATCATTTCACTTGCCATTAAATTAAATTGATTTATTTTAAACATTTCTTTCATTTTTTCTTGCTCCTCTTTTGGAATGACCACAGGCTTCCCCATCTCTCCAGGTCCTTCATGTGGTTTTTGTATGGGTTCTGGAACTAAGAATAAATAAAACGTTGGTAACTACTTTTATGCTTGCTTTTGTTTGTTTATACTTCCTTCTACACTGCATGGGTGTTCCTGTTTAAAACAGACTTCTAAACCCACCATGCTCTGGACGTGAAAACAAATCTTCATATTTGGGGCCTTAAGAGCAGTTAAGTGCTACTCTTAGACACTACAATTCATTTGAAAAAAAACAAAAACAAAACAAAACAACCCACAACAAAAAAAAAACACCAAAACAACAACAAAAAAAACAAAACAACAAAAAAAACCAAAACAACAAAAAACCCAAATCCAAACAGTAAGGGTTTATATCTATCCATCACCACATCCTAATTGACTTCATTGTTAAAGTTCTGTAACAACAAACATTTATATCCCAGACTGTTCTTGCATGCAACAAGCTTTTCAGGAAAAGCTGAAGTTTCCTTTACAGGGATTTTAGTAAACATTAAAGTAAAATTGTAACTTTACACTTATTTCCACATTTTTATTTTGACAGAATGCTATTGGCATTTACAGTTTAGAAAAAATTTCTCTTTGTTTTACTAACCTTATTTTCAGTCAGCATAATTATATTTTGGAGTTTAACATTAGCACTTGAAATAAACAGTAGCACTTGACATGTTTAAACCAAAGAAATCTTAACTATTAAATATCTGATCAAACTGGTGACAGTGAGAAGGAGGAGAAGAGAAATCCAAACTCTTAAATTATTTGGTTTTCTGAACAAAAGAAATTAAAACCCAAAACATTAAAAAAAAAAACATGTTACATTTACTTTACATGTCCCCATTTACTCTTCTCCTGAACTGAAATGCTCGAATACTGAATTTGAAATATTACCATTTTACAAATTGAGTACAAATTTTGATTTTAAAAAGTAGTAATTTAAGATCCAAACAGAGGAACAGGAAGTATTTTAAGATAAAGGCACCAAAGCCCTCAGTAATTAGCCTCACTTCAAATTATCTTTAATTTGCATCTAGGACAGCACAGCGTAATTACAGCTTATGCCAAGAGCAAATAACCATTTAAATAATAATAAAAAAAAAAAAAAGTCCCAGCTTGGCAACCTTGATGAAATACTAAGACTTAAAATAGATACTTGTTAATAACTGAAACGTTTTGCTAGTTTGCTTTTAGTATCAATTGGTAACAAGAGCGTGTTCCTTGAGAAACTTTCATTTTCAAGTACCTGAAGCAACTGCACTAGTTGCATTAAAGCAGTAACATTTAGCAGAGAGAATCCTCCAACCAGAGAGACGCCTTCTTTTTACCAAACTCCCCTTGACTGCCAGATGAGCTATGTAATTCTAGAAGTTGCCAGCCAAGCACTCACACACTGAAAATTGATAGAATATGTATGTCCAAGCAGATCCTGAGCAGATTGATCCAGGCACTTGTTTTCACCATGGGCTAAAATGAGCAAGCAGTTTGCTTTGCATCTTTGCCTCCTAAGAAAGTACGGTAGAACCCAAATCAAAACTTGCTGATTTGCAATTGCATAACCTTTTAAACTAGAATTTGGGCCTTTCAGGGGGGTAATTAACATAAAATTATACTTTACAATAAGACAATTATTTGTGCTTAATTCTATATATTCAGCTTGGTTTTATTATGTGGGCTTTCATAACTATTTTACTAAGTGTATAGCAAGTAGTATATAAGTTCAGTTGGACAGAAAATGATTACATGATGAGCGTTCAGCGTACCTAAAATGATTAAACCAAAGCTATCAGGATGTAGTTATATTCACCATGTCTTTCAGCATTCTGAAGAGGGAAAGTTTTATCCTACTATATTTGCTGTTTAGAAGAAAAAATAATTTCTTGTTTCATTCACACTTCCAGTTGTTTCTTAACTTTGACTAAACCAGTTAAACTGAATAGCTAAATTAAATGAAAACTCATCTTTCACATTTGCAGATCTTGCTGTTAAATGCTAATTTAGCACATCAGTAAGTTGGATCCAGGTGTACAAATTCCACAAAATCATCAGTTGAATTTCTAAATTTCATTAGCAAATATATACTGCTTGATTACACATTTTTACCTAAATAAAGTACTCCCTTCTCCTGCAGAAAAATCCAGCAACAGCTAACTAGATCCACAGATATTTTATGGAACTCACTAAACGCAAAGATAGTCAAGCTTGGTGTGCAGGTAGAGATGACTTTCCAATAAAAGTTAACCATCTTCTCTTAGGTTTCTGCATTTATGGTAATTTGGGGAAATTGTGATTTCCCACAAAAGCATGTAGTTTTCAAATAAATACAAGTGAACAACATTCTCCCAAAACGACTAATACACATTGTTAAAAAAAAAAAAAAAAAAAAAAAATCAAACCACAGTGCTCTTCTATCAGTTAACTGAAAAAAATATTTTCTCGGAAGGACTGCAGACATGTACTGATGACACTCTTCTAACAACAGAAATTTAATTTACAGCTAAAAGTACTTAATCATCACCTGATGCAATGGGAAATCTGGTAATGCTCTTCCAGGCATTTCTCATTTGTATCAGTAAACCATTAGTTTCAAAGAGGCCTTTATCTTTTCCAGATCTTCATCAAAAATCAGGAATTCTTTATGTCTATGGACTACAAATTCCTTTTTACCATGCAATATGCCTGATGAAAAATGGATACTTCAAAAATCTAATACTATCTAAAGCCAGGAAAAGGGATGGATTCTTCTGTGTCACGTCTTTGGGGACCACAGCAAAGGTAAAGTGGACAAAAAGTCCAGTCAACTTTGGAGAAATCACCACAATTACAAGAAAGCTGTCTTGACAGGTGAAAGTTCAGACAAGTGTTGACTCTTACACATACCTCAGCCTTAGTAGAACAAGACCGATTTATGATGAACATTTCCTATTTTAAAAAATTAAATCTATGTTTTCTATCTTGAAGCTGCTCGCTTTTCTTCTTAGGAATTTTTTATGCAGATGAGAATATTCAGAACCAAGTCACAACTTAGTTTCCATCTCTACCAAAGAGCTCAAAATTCAGAACACAAGGCCTTGATTGGCACTTGACAAAAATGGCTGGTCCTAGTTTAAATTTGACATTGCCCCAAGAAAAGAGTGCAAATAGCAAGTAGCTGAGATCACAGAACTCTTGCAATACCAATCTTAGGTCTAAAGGAAGCTTTTTTTTTTTTTTTCCAAGGCTTCTAATCATTACACAAGTGGAATGCCCCTTGAGGGAAAAAAAAAAAAAAAAAAAAGGTGGGACTAGTGGGGGTGGGGAGGAAGATGAGTTTGGAAGTTTATTTAGAAACTGCATCAAGTGCCAAAGCTGGAAGTTCCTTTGCAGTCAGACCTTTAAGAAGCCTATAACTGGGGTAAATGAAGATCAAATGAGGCCTTCCTTAAGTCAAGGCCTCAGAGCTGACATACAGGATCCTTACAGAAATAAGATAGAGCTACACAAAAAATAAAATAAAACTTTATTCGTAAGACCGCAGTACTACCTCAGCATTTTTTGTTTACAAGAATGGTATCTTTATGTATTGTTAGAGAATGGCTTGAACCCTTTCTTTAAGTCTAGAATTTATTTAAACTTATCAGTAAGTTCTATTCCAAGCTGTGAAATCTAAATTGTAATGCCAAATCCCCATCTGGAAACAATAATGCTCAACTACTTCTCCTATGAATTTCAGATTTGGAAGAAGCTACTATATAACATGGATGATGCTTACTAAGGTTCAGTGATTTTCTCTCCAACTCATAACAACCTCTAAACTTACAGCAACAGCCTTCCACTGACAACAGTTACTCTCTGTGAATTTAACTAGTGAACCACCAGGAATTACAAAAAGTGAACTACCACCCAGAAGACGTGCCAATAGAAGGGATACCTGTGACAGTTTGGGGAAGGGGTGTACACCACCCAGGTCAGCTGGGTAGCTCAGAATAGGTGAGACAAGCTCAGAGCTAAGCACTGGAGAGAGCTTCCCCTGACCTCCTCCCGCCTCGCTGGAGTGGTCATGGCAGGGAGAAGAGCGAGCAGCAATACCAGCCCGGACAAGCGCAGGCTCCCTCCCAGCTCCCATGGACTGATGCTGGAACCAACACTGCTAGGTATTCTGACCCCACTTCCTCAGGCTACCTCCTAAAGCTACTACTGTCACCTTTTACCATGGTGGAGCGGGTGGGCAAAGGCTTGAGCCTACGGTCAAATCATCCCACACATTTACAGTCACTAGATGCCAATTATCCCTCCTCTGGTATCACTTTAGTTCCCTGGTCCCAAACTACCCAGACCCCAACGTCAGGCCTCCTCTTCCCAAAATACCTCCACTTACAGCCTGGTAAGTGCCTGTCCCTTTTCCACTTCATCTTTTGTCCCCTCATCTCCACACTCATATAATTTCAACTACCAACCCTCAATCTGTATGATAGGGGACACAAAGACCTTTATCCCACTCATCTTACAGTTCCTCATAATCATTTACACAGTTATTTCCACAGATTCGCATTCACATTCATTTACTATTTCTTATTTTAAGCAATTTGTAAAATTTAACAGTTGTATACACACAATCCAGTATTAGACACGTAAAGTGAAGCTCATGAGTTCAGATGCTAGTACCTTATGCCATCAATACCAAGGAGAAGATTTTCCCAAAAGCAATTTAGACCATGACTCTGAGTCTCATTCAGAAAAAGAAAGTCCCTCCATTTTCTGTATTAAAAACCTAAGGAAAACATCCTTCTAACTTCATGAAGGCCTGAACTGTCCAAAATTATCCTCAAAATCCTTTGCTCCTGATGAAATATCTAAAGACTAATTTTTCCAACTAGATAAGCCTAAAATAAACTTACAAACTCTTCAGAAAAACTTACTCATATGTCGAGTAGGTTCATTAAATGCCATGAAATTCTTCCATGAATTGCAAAGAGAAGCTATATACCAGAGTGACATGGACAAAGAAACTATTAAATTCAGAACACTTACATAATTTATGCTGAATCAAGAAAACTAAATCAATTATGGAAATGAATAGGGGGGGGAAAAGTGAAGTGAAAAAGCAGATTTTGATAAAAGCTTCACAGAAAAAATAGCCTCAATGTTATCTGAGGAGATTATAGGCATTCTGAGTGGGAACAATCTACTACAGACTCCAAGTCAGTAGGCTACCGGAACAAGAAAGAATATCTAAGACCAGGCAGGCAACTAGGTTAAATAGGTTAAAAGGAATTGTTATAGTGTCAACCACAACCATGGTTTCTAGCAGACGTATTTCTGCAAATACCTTACTACAAGTCATCCATTTAAAACAAAACAAAACAAAGAAGAAAAAGGCACAAAACTATAAACAAAGTGTTGGTTGATTGGGTTGGGGTGTGTTTTTGTTTACAAGCCAACTATAAAATATTAAAAAGATATCAAGGATTTTAACACATACAGATTAGGGGAAGGCCAGAATGATGACTGTACTCAACTAAGTAAAACTAATGTTGCATAAGGAAAGCCATAATACTAATCTTTAAAGACTGCCAATTCTCCCTTACCTAAAGGATCCCCCCATGGACTTTATGTGTAAAGTCATCTGAACTTCCATCATGATCAATATATCAAACGAACTTTGATATATACTGACTTCAATTGCTGTTTGTCCACAGCAAAATAATCCTGTTTGCAAGACAGCTCTGATGAAGCCTCACATAAGTTATCTGCTTAGCACTGTGCAAAAACTTTGTGGGAATCCAAAAATTGGATCCAATCCTTAACACCACTATATCACTCATCATCTTATCCTCCAAAAAATTTCCCAGCTTCTGAAAAAACAACAACAAAAACCCACCAAAACCAAACCTGAAACTGAGTTCCTATAAAAGACAAGCTTTCTACATAAACCTAATTAATTTTCTCATAACTTTCTTTTCCACTTATTGAAAAAGAAACCCAAAAGATGAAATGCAATCAACTGAAAATATAAGTAAGTCCCTTCTGCAAAACTAGCATCTCTCTAATATGTTTGTATGCAGTTGTTAGAAACAACAGTTCAGAGGTATTAAGCACAGAAATTCTACATTCCTACACTGTTGTTCTCTGTGGAGAGTTATTGTCCTGTTTTCACCATGGGTGAAAAAGTCAAAACAAAACTATTATTTCCTAAACATCTCCTACATGTTATTCTGTAACAGAGCAACATTGTTCTTAAAACATTTCAGAAAATTTCCCAGGGACATCAAAGTTGTCCATACCAGATATCAACAGGTGGAAACATTTTTTGTGATGGAAAACATTAATCAATCTTGAGTACATTTGTCTGATCCGACTTAACATTATCACTGCGTGAGTGTCTTACAACAGTAGTGAAACGTGCAGACACAGCTTTTCTGGTGGGAGATACACCATGCTAGAAAATGAGATGTTTCACAAATGAACTGGAGGCAGCAGCTGCCCTGTGGTTCTAAAATGTCTGTGCTGAGACACTGCAGGGATGAGACTTCTCCCAGCACCAACCCCCTCTCCCATGGGATCAACTATGATGACCTCCCTAATATAAAGTTGGCAACATGAACGGTAGTGGTTTTCAAAAAAAACCACACTCAGGTCAGATAACTGGTACCCAAAAAAACCTAAGGTGGCAGTAACAAAACTGAAAGCTTCTCTGAAGACTTTTAGTACTGAATAATACAGCTTTTACTTCAAAGAAAAACTTACATACATAAGCATGTGCGTATGTGTCACTTTTACAGCCAAGATTTTTCTAGTTTTTTTCATGAATTTATTTTCATGACAACATACACTGTCTCATATTGCTATTATCACTGGCCAAATTTTGGCTTAGGTGGGGTTTTGGTTTTGTTTTTTTTTTTGAGGGTGGGGGGGTGCTGGGGAGGTGGGCGTTTTGTTTTGTGGGTTTTTTTGTTTTTTTTTTTTTTTTTTTACGGGGGGACAAGTAAACTTGGTTGTTGGCTTGGTTTAGTTTACTATCAAGTCTGGTGAAGTGAACAGTGCCTTTGCTTCCTCACTGGTGGAAATTTAGAACATGCTTTAGACTATATTAACATAGCTTACATTCCTGATCTGCTTGTTGCGTAGTTTTATTATTGTTTCCATATACACTGTAGTGGTTAAAATTCTATATCTTAAGCATTTAAGTATGCAACATACATATCAGACAACATGCTTATTTCCTAATTAGTCAAAGAAACATTGAACATTCTGCAACACCTAAATGCTGATGCAGTATTATTTTCTTGGGGAAAAAAAAAAAAATCCAATGTTTAAAAGGAGTGCAATTTTAAATCAGCATAATTTAAAGATGACTCAGAAAACTTACCATCTCCAGCAGGCAGGCCTCGTTCTTTTTTCTCATCACATTTGTTGCATTCACTGAAGTACAGCAATAGAAACATATCCAAAAGGACCCAAACCAAAGAGGTGGCAAGGACCACCTTGCAATATGCAAATTTTTTCATGGCACTTTAAGTCAAATACAAAAATAAAAAAAGTATAAATAAAAATATCAACAGGTTGCTTTAATCCAGTTTGAGAGACCACGTTCTATATCTGGAAAAAAAAAAAAAAAAAGAAAAGTCACAAAAAGTTATCTGAAGACAGCAGCTAAAAGCAGAAATTTTAATTATGTTTTAAAGGTTACAATTTCATTACCAAATGCTGTGTATATCAAAATGAATGCTCTGCGAGCTCCAATGAAATTAAGAGAACAGGGTCAATTAAAGCAGCATTACTCCAGTCTTTTACTATGTTAACATTCACCACCTGAAATGTTCAAATGACTGAGCAGAACAGAGTGCTCTGCTGAGCCGCTGGAGAAGAGGGTAGGCACATCTAATGAAATTAAAAGGAACTCTCTGGATATCAGCACAGGCAAAATGAATGAAAGCCAGGAATGTCTCAGGAAGTTGGGTATTAGCCTGTCCTGGGTGAAGCCCATGGTTAATATTCCTCATGCTTCTCCTGTGCAGTACACACGGACTTTCTGGGCCCATCACTAGGAATGCTAGTCTGCAAATGCCTGTATTTCACATAAAGTCTAATGACACATCACACCCCTGTCAAAGACAAATAAATGCTCTGCTTTCAGTAAACCAAAAATAAGTATCTCTTTTGGTAAAGTTAAACAGTACGCAAAGGGAAGGAAGTACCCAGAAAAGCCACTGTGATCACTTACTCGGCATTGAAAGCTAAAGGTATCAGCTACTAATTTTGATGCTTAAAGTGACTTTAATAGCTTAAGGCTTGATTATAGAACAAACTGTTATACATTTTGCAACCTGCGAACATTAAAATTTTAGAATGCCAACCTTTGAAATTCTATTTTGTCCTACTCAAATTACAAGCCAATTTTGTTGCCAGGACTGCTTATTTCCATAACTGACAATCACATAGGGCAGAATCAAGAACAGCTTTGAGCTTGTTCACTTACACTAAAACGTTATTTTTAAAATATTTTTTTAAACAAACAGGTTCCCCACCAGTGCTGACATGTTTCAATACAAAGTAGTCCCAAAGTATTTCCCAGTGGAAATAGATTTCTAGTTATAATTGTAGATATTCTTAGCTTACAAAATAAATGGTGAGACTCTTCAAAAACACACCAGAATCTTAAAATTGATACACACACAGTTTATCTTACATATTTTCAGCTTAAACTGAAGTATTTATTAGAAAGAACTTTAATCATAAACCATGACTATGCAAAAAAACTCACAAACCCCCTTGTATTGTTAAAATGACTACCCTTCCTATCGTTAAAATGACTACCCTTCCTTTAGTATTTCACTGTCATAATTTGATTCCTGCCTTCCTCCTTCTCCCTTCTTGAGGGACAATACTATGACATCCCTCTTCTAAATACAGATTATTTTCTTCTTATTGGCAGAGAGATTTGTGTCTTCATGCAACCCTATACACTTAACTGGCATAGGTTTGGATAGCATAGCAACGTAGGCGCCTGTATCCTTCCAACTTTACAAGACTTTAAGGGTGTACACATCCCTCTGCTCCCTGCATAGGCACACATCAAATGCCAAAAGAGTTTTGTCTGGGATAATTTCAGTTAGCTTCTATATAGTTTTGGCATAGGGAGATGGCTATATAAAATTAAGAATGCAAAGTATCTGGAATTAACGACTTGGAGATAAAACAGCAGATGAAATTATCACAGCAAAGCATTAAGTGAAGTATGTTAAGAAAAAATCCTAGGGTTGGTTGGTTGGGTTTTTTGGTTATTTTTGTTTTGGTTTTGTTTTTTTAAATAGACACAAGGATAGGCCTAAACTCTGGGTCTTGGGAGTTACACTATAAAGCTCTATAAAACTATCAGCGTGGTGATCAGCAGCAGTGAAAGAAAAAAAAAAAAAAGTTACAGACTACTAGGAGAAGAACAAAAAACAAAGCATCACTATGCCATTAACACAGTATCTGCTTTCTCATCTTGAGTGCCATATGAACAGCCAGTCTTGTCATTTCAAAAAGGATATAGAAGGATTAGAAAGGACAAGTGAGAAGGGCAAAAGGATGAAGACAGTAAGGAATAGCTTCATTAGAAGATATAAGTGAAGAGAGTAGCATTCTTCCTGGCTGGAAAAGATGTAACCTAAATCAAGTGACAGGTCTATAAAATCAAAAGCTGCATGGAGATTGTAAATAGAGAGCAACTGTTGCCTTACTTCTTGTATTGACAGAGATCAAGTGAATTTAGCAGCAAGAGGTTAGAAAACAAAAGGAAGATACCCCCCCTCAGTGTGGAGTTATGCAGGGGAACTGCCTGCCACAGTACACTGCCAGTGTTGCAAGTCTGTTCATAAGCTACTGAATCCCAAATCCTCACCCGCACTTCAGGCAGTCGCTGCCTGTGACTCTCCAGTCACTGTACCCTAGGAGAGTACAGTGAGGAAACAGCATTACGGTTTCCCCTGTTCTCTTCCCTAGATGTGTGTTATCAGCCACTGGCAGAAACAAATCCTATCTATACACAAAATCTGTCTGACATGGTACAGCTGTACTTAAACTTTCTGTACAACAGGTTTCTTCTTTTGCTCTAATTAGGGTCACCATAGAAATGATGTGGCGAAGAATCTAGTCGTACTACTGCTTATACTTAGAGAAAACAAATTATAATTAAAATAAGTTCTAAAAGAAAACTAAATAAATTCCTGTAATCTCAGACTCATGAGATATCAGACTCTAAAAGAAAGTGTACAACACACAGGAGCACAGTGCTTAGGGGCCCACCAGAAGGAGAACTGTAATCTAGACTTTCTGTCCATAAAAATACCAACTATATCAGGTGTTTTAAAATGCATAGGCTGGCACTATATCTACCTCTAATGCAAGAAAACTCCTTTGAGACTTCAGGGAAATGTCAAAGAGATACTTTGTGAACCCTTTGAGGGTGCAGGGAAGTGATTAAAAGATAGCAATCAGAAGTTCAACACACTAGTTACTATCAATAAGGCCCTTCCCTGTACCTTTAGACAAAGGCTCTCACTCCCTTGGGCAGTTTATCTTCTCATGAATTACACTGTATTTTATTGGTTTGATGACAGCACTTCCACTGTCTGCTTACCAGCAGAATTCAGGCAGCACAGCAGTAAAGCAGAGGGGCCCTGAAACTCTGCTGAAGCAACTGTTCTTCGCATACCTGAGATTTGACCTAGACAGAGCTCTGGAAAGAGAACTCCACCATCCAGGGCCTGGGCTGTAAGAAACACCAGGTGCATCATCTCTCTGGTGCCAGAGCGGTGGCCTCACCCATGGGAGGGGTGCTCTGCCTGAGGTGCTGCTTCTTCAGTGGAAGGGCTACATATCAAAGCGGGCCCGCTGGTACACCATAAGCGAGGGCAAACAGTAGGCAGATGTGTCTTCACAAAGACCTTGGAGCGCCACGAGTCTGAGCCCCGTGATGCAATGAAGAGACAGCTAGGCATTGCTCTCAAAGGGTAAGCGGATGGAGACTCCCAAGATGAGGTCTGAGTGAGGGACACATGCAGGAAATTAAGTGACTTTCGGCACCAGAAGGAAAGCCTGAAGATCTGCATTCCCAGAACAGTTGTACTGACTGGGATGGATGCTGTTGAAAGACTGAGGAGTCCGAGGCTCAGCTCTTAGACAGCCACCCCCCCCTTGGCTGTTCTTTCATGCATGAATCAATGATACTGCCAGGTATGACCCTGAACATATGAGCAGTGACTGCGGAGCCCAGGGGGATAGCAGGCATGGGACCCAGATACTGCTCTCCTCAATTGCTCCAGGGGGAGGGCGAGGTTCAGGCAGGAGTACACACAGCCTGTCAAGACCTGGCTGGTGTCAAAGGCAGGCTTCTAAAACCATAGGACCCACTCTCAGGAATGAGGACTGCTGGTCAGGATCTGTGCGATAAAGCGAAGCAAGCAGCATCATGGAGAGGATCTTCAACTACTTCTGCGAAACACACAAAGTGTTACTTTGTGCTACTTTGGAGGAATATAGAAATATCTCCTGAGCATGTGGGGAAGTACTCAGGGAACCCTGGAGTTCAAGTTCAGAAGAAAAGTACCTGTGAGGATGCTGGCAAAAGAAAGGCTTATAACAACACAGATCAACTGCTCAGTGGGGCAGCAGACCAGGTGTGGAAAAGGCTAAGATACTCAGTGCCTCCTCTGCTATTGGGTGCCCCAGATCAGAGTCCAGCAGCAGTCTGTGGGAGCGAAACTTCACGTGCAGTACACAGTGAGTTAGGTAGCTCTTCAGCAACTTAGACACGTGCAACTCCATGGCACCAGATGGGAGGCATCCGAGGGTGCTGAAGGAGCAGACTGATCTTTTTGCAGGGTCATTCTCTATCATCTCTTCAAGGTCACGGTGATCCAGAGAGTTGCCGCAGGATTAGGAAAAAAGCTATCAACAAGAAGGAAAAGGAGGATCTGGAGAACTATCTGCTAGTCAGTCTCACTTCAGTCCCTGCAAAGATTATGGAACAAATCCTCCTGGAACCTACATACAAACACACACACCAAAAAAAAAAAAAAAAAAAGGGGGGGGGGGGTGGTGGGGGGTTGAGGGGTGGAGCACAACTGGGAACAGACAGTACAGATTCACCAAGGGCATATCATGCATATCACACTTGACCAATCTGGCAGCTTGCTTTAAGGAGAGGACTGGTTTGGTGAGCAAGGGAAGAGCAGTGAATGTTGTTTACCTTGACTTTAACAGGGACTGTGACAGTCTTCCAGAATACTTTGTCAGAACCGAGACATGACCTGAAGAAGTGGGCTACCAGGTGAGTGGATGGCTAGCTGAACCAACAGTCTCTCTAGGTTTTGACCAGCAGTGCAAAGTCCCGCTGACAGACATTCACTGGTGGTGTCCTTCAGAGGTCAAAACTGGAGCTGATACTGGTGTCTTTACTGCGAAGCTGGAGGATGGGACTGAATGAATGCTCAGCAAGGTTGCTGGTGACACCCAACTGGGGGGTGGAATATGCAGACAACACCCTGAAACAGTACCCTGGAATGGCCCGGGGTGGCCAATCCAAGGGACATCCAGGGGCTAGAAAAACAGGCAGGTTGAAAACCCCAAGAAGTTCAATAAATGCAAGTAGAAGGCACCGTACCCAGCATGGAATAACCTTACTATCCATATAGGCTGGGTGTCAACAGGCTGGGAAGCTGCTCTGCAGAAAGAAACCTTTGGAGCCTGAGAGCAACTTTAACATGAATCAGCAGCGTGTCCTTATGGCAAAGAGTCAACTGCATAGGTAATCACAGCAATAATCCCAAAATACATAGGTTTAATAATTCCCTTTGCTACTGAGTAATGTAATAAAACTGAAGATTTTTGCAAAAACAGGTATTTTTCCTCCCTTCAAAATACTGGGTAACAGCTAACAAAACCTTTACACCACAGGAGTAAAAACATCTTAGAAAGAGTAGACAGAGGCTATAACTTATTAAGAATAATAAAGTGAAAGGAGGAAAAATGGGTACGTTCAAGTCTTGCTACTTCTGAAGGTCAAGTGATTTGTTTTTTTTTTCCCCCCTGACAGAATCCATTATACACCTGACACTATAGAAAAAGGTCATCTTTAAAATTACTGCTCATATAAAGTGCATTGTTTCACTTCACCTTTTCTTTTACCAGCACAGTTGGCATGAGAAAGAATGCTTACTCTTTTCAGTATGACACATGACTATTCAGGCATTTTTGTCTTTGGACCAACTTCATCTTTGTTTATACTAGTGATCAGTCTTCAGTATGACTTTGTAACAGACCTGACAAAGGACTTCATTGCCATTATTCAACCAAATCAGGATTCTACACTGGATGTGGCACCTAAACAGACAAAGCTGACGTAAAGTTTGCTTTACAGACTTTCAGATATGAATAAATAGAAGTTGGCACAGAGGGCTCATCAAAAACCTGACACAACATTTGCTATTTCTAAACTATTAATATCAACTTAAACCAAATGGAAAGTGAGTCACTGAACAGTACTTAAAGAATAGTTGATAGATTACACAAAACTGAATTTTCAGCTTCTCAGTCTATTTAGTAATGGGGGAGAAAAGACTGGCATACTCTAAGGTAACATATTAGGCATATGTATGGATTTTTGAGCAAACTTCTAAAAAAGTGAAGCAAATGCAAATTGTCATATGAGCATTGTCTAAAACTCCATCTATTAATGAGGCCTATCCAGTTGAGTATGTCTATAGTTGAAAACAGAAGTGATGTCAACACTAGACTCAGAACTACTCTTGCTCCCGTGCTGATGTTTGGTGTTTTTTTTTCTTTCTACAGGCCCACACTCTGTTAAATTATTTTTAGTGCTTGTTTGCAGAGAGCTTATTACCATCAGCTCATCAGTAAATAGGTCATTTTGAGGATAAACAAAGCATTACCTAGTTTCAATGCTATAAAAGCATATGTAAAAAAAAAAATTCAAATCAGAGAGTCAACTCATCACCTGTGGAAAATAGATGTATTCTGTATCTTAGAAACAAACACACATCTGGTAGCATTCATCAGGCAAAAAAATATTCGTGAGCTCAAGGGTGCTGGTACTCTATTCTGCTCAGAAGTTAACACAAGAGAAGTACTTTTCATTGGGCTACACTCATTTGATGGATTTTGAAAGGTTTTAGTATTCAAAAACCTATTCAGTACCGTTCAGCAACAGTAAGTTCTGAAGAAGTGATGAGAGAAAACAGATCATACTAGTCTAAGCAGTATAAGAACAATTAATTAAAAGCAAACCTACTCTCCAGAAAAATCTGAAAAATGTAGGTCAATAGAATCAATTTCTAGTCATCTTGCTCTGTGTAGGAAAACTCTACTTTTCATTCATCAGAAGTGAATTTTCAATTCAGAAGTCAATTTTTTAAATTGATCATTTGAAAAAATATCAATTACGTTTCTAAAACTGGTAGGCCTTAGAATGAAGAATAAAACATAAGGGTATCTGACTATACTTGAAAAACAAGGATGAACTTCGTACACAAAGGCAGAGTTATTGGTTCATAAAGGCTTTCCTACAGACAAATTAGAACACATAAATATGCTTATAAAAGTAGAAGCTCTTGTGAGATGAAAACCCAGTTCATCACATGAAGAAGCAATGCCAAAAATGGAACAACAGGTATTTGCTCCAGCCACAATTTTGTCTGTTTATAACTTTATGGAACCAAGTCACTGTGCACTTTGAACCTCTGATTCTCCCAAATTAGAATCATAGAATAGTTGGAGTTAGATCAGACCTTCTTATCTAGATAGTCTTTACTTAACCTCTAAACTTTGATGATTAATTCTAATTACTTCTACAAATCTATAGTAAGGAAATAACATTTCTAAACAGAGTAGAAACACTTTCAAAACCAAGCTCTTTCAATTACTGCAAGAAAATTAATTTAAAAGACATTGCTATTTTGGTACCTATACTTTTCAGAAACGTCTTAACTACAATCATTTAACTTCTGAAAACAGTTCATCATTTTGCAAATTAGTGCTTAACAGTTTCTCAAATGAGTTTGTAAGCAACATATACTATCTTGATTAAATCTCCTCAAAATTTTCCAAGAAAACAAGCAAGTATTTGGTCAACACTTTTAAGCAGTTCCCACTACCACACAGTCCCTCCTGATTCTTTTCCTCATCAGCACTATTCAAATAAAAATAATCATGTGGAGATTAATAACTACCTAGTATGGCCCAAACATTAATTATACTAGAAATATAGTTTACCTCCATTTAATAAAGATGAGATATGTGAAAATTAATTGCAACAGGGACAAGGTCATGGAAATGATCAAACCCAAGCTGAAATGAAATCAACTGAGATTAACTACTCTAATAAAACCAGGATGGGCTGTATTATGCCTTCTGTAGGGCCCAGTACTGCCCTGTGAAATTTCAAAGTGTGATCGCAGAAAAGCCTGGTAACTTACTACACATCCTACCTGAAACAGGCAGAAATGCAAGGATATTCAGAAGGACAGCAAGCTGTCCAGACATATATGGTTAGTTTAATATAATAAAGTATATGAATACTACATTAACATAGTATGCATTAATGTAGTAATCAATATAGTATATAAACACTGCAAATGTTTCTAGAACAGACTGAGTGAATGATCAGGGATAAGTAGATCAAAAGTTGAATAAAAAGCAATATAATTTTGATAAAATTAGAACAGCATAAATTTCATTCAATTTATAAATTACTTCAAAGTTACTGCTGTCAGCTAGTGCAAAACATTTTAAATACAGCTCTCAAGGAAAATTGTTATTTAGGGTGAGGAAGATCAAGATTAATACAAAAAATAATGTGGATAAACAAGAAGATTACAAGAAAGACTGTAAATGCTTAGAAAAAAACTTAGTCGGCTTACAAGAATGAACCTTCAGTTATCTAGCATCTATTTTCCTTAGTAATTTTGGTGCTAGATCTGGAGGGGAGATCTTAAGACCTGCTGTCCTTAAAAAGGGTCAAGTGATAGAGTAGGAAGAAAGATGCGTTTGTGGACTAAAATAACAGAATCGAGATGACATTTAATAAAATATGTTCAATAGTATGCATTTGATTATGCAACTTTGCTACCAGCTGAAGTGTTTCAAAAAAGCAAAGGCTCCTAAGAGTGACACTGTGAGCTGCCAGTCACCCAGGCATGGATAAAAAGGCCAGTGAGGTTTCTGGGTGCATCATTTAAGTAATCTCCTTGGACATAAAATGAGAACCACCATATAGCGCACCAGTCTTTCACAAGAAAGGGCAGAGGGAGAGCTATCTATTCAGCAAAGATGCTTCAAAGAGTCATCCTGTGGATTTATAAGAGACCACTGTAGGGGACTGAACACAGTGATCCACGGGGTCCTTTCTACTCCCACTCTTCCAGCCTGGAATTCATAGAAGACTAATGAACACAAATGAAAAGGCCTATATTAATTGCTTCCAGAAGCAAACACAGATGCCAGATCTTTGTCATAAAACTCCTCTGTGCTAGCTCAGTGCTTAGGGTGGGTTTGTTTTGGTTTGGTCTGTTTATAAGTTGGTTTTAGAAGACTACAAAAGCCCAAACCCAAATATCCAAACTCATGGATTCCCCTAATGCCAAACTCTCCCAATAGACAGTTTTTGAGAATAAAATAAAATATTATTTACAGAACTCCTCAAATAAAAGTCTCTGAAAGGCTTTGTTCTTTTTTTTTTTTTTTTTTCCAGCCATAGCAGATACTTTTTAGTTTGACTATAAGAAAGCCCTATCTTGCTTGCAGGAAGAAACTGCAATGGGCAAGGTTTCAAATGACCAGGTGAGCAATATTTTAATCAAATAATAAAAGTCCAAAACCAATTTAATCCACAGATTCTGGATTTACATTCTTTTTTTACAACAACTTTTGCTATACAAGAAAAAAAATAAATTGATCCAGCAGGGAGACAAAATACTCCCTATCAGAATATCACTGTAAATATCACAAGAGCTCAAGAGCATAGCTAAAAGTTGGAAACCAAGAATACAATAAAAGTACAAAGACTGCTGCTGTCATATAAACAGCTGAGATTCACTAGACTCCTATTCCATGGCTTTAAAGTAGCTTTCAAATGACTGAGGCAACAATTTCATTTTTTTATCTCCTCTCCAGGTTGAATGAAAATTATCTAAAAATAGACACTTATTTTTGAGGGATCCTTCAGACATTTCCATTCTCTCAACTGCTTTGGGATTTAAAAGATACTTCTATTATGCTCCGTGAACAATCAGTGTATATTAGTTAATATTGCCAATCCTATTAAAAAAACCCCTATATATATTTTTACAGTACTGCTTCAAATATTAGGAGTACATCATTAGTTCAATTTAATTACAACACATAACAACATGAATACATGGATATATAGTACCTTGAGGCCAGTAGCACTAAGTTTTTGCATAGGCATTATGTTACTTGGTATTACAGTACTGGCAGGGAAGTTCAAACCACCATTATTCAAATCTTTTCCTTCTTACATTGAACAGCAGATATTGCCTCTCCTGACAGCTACAGAATTGGCAATCCTTTTAGGAAAGCAGATTTATAAGCCGACAGACAGTTTTTTTCTTTTCCTGAAGCAATTGCAGTTTTAAATTGGGCTGCTGACACCTCAGATGCTGACAGAGAGCAAACATTCCTCTTCAAAGCCATAGCTACTTCACATAACACACTCTGGGAGGGCTGCTGAGCGCACTTGGCAGAGTAACAGCCAGCTAGAGAATACGGACAGTATTTTCATCAGCGAGTATCACAGGCAGCACGAAGACAATGAGCGACTCACGAGTGAAAAACTTTTGTTACTAACATCAGCAAGAGAGGATTTTAATGTCAGTGTTAGCAACGCACCAAGCTCATAAATCCCCAATGTACAATAATTAGTGGCTGAAGGTGCATCAATAAGACTTATTTGAGCCTTCTGCTACCCTTCACAGAGTCCTAGAAGGCTGAGGTGAGATTTTCTTTGGTTTTTCATTTTGGAAGATTCACAGCTGGTGACCTAGCACTCAGCCTTTTCAGTACAGCAACACTCCTGCCAATCACCATCCCATACCTACAAACTGGTCCCAATCTTTAACAAATCCCCAAAGAGCTGTGCTAGATGGTCTTCCAACCCCAAAACTATGGGACTAGAAGAGGAAAATCCAGGTCACATCAGCACAGGTGTTCTAGGTGAAAACCTCCATTTCGTCAAGAAAAACCATTTTGGCATGCAAACTACAGACCTTGCAAGTTCACCATTACTCAGAGGAAACTGTTTTTTAAAACTAAGTAATTTTAGCTTCAACATCAGAGCTAAATGCCAGCTCCAAGGCTCTTTTAAGAAATAAAAAGCTGAACCACACAAAATTCATATTGCAACAGGATAGTCAGAGTAGTAGAGATTAGGCTATTAGTATAGTATTTGCTGTCTGCACCAAAAACCTGTAAACACCTCCACATATTTTATATACTTGGGCTTGTGACATGATGTAACACAGCATGAAAGCTTCTAGCCAAAACCAGCATCACTTGGCCTTTTAAGGCATATGTTCACTATGACCAATTGCATGCAAGCAGTCAAGAATTTCTAATAATCGAGAAGTCACACATTTCAAAGACTATTTTAAATCATCTAGCAGGTGCGAAATGAGCTATAAGTAGAACAGGCTAGCTGACAGGACTTATTTTAAAGTTACAATTCTTGATGGAAAAAAAATAAATTTACAATTGTAAGCAATCTTCTTTAAGAAATCACATGCACTAAATTAGACTATGTGGAAGTAAAACCACAGTAAACTGTTCTATATTCTCATTGCTCATATTTTCCATCTTCCTTTATAATGTTTCTATATAGTCCAGAAAATCAAATTGACTTTGAAAATCTTAAGGGACCTAAATGAAGATGTCAAACTGCAAACTCAATTTTTACCCGCTGAGACTGAACTAAAATGAACATTACCCTTATCAATAGATCACTCTTCATACAGATGTGTCAAATTCTCAGTAGAATTTTCTGCAGATGATACTTTCCTCCGTCTGCACATGTCAACACTTACAAACATCAGGCAGGCATTTGCTTTTGAAGTATTTTGAGGAAATAAGCAGGTGGTTCTTAAAACACTGATGAACACAAAGGGGTTTGGAATTTACTCTATTCCACTATCAAGACAGAAGTTAGAAGAGCACTAACAACTCAGGTGTCACTCATTCCAGAATCACAAATTTCAAGGAACAATCTTTGACTACTTAAAGGTCAGAAGAATTCACTGTCACCAAGCTAGTTACACATTTTTCACAGACAAAGACCTAAGCAGACTATGCATAATCAAGTGAATAAATCCTTTACAAGACATTCTTGAAACATTCCTCATGTTAGAAGAAATTGTTAAATCTTGTAAGCTAAGTCTCCAATGATCTAAAATAACCAACTTCCATAAAGCTTCTGATTATTCTTGAGATATATATCAAAGCCAAAAGCTAGAGTGAAATAAAATTGTTCATTAATTCTTCAAACTCTTTTAAAGATGGCAGAAAATTACATAGGCAAATACTCATCATTAAAGATGAATCACTAATGGACAAGAATTTGAATTAAAGAAAAGCAAAGTCAGCTAATTAGAAAAAAAGATTATAAAGGAGATTTCTGGTAACATAGAGTAAATTGCAGTGAACAGATTCAACCGTACTTATGGGCGCAGCTTCAGAAACCTCTAATCCTGAAGACTTTCTATTGTAGATTAAAAATAAAGAAGACGAACTTGAAGAAACACCAAATACATTCAAAAACCATTTTTTCCCTGCCTTCAATATATGTAGTAAATATTTTAAGAATCAAGTGTTCCAGAAGAAACACTTTGAAAACAATACAAGTAAAGAAAAATTTATGTTATGTGCTGGGCCATAGGATGTTTTTCCTAGAGAAGTTGGCTGAATTCTGCCTAGAGTAACTGCAGAACTTGCTGACAAATCAAATACAAACAGATATCAGGTTATAAACCAAACATGAAGACTTAAAGAATTAAGAAATATAACTTGACAAAATAAGGTTGACAGTCATTTCACACATGGTGGGTTATATTATCTCAAGTAAAATGAAGAATGGTAAATAATTCAAAGATTTTGTTAACAAGTTTTACTTCTCATCCCTTTAACAGTGACACTGCAGATATTAAAAAAAAGAAAAAAAAAAATAAATACCACACACACCCCACCACATCCAGGGAAACACCAAAATTCTAATGAAAAGTAACTCAGCGGTTTTGAAGGGCTAAACACTTTTTGAAATATAGGGAAAAGATCACATCTCCATCCAAAAAACCCAGTGCATACACACACACAAATAAAAAAAATCAGAATATATGCTTATTTCTCTTTCTCTAGAAAGAAAAGCCTAATCAGATATGGGGGGAAAAAGAATGCTAGCATTGTTGAATTCTGTGATAAATTAATAAAATTATTTCAATATTTCTCACCAAAAAAAAATTCTGCTCCTTTGCTATATCCGTATGTGAATATAAATTCTACATGGAAAGCAAATGGCTGTACTTATACAGACAGGCCATATAGCTCTTAAGCATAGATTCACACATGAAGTCTATTTTGACATAAAACTGTCTGCTCAGCAGGTAACTTCTGCTGCTAACAACTGTTTCATACTTAATTAACAAGTACACTATTGCACTAAAGATAAGATTCTTCCCATCCATCCTTCACTTTCCCTGTTACTTATACACACTTGCTTTAGATACAGTTTTTCTTAATTCTGTCTTCCCAGAGATCTCTGACAACACAAGCCTGAGAAATACCATGCTTCTAAGTTCTTTATTTCTATTGTCCATCCATGTGAATGTACACATGGTGTAAAAAGAACAACCATGACATTTTCTTCAAAGACCCATAAATTTGTCTATGTAAAGTCTATTTCTAAAGTAGGCAATGTTTGTGGTTTGGGTTCTACTTTGAATGGGTATCAGTGGGTGGAAAACTTACTACGAGCCAGCAACGTGCGCTCACAGCCCAGAAAGCCAACGGTATCCTGGGCTGCATGAAGAGAAGTGTGGCCAGCAGGTCAAAGGAGGGGATTCCCCCCCTCTATTCCGTCCTCGTGAGACCCCACTGGAGTACTGTGTCCAGCTCTGGGGCCCCCAACATCAGAAGGACATGGACTTGTTGGAGCAGGTCCAGAGGCGGCCACAAAGATGGTCAGGGGCTGGAGCACCTCTCGTATGAAGACAGGCTGAGAGAGCTGGGATTGTTCAGCCTGGAGAAGAGAAGGCTCTGCGGAGACCTTGCAGTGGCTTTCCAGTACTTAAAGGGGGCTACAGGAGAGATGGAGAGGGACTCTTTCTCAGGAAGTGCAGGGATAGGACGAGGGTTAATGGTTTGAAACTGAAAGAGGGGAGATTTAGATTAGATGTAAGGAAGGAAGAAATTCTCTACTGTGAGGGTGGTGAGACACTGGCCCAGGGTGCCCAGAGCAGCTGTGGCTGCCCCCTCCTTGGAAGGGTTCAAGGCCAGGTTGGACGGGGCTGGGAGCACCCTGGGCTGGGGGAAGGGGTCCCTGCCCGTGGCAGGGGGTGTTGGACTTGACAATCTTTAAGGTCCCTTCCAACCCAAACCATTCTATGATTCTATGCTATGTAATTTAAGGCAGAAAGATTATTTCTTGAAAGAGTTCACTTTTTTCCCAGTTACCTATAAGATTGATGCTAAAAATTTTCTGCACAGCGGCATAGAGAAAATCATGAGTACAACATTAGGTATGGCAGAGATTTATTAGACTTCACTAAATTACTTAAATTTCTTCACATACTTAGGTGCTTATTACTTTGCCAATTTTTTCCAGAAGTTGTCAGGCACTTTGTAAAAGCCAGTTTATATATTTAATTTGACACATCATTTTTGAAGGCATAAAGCAACTTAAGCTTTTTTACAATTCAAAACTCATACCTGACTAGAAGCCAAGAGAAAAACATGTCACCATAAAAAAGGTTAATCTGTCAGAAAACATTAAAAAAGGGAATATTATGGAACTGTTTTGCAAATTTAGCTGTACAGTTAGGGGAGACCGCAGTTTTTGAGTAATACAATCAATTTTTAAATTTAAATTAAATAAGATACTTTTTAAAGCCTCTTTTAAAATTCTGTGCTCCAATTCATTTAAAATTACTTTTCAGCAACTCTTCTGATAGATTTTCAGCTTCTCTGAAAATGCCAGAATCTTTACAACGAAAGAGAGCAGACATGCCTGAGAAGCCACAGCACTTGGTTAGGCCATGGTTAAAGATTCACCAGCATACTGTGTAAGTAGTTGCTACTCCATCTTCTCTCTCATTCCAACGTGCCAGCCTTCTGCTTTGCCAGGAAAAAATTACACAGCAATGAAGAAACTCAATCAGGGAACTGATAAAACTGAAATATAACCAAAAACAACTGTGTTTTTTCAGCCACATCAGTCTCCCAGTGCAGACCCAGACCAAAGAATGAAGACCAATCGGGTATGCCCCCCTACGGCAGTTATTTCCACTGAAATCTGTTACCTCAAGCTCACTGTTAGGGTCAACCATCACAGAAGAGGTGGCTGGGCTACAGAGAAAGAAGTATCAATGGAGCTGCCAAAGGAACCAGACTTGTATCACATCTTTGCCCATCTGTCCTGTTAAATTTTCGTTCTCCACTTTGTTTCAGTCATGCTTAAAAAAACAGTAGCAAGTGGGAGATGCATACAGAGAGAAGGCTTGATGAGAACTTAGTTGTTGAACACCTCATTGGGCAGCCAGTGACTACACAGTGGTAGTTTAATAAGGCATCTCTTGTCTGACAAGGGAACCATCTTTACTGTAAAAACACAGAAAATAAAAACCAGGCTTTCTTAGTTCAGCTGGATGGAAAATTGAACTGAATTCCAGCTCATTGGCCTAGATCACCCTTTTCAAGATGATATTGTATTAAGAGAGTAAAGGTAATTCAGGAGAACTAAAAATGGGGTGGCTTTACCCACTTGGATATTGTATTTTCCAATACCCAGAAACAACCACAATAACAGATAAATTAGATTTGTGCTGATATCTAAGAGGATTCTAATGGACACCTGTTTAATAGCTGCAGACAGCTTAACTGGTCCACCAGGATGCTGAAGGAACAGAAAAATATGGAATATACATGTGGTGGGTTGATCTGGACTGGACACCAGGTGCCCACCAAAGCCGCTCTGTCACTTCCCCTCCTCAGCAGGACAGGGGAGAGAAAAAATAATGAAAGGCTCATGGGTGGAGATAAGGACAGGGAGAGATCACTCAGCAATTAGTGTGACTCACAAAACAGACTAGACTTGGGGAAATTAATTTATTACCAATCAAACCAGAGTAGGATAATGAGAAGTAAAAACAAAATCTTAAAACACCTTCCCCCTATGACTCCCTTCTTCCTGAGCTTAACTTCACTCCCTGGGTTAGTTACCTGGGTAACTGCTCCACCGTTAACCTCCACGGGCCGAGGGCGTGGCCTGCCTCACCGTGGGCTTCCCCACGGGCTGAGGGCGCGGCCTGCCTCACCGTGGGCTTCCCCACGGGCTGAGGGCGCGGCCTGCCTCACCGTGGGCTTCCCCACGGGCCGAGGGCGCGGCCTGCCTCACCGTGGGCTTCCCCGCGGGCTGCTCCGGTGCCTGGAGCACCTCCTCCCCCTCCTCCTTCACTGCCCTTGGTGCCTGCAGGGTTGTTCCTCTCACGTACCCTCACTCCCCTCTCTGGCTGCAGTTCTGTAACGGTTTTCTGGGATTTTTTTCCCCCTGCTTAAATACGTTGCCCCAGCGGCGCTACCGCCATGGCTGCTGGGCCCGGCCTTGGCCAGCGGCGGGTCCCTCTCGGAGCCGGCTGCACTGGCTCTGTCAGGCACAGGGGAAGCTCCAGCAGCTTCTCACAGCAGCCACCCCTGTGGCCCCCGCTACCAAAACCTTGCCACGCAAACCCAGGACACTGCAATGACATAGTAGTAGCATACATGTAGTCTTTCAGTGCTCCCTTTGCTCTAAGATACATCCAAAGCAGACAGACCTGACCAAAGCATAAAAAATTCCTGGATCACATTTTGTACTAACCTCCTCTGCAGGTTTACAGCCATCTGGATGGTCCACTAGCACTGGTGGCAAAATCCCAATACATTGCTGTGGAGCGACTCTGGTAGGAACCATAGAGCAACAGACCTGCCTAGGCCATTCTGACACCAATGTAGAAGCAAAAGAGGTCTTCCATCCACAAGGTCTTAAGGTTGTCCTAGAAGAAGAACAGAAATTCAAATAAGTTCCCAGCTCAGTTCTGGCAGAGCTTGAGGTGGAAGGGGAGGAAAGTTTCCCAGTATTTAAGACTTCAAAATCCGAAATCCTGTACAAGGGAGAAAGAGTCAAATGACTGCTTCTAAAAAGAACTGAGCCTGTGAGGAAAACAACATATGCAGGGTAGAGTGGAGAGGTGGAACAAGTCATCAAAATTTTTTAGCCTTTCAGATGATATGATTTAAGTGGGAGGACTGCCTGTCCTCCCAAATAAGCAGTTATCTATTTTTGAGTTCTATATATGTCGCCCTCTATCCAATCATGAACATTTAGCACAACAAACTATGAATTGTTCTCAATAAGGCTAGAAAACAGCCTCCTCAACGGCACACATTCACATGAGCAGCTCCCCAGATCATAATTTTTTTGGACTAAATTTTCCCATACATATTCTAGCTTATAGATGTAGGTTTTTTTCACATTCCTTCATCTCTCGCCCACAAGTCAAACATTAGCATTTATAACGACAGCTTTTGTAAAAAAAAAAAGGTGTTATTAAATTAACACAGACCTGATGCTTAAGTAGTAATGCTTTTTCACTTCTAAAAAAACCTGACACCTGAAAAATGATGCCTGAGCCTGTCCAAGTCTTATCTGTTAAAATTTTAGCAATACTGAATGAATTTCCTCAAATCTCTTCCTTTACCCAAATAATGCAGCAATGCTTGAAGGAAATTCTAAGCAGCTGAAAAGTAAACAGAACATCTTAACAGACAAGAAAGCAGATTTTTTCAATTTTTAATGCAACTGTAACTGACCTACACTTAAGTAGTATTTGCCATAAATTATGAGCTTATGTGTTGTATTTGCTATATTACATATGAGCCTACTAAATTATTCAAGTTTATTGCTCTACCTGCTTAAGCTGTTAGCTTTACATATTGTCTGTCCAGATGAAAAATTATGTCCAAGAGAAAAAAAAACAAGATGCTGACACTGTAACAACATGACAGTATGGAGGAAGCACATGGTAAGAAAAGCTAAGATTGGCAATGATAGAGAAGATGTTTTTCAACTGCTTATTCTGAAACAAATTACTACCTCAGTACTGAGTCAGATGAAGTAAGTATAATACTTGGCAGTTTGCCATTTTTTTGTATATCAAAGTAGAAAGGCAAAAAGTTTCAATTCCTAATTTTGTTCTCCATCTGAGGATATTAAAATACTGATAAAGCATACTGATAGAATAGGAAGAGTAAGCAGTTTTATATCCACAGAAGTGGCTTACAATCTGAATTTTAAAAGAACTGGCTATGGATCTCCCAGAAATAATGCAAATTTTTACCAAATCTGAATAAAATAGGGCAGTTTCAAAGGGCCAGAAAAATACAGATCAGAAGATGATCCAAGACATACCCAGCAGGACACGTACTATAAATCACGATTGTTATCTTTCTGAAAGTGCTAAATATTGAAAGATCATGACATAATTGTGGAGACACGAAACCACCTTTATCAAAGCAAATTAATTAGAGCCTTCAAAGAAAGTTAAACACACAGACTTACAGACTTCCATGATATGTCTAACTAGGCTCTACACGTTGCACTGTAACATGCAATACACAAAAACAAAATCAGCATTGTCTACACTAAATTAGCTTTTTTTTTTTTAAATCACTTTTCTTCAGTAAAACTCAAGTGCCTTGTAGAGGTGGAGAACATGATCCATTTTTACAGACAGGGAAACTAGTCCATTACTGGCTAAATAGCTGTCAAATCTGGGAGCAAATTTTCTTCTATCTGCGCAAGAGTTTTAACTGAAGTATCTATCTATACATCTATCTGGTTAGATGAAGATTCATATTTTAGTGGTTTTGTTAATTTATATATTTCTTCTATATGATCCTAAGATGACAGGCTCTTTATTCAGTGTTGTCCAGACAGTGAGCAGAAATAGCTCTTATAAAACACACAAACAGAAAGCGAACAATGAGAGCAGGACACACAGAGAATGGGCTATGTTGCTATTAATAAGCAAGATGCATCTACCAAGGGCAAATGTTCGCTTTTTTGTAGTGAACTTCCACACACTTAAAAGCTTATAATTTCCCTTTATCTTTTCTTTGGGTTACAAAAATGCCAATTCAGTCATTCCTTCTGCACGTACCATCTTTTCTGTATCACCAGTCATTACCATTACTCTCCTGAGGCAAATTAACTGTGCCTACATCTTTCTTGAAGTACAATGGCCAAAACTGATACATGTCCTCCTGATTATACCACCATTTCTTCATGCCAATACATACACACACCTCTTCTTGCTATGGCTTGTCCTAGATTGGGGAGGGGAATGGGATGGCAGGAAGAACTTAAAACAGTTGTTCTCCATCTTACTATTATGTTATTTTGACCTAAATATAAAGCATTTCACTTATTCTTCTAAATCACATCCTATTCTTTCAGGCCATCTTTCCAACATTCATGATTCTTCTGAGTTGCCATCGCAACTTCACGTATCTGCACTTATTCCCAAACACTTCTTGTCTTCAGATTTCATAACCATATGCTATTCCATTACCCAGTTCATGAACAAGAACAATAAACTGCAACAACTACGCAAAAACCCATACAATATGATTTCCCTTGCTGAAAGCGAGCTACTGAAAAATAAAACTCTGGCTACCGTTAACCTAATGATTTTACACACACCCTAAAATAGCTTTTTTTTTGTCTAGGCCATGTTTCCTTAGCTTTCTCTGTAAGAGTATCACATGTGGCTTTCTCCAGTCCACAAGCTTCCTGTTGCAGAGGATGATAGATTGGCTCGATGACATGTTTCCGATCTTCACAATAAGGCTTCCAAATTTGCTTCCTAAACTGCGTGTTCAAAGAGAGGACTATCTCTCACCTGTAACTACCTCTCTTCAGTATGTTTCTACTCTAGCTGGATTTTCCTTTATATCCTGTCAAGAACAAACATTAAGGCACAGTATGCATGCAGAACTGGATGGTGATTTTCTCATGGTTCCAACTCAAAACAAAAGCCATTTTAGCCAGAAACAGGTAAAAGAGAACAAGGTGAAGAAGATGTACTGTATCCTTTCATTATCTAGATGTAAATACAAAGTAACCCATAAAAAAAGTAATAACCTACACACACTGCTGAAGTGGACAAGCAAGTGGGTTAAGAGACCTGGACACCAATAACAGAATATGTAGGTGAACAAAACCAAGAAAACATCTGCTGCAATAGCAGTTACCAGTAGGTGGATTAAGGCTACCAAGTAGCCATTAGCTTTCAGTGCTCCATGACATGTTACACTGCTACACAATTTAAACTGAAGACTACTTCTGCTTTAAACTGTGCATACAAATAGCTTATAGACCTCAAAAAAAAATTGTTGGAGCTAGGATTTGGAAATGTGGAATCCAAGCAGCTTCTGTTAATAAAAAGTTCTCACATCAACTCCAAGTATTTCATAGGATGAAAGTTAGATGAGGATGCTTCTAGGCAGAGATCTCCCTTGCCAATAATTTTTACTGTCCTGATTTATACTCCATTACCACCAGCTAAATGTTCTGTCCTCACAAGCACCAGACCCTCTGCACAGTGGGTGCCTTAGCTTTTCTAAGTGGCACCTAGCAACAAGGAAAGGTTTTTTTGAAAATTTACTTTTCAGGCGAATTCAATACTCTGAGCTTTAATTTAAACCTAAACAAATTTTAGCCAGCCACTCTGATATGCTGACCGGATTCACAGACACAAATGTTTGTAAAGTGAAAACTATAATCGTCTCTTATTCAAGTAACTGTCTATACTGAAGAGTCTCAATATTTGCATTCCCATTATTCAGAGAACTTTCTTCTGACACCCTTAATGTTAATAACAGCAACAATCATGCAGAACTACCTATGCATAATGAAATATCTATTCCTAATTGTCATTATCCCACTTACCACTTTCACCTCTTCCTCAATATAATATGGATTGAGTGTATGATTTTAGTCATGTATTATCTTCCCAGCCTGTACAGTCAGTTTCTGTTTATTCAGTGACACTTCTCCCCACACACACACACAAAATCATACTGATGCCATAAAGTATGTAGCCGACTCCATTTGGTCAGCATAATTTTCTACTAGCTCAGTCCAATGGTATGACCCTGTACTTGGTCAGAAACATCATAAAAAGGGTGTGAACAGGAAAGTATGAAAAGGAGAGAAAATAATTAGATGAAACTCCAGAGAAAACAGATTTGTAACAGAGAGAACCACATCTTCTACCTGTTGGTCTTGAAGTCACCAACAGTACATACAATAAACAGAGCATACAACAAAACCACCACAGTTTTATTCTGCAAGTCTCCACGGCTTTATCTTATACAAAAGGACAGCAAGGAAAATAATCATTTGAATAAATCTTCCATAACGAAAACAATCCAAAGATTTTTTTTTTCCTGCGTGCAATTTGTCAAAAAATAATATTCATAGGCAGAATTCATAATACAATCAGCAAAACCATGAACACAGGTATGTGTTTAGCAGGTATAAAGGACACACTGCTATCAAACTATGTCCCCCAAACTTACAAAAAATTGTCAAGGTAACAGTTATTTCAATCAGGCTGAAATCTACCGTGTATACCCTTACTTTTCTTGGCCTTCCCCAACGTGTTGTTCACCAACCAAGCAATGAGGCTGGCACGTACAGCTGTGCAAACAACACAGCAGCCCCTTCCTCTCACGGGCCTTCTGTCTTCCGGGGACACTGACTCAAAGCAACACAAGCCAACACTAGCAGCGTATGACAGGGACCAAGAGTGATTGAACCCATAGGGGGATTTTTAAGTAAACACATTTAGTAGTCAACTGAAAAATGCACCCTCCACTGCCCCACCCCCAAATCAAGACTGCAGCAAAGCTTATTTTCACTTTGCTTGAGAGTACTACACTGCTAGAAAGCACAAAAAAAAAAAAATACAAGACAATCTACTGCTTTCAACAGTAAAGTGTCTACTACCATATTCAGCATCATTACTAAATCTCTGTGGACTGTACAAAATACCTTTTTCATAATTCAAACAGTACCTACACGGAATTGCGCAACTCAAAAAAGAAAAATAACTATCTTTCACAACCTCACAACTGCTCTCCAGAAAGACAAAACCCAAATTGTTTGCAAATCGGGAGCAGCACTACAGGTCTGTAAAGATGATGGAAGTTTTTCTTAACTATCATGATTCAAAAACATTAGTAAAGCAATCAGCAAAACCAGTTTATTTTGACAGCATTAATATACATCAGCCTTACTTATGAGCATGGAGCATCAATGGTATGGGCATGCTTGACTTCAGTGGGACTATCAACAGAGTTGTGTGTTGACTGCTGCGAGCTGGCAGATACCCTCTCCACCTTCTCTTCAGCCTCCAGGGAACACTACCCTCACAAGTATGCAAAGCAACCAGCACAGATTCGTATGGAGGATGTGAGCCACGGTGCAAAATGCATTAGCCACCTCTCAGCTCCTTCAGCTGACAAAGCACTCACTATGAAGGAACCCAGAAGACAAAAAAAATAAGATTTATTGTCAACTATAAGTTTTCTGTTTGTTTTGTTTGTTTATAAGGAGTGGGTAATTTAGTTTTTCAGTAATATTTCTATTGTAGTGGGATGCTGCAAACTTAGTGATTGGAGCTGTACTTCCCTCTCACAATCTCCACCTTCCTACCCTATGATGCAATAGTGTCAAACTCCAGTCTTGTCTTCTCTCCCCCTGCTCACGAGCACTCAGGTGGGACCAACAGCAGATGCACACCCCTGACATCAGAGGCAACACATTTCCTGTATAGACAGCACCGACTTTGGACCTCAATGACAATTCTTCACCACAAGTCACATGAAGCTCAGGAGACATCAGATAATCATCCCTTACTGTAACAGTTCAAGTAGTCATCTTCCCCCAAAAAAGTGAGCATGGCAACAGCCTTAAACCAAGCAGCAGCAGCGAGGCAGAATCATCAACCCCCTCCTGTATGCCAACTGGCATTAGCCCCAGCTACGTATATGGAAATGTGTGTACATACCTGTGCACACGTAGTACACATGCAAAGTGGATTTATTCATTTAGTTATTACGAATGCGGCTCGACTTCCACTTTCAAAGCACTGTTCTTTGCTAGAAAAAGTGTACGTGACAAACACTGGCAAACAAACACAGGATCCCTTCAGCTGAGAAAGATGATGCTTTCTGTTTAACCTTTTCTGGTCTCCTCTGACTCATTAGAAAGAAGTTCTCAGACCTCCTGATGAAAAAAATCCTATTTATTTATGAATAGGAAATAGCTTAATACACAACTACATTAAAATCAATCACAGCTGCCTTCGTAAACATTCAGTAAAACTGCGTGCCCTGTGATGATCAATGCTTCCTCCAACAGTGAACAGTGAGCTTCAGGAAAGCTGCCTGATATATTCTCAGGTATAATACTCAGTTGAATAATCTGTAACCTCTCATTTTTTGATCTGATACAGAAAACCCAAAGAGTAGGAAAGCTTACAGGGGAAGGGTGTGGGGGAACAGTTTAGAAAAAAAAAAAAATTACCTGAGTTATTGTCATACCCAGTATCTCCATTTCCACTGATAATTTTTAATGAACTACAGAAAGTAAGATACCTACAGATATTTCCCATTACCTCAGAGATGATCACAGGAATGCAAAATTACGCATATTCAAATATGCTGCTTTAATGGTGCTTAAAAAAAAAAAAAAAAAAAAAATCACAACCTCAGCCTTCTACAAGCCACAAAATCAGTTTGCAAGTGGCAGCAGGCAACTGTGGGACAATAAAATTACAGTAACTCTGTCCTATACGTAGAGAAAGGGAACTACAGAATTGCTCTACTTTTGACCAAAGGCTTAGCTTTTTTGGAGATCACACACATACAGCATTATAGCGTGCACTGTAGCATATTACTTAAAGTGAGAAAAGTGGGAGGGGGAGATATCCAAGCAAGATCCTAAAACTTGTCATTCACAACAGGCAGTACTTGAAATAAATCAACTGGTAAATTTGTAAAAGCAAATGTCAAGTTTACACACTGCTTCCCAGCATTTATAAAGGATCTCAATGATATAATATTTTCTCATGAAGATAATAAAGTGCTAAGTGGTAGAAAGTCCCCAAAGTAAAACCACTGCTCCACACATCTAATTATGGCTGTTTAGACACTGAGAAATCATTCCTTCCAGCACTGTGGCATAAGAGACAATCTACTGTCTGTTCAGCTCTATACCTTCACTGCAAAAGAAGTAGTAACATTAGAGTCCTTACTCTAAACCAAGTGATTTATGGCTGGATACAGCACTAAAAAAAGGCTGTTTATATATTTACTAACTTAAGAACCAAATGTAACCATAAAAAACCCTCACAAATCAAATACAAAGTATTCTCTTGCAAGATGTAATTAGCACTTGTTAAAGAGGAGAGTGAGAAAATTGTATTCTTGTCCACCAGCTTTTATGAAGCCCTATACTATCACACATTACAACATTAGCCCCCCAGTAAGTAACGGAAATATCAGAGTTTAAGAGGTGAACAAGCATATCCTAACTCCAAAGTCCAAAATAACACACTGCTTATTAGGAAGGCTTTAACTCAGCACATAAAAGTAAACCTTTAGAAAAAAAAAAACTTATCCTAGGGCACAGAAGTAATACATAAAACCTCCCCTAGGAGAAGTCTGGCCTGGGGACTCAGTTATTTGAAAATATTAAAGCTCTATTTAAAACAAAATTTTTGTGATGAAGGAAATAAATGCAAGTGAAGAGGGAAAGGTTTGCTGCCTTCTGCCAGATTTAAAGCATTTCAGTAAGACTGTCTGTCAGTGTCAACAGGAGAATACGTACCCTAAAACAACAAACTGCTTGACTGAGCATATGTCTTCACACACAAATACTAACCCTCCCACAGAAATTCTAGTTTCAGCTATCTTCATCTGCCTCCAGGCAAAGCTCTGCTGCTTGCAACAGTATCTGGAATTTAGCTGAGCTGACAAATGACTATCATTTCTCATTTGCAAGAGTAGGAAGATCACTTTAAACAAAAAAAAAAAAAAAATTCTTCCATTCTTTTAAGTAGAAACAGGCAGGCAAGCATTTTCTGGCTTCAGGTGAGATAATGGTCCCTATTTCAGGAATTTTTGTTTGCCACGAAGGAACACAGGAAATGTTATGTTATCAAGTTTCCAAAACAATGGATTCAGTTGGTAATATGGATCCTAAATTCTTTCTTGTCCCTTTCTGTAAAAATCGGTAACAGGTAGTTGAAACAGAATACTGAGTGCTATTAACACTGTCATAACAAGGATGAGGAAACTGAGACAATAAACCAATGAATTAGCTTTTCAAAAAAAAAAAAAAAAAAGCACTGCTGTTTTAATGCAGCATTTAGCAATGTAGCAATACAGCAGTTTCCCAATTCATGCTGCAAACGTTAAGATTTCTTCCTAGAAATACCATTGCACTTAGTTTACTAATTGCTGAGTCAGTCAGATGTTTGCAGAGCCTTCCCTTCTACAAGCACAAACCCAGAAGATACTTCAGTATACAGGAAAAGGTAGGCAGTTTACATAGACATCATGCCTAAAATCAAGTAAAAAAAAAAAATCTCAAGAATCAGCACGGTAGCTCAGGGCATAACAATGTCCCCTAGTCCCTAAGTATTTGCTTCTATCCCCACACTCCTTTCTGACAACATCATATTTGGGTACAGGTTAGAGCTAATTTAGCACAGAAATGCACTGCAATCCAGAAAATTTTGCAATCTGATTTACAACACATGCCTAAGGCAGGGAAAGAATGGCCAGGAAGACTGTTTACTTCAGCAGCAGTGGCAGACTGGCACGCTCATGAAGCTAACAACCTAATTCTTAAATTTTGAGATTTGCCATTGTTGTTACAGTAAATCTCAACAGGCCTGTCAGTGGTAATTATGTCTTCTCTTTTCTCTAATTGTTTGTTTTTCAGTTATTCTGTATCTGTTTTCCATCTCAGTTTAAACACCTCTTTAGCAGCTGGACCAGGAATGTTGTGTATTATGTCATTACATCATGAGGGAAGGATTACTAATCTAATACATGGCAGAATTCTTCAGGGTCTGAGAAACTTTCACTACTGAAAATCTCCAACAGCTATTCAGATGCAAATTCAACAGTTTAGCATTTTCAGTAACTGGAAAGACATCAGTTGTATGAACTCTTGCTTCCCTAAACCACCTGGCTGGTTCAGGATTGAGGAATAATTATTTTTTGAATATTCTAGAAAGGGATGAAACGGTCACCTTGCATATAGAAACTCATCTTAGGGTACATCAAAAGTTAGGTAGCAATATGAAAACAAGTAGGCTTGGTACTTGCTATGTTGAAAGGAAGGTCAGGATATAGAGCGAACTATAATTTACAGAATAAAATCTGAACATTTTATTTGACAGCAGATATGCTATACTATAGAACACTTCAGCAAGCACCAAAATGAAAGAAGGCACCTTGTAAAAATACAGTTAAATAAAGAGTGATAAAAATATGAATGTACTACTTTTCTTCAATCAACACTGAATTATTCTTATTCCTTTAGAAAGATGGAAAAAAATATTTGGAAGTATTCTACTGTCTTAAACCACTTATCCCAAAATGTTTAACTTGCCATCAAGAAAAGCAAGCAGGAATCTCTAAACACTTTTGCACACCTCCTGATGGGCCAAACCAAAGCATCCCAACTCATTCAGCTCAACTGCCTGAGAAAGTCATACCCTTAGTAAACCACTTCTTCACACTGGCTCACAGGGAGACATCAACTAACTTTTTCTGCATCTGTTATGAAATGGCTATGTTTTTTAAAGACCCAAATCCAATTCAGCATTAGTAACTAAGCTAGAAAAGCAGTGCCAGCTGAAAAAGCATTTCTAAGACCTTCCTCTGCAACTGAAAACGGGGCTTGCTATTACCTTCCTGGGAGGCTCCCACCAAAACAGAAGACCATCCATTTGTAAAAATACCTAAGCTGGATTTCCATAGTATGATACACGAACATTTAGCTTCAGATTACTTTGATATAAAATTAATAAGAACCAACTTAAAAGTAGCAGCTCAAATGCTTCATCAGCTTCAAAAAAATAGTAAATGCTGAGAACAGTTATTTGCTCTGCAAGCTGAAGTGTTCTACAGACCAAGTATGCTCAAACCACTGATTTGTCAGCATTGCTCTTAATTTGGCACCAAAAAGCATTCCGCACTTCCAGAAACTAAGTTCTAAATAGAAAGACGATGACTTAAATATGATCCTTTCAGCAAAAGCCTTATCAACCTTCCATGTTAATGGAAAAAAATACATGCAGAATGGAAAATTCAATTTGATTTTCCATACTGTAACAACAATATTCTGCTTACTCATCAAGAATGAATATGGCAAAAAAAGTTTGTAAAATACTTAAAGTTCAGTGCTATCTTCAGCACACAAATGTAAAAGGAAACTACAAGAATTTAGAGAGCATGCACATCTAACTTTTTATATAACTATCTTGCCTGCCTGGTTGGGAGTACCATGTAATTTTTTGCTCAAGAGACATCATGTCTTATCCAAATACATCAGCTCTCTTTTCTGCCTCCTCAGTGATTACTCCAACATACCCCAGGGCTATAACAGTGTGCCCTATGCTGTAAATGAAAGCAGATGGTTTTACATTTTACTGAAGTATATAAACTTCTCCTATTTCTTGTAAAGATCCCACTGATATTTTCTACTAATCCTAGTTTATCCTCTTTTGCCTGAATTGTATCAATGATTTTAGCATTTAAAGTATTTGTTTCTCCATTTTTACATTTCCATTTCCAGAAAGCATAAGCAAGCACAAAAAGGAAACTAAGTTCTATGTCAGAAGTAAATTTCACTTTTGTCAGAGACAAGAGGGGCAGGAAGTCAGTCAAACTGGTTTTTTTTGTTTTTTTTGTTTTTTTTTTCCTACCTGAAATTGGCTACAGGCTAATCATGCTAATCAAAACTTTCACCTCCCAACAGGTAGGTTCCCTCCAGTCTAACACTTCTGCATTCTCTTAATAGTGCTGGATTTGCAAAATCTTTTACTAATTAGTTTGCTACACAAGTGTAACTGTTGCTATTAGACAAAAGAAGTAGAGAGATACTATTTAGGCATTTAAATATGTTTGTTATCTCTTAGAGCAAGACATTTACATTTTATTCTCTCTTGCCAATTCATCTGTTCCCTTCTCCTACAGGTTTTCAGTTGCCCAGTTCCTGTCTGCCTATACTTGGAGCACCCACCACACACCTTTAGGCAAAGCATTGGCTAACAGACTCGCCAATGCTGTTTGTAGCTACAGTAAATTAAAAAGTTAGAAAGAGGAATATCATTGCTTCCTCCGTATTGCTCAGTGCATTGTCCAGGGAAGGTGAAAGATCACAGCTTTATCACAGTCTCATCACCTGGATCTTGTACTGGAGTTATTTCAAAGCTGTTGTTACCAAAGCCTCTTATTCTGACCCACCCCCAACTACTTTTGATCGTTAAAAGAATCTTGGTAACATCACTTACACCACCCAGTCCCGTTTTCCTCAAACATTTGCTCTTTGAGGAAATCTATTGCTTTTGAAACAGCCTTCAAAGAAGCAATGTCTCATTATCAGATTTTGTTTTATTTTAGGAGGAGCCAATAGCACAGTATTTCAATATTGTGACCCAGTGATTTACTTACAATGCTTTGAAAAGAATGTCAATGACCCACGAACATTACCAGAATGAAGGGAATTTTGAGTGTAACAATGTATTGTATTGCATGTAATTTGCAAATTTTTGTTAATATGCTAAAAGAAAAAAAAAAAAAAAAAGACCAATCCCTGTTAGGCAGATCAACATTAACACAGAATTCAGATACCATTAGCAACAAATGAAAGAATAGTTACAATATACCTTAAGACAGCCTATGCTTTTTTCTTAGGATGTATTCAATTCAAGGCTTGAAGCAACCAAGTCTTGATGATTATCCTTTTTTTATGCCAATAATGTTACACATTACACGTAGAAAAAGCAGATGATTCAGGTAAAAATTGGAGTGAAAGTATAGGCGACAACTATGTTAAAAAAATGTCACACTTACATTAACATTTCACTTCATAGTAACAGTCAGGTCCTTAAAATTATATCATTTAGTAGCATTCAGGAAAGTGAGAGATTATTATTATTATTAACAGTTACACCATTATTTGCAGTATAAGAAGTCTTTCCTAATAGTTTCTGTGCCATTACAGTATAGAACACCTGTCTACCGAAGAAACTAGGTCATAACTAAATATCCAACAACTGAATTTGAAGAAAGTCTGACTAGACAGTTGCTTTATTAATTTTCTCATACCACTCTTCTGTGCAAGTAGCTGTCACAGTTAAGCAGTAAGCCTTGGTTTTCCCAAGGCACTAAGGTATCCAGTTTAATTTTAGTGTAGAAAATGTCAACATGAAGATGGTGAATTGAGCTTATTTCATTCCTTTCCCTCATGGTATTCAGAAAGTAAACAAACTAGATTATCACTCTCCCTAATGACATCAGCTTACGTACCTTACATGTGCGAACAGTACGTTAATCTTCTCATCTTGTCTGAAGTCTGCTCTCCTGTTCTCCTCCTGGTTTTTCAGGAGGAGAACAAGAGATGGTACACTTACCAAATAGCCACTTTATAAGCTAATTATCTATGAATTGATTTCAAACTACTCCCATAAAAAAGAAAAAAAAAATCAGTAAATTAAGATTGAAAATTCATAAGCAAACTGTAGAAACTTTGTGTCGGAGAAAAGAAACATGACCAAGGACTCATTAATGCAAGCAAAGTGGTGCAACTTCTACTACTGTGCTCTAAAAAACTACCCTGTAGCAGCAGCTGGCTACTTTTTTATAATTTCAAAGGACCAGCTGCAGTAGGAGCAGCAGCACACTGAAAAATACCTGATGGAACATCAATGCCTAGAAATAAGTTACAGTCTATCTGCAAGCAGCCCTTGCTAAAACAAGTTATCCTGCCTTGTGGAAAGCAGAACTTGTGGCCTGATCTCCCACAGATTTGAGTGCATAGCAGTAACCTCAGCACCTTGGTACTGCTGCCCCTTATAAACTCGCCTTTATTCCTCCATCCAAAAACCAGCCACTCCCCACATGATACTATTACATCTTCCCTATGTCTCTTAATTACCAAATCAGCAAGAGGTATCACATGCTGGGGTTTGTTCCAAGGTTTAGGTATGCCATCTGGTCAGTCAAAAACACGGCTCGCTGGTGAACTGGCAGGCTAGAAAAGAACAGGCAACAGGAGAGCTGTTGTCTTTCTATTTCCTCAGCACCAATTTTCTCCAAACTTGTGCCGATTTAATATTTTGGGGACTTTTGCCCTTCGAGTGTGACTTAAAAGCAGCCTACAGAGTGGGGGGGAAAGAAGGTGTGGGCGAAGAGCAACGGAGGGCTGCTGCTCAAACTGCCTCAAAAGTCAACTCTTCCTCTCCTGCCACAGTGAATTTTGTTGCCTGGCTGGGGCAAGCATTCATCTAAAAACACTATTAGCTTTTACAACAAGGACTACCACAGGGCATGATGTTACCATATTTGACATATGATGAAAAAACAGACAAACTGCGGGCAGAGAACAGAACCCCTGCCAAGCGCTGGCATGACCGGGGAAACATCCCTCCCATCATTTAAACACTGGACATTTGATCCATGTAGATGCAGCCAAAGCAAGTGTCTGAGTTTTTTCAAATGTCCTCCAAACTTTTTGTGTATTAAACTTTTGTCTTTAACTTTCCTCTCTCCTCAAAGAGCCATGTTAAAAAAAAAAAAAAGTTTATAATTCTATTAAGCATTTTTTTAAAAAAACTGAACAGACAATAGTATTTCTTCCATAAAACTTCATTTGAAGTAGATACAAAGATTTTCAGACATATACACAGTTTTAAGATAGAAGCCTTAAAATTTCCCTGGTCAATATACAGTTAATTTCATAAGGTTGGAGGTTTTTCAGTAATGTTCATCCATAAGCAGTCAAGGTTTTATAAATACTCTTCCTCCATCTGAAACAATTACTTTTTAGAAAAGGAAGATCATTCTTCAACAATTGTTTGCACAAGGCTGGCTAAACTTTCTCCTTGTGTCTGGCAAGTGGCTGCTCAGCCCGTGACAAGTTTCACGATGCCAAAGCAGTAGCAGTTCTAGCCACCACCAAAGAGTCAAACTAATCGCCTTTCCTCCAAACCCCAAGGCTGTGATTTGGAAATCTTTAAACACAGTGTTTTGTCACTTGGGCCAGTGTGTTCATTTCCTCTTCAATATGCCCAGCCATAAATAGATTTCAATTTACTTCAAAGATGCCAGTCATCACTTTTCTCTTAAAGTAGTTCTGTCTATTGTCCCTGACGTATCCAACTATGTAACAGTTTAATACATTGTTAAAACACAAAGGAACTCATTAAGTTATTCAAAATACATTGAAATGTCTCTAGTAAATTAAATTATGTCAAGAACTCATGTGTAAAGTAAAATACAAGATCTCACACCTTTTCTGAATACTCTCCAAGCACCAGTACACTAAAATGAACATTCTCAGTAAGCTGACTTTGAGGTAATCGTCTTTTTTTCTGAAATACTTGGGTTACACTAAAAAAAAAAAAAAATATGATCCTTTGGAAAAGGTTGAGCTTCATTTTCAGGCAGTCAGGTCTCTAAGACATGTCAAACTAGAGATCAAAAAAAAAAAAACCACACACACAACCAAATCATTAGCAATTTCTATTATTTTTACTTCTTTCAGATACATTTCTCCACTACCGTTCTGGAATCATTACCTCACCCTTCTGAATAAAAATTAATGATATACCCAACCACTCATCAGGCACCCAAACAAATGGAATAAGTGGAGAAATCACGAATTATGAAAACTGTTAAACTGGTATGCTACAACAGTAACTGATAAGAGCTGTTTTAAATTAACAATTAGCCAGCATTTTACGAGTGACAGATAGAGAAGCAAACACAGTCTCTTAGAATAACAAGAAATTGTTCTTGGTTTTGCTCCATAGAAATAGATTGTACAGCTCATCCCTGCAGACGGAAGCAGTAAAGAATCATAATTTCATTACCCTCTGTAACAAAAGATGGTTTGATAAGAAAGTTGGTATCAAATATCTTTATAGCCTTAGAATTGAAAGTTTAGTCATGATAATCCCAAGGTCAAACATTTGATTTGGAAATCAGTGCCTGACTTGGATGCTATCTGTGTCTGGGCTCTTCTGTATAGAAGTGACAATAAAGAAAGCCTGCTTGTTTTAAAAACCATGCCATTGTGGATTCTTATTTAAAAACGCCAATAATCCAAACGAGTGGATTAGTGCAAAGCAGTGACTGCAACTCAGTGCTATTCAACTCTACTGCAAATAACATGAGGTATGCTATAAAAAATAAAAGGCATTGTTTTCCTGGCAGAAGCAGCGATGTTTTACGAAGTTTCCAACAAAGAGGAAAACGTGGTTAAAAAAGAGTCCTTAGATGTCTTTCAAATATACATAACTCTCATGAAACATAGAGAAACCATTGTTTCAGCTCTAAGAAGTTCTTACTGTGTTTGGGAAAGCACAATTTGGGGGGAAAAAGGAATAGTCATGATAGTCTAAAACTGCATAAGAAAGCTTTGATATAATCCAAAGCAAGAAAATTACACATTATTGTACTTCTGTGAATCAGATCACAGCTGAGATTGAGACAATTGGTTTCTTGCACACAGCAGATTTCAAGCATTAACTGGTTGCAGAAGAGTGATTAGTTTTCCTGGACATGGAAAGATAAAAAAGATGTGATTTGACAACTCTGCAAAATCCAAAAGAGAACTAGAAGAAAGAAACATGAGGAAGGAAAGAAAGAAAGAAAGAAAATAAATAACTTCCAGAAACAAGAGGCTTGGTTTTCTGGTTTTTATAGGTCTTATTTTTTAAAGATTTAACAAATTCAATATACAAGATTACTTGGTTTCTTTTGGGCATTGGTTACCTTACATTTTTTTTAAATTAACTACTGCAGATCCCAAGTTTCTTTGATTTAGAACTACACTGTAAAGTTACACATATAGCATGACAAGCATATTTTGGTAGAGAAAAAAGTTTTGTGCTGGGTCTGCATACACAAGGTGAACGTTGCTTTAAAGTGTTTTAATGAGTTCTGGCTACTCACTAGACTCCTAGAATTGTTCATGTTTTTTAAACACCCTTTTTCATTTGATGACATGACACCATAGCAGAATAATGCAAATAATATTATGAAGTAGTACTTGAATTTGTAATACCAAACAAATAGCCTTCAACTTTTAACAACTGTACCATATGCCCTTTGAATATATAAGTTAAGATTTTTTTCAGATGCTTTTGTCAGAGTAACCCTGATTCTGCTGCACCGCATTTCAGTATCTTTCTTCCAACTACACTTATGCAAAAGTTGATGGATTGTTTAATATTTTCTTCAGGAGTCTGCTAGTGTTGCTGTGCAGTCACGGTACCAAATTTTGTCTCATTCTTTAACATATCGTACAACAAAGTAGTATTTCAACTATAAACATACAACTTATTTTAGACTTGATAAAATATTAACGCAGCTCCCAGCAATTCAATGAATCTATTCACAGCCAAACATCAAATACAGGTTTTAGAGCATGTAAAACTTATAATGAACATTATTTTTCTCTAAAGCTATGCTAGCAATACTTTTGTAGCTCTCAGCACATTAGAGTTATTTTAAAGGCGAGATTATTGCCCATTTACTTCTGGAACTGCGCACAGCTGAAGCAGTCCTTAAGGCTGATGTTGCTCTACACACTGAAAATACTTCAGTCCAATGTTTGTAAAACCTGTGATGCCATACGTAAAAACCAATTTGAAGATGAAAAAACCCCCACATTTTTGATGAGTATGCCATCTAACATATCAGCAGCTGCCTCATTCTCTTCTGCTTTAGGAGAGAACTTGAGCTTTTACAAAGAATAAAGAATGCCTGTGCATCCTTCCTGTCACGTTATTCTCCATATTCACTGCAGTGCCCTAATAAACCACAGCAGAAGTTGAAGAAAAGGGACCACTGAGCAGAGCTTGGAGTCGTTTACCCACAGCTATCTTAGAGCACATTTCCAAAACATTACTAGTCTGTTCTTTAAAGAGGTCAGACACTTAGATTAAACGTAAGTCTCAAGCAAACGCAAGTTTAACTTATTGGACTTTCCCATCCTATCTGTAAACCTTTTTATACACAAACAGTATTGAAGCAAAGAGTAAGTCACAGTAAGTATCTAAAGGCCTTTCGAAGTTTGTGAGAAGGTAGAAGTGTGTCATTTTTAATCTTCATTAAGGCTCCTGAAGGTCATACTACGCTTTTCTACTCCCTAAAGTTACTGAACTGAATGACTTAGTATTTTTCATGCTGTTTCCAAGACTTTCAGTTCAGAAAAATAAACCACAAAATCAAATATTTAGAAATGGCAGCCTGAAAAAGGACTCCATTTTTATAACTTCTCTTTGCAGGCAGAGAGCCTTAAGGAGCGAGTTTCATTTTTCGTAAAATATATATTTCAAATAAACCTATTTAAACTGTTGTACTTCTGCTGCATTTTAGGAAGCTTAATATTTGTAGTACGATGCATACACGCCCACACTATCTCCAGAATATGAAAACAAACCAGGTTTACTAAGCTATTACTAATTTAAGTACCTGTACATCTTAAACTTCTGATCAGTGAGGCCTGAAGAAAAAATTGCAAGAGCATATTGGAAAAGGGGTAAACAGTCCCACACTGCTTGCAGGGGTGGGGATTCTTTTGGCTATTCTAAGTACACCTGTTATTCCGAGTATCTCTTTGGAACAAAAGCACTCTGGTATGCTGTCTTCAACCGTTTTTCAAAGATAAAGATAGCAGACATTCACTTCGTTCCCATGATGCTATAGACAACAGAGTTTAAAACCACAATGTGGTCTTTAAAACAAAGAGTTCTGTCGAAAAACGTCCTTGACTTCTTTACAACAGCCACTCTCTCACAAATTGGACATTCAAAGCGGTGCTCTGATCAGCAAAAACTGAAGTAATTTCTTACAGAAGTACTATCTGAAGACAACAGTCAAAGCTGAGTTTTGTATCTAGAATTAGGATTCAGCTCCTGTGTTTGAGACGTGCATCAATCCCGATTACCCGGAGTACACAACGAACTGAAAAATAAATAAATCCATTAGTTTAATTTTAATTTAAATGAGTCCTTAAAGATACTTTAAAAATGTCCCATCAACAGATGGTCTCTCTTCAATGTATTTAATGCAGAAACATCATGAACAGGATATGCACATAAGAGCCCAGGTTGTTCTTAATACTAAATTATTCATAATGGTAATCAAACCCATGAATCTCACACAGAGTGAAAGCACAATTCTGACCAATCTCATTCTTTCACCTACAACTAATTTGCACTTGGATCATCCGAAGATTCAGAAGCCTACTGTACTTGTGGGGGTTTTTTGTTTGTTTGTTTGTGTGTGGGTTTTTTTTTTTTAAAAAAAAAAAAAAAACAACCTAGCAAAGTTAAGAACTGACAACGTGAAATTACACCCACTTGTCACCCACCTTTGGGGTGAGAGACAGCTTTATGCTTGGTCCTAGTCCTTGTTCATCCTGGCCACTCTGGCTGAACTCATTTTAAAACACTGTTGTGGAGACATCTGATTAATACCAGTACTAGATACCTCTTTCTCTTTATAGAGGTCCATGGTCATTTGAGTGATTCTTCATTCTGCTTTTCAGTCAGCTTCTTTATTCAGACATGTATTGAGCACTTCCAAATCTCTCTCTACACACTGACAGTTCCTTCCAACCGATTATCAGTATTCCCATCCCCTGGTTTGTTCCTCACAGAACCCTCAAAAAAAAAAAAAATAAAAAAAATTGCTCCCTTCTCCCTGGAAGAATCCTGGCATTACCACTTCCCTTTTAATTTTCAGTGTAATTCTGGTTATCATTCACAAATTGCACTAAAGCATTGCTAGTTCACAGAGTGCAAGCTTAAATGGCATGGGAAAAGATAAGATAATGATAACCCATGGCTACAGAAAAGTAAACAGATTTGAATTCAGGTTCTTCAGGCTCTGTTGGCCTTCAACATGTTGTCCCTGTAAAATTAGGCTAGTATTCCCATCTCCTGCAGAACTACTTAATGCAAGGTATTTATGCACTGTGATATTATCATAATTCCTGTGGCTGACGGGAAGCACCAGCTGAAGTTCTGGAGTCTATTCTGATGCACTGCAAAAAAGTCAAACACCATGAAATACCCTCTCACTGGCCTGTAACAAGTTTTCACAGGCAACGTGGATGTCAAATATCATCCTGATTCAACTGTTCTGCTTAACTGGAATGACAAATTTTGTCATATGACATCACTTACACACCCGGAATTCTCTTATATGAAGAAATATTGAAACTCAACATGAAAGTAATACCACACCCCATTATAAAGAAATACTGATTGTACAAAAAATGCTAAGTCCATCTACAGTAAGAAATCCTACAAAAAAAAATAATTCCTAGAGACTCTACCACTTGCACAGCTTAACCAATATTAGCACTAGTGAAAACAAAGTAGACTTTCCAAAACATTTACATTATTACATCAGCTTGAAATTTACAGGAAAAAGCTTTAAAAAGCAAGATGAGTGTTGCGGAACAAAAGAGCAGTTCACACATTCTGCCTCCAAAGGATGCTAATGCTCTTTCAGCTAGACAGCAGAACACTGAACTGGCTTATCTTTTGGATAAGTTTTCTAACAGAGTAAAGTTTCTGAAAGTTGACACCAGCATGGCACAAGAAGAAAAAAAAAAAAAAAAAGTATGAAAACACTTCCCTACTTAACTAGGAATAAATTTCACAGCAGTTGTACATCATCTGGTCCCACAGCAGCAAACTGCCTGTGCTTTATACTGTTCTTCACTAGCAGTAACTTCTCACAGAACATACACACACGTCTTAATGATCAGCAGAATACACAGAATAGCAGCCTACAACACAAACAGTGCTCAATATCCCTACCTGTATATCTCTCTCAAATGCTGGAAAAGATCCAATAATAAAGGAAAAATACATGAGCTGAAACTATCAATGGGAGTTGCAGTGATCATTAAACATGGATTCCAGTGAAAAGGCACCATTACAAAGCTCTGACTATTAAGGATATCTTTTTAATTCCACAAAAATTAAGATGACCACCCCAACACCAAAACCAAATATCTTGTCAGGAAAACAAGTTTGGAAGATACTTCAGAATCAAATTCCATACCATAGTTACCTACTACTTAAAGGCAGAAGAGGAGAAGAAAAAAAAAAAAAAAAAGCGCGGTGCAGTTTTTTTTAACAATTGAAAATAAAGCCCTGGATGACAGAAGCAAGGGTGGCAAGAAATATCAAAATACAATCTAGGGAAACCACCTTGCCCAAGGCACCTCTTCTTAGCTGACCCAGGTCTCCAAGCACATTTGCTTTCAGTGACAATTGACATTATCAGCCAAACACACCTCTCTGCTATTGCAACTTCTGAGTTGACCGCTCAGTTCCCCTGGCCCTTCGAACAAAGGCACAAGGAATCAAAGTTGTATTTCCTACAAGAAACTACAAACCGCCACTCAGTAGCCTGTATGGTTCCAGGCTTTGCAATTCAAGTTAATTCTCTTTAGTGGATTATAACCAGATCTTTATGTGAACCTGATGGTAAGAATGCCTCAATGAGTTGAGAGTTACTACAAACAGTACATACACAAGATATTTATGCAGTGCTCAAAGTCACAAGTTTCTAATTTAGCCGAAAGTAAATGCCCCATAAGAACCTTCATATTTCATAGTGTAAAACCATATTTAAGTAATCAGAAGGTGAATAATAGAGCAGTTAGCCAGCTCTTTAATACATTAGCTAAAAGTATATCAATTCCATTGATTTTTCTGATGGGCCGATTTCACATAATGGATTAAGCTCACTAGAAAGACTATAAAAGGGAACAAATGCTTTGCCAGAATGAGTGGAAGATTGTGTCAAAATGCTTTTATGACAAGCACACAGTTAAAACATTTTATCTGGGGATGTTAAATTTAGAATACTACTGTCAAGAATAGATGTGGTGCTAGAAGTTGAGTAAAAGCCATTGTTACAACACTGCAGATACATTTTGAAGATTTCAGCTATATTTTCCTGTAAATATTTTGGTTTATTCCTAGCTAAGGAACAGGAAGCTTGGACTATGAAGACATAGTCAAACTTCACCACGGCAAAAGGTTAACAGCACGACTCTTCAAGGATCCATAAAGCAAGCAACATTTAAAGGCACTAATTAATGATCTGGGACAGAAAATAGAAAAGTTAACTGTTATGCAGATTAGTCAAGTACAGAAGACCAAAAGTGTAACCAGCTGGGAGTTAATCAACCATGAAGTATAGGTAACACAGTGGCGGATAAAATTCAATGTTAATAAATGCAGAAGAAGTGTCACCGAAAGTTAAAGACAAAATTATTAGTATGGTCAGCAACCTTCTAAATTAAGTAGACCTAGTATAAACAAGCAGGGATTGCAAACATCCCTGTGGAACTCAAGGACGATCTCTGTTCAGTATGAGTACACAGTTGTTGAAAATTAAAAGTATCAGGATTCAAAAGCAGCGGTGGCAAGCACGAGCAGAACTGCGGTATCTTCATGTAAAACGAGTGCTTCGTTCTTAATCGTTACTTGAAAAAGGCTGCTGTAGTATTAGATTAGGTGGAGAACTAAAAATTAGTACTGTTAATACAAAGAATCACAAAGCAAGACATGAAAAAATACACAGTTATAAGCAGACTAAACAACAAACAGTAGGGAAATAATTTACACCTCAAAAATTAAGATGCTGCTCAGTGAAAGCGGGAAGTATACAGTTCAGAGGTATGCTTTTTTGATTTGATGCATAATTAAATATTCAAAGTAGTGCATCATTATAATAAAGAGCCTGCCAATAGTCAAAGAAGGACAGAAAACTGGACTGGGATGAGGAACACCACCTTTACGGATCTAAGCCTACTTCTATTACATATTGGTGTAATACCCATACTGTAACAGAAGTACTCAACATTTGCCTCCTTTAACTCTTCTTATATCCACTGCATGCTATCCGTGTAGATGAACCCCAAATAAACTCCACTGCCACAATTTCAATGCTAAAATCACCACGTTGGCCCCGGGCCGGCCTGGGGTTGGGGGCCCCTTCCAAACAAACTTTAAAAAACGAGATCCTGAAGAGCGACACTGGAATGCAAAACATACACTGTAACTTGGCCTAAAGGACAGCACCACAGACTTCCAGATTCTGGTTCACAATTTAAGACAAACAAAAGAACTCCAAAATTCCTGATCAAGTGATTGGTTTGTAAGTATAAAACAGCACCATTCGCATAAGCACCACTCCAACAGCTAAGAGGTGTCTGAATGCATCTTATACGAAAATAAAAAGTTGTATTTCAATTTGTAGGCCAGTTCTTTTCCTTGTGAGCACCGAGGTCTCCCAATACAGGTCAACTTGCATCTAGAGATCGTTCCTGCACTTCCACATAGAAGACATTTAAAGAAACAGACTGGGGAGGACGGCAGAGCCAAAGTCCCTGCTATTTGGGTCCTGTGTATGAAACTTTTGTGCCAGGTGGATAATCCAAGACATATAATTTACACTAAAAAAAAAAAAAAAAAATCACTAAAAATGTAAAATCCGTCAAGAATCTCTTGTCTCTTGAACTAAAGATAAGGTAAATTGCCTTCAAATGATTCAAGTACTTGGAAGTACCCTATTTTTAGATGAGTGTCCCTGGAGCTACTTTCTGTTCTCATCCCAAAGACAAACATCACACTCTTTCTGTGACAGAAGAAAGAAAAATAGTTAACAAGGTTATCAACAGGTATGCAACAAAGACAGGGCAGCAGGGTACTGTTCTGCTAAAGCAGCAATTTGGCATTGAAATTTATTTGAAATTACCTCCATTCTTTCTCTGCATAGCTTATTCCTGAACTCATTCGAACAAATCCAATTTGAGATGATATGGGGGGAGGAATAAATCCTTCTGTAAAAGTGAAACAGTACCACCTCACCACTGGGCTACGCAAGGGCTGTCACATGGTATTTTTAAAACATTCCTGTGACTTTCATTAGTGTCTCTGAATTGCTCTGTTCCTACAAGAACAAGGTATTTGAGGAATAAGGTATCCTCATTCACTCAGCTTACAATTCTGAAAAGCCGGGCAGCATCCAATAATAGTCCAAGATGTTATCATTATCACCTTGATGTCAAGGGTGGCTTGTATGCGGTGTCCTTGCCAGGTATCATTTGTATCATTTTTCTGAAGATGACTGTGCTGCCACAACCTCCCTATCAACAATCATTTGATGAATATTTATCTCTGATGTGCATTCATGTTTTACAGATAAGGTAAGCCTGATGAAATGCAGCAAATTCAAATTCAAAGCGCTAGCAATACCACTTAAGGAAGGCCAACAGCACAGGAGGACATGGACAAAATCCCAAGTCGCACAAAACGATGAAGCTGGCACTAGAAAGTGAATTGCTTTCTCCAATATAAGCAATCCTTTGTATTTACAAGAAAAACGAGTTCTGTGGTGTTCCAAGTCTTCAGAGTAGCATGATCTTCACTGCCTTTGCAAAGGAGCGAAGTTGAGAGTAGCAGTGTATAAAAATACATGGTTAGTTACATAGTTTTGGTTTGCACAGCTGTTGGCTATGTTCATTTACAGTTCATGTAGTGCCAACATCATTTATATAAACAGAAGAGGCTGGTTCACTCCTGTTCATCGCCATAAAAGTTATTTCGCTCAGCAGCTGCTGCACAAAAAAACCCAGTTTCTATTTCAGTATCTTACCCTGCAAGCTTACAAAGTGGCAGGTTCTAGAGACTGCTAAAAACAAGCAAGACCTACAGAAACTTGTCCATACTTAATGACAAACGGGGGCGAGGGTGGCACGGACGACACACACGCGTCTGCTATCTTGGAGGGGAAGGAGGCAGCAACCCTCTGTTAACACGGGTAAAGTCACACGAAAACTGCGTTGCTTTAGGCAACTACTTGCAATGAGAGCCTTAGTTTCCCCCGACCTCCTTCAGCTTTATGAATTAAAAGGAAGTAAAATAAGGCTGATCCGGATTCCAGCAGATAAGCGAAAGTCTAAAATATTAGTCACATGTTATATAATAAACATTAACCGATGGAACGCGATGTGACAGCGGTGCAGAGGTAGAGCCGGGGACGCTGCCCCCTGTACACACACACACACGCACACGAACACGCGCGCTCCCGGAGGCTGCTGACACAGAGCAGCTCCTCGACCCCTGGAAGCAGCAACAGGACGTGCCCAGCACCCCCCTCGCCCGCCCCTTTCCCCGGCACGGAGCGACCTGGGGAGCCGCTGGAAGGCAGCGCGCAGGCTGCGAGTGTGTGTGTGTGTGTGTGTGTGTGTGTGTCCCACCCCGCTACCCCCCGAGCGGGCACGGCGGCGGGACCGCCCCCCGCGCCTCCGGCCGCCCGGCGGGGAGGAAGCGGCGAGCGGCCGAGGAGGCGGCCCCCCCGCCGGCGGCCGGAGCGGGGAGAAGCCCGGCGCTGCCTCGGCTCCGGCGCTTCCCTTTCCCCGAGCCCCAGCGCGGGGCGGGGGGGGGGGGGGGAAGCGGAACCCGCGGCGCCCGGAGCCCGCACTCACCTCGGCCCTCGCTGTTCCCGGCGGGACGGCCGCTGGCGGCAGGTAACGGGTGCCGCCCGCTCCGCCGCTGCTGCGCCTGTCACCGGGCGCCCGGGGAGGAGGGTCCCGCAGGGTAAATCCTCCGGGCGGCGGCGGGGACGGGGACGAGCCGCTCACCGCCCGCTCGTCGCGGCGGCCGCTGCCTCGCACCAAGTTGAGGCGCGGCCGCCGTTGCCGTTGCGCAGCCGGGCTGCCGGCGGCGGCCGCTGCCGTTACAACCGCGGGGAACCGGCGCCTCCGCTCGCCGCCTCGCTCCGCGGCCGGGGAAGGAGCGCGGCGCCGCCGCCGCCGCCCCAGCCCCCCTCTTCCTGCGGCTGCCGGGAGCCGCGCTCCGGGCGCAGCGCCGCGGTCACACGGAGCCCCGCGGAGGAGTCGCCGCCGCCGCCGCCTCCCTCAGCGCCTCGGAGCCCGCAGCTGCAGCCCCCCGGCGGCGCCCGCTCCGCATGCCCCGTCTGTCTGCCTGCCTGCCTGCCTGCCTGCTTGTCCGTCCGTCCGTCCGTCCTTCCGCGCCCCGCTGCCGGCGCCCCCGCCCGCCCAGCGCTCTCCCGCGCGCGCCGCTGCCGCCCGAGCTCTCCTCAGCGCCGCGTCTCCATCACCGGCGCGAGCGCGGGGGCGGCGGCGGCGGCGGGCGGGGGGGGGGGCGGGCAGGAGGGAAAGGGGGCGGTTCCCGCCCCCGGCGCGCGGACACGTCTCCCGCGCGCCCGCGCCCTCTGGGCGGAGCCCACCCGCCCCGCCCCGCCGCTACCCCGGATGTTGGGGGGGGGGGGGCAGGCGGGCGGTGTGCGCGTGGGTGTGCCCGTCCCGCCGCTGCCTTCCCCACGCGCGCTGGGTCCCCGCGCGTGTGTGTGTGGGGGGGGGGGGGGGGAAAGCGGCTCGTTTCGGCCGGTTCCAGACCAACCGGCGCGTGGAAGCGCCGCGTGTCGTCCTGAGCGACGCTGCCCCCCCCCGCCCGTTCACCCGTGGCCGCAAGCGGGGAGCGCGGCTCTGGGCGGCGTGTCGGGCTCGCGGTAAGCGGGCAGGTGTGGCGGCTGCCCGCGTGGCGCCCGCAGCCGGCCGGGCCTCGGCAGCGGGTCTGCTCCGTGAGGACGTGCGAGAACCGCGTGGGTTACCCACCTGCCCTGCCCACGCCTTTCGGTGGCGGCCACCAGCAGCGGCAGGTCCCAGCTCCTTTGCTGGGCCACGCGTGGCTTCGGGGCAGCTTGCGCACCGCCAGCAGCCCTGCTGGGACCCACGGCTGACAAAAACTCTGCGTGGGGTCACAGGGCTCTAACTAATCCTCCGCGAGTGGCCCCTGAGCCGGGCCGCGGGCCCACTGCAGCAACGAAATGTCAGACCTGCGCCCTGTAACAACGTTTGTCTGCAAAGATTATTTAATGCAGCTACAAAATTACTTCAACGCACCCCTGCCCTCCCCCCCCCCCCCCCCCATATCTTCTGACACTTGATTTCGGAGGAGTTATCTGTCCCTACACTTAAATTCAGCTTTTTAAAGTTTATACATCAAAGTTTGTATGCCCTCTTTAAAAAGTCAAGCGACGTTTCAGTGAGAAAACACTGGGTTTCCTTAACGAGCGAATCCTAACTCTCTGAAATGACGTACAAGTTTGTTTACAGAACCCAAAACCCGTGCTGTGCTCATTATAAACATATTTAATGAGTTCCTTGGCAGAAACCCTGTATTCTAAATAGCATTTGAACAGGGAAAGGAAAAAAAAGAATCTCTGCACACAAGGTTAGGTGACTGCCAAACACTGTCATACCGATGCCCCGCAATTTTGCAGGGAATTTTGCCTGTGCTTCCATTTATTTCTCTTTTTAAGGATCTTTCTGTTTACACGCTGACAGGTTCTTGTCCTTTACCCACCACACACTTGCAGCTGCTGCTAGCCCTATGGTATTTTTGTCTAAGATTGATTTTTTTACTCTCTGTGCCACGCATGCAGGTGCTACCTGCTCTCGCCTCCCTCAAAAACAACTCAGGCCTTTTTTAAAGGCACTTGGATTTCCCAACTATTCATCTGGGATACTTTTTCTTCAGGCAAAGCCAGTGAGATCAGCATCCTCCAGTGCCACCCCAGATCTGTTGAGGAGGAGGACTTAGTTTGCTGGGTAGAGAGCACACAGAATCCCGTCCCTCCGTATGTGCTGATGTATGCGTATTTTGACAGCCATATACTTGCCTACGTTTGTTGGTGTTAAAGAAGGTATTTTCAGGCCCAGGCTCTTTCGGCAGGAGCCTGCCGGCAGCAGCAGGGTGGTTGCACTTGGACTCCGTCTGCCTGCTCTCCCCTCGCTGCAGAGAGTCAAAAGTAGACACGATGGATTCCCAAGGAGAGGGAACATCAAGCCAGGGTAAGCTGCGGATCAGACTAAGAGTCGCTTTGACTAATGTTGACTGCAATAGTTTGAATAAAAAACATTTTGAAAAACGCTTGAAATTGCAGTCAGGTGACAGAGCGAGCATACGTGTGAAAATGCCAAGGTAGCCAACGCATAAACAGCAGGACAAGGAGGCATTCTTCGCCCAGCGCAGGACTCGCGCCTATGTTCACCTTCAGGGAGCTGAATGGGATTCCTTGTGTGCTCAAACAACTTAAATGTTTGAGCTTTGCTGTGTTGCTCAGCTGATACATTCATCAGGGACCGCGTACTATGACAGGCAGCTTCCCTGTGAGAGGTGACACACACCACTGCAACAGCTACAGAGCCGCCCTCATTTAGCATTTACAGGCTGCAGATTGACTACGTGTGTGTTTATACGCGGGCAGATAACGTGTCAGGCTTTCATATGCCAAAAATGTTTGTTTTCCATTTGTGCTAAAAAGTTTTAGCAAGAATGATCTATTGTATGCAAGCAGTTTACCGTCCACGAGCGGCTTAACGCTTGTTCTGTTATGATGGATGATGCCGTAGGATGTATCCCAAATCCCTCTGGTGGAATGTCTTTACGACACCTCGATTATCTATTCTATTGCATTGCAGCCAAGTCCAGGAAACTCACTTAGCAAAAATGTTATCAATTTCACAAAAAGAAGACGACAGCGTGAGACATCTAGATAAAGCCAAAGACACTTTAGGAAGTGATATGAATTCACTAAACCATGTAGATAAAAAGATGTAATTTTGGAGTAAGAGTACATTCAGAAATGTAGTCTATAATTTAAGGACTAAGTTTATGGAATCTGTATTAAGAGAAGTATATTCAGATTCACATTTATGGACTGTGGAATACTAAGTCAACTTTGTAAAATTATTATTATCGGAGGGATCTTTTAAAATATGTACATCTCCAAGTCATGAGAACAAATAAATAGATTTTTTAAATCTTTGTGGTGGTTTGTAATTACAGTCAATGCTATCCTTCTGATTTCATAAGACTTTCAAATTACTCTAACATACTGCAGAATGTCTAGCGGGGGGGGGGGGGGGGGGGGGAATTTTTTTTTTTTTCTTCCTTTAGTTACATGTTTGTCCAAGCTGTGCCACTCCTCTGATGTGCCCAGAACCCCACAAAATACCACGTAGGAAAACCAGCTAGTACACTGCAGAGGGGAACTCCCTCCCTCTGTGTAACTTGTACTGTAGCAGGCACTAACGGCACAGCTGCCTGCGCGGGTCTCCATCCTACACGAGTGGCCCCCCCACAGCTGCAGAGAGGCAAGCTGACCAGGACAAGTGCCAAGGCTGCCAGGCTCCGGGCAGCTGAGGAACTGAAGTTCAGGCTACCTGCAAGGTAAGCAGAGGTACCAGGGGCCAAATCCCATAGACAAGGTACACGTAACCGTGGCGCAGGTCAGCAGCGTGGCTCAGTGTTATGAGGAGAACAGCCAGGAGCAGCCTGGCCAAAGAAGCCTCCCAGAACCGGGACTGATGTGTTGTTCCCCGGCTGAAGCAGGTCACTGTGTCAGGGCTTGGCAGTTTGCTGCATTGGAATCTGAAGCAGCATCCCCCCACTCGAACTGAATGCAAACAAGCGGTACCTTAATGGAGGTAGTTTTGCGCTCATTCGGTATTTAAAATTGTGATTCAAAAAGAAAACCTTAGAAATAAAAAGTGTATTTACATGCCGGTTACAATCCACTTTGTAAAAAGAGAGAAATATCTAAATACTGTCTTCGCGTCAACTTGGGCAAGTGTTTGTCCCACCAGAGCTAATTGCCAATGAAGAAATCGGCATTTATTGTTGAGGTTGTCACAAAGGGCATCATAAACTAACTTTATTATAGCAAATGTTGAACTGTATTTGCATTATTTCCACTGCACTGTCTTTGTTTTACAAGCTGTCTGCAATAGCTGTTCTTGGAAGGTCTCCAACAAAGCATTCTCTTTGGGGCTACTAACTGCAAATAAGATTAAAGCTTAATATGTCTGGTAATCACTTTTCTTTTAAAGAGTGCAATCTGATTTCTTATGGTCAGCTGGGATCCCACATATCCTCTTCTCTTCTGTTTTTCAACTTGCTGCTCTCAATAAACCCCAAAAGGCAATTTGCCAACAGATGTCCTTTCACCACTTTCCCTGAATTGGAGTGTCATCTGAGAGGTAGTCATACACGGCTTCTACTCCAAGATCCAAGATGTCTGTCTATTAAATGCAACTTGTCTTTTTCCCTCCAGCCCGGGCAAGAACAAAGTGCTTTATGTCCTCCATTTGTTCCAGTGACACGCAGTGAATAAAGATGGGTAGAGCTCGTTCGCTCAAACCAAGCCAGCAGCAGCACGTAACCTCTGTACTCCTCACCAATACCACTGATTTGCTCCAAGAGAGCTGCAGCTGTACTGGGCGAGTTTGTCTCGAAAACAGTAAAAATACCCTTTGGGGCAAATAGAAAGTAAGAAAAAAAGCTCACCGGGAGAACGTGTCTGTCTTTCGTGAACGCGATCCCACCCCTTGGCTGATCCAATCTCACCTCACTTAGAAGGGTGGGAGGAGAGCTGGGATCTGTGCTGGTACCCCAGAGGGGGGGGGCACAGAGAGCACCTTCTCCTCTCCTGGGGCACAAGGGTCCCGGCGCTCTCACTTCCCATGAATGCTCCCGCAGCCCGGGAGCACACAGCTCTTGTCCACTTCGCTCCTTTGCTGGGGAGGAGGAAGAGGGAGAACAGGTCTCCTTCGCCCCATCCCTCCCCCTGTGCTGCACTGGAGCTAGGCCGCTGTCCTCTGTCTGAGGAGAAAGGTAGGACAGAAGAACAGCGAGACTGGACCAGCAAAACTGGACTGGGCAAGCTTAACCCTACAGACACCACGTGAGTTTGACAAGCTAGTAATTACCGAATTATTTGGTACCGCGTGCAAGGCGAATAGCAGCCACACTGTGCTACTGCCATCCCTGCTGCAATCCTGTACCGCGGGAGGGCCAGGAGTTGCAGGAAACCACGAATCATTAAGGAAAGGAGACTGCTGTTGGCAACTCTTGCACTTAACTATTTTTTAATATTCCTAAAATTCGCCTTGACTGACACTATACTCTTCCTATCGGGCCTACTGGAGCAAACCACTGGAGGCTAAAATTTTCAGAGGGTTAGTTCCTTAGCAGGAGCTAGTTTCTCAGATCCCAGTCCTTAATTTTCACTTCTGTTAACTCTCCTATTGAAAACAAGCTTTGGGACAACATCAGAGCATATCAGTATATTCGTCAGTTTGTCAGAGGTCCAAGATGATTTAAACCAAGTTTGCCAAAGGAGGAGGTTGCTTCTAGATATAAACATTTCAAAGAATGTAAACACCAGTTTTCAAAATGTTGTTAAAAGGTTTTGGCAGGTATGAAAGTGGTTCCATTTTCATCTACATTAAACGCTGAGCATATTCATCATTCTTACACAGCCTGTTGTTATTCCATATGTCATAATTTGTTTTGATACTTATTTCTAAGTGGTTTCAGGAAAAAAGACGACTGCTGTGTTTCTAGGATATTTCTGTCACAGCAACGACATGTTTCAATATATTACAAAACGGTTAGTCCAGTGAGAATATCCATAACTACAAAATGTGGATGTTTAAACCACAAAAGAAAAATAACTATCACACTTCATTCAAATCTACTTGTAAGCAAAAGGACTGAGGATTTATCACAAACAGCTCTAGCCTTCACAAAGTGAAAGTAACTGGTCCTATTCTGGAAGAAGTATGAATGAGCTTTCTCCCAAGAAAAATAGAAGCAGCCTGAGGGCAACATAAAGGTATAGCAAACCTCTAAAAGATGAAGTCTCCATTTTATTTTTACCAGAGTAGCTTTATGTTATGGATAAACAAAGACAAGATATATTTTAATCTTGCCCTGTGAAAGTTCATAAGCCTGGTTAAAGCAACTTTTCTCAAGCAGTCTTAAAAACAACAGTAAAACTAGCAACTAATATGTTTGCCTGATAAACTGTCGCGTCTACATGATAGTAAGGCCTGTCTAACACCATTCGTTCTCCCTGCAGATGGGATCCCAGCGTTCCTATTTCAGCAGGATGTTTTTGACATTGACTTGAAAACAATAAGTGATTAAAGCGGGAGCAGATACTCAATGTTTTCACATAAAAGCCTGTCACAGATTTCTCATCCAAATGCTTCTATCTATCCTTCGCTATTTACCATCGCTGTTAACGCAATGGGTCAGCAATGTAATTTTTTGCCAAATGTGAAACAAGGCAATTTTCTAGGGGATGCTGGAGGCCGCTTGGAAACCAATTGCTTGAAGGATGAGGTACCTTCTGAAAAGGGACTGTAAAAGCGGCATCAGAGGGCTTCAACTTTGTACCTCGATGGCTTCTTCAATAAATAAGCTCTGTTCACCATACACAGAAGAGCAAAGCAGAGGAAGCAGGCTTCCCACAGACAGGTCTGCAAAACGAAGGTACCATACCGTCTGCTCCACACATCATAGATTAACCACAGTAAAAAGGTTGAATTCATCAGTGTAGAGATACGCTGAATCATTAAATTATGCCTTCAGTGACAAGTGAATAATCCATTTGCCTTCAGCAGGTTTCTAGTGGAGGCAAATGTTTGGAATTTAATAAACGGTTGTGTTAGAAAAGCACTATTGGTTACATATAGGGCTTGTGAAACACAAGAAGCAGAAGAAAGCAGGAACATTTATTTTTCGCATCAGAGGAAATTATTGGCAGGTAAAGGAAGTGGACTGATGTGGTAAAAATGCATTACTTAACACTCACTTTTCAGGTAGTACAAGCTCTTAATATGTATTTGGTAAATTTTCCCATTAGTCTGGTTTTCCCACTGTAATGTGTGTGTGCTCCTGTCCCCGGGCTGATTAGCATCCCCACACGTTATTTCCAGTCAAAGGACTCCACCCATAATCTAGATTCCAGTTTTATTGCCCAATTAAGGTTTTAAAATGGTCAACACCCACTGCAATTCAACGATTTAATTACATTTACCATTTACCTAAATGACATTGCAAATGAGCTATGCCTGCAGGAATGAATGGTTTGGGTCAGACCAAAGGTCTGTCTAGCTTCATATCCTCTCTCCCACGCCCCACAAATTGAGTACCCAGGAAAAGATTACAGGAGACACTATAAATACATGGTGGCTCCTCCCCAACTTCCAGCTGAACTTGGGTTTGGTTGCTCTTTTCAATATAAAGGCAATTTGCAGTTCACTCATTTTCTACCACTTGCAGAAGTCTGCAGAGATCCTTAAGCTCATCTTCAGCTAGGTCTCCCCTGAAGTACACGATTAATTGAAATGTACTGGCAATACTAAATTGCTGCAGGTGAGCTTTGTAGACATGTGAGCTGCCGGCAAAAGCAAAAGGCAAGTATCACATACTTTCTCTAGGGTTTTGATTTCTGGGACCAGTGGACGATGTGTGCGGGGTCAAATATTTATCCAAATTATAAAGAGACTTTTCTGTAAAACCAATGAATAATCCATCACTTAGATTTCTTTGTTAGCAATTTTCAAGTATTAGAAAATTGTCTAACATTCTTACAGCTCCATTCTTATTCTTAAATCCTTCCAGCCCACAATCTCAAAGTATATGCAAGGACAAAATATTTTACCCAGGATACATCTGAATAAAAAGGGCATTCTATCAAGTTTTATTCTGTCTTGCTGTGTAGCCATAATCTTTTCTATTACTACATTCACTGCCTTCCTTCCAGGGTTACACTGATTTTAGACAAGGTGGACAAAAATCACTCCACCTGGAGCTGTTTTAATGTTTTCTGCCCAATTCTTGAATCCTGCACCAGAATAGAGTACACAGTGGCTGAACATGAGCCCAGCATGGAGGCATTAGAGAAAAAAAAAAAAAAAAAAAAAAAAAAAATCCAGCACCTCAAGGTAGTACTTGGCAGCTGCTGTTTCAGCCCTAGAGCTACAGCAGCTGCCACAGCCAAAGCAGCACTGCTTGGAACCAACAAATTATGGAAGATCTGCCTGAACCGTTGATCTACTTCTCCTTCCCACCTTGCCTGCATTCTTTAACTCATCCTTTACACGGTGCAAACAGATCTGCCTGCAGAGTAATCTCGTGGATTCAGTAGAAAGACTATTTTTTCATCCCTATTACAAAATACAGCCACAGAAACCTCCCCTCTCTTTTCCCCAGCCCCACCCAAATATTATGTTGTTAAATTAAAAATAAGCCACATTATTTTGGGGGGTATATGCTCAGAAAACCTAGCACAGGTGGATAGTACAGAAAGATTATTTCATCAAATGTAACAAGCACAGAGACTGCATAACCAATGAGCTATACACTTAGGAGGAGATGAGAAAAAGATGGAGCATATAGTCTAGAACCAGCACAGCACCATTAAAGTAAATTCATGTATTTAATTTTATATGAATCTATTTTCATACCTTTCTTTTCCTTCAGTCTTTCCTAAAAAAAGGTTCAACTCTCCAGAGTGCCATTTATGAGATGATTTCCCATAATGCAAAAGGGAAAAGTCTACGAGCCTTCCAGTGTAGAGCGAGCAGCAGACGTGTGTGAGCAGGGAGCTCAGTAAGTAGGTATTTCCAGAGAGCTTAGATAAAGTGCTTAATACAATGCCCAAATACCACAAGTCCCAGTGGGATCTTGAAGCTTGCTGTGAAAGAGAGACAATGGAACAAAGTCAAAGTCAGTGCAGGAATATGTTTCCTTTTCGAACCGTTCCAAAGTCCAACCACCTTTGCGTGCACCTGTCAGTCTGACAAGGTCAACAGCAAGATGCAGTGTGTGGCGGTGGGCATGGAAGGTGAATTAGTACCTGATCAGGGTTATAAACTGAATTCCAGTTGCCCTGTACTAATGCGGGGACTAATCACTTTCACCAGAAGTGTCAAGAGTAAGCACAAGAACATAATTTCCAAAACATTATTTAGGTTGCACCTTTGCATCTAAACAAACTCTTGCTTTTTTTTCTACTCATCTGAATGTATGCAAGATCTGAGTATTATTAGACGTGGAGAATACTGGTACTTCAGTTAGCACAAGTCTTAAGTGAGTAAACACGTTGTACATCCACCACATTTTCCACCTGAGGTTCTCACAGCTTTTGCTGGCGCAACTGTCTCAGTCCCATTCCTGTTAGACAAACAGCTACACTTACACCACAGCCAGGAGACACCACATGCAACCGTAAATAAATTTCCCGTGACCCTGTGATGCAAGTAAGGTTACCCCTTGCTTTTTGGGAGGCAAACTGGGGTCTTGCCTCAGGTTGCAGAGCAGGTCAAGGACACAGTCCCAAAAGGATTCGAGGTCTTGCCTCCCCTCCCACTCCTGTGCTTCGTTATTAAGTCTTGCTCCTATTTTGTTAAACGCATCTCACTTTTCACTGCAGCGTATCACTGTTTAGCACAGTTTTAACAGTAAAACTTTTATGATTTGAAATAGCCTTTGGATAAAAAGTGATTTCTTCAAAGATACACTCCTGTCTTGCAAAGTAAACGTTAAATCTCTCTAGCTGAAAGACTACTTATGGTCTGCATAGTTATTCTTTCAGGCTATGACATCACCCTTAGCACACACATCACCCAGAACACAGTACATTATTCTCCCTGAAAACTCCTTTAATTGCTCTCAGATTGTTAAACATCATCTAGTGGCAAACTGGTAACTGATGTCTGTTGTCTGAAATTGATCTGCATGCTTATTTCTTTTGTTACACACTGAGGTCTCTTACCTTTTTTGTCTACAATAGAACTAGAGATCTAAGTAGTTTTAGATGCAGTGAATAAATTACAATAGCCTATTAGCTTGTTTCTAAACCTGTATTTCTTTGCTCTTTAAAACTGACTTTTTTTTTATTGAAAACAATACTCATTCACACAGCTACACATCCTCTGGTATTACCCCAGCTGCAAAATACGATTTTCTACTCAGTCGCTGATGTGGGACTTCAGCCTTGTGGGCAGCCAACTTCTGCTCATCGCCACTCTCTCTGACTTTGCAAAGGAGTGACCTTTTGGAGCTAACACTGTTTTAGTCGTTCAGTATCACTACTCCAACTAGTTGAACAGTATCAGTATGACCTGAGGCTTCTGAACGCAAAAGGTTTAATCAGAGCCCCTCATTCCGTCTTTGGAAGTATTCTTCAAAAAGACAAGAAGAGGCTTCAAATTGATTTCTTGCAGGACCTCTGAGCAGCTGCTGCAAAGAATAAGGAGACATCACTGATACAAATCCCATGAGGAGAATCACTTTAACCTGAAGAATGCTGGAGTTCCCAAAAGCTGAATGGTGATGAAAGCAATTATCCGAAAACACAGGCAATGTTTTGATGTTTTTGCTGTTCCCTTCTATTCCTGACTTTTGGAGTGGTGTTTCTCTTCGTTCAGCAGTAAAGCCAGCACCTGCAGTTTGCTGCTGTCTACTCAGCTAAGCCAGTAGCAAGTATTACACTTTTGTTATGGTGGATCGGGCCCTCAATCTGAACAGTACTGTCTGTAACGAATCAAATAACCCCCAGGGCATCTCTCTTGTATATGGCGCAGTTATTTACTTCCATATAAATGACACTTTTTAGGCACAAAGTGCTCGGCTGCTTCTAATACCCAGTGACGAACTCTTGGTCACATATTCAGAGAAGGAAATACCTCCCTTTCTAAATTTCTTCTCGCTAGGCTGTCAATCAACCACAGTTTATATTTCTGTTAAATATGCTCCTTCCCACATGTGAGCGATTTATTTTTTTGTATGAGCCCTCATAGTTGCTCACCTTGCTATATCCCAAACAACAGGCCCTGATGTTCTGAATGGCACATTTATTAAGATTGTTCTTCTAGAGACACCTCCCTGGAAATTTCATTGAATTTTCAGATGAATACAGATACAGAGGTGAAGAAAGGGAATGTACAAAACTGATTGTTTTTCTATTTGAAAACTAGTTTTCCTGCTGTTCTAGACAGATGGAGAGGAAAAAGATGGTACTTAATGAGGTGGGACACATTGTACTTCTTGACAGCACTGCTGAGCCAGAATACCATTTTTTTAACATGAAAACCAATGCAGTAGATAATGTACCTTTCAAACAGTTTTAAAGTGAAAACCAATACACAAATCAACTCATCTCACCTAATTTTCTCATAGCAATGATAGACTAGTTCGGCTTTATTGCCTACATTTGTATTTATTACTGATCCCTCTTCCTCCCATTTCCTACCCCTTTCTTTTGCTCAAAAGAGAAAATAGATGCTAGCAGAGTAATCCTCAAGACAAAAATACCTAAGAAACCACGCACACTTTCCCATGAAGTCCTTCAGAGCATGCTGCTAAGGGAATATAGTCATATACTGTAAGCCTCATACAGAGCTCTGGTCAGTGTGGGACATTGTTTTACACCACCAGAATAGAAATGCTGTTCTAACTAAATCAAAAAGCTTAACAAGTCTGTAAACTTACAAAGTTTAAAAATTCTCTGTTGGTGAGGTTAAATTATTCTCAGCTCTGAAACTAAGTATTGAAACCATCTGGGAAGAGAAAAAAAAAAAGTGTCAATTATCTAAACTGAGTTTGTGCTTTAAGTATAGTTTATTAATAAATATATAGTCAGAACACATCAGTTCTACTGAGCAAATCCAGCCTGCAGGAAGCTTATTTTAGGCATGCGATTTGGGAAGCATGCAGAAGAGATGGCTCATCAGAGCTGGTGCAGGCAGTTGGAATAATGCTGCTAACTAGAACGGATTCCAGAGGACCCCGATGTGTAATAGTCAGATACCTCTGGCCGTCAGCATCAGAGTTCATAAAACCTGTGGTTTTCTACACTTACTCCCAGCTAAACAGAAGCCAGAGTTACCTTGACTATCAGCGTTCATCAGCAGGTTGAGGTGTTTCCTATCTGAGGTTTACAGACCTTCCCCTCTCAAAAATCTCAATGGTTCTAAGACTCTTTTCCCAATTAAGGCCAAATCAGATGACCCCTGCAGCAACAAAAATGTAGCTTTTGAAATTTCACAAAGCCAACTCAGATTCTTCAAGTATAATTTGGAATAATTCAGTTGAATTGTTGTCTTTTGCCTCAGAGTTTTTGTGCCTATGTGTATGAATTAGCATTTTCAAGTCAAAACCTAAAAGCATTTTGCTGTAAGTAACAGTAGCTGTTAATGTAAAAACTAATGGAGATTGTACTTACCACTGAATAAGGCAGAAAGGAAAATAAGAGCCCCAAAGAATTTACCATCTAAGGACTCATTAAATTCAATGGGACTACTTCCAAGATTAAATGAACACTTCTGGGCTAAGTATTTGTGAGATCAGTTTCATTTTGCAGACCTAAGAGACAAAATTACCCCTTGAGACTAGGAGAATATTTCTGCATAGCAGGAGGCATGTACTTACTCTTACTATACTCAATAGCAAAACTTTAACGATAAGGGAGGCCTCTGAAGTGCTTTTTACATACAGTCACTCACACACACTTCTAGATATGTATATAAAAGTTTTATCTTTATATATGTGTGTGTGTGTCCGTGTATATGAATTCCAGCTACATAAATAAACATTCAAATCCCTCTATATTCATATATATATATATATATTAAAATCCAATCTATCACTGCTGTATAGAATATATTGTAATATGGGAATATGTAAGCTAAGGAAGAAAGGGGGCAGTTAGAAGACAAAGTCTTTCATACAGGTTGCAACTTCATTCTCATAAGACATTAGAGGCCCAGTTCCAATTCTAGTCACATCATCCTGAGTATATGGAATAACTCCTCTTTCTGGAGGAATACTAGCTCCCACTATGGTCAGTGGAGAGTTTTCCTCTGCTTCCAAGAGGAATCAGCCCAGGCCTTGCTTCATCCAAACAGAAATCATTCAGACAAGGCTATGGTGTCCCTGTTGATGTGGGCGCTGGGTGTTAGCATATTTTAAAGTGCTGGATAATTCATAATCACCAATAAAGAAGAAAAAAAAAAAAAAAAAAAACAAACCAAAAAACCAAAGACCCAACCAAACCTATTTCTTATATGGATTGCTTCAGATGTAGAAAAAATTCCCTCTTTCCAACCTACGGTACAATTTTAAACAATCCATTAGAGGTTCATGAAAGTGGGAAAGTGGCTACTGATGATATTGACCACTGCTTTAGGATTAGGCAGGTTAACATTCTGGCAAAATATAAGGAATGAAACCTAAAAATTACAAGGGATTACGACCTTCATGAAAACCCCTACATCTCACCATGCCATTCAAACTAGTTTCTGGTACCCCAGCAGGTTAGGTTTCTTGTTTGTTTTAACACTAAATTGGGATTTATGCAAACATTCCTGAAATAGAAAGAATTTATTATAACTTTTTAAGTAGGAGATTGAAAACTGCCTACACGCCTACAAAATCATCATTGCTCCATCAGTTAAAATTACATCCCATATTGCTCTCATTTAATCAAAAGCCAATCTTCTTAAGTTATTAAAAAGAACTGGCTTCTTGATATTAGCTAATACCAACATTAAACAAACAAAAAAAATGAATAGTTTATCCAAAAACTAAGGCTAGTGTGAAAAGGAAAAAATATTTTAATATGATTGGAATAGACTCCTTTATCCGAAAAATAAGAAGAAATCATTGGCAGTTTTCAACAAGGATTGACAGAGCACACATTAAGAAAATCACTTAAGACTTCATCATAGTAAGATAGCATCAATATTTTAGATTTTGTAACATCTGTTTACAGTCAAGATTTTTTTTTTCTGAAGTACTATAAATTGGCAATTGTTTATCTACAGTAATGGACTCAATTACTGCTTCCCCAGATTATGCAATGAGCATATTCAGTAACTGAGATAATTAAGCAATAAACATATACTTTGAGCTACAGCAAAGCCTTGCCAGCATTAATTCTGCCAAATCAGAAGACATGCACACGTTGCAATGTCATTTATTTGTACTTCACTTTTCAGTACTTTGTCCCTCACTGCACTTATGGATTGCCAATGTACTATTGCTTTGAAAATAATTAAAATTCTGACCTGACCACATGCACTTTGAAGAAACTAGTGTGTGACCTTCAGCACTACCCAGAAACACATACACGACAGACAACAAGGTTATACAGCATTAGAGAAAACACTACATGCAAACTTACACACATTATAAATGTCAATATGCTAACCAAAATTTTGAGACTCATATTTTGATTGCACAAAGATGTGTATACTACAGGCTTACATTAAAGAAATACCTTTTTAGAAAAGTCTCCCTCAAAATCTCAATTTAACCACTATAATTTGTTCCCAGCCTTTAAATCTACCAGGAATATTTTTAATTTCCATTAATTTTTCATGCATTTTTTTTGTAGGCCCAACACCTGAACTGCTGATGGTTGCCTTTGAAGGCCTAAACCTCCTTCACTTTACTAAATCCATGGAAGAACAAAAATGATCCACACCATCAAACCTGTACTTTCTAACATCTCTTAGAACTTGCTAATTGGGAGAGACAGAACACCACTGCAGATTAACGCATCTTCTTTCACTTTGAGTACCTGAGCTCAATCTAACTGGCACAAAATTGACTAAAAATCAATCTAATCTAATAGTGATTAAATTATTAGGTATAATTATATGCATTCTCAGATCCTCACATGGAGGAGACAGATTCCTTGGAACCCTTTCAGAGAAGAATTTAAATTGTATTTGCAGTTGTTTGTTTGGTTGTTTTTTTTTTTTTTTTTTTTAATCAAAATCATATAGAAAACACTTGCTTTCGATCATAAAAGATGAAAGGTGATCAAGACAATATCTTCTGTTCATATCAGCCCTCAATATTTGCTACAGGAAACAACACATCAGAAGTGCCAGAAGTATGCTGGAGGAAGGAAGGAATTGGGGGAAGGGAAAAAAACCTTGAAAAGTACTCAGATGCACCATTTTTAATTAACCGAAAACATGCGTTACATTTTTAATAATGGGCTCCTCTCCATTAAAGGAGCAGAGATCCTAGCTTACTCATACAATTAACTAATTAGCAAAACTCCTCATTTGCGAAGGGCTGTATATATCCACCTGCTGCAAGCAAGTAAACTCAGAGCAATGGACATAATCAGCAGAGCACGACCCTGACTTGAAGCTACCTTTTCCTCTCACTCAAGTTTCCTGAGCCATATTCAACCACAAATTAGGATATAAAAAAGACACTACAACAGGCTGACACACCTATTTTTTTTGTCAATAATCTCAGAAATAACACAACACTAAACAGTGCTGTGAAAAAAAAAAAAATCCAGTTTGCTTAAATGCCAAATCATGCCTACTGAAAAGATTCAAATGGTACTGTATAACATGACATACTCAACAGCACACAGTTAGCAATGTTCTTCATCAAAAATCTTTCTTCAAGCGGTAAAATGCATCCATTTATAATTCCAATATTCCAAAAAATGGAGACACAGATGATAAAATCATTGTATTCTGAGCATTAAAAAGCACAGCTACACTATGCATCCGAACTAGGAATATAATACCATGATTAAATTAACAAATTTGGGTTTGGTGAAAAAAATAGTTTCTCATGTAAAAGAGAATCACGTTGTTTGCTACTACTGTCATATTTTTATGCCCACAAGCACACGGACAATGGAAATCCAGTTGATACAATCCATCTGGATTTCCAGAAGACTTAAAATGTAAGCACCTACCAAAAAACAATGAAGGTTCTGGCATAGCTAGAGAACTTGTCAAAGAATAGAGTATCATTGCCTAAAGAGTTAGGGAAGTAAATAGTCCTCAGAAATCTGTCCTGGGACTCATGCTCATTGAATTTATAAGCAAGCTAGGAAAGGGGTGTAGCAAGGTGGCAAAAGAACTACATACAGACCTTAAGTGACTTAGTAATTAGGGAATAAACCAATACAGGAAATTCAATATAGATAATCGTAAAAAGATACACAGGAGAATAAAGCTGTGCACGTTTCAAATATACAATGAATTGACCAGTATTACTCAGGAAGAGAGACCTTGAGGTTAGGACAAACAGATTACGGAAACATAAGCTTAGTGTTCAACAACTGTCAAAAAAGAAAATCACTTATTCGAGAAGGAATTGAGAACGAAACAGAGAACATCTCTCTGCTGCCTATAGAGCACTCGCATCTGAAATACTGCATGCAGTTTGTTCCTTCCATCTCAAGGGATGTAGAGCTGAAAATGTTTCAAGCAGGGCAACAAGGAGAATCCAAACACTATCTTCCATATAAGAAATAGCTAAGTAAGCTAGAACTCTGGAGTCTAGAAACAGAAAACCTTAAGACAGAGTAAGGAAAAGGTCTATAAAGTTTTTAGTGGCAATGGAGAGGGTGGGTCTTTAATGTCTCTCCAAAAAACAAGAGCAAAAAACACCAAATTAAGATAGAAGGGAGTCAGGTTCAAAATCAAGAGGTGGGTCTTTACACACACAATTCAGCTGCAAGAGCTTCTGGTTGGAGGATACCATGAACACCAACAGCTCAGACCTGTTCAACGGGCACCAAACAAATTCATAGAACTGGAATCCACCATGAGCTAAATACACAGAAACCATCTGCAGAACAAGTATCATCCCATGTAGTTGCCCTGTTTGTACAGTCTTCCCCACACATCTGCTTTCAGCTCTCACTGGGGATGGGGTACCGGGTTAAACAGCCTGACCCCATACAGCCAGCCTCACATTCTCACTTCTCTGTGTGAAAGCACATGCCTTTTACCAACAACGATGGAACTGACAGAATCACAGAAAACAGAACTGAGAAAGTTCTTGAGAGGTCATCTAATCTACTCTCCTGTCTCTTGGTAGAATCAGATGTGCGTGATCTTTTGTGGCAGATGTCTAACCTGTTTTTCAAAACCTTCAAAAGCAAGCTATTCCAGTGCAAAGCTGGCCGCCTCTGAAAAAAAAAGCTCTTTGCAATATAACCTGAATCTTCCCTGCTGCAAAGTTAATCCCTTTATTTCTTCATTGTTACAGACAGAGAGAGAGATGGTCCCTCTCCCCTTGCAGTGGCCTTTCTTATTCTTGGACTTATCTACCAAAACCTAGAAAGAAAACCCAAGCCTTCTCAAATTGTAGTCAACTAATCATTGAAAGTAAAAAAACATACACCACCCCCCCACACATACCAAAATTCCTCTGCATATTACCCACTTGAGTGCATCACAGAAAGTAACAAGACAGATTCTTCTAGGAGGGTCATTACTAGTACAAAAAAAACCTGTGTGGAGCATGGTTATTGTATAAAGAATGGCCTATACTGCTCAGTAAATTGAATTCATCTACAATAGGCACAGGGAACAGTTCCTCCTTTTCTGTAGAAGTCTCCTCCAGCCACACGTGTAACCCACATTCTCATTCACTCTTCACAGATCATGCTTCCTAGACCTCAGAGCATCTTCTTCTTTTCCTCAAGAAAGAGAGGAAAGACTTGGAGAGAGTCCAGAAGTGTAATGCCCAAAGCTAGACATAGCATTCAAATTGCGCCTAACCAAAGCTTTGACAAGTGAAAGGATTACAGCATGTGCCTCGCAGGCTTCCTGCTTGTGTGACGAGTATGTTCAGGGCACTGCAATGCCGCTGATTCACATCCAGCTCGTAATTCACCCAGGCTCTTCGCTGCCTTCTACAGCAACTGTTATCCACTCGTTTCTAGCCCAGCCCAGGATTTATGCAGTTCCAATTATTTTCAGGTTTTTTTTTTTTGTCTTGTGGAACACTTTTTACCCAAAAAGAGATGATCTTTTTTAGGAATGTCACAAAAAATTACACTGATGCTAAGCAGTATCAATTTGCTTCTCTTGGTCACCTCACATGGACTCCAGAGCTTTCCCAGGATCAACAGGCAAGACTCTAAAAATCACCGGCTGTAGAAATAAAGTATGAATTTGTGATTGTCTCTGCCGGTTTATTTTTTTATATATATTTAAAAACCCCCCAAACCCCACTTTTCTATAAATTCTAATCTTATGCTCCAACTACAGGCTCCTCTTCATTTGGTATCATCTCCAAATTCAGTTTGGTGGGTTTTTTTTTTTTTTTTGGTTTGTTTTTTTTGTTTTTTTTTTTTTGTCTATCCCATCATCTGGTTTGCACAGTAGCAACTTAGCAGAGAAGAGACCTTGGCTAAGACACTGGGTGTAGTCTTACTAGTTCAGCACCCACTAGAGTGGTTTATCTAGCTTGCATTTGAAAATATGCAATACCTAGTTTGCATTTGGGGAAAAAAAAAAAAAAGTGAGAATTACAAATAACCACCAAAGTCAAGATGTTATCAAGCACATGACACATATTGGTTGCACTTTGCATCTTCATCTTTTGGGTTTCTTTTTTGCATGGAGAAAATGGTAGTGAGCAAAGCAGATAACATTCACAGATGGCCCACTAACACTTAGAGATACTGTTGGCAATATTCATTTACTCAAATTTATATCCTAATTGCAATAAAAATACCACAGCCTTAATCTACAGGCAAATGCAAAATTACTACAGAACGAAAAGTGCTATAGCACTAGAAGACTTGTTCTAACAAGCAGAGATGCATGAGATAATCCTTGTGAGCAATTTATTCACTGACTTCAACCTCTGTTCTGTTAATGAATTCAAGGGGACATTTTTATTTCTGTGAATTTATTATTTCTTTAGAATTATTAATAAACTAATTATATGACCATGCTCTGTCTCCAGATTGCTCGCAAGCTATTTGCCATCCCACCAAGATCTTATGTTCATAAATCACATCACTTACTCAGCTAATCCACATTTTTTTCAGTCTACAAACCTACAGCATTTTCAAGGTGGTTACTGCATTAAAGATTATGCAAATGAGTATCATGACATTTTTATCTTTCTCAGCTGAGCATTTCGGAAATCAAGAACTCGTTCACATGAATAACTGCAGAAAACACTCATCAGAATCTGAATGCAAACTAAATAGGGAAATTCTTAACCCATTTTCACTTTCAAAAAGATAAGATTAAATCTAATATGACAAATTAATTCATAAATCTTTTGAGACAGTGGGTAAATATGTTAAATATTGCATAATAAATAATTATCCAGAATATACAGAATACAGGGTTCTATTAACCGCACAATGGCCAGTTTCTTCCTTTTACATTGCACACAAACTGAATAATGTTTAAAATTAAAGTCAAATACATGTAATTTTTTTTTCCAGTGTAGAACACCATGTTAAATACATATTTCACTACGGTAAAATAACTTTTTTTGTTTAGATTTCTCTTGGCTACACAATATTTTAGTTAAAGCTACCAGACACAGCATGCATGTAAGTTTTGGTCAGAAGTCCACACTTCAGGTAACAACACTGATTTATGGCCAGTGTGCTGCCAACATAACTTTACTGTTAGTAGCAAAAAATTCAAATAAAGTACAGCTAAACTGCAAACAGAACAGCACTCTGACTCTTACTGCTCATTTCTGATGTGTCATACTCATCACATTTTAAAATAAACTGAGAATGAGCGGCTACTAGGAAAATGACACAAAAGACATTTCTAAAGACCCTGATTCTCTTTTTATGTTACATATAATATAGAAATGGCTTTTTCAAAACTTCTAACAGGAAGATTGCATTGCAAGTTAGGTATTTGATGTGTGCAGTAAAAAGGCCTTCAATACTACAAAAGTCGTCTCCTTAATCCAAAATTCAAATACCTATTTTAAAGACATTCAGCATTATATTTAAACAAAGCCAGTGCAACGCCTGCAGCTGCAAATTGCAGGGAACAAATGCAAATCACCAGAGTTCACACTGCAGGCTCTGAAAAGTCATCAAAGCCTCCAAGTACTTTTAAAGAATAAGGTACAAAATGCCACCAGACCTCACACGCTACCCTGCGGGAATCCACTACTTTTCACCTGATAGAGTGATGAATTTAAGAACTTCAATCCTTTCTTTTTCCAGAGCCTCTATAAAAATACAAATGATACCTAGTACACACATACACAACTAAAAGAAAAAAAAAACACCTTGTTTTTTTGTTTGTTTTATGTTTGTTTGTTTTTTTGTTTTTTTGTTTTTTAAAGACTTAAGCTTTATTTAAGAGTTAAAAACTTACAACATATAGCACAAATTGCATCTGCTCAATGCTGCTAAAGATGGATAAATTAACAGAAAAGTTGTCTGATATTGCTGCCAGGAAATTGTAATGGTACAAATTACTACGTAATCATTACTAGAAGATATTTCTGAACTGCCACAACTTCCTTCATTGAGTTCAACCTTCCATCCAAAAGTCATCCCCACTTTGTAGATACGAAAAAAATGCAGAAAGAGGTTATGTAAGAAATTTAAAACCTTCATTATAATTCAGTGGTATACAGAGGAATTATGTATATTCTCTTGCACCATTTTAGATACCCTATACTCTTATAAATGTAATACGGCCAATGAGTGAAGCCACAGACAATTTAATTTTTCACCTGCCTATTTTTCTGGTAGTACAGAAGTAAGAATATTAGGAATGTTGAAAGCTAAACAGCTAGGTGGGATCTAAATTAGGTACTGAGAGAGACTTCATTTCAAAACTTGGAACAGAATAAATTCGCCGTTTCAGAGACTCGCCTTTTTCTTTTGATGGAGCAGAAGAGTACCAATGCATTTGGTTTGAAAGCATCCAAGGCATTTGCTCCAACACAGCCTGACTGTGGCAGCTGGAGGGTGTCCCACTGCAACCGGCCACTCCACTGGGCCATTTCACCAGGACCAGCATGAAGGGAGCTGGCACAACTCCTCGATCCCTCTGAAGCCGCTCCTGGGGCTAAGGCAGGGAGCGGCTCTAATGAAGTGTGTGCTGCCCCACCCTTTTCTGCCAATGGATCTCCTCCATCAGCTGTCCCTGCACCTCCAGAAACACATTACCAGCGTTGAGAATGGCAGGCCACCCTCCTCCATTTCAGGTCAGTCCTTGCTGTCCCAGCAGCTGATGTGACGCCTCGCAGCCCGCAGCAGAGCCGCCTGCACGGCAGAGCCGTTCCATGACCCCCGCGGCTCACACACGCAGCCTGGGCCTCGCTCTTTCTACTCTGCTTTATCCTAACTCATGCTAAGGATCCTTCTGCTGGTTTTCCAAACATTCTCTTGTCACTTTCTTCCTCCATTAAGGAAAAAAAAAAAAAAAAAACAAAACAAAAAACACAACACAACAACCTTCAAATTATCCTAATCATGAGGCAGCCACCACCCTTCGTATGCCTCAATGGCTTCACACCAGAGTAATCCTCTCTCAGTGATGAGAAAACTCATTAGTGGACAATTTTCATCCAGTCAAAGGGTGAAAAATACCCCCCCAACAACAAAACCAAAACCCCACCTCACAAACCTGGGATGGGAACCTGAGATTTCCTCCCTAATTCAGGAGACTCCTGCATTTTTCCTCACTTATAAGCAAGACAAGTACAAGAAGCCTTTCTAGTTCACCGAGACTAACAGGCAGGTGGATGACTGCTAGCATCAAAGAGCATGCAGGGCTATTGCTGAGCTGTATTTAATTTTCATATTAGCGAGGCAGCGTATAAAAAATAGACCCTTCTGTACTAGCGAGGGAAGCAGCATTCACCTTGAGCCAGGTTCAAAATGAACAGCGGGAAGAACCGTACCACACCATGCCAGACTAACAATTCCAAGTTGTACTTCTTCAGGCGAGCCCTCATCGGGACGACAAAGCAACCGCCCATTTAAGTGTGTAACAGGAACCTAGCAAGACACATATTGCAGTTATTCACCAGAACACCACCTCTTAGTTTTCAGCAGGGCTGGGTGTGGACAGCCACTGAAAGGAGTGGGGAGAAGGCAGCCATACAACATCCCTAATTCTATTACTCATCCCCTGCAGACACACTCACCGTTTACATTGCCATTATTGCTATTTTCCAATGACTTGTAGGCCTTCTGGGGTTGTAAAGCTTTTGGTACCGTGTAAAATCGCGTTGTACTTAATATTGCTGCAATGCACACGGGCCTTGTGATTTTTAGTAAACCGACTGATACAAATGAGTACAGATAAGAAAATGCCTGGCTAAGTGCTATTTAAAAACTTTCACTGATGCAGCACGTTAATTCTCTGCATGATTCACATGCAACATCCAGTCTGCCGCAGCATGAAAAATGCTCCTCTCAGTAAAAATATTCCTACGATAAGGTATGCTTTCTTTTTAATTGGGCATGCCTGGGAGCTGAGCACACAGCATGTGCGTGGGAAAGAAATGGGACCCAGCCCTGGAAACAAAAAAAGGCTGATTAAGACAAGATCAATCCTTTCAGCGCACAGCAAAGCAGATTTGGCCTTGTCAGGGGACACGACTCCCCTGCAATTCCCAGTGCCCCTGCTAATTTCAAACTCGGGTCACCATCTTGAGCATGCGATGGGAGGCTGTCACCTGAAGCGAGAAGAAACACATACTGATTAGCACACATCAGCCTAAAACAATGACTAAGGGCAAATGCAAAAGTGTTTACCAGTCTGTTCTGCAGTACTGCCGGCAGCCCGCACGCTCGGACAGAATGACAGCAAATACAGTTGGGAAGGAGAAGATGGAGATTGGATGTTTGTACAAGGCCTTGCTTATGCCCCTGGAAAGCAAATCTTGTCCTGCTTTTCTGCTACAGACACAGGTGCCTGGAACACAGCCTGGAAGTCCAGGCTTTTGTCTTCAACTCTCTTTCAGGCCACCTTCAAAGCTTTTGTTTTACACAGCACTGCCTGGCACCCCTACTGTGACCAAGCTCAATCCTCATTACAGCATCGTCGATAAACACAACCTAATTTTTATGCCTGAATATCAACTTCTTGGACCTCTGCCTCATCACAAGGCATGTGCTGGGGCAGGATCTCATACAGCTGCAGCCAGAAACCTAATAGCGAGGCATTGCATAGAAGTAGCTCAACAAAATATGGTAGTAAGTTGACCAGTATGTTGAATGCAGGTGCACGCAAGCGTAAAGAAAATAAAAAGTTTTACAGCCATGAAGCAGCTTGAGAACTGTCTGCAGCCCCGTATTACCACCAACCAGTTCTCTGAGGTAGGGTAGGAAACAGCACAGACAATAAGAGGACTGTGAAAACACTCTGGAGCACAGTCCAAATCACCACAGATCTATTCTGCTACGTCGCTCCAGTACAAGATTGCTCCATTTTCCAACAAAAGGAAAAGGTGCCGGACCAGGTCACTAGCCATGACAAAACAGAGTGGAAACAACCAAATCTATAACAGTATGAATTACCCTGAAAGGCATTCATTATCAGCTACCTGTAGTCATATTTTGAAACCTTTATTGACAACTGTAATTACTTGCAACTTGCATTTAAAAGGATTATACAGTTTAAGCATGGACAATCACATACAACACTTAGCAGTAGACTTCTCAGAGCTCATGATCTTAGAGCTGAAGGGAGCAATTAAAACCAGCTGCATGCTTTATCAGGGCAACTGGAAAAAGCTGACACATTTGAGACTTACAGGCGCTTCTTGCGGTCTGAAAGCATTTTGCATAAACTCGACCTCACTTTGGGCAGGCTTAAGACAGCAATTGCCAGCAAACACAGCGCCGTACTCCAGCGCTCACACCGTGCACGGGCCCATCTCTCAAACGACTGCCTGTTTCCAGTCCAGTCTTAAACCAGCTTTTTATTGTGCGCTTCCCAAACGACCGCACACTGCAGGACTCGGCAACAGCCCCCTTTCCAGCCTTGCGCGCTTATTGCCTCCTACGGTTATCAAACCCGAAGTTTACCACATTTTGTCACCTCCCACGCACACAGGGGCCAGCAGCCCGGCGTGGCGAGGCGAGGCGAGGCGAGCTCCCCCGGGGCCGGCTCTGCCGCCGCAGCCAGGCCTCCGGGAAGGGGCCCGGGCAACCGCAGGCCCGCGGGGGGGGGGGGAAGCAATAAGGGGGCAGGCTGCTTCCTACCAGGTTCGCCCCAGCTGCTACGGCACGGGGAGCACAGGCCTGCGGTGGAAACGCTCACGGGTGGAAGCCAAACCGCGGTGACCCCCCCCGCCCCTTCCCTGACAACACCCCCCCCGACCCTCCACGGCCCAGCCGGGCGCGGGGGGGGGGGGGGGAAAGGTCGCGGCGCGGCTACTGCGCATGCCCGCACGCAGCACCACCCCGCCACTGCGCCTGCGCGGCGCTGCCTGGCGCCCGGCGGTGAGGTGGGGGGGGGGAAGCGGGGGCAGGGCTCTCTCCCGGTTCCGCCCCACCGACGTGCGCGGGCCGGGCGCGGAGGGGGAGAAATGGCAACTCTGGTCCCTGCGACGGTTTCTTCTTCTCCCGCCGGCGCCCCATCCCGGAGCAAGAAGCGCCCGGCGAGCCCGGGCACCGGCAGCGGCCCCGCTAAGAAAAAGAAAGCGACGACACCGGGCGGCTCGCAGGTAATGGGCGTGGGGCGGGCGGCGCGCATGCGCGGCGCGTCCCCGGCCCGCCTCTTCCCCCTCTGCGCATGCTCACGGGCGGCGCGCGGGGCCGCGTGCCCAGCGTAGCGTCCCGGCGCCATCGCGATCGCCATCGCCCCCTGTCCCGGTGCCCGCGGTCAGGGCCTGCTGTCTCCGCCGGGCTCCTCCGCGCCACTCCCGCCCCTGGCCGCGCTGGAAGCCGTCGGGCGCCTGCCGCTGACCCCCGCGCTGGCGGTTGCTTTTCAAAGGTGTTTGTCGGCCGAGCGTCAAGCCTCTGCCGTCATCCTCCGGTAGCGTGGAGGTGGTGTCCCCTCCGTGCGTGCAGCTAAACCGGTAGTGGAGTTCTCACGCCTATCCCCCTCGGGGGTGTCACTAAAGGCAAACTTAACTGAGCTTCAGTTACAACTGTGTTTAAAATCGTCAAGCTGTCGGCGCTGTACCTGTTGGTACTCTCTCTGATCAAACCGTCTTGCAGGTCTTCATTTTTCTCCGTGCTTGACTTCAGTCGCTTGCTGATGTTAGGCCGTAGCTCAGCTCTGTGTAACACGCACATGCAGAAACCTCTGATTGTGCATGATGATGATTTTAACTTGAGGTAGTTGATCTGCTGCGGGGGGGGAGGGGGGACTAGCGCTTGACCGAGCACAATTTAACAGCTGCTAGTTGTGTTGCGTGCAGCTCAAGTACAATTTTGCTTTATGGCCTTCTCTCAGTTGAGCTAAGTGGACCTAAGAGTTAAATGTGAAATGAGGATGTAAGCTCAGGGCCTGAGTTTCGGGGAAGAGGGTCAGGGGAGGGAGACGTGCTATTGATGGGAATTTCTCCTAACTTCCTACCCCCCAGTCGTAGTGGGAAGTGCAGCCTCTCTTGCTGCCCTGTGTGACACCACTGGGCAGCTCCACAGACCCCTCCCAAGCTGATGACATCTGCCCCTTGACCATGAGGTATCATCTCATGATCTGAAACTAAACTCCAGAAGAGGTTCAGAGTCAGTGTGTATGTGACATCTGTATAGACTTTAGATGCAGCATGTCTTGGATTAGTTCTGTTAGAAAGATTTTGGTAACTAATGTGGTTGAAAAAGAGATGGAAAAAAATAGTTACCTTTCCCCACCTCTGAAATGATTCTTTTCAGTAATATTTCATGTACTATAACAGTAGCATAGCTACAAAGTATGCCTTACTGCCAGCTGGGTTGCTTATTTTCACATGAGCCATCAGACTGGGGGAACATTTCTGCATTTTTCATCAGATCTTCTTTCCAGACAATTAAAAGCAATTGTGCACATGCCAGAGCACAGACACAAACCCTTCCTCATTTTGAACCATGCTCCTGTAAAGCTTGTTTTCACCCTGTGGCGGTTAGGTAGTTTGTTTTCTGGAGGGCTTATTCCTAGGAGAGGGAGTATGAACCGTAGTGCTTAATGTAGCTCATGAACTACCCTGCAACTGTGAAAAATTACTGCTTGGCATAATCGCCTTTGACAACTTTTTCAAGGCCTGCCAGAGATAACAGTCTGGATTTTCCATCCTGGAGATGACTGTTCTGTGCATGCCTGTGTGCATGTATATGCAGATATAAAACATTGTATACTTAAATATAATTTAAATGCATATAAAGTCTTCTATATTTTAAACAATTCCCCAAACCCTTCAGCCTTTAGAACTGTTTTCTGAAGTTAGCACCACACTTAAGCCTGTGGACAGCTTCCAGTATTATGAGACAATCTGTGACTTCTTACTCAAACTGGGTTTCGATAGTGTGTGATAAACAGTTTTTGCAATTCTTCTCACAAGTGATTTCAGTGGAGGAAGGAGTAATTTCTCAATATTATGTCCAAGTCAGTGTACGCATTCACTGTCTTCATCAGTGCAGATCAATCCCATAAGGAAAAGAAAAAAATGACTCTCAGAAAATCTGTAACGTCAGGAATGGGACAAAAACCAGCTTGCTGATCTTCTAGCAATCATATTCAGTGTTGCTGCCTAGCTCTGGAGCAAGCCAGTTCAAACAGAAATGAAATGTGGGCATTGCATTTTTTGAGTTAGAAACATTGATCATTGGGTACTTTTCTTCTGCAGTACCTTATTTAATCTTAATGTCCAGAAGTCCTTATAACGCTCCTAGTTAATTGCTGAGTAATGCACTTTTTTTTTAGGATAAGGAGACTTGTGACACAATGAAACACTCCATAATTCTACTCTGTTGAGCTGTTCAGAATGTAGCCAGTCAACAAGCACTTAAAGCTCTTTTTTATAACTTATCCAATCTTCAAGTGGCTCAGCCAATCAGGGACTAGGTCATCCATGGATTTTAAATATTTTTTCTGAACATATTATATACTGAGTATCCAATCACTGTGGGATTTTTATTTCATTTTAGTTTAATAACTCCAAACAACTATTGCTCATCTGGCAGTCTGACAGGTATACAACTTTAAATACACTTCAGCACAGATTCGGAGGTAGCACTTGTTACTCTGACTGTTCACTTTCCTAATTAACTCCTTTGATATTTTTAACAGCCTTTTACAGCCTATTTTCAGCCTTTCAGAAGCCAAATATATAGTGTCATAGACCAGGTAAAATGGTTTCTATTTTAAGTAAAATGACATTGTGAAACAGATTGAGAAATAATGAATTATTTCCTTGGTTAACTAGCAAGCTATAGGTAAGAGGATTCCTACCAAGAGGTTTGTAACTACTTGCAGGGGTCAACTTAGGATCTGAGGAGTCCCTTTTATATTAACTGTTAACTTTTGCTGGGAAACTTGTGCCTGGCCTACATGAAAATATACTTCCCATAGTGCCAACTGTGAACCTACCCACATCTGTGATTCCATCACTGTGAAATTAAACAAAAAGGGGTTTTTGTAAGTTCTGCAAATTACATGGTTTGTTTTTCTTCTGCATGCTTTATGTCACAAGTAGCTATCACAGTGCTCACACTGAAAGACACACTGGTGTGGTAAAACTGTAGATGTCAAAAATGTGGTTTATTTTTTTATGTAATAAATTTGCATAAGTATAGCAATGTAATAAACCAGTTTCAGTAAGCTTGTGTATCTTGCAAGAGGGCACAATTATCACTCAGTATACATTTTTTTATAAACCAAATTTTGATTATGTTTCTCCGACACATGAATTGCTACTTTAAGATACACTTTAGGAACGTTACCAAAAACCATTCTTCATCATTTGTATGAGTTACTGACCCAAAGGTATTGAGTCATGTTTGTTTTGGAAGCACATTGCGCATAGGGCTTGTCAGTCATGTCTACAGAAGGAGACATAAGCTTTTTGGATATAGTGCCTGTATTTACCAAATGTGAAATTAAAAGCAAGTTTACAGGAAAGCATGATTGCAGATTGATTACATCACTTTCATTAGCATTACACAATTATTCCTCCCATGCAGTTGTACCACTGAAAAATACCTCAGTCTTTGCTGCAGCAGAAGATTTTTTAATGTTGAGGATTATTGTGTGTATTAAATGGTAACATTCATGTATAAAAACCAGTGCTGTTTAGTGGCTTATGTAGCACCGTGCAGTTAGATGTCCTTGCCCTATGGTTCCCAGTTGCTGCTGTGCTGGCTCCATTGCTGGCTCTTGTGCAGACTTGCTTCCAGGTCTCCTGTCTTTTTAATTACTATCACTTAACCTTAGATAGAATCTTTGACACTGATCTTAAAATGCTACCAATTCCTCTACCTTAATGTTCACACCACTATTTTTATAGATTATACAGCAACAGGAAGCTTTTAAAAGAGTATATTCTACATCAAGATGTAATTGATGAAACATAATGCTTGCCCATGCTAGCTAGCAAGCTTTGAAGATAAAATTTGCAGTGAGGTAAGAGAATGATTTGGAGAAAAGAAGTCTCTGATTTTGTCAGAGGACAATTAAAGAGAGAAAATATCCTAAATATTATGATAAATGTGTATTTAATTACATCACTTGTGAAACAACATCAGACAGAGGTAATGAAGTATAGTAAACGCCTTACTTTGAGAATGACATTATGTTTCATTTTACATTTTGAATTGATGTAAACTGCTCTGTAAAGTGCAGAAATAAACAGAGAATGCTTTTGCTTCCTTCCTCTCCATCCTTGTAGCACCAGCAGGCCTTGGTACCATTTAGAAAATAAAGACTGAACTTCCTCCTCTGCAATGGTATATAAGAGTTACATTAATAAATATATTGATTTTATCTCTAATCATGAATATTACAGCAGTACTACTGGCAACCTTCATTTTATGTAATTAACTCTCATACGTATACTTAGCGCTTTCTGTATTTCTTGTTCTATGCTTAAAAACAGAAGCTATACAACAATATTAGAAAATAAATTCAAAATGGTTTAAAATTATTGTCCTCTTTACTAAGCTCCTCGTGAACAAATTGAAAAGGAGCGACTCTAAAATATGTTTAGAACTCCATCTTTATTTTAAATGTAACTGAACAATGATGTTTTATATTGTTAACTGAAGATCATCAGATTAGAGTTCTGATAGACAGCTGTCAGTTCAACAAGAAGACTTAAATATATACATATTAACATGGTTACTGTTACGTACTCAGAAACTGTCCACTAAAGACAGAGAGCTTACCCTAGTACATAAAAGGCATGGAATTGGACACTAAACCATCAGTAAATGTAATAAATTCTCCTGTTAAGCTATTTTACCAAGCCTATCACTGTAAGTAGGAAACCATCAAATCAATTTTAAAATAACTTTGTTTTAAAGAGTCCCTTTGATCTGGCTGTAATTTCCTGAAAAATGAGGCTGGGGAGAATGAGTTTAACTGCAGAATCGGTGAGTACCGCTACAACGACTGAGTTGAACTGCTGCTCTCACCACGTACTGGGACAAGTACCTACTCCAGTGCGTCACACTACAATAACTTTCTGATCTGACATCTAAAATTACCTACTTAGGAATTCAGACCTTGTTTACTCCAATCAGTATAACACTAAACTTATTCTAATTATTATAATACTATTCCATATAATACTTTCTGTAACAGGAAAGCATGATTTTCCTTTGTAGTTGGAAATGTAATAAACAAGTTGTGTTTCTCACCAATCCACCTGCCCTGAAAGAGACAGCAGGACCCTGATACAGCATGATAGGAGGAAGATGTAAGTACATAGGTATTTGCCAGTTTATTAAAAATCTATCACATCATTATGCTCTAGACTACACTTTAGAAAAAAAAAAATCTAGGCCCTTAAGGTTATGACAGTAACTGAAAATTTATGAATTTAACCAATGTAGCAGTGCCAGTCTGAAGCTACTGCTTGCCTGGAATGATATCTTTAAAAGATGTAATGTGCTCCCAGGGGATGTTAACTCAAACCTTATTAAATTGATTTAAATGACACTTTCACTGGATAAAGTATAGATATCATGATACATTGCAGTCGATCGCTAGTTACTGATAAGAACTGCCGAGGTGAGCTCTTCCAGTTCAGCCACCTGCACACTTACTCACAACGCTACCGGAGAGTCTTGGCTCTTATAAAACTAGCAGCCAGTTTAAAACAAATTGCCATGTCTTAACATGAGTTTTAGCAGGTAGTGTTTAAATTGGGATAGCTATCCCACAGATAGGTGACATACTCTGGCATCACACTGCGTGTCACCAGACCACAGAGTGCTGAAAATCCCCCCAACTTGCACTTGTGTGTGTGAAGCACTCGGAGGCTGGCCGCATACATCTCCTAATCCTTTCAAAGGTGTGACCACAAAGGTACTTTCTACAACAAATCAGACAGCGAACAGCTGAAATATTAAGCATCTCTTCTTCCATGGGTTTTTTGTACTCTTTCAAAAAAACAACTTATCTTCACACAGTCCACTAATGCGAGCTAGGGTTATCCTGAGGTACCAGTTTTTGTCACTTGGACATTTGAAGTCAAATCTGTTAAAGAACCAGAATCCCTCCAGTCCCTGATGGAGAAAAATTATAATTAAAAGACAAGTAGCAGGTTTTGTAAAGAAATCTGGCAGAAGTTATGTGTGGTTTAAGTTAAGCTTTATTAAAAAAAAAAAAAAAGGGAATTGCTTTTATAGAACAATCTAGATTAAAAGGGAAACTGTCAAAACTGAGAGCTAAGAATTGACTTTGCTTGACATTTATCACATATTGAAGGCTGTAGATGATCTGTAATCATAAAAGTATGTGAATTTCCAAACCAGACTATGCCAGTCTTGGGGAATTACAAATCCCCCAACCAAATGTGATTAGATTTTAGATTTAGAGTAAACACAGATGTGTTATGTTGTAGAAAGGCAAAAGCATATGTGTATTGACTTTTACTATGGGCGTCAGTATGCTGGTGTCATGTTTTTTTTACCCTTCTCCCCTTATCCTACTAGAGAATTTCAATTTTTCCTTTAGCTAAGAGAAAATGGAGAGTCTTCCTATGATCACACTTAATTTCAGGACTCATAGTAAACATGCAAGAAACTTAGGAGAGATAATGAAGATGGTTCACTGCTGCTTTCATAAGGAGATAAAATAGGACGGGTTATTTTTTGAAAGAGAAAGAACAGTCGAAAACACTGCATGGATGTACTTTAGTGTGATATTTTGTCTGCGAGGTAGTGTTCCTAAAAAGCAATCTCAGAATTCAGTTAATGCATGAATAGGTTCAGATTAACAAAATAAAACTTGGAATAATTTAAGTGTCTAGATACTGCAGATTTGAAGAGGTTTCAGACCGTTTCTCACATTTTTGTAAAGTGTAATGTTTGTGTTAGGTAGTAACCTCGGTTCTTACTTTAGCAAGGCATTAGTAATGATATATTTGTCTTAGTTCTGGATTAGAAAGGCTAATCAAAATATTCATTTGGTAGCTTGGGAGGGTTTTGAACACATTTTTTAAGCCTTCCAAGAAAACAGAATGGAGACACTGCCGATTTTTTAGACCTGCATAAAGCTATAAAAGCTGTGACACTGTTGTGAAATGTACCTGGCTCTCATGGCAGAATTCATATCTGTGAACAGCATGTCCTGTCTCACTGCAAAGTACACCTACGACTTCAAGAGAGTCTATTAGGCAATCTGTTAGCTTCTCGTGATGAAAAAGGAACGAGTCCCAGTCTCCTCCTCTCTTCTTCACTCCTCCCCATCTCCACCAGTCTCAGCTGCATGCTCCTGCTGCCTGCATCACGCCCGCTTTGGTACTCACCAGTCCTGCTCAGCCGTTGATAGAGGCCATCAGCCAGAAGACTAACTTATGCCAAACCTTCCCCCTCTCCCAGGAAGCTGCACTGTCTCCGGCTGCACTGGTGAGCTGGACTGGTTCACTGGGACGTCTCACAGGTTCTGGAGGTAGCACAAGGCAGAAACACGACCACGTGGCAAGGGAGAACATTTTTCCACTACAGGCAAACTATTTCATGAGCTTGGATGCTCTTAACTGCAGGTTTCATTAGTTTATCATAACAAACTCTTTGAAAACTGGAGCAGTTCAAGATCTGATTCATTAATAGATACAGTGTCCCTGCCTCTGAGAAGAGCTGGAGAGTAACAGCTTCAGCTGTCATACTGCTTGCCTGTCAGTCTCTGAGTACTTTAACTGATTCTACAAACTCCAGCAGGCTTTTTGAGATGCCACCAAACTAAGCTAGCAGGAAATACTATGGACTAGCCCTCATTCTACTTGTCCCTGAAGATTTAGGCAATTCTTTCTACTTGGGATTCAGAACCATGAACATCTGCCTTTCTGAAAGCAGATACTAAAATCTTTTCTTTCAAAAGTAGAACAGAAGTCACACTTACCGCACTGATACTTGCTTTTTATATCATGTGTCCTTACAAGTGCTTGCTGTGTCCTCTACTTGAAGTTAGTCCTGTTCCTGCCATTGCCTGGGGGGATTCAAACCCTCTTTTTCCCCACGCACACCCTAACCACCAGGCTGGAAGCCAGTCTGGTGTGGTGGGAGGGGAGCGTGGAAATGTTTTCTTCTCTATATCTGAGGATGGAGGCTCTGTCTGTTCCAAAGAGAATGACTCTCTCGCCTGGTACTAAACACATTTGTCAGAACAGTCTGCTTATGTATTTTAGGTATTTATTTCTGTTACATGTTTTATTTAATGATAAATCAAATGCAAAACACACAGTTGTGCAAACAGGGATCAGAAATCTTTTCCTTCCAAAACTCTAGCCAAAAAGCTATATAGTCATGCCATCTAATAACATGCATTTATGTTGTAATAAAAATTCATCACTGTTAATTCAAAAAACAAATTCTAAATGGATAGAAGGAAACTATTTTGTGAGTGCAATTTTGTAATATGCAATTAAAATGTAACAGCGTCCATCATTCTGGGAGGGGTGAGTATCTGTAGTGACATGGTTTATAATCATCCTGCCCCAGGGTGTAAGTGCTGGCTGACACAGGAAGAAAAATTGTCCTTGCTGATTATAAGACCCTGCTGTGGATAAGCAGCATTTTGGGAAATTAAAAGAAAAACCCTTCTGTAAAGCATTACAGGCCATTCCTAGGATTTACCACAAGAAGAGAGAATTCTAGTATCATATCTGTCCTCTCATCATTTATTAAACAAAGAAAAATTATTTGTTCTATATCATATGTCCTTAATTTTCATTAAACAGGCAAGATACTGCACTTCCACGTACAACCTGTCTAACACGTGACTTACATAAATCTGACATGGCTTAAAAAGATACTTCATTTTGCAAACATCCACGGGCCTGGAGTGAAACCTCCTACAGTTTTAGGCAAGTTACTTTTCTCACTTTTCTGCCCCTACAGAGTTGGCTCGCTTGTAGCACTAGATTTACCCCGGTGTTCATAAGGGTGCAGTGTGCTTTATCACGACAGCCTTATTCACTGCTTCCTGAGATTTATGCGTTTCTGAGTTAGTGAAAGAATGAGAAGAAGGGCAGAAAAGGCTGAGATGCCTAAGATAGTTTCTGTGTGATAGACGAGGTTTACAGGTATGGATGGTGTCACTTAAGTGGTACAGCTGGAAAAATCGAATCAGCTTTCAAGCATACAAGTCTTAAAATATGAAAAGGAAACATCAACTTTCCAAGCTGCTTAGAGTTTGGGTAGGTGTCAAGCAGACTATCTTTGAAGAAACGGTTAGTGGCATCCAATGAGTGCAGGAGATGTTAGTCAGGGAAGGGAGAAAGTATGAAAATACTCACTATGTAGGAGAAAGGAGGAGATAGTTAAAAACCTGCAGGAAACAGCTTGAAAGTGATCTGCTTTAAAAATTGTCTTTTTGTTGAGTCAGTGGTGTATTGGTATGCAGTCTGTCCAGAAGCTTGTCTTAATTTTCCAGATAAACAGGTACATTTAATAAAAGATGACCTCTTCGCCTTGAAACCTTGTTACGTTTATGCCCTGAAACCATCGGGACTACAGCAAAATACTGCTGAAATGGAACATGCAGAGATTAGGGCAGTAATTAACATGAGTTATATGACTGCTCATGACCAAAAGAGCTTTTTGTTAATAAAACCAGTATTTTCTATTTTATAGGGTATTGATTTCTAACTAGGGAGATGGAGAGTTGCCCAGAGAGCTGTGGAATCTCTGTCCTTGGAGGTGTTCAAGACGTGCTGAGACAAAGCCCTAAGCAGCCTGGTCCAAGGTCAGTTTTGACCTGCTTTGAGCAGGAGGTGGGCTAATGACCTCCCGAGACCCGTTCTAGCCTCAGCTAGATGATTCAGCGTCTCATTACCGTGTCTTATTTCAGACAACTGATTTATATGATTAAGATGGGTGCGTCCTCTCCCTAGATGAGCAGTTGTACACTCCTTCTGTAGGCAGGTCAGGGTACCTCAGCTGGGTACTTTTCCCCATTTTATGAAGCCTAAAACTCCGTGACTACATTTAGACAGTATTTGTCCTTCCTACGCTGTAACAATGGTTATGTTTTAGTAGATCTGCTTTTCCCTGGGAGGAACAGCACAATGTTCTAACAGCAAAATTAATTTTTAAAATCAACAAACTGAAATAGGAGAAGGCTATTTTTCCTTGACATGTTCACATTGTGTTCAGGCTCCTCAAACCAAAGTAGTTAGCTGGAAAGTCCTTACTCTTGAAGTTGATATTATCTTTATTTACATAATCTAGAACTAACAATGTTTGAGTCTCACATTAATTAATAACTTTAAATTTTCTCAAGTCAGAAATTCCATTTTCTCCTTAATTTTTGTTCAACCTATTAATTGAAGCCAGAACTGCCTTTTGTTGCAGCCACAGAATTGCCCTTTTCATCTGTCCAAAAGCCTCTTTTTTTTTATTTGATAAATAATTAATTGTGGGAAAATTCTTAAAATATCCTGTTAAACCCATCACAAAATATTAAATACTATGTTTCCCTCTCACCTGCGATAGTGGGTGTGATACCAAAACTTCAGTAATTTTAATGTAGTGGAAAAATCAAGTCGTTTATTAGTTTTGTTCTGTTTCAAGTCCAGCAAAAAAAAGCAGTTAGGATACAAGTTTGTATGCAAAACACTGAACTGTCTGGTGCTTTTTAGATGTGCTGCAGTTCCCCAGCTTCAATATATAGTATCAGGGTAAAGTATACGGCCACAGAACTTACACAGTTGAGTAAACAACCACCTACTTGTACAAATGTTTCTACAGAAATATTTCTGAAATTTCCCTTGAAATTAGCATCACTATAGAACTCTCTCCTTCCTTTTCCTTCTGAGCAGCCTCAAAATAGTCTACAATAGATAATTGTATTACCTTATTTTCATCCAAATTAGAATTTGCCATATGTTTATTTTGGTTCAGTCATCACGTTTTTTTTTCATTATCCAGTTAAATGTAGGTATCCATAGGATAATGCATCTACAGTTTTGCTGAATACAGGAGACCTGGTGTGCTATTCAAAGCAGAAATGGTTGGTGTCGAGTTTGCTAGGTTAAGGAAAGTAGATGTAGTATTTAGGGCATGTACAGCCAGATTTTTTTTGTCCCATAGTATGAGGCAAACAAGAAAGATGACATTTGTAGTCTGGAGATTTTAAAAACCTAAGGTGCAGTTTCTTTTCTTGTCCTCTTTTAAAGACCTTTGGAGCATCCGATACAGTTACTGCTCTTTGATATATTATGGCTTTGATAACTTTTTGAAGGCTCGTAGAAAGAATACTTTTATTCTCAATTGCTTTGTAAGTGGAACGTTCCATACATCAGTGTAGCTAGCGTTTGTCTTTCTGACATAAGTGTTTGGATATGACAATCTTAAGTACCTGTACACAAATGGGAAAACCTTCTGAGTAACTTTAGACTGCAGCGCTAAGCCTTTGCAGTACGACTGCTGGTGTTGCTAATGCATCACGGCAGCAGTACGTGTAGTTAGAAGATATGTAATAGCAGTAGAATTTTTATCCAGAAGTGGCAATTAAGACAGAAGGAAGTGCTAAACTGTAAAAAAAAAAAAATAGGGAAAATGCAAAAGTAAAGTTTTGTTTTCTGTATCGGTGTACCAGTTAGTCTATAGCATCTGAACATAAAATTTGACTATTCTAATTCAGGTCTATTTTTCCTAAGAAAATAGAACAGGACTTCTGGATGAAAGAGACACCCTGTCTTTACTCGAAACCGATTAATTGCCTTTCCTTGAAGAAATGTTGTTTTGGTTTTGTTTGTTAATCAAACCTTGTTTCCTGTCAAAATGGATAATGTTTTACAGAATAAACTAGAATCAGGAAATGGAGTATTTTTTGCAGAACGGAATTGCTTTCCTGTCAGCCATAGGAGCTGCTGTCTTTTTGCTTCCTTGTCCCTGGTTCAGCCACATGCAGATGAATGGACTTGGATCCTTCTCCTACCTTGGCTGAAGCCTGTTATTCCACAGAGGGATTTTCATACGCTCCCTGAACAGCATTACAATGTTAACAGCACACAAGCATATTGTAAGCCTCCAGTCTTTTCTCCAGAAATACTTTGACCTTAACAGTTCTATATCAGATGGTGCATTTTAAACTTTAAGAAGAAGTTTAGCCAAAGTCCTTGAATGAACTGAGTTTTTCTGATAGAGAAAGGAACGCACTGGCAGTTTTTATAAAAATTCAATTGTGATTTACCCTGGTCTTTTTTGCTAGTATGCTTCCATCCATTTTCAGTCTTAAGGCCCATCAATTTAGAAGACTTTTTTCCCTTGGGGAATCAAAACGTTCTGTTAGCTGGGCTCAGTTTTACCCTTGGTGAAAGTATGAACTAACATGTGCTTTTTCATTCCATATATACTGAAATTTTTAGCTCCAGAGCTGCTTCAGCATGCTGTTCAGCTCATGAATTGGTCCAAGTTACAATTTTCTTAATAAAGAAAACTGTCAAACGTTATAAACAAGGAATAGTCCCAATCCACCAAATGAAATCTAAAAGTGAGAGAGCCTTTGCAATTATTTAAGCCGAAGGGAGCTTTGTGGCAAATGCAAATTAAACCAAGCTTTTCTGGGATAGTGTGAAGCTATTCACAGTTGCATCCCAATTACATTTTATTTGAGGCTTTTCCCCATAGAAAATAGTAATTTTTTTTTTTCCTTGAAATATCTGTAAGTTATAAAACTTTGTCTATCACAGTGCTTGAAAGTTTTTAAATGGAAAAACATGTTTGGCATCTGAAATCTCTTGAGAAGAAATCAAAGCTTTTTATTGAAGCTTGTTAGTCTCATTCTGGGTTTGGACATTTAATCACTTTGAAGAGAACAAAGTAAAAAAGTTTTTCTGGATTTTTTTTTCCTAAAGTGACCAGTACCAGTAAGAAGGGAGTTCTTGTGTCATGAAATTGCTAGGTCTTTTTCCCCTATGCTTTCAAGAAATGTTTTAGAGGTGGGGCATGTAATTAAAATCTTTTTCTCCCTTTAGCTGCATTTTTAATTTTGAATTCAAACCCTCACACAGCATAACAGAGCTTTGCTTTAGGGTGTTTTATACCTCTATCAAAATGACCAAAGTAATTAGTATTTTATACATTTTGCTAAGTATTTTGTCACTGGAAGCACCAGTGCAGGTGAATGATAATGGTTTGAAGCTCAGTCAGTGACGGGACCCTAAATGAGAATGTCGCCTTTTAATCAAGAGCACTTGGAGTCTATGGTATTGAAATGCCCTACAGAGAACATAGGAAAAAAGCCATCCATCACTTTGTGACAGTCCAATCTTTTAGTGCATGAGTAAAATTTTATTCAGCCTGTCTAAGGCAGTTGGAATGTAAGATGTTTTAACTCACCTCAAAACAGCAGTGTAAAATGCGAAAGCATAATGTACAGATTGCTTTCTGGACAGCATATGTGTCTTTATGTATTATCTTTATTTATTTAGGTTGCAGCTGAAAGATTTTCTATGTTCTGTTTCAAACACCTCCCCCACTTCCTATTATACACCCAACAGGCAAGATCATTTCTAAATTTTAGTCATATGTTTGGAATTAATTTGCATAGTTGATTAACTCTTGACGCTCAGCAGAAATACTCAGCAAGTTAGAGGGAAAGAACTGATACTCTAGGAAGAGCAGATTTTGTAAGTCTCACACAGAAAAACAGTTTGACACGTGACTCAGAAGTCCTCCAGGGAATGCTTAGGAGAAGCTGAAGTACATTTAGTGACATGTACTTGGAATTATGAACTATTATTATAATAATTCAACAGTCTAATTTCAAGTTCTGTGTTGTTACATTTGTTTTTAACAACCCTCCCTCAGCATTCTTGATAAGCGAAAGCAGCAACAGCATCTGAGGACAATGTCATAATTTAAACAAACATATTTTTGTTGTTAGGCATTTGGGAGATTTACTTTTATGTCAATGGAAGCAGAAACCTGTACCAGGAACCTTGTCATTTAAGATGAGTTGGCAATGATGAAAACCATTGACTTAAATGGATTTACTCCCAATTTACACTGTATGCATGACTGTCTTACCCACCCTAGTAGCTGCTTGAATCAAGGACACTGATTAATGCCTGTTTTCAGCTGTCTACTGCTCAGTTTTTTTGATTAGTAAACTGAGCTTTTCAGTAACCTGTGGAACAAATTTTTCTTTGAATATGCAAGATTGGGGGGTTTTCCCTTCATGGCATTTGAACATTTTCAAGCTGAAATATTTTTTGTCCTACCCCAAAATAAGGTAGGACCTTCTGTGAAGGAAGAACATTCATAAAACGCTACCAAATATCTGAGTGCTGAGAGAGGAAAGGCTGGTGAAATTGTATTGGGCTTCATTTCAGTGAGCAGAAGGGAAGATGGAAAAAGCTTTTCCTGCTGAATCCAAGAACCAGTAAAATGCAACCAGATGGGGAAGACATGCTTATACATGTTGCTGAATAAGTCTTTCCAGCAAACCTTTCTGTCACAGACATGGAGAGAGTTAATCTTGTTTAAGAGAGTGCTGTTTATTCAGTCTTACATTGTTATTGAGTCTCCAGTGAGTTTGCTTTCAGAAATACACTGTGCTATTAATGTTGGTGATGAGAAATTTTCTAGCTATCATTTTAACTTGAGCTTAAGCATGTCTAATTCTGACACCTTTCTCTGTGAATTGTTCTCAGAGATGTAAAGAGCTGCATTTTTGTCTGCCAGACTGTACGTGTTCAAGTTTTAATGGCTCTTGTCATGTCATCATGCAAAGTTAAATGAATTAAATATTCAGAATGTGCCAAAGCCTGTGCCAGGCTTGTTACACAGTGAGAGCTAATATATTAATCAAACAGCTTAATATATGTTCCAGTATGAGCAGTATTAGCAGGGACTCTGTTAAATAGCTGACATTCAAAGTCTACTCTGAATTTTACAAAGTTTGCTTGAATCATCACTTCTGTCATCTAGTGACATTCATGCTCTGTTTCCACATGGCATTCTCACTCACTGTAATTGGCTGCTAGTGAAAATACAGGTATTATCCATCTATTTTATAAATTACCATTTTATTCTGTGGCTGCATGACACAGCTTCATCAGGATGTCACAGAACTTGCACACAGCTAAAAGTTGAGTGTTTTGCTACAAGTTGGATATTGCTGCTTTGGAAGTAACCTGCTACAGGAATAACTGGAAATATACCATTATTGAGGCTGAGTTAAAACAACTGTGACAATGAAATTAAGAATGTCATTATTATTGTGAGTGTGAAAATCAGCTGCCAAAAGTAAGTAAAAATGGTTTAAACTATTTATTGGACTTCACATACAAAGGTTGGAGACAAGGGCGTTCCTCAGTAAGTCAAACTGGGTGCTTGGGGAAGAATTATCACCAAGTGTGAGGGGTTGATTTAGAACCAGACCCCTCTTATTACTTATTTTTCAATAGTGACATACAATTCCCTAGTCATCACTGTAAGCCAAAGCCAGACTATCAGAAATACTTAACACAGAAATGAAGCAAAAGCAAAAAAACTACATATGTAATCACCTTCATCTAAAATTGCTGTACTCAATACAGTGTTAAAACTAACGAATGAATGATTTGCAGAAAACAAACCAGAGAAAATCAATGTTCATAGTATTGTTTTTCCTCCCTTAATCTAGAAGCTCCTTTTCCAGTTCTTACTGAATTTATTTATGCAGTTAAGTTTTGCTTTACCAACACACTGTTCAGTTTACCTTCTATTCTTAACTTCTATTTTACCATGTAAAATTGTAACAACTAGCAAAAATGGCCACTGACAATTGTAGTGTACCTTCAGTGATGTGCAAATCCATTTATTTTCTAAGCCATGACGTACATGGTATGCATAAGACGCCAGAAATGTGCAAATTTGTATCTTTGACTTTTATGTTTCCTATTTTTTAATGGTTTTTATACTTCATAGTAATGAAAAAAAATACAGAATATAATCCAAAAGAAAGTTAAGAAATTATACTTCAGTGTATATCAGTTATTCTGTTATGCAATTTTAATCCTTACTGGGGAAAGAAAAAAAAAAAAAGATTCAGACGAGCACTTTCTTAATATCCTAATTCCACCTGGTACTTAGTCCCATCACAGATACCAATCCCAAACCCCACAATGCTGATTCCACCTAGAAATAGCCAAAACAAAGAATTCAGATTCCATGGTCTACAAGTTTTGCTTGTCCTCTCCCTAAATAAAACCAGACAGATGGAGCAATATTTGGAAATCATGTGAAAACCAATACATCTGCGGTAGGGAATTTGGAACAGAATATATTGAAAAAATTAATAGATCTACCAAAACCTAAGATTGAAAGTAGTATGTGAATAGGCAGCCTCCCAGTGTGTATTTTCCCCCACTACAGACAGCACATACAGTAGGGTCCAAACTAGGCTCATTCCTGGGGTTTGGCTTTATTCAAAAGAAGCTAGTGTTAAGGTAGCAAAGCTTAGCTCAGGTCTCTTCCCCAGACTTGACTGCTCTTACAACAAACCTCTTAAGACTCCCAAGTGTTTGCTGCAGGTCTTCATTTTCTCTTGAATTTCTGCTGTCTCCTAACCAAGTGCAGTCCTCAGCCAGCTTCCTCACTCCACGGCTTTCACCCAGTCCTAGCACATAACAGGGAGGACAATGTCCCACATGGCTGGGATGCACTGAATACTCGATAGGTGGTTTTGTGAAAATAAATGAAAAAAAAAGAAGCAGCTCCCCTCACTATTGCTCCTGTCCATCCCAGAATGGATAGAGGTTGCCAACCTGTCACACTGTGGTAGTAGTTAAAATTCAGCTAAAGCACATAACCACAACTTTACAGAGGGAATAAAATTGCACAAGTGGTCCTGTAAGAAGCCTTTAACCTGCTGTCTACAACTTTTCAACATGCAATTCCAGTCAAGGAGGATTCTGGGAGGAGGAGGAGGAGGAGGGAGAGAACAAAGGGAGGTAACATGGGAAGTGGTGGCAGCATGGACTTCTGTGGAGGTTAACAGCCAGAGGAAAAGTTGATGGGAAAAGATGAACATAGTTACTGATGGCTGAGCTGCAGTCTTTACTGAAGTGTTTTTATTGTTATTTGGGGTAAAATTAGTGTAGGCATGTTCATCTGTACTGAAATCACACCTTCATTTGCCAGCGCAGATGTACCCTGTAATCATAAAGCCACTCTAAAATCTCTCTTGTTACAATCTCCAACATCTTATGATGAAAAACATATACTGCTTAGTGACTATTGTAGCACAAATTCCCTGTAGCTCTAGTTCCTGTGGTGGCCTGACCTGGCTGGACACCAGTGCCCACCAAAGCCGCTCTGTCACTCCCCTCCTCAGCAGGACAGGGGAGAGAAAATACAACAAAAGGCTCATGGATGGAGATAAGGACAGGGGGTGATCACTCAGTGATCACTGTCATGGGCAAAACAGACTCGACTTCGGGAAATTAGTTTAATTTATTACCAATCAAATCAGAGTAGTGTAATGAGAAATAAAACAATTCTTAAAACACCTCCCCCACACCCCTCCCTTCTTTCCATCCTTAATTTCATTCCTGATTTTCTCTACCTCCTCCCTTCCAGCAGCACAGGGGGATGGGGAATGGGGGGTTGCGGTCAGTTCATCACACGTTGTTTCTGCGGCTCCTTCCTCCTCACGCTCTTTCCCTGCTCCAGTGTGGGGTCCCTCCCATGGGAGACAGTCCTCCATGAACAGCTTCACCATGGATCCCTCCCACAGGGTGCATCCCTCAGGCACAGACTGCTCCAGCGTGGGTCTCTCACAGGGCCACAAGCCCTGTCACTAAACCTGCCCCACTGTGGGCTCCTCTCTCCACGGGCCCACAGGTCCTGCCAGGAGCCTGCTCCAGTGTGGGCTTCCCACGGGGTCACAGCCTCCTTCAGGTGCCTCCACCTGCTCTGGCGTGGGGTCCTCCCCGGGCTGCAGGTGGGCAACTGCTCCACCGTTAACCTCCACGGGCCGAGGGCGCGGCCTGCCTCACCGTGGGCTTCCCCACGGGCCGAGGGCGCGGCCTGCCTCACCGTGGGCTTCCCCGCGGGCCGAGGGCGCGGCCTGCCTCACCGTGGGCTTCCCCGCGGGCCGAGGGCGCGGCCTGCCTCACCGTGGGCTTCCCCGCGGGCTGCTCCGGTGCCTGGAGCACCTCCTCCCCCTCCTCCTTCACTGCCCTTGGTGCCTGCAGGGTTGTTCCTCTCACGTACCCTCACTCCCCTCTCTGGCTGCAGTTCTGTAACGGTTTTGTGGGATTTTTTTCCCCCTGCTTAAATACGTTGCCCCAGCGGCGCTACCGCCATGGCTGCTGGGCCCGGCCTTGGCCAGCGGCGGGTCCCTCTCGGAGCCGGCTGCACTGGCTCTGTCAGGCACAGGGGAAGCTCCAGCAGCTTCTCACAGCAGCCACCCCTGTGGCCCCTGCTACCAAAACCTTGCCACGCAAACCCAATACAGTTACATAAACCACCGTTTAAAAAAACACAGTTTAGTTATAAGGTGCACATTAAAAGCAGCTTCACTGTCTTTCTCCCTGAAGTGTATACTGAGCTCTCCATAAAGGAGGTTTACATTACAAGATCAGTTAAAATAAGCTTTAAAGAAGCTATCAAGAGTTTCACAGTCCATGGTTTCACTTTCTTTCCAGCCCTACTGCAAAGCATTTGGGATCGTCCTAGGATGCTGGGGGTGAGGGAGTTAGCCAAGAGACCGGCTGGGTAGAGGAGATGTGCCGGGGGCTGGCTGTGCGTTGGGCAGGAAGGGGAAGCTGCCCACGTGTGACTGAGGGTTACAGCACACATTGAGCAGTGCATGTTCCCCGGTGGCAGGCGCTTCCTCACCGTGCTCACGAGACCGCCGTCGCCTCACAGGACTACAAAGGGGATTTGATTACATACCGGTTTGTTTGCCCCAACACATGACAGTGAAGAATGAACTGTCTTCAAAACACTTAAGCAAACAAGCACATTTTGGAGAGATTTGTTCAACTAATGTTAAAAGTTAAAGATTACCTTTACTGTACAGTAATTGTTCACTGAGGAATCTTCTTTCAGGCTGTAAATAATATTTTGTATTATCACTGTATTATTTGCTTTCAGGAAACATGGGGTTTGCAGTATAAAAGTAGATCCATATTGGTTAAAATTCACTTGGCATCTTCCCCCCCCAACTTTAAAAAAAAGATTTGTAGATTGTTGAGACATTTTAAGTTTGTGGCTATAAAACTGCTGAGGATGTCAGCTGACACTTCTGCAGGCTGCACAGAAAGAGCATTTCAAAGCTCTGTACTTGCTGGAGTTCACTCCTCTGTGCAGTAGCGCATTATTCTGGAAGCAGTGCTTCTACTCAACTCTTTAATGTTTTTCCAGAATGAAAAGGACATTAGCTGAGTACCTCTCTTCCATAATGCTACTGCTAAAATCAGAATTTTCGTACATGCAATGCTGAGTGAGGGAACTGTCATGCCTCTACAGTATGTCCTTAACTAGCATTCAACTGTGATAGTAGTATTCAACCTTATTTGCTTCCCAGTCTGTCACAGGGCTCTGAAATCATGGTATCAATTGCATACCACTGTGATATGCAAGCTGCTCTGCAGTCCTGCACACACCAGCCTGCACCCTTTGCCTTGGAGAGGAAACCGCTGCTCTCCAGTTGTCCATGCCAGATCCAGAAGTGACTGCTGGCATTATGTCTCGGTGGGACTGGAGGATGACTTGGGTGTTCACGTGGCCCAGAAAAGCAGCAGCTGCTGCTCCAGATCCTGCTGCCTCTGCCACTGTGCAAGGGATACTGGCATAAACAAAATTAACATCTGGCCTGTAACATGAATTATCCCGACTTAGCAGCACTAATACCTGAAATCCTTTAGGGGTTGGTCAGGAAAAGAAACGACGCGTAGAATTTACATTCAAGAATTGTCCTGCCAGGAACAGTTCCTTACTTTCCTTCCCAATGTGCCAGCAAGATTAGCACTGAATCCACACAGAAAAACCCACTGAAGACAGTGAGTGTAATATGTAAGTCTACCCAGCTGCAGAATTTAAGGACTATATGTGGAGGGAAGCTTCTTCCCCTTTAACCATTTCTATTTGCTCCATCTCAAAATACTAGATACTGTTTTGAGATGTTGTTGCAATGCTACTCAAAAGCTGTTTCATAAACAACAGAATACATAGAAGACCACTGAAGGGGCAAAAGTGATAAAGTAATTAATAAAAAAACTGTAGGCTTGGATTTAAAACTGACCAAATGGTACCAGCTAAAAGGCAAGAAGGCTTTGAAGAATAGCTGTGAGTGCTGATTCCTCCACTTACAGAAATTACACTGATAATGAGCAGTAACAGAGATAATTTATTCATAAAAAGTAATCTTGTATCTCAAGCCTTGTCTTTCCCAAGATTGACTTTAATGTTTGCTGCTGAAATCTGAAGTGCTGGAAGTGTGCATGTGCGAGAATATATTCTGGAACCTAGCAACTCATTGTATAAAGCCACTTTACTCCGGATTGCTGAAGATACTTTCTCTGCTCACTGTCACGTAATGCACATGTTTCTAAACATTCATCTGCATTTATTCTGTTTCTCTGACAGTCACTGCCTTTTAATGTTGTCCTCAGCAAGGGAATAATCAAGTTTAAGCTACAGACATCAATGTTGCTTCCACCGATGTTCTTATGGCAGTATCCCCTGTACTATGAGTTTACAGAGGACTGACTCTTGTTTTGAAAATAATTATCTCTATTCATATATTTAATTTTAAAAACACTGGAAACGACTGTTTTACTTGAATGCTTCTTTATACCATACTTCGAATATTTAAGACCTCTCTTTGCTGTGTTAAGAGCAGGCACTGTTGAATAAGTGATGTATTTCCCCAAAGAAGAGTTCAGCTTGCCTAGTTCCTAATCCTATAATTACTTACGCATGTAGTTAAGAATACAAATACTTCCCTTGTAATCACATGGAGAAGGATATGCTGAATCATGGCCTTTGCTGTATAGTCTCAGTTTCTAGAGGTACTCCCATAATTCACTAATAATAATGATCCTTTTTTCTTCTACTTAAAAGAATATTGTATCAACACAGAAGGTTTTTCAGTGCAGGTTTTCACAGGAAAACATTTTTTTGTTCTAAGATTTATCTGTCTGAAGGTAAAGTAAAGAAACATTTTAACCACCCGTTCAGTAAATATTGATTTAGCTTTTATCCAAGCTTTTTGTTCTTCAAGAAAAAAGAAGAAAGGTATGAAATCCTATTGACTGAACTGTGAAACTCAGTGGCAAAATTCTCATTGGCTTCAGTATAGATCAGGATTTCACAAGGAACATTTGTGTATGTAGCATGGACTAGTTCTGATAGTGTGGAGACTTACAGGGCGCTCACAAAATAAAAAACAACATAAACTCAGCCATGCAGAACTATCAGAAATTGGTTCGACTGCCACATAACTTTTTTAGCTTTCCAATCACACACACCCCTTCTCCAACTGCTCTTCCTGCTAAATAAATAAGCCATAAAGAAAAGCTTAGAAAACACCAACTAATACCCATGTAGATTTTGTGAGGCTTGTATATAAAAATAATGCATAATAAAACACATTTTTCTCTCAATCATCACTCAGGCATGGTTGAAGCCAAGGATGGAGAATAAACTGATTAATCAATTTAGAACCTTAACAGATTTTTTTATAAAACTTATATGTTCCTGTTAATGCCTTAATAAGGAACATTCTGAAGTAGATCCAATGTACATTCCAGCTTGTTTGGGTTTCACATGCTGTCTTGCACTTTATAGAGATGGCTTTCATTAATACTGAAATAAACCCTATGCTGTTTTTACTCAGTAGGCTTTGGCCACTATTCCTCTCCTCCCCTTTATGTGTCAGTTGGAAATTGCTTGACAAATACTCTGTTTCATGCTTTCCCACTGCTGGCATGCAACATCTTTAAAGATTCAAAACAAATAGGAGGGCAGAAAAGTCAACAGGTAGGTAATACAGCAGACAGCTCCATCTTGGGTTAAACTTGCTCAGAGTAACAAGCAGTAAGATTGTATTTTTTCTTCAGAGTGCAAGTGGAGAGGCCATGAATGAAAACAAATTTCTGAACACAGACTGCAGCACAGGGTCAGTGGAAACAACAATCAAGCCGTTACCATTTAAAGATCCAAACTTCATCGTAAGTATATTATTTTAACAATTTGAAATTCTAAACTCTTCAAATAAAACATTAACTAGGATTTTATTTAACCATATTGCTAATGTAAATATTAAGAAAGTCAGCTTAACAGCCAAAAAGGTCAACAATTCTTAAGAAATTCACCTGAAGTCCATGCCACCGTATGGTCCAAAGTGCACACGGTATTATAGCATGAAAATGGCACTGGTCCAGAGACAGAACTATTATATTAAATTCTGGAACAGAGTCAGAAAACCTGCTGGATCAAGGTAAGTGCAGAAGTTTTACGGTGTGGTATCTCACAAACTACCACAGCTAGAGAGGAACAATTAATACTGCTGTGAATACAGGAATCCCGTCTCCCAGTTCCTAGTCAAGGCAGGCTGCAAAGCAATCAAAATAGAAATCAGCCAGAGTCATTAGTAACTGGCATTTTGCTCCTCTCCTGGTCCCTGAAACTCTTAACAGACCTGTGGTGTCTGTTCGTCCAGTAATTGCTAGATTTAGAAGCAAATGCTCCGTGCTCCCCAGAAGCCTGGCCTGCCGGCATTCAGAAGTCCTGTAAACTCCGACAGGCTGATGAAATACAGGCTGCTAAAACACTCTGAGGTTTAAATCGGGGAAGAAAGTGAAGGAAGACTACAGCTAGTAATGCTGACACTGCTGGGTTTGTTCTTAATATCTTTTTATCTTGCTGTGCCAGGGCCAACTCGTTGGCACACTGTACAAATGCTTTCTAGACAAACAAACTGCTCAGACTGCTGGTCCTAAGCCAGTACTTAGAAAGAAGGATTTTATCCCAGATTTCATTCTGTATGACTAAGATACAATATCCCACAGCATAAAACCTGAGTAATCGGGCATCGCACAGCTCGCTAAGCACAGGTTTCTCAGGGGGTATAAAATTAATCTCTGACTTGCAAGTTGCTCTGTGTCTGCTTTGCAGATGACTTCTGTCACGAGAGGGGCATTCAAATGTATACTTTGCTCACTCTAATCCTCCAGTGAGCACCAGCGTCTTTGAGAAATGGGGCTTATTGGAAAAGCTCGATTTGTGCCCAGAGGCATTCCATGTAGCTTCCATACAGGTTTTAAATAGCCATGAGGCCTTGTGCTGATCCTTTATTTCTTACAGCGTTGTCACCATTTCCAAGGAGGCGATACTACTGTATGCATGCTTGAAATAATAATGAATGTACAGAGCCTTTGGCAACTGCTGCAGAAATAATAGACAGTTATAATAAAACCATGAAATTGTCCTCCCCAATACAGTAACTAATTTGAGAAAAAATGTACCGAGTTTTAACTAGTTTTTTGGTGGTATGAACTGGTACTATCAATTTGGATGACTTTTTGAATCCTTCCAGCCTAACCTGCCTTAAAAGGAAGAAAATAAATCAAATAATGCCCATCTCTCATAAATATGCCCAAGTTTGAAGCATTAGCTCACTGCAGAGGATAGACTTAAAAGCAGAGAAGGAAGAAATTACCTTTTTCTAAACTTCCTGAATGGAATTTGCATCCTTTGAGAAAGGGAAGACGACCTTCTGACAGTTGTGTAGAGCAGTGAATTTCCTTGCTCCAGCTTTACCTGAACTTCACTGGTGCAGAGGTAGCTTGGTTCATTTGCATTTGTCAGTCATTACCTTTGTATTGTAGGTATGTGAGGTGATACTTAGCCCCATTCCTGGGAGGCATAAGTTCATATAAACCCAACAGTTGCTTTTGAGAAACCAGATTACTGAAAAAAAAAGTCATTATGGAATGATTTGGGGGAAAATTCATGTAATGAATTTGAATTAACAGTGTGGTAGTACATCTATTTTCATCTCATATCCCAACAGTCTCTATTTTAACAAGGATCTCTAGATTACTAAGGCATTACCCTCAAAGCAAACATTTGCTTTCTATACTGGATATCCATTTGCAAAACCCAATATATCATTAGCTCATGAGCATCTTTTCTGAATATATCTTATGTCTACAGAAAAAAGCTTTCTCATTGAATCCTTCCTCCTGTAATCCTCAGCAGTTTAACAGGCTAATTTATAAACCAATCACAGCAGAAGTGCATTTGCAGAACTTTGCTGAATTTTGATGAGACTGATGTGGCAGGTAGTAATTATTAACAGAAATAACAACAACTCCCCAATTGTAAGAACATTTTATTTTCTGAAGTAATGCTGTAAATCTGTGTCCTTTGATCATTTAGAAGTAGTACAGTATGTTGTGCAGCTTCTGTCTCTGGAGAGACATAAATAAATTACTCTGTAGCAATCACATTTGATAACTGAAACTACCATTATAGTACCTTTGGCAAGCCTTCCATTAGTGTACCTTTCAAAATGCAAAATTGTCTTGGCAGCCAACGTTCTATTTATTACTCTCTTTCTGTACTTCTGTCTTCTATCCTTCGAAAGAAAAATAAAATTTCCAGAAAGTTTCTCATAGTATTCATTATATTCTGCAAGATCAGTTGTGTTTTCTACAGTCACAGATCATTTGTAAAAGAACTAGAGCTGCTGCACCTGTAATATGCCATAAAAAGGAGAGAGAAAATTTAGCCGTGTAATCACAATTTTAGACCCAGCTTCATAGTAATAAGTTCTAATACGATGGGAAATACATACAGAACCCTGTAATCTCAGGCTAAACCTAACCACATTGATTTTCTATTTCCATGTAAAAAGCAGATTTTCATTTCCTTCAGTTAATCGTAAACATACTAGCTTTGACACAGTTGAAAAAGCTTTGTTTTTCTTGCAGCCAAGATTAAAGTGTACAGCATATTAGCCTGATGATGAAATAAGTGAGGATAACAAATGGCTCATGACAAGATGAGATGTACCAGAAAGACTATGAAATAGAAGTGTCACGCTCTGAAATAGTATTCCTTCTTTATTTTTTTTCTAAAGACCATATTTTTAATTCTAGCACTCCGGCATTGGTGGAGCAGCAGCTGGCAAGAAGAACAGAACTTGGAAGAACCTAAAACAAATTCTTGCTGCTGAAAGGGCATTGCCATGGCAACTAAATGATCCTAGCTGTAAGCTACTTAGATGCTTTGCATGTATTTATAAATAATAAAATCCACACAAATAACTTTCTTTAAAACAAATCTAAATTATTTCATCAGTGCATGCAGTATCTTGCTTGAACAGGGTCCGGTAGTACATTTAAGACTAGTCCAATCACACTCGCCAGCCCTAAGTGGAAAGTAGGGGGTAGCAAATAATTTTGAGCATTGTGACAGAGTTCAAATACATTTGGGGAGAGATTTTAATGAAGGAAATGTATTTCCTTTACTCTGAACAAACCAGGTTAGAAACTCCTTATTCCCGTCAGGTTTTTGTTACCTCTTCACTGCTGAGGAACCTCCTCCTCTGCATACAGCCCAAGCATCTTCTAACAGCTGGCAGCTGCTTTATTAGTTATATTTTAACTATTTTCAAATAGATTCTGCTAAACTACATACCTGCAGTATCTTAGCCCTCACTCTAAACTTGCGATCCAGCTCCTTATGCCAGATTCTCGGGAGATTTAAATCCTACATCCCCTATTTTGTTCAGCTCAGCTGAAACTGCACTATTAGCAGTCCTGATGAGCCGTCCTGGTTGGAGTACATCTACAGGAGCAGAGTTACAGCAGTGGTCTTAATCTAGATATACTTCAACTCTACTTGTAAAGTAGGATACTATTGAATGTAGCTGGGGGTAGAATGTGATGCTCAGATTTTACTTAAGCAATTGGAGCCATTTCAGAATTGAGCAAATGCATATACTTTTTGTCAGACTTGCTGCTTTATCCAAAAATAGTTTGCCATTTTTTGAAGTGTTTTAGATGCAACTGTTATAGAAAAATGCAGACTACTGTGTGTTCCTGGCTATTGTAACTGACAATCTGCTGATGTTGCTATTCCTATTACATTCTGTTTGCAACCGTAAATTTATAGGATTTTTTTTAGGAAGGTGGGAAGAGAAATTCAGTTGCATATTTAAAACCAACTGTCTGTGGCATTAGTGTCTTTTGAATTATGAGATGATGAGTTAGAAATTTGATATGGACGGAGCATTTGAATTGATCATAGCATCTGAATGAGGTACTAGGGAGATCAGGAAGGAGGAAGGAAATGAATCAGGTATAAGATACTTTTGTAAACATCCAAAATTGGGGATTTAACTACTTAAACATACCAACTGTACTTTAAAAATATTTATGAATGAGAGTTGCTGTCTCAAGGGCACCAAAGAACAGCAATTTCCATCATTTATTTTAAACATTCAGACAATTTTCTAGGTCATTGACTGGGCTTAAAGTGATACATGCTTAAATATTTAACTGATTTAAAAGATTACTTTGCTTTTCTGGGTTATAGTATTTCAGAGCTGCAATCTTGAGCAGTGTTTCATGGTCTTAACATACAGCGTACATATGATAATGGCTATTCTTTGCAAATAACTGACTGCAAGGGAATTCATTAAGACTTGGAAGAAATCACATTTCAAATAGCTCTCATATTTTTCCTTTTGGGGAGGTCAGTTCTGCTTACTGAACTGGTATCAGGGAGGTGAGTAGAATCAGGCTGTTGTTTACAGTGCTAACGGGCTAAATGTTTTCAGAGATAATTCTGCTTCATATTTCTTTGCCTTAGTGTTGCTAGTTAATAGAGACCTCAGAAAGTAAAGGCAACATTTTAAAGTATTGTCACGTATTTACATTTTGAGTTTACATTTAAAGATATATATAGCCCACTGAATTTATCCCTTGTTTCTCTCTAGATTTTAATATCGATGCTCCTCCTTCCTTTAAGCCTGCCAAGAAATACTCAGACATTTCAGGACTTCCGGTAAATATTTTATTTTTCTCTTCAAAATTGGCATCTCACTTTCCACAGTGAAATAAAGCTGGTGCATGCTTTTGTAAAAGCTATGCTTGCTGAGGTTCCTATTCAGCCTTGCACTTAATAGTTGTCCGGTGATTTAGGGCCAAACCCCAAATACTGTCACTACATCACAAAATTCTTGGGTTGTTAATAGATACCAGGACAGATTAAATACCTTTCCTGCCAGGTGGCTCCTATCACGCCACTCTCTCAGCCATAGAGTGCATTAGCCCCCATTGTTTCTGATTTTTTAGATTGTTAGAGTAAAAGCTGGTGGCCCACAGTTTCCATGACTCCTAACTTTGCCAAGCTTTAACCACACAAATTGAATCTTTGCATGCTGAGTGTTTGCCTGAGGCTGATTTATTTCATTGTATCTTTTAGAGAAAATTTCAAAAAGGTGTCTCAGCAAGAATGAGGTTAGGCAAAATTGTACTAATTGGCCTGGGTTAAAAAAAAAAAAAAAGTCTTGTTATCATTATTCTCAAACTTTCCCTCAGAAAAGTCAGCCTGAGACAGACATTTGGCATGGACATTTTAAGAACTTAAAATACCCCCATGCTTCAGAGCTGGAACTTGGAGTTTGGCAGATGTATAGCCTGTGTGTCACAGATGGGGTATTTTACATGATTTTGTTAAAGGAAAAAGAAAAAAATAAAAAAAAAGACCTGATTTTACTCAGATACAGTTTGCACATGCTCCAAAAAGTCTCAGTAGTTACAGTTTGGCACCTGAATTCCCCAAAGATTCTGTTGGCACAAAACGGGAGTAAAGTCATTGAATTCTGCCCAACAAAAATTTTGTATCTGCTGATGACACTGTTCCTATGTGACATGAATAACTTTACTTAAAACAAAACTGGTGTTAGTAACAGCATATCTTTTCACTTTTCACCTTAAACCCCCAGTGAGTTACTTTGCAGAATTCTATGCATTTATTACAGTTTAAATGAATGGGAATACTGTATTTTGGACTATAAAAAGGGTTAAGTAATGGTTACACTGTATAACTACTGTAACGAAAACTTTGTAACGTCAGATAGTCTTAGAATTTCTGGGTCCCTTCCTCCAGTTTAATCTGTTTCTCATCCCTAGGGCACAGGTTCAGTATCACCTCACAGAGATGCCTGTAAATATACGCACTTGTTACGCTGCTGCAGGTTAAGACAGCACCTTGCATTTTGTACACTGAATTAGGTGAAAGTCCCCACTGGAAGGAAAAATGAGTGAGCATTTAATCAAGGACTGCCTTATAGTGGCTACACAGTGCGAGGCATCAAAGAGTAGCTATAGTGCCAGCTGTAAACCTGCACATCCTTACATTTGAGTTCTTGACTTGGTAAAGTATGTTTTAATTGACTTTTTAATTTTTTAAGTAAGGCATTTAAATAAGGCACCTAGGAGGTGACGTATTTCCAGCCTGTGCCTTTGAGCACGATTTGGAAATGGAGAGGGTTGCTTGGATGGAGGCTGGTAACCCTTGGTGTTCAAGAGGGAATGGGAAAGCAACACCCCCCTAGCAGATGAACTGTCAGTCAGCAAATGAAAGAGACTGCTCACACACCCAGGGAAGATAATTCCCGCCAGGCAGACTTACAGTCTTGTGAGAGTTTTGCTTTGATATAATAGCAATTTGTTTTCAGACAAGGAGCAGGATTCACTTGAATAAGGAACTTTGCATAAGTGCCCCGACTCTCTATAAAGATCCAGTGGGTGGAGGAAGGGGGGAATAGGTGGACATGTGTAATAGTAATCAGTAGATTTCACCAAAATAGCAAAAATTCCATACTGGGTCACTTCACAGTGTTCATCTGTTTCCAGTCCTCTCCCCTTAGAGCTGCTTTGCAAGCGTTGGTAGCATTCACACTGGGTGTCGTTAGTTACTGCAACGGCTCTGGCCTGTGAGGGGCTCGTGTGGGGCAGAAGGCATAAGGGCATAAGTCCCTTTCTCTGCCCCATCTCTAAGGAACCAAATAATGCTTTCTAGCACTGGCCTTCCATTCACTTCAAAACCAGTCAGTTGTAGCTATGCGGAGATGATGATGCAGTTCATAGATGTGAGTGAAGACTGTGTCCCTACCAGGTAACGGTCAGTTTAGTCATAGGAAATAAGTCTTCCTCTCAATTCCTCAGTTTTTCTTTACCAGCCCCTCCTTTCCATCATTGATTTATGTACTCTTAACTATTCTAGCTCATTATAAATACTCTCCTTTCTATAGGAATTCATTCAGTGCTGCTTTTGTTTGCTTTTTTTGTCTTTCCACTTTTTTTTTTTTCTTCTTTATTTTCCGTCCTCTAATTGCATCACGAGTCAAGTTTCCTATTTTACCTGGCCTGCAAGGTTTATCCAGAGTATGGTAAAAATACCGTGTTTAAAAAAATCTTTTTTATTAAGATAACTGAGACATTGTGTCCTTTAAATTGCTAAGCTAGAAATGTTTCATAAGAAGCTCTAAATATATTTTCAAGATCATTTCCTTGTAAGAAGATATGTGGGGTAATAGAATATTTTAGAAATACAGTATAAGAAAAATGTCCCTATATTTTCTGTGCAAAATCTGAAAGCATTTATGTAAGAATATATTTTTATGGGAATGCTGGATTGTCGAAGGGAAAAAAAAAAGTAAAATAAATTCCTTAGCATTACCCATTTAGGAAATAATTAAATGGTCTAGCAGGCACAAAAAAAGAGAAGTGTATTAAGACAGTCTCATTAGTATATCTGCAGTTACATTAAATGCCACAATTAAATTCTACTGATCCTCTTCTCTTTCTGTGTGTAATGCAACTGGAATTAAATTTACCAATGGCCTAAGCAGAGCAGCCCATTTATATTTTCAAGGCAGCCTAGAATTCAAAAGATATTATCTACTATATTGACACTGCAAAATAAAACTAGTATTTCCAAACTTGCAAGATGAGTGTTTAGTTATTTTAACATGCAAAACAAAGTAATTTATTGTAAAGCAGATTAAAAAAAAAACCAAAACCTTCAAATGTTTATATTTCTCTTACTTTTCTGAAAATGGATCAGCCTTGTTACTATAGAAACAAACTGAAATAACTAATTGTATTTGAAAGAGCTTGTGTCTGTGGTCTTTGACTTAGTTTCTGAATATGACAAAGTTTTTTTCTTTGCAAAGTCACCTAGCTTCACTTTTCTAATCTGTTCTAATTATCGCTGAAGTAGTGGCATAGTTTGTTTTCAGAGTGAAGTCATGGCATAAATGACTAGTTACCATACATCATGTGTGCAAGCATTACGGCCCAATATGAAGTATCAGAATGGTGAGGAGCTGCCATAATATTTTTGTCCTAGATTGGTGCGCAATGCAAATTGCAGATATTGCTTGGCTAGTTTGTTACAGAATTATCCACATTTGAAAAGCAGTCATCTTGGTTAGCTTTTTCATACATGATGCCAGATTTAAAAGATGAAATAAAAATAAATTTATACCTGCTGTAACCATAAAGTTACTACCAGGGATAAATTCACTCCTAATGTCCTAACTTTGCCATTTGTTTGAAAATGGATCGATGACTTGACTGTTAGCTGACTACATTTAATTAACCTGGTGGCATTTCTTTGTAAAGAAACAAGCTACAAATAACACTTAATTTTCTGCTAAGTCTTATCAGGCCAGACAATTAACTGGATTTTTACCATGGTCAACATATCCTTTCCAACATAAAAGTGGTAGAGGGCTCTGCGTTTCAGCAGTGTGAATGGGGGAACTCTCCAGCTCTTCCCGGCCTTTTTTAGTAGCCGTGTCCTAAGGGATCTCAGCTGCCTCTGCCTTGCAGCCTGCTCCCACCTCCTGTTAAAGCAACGTACAGGAGACACTTCCAGAGCTTTGGCAGCCACTTGGTAATCCAGCGCTGAACAGGCAGCGACTGTCCTGGAGGCTGGAGGTGGAGAGAAAATACCCTCAAGCCTGCCTTCTTCCAGCCCAGGCAATAATACCCTCAAGCCTGCCTTCTTCCAGCCCAGCCTCCTCTGCTGCCCCACAGCTCGTCCGAGCTCAAGGTTTCTGTAGCAACAGGGAAGGGGAGAGGATGGAAGGAAACTGGCACCGCTCCCAGGTACCCAGGGTCCAAATATAGCTGAGGGTGCAAGCGTAGGCCAGGGTTGGCTGGCCAAACTGCTATCCTGAAAGCAGGCATCTGTAGCAAAGCTCAACGCTGAGTTCACATTTCTTATCAGTTCAGTCACAGAACCATAAGCTGAGACTCCTTTGCTTTAACAACCACTTTATAGTAAATTAAAAGCTGAGTTGTATGCAGGAAGAGAAAATCAGTCCAAAGCTATCAGAGCTCCCATAATTCAGTCTCTTTGTGGGTAATTTATTGGCAGTAGCCTGACTCTTTGGAGAGCTGCCTTGAGAGAGACTGCACAAGGCACAGAGTTGCTAGGGTGAGTTTAGAGAGTTGAGGAATGTCTTTTGCACTGTGTTTTGTATGAAGCTATTTCAGCCCTCTGTTATGTTTAATGCATTTCTAATGTGATTTTATAGGGGCCTGTTAACTTCTCATAAGTTCTGACATAAGGAGAAAGAAAAAACTACGAACTTTTGGTCATGTGATAGAATAAAAGTGCTATTACTGGGAAAAGAAACGCACTATTTTGTGGTCTTGTAATTAGACACTTTTTTAACATTCTGTTTCAAGATTTTATTTGCATAGCGTTTCTGCCATTGTTTCTTTTTCAGGCAAATTACACAGATCCCCAGAGCAAGCTAAGATTTAGCACTATTGAAGAATTTGCCTATATTCGGATGCTCCCTTCAGATGTGGTTACAGGATACCTGGCTCTAAGGAAAGCAACAAGTATTGTTTCCTGAAAAGACCAGATATTGTTGTATATTGCTCGTGAACAGCGCTGATTTTGAGAACCATGATGGAAACTGACTGCAGGACTGAGGTTCCTTAAAACTATTCATGGATTTTTACATCTGGAAGTAGTTGATGATACATGGATTTGAAGAACACATGGATTTAATTTTGATAAATGCTGATATTTGTTAGTTTGACAATTTGTAAGTAATTTGGTTTGGTGAACAGAATAGCTTAGACTTTAAAGATATGTATCTGCACCATAATGTCTGAGTTACATTAATTTCTGTAGAGACAGGGTTTCATCTCTACACTGTGTATTTTATGTACTGCTCTGGCTCAGAAGAAACAGTCATTTGAATTAAGGACAAGGTACCGAGATATCCCAGCTTCTAAACCTGCCTTGCCAGATGCACTTGCAACTTGCCTATGAAGAAGTTTGTCCCAGCTGTAAAATGAAGCTAAAATACCTGGCAAGTGCTGCTATTGTGATGACTGTTTCTGGTACTGAGCGCTGTGGAAATGAACAGCTTCACACAAATATTTGCACTGAAGAACTATCAGCATAAATAAAGTTGGACTCAAGCTTGTTTTTAAAATATCCTAATGAATATGTATTACAGGATCAAATCACCAGATAACTCTTGGTCATGACACTTTGTAGTTTTTGAGTATGTTTCACAACATGACTATTCTTCTACCTTTCCTAGTTCATACGATGTTAGTAGTAGTTAGTACAAAAAAGTACTAATTTCCATACTTTTTTTAAAACAGTGTTAAAAATATCAGGAATTATGGTGTCCAGTAGAGTTCTGACACCCAGATGTTCTTCAGCAAGGCGAGACCTCCTACCTCAGGACACTGACCTTTGCACCATGAGGTACCAGAAGAATAACCAATAGCAACTGAACGTTCTTACCCTTTAGAGGAAGGAGACTGAAGAAGAGTTTGGGCTGCTGCTGGGGGGCGCTGACAAGTACCTGTCAACATCAGAATGACTGTGATTTCCTGAAACTAAGTCTAGGGGCAAGGGAGCAGAGGGTTTTCTGCCCATTCTTTCTTTCTGTCCTCTTCCTTACGGCAAGCTGCTGATTTTGTGGTCTTCCCACTTCTGCATCTTTGTCCCAGCCTTAGATTCTTGTCAAGCTTTAATCTGGCGTCCAGGTTCAGGCTCAGCCGTTCCTAGCCTCCAACCACACAGCCTTCACGCAATACTCCACCAAATACCCTGTAGCTGTGGCACTTGCCTCCCTTAACTCACTGAGCCAGTGGGTGTTAGCCAGGAAGGCTGCTGGGCCAGTTACCACTTGCTGTGGGAATGCTCTCTTCCCATGTGTGAAAACTAGTCCCAGAGTTTGTTAGTCTTGGCCTGCCCAAATCACTAGGGAGGCGACACACTGATCATGGGACTGCAGCCCTGTCTCACCCAAGCTCCCTCATGGACATGGGGATCTTGTGCAAGGCACCTCTTCTCTCTGATTGCACAAGCAGCACACAGAGGTGACTGGTTAGTGTCTAAGCTGTACCTTAGATGTACATTTCTATGCACATGATAATTATTAGAACTTTTTTTTTTATTTCCCCCTCATTGGAAGAATAGATATGCAGAGTATTATTAATGCTAGTTTAATTTCAGCTCCAAAACAGGAAAAACAAAAATGGGACACATTGTTTAATGTAAGTCTGTGGGACTCGTTCCTCAGTTTCTGTGATCTAATATTTACAAAAACAAAGTAATTTCAAAAGTCTTTGACATGCTTACAATAGATCCTTCAAAGCCCTGGATACCAGATAATGCTACAACTGTATCACAGAACAAAAAAGAATAAGACAGGATATCTCTCTTCATGCCAGTAAGCATCCAAGCCACGTTCTCTTTGCATCCGAGCTTTAGAATGGATGTTTTTAACTTACTTTACATACCGAAGATGTCTTTATAAGATAAGCCTAACACTGATTTGAAAAGAACTGCTATGAAATTATTTATGCTTTAAATAGGCAGGCAGTAGCTCAGAAAATCATATTTCACCATCTTGTTCTCTCCCACAAATATTTTTAACATTCTTTGGGAATGACTGTTTAGGAACCCAGGCTCCCTCACCATCAGAACTGCTCCACGCGCTCCTGTGCTGTCTATTAAGATGTTGCTTCTCAGCTAATTTCTATTAGACAGTGTTTATGCATTCCATTTTCAAAACCTAAGTGTCTTACCGAATAAATCAGCATCAGAAAAGTAAATACAGTTTAGATTTGGTAAAAACATTAGTGACTCGACTCTAGCCATACGACAGCTGCTAAATCCCATTTTCTTTCCTTCCTCATTTCGTTCCTTTGTTAGCTAGTGGCTCTTTTTTCTTAGTTGTTACTACCTCACTTTTACTCATTAGGCTGTGCAGTAGCCAGCCAAGAGTGATGAGTCAGCCATCAGCACCATTCAGACTCACATTGATCAACAACAGTTTACTGTGAGGAACAATCAAAACACATTTGTTTTAGCAGGAAGCCGAGGACAGAAAAAAATCTAGCAGCCAACATGTATGATGTGGTTCTGCCTGACTAGGTTCTTTTTGGGAGCAGCATGTGGACCTGCTGCTCTCATCAGTGCCTTCTATGAGAGAACTGAGCAATACCTCCCTCTCTGTATAGCAAATAGGGGTAAGTGAAGAGTTCATCTGTGCCGTGGAGTAGCTTTAAAGTATGTTTTACTGACAGCTTTAGATGTGAAAATTGAGAAGTACATTTATATTTCTAAGTACTTATGGGACGTTATCCAGATAAACATAAATAAGTTGAATTTACATTGCAAAGAGGACAAAAGAAAGGCATTTGAAAATAGAAGCAGCGACGAATACCATTTTAGACTTGGGAAGAATGTACTTTGACCAAGAGTACTGCCACATCTGTAAAGCAGAAAGCCAGCAGTCGGGGTGAGGACTAATGTGTTCACGTACAACCACCACTGTCTGTGAAGTATCGCCCGAACGCGTCACGTGCATTTGCATCAATATGTTCCCCTGCCATCCCCCTCCATTGCCCCTGTAACGACTTCCAGCACACCAGTTGCGAAGCTCCCACGGAAATCCCACTGACATTAACGGGAACTGAGCTTGTCCAGCAACTCGCAAGGTACGGTCCAACAGACAAAGCTTTACCCTTCGTCTTTTTGGTGGGTGGAAAGCATGTTTTCCTTGCCTCATCTGTCCTAGCCCTCAGAAAGAATGGGGATGTTTGCCAGAGGCCAAGCTCCTGTTTTCCTGGGCGGCTCCCTGCCCCACACACTGCTGGGGGGGGGGGGGTCACCTCCCGCTTACTGTGAGATTTTTCTAAAACGGCGGTAGCTTGGATTTGCCTCATGCTCTGGGTGGGCCCGCTTGCTGTCTCCGAGGCCTGGACAACGCAGGCGGCTGCCGCCGCCGCAGCCGGCCCCGGGGCAGCCAAGCTGCCTTGGCGGAACTGCGGGGTACGGCCAGGGCCCCGGGGCTGGGAACGCTGTGCTGCGGCGGGGCCGGGGCGGCGGGGCCAGGCGGGCTGCTGGGGGCAATGAGAGGAGTGAAGCTCCCTGGCAGGCTGCAGCTGCTGCCTCCGTCCTCCCCATCCTCTCTAGGGGACGGGAGAGCTGGCTGCTGCGGCGCCGAGGGCTCTTGCCTTCATGATTCACTGCTGGTTCGCACAGCGGGTCTGTCCCCAGCCCTTCCCTCTGCCGCATCTGTACTAGGAATGGCCTCGGCTCCACGTCCTGGAAAGCAGCAAAATTCAATTCGGAGAGGCCTTGGGCCTCCCCGTTGCGGAACCCCTGCATCTCACTGTCCTGTATTTCCCAGCTTTCTCCCATAAGAGCGTTCTGGATCCCTACGGAGTTACTGTGTATGGGGTTCCACGGAGGACAGGAGTAGCCAGCACATTCAGGGAGATGTGTCTTGAACTCCTTGGACGGAGGCCTGTGTCAAACCCCACCAAAGCACAGGGAAATGAAGGGAAGCAAAGGTGGGGGCTTTTTACTGGTGAAGAATATCAAAGTAAAAATTAACTAGTATAAGGTTCAAAAGGTTTTTGTAAGTCCAGTCTGTTAAGAAAAAAGCTCAAACTCCCTGCATGATTACAGTCTTTTTCCTGGAGGGCTAAGTAATCTTTAAAAATTAATATAACAATAATTTATTACTAGAAAACTTACCAAAGAGTTTTCATGTAAGACCTCTAACAGTCTCTAACAATGTATATTGTTTACGTACCCGAGACAAAACAGCACATAAGTTTTTCTTTCTGAATCACTTCAAGGAAGACTTTCACAGACGCGATACCAGATTCTGGGAGAAGAACCCTGACTTAGTGCTCGTTTAAACGAGAAGAGTCAAGCGGTATCTGTACTGTTGCTGAACGCTTCAGTCACACTAAGATGATGATAACCACTGATATTAGAATTCACAGAAATCCCTTTGTATTTTTCTCATTTTAGTATGTGTCCCCCAATTAAAACACTTTTCCCTGCCTGTTGGAGAGTGGATGGGTGGGACATAATAAGATAATACATCTTCAGGTAAGAAAAACATTTTAAGGCCATTTGTTATCTGTAAGTATTGTTTGTCTTCGCTTTGTATTATCTGAGAAGTTTAGCAAATCCAGTCTTTTCAGATGATTACACTAGTGTAAATCACAACATACAGACAGCGATAGCAGTAATCTCTTGGGAGAGATAACAACAACAACTAACAAACAGTGTTTAAAGTACTGACTGGTAAGTAGTGCTTTTGTAACTGCACACAGTTTATGACCTAGGAGATCATGTGTTAAGTACAGAACATCACTTTCTCTGGCACTGTAGCCCAAAATCAATAATCTCTACATAAAAATCATGCTACTAGTGGAATAGACAATAAGTTGGTTTGGGGGCTGGCTGTGGTTACTGTTTGCCAGCATGTTCTCCTCTGGGCAAGAGCTCCTTTCAGGTGCTTGCATGCTGACTGCTGTGGCTCTGTAACTTTACTCCAGTACACCCAGCATAACACCCCAGAAAACAGTGTCTGGTTCATGGACTAGATGAAGTCTTCTCCAAAGTCCCAAATCTGGGATGCAAAAATTACTCGTTTTTTCAAGTGAAGAAATCATTTACAAGCTGCTAACCACACACAGCGCATGTGAACAATGTCCCTTTTCCATGTGAGTCTTGAATCCAAAATCATAGTTTGTGTTAAAGAGAAATAGGTGCCCCTCGTGTGGGTACTTCTGTTTCAGCACAGGTCACACACAAGCAAGTTCTCATTGTCAGGTTTTGGAATTTCTGAAGACAGCTGCTTGCCCATGCATGGGTAGAAAGCATTTCCTGCCTCATCCTATCAAAAGAAATTGGAACCCATGCACATTCAGTGTCTCTGCATAGATCTGATAAATCTACAGCAATAAACCCTTACGAGCAGAGATGCAGGCCCAGTCTGCTTGGGCAATACTTGGTGGGCATTGGGCACTGGGTAAGTAAGGGTAATGAACAGCCAAAATTCAAACATTCTCTATGATCCCATTTATAACCCAAGAGACAGTAGATTTGCAAGACAGCTTCTCTTGATACTCTTCTCCCAGGAGGAGATGCCTCCAAAAGGACACCACAAACACACACACATTGCCAACATACTGTGTGTCAGGTCATTAGTTTCATGACTAATGCATCAAGATGGCATAGAGGGGGACAGAATTAAGGATCTTTTAATAGAATTGTCTGTTGGCCGAAATCCTCTCTCGTCTTCCCCCTTGGATAACTTGGATGCTGGTAACCCCTGCGTGCTCACAGAGTGGCATGAGCGAGTGACCCCACCCACACGGAGGAGTGGTCCTGTGGTCCAAACTCCACGCAATTAGAGCAGTTAATTGTGCGAAATCTTCAGGCCATGGCTGCTTACCAAGACGCTGGAGGGCTGACTGTGCAGTGTGTGCCTGCCCTGTCCTGTGTCTACAGCTGCATCCCTCACCAGCTGGCTAGGCAAACGTGGTGGGCATGAATACCTGCAGGCAATCTCATGGTGGGAGTCTGCCTTCCAGCTCAGGACCAAAATGCAGGCACCCACTTTCAAACAACTGGGAAAAGTCAGCAGCCTCTAAGAGAGTGCCTGAATAGCAGCTCTTGCATGGGCGACCACAGAGGCAGCGTGGGATCTGATAATAACTTTAATAAAGAGGAAATCTCTGGAATTTCTGCAAAAGCTGGACTTAGACTAAGGTGAGAGGACTGGAAGTGGGACTGTAGGAGCAATCGTCCTGACAACATAAGGCTATGCTGAAGAGTAATCATTTATAAAACACTCTGTGGGTGATTCTTAATCCTCTGAAATAACACATATGGCATTATGGTAGTTTAATATTTGGAGTAAGGAACATAAGTAGAGCATAACTCACTACTTCAAATTGTGCCTTTCTGGAAGGTATGTCATGGCTGGTGATGTGGAGTCAATGGCTGCCATCAGTCTTGTGTGCACAAGTGACAGCAGCTAATAGGCACAAGCCTTGTTCTTCTCATATTAAATGGGCTTTTGTTGCTGAAGCTGGTGGTGAAGCACAATAAACCAAATATTTTTGGCCTCTAACAACCAAGAATTTGTTTGTTTGTCATGCTTCGTCTCTTCTACCAGGATGTACAAAATCAGAGAGCTAAGAAATAAATATCAGCAACTCCTATGCAGTGTTACATGAGCCCTTCCCATGAGCTTTGTAAATTAAGAATTATTACCAACATTTTAGTAAAGTACAAGATGTTCCACGTTGGTACTCTGGTTTGGCCCCGTGCTTCCTGAACCCTCGGGAAATGGCACATGGAACCCCACTGTGAATACTATCCCCCCTGGCAAATGGTTTATTTCAGCAGCTGTCTCCACATTCTTATAATTTACTTAATAATGAATTGGAAGACAAATTCTCCATGGGCCTTGAGATGTCCTTCTGAAGGATCACACTGCAACAAATCGTGCAAAGGCCATTCTTCCTGTACATTTCCTGTACGTGATGCCACTGGGACACACAGACCTCTCTGAAGCCTTTGGGCAGTGACTCTCACACCAAGGTCTGTTTATATCTTTCATAAAAAATACACATAAGCCGCATGGATGATTTTTAGAACAAGCAGCAGAATCCTGCTCTTCCATCTTCCACACGCATGCTCTTCTCACTGTGCTTAACAGTCTCTCGATTAACCACTCCAACTCTGCGAATCATAGGATTGCACCCACTGCAAAACACTTACACAGCCCTGGTAGTTCGGACACTCTCCAGAGGATGGGAGACGTGCTTTGAATCTGTTAGGTGAAAGAGGAGACTGGTCCCCTATCAAAGGGCTGCGAGGAAGCATCCTCGCCTTGGGGGGCTGGATAAGGAGAGCAGGAATTGCAGAAGCATCCCTGTACTGGCTGTATTTCAAATGAAGGCAATAGCCTACAAATAGCCTTTTTGCAGAGTGGGATCTGGAAGAGCGCTGCATCTGCTGCTGCAGGACAGGGCGCAGGCAGGAGGCCGGCACCGAGCTGCTCAGCTCTGTTGAGGCTGGCATGTCTCTGGGCTCGCTCAAAGGCAGAGCTTCAGAAGGCTGGGTAACCCTCCGGGATCCAGTCGGCAGCTGTGTGAGGATATGGAGGACTGCAGGTTTGGGCACAGACTGTCTAAACTTAGTCCAGATCCCTTACGTGGTTCCGGTCCTTTCTGAAGGGTTGGGAACGAGTCTTACCAACCCAGTGGATTTTGACTCAACAGCCGTATCGTCTGACCATCTCACATAGCACATGCTTCTTGTCACCAGAAGGTACCTGATATTTGTCCCAGTACTGGAACTGAAGTGATGAAAGCACGAGCATTAGAGAAGGAAAAAAATAATCAAGGGTAGACAGGGGCCTTCTTGTCATTCTCCCAGAACTCCTCTACCTTTCAGGCCATGTCGCTATTACCTGCATGGCCTATTTAGCACTACCCTCTACCTCCAGCTTTTCCAAACTTGGAAAAGATACTGGACAAGGTTAAAAATCCTGTCCTACAACATTACATTTCTAAGCAGTCTTCAAAAGACATAACCAGAATCCGGCAGTAAAAGGTGTCCTAAAAGTCCTCCTTTGCACCTTTGTATCGCGATAGGTGGCAAAGTTTTGGTAGGAGTGGGGCTTCAGAGATGGCCTCCGTGGGAGGAGGTTCAGGGGTTGTAGGATGCATAAGAATTACAGATGCAGTTTCCTGACCCCCTAAAAATGAATATTTGGAGTAACAGCTTAGTTTTTGGGTCATACAGAAGGAGAGGCTTTGTTTTGCCCTAAATAGCACATACAAATTTCTCAAGTAGTAATTATATCTGAGCCACTAAGAAATAATCTCCAAGGCATAATTAGTAACATCACCTTCCCTGGGAGATGTGATTCCCTCTACCTCTCACTTCTCCTCCCTGTTCCAAAAAACCCAACAGCCAACCAACCAACACAGCCCTGTGATATTGATCTTAAAAATGAGGACTGAAAAATAAATTACCAAGTTAATCAAAGGAATTATATAAATATCAGTAGAATTCACCTACAGATCTGCAGCAACTGCTTACTGAAAAGAGAAAAGAAGCACTAGAAGAAGAAAAATCCCAAGTGGAAAAGCAAGAAGAAAAGATGAAACCACAAGAGGAAAGCTAATGACCCATGTTGCCAAAAAGGCAGATTTCTGCAAAGAATAATCAAAACGCCAGGGTGGGCCAAAGCCAGAAGCACCCTCTACAGCAGTTCTTTTGTCAAAGGGGCCATTGAAGCAGAGATTAAGATGGAATGAGCTCACCAGAAAATCAAAAATGTCTTGCCATGGAGCCAGCCAGCTATCCTAATATACAAAGTGTTTTCCATCAGCAAGCGTATTTCTGTTTCTTGAACCGTATGGCTACCCAAGGCTCGCAGTTACCACTTGAGAAACTTAAAACCACTTAAGCAAATGAAAAAGACACATGCACACACTGAGACCTTCCAGATTTCACTCAGGCAGACATGCAGGCACTTCTGTTCTTAATACTGTCTCTCTCCTGCCAACTTGTCTAGATTAGGGATATTTGTCACACTGTAACTCTATCGACAAACCCTGAGTGTAAATATATGTACAAACCCTTAACGTAAATATACGCATTGGAAAGACTTGGCCAGGAACTTGGAGCGTGTGAGCACTTCAGGCTTTTCTCTGGGAAATGACTTCCATTTGATTCAGCTAACATGAATTCTCATCTAGACATGGCCGCATCCAGGGCGGTGCAGGGGGCAGGTACCGACCTCCACACCTTGGCCTCAGGCTCCTGTAGGAAGCAGCGCTGGGGATGGCACAGCGATCACTGTCACAGGAGTGCCAGGGCTTACTAGGAGATCTCTTTATTTATCTTGGCTCAGACTTTATATACATCTCTATACAAAACACACCCTACACGTGCACGTTTTGATTGGTACTCTGTTATAAAAACAGCCCGACTGGATAAACTATGGCACCTGCATACACACAGGGGTGCACCTTATAAATAATTTATTGTAGTTAAGCAGAAGCTAAGGGATGAACTTTGATTTTATTTGCGGAAATATGAAACCTAAAATTGTTAATAAGCCACTAAGAACTATTCTACAGATTGTCTATTACAGAAAATTTTGCCAGGATGCTCTAGTGGTTTATGGCAATCTTGGATATCTGGGGAAGAGTGAAATGGGTCTAAAAGTTTTTGAAGTTTTGTGGGGTTTTGAGAAATTCAGACATCTGCATTTTAATCTTTGGAAAATCCTGAGATCAGCAAGACTATCGTCTGCAGGATTTAACCACAAGTTGGACCCACCTCTTAGCAAGACTAAAAGTCTTATGGTTGCTGTAACAAAAAAAAAAAAAAGAAACACCCCAAACAAACCCTTTCTTTTAATATGTACACATAATGATGGGGTTTGTGCTGTAAAACATTTGTCTTTAAATGACAGGGTAAGAATATGATAATTCATGCTTTCTGCATAACCAAGTTAACTGGATGTGTCTCAGTGACTGATTTAAGTAACTGCAGCTTTTCACCTGCTTCTTTGTCTGCAATATGTTTATGGCAGCTGTGTGTGTCAGCAACACAAAGCGGGTAAGAGCAGCTCTGAGACAAGACTCAAACGCTTGCAAAGCACTCCTCCTGCCTTTTAGGGGGTCCTGTTACCCAGCTACCACCACCCCTACTTTTCATGTGTTTGTTTTTGTTTTTTTTTTTAAACACAAGGTATGTAGTTCAATCAAGAGGTTGCTGATGGGCACACTGTTTAAAGTTTTGCTTTTCCTCTCTCGTTACTCATCCTTCCATATCTGCAAGTTGGAAAAGATCTGGATGCAGGCCCAACTCTTCATGACGTTTGAGATTTTGAGTTGAGTGGGACATTGAAATATCTCCAATGCCGTTAGCAGGGACCTCCAACTAAAAATGTAGCAACACAATGACTTGCCTTTCGATGTACAATCAATTATGGCAAGCGCACCGACTTACACATCCTTTCACATGTACTAATTGACACCACCTTAACTGCTTTAGGCATTTCTAGTATTTACTTTGGCCTCCTATGTCCTCTGTTAATCAAGTCTTACTTTTCCATGACACTGGAAACTATCCTGAACTTTTCTAGAAGCTGATATGACACACACCCCTTTGGAAAATGCAATAAAGCATGGGTGCACACCCAGTGCAATATCTACAGTAATCAGAGTCACTGCTCATTAAAAAGTGAAAATAGGTAGATTGTGCTATGCAGTGCAGCAGTGCTGTGGCAGAAATACTGCACTGCTCTATAAACAAGAGAAAAAAATTCACATTAAAACCATTTATGGCACTTGTTTCCAACAAGGACACTAATTCCAGGTATTTGGAACAAAGAACACAGTGTATTTTACTTTTTTTTTTTTTTTTTTTTCATCTTTCTGCTTCTAGACTTGGCAAACTGACATTGTTTTCTTACCACAGCCTCTGGAGACACCATGGTTTAAGAATGTTTTTCTGAACACTCACGCTAAAAAAGTAATCAGCCAGCTACTGAGCTTTGGAGGAAGGAGGTGGCATCTCCGTTCATACACCTTGAAAATGAGCTACCCTACAGTGAGCCAGGCTGGGTGAAGAGGGGGTAGGCAGAAGTACTGCAAAACCTCCTCCCTCCCACCCAGAGCCAGCCTAGCTCATTAAAGCCACTATTTTGCACGTGCCACAGTGGCGATCTTGGATGAAAAGACTTACACACTTCTTCAGTGTGCCTCATCGTTATCTATCACCACCCATAGGCTGATTTAGGCAAGTAGAAAGGCATGTTGTCCCTCTTCCCCGCCCCTCTTCTCCATACAGGGGGAATGCAAAGGCTGGGCCCTCTCCCAGACAGCTCAGGTGCTGCCGGCTGTCCCAGCCCAGCCCCAGCACAACGCGCGGTGCTGGAGGTTGCCTAAAACTGCAGCGGTGGGAACCCCACCGCAGAGGAATCGTGTGCACGCTGCTAAGAGGGAGAAACACAGAAAAAGTGAAGAAACGTGACTGTCACCTAAACTGCAACATGTTTCTATAGAGGAAATAAATTTAATTATATTAACTATTATATTTTTATACCTTTTTTTTTTTTTTTTTTTTTTTTTTTTTCCCCCACGGTGACCAAGTTTCAGCGGAGCAAATCTTTAGTTGCTTTCTGACAAAGGAACCAGAAGTTTGGTGCCTCGGAGGGGGGGGGGCGGGGAGGGGAGAAGAGCTGACAAAGTAACTTCTTAACTTTTGCAATAGGCTCACACCGGACTGTCCGCCAAACCCACCCCAAGCCAAGCAGCTGGGGAGCCCAGGGGCTGAATCAGCAGTGTAACACATCTATCCGAACTTCCCAGGACACACAGATGCTGGGCTTGATATCTGCCAGACAGATAGGCTTTCCGGGGAAAAACTGCTCCCCCCCCTCCCCACACACACACGCACATTTCCGTGCCTCTCTCCTGCCGTCAAGTACAGGAACGAGCCATCTGCTGCCATCAGCTCGCAGGAGCAACGCCGACATCCGAGCCGGTCGCAGCGGGTGCTCTCCAGAGCACTATCTGCTTTCCGCTCCAAGCCGTGACGCACCACGACATTCCCCTCCCGCCGAGGACTCCAGGAAGCGAGCTGTTTGACTTGGACGGGGGCACAGTGACACAGACACAGGTGGCTCCATCTATTGCGACACAGGGTCAAGCCTTCTGCAAAGGGTCCTGCTTTCCCCGGTTGTTCTGCTAAGGACCAGGGAACAGGGTGAAAAGCAGGCCCCCCCCGATGGAATTAAATTATACTAAATTTTACGCCATGAGTACCTGTGCAGGTCCCTGGCATTTCGTGATAAATCAGCCCCGGCTTCAACAACAGGGAGAGGCAAAATCTCACTCCTGTACCTCATTTGGAGAAAATTATGACCCAGACTTGGAAGCCACTTTGTGGCTGACATGCGTTTCTACTGTAGACTTGACCAAAATCCCACTCCTGGCCGAGTCCAGTTGCAGGACATTTGAGTCTGGTGCAGAGCTGGACAGGTACCTGTCCTCTGCAGTAGGAAATTGCTTCCAAAGTAGTTGGCTGAAAGATATACCCACTAGGATGACAGACATTTCCAGATGCATGCAGTTTTGATTTTAAACTCCTCTTCTTCAGCCGTTTTGTTTTCACCTCTTGTTGATTTTTGGTGTAACACCCATTTCAGTGTGTTGGGTGAAAGATATACCCACTAGGATGACGGACATTTCCAGATGCGTGCAGTTTTGATTTAAAACTCCTCTTCTTCAGCCGTTTTGTTTTCACCTCTTGTTGATTTTTGGTGTAACACCCATTTCAGTGTGTTTGCTGCCATCTTTTACCTGGTGGTATTTTGCTCCAGTGGAAGAGTCGATGTTTCAAATGTATTTGAGGGAAAAGAGAAGCCAAGACTCAAGCTCTTTCTCAATAATAGGGGCCTTTTCCTTTTCTGGACACTCTACACATGCTTCATTGCCATTAACCATTTTCTCCTGAATAGAATTAGATGGAGACCTCTACCCACCAGGCCTGAGGCAAGCAATCCACTGGCTGGCTTGGCCAGCCTGTCAGAGATCACTCTTAACACTGATTCTGCGGTAACAGCACCGTTTGGTGAGGATGCAGGAAGGAGATGCTCCGATTAATGATGGCGAATGCTGAATGAGAAGGAGTATCTCAGAGAGGGAAGCAAAAAGCACAGTTCTTCCTAGCAGGGAGGAGGGGACGTGAGGCTCCAGAGTTCGGCTTCAGCGGTCGCTTCCCTCCCCTTTCCATCTGCAGACTCCTTGGCCAACACAAGCAGTGATTCACAGCTTGGAGCTCATGTCCTCCTCACCCCTTCTCTCTTTTCATCACTGGTCTGGCAGCGGAAAGGCTTCCCACACGATCCCCGAGCCAAATCCTGCTGGAACAGCAGTTGTCTCATGGCGCTTTCATCCCAAATAGCTCAGCTGCTATGCTGGCTCCTGCAGTTAGGAGCTGCTTAAATTTTCTGCTGCCTCAATAGAATATATTTCTTGGTAGGCATAGTGAATCTGGGACTGGGAGAAGGTCTATGGTGTCAGGAACAGAAAGCCCAGTATTGCACAATCGGTTCCCATCTCTGCTAAAGATTTCATTTGCAGTGCTCTTCTGGAGTTAAAGCAAATTCGTTGCCAAGTACAGTAACCGAAGTATTCAGTAAGAGTAATTTGTTGTACTTGATACTTCTTCTGACCACAAATGGATAACATTTTTTACAGTCTTTTCCTATAACCATGCAGTGAAGAAGTTCAACAAATGCGATTTTTGCCTATGGGTTGCTGAATGGTACCAATATCTCCAAGCATTTTCGTTCAGGAATTAAAGTATGCTGAGTGACCGGTCACCCATGTTAAATAATATGGTTTCTATTCCCTAACCAGATTCTTACAGAGGCTAGAACTACCTGGAAAAAATAAAAAAGGCATTGGAAGGGGCTATAAGGAGAGAGGCAAATTTAGAAAATTTAGCAATCTTCTCTCTTGCAAAAGAAAGTGCCTCATGTAAGTCTGTACACATGCAGTTCAGACTTTAAAACACCTGTGTTCTTTCAGCACTTGCAGATGACCCTGTCTGGATCGTGCTTTACTCAGCACATCTACTCCGGGTCCTGCCTCATGCATGTATGCTTTGAGTATTTTATTGCAAAAGGTGTGGACAGGTCTCAGTTTGGCTCAGTTTACTGCTTTCAAATCTAAAGGGTAACTTGAAGGTTCACAGAGATGCTTGCTTTCATACAGCATGTACCTCATACTATTTCACACAGTTACTGGTTTTGTGAACGGGTCATGTCTGCTTTATATCGTGGTGTGGCTGGCTAAGTACAGCACTCCAGGCATGTACAGATGGTTCAGGAGCCTGTGGATCTTCTAGGTTCCCGGGAACTTCAGGCCTCACCTAGCTAAAAGTCTTCCTCTATCACCCACTTTTTGCCACCATAAAGAACCACAATGAGATGGAAGCAATTGAGGCCCTTTGTTGTTGTGCCCAGAGAGGAGTTTCCAAACTGGTGAGAAAGCCAAACAGGGGGCCTGTGCCAGTCACACCGTTTCCTCCAGGGCTTTCTGTCCTCGGTGTTTTGCTACTGAAGAACGCGTGTTTAATGCTTCAGGGAGAGGAGACACACCGTGTGCTTTTAGGCAGAGGACATCCCTTTTTCTCTTTTTCTCCTCCACCACCACAATCCCTCTTATCCTGCTTTTGCACACTCTGGTACTCAGGCTAACAAGTTTTATAACACATTTTAAGATGTATCCACTAGATAGCAAGATTAACGCCCAAATTCAAGCAATAGCAATGTCAATGAACTAAACTGTCAGCCTGTCCCAAAGACCTTATCAAAACAAACTGCTTGCTGTCTGTGGCTTGAGGCAACTTTATATTTCATTTTGTAGTAGAAGCTCTGTGACTTCTCGTGCTAGAGACTGCCTGGGATATTTAAACTCATAGCTTCCAGTAGTGTAAGGGTTTCCAAATCTACCAGTCCACTTAAAAAAAAAATAAATAAAAGAGAAGAAAAAAAGGCACCTACATTTTGAACGTTAAGGCCTGCACTGCACTCTGCATTTATGACTGGTGAATGTGTTGTTTCTTAACCTTGATGTAATATAACTACTTGGCTTTCATGCAGATATAACACAGATTTCAAAATATTTGAAAAGTTCTGCAGCATGTACGTAAACAGCTAGCACTGCTGTATGGGGTGAAGTTTTCTTTAGCTTCATGGAGCAGATAAGGAGCAGTTCATTTTAATATAACCCCCTAGAAACACAGTACTGTAGTTACCAGTCTTTAAATGGCAGTTGGCCCTGAATGCTGACTACAGTAATAATGTGTCAAGCTCAGTGAGTACAGATAATGTTTAAAAGTCTATGTTTCATTTATTTAAACTTGCATAAACATACTTTAAAGATTTATATTGGGTTCTTATTTTAGCCACTCTTAGCTTTACATTTTTTATAGTGAAAACATATTTACGCTTCTAATATATATTTTCCTCAAAATGTACATGCTGCTGCAGAACTTCAGCAATAAGGATGATACATGCAACCCCTCAGAAAGTGAGGCAAGTAAAAAACAAATGAGAAAATATGCAGTGCAGAGAGGCAAGAACTGAAAAATATAACTTCGCCAAACCTCGACTGACGTAACCTGCCGTTTGAGAGCACTTCATATGTTGAAAAGAGATTGAATAACAAAAGCTGAATCCTGGCTGCCTCTGCTACTTATATAGGTAATCTTGGGGGGGGGGGGGGCGGGGGCTCAGATGACTTAAATGCTGTGTTACATAAAAGCAACTGGAAGTTTGAACACCCTATGTGTGTTTCAAACCCTCCATCACAACCCCTATGACCTTCTAAATGGTTTCGCAGATAAATGATATGGTCATTCTAGAATATCATATCATGAAAAATTACACGTTTTAAATAAGGATTTGGTTAGAAACGCAAACAAAATCTCTTCTGCAAACCAGGTAATAGATTGCACAAATTAAACTCTTTAAAAAGTGTGAAAGAAGCAGCAGCTAGTAAGAGGGCACATTATCTGTGCAACAATTCCAGTGACAATACAAAGCGTAATATGAATGGAAACTATTAGCAAAATACATTTACCAGGCACCAAAGCAGAAAATATGTTATCATTTGCTGAAACCAGGCTAAATACATATCTGGTAAAGAATAAAACAATTTACAAGGAGACCTTTCTGTGTCTAATGGGACTACGCGTTTAACGCTTTTTTTCTTCCTATCAGTATTTGAACTGGGTCACATACATTCCTCTTAAGATGACATTTTAGAACCTATTTATAGAAACTCATCCTGTCTGCCACATCTTGTTTCAATTAAAATTTGATCTTGAAACAAGACAGAAGGATGGAAGTGGGGGGAGACCCTGTGGTATCGGCTACTGATGATCTATTAAAAGTTTATGGTGCACTTTAAATGAAAGGAAAGGCTTGCAGGAAAACACTGGCTCAGAGACACTGCTCCAAAAACTTGCAAAGCCTCCTTCTGCGGCAGGAGAAGAACAGTCCCAGTCACCTCCTCCCGTGCCACCAGCATGCCATGCTCCCCTGAGCCTTTTCGGAGTTGCTTTCAGCTCTGCCAGCCCTGCTGGTCACAAGCCTTTTGTCTTTTTATGCAATGCTTCTCGCCCCATTTCTCTGGCTTTTCCAGAGTGCGAGACCACTGTCTAGTTTAGAACAGGGTTTTGCATTTCAGGCTTCTATTTAAGCAAAGGTCTTTGTGGATTTCTGTTTCAAACGTCCTTCTGGGACACACATACATTCCGAGAGACGCTGATCTCGGGAATCCTGGCCAGTTTGGGATATTTAATCAACTTCTGCATCCCACCCTTCCACCCCAGTGACTCCAGCTCATCTCTCCCATCTCTGGTGATCTCAGCCTTCACAGTATTTACTGCCACTTCTCCTTTCCGCGGGTCTCCTGCCTGCACCATTACCTCTGGCTGCCTCCCAAGTCCCCTAAGTCCCCCCTGAGGAGGACTGAGCTCTCTTCCACATTTCTGGCAGGCTGAGAGCGACGCATGTGGATGTGAGCAGGGTAAGAGATGAGGGGAAAATCAGGGGAGGAAAGACAGATAGAAAGGTTGGAAGGCCTAAAGAGATAATCTGTAGATTTATTGCTGTTGCACCCCCCTTGCAAAAGGAAGTGCCTTACTTCAGGCTGCATATGGCACAGTTCAGACTTTAAAATAGTCGTGCTCTTTTGAGAAAGGCAGAGAGATCTGCCTCTGGGTGGCTGGAAACTCCCTCTGGTCAACCTCTTTTTCCACACAACTAGATAGTACCTTAATATCTAGCGACCCTCTGCCCTCTCAATTGAGACTGAAATCAGCCAGCTGGTTCAAAACCCACTGGAGAAATGTTGGAGCAAACTTGCACTCTACCTATGTAAAACAAAACCACCAACACCGTAGCTGCCGGTGCCCTCGCCAGGCATTGAGACGTCGGTAGCATTGCCCCGGGGCTGCCAGAGCACAAGCCTGCTCTTGAAACCACGGCTGCACCTCATCACAACAGGCACTCAGAGCTGCCAAAACACATAATACAAATTTCATACCTGGCCCGAAGAGTGGAGAGACACTTGGGCATCTCCACCCTCACTCCTGGGACTCCCACTGCCCCAGGCCTCACACCTCTCCTTGGCTTGTCCTGCTCTCCAAGGTCACAGCAGCCCCCAGCTGTCCCCCCTGCTCCTGCATCCCCCCATCTGTGTGGTCTCCCCACCCCGACCCTCCTCGGCAATTGCACCCATCCACGCGCTGACCTGAGCCCCCTGCTCTCCCCCTTCTGCCTCTGCCGTTATCCCAGACTGCTGTATTCCCTCCTGCGTGCACACACAGACTCTCACATTTCCTTCCTCCGTTCTTCTGTCTCTGAAGTTAGACAATTTTAATGTTTTTATGTTAATTGCTTTTGAATAACAGCCTTTCTGGAAAACAAAAGGTTTCCCAGAGCACTGGTTTCTTTGGAAACGTTCCCATGGCCAACTACAAGCTGAAATAATAACAATAATAGGAAAATTTCCACATAAGTATATAAGACTTCTTTTCAACAACTGGTGAAAAAGTTGTGGGGTTCTCTTTGGTTGTTTGGGGTTTGGTTTGTTTTTTTGGCATTTTTCAGGCCAGTTTTCCCCTCTAGCCTCCTAATCCCCCACTCCCGCCAGGAGAAAGGCATAAAGTGGAGCCTTGCCGCGGACTGCTTCGAGACAGGGAGAGGCAGTGACCCTGTTTACCAAGAGCACCCTCGGTGTGTACGAGCAAGGGAGCTGGTGGAGAGGCTGCCTGCCTTGGCTGGCATTCCTCTGCTGTTAAAGAGCACAGGAAACGATGGACATTTCTAAACCGGAAAAATTTGCAAGCGAGCTTTGGCTAACCACAAGAAACTAAAGCACATGGCAAGAATCACAAGGCTCACGGCAGAAGGGGAAAAACTGACAGCTTTTGATTCATGGGCTGGTAAAGGTTATGATGCTGCCTTGTAATTTGATGGAAATAAACCCCACAGTTTTAAACACTAAGCAGGAAGCCATTTCGGCAGATAAACCCAGGGCTCACTCTTTCATATGTTTGTACGTGAAGTGGTGGCAAAATGGGGCTGGTCTCAAAGAAGCGGTGACACCTTAGGCTGGGGGAAAGGGGTCACGAGGGCCAACTCATGTGCAGAGTGGTACACCCCCTCGCTCGCCCACCTGGAGCCAAGCCAATTGGAGTACAAGCCTGCTAAAGTCTGCCTTAATCTGGCTTCCATCTCCCTGACCTTCTGCAGCTTTCTAATGCCCTCTTCCACCTCTCGGAAGGGAGGATCCAATGCTGGTATATGGGCAGTGGCACAAACTGAGCCAACAGCTACCTTACAGCCAGTGCAAGTGGGTTATTAGAGAGGAGTTTCCATCTCCTTAGACATGCAGCGCTCGCACGATGTTAAAAAGGAGATAAACAAGCACATAAATGCAATCCTACCTTTTTCCCTCTTGCTCTGGTAGCCACAAACTCAAAGATTTTCCTCTTTCTGTTCTTTCTTCTCAGCTTGTCCCATCTTCCTCTGTTATGCTCCAGCTTCACAGGCTTCTTAAAAAGAGAGAAAATCATGTAAAAGATTCTGTAAAGAGAGGCATACTTTACACACTATCTCATTTCAGTGCAGGATTTTTCTCACAGCATGCACGTAATGTTTGTTAACTACTGAAATATCACAAAAAGTACCACCATCTCATATGTTGAGTTGGCAGAAAGAGAGGAAAAGCAAATCAAAACCTAGCTTTCACCAGCGACTGGCACGCTTTAGGGCTTGGCAAGGAAAGCCACTGCTGAACCATATTCTGCCAGCACAGAGATTTCCCCTGTGGTGGCACTGGCACGGCTGTGCCTGGGGATGTCTGCACATGGGGCTGCCAGCAAAGAGCAGGGAAATGGAAGGAGGTTCTGCTCGTGGGCCCACCTTCGTACCTCTGGCCCCGTGGCACGCATAGGGGGGAAGAAGGTAAAGCAGAAGAGCACAGTGGGACTTGGTGCTTTACATATCTTTAACTTCTGATAGGGCTAAAGGGCTTCACAAAGGTTCCCCAGCACACTGCCGTGCAAAGAGGTTCTGGGAGGAAAGTTGCTGGAGTCCTCAACCCAACTTTTCCCATGACCAATTCTTTGAAATCACAGAGAGCGTAAAAAGGGAAGAGAAAAGGAATCCAGAGTAACCTCAGGGGGGGAAAAAGGCAGAAGTAGTTGCAGGTTGGAAGAGAGAGAGCCCCAGCAAGCAATAGCTGTTAGAAAATAAGCCCCCAAAGGCTGCAGGTGCTCGTTTCCTCCAGGTTCAAAGCAACAGCTTGCAACAAGGCTGCTGGAGCTTGTAGGGGGCCTTGGAGCTAGGCAGGGACCATCAACTTTTCTCAGCCTAGCCTATCAGCTTGAGCACAAAAATCAGAAGATATGTTCTTAATGCTTTCAAAAAATATTTTCTGTGTTCAGTGATAGCCCTGGTCTGCCTGCTAAGTAAAATTTTCATTATATCGGTTAAGCTGCCTATCTTGATTCAACCTGTGGAGGTTAAAGCAACCTTCCCCATGAACCAAGTGAAAATATGGTTCCTAAAATGGGGATCCATACAAGGAATATTTTGAGACTGAGCCACTTATTAGAAAGGAGTTTCCATTTCCTTAGACATGCATTGCTTGCACTGTGTTAAAAAGGAGACAAACAGCTTGCCATGAGCCCGTGGCGCTTGTTTGATACTCACTGCCTGGGCGTGCATGCAGAGTTGAGCTGCTGAAAGGAGGGTAAGACACAGAAGGATCACAGCAGCTACCACTTGAAATTGTGTTATGTCTGTTCAGGCCCTGTTCTCTTCTAATATGTGGAGCCCTGCATCCAAAAGCTGCCTCCAAAAGCTCTCAGTAAAAAATTCCTTGCCCAGACCCACTGATGTATGTAGCCTCTGCTTATTCCAGTGGAAGTTGGGTGCAGATGGACAGCCAGAGAAGCCACAGATCCTGCTACTGGTATTGCAGGAAACCATTTACACAGGCACCAGGGTTCATGTTCCCAAAGGTACTCAGGCGTTTTTGTACATGCCACAGTCATAGGAGTTAGTCCTAACTGCTGCAGGCCTCTATTCCTGTAGTGGCTTTCTCCTTTCAGATCCCAGCAAACGGGGGGCTGGTATCAATGTGTATCTTAATTCTATGTCTCTGAGCATCACGTAGCGTGAAGTAGATTGCCAAGGTATGCAACAGGTCAGTGAAAGTTGGAAGGAAGAGTCAACTGAAAAGACAGATATCAGTGAGCCTGAGGTTATGAGCCTACAGCTGCTGAGCAAAAAACATTCATTCATTCAGTGGCAGGAAAATCGATACACTGTCCCTCTATGCTGCACGTATCCAGATGAAAATAATTAAACAGCATCTCACTGCCTGTCATGCAGACTTGGCACAGCATAAAGGCACTGTGATCCTCTACTAGTCTGGAGGCACGGAGGAGGGATGAATTAATGTCGGACACCGAAATGGGTGAAGTAGCCCCTTTGGCTTCGCAAACTAGCATGAGACAACCAGCGGGCATGGGTGAGCACCACTGTGGAGCACAGGCTGCCCCTTGGCTGAGCCAGGGTCCAACACCAAGAGAGGACGGAGGGACAGGCTGCTCCTGCAGACGGACATGCACAGCGGCGATGTATGCTCACTGCAAGGTGGGGAAACCTGGGAAGTGGCCATCATGCCTGAAGATGTGTAGAGATCAACAGCAGAGAGTGACTCCAGTGTAACGATCATCATCACCGTAGGATTTTGCTCTTAATCTCCCCTACTTGCCAAGAGAGGCTATAACTATCTCAAGTTATTACAATTGGGGCTGTCTAGACACTGTCAGCAAGCTGTTTGAAGTTCTTGCAATTGAGGGATAAGCAGCTTTTATGCAGAAAAAGCTGGCACTTCTACACTTTTAAAAACTAAATTCAGGCATCAAGCAAGGAAGTCTTTAAAAGCTGCCACTGGTGCAGATTTTGTGTAAAGAACAATTGCTTTTCCCATCAATGGCAGAAAGGTGAGGAAATGGCACCCTCCCCTCCCAGCACGCTCAAAGCAGCTATGGGCTAAAGTTGACAACTCATTCTCAGTTTAAAAAAGAACCTGAATGTAAATGCAAAAATCCAAAAATGTGTTGGATGACATACATAAATAAAGGTTGGCAATATTAATTACTGCTACATAAGGCAAGTGATGAATGCACAGCTGGCTCCGACTGCATTGCTGAATCGCCTTAGTGGTAACACCACTGTCTTTCCTTTACGTTTCTTTTCTTTCTGTTTGTTGCCCCTCATCGTTGCACGGCGCCCGCAGCAGCGACCGCACCTGGCAAGGCACGAGGTCTAACCCGCGGGAGGGCCCGTGTAAACGCAAAAAAGGGATTGTGCTAATCCTCCATGCAAGCTGGGGCCAGCTTGGGACACCCCCACAACAGTGTTTTGTTTAGTGTTTGTTACAGGTGGCTTGAAGACCGCCGCAGTGCATATAACCCCGAGCAGCTCTCAGACGCAGCAAATGCGGAGCGTTGCGAGCGGTGTCCCCTGCGCGCACTGCCATCACTGTAGCTAAACTAGGAATCGGTCCTTCACCGACCTGGGGAAACCCAGCTCTTTTCAAGGGCATACATGAATCATGTTCCACCTGGGTGCTCCATAGGAATACCGGTGTTTCATTTACTGCGCTTTCACGGAATATCACCAGCACTCATATACTGCAAACAGGAAAAGTGAGGTAGGAAGTTTGAGAACTTCTTTTATCTCATGGATTTAAAAAACCCCACCAACTTAAACAGCACATCAGTTACTGTCCTGAACAATAGACTAATAAATTCTAGAATTGCATATGCTACGTAGTAAAAGTTAATAATCCCTTATTCTTTAGATTAAGTGTCTTCTCTCACTAAAGCACCCCCTGAAGGGCTCAGCAACAATATTTTTATATTCTATCTAGGTACTTATATGGCTCCCATCACTGCTGTACCTGCTTTTATGGTAGCTGTGAAATACAGAGCCATAGAATCTAATACGGAATCAGAACTAGGAAACATTGTTTCTATAACTACTAGATAAGCCAACAAAGGAAACAAAACAAGAATCCCAATGAGCTCCAAGCTCTTTTTACGATGCTGAATCACTTGACTTCTAATTTATTGATCACAAATTGCTATTGTTAAGATTAAGTATGAGCATCACCTGGAAGAAAGCCACCACTTCTCAAGAGACAGAGAAGGAGGGTAGAGTGTGATTCCCATTTCTTCTCTTATGAAACCCTCAAAACAGAGAACATTTGTCTTGACAACAACAATCAATTGGTCTGAGTGATTCTTAGTTTCGCTTCTGTAAGAAAACAGGAAAGAAGAAATGAGAAACTCACAGGAGAAAGTAAGTGCACATACATCCCTTCTGTTACGACCTGCCTCTCAGAGCAAAATGGTATTACCTCCGCAGGGCAGACCCGCTTCATTTTGGTTCCATAGTCATTAACATCTTCACAACATAAATACAAAAGACAGCACTGGGCATTGTTTTGCACTTTCTGCAGGGATATGACTGATGGTACAAGACAGTTTACTGTGGAAGAATCAAGGCTCTGAGAACATAAAGGTTTCACGTGCCTTTTCTTCTCGTGAACATGGCTTACTTTTAGTAATGAACATGCTCAGGCATTTTGATCTCAGGCAGAAGCAGGAGCAGGACTTTTACCTCTGATGAACGAACCGTTCAGGTGGACGTGCTGAAGCAGCCGATGCCGGGGCTGACGTGCCGGACCGCCGGCAGCCGCAGCACAGCACACAGCGACCTGCAACCGAGAGCGGAGGCACACACGGATCCCGAGCTGGGATTCCTGGCCCGCAACAGGACGAGCACCCTCAGAGCTGAGGACAACCTGGATGAGAGGTCAAGCAGGCTGGTGTTTGGCAGGACATCCTTTGGGAACTGGGAGGTGTAGGGAGCAGTATGTGCGAGAGGGGAGAGAGGTTAAGTGGAATACGGACGTGATATAAAATCAGCTCAGGAACACCCTGGTTGCCTAGAGGAGATCAGCCGCTACGCATATGGAGATACACTAAGATTTCCACCCTCCAGAAAGGTTCCCCAAGAACCTCCTTAGCAGGAAGGCTGTAGCTAGCAATCGCCTTACCAGTAGGTCAACGGCAACACAGAAATTTCCCCTTCCAGTTTCATCTCATTCAGCTGCTGACAAGTCCCACAGCCAACCTTACCTCGTCAGGGTTCTGCCTCAGCTTTCATGAGAATCTCAGACAAACTCTTAGTCTGCAAGACACAAGAAGCCTAGACAGCAAGACAGCAAAAGAGCCATCCATCAGAGAAAACATGAGGTCTTATCCAGGAGGTGCTTAGCAGACAGCATCATGGCTAGCCAGAAACGTGTGCACAAGCAAACATGGGGTTTGAGTCGGAAACAGTGTTTGTGCAGTCTGTGTTGGGTTTACGTCTCTATTTCAGACAAGAAATATCTCATATTCTGTGGTGAGGTCTAGGGCGACCAACCATCTACATTACTTGATTAAAATAGAGACCAGAACCTTCTTGGTTCATCCATGGGACTGTCAAGGAGCAAGCGGAAAAGGAAGTGTTTCTTCACAGAAAAAACCTCTCTCTGAGGCTGCCACTTCAAAGATGTCAAAGTGACACAGGGAAAACACCTGCAGTGGTGTCTGTTCTCTGTTTCTGAGGCAGGGGCATAGGGGAAGAGAAAGGATTGCCAGATGTCATTATGAAAGCAGTTTTTCTGCAATTGGTGTTACCAGACATACAGGGCTCCAGGCTGCCCTTGGACGTAGGTGATGCCCATGCTGACAGACCCCTCTGAAGGGGGGAGCCAGGGAAGGAGGCACAGGGGCTGCAGCACCTAGGGTCACCCAGAATCAAGCACCTGGGGGGGAGGGGGGGGAACATGTCAGAATATGTCCAGACCCACTGCGGCTCTCATGGTTGCCTCGTCTGGGGAACTAGGTCTCACCTCTTCTCTGGGGCTAAACCTAGGCTAAACCTAGAAGGGTTAAACCTCGAAACAGCCCCGCACAGGCAAGGTGTCAAAGCACACAGTTTACACAGGCCCATAACTTCTTCCCCATTAACTCTTGCTATTCCTCAGCTTGTTTTTAAGGCTGCATTGCTGCACCCCGAGTGGCTGTAGAGCTGGCTTCCTCCAACTGTGTAGGACCCTGTGTGCTCACCTTGTTTACCTCCAGCTCTAAAAATGACAGCTGCTGGGTGGGTGCAGAGGGGAAGGGGGACCTGGGGAATTATATCTTGACTGCAAGGTGACTGCATGGCAATGAAGAGGGAGCACACAAGGGTGAGGGCCAGGGGGGCATCAGGGGCTCAGGAGCAGTTAAGGTGTGGGTCATCACTTGTAGACAAGCGCCTGTTTCAGCAGCAGTGACCCACGAACTGCTCGTTCTGACTCGCTGACTAGCAACAGTCTTTTTCTGACCTCAGGTCTCAGCCTAAGTGACAAAGAGGATCATCGGGTGACAGAAGTACCTCTGTCTTCCAGGACAAAGGCCAGACAGAAGAAATTAAGTAGAAGCTCTGGGTCTCTCAACTGACATCTGATGCTGGCTCCTCTCCTCCCTGGAGAATTCAGAGAGGAAAAAAACCTCAAAATAGTCTGGCTAAGCCTGTGTGTCTTTTTACCGCAAACACCTTCTGTTCTGGCCTATGCAGTTGCTTTCACAGCTGGAAAGGGAATATTTTTTTGACTTAAATAAAGAGAAAAAAATGGCTGGACTCTTTTCAGTGTGCTCTGGGGAGCTTCAGGAAGCCACATGAAACTAAAATTCTCTCTATCACTTCGCTGGCACCTCTCCACAGCTCCCTGGGTGTCACTGCGAATTAAGTTATGTTGGCTACACTTACAATTTTTTGCTGAACATAACTCATCAAAGGTAAACACATGGAAAACCTCGGGCTTTGGTAGCAATTAACAGAGATGTCTTGATGATGAAACCACATGTTCCCTCGGGGCTGGCCCTAGGCGTTCTGCATTAGCGTGCCTGCACCAAATTTTGAAGTGACCCTCGAAAGATATTTTCTACTGCCTGCCTCAAATGCTGGATGAGAAGATCCTCCCTTAAAACCTGTTGGAACAGAGGCTCTTCTTTCACAGCAGGAGGCAGCAGGCCCGGGCCCCATACAAAGACTAGGCGCAGGCAGTAGGGAACAGAAAGTGGGTGCCCATTCTCTATAAAACACTCCTCAGCTATTGAACGTTTCCCTTGATGTTCTCCCAGCAGAGCAGCTAATCCCTCCAGCAACCTGGACGACCTTCCAGCCAGCTTCCCCTCACCCGTTCCTCCCCTGTGTAGCCCAGCCCTTTGCTCTGCCTGCCTTCAGAGGCGCCCTGCAGTGTCCAGAAAAGCTTGGCTGGGATTTGTTTTTTTTTTTTTTTTTTTTTTTTCAGCCCAGGCCTCCCCGCACGGCGGGAACTCGCCCCGATACCGTAAGCCCCCCCAGCCCCCGAGAGCAGCCTGGGTGAAAGCACACACCCGACCCCTTTGCAAGCCCTAAACACCGCACGGAGGGGCTCTGCAGAAATGATGTGGCTTGTCCCTGCGGGGAGGTGAGGAGGGGAGAGATGTGGCCATTTCTGCTATTTCCCCATCTGAGTGCAGAGATTCAAACAGGGACAGGTTCCTTCCCTATGCAGATGCGCGGAGAGGGGTGGTTAACACGGATTGCATTATTGAGGCCTTATGTTTTTTCCTTCTTTTCACTTCCCCGTTTTTAAGAGAGAAATGTTTAATACACTGATGCTGACCCCAACCTTATACCAGTACAACTTAGACTTCACTGACGTGCATTTCTATTTATACTGGAAGAAGAAAAAACAAACAGAATCAGTTTCTACACATAGCAGCATTACAAAGATGAGAAGAAAAAGGACCGTGAGTGTTATAAGGCTAAGTTGTCATAGCAGCATAATTACATTTGAGTCTACTTTATATGAAAGCTGACTGCCAGAACCTCATTTTGGAGGGAGAATCACTGTCAGGAGAAGAAGGGAGTGCTGTGCTGCTCTGCCTAAATTGCATTAGAGAGCAAACTGGATCTGCACCTCCCTGTAAATGAACCTCCTTGTACGAAACCAGCCAGGCCAGTTTCATCTGTTGTGAATTCGGAAAGAAATCACATGTAACACTTCTTCACAGAGTTTGAGGGAAGTATATCAAATTGTTAAACTACAGTGCGTAACAACCTATTAATTATAGATGCAAACAGCGTTTTCCGGAGATTACATTTTCACTGAATTAAAATTTAAACAATGATGAATTGGTTAGGTCGCCTTCCCGTTGAATAAGTAATTTCAGTAATCATGTAAATACGGCTTCATTGACCATCAGCACACAATCCTTTGTAGATGCACTGATTGTGCAAAAAAACCCCAAACAGATTATCCAGAAAAAGACAAATCAAAACAAACTCACCCTAATTGCTTATTCGCTGTCGTGCAGACAGGCTAGCTGCTCAGTTCAGGTTTTCATGGCATACCTCAAAGCCACGTTTCTTGTAGATGCCAGCTCTGGGAACTCTGTACACGGTTTTCTTCCTTGGTAATTTATCCTATGGACTGATACTTTCCCATCGCAACGCGGCCATATTCACACCACATTTAGAGCGTTTCATAGCAGTTAGGAGCCTGACATTCCTCCACACACATGGAATGAGCATATCAAAACCCTCTGGCAGTGGCTGATGGGGTGGAGGTCGCAGGCAGCACATCTCCTTTTCTTCTGAGACCCTTACACCGTCCTGCACTCGTGAGTAACCCGGAGTCAACAGGGCACTTGCTGCTGTCAGGGCAATTCCTTTCAACAACTTTAAGTAAGTTTATGTTTTGTATGGCTAACTCATAAATTGTATTTTATAAAGAAACAGACAATAAGAAACGTAAAAAATAAATAGTGAACATGATCCAGATGGCACAGGATTACTAACCAGAAATAGGCAGACACAGCATTTCTGTAACAATCTGGAGGAGCTACAGAACAAGGCAAAACCATAAAAAGTTTTAGGTTAAAGGTCAGAGAAGTAAATTAGGGGAGACAGTGTCAGCAGGAAAGCAGAGAGAATATACTTGCTAGCAGAACATTCATTATAGCTAACCAAAACTTTCATCCAGAGTAAAATAAAACTCAGTGAACTTTTCTTTTTTTTTTTTTTTTTTTTTCCCCCTTCATTTGACACTATTATTTCTTCTTAGGAATATAAGGACATTTTTTTGGTTGATGTGTGGTCTTTACGGTTTTGCTTGTGAGGAAAATCCTTATCATGAGAAAAGATGTAATTGACATGGTGTCTGAAAACAGCACCTATCATATGCTGAAATAATATTTCTGAATCATAAGCAGCTTCATTCATTTCCAGAAGACATTTACTCTGGAACTTCACTGTCAGCATCTGAGTGTCAATGTCATTAAATATTTTGCAGCTCATTCAAGAAAGGAGAAGTTTGCTACCAATCTTTCTTCCTATATTGATGGCTGTATCTATATTTCTGAACAGTCAATATTGTCTGTGCTATATTTTTTTTTCCTGGTATAAGTCTACACTAGATAAAACGAAAACGCTATTAGTTATCTTTTGAATTTTACCAGTCTGGGAAAATACTCTGTCATAGACAGATTTCCTGTAAGATCCTAACCTACTTTTCAGATAAACATTCACATTATAATAAACCTTTTGGGCTCCGATTTTTTTAGTCATGCAATTGTACAATCATTAACATTATTTACCTCTGAGTTAAATTTTCTCTTCTTCTTAGGAGTGACATTAAAAGAAAACCAAACTACTTTAAAAGCCAAGCTTTAGCTCTATCAATTCTGGGGTTTGTTGTTGTTTTTTTGTTTGTTTGTTTGTTTGCTTGTTTTGGTTTGTTTTGTTTTGTTTTTTTGTGTGTGTGTGCTTCTGGTTTGTTTTTGGTTTTGTTTTGTTTTTTTTTTTTTTACAAAACATGGAGCTGGAGCTTCCTGATTGTTAGGTTGGATGCTGTGCTGGGGCAGAGTACAATGATATTAAGAGGACAACACTGGCAGCCAACACAGCTGCCAGAAGAAGGTAAGACCTTGTTTTCCTCCATTCGGGTCCTTTCCCAAAAATGCCGCAAGCCCAAGCTCCTCGCGAGGGCTGATGGAAATCTTTGGAGGTCTTTGGGGCACCAAGGGTGTGAGGAGACCCTGTGGGCAGCACCCACGTGCCCACCACCCAGTGCTGCCCCACAGAGCACAGGGGGCAGAGGGGAGGTGGTGGCACCACATCAGACCTCGATGCCAGAGACAAATTCTTTGGATCGAAGCATTTGCTCCCATCTGTAGCAAAGGCTGCTCCTATTCCTTCCTTATGTTTTCAGAACCGTTCCCTGACCGCCTTCCCCCCTCTCCCCTACCTGTCTCGCAGCTGAAGAAGGCACCCCGAAACCAACAGCTGCGTGCCCTAGCAAGAAACAGCAGCTCCCCCTGACACCCTGGGGGGGCCGCAGAAAAGCCGCTGGCTGGCCGCAGCTGGGAGACATGGCACAGCCTCCTCCCTCACAGGGGTCCCAAAACGTCTGGTTCCCCAAGCCCACAGCTGCGAGTCCCCGGCGGTGACGTGGAGACAGGGCGGTGTTATTTAGAGACCCGAACTGAGATCATCACCTCTCTGCTCGCACCCACAGCTGCTCTGAAGACCTCGGCTCCGAGCACGTAACTGTTACTGGGTCTCCCAAGGAGATCTGCGTCCGCTCGCAGAAGTGCTGTGGGAGAGTCCCCTCTCGCCCTGGGATGAGCCAGAGCTGTCGCAATGCCCTACTTTCTCCCCTAGCCTAGATCTGATCCTAGCTCCAAGGACACAGCTCAACCTGCGAGTCTTCAGGTTCACTTTGTACTTCCCTCTAATGATCCCGTTCTTGCCCCTGCGCTGTCTCCTGCCTGCAAGTACATTTTTGCAGCAGCTTGAGACATCCGATTAGGAAACTGCTTCAGCTGGGAGAAACATGCTGTATGTTTTCCTGGTTATCTTTCAGCTGGATCAGTTTCCCAACTTGGTCCACCGGATGGCCACAGGAATACTTCTGCTAGCACTAGTATGGGGTTACTCTGGGGTCAGGAAGAAGCAGTTGGGGCCAGTGATTTTTTTTGAGAGGGATCGGCTCCTTGAACCAGCTCTCAAGATGTCAGTCTCTGCACCAGTGCCTGCACAGTGGAGGAAGCAGGAACACAAGGAGGGGGAAGAGCGCCTGGCCAGCAGCCTGGCCTTGGGTTGATTTAATCAAAACAATTTCAATTACTAAGGGAAAAGAACAAAAAAGAGACTTACCAGTTGCTTAAGTTTATTCTGTTTTCCAGAAAAATCACTTAAAAGATTGGATAGCCAGACACCCTCCAATGAAGATGAACTAATAAACATTTTGGGGTTTCTTTGCTGTTGCTTTCTCAGACCTGACAAAACATCCCAAGGCTTGCCTACCTTTTCCATTTACATCACCTGATGTAACAGAAGATGCTACCCCTTCACACAAAGGTGGTTTCTGTGTTACCGCTCACACTGATGAAAAACACAATGAGCCCAGTTATGCCCGTGGGCTGAAATTCAGTTCCTGGCTTAGGGGACCTGGGACGTAAATAGACTGGGAGAGAGGAGGTCAGGAAAACTATTTTGGATGTTGGATTCCAGAGAACAGCAACAACAATTAAAGTCACAACTGAAAAATGGACAGAACACCATTGAAAGCTGTAATTGCTCACCTTTTGGCTGGTTTAATGACAGAGGTTTGACAGATCACGGGCGGAGAGGTGGTGCCCGGTGCACCTTTAGCTAAGTTCACTGTGTGAGGGCTAACTGCGGCGTGCTACTGCAACAGCACATGACCCACAGCATGGAAATGACAGAGAGCAAACGTAGCTGCCTCCCAAACACCAATTATTAGCAGGTCTCCAACAGGGAGAAACAAAGGGAGGAATGGCCGTTTTACCAGAACTTTCTTAGAGGCCCAGAAAAAACTGATCCTTATTTGTCACAATCTGAACCGGATCTTGAAATAACTAAAATATACCCAGTTTACCAAATGACCTCTATAAATGTAGCTAAATCTGAGATTTATGGGTTTTTCAAGTCAAACACACTCTGACATCTGCTCACAATAAAAGCAGATGACCGCGCTTCTACACATACGGTGCAACCTGACTCCTCGTTAAAATAAAAGCACACCCCTGTCCATTAAATAGAGTGTAACTTTTCACTTGCTTGATACATACATCAGGGGATGTAACTTGGAGGGTTTGAGATCTGAAAGAAAATAGACTGAAGATGATCTTTTAATAGCCTGTGTTATTAAACATGGGGCTCTTGGCTGCTGTGCCTAAGTACTCAGGTGGGTATCGCTGGATGGAAAAATGTGCCCTGCTCCACAGCAGAGAAACCCACACAGCAGAGAGGAAGGTTTTGAGAGCCGTGAGTCGTACAGAGCGGGGAGCATAGCTATTACCAGCCAGCTCCTGCCTGCCTGATGATGAGTGAACCTGCCATTTGTCAAAGCCTTTGTCACGGTAATAGCCCGTTTCCTCTTTTTGTTAATATCTCTGTCAAGAGAATGAAGCAGCAGAATTGAAAGTGCCATGGTGTGTGATAGCACCGTTCTGCTCAGGCTGTGCTGGCAGCCTGCCGTGTTTTGATTAACTGGATGTTCCCCTAAAATTTGTATGAAATTATTTTTCCGTGGAAGCGTGGGGTGGTGAAGGAGGAAGGAGCAGCTGGGACAGAGCGGCGGCTGGCTTGCATCCCCTCCCGCTGCCTTGCCCGTGACCCGGGCAAGGAGAACCTGCTCTTGTCCTCACAAGTCGCTTCGAGTTTCTGCTCAGCTCTCCCAAGAAGAGCCTGTCAGTAAATGTAAATTGTGCCCGAGATATGTGAGAGGTAATTTGGAATGAAACCCAGAAGCCTTGAAGTTTCATAAAATCCTTAGATACCCATCAGGCAAACCGAGTATATCAGCCCATACACACAGGCACTGTCAGCCCCGCCGCACAGCAGCCCCACGCACGGTACAGGGCGGGAGGATATGCCGACCTTCAGCCTTGCTCTGCACAATCCTCCAGCGACCCCAGGCCTTGCTGAGGTCGGTGCGATGCCGCCTGCATGGCGTGCCTCTCTTCTGCCAGCCGGACCAGCGAAGGGGCTCTGCTAGTCAGGGGGGCTCTGACCTTGCGCATCTGGTTGGGCTATGCAGCACGAACCAAAAGCCAACCACTTCACTTTGCCTGCTCTTGGTCCCTGTAACTCAACAGGAGTAAACAGCTGGTAAACAGGGAACTCTGATTCTATTTGCTAAGGCACCTCACCTCTCTGGGAAACAGGGATCCAGGATCAGGGATCCCATTTCCAAGATTAAGCACGGTTCCCAGGCAAGGCGTGGAAGAGCCTTGAATCTAAATGTTTGCTGTAGAAACTGCTGGTGTATCACACCCGGTGTTACTTGCTGCATCTCTGAGCAGTGGACAGAATAATCCAAACTGCAACGTTTTTGTTCTGATTTAGCATCAGTGCAAATGACACAGGATGCAAGGTAGCTAAGACTCAGTCATTCCGTTCATTTATCTCTGGTTTTACTGCTTAATTAAAGTTGCAGACGGCTTGCGTGTTACAAAATGGTCTATTTTCTGCTCAGAATTCGTTAGTAAAACAGTTCTGGCAGGTGCAATGTCTGTATTATTCCTGTTGACTTATATCTACAGAATTTCTAACCATTGCTCTCCAGTCAGTTGCAAGCTGGTATGAGATTAACTTTCCCACCACTTAGAAACTCAAGCTCATAAATGTTTTACAATCTATTTCAAAGTTTTACTAATGAGTTTGTTTGACTTTTCAGTCTGAACACTTATTACAAATCTCTCAAAATATTTTAGGTATTAATTGCCAAATCTGAAATGTATTTGTGATGACACTTCCCTTCCTATTCTTCTTGTCTTCCTCTTACTTATTACACATACTTGATAGACTCTATGTGTTCCAGCAGCTTTGTAACACATATAAAAATTTTGAGGCATGGGTTTTGTTTTGGTAGCTCAAAGAGCTACATCACTAAATTTAAAGAAATGGAGAGGATTGGAGAGACACCAACGAAATGTCTGACTAGGCTAAGAAAGTGTGCCACTCCACTTAGGCAACTACCAGACCAGTATGGCCAGTCCTCCCACACCCTTCCACATGCAGAGCACTCTCAGTACCAAACATGGCTTAGACCTCTGGAACTCACTGTAGCAGGGCAAATTATTTTATCCACCAACTCCCTTTTTATTATCTAACTTAATTCAAAGGAAAGCACACCTTCAAAAAACTTCATATTCTAAAGCAGACTTTGGAAGTTGCTGCACTGTATGAGGTTTGACTACTACTAACTTGCATTAAACTCACTGAGAGCTGGTTTTGATTTCCTTTTGGGTTTTTTGTATTGTTGGAGGTTTTGTGTTGGTTTTGTTTGTTGTTGTTTTTTTTTTTTTTTCTTTAATGGACAACAAATATTGTCATGGAATGGAAAAGCAGGATGCCATTTATATGACACATTATACTATAAGGACTTTTACCAGAATATTGAGACGTACTGCCTAATGAAAGAACATGCCTAGAAATCCAACCATGTCTCAGTCAGATAATGCCAGGCATTTAGTTGAATCTTTACTGTAACCCTTGCAAAGCACAGTTTCTTACTAAAGATCAAGTGGACAAAGACAGCAGTGGGGAATGTATTGAACAAGACTGCAATGTAAAAATAAGACAAATAGCACGTGGTATCTGGAAAAAAACATGAACCATGGCTATTTCAGAAATGAAATATGACAAATAAAACATAGGAAATGAGGACTTACAAATATTAAATCCAATAGAGGTGTACCAGAAAAGTAAGAAAGACTTACAAGCAGTGGGTTGTTTTTACTTTTCAAAACACCGGATAATGGTGCTGGATAAGAGGAAACAAAAAAAAAAAATATATATGGAAAAGATGTGGGAAAATGACGAAGGAAGTTTTGCAAGAGGAAACTGCCTTGGCAGGGAATGTGGTTAGGATAATGTGTGTATATGGAATATAATAGTTAACTGCCATAAAGCGTCCACCGCTCATAGCCAAAAGCAGCAAACTATCATGGCTGGGCTAGAGCACACGAGTGAGTATTTCAGGTCACAGCAGGAAACACCACACGCTCTATTTTGTTAGGCTGCTGCAGTGTTTTCAAACACCAGGGGCAGGGGGGAGCTGTAGATATGAAAAGGCGAGGCAGGTTGTTTCATTTGTTTATATTAAAAATAAATAGCTTTTGAAAATATGACCGAGTCAGTAAAGAGTATGAAACACAATCCTCAATTTGTTATGATTTAGCAAGTAAGAAGTAGAGAGAGGTAAGATCCAGGCAACAAATGCACACAATAGTTTTCAAAATTCCACTTGGTCCACAGAAGTCCTTTCAAGAGATCATGCTGGCATTGTTCTAAGAAGACTGGCTTGCTTCAAAGTCCAGCAAAAACAGGCAGATTTTAATAAAAGAAGCAACAGCCCCTGCCCAAGACCAGGCACAGCACTCACCCTGGGAAGAAACACTGCCTAGCGCGGTGCCAAAGGAGTTCACTGGTGGGAAACGCCTGCCAGCGCACCGTGTCACTAAATGAAACCAGAGCACACTGCAAAGCCCTGTCAGCTACCCACTCCCAGGCCTTAAACTTTGTGTTGGTTTAAGAGCATAATTCTCAAGTTATTTCTCCTGATATCACCACAGCTTTTCCTAATCTCAGAGGGTTACTCTGTCTGACCTCTAAGCGGCAGAGCTGTGATAATCTCAGGATATAAGCAAGGTAAAACTCATAGAGAGAGATAATATCTTTTATTAGTCTAACCGTCAGAGCTGAAGAAACCTGCCAAGTGTGGACGGAGCCTACCTTCATTAGAAGCAGACACAGTGATTTCTAGCTTTGTGTGCTGCAGGAATGCTGAGACTGCAATTTATATGGGTCACAAGCAAGCAAGCCAGCTCAAGCGTCCCACCCAACCTAGCTTATTCCTCCTGGAGCTTTTGCAGCCAAGGGTTGAATGGCTGGAGGGTTGCAGATACTGGGCTGGGCAGGTTAAGGCTAACCTGCGTGCTATGCTTTCTGTGAACGGAGACTGGAGCGTTTTTGCTGCAGAACAGCAGCCACAGCCTCACGCAGTGGTGGGGGGGGTGGGGGGGGCCCTCCCCAGAGACCCACCAGAGCTGCAGTCCGCCGATGTTGGGGATGTGGGGGTCCTGCCTGGCCCAGACCCCCCCTGCTCCCACCTCACGGATCAACAGAACTGAAGGCAGACTGGGGCAGGGGGTCACTTTAGCAGGGCTGTTTCTCTAAATTCACTCAGCTACTTCATTTCCATTTGCGCACCCTTCAAAAGCTCCATAAATGTACTCAGCACATTTCACAACGTCTAGCTGTTGGAGGCTGGAAGTTCGGGTTGCAGTGATCTCTTTTCCCAGAGGGTGAGGGAGGTGGAGGCTCTCTACCAGTTACCTCTCAAGATAAAACCATTAAGAGATGAGAACTTACTTAAAGAAGAAAAAACTACAGAAACCTTTTATTAATAGAAGCTTTTGTAAAACTCCAGAGCTAGTTTTTGAGCCAGGACTAAGAGAATTTTGCAGCATTTTTTTTTTGTTTTCTTTTATGTATTTTTGTTTTTTTTTTTTTTTTTTCAAATTACAATAATGTGAATGCTAGATATTATGGTCTCTTTATAGCTTCATTATCTGAAGTACACAGACCTTCCTCCTTCTGACATCCTTTGGTGCAAATATATGCTTACAAACCTATATATATTTATACATATAAAGCAAAACATATTTGAAGACTAAACACATGATATTACACAAAGGGATGAGTCCTGAGAGCCTTATGACACTAAAGGTTTCTCTCTGTCCTTTGAAGTACCAGCTTTAAGACACAAATTGCCACCAACTGCCTTTTTTCTTTGTCTATAAATAAGAAAGCACAGACCTTAAGGAATGGCTGCCTAGAAATGCTTCTGGTACTCCTAGGAAAACGACTTCTTGCAGGCACACAAATTATGTAGATGAAATCACATCTCCCATATATTAACTTGATGATAGAGTCAGGCTAGGATCTTCTTACTAGGATCACATAAAAAGGGATGAAGAATTTCCCACCAAAAGGGCTTCTGAGCACTGATCATATGTTTCAAAGGAGGAAATGAAAGTGCTCAGTGCTACCAAGCTTCAACTTTAGAAGACTGAATCTTCTGTTTAAGCTCCATTACACCAGTAAATGACTAAATTGTCCTCAGACTGTGGGAAGCAACCTGCAACTTACAGTAGCTAATTCTCACCAATATGACTGCAATGGAGTAGAAGTAAAAAAGGGGCATACCTTGTTCAGACAATGCGTTCACTTTAATTTCTGTTTATAAAATCTTAGCTTTACAAAGGTCAGCCTAAGGAGCAAATGTGTTGGTTATGACTCTCATTCTAACCACAATGCTGGGAGCACCATCCGGAATACGAGTTTGTGAAAAAGTGGTTTTGACTCCGTAAATCCTTCTCCCAGCTCACCAAGTTTGCTCTGTAGGTGTTTGGTTATTGATTATTTTTTCCCGTAATGGAGACAAGGTCAGTTGCAGTCACTCAGAGAGAATCGTAGCTTTAAATTTTTGGAAATCCTGGGCTTTGGGGGATATCTGGATGAGCAAATTTTTAAATCTGTAAAAGGGCAAAAATAAAATTAAGGTCAACCCACCACAAGCCTACATATATATATAACCCCAGGACAGACAATGCTGGCATGATTTTTTTTCTAACTGCTTACCTATTTTATGGCTGTTAGCACTGTAACTCTAGCTGTGTTACTTAAATGAACGCTAACATTGTAGTAATAATTATAAGCTTCCCTCCCCTTTTAGTATTCTTGTTAATACCTGTATTTTAGATTAAATAATTAAATAAAAACCCATTTACTGGAACACGGCCATAAATTATAATTTGCAAGCCATGCTTAATTTTAAGACCAAAGAACTATGGAAGGTAAAATGTATGTTTTTAGCTAGGTGTAAGACTGAGTTCTTGTTTTAAACATGAGAATATGATCTCAACTCCCTCACCACTCCACTACCCGGTGATGTAGATAGGTGCTTGTATCAACACCTCATCCTTCAGGGAGTGACACATCACCATTTGTGTTGTTTTGCACCAAAAAAAAAAACCAACCAACCAAACAAAATTTTTTTTCTCCCAGGCTCTTACAACAACAAGACTTTGCTACCTTTTAAGTGGATTGAAGGAGCAGAGCCCTGTGATTATCACCGAGGGTCACGGAGGTCACAAATGAGGTCAATTCTTCCCTTGAAAGCTTTTCCAGAACAACACACTAAAGAGTTCGCATCCGAAGGGCTAAGCAAAGCAACTGTGGATCTGCTTTTTCTTGTCTTATCAACCCTCTCCTTCCTTTCTTGACATTTTAATGAACAATCAGATGTTCCTTGACTCATGGTCTGTAGCCTTAGCGGCAGCATTCAGAAGCACCTTGTGTGTAGTTTTAAAAGCATGTTTATTTTATTATTTTAAACAAGATTCATTACTCTTTGATCATTTGAATGAGTTCCAGCATCCTTACAATAGAGGTTTGGTACCATACCTATTATCAATTGAGTTTTCTTTAGATGAAATCTTCAGTTTGTTTATTTATAGGGATGGCTGTGTTTAAAAATCTGTAGTCCATGCCAGTGTTGACCTCCCAGAACTCACACACACAGGCCTTTTAATGTGCAACGTGATTTTACTGATGAACATATACGGAGCAGAAGAAGTGACCTCCAGTCAGGGGGACGTTGTTCACAATGTATTCCTGCCCCTATAATTTTATTTGGTTTAGTTATTAACCAGATCCAGCTGAGAAACTGCTTATCTAGTTTGCAGGTATGAGCACATACATATGCTTCTTCCATCCACTGTGATTCTCAGCCTAAAATATGCTAGAAAGTCAATTCCATTAGATTCTCCTCTTCAGTTACACAGGCACAGGATAAACAAGTTGAAATTAAAAAAAAAAAACAACAAAAAAAACACAAAACAAAACAAAAAACAACCTTAAAACAAGTCTTGTAAAATGGCTGTTAACTGATAATGCCTGTTTTTTAATTAAGTAAAAAAAAAAACATATTAAATGCCTGTTACTAGTATACCATGCTTAGAAAGAAGCCCTAGTGTTTGCGGTCACCCTCTTATAGCACACATGGCGGCTTTATGATTAGATGCATCTGCTTTCAGTCACCATGGTGGCATTACAGCTGTCACTCTAAGCGATTACTGCAAACAGTATCTGGAATTGTCAGTTGTATGGTGCCTGGAAACATTTAAAACCCCATCCAAGACTTCCCTCCCTTGTTGCCCTTACCTGTTACCACATCTTTGCAATGGGGTTCTGCAGCTGACAGAAAATTAAAGGCAGCTCTTTGCACCAGCCTCCCCAGTCTTTAAAATGAGTTTGAGCTAGAAGAACCCGTAATAAAGAGATGAGCTTTCAAGTTGTCAAGATGTTGTCATCCTTGAATTTTCCCTAATAAAATCAGAATTTTTACCTTTAGGAAACACGGTTAAAAACAACGTCACCGCTAATCTGTTAGAAATATGAAATGAAAAGAAAAGTTCAAAAAGGTGCCCAAACCGAAGCGTTTGCAGAAGAGTTTTATTTATAAAGCCCATGCAGAAGCAGTACAAACAGTGCTGAGGTGCTGGAGGACTCTGAAGCAGAAGCTGTGAGAACCCAAGCAGGCAGCCCATGATCTAGCTAAGCTGTGTTTGAGCGCTGCACCAGAAGATGAGAGTGCAAACATCACTTTAATCCATCTGTATGATTTATCATTTATGCTGCTTATAGCTCCAGCTGTGCACAGACCCAACGCTCGCTCTGTGCCGTGATCTGTTAAACGAGGGACAGGAGCTTCTGCACATGCTGTACCTGATGAAGTGGCTTTCCCTGCGTGGAAGCCATCAGCACAAATAGTCCCCAGCAAGAGGGACTATTTGGGGTGAAGTGACTGAGCCAAGACCTTGAGAAATCAACATCCACTTTTCCAGTTTTACAATATGGGCACCACCACAATGCTTTACAGAAAAGCAACTGGACAATATGAATTTGCGGGGATGAAAAACTGATTACCAAATCTAGAAGTGTTTGCTTGACACATTCAAAAGGGCTAAATCTTTCTCAAGTAAGGACCACGGAATAAGAAGACCAAGCACCCTGAGTGAAAGCCTACAGAAGGCAGGAGTTCTGGCAGGTGAGTGTCACTTCTCAGGAAGCCTTGGTGCCTCTGAGATAACTTTCTTGGGGAACTGTACTGGGGAAATTTTGCAATTTTCAGGAGAGCACCTAGTAGGATGGCTTGTCTCTAATAACACCAAAAGACAAAGAACTCCGATGAAAGCCATCTTTTCTTGACCAGACAATCCTGCCTCCCACCCCTTTCCCTTGTTGACCCCAGGCTCCCCCCTTTCCCCCCACATCTATGTTCACGTGTGTCCTCCCTCTCCCACCATCACAAAACAAACTGTTCTTCCCTTTCAGTCCACTCACTGCTCTCCTTCCTAAACAGTCCAACATTCATGACAGCCACTCACTGCTCACTCTTGCCTTCTTTCTGCCTGCTGTCTGGTAGCACAAGGACTACCTGGCCAGGACCTCTCTCCTCACAGCAATCCTCCTCATCTGTGCTCCTCCAAGAGAAGTAACAGGAGTCACGGAAACGAGTTGGCACTCCAGAAGGTGAGGTGCTGTGGGGCCTGTGAGCATTACTTTCCTCTCCCTTCTCCAAGCAAACCAAAGGAAACCAAGATGATTGGTAATAAATTAGAAAATCAGCAAGAACTCTCGCTCGGACAACTGCTGGATTCTCTCTTGCAGTAACGGCAGTAGGGTTTCATGGGGTAAAAGAGCAAATCAAAAGTGTTTCCAAAAATCCTAACTTCTTGAAGATTAGTTTAGTTGCGGTTATAACCTTATGTGATGCATGAAACAAGAAGCTGGCTTCAGAGGAACCCATTTGCAGCTGTTGTCAGAGCTGATGCATGTTAGCTGCTCCATCGAGTCAGGGTTATGCAAAGTGTCAGTCTCTGCTCTTGGGTTTCACTCCTTCCTTCTCCAAGGCCAGTTGCTAGCTCAGTGTAATAACCTTCTGGGATATGAAGGACCAAGAAAGCTCAGCACAACTTTGTTGGCTGACAGGGCTGAAAATGAAATGCCTTCTTTTCAGATCCAGCACGTTACACACCTGACTCCAAAGCTGTCTGACAAGCATTTATATTCTTTTCATTGGCAAAAGAAATGTCCTAATAGTGGCTTTGATGGCTGTTAAATGTACAACTGGCATCATCATGTTTTAAATGCTGTGGGATTAGCTGTTACCGTGATCACTGGCAGCAAAATACACAGACAAAAGTATCCCTTTTCACCTCTCAAAAGCACATTTTGGAGAACAGATGGAAGCAGGGAGGTCAGGAATGGTAGAGAAAAAACAGTAGTAGACCTAATGGACTCAAAGGGCTGCCTGTGAAGTATTTTCCCCTCATGACAAAAGGATGGTTTAGAGGAGACCCTCTCAGTAATTGTGAAGTCCACCTTACTAGGGAACGTGCCCAAGAGAGCAGTTTAATTGATTCCAGCCACATTAACAGTTGCAAAAATCTGTGGCACTTTACTAAGGAAGTAATGGGTTGTGAATAATTTATTTTTTATTCCTCACTCACAGGTGATGGGGATTAACCTGGTTATTTCAAATGAGTTTTAGATTATTTTAGAGTGCTGAATAATATCCTGTTTGAAGGCAGCTATTATACGTCAACAAGCCAATGTTTGCACAGTAGGTCATTCAGAAGTGAGAGGAAATTCTGACCACATACTCAGAGTTCAAGAGCTGGATATTTTATGAACATAGCCTGTGATACAGGGAATAAATTCAAAGTGTTTTTCTTCCTCCCAATTCTCTCCTTTCCTAATTCCCTTTTTTTCTCTTCCTTTAACACTCTAGTGTCACACTAAATGCTCCTCTCTGGAAACATAAGAATACCTATATCACCCCTGGTCTAGCCAGTGCCACTAAACGTCCAACTCTGAAGCAATCCGACGTGAAATTAAACATTGCTGTCACTAAATAAATTTCCATGCCTTATGGCTACAGCTACAGCTCACTAATGACCAGCTGTGGCCGACAGCAGAAGCAGCTGTCCTTGCTCACAGAAGAACACTGCTTCCAGGTCACAGCTGAGCCCATGGAAACCAGGTGTGCTTCCAATATAGCTTCTTCAAGGGAAGTGCACAGAACAGATCTATAAAAGTCCTTCTCAGAGGTCCAAATATTCAGGCAAACAATTCTCTTGCTGATTTTCACGTATCTGGTAGTGCTGTTCATCATCTTGCTTAGCTCCTATTAGGCATCAACACTTCTAAACTTGCCTCCTTTCAAAGAGCTGCTGAATATCAAATCAGTTACTTAAGCAGCGATGAGTGGGACAACAGTTTCTGTGGTGCAGTCTGGCCAGAAAAATTTTGCTGGCACTAGTAGCATTGGTAATCTAAACCATCTCTCTCCCAAGTGCTAAAACAAAGACCCTGAAATGGTCTCTGCAGAGCTTTTGAATCATATTTCAGTGCATTAAGTTCAGCTTGCAATTGATCAAGTGACCTGCAGCAGCTGAGATCTCCATTCAACGTAGCTCTGTCATTAGCATTAGGATCGGTTTTGCTCTTGGTGTGTATGCATTAAGACCATTCAGAGACTGACTCATCCTCCTCATTAGCTAAGCAGTTAGGAATGAGTAAAGAACACTGTGCACACTACCCTTATAGGAAACTGCTGTTGAAAGAGAAAGTGACTCTTCTTACTGGGTGTAACAGGGAGAAAAGTAGTAAGCCAGCCTTTCCGGGTCCCGCTGATTGGGTCTAGACAAGAGCAGTAATGCTACTTCAATCAGAATGACTTTCTTACAAAAAGATACTGTTCAGACAGATCCAAATTCCCTTTCTGGCCACTATGAAGTGACAACATAATTAACCGTGTCTGATTCCCCTGAAACTGTGCATTTCTAGGAAGCCTTGAACCTCTACAGGCTTACCTGGGCCATGCTATAGGTGAGGCAGTTCTGCCCGACGGACGATGCGGTTCCACAGTGGCAGTAATAAAAGTATTTGCTCCCATTTTCTGGGCATTGGGTTGGAACCTAAGCAGAGGCAGAAGGTAAGGCAGAATGCAAGTCCTGTCTTCTTCCTCACCACACAGTCACAGAGGGGATTGGGAGTGGAAACAGGACCAGACTCAACATGTGCCACGACGTGCGTGCTCCTGAAAAGCACAAGGGAGCCTGCTGAAGCACCGTGAGGAACGGCCCCTGGAGCTCAGCCAGCCACCACACCGCTACCTGTCCATGATGTCTTCAGGTTGCTTAACCCAGGCTACAGGTGACGAGTGCTGAGAAGAATAAATATGTGAGTTAGAGGTAAGGTGTGGCAGCCAGTATGTTTGAGCTCATCTTGCACAGGATGGCAGTGGAAGCCGTTGCTGTTTTGAACTGCATACAGCAAACTGTTACAAGCAAAAATTGTCCCTTTGCCAACCGCTATGGCATAAGGTGTGACACACAGGCACTCACTGAAACAGTGGCAGAAGCAAGAATTCCTGGCCTGTGTCTTGTTGTTTGAGGGCTGCTGTCCCCGTGCCCTGAACTCCAAAAGGACTTGAAGACCCCTGGGGAGCAGTGCAAGGGTAATTTCAGCAATATCAGCTTTCCTGAAGAAGGATTTGTGCATCAAAAAGTTGTTTCAGTTTTCATTTCAGAATACAGAAACGTGTATTTGTATCTAGCTATTATATATATCTATACATGCAGACATTTAACCTGTCCTGATAAAACCAGTCTGTGGGCATAACAGCAGTAAATCTGTTCAAAATGAACCAGTTACTTTTCATAAGTTATTAAATGTACTGTAAACCATTTTGTTTTAAATAGGTATTAAACCTATCAGGGACTATTTGTAGGAAGGCATAACATTTTCAGAAGGCTTTTAGTCCTTGAGTGCAGATCAAACCCTGCTAAAGGCTACTAAATAGAGGAAATTAAAAATACTCTATAGCCATACAGAAAGGAAAATCAGAATAGGACGTTTCAACATTGTCATTACAGAAACAAAAGACATATTTAGAACACTTCCTCACAGGCACCAAAAAGCAAAACCTTAACAAAACAAAAATAAGTATTACACAGCAGCCCATCCCTTCAAACTTGGGGTTTTGACAACCTCATCATTCCACAGGGGAGATGGTGATTTTGCAAACAGGCACGGTCACAAGCAGCGCCAATGGCAGAGGAAAGAAGACTCATTTCATACTGAGGAGGGAAAGAAACACACACCCCACCCCACCCCTCCTCTGCCTGCCCCTTCCCTGACAGAGGTCCAGGTCAGCTCTGTCGGTGAATAGCAACAGAATTCCTGGTCTTCAGAAACCTCTTGAAGAAATCCAGAGCCATATGTATATGTCTTGGCTCTCTCCCTTTTCCTGGTGTTAACCTGGTTAGGTATTAACTACCTGACTGGTCTCTTGGATTTCTGCTTGTCCTTTCACATTTTTTGGCTGCTTCTCCCCTCCTGACTATCCGAGGTCAACAGGGAAGGGTAAAGTGGAGAAATAACGCCCCTCTGACTCCCAGAGCAAATCTTAGACAAAGAACACTCATGGCATTCCCATTCATGTCAAGCAAGTTCTTCTTGACTATGGCTGCGCATCATTCACAAGCACCCATGGCACCAACAAACTAGTCAAAACAATTTACCAGCTCATGCACTTTATGAAAGCTTTCCCTGAGAACTTTGCATTTGTCCTTCCCAAGCCCTGGAGTACAGGACCCAGAAAATGAACTCATCTGTCAGCTATGCTGAGTGCTTCAGAGTGAATTTCAAAGCAAAACAACGAACTCAGGCCAACTGCTCCACACAGACTGTTCCTCACAGCCTGAAAACCAGCCTCTCAGAGTCACGACTGATTACGTCAAGGCTTGCATTTCTACTGGTCACATCAGGTGCTGCTGCTGCTGATGTTCACAGTGATTACATCGGGTGAAGAGGAGTAATCCATTACCTTTATCACAACACTTTTGATCATGACAGACAGAAGTGTTCTAAACATAGTACATGATTTATTTGCAGTGCTTTCTAATTTAGACACTGAGACAAGTTAGTTACTGAGACTGAATATCAAGGATATCTTACAGTGATAGGTCAGACGAGGGAAAGCAATTTTAATTTATAGAAGGTAAAGTTTTTGGAAAAAAAAAAAACAAAAACAAAAACAGTGACAATGCAGTCTCTGTTCACTACTTTGATATTCTTCCCAGACAACAAGAGACTTCTCCTAATATATGATCACATCAGGGACTCCTGCTGCCTAGTACCACTGTGTTCCTACCTATCCAGACAGAAAATTCGGGAGCTGTTCACGTATAATCACCTAATTTGTAACTAACGGTTTGTAAGTTTGTTGTAGACTTTTTTGACTTCCAGTTTTTATGGGGAAATAGCAGTTTTTGAGAGAGATAAAAGACTACTTCTGTAGGTTCAGAATATACATGTCACTGAGGCAAAATATTTTCCTTGAATTCCTCCTTAAAAATGTGACTCCTTCAGTCCTAATGTCCCAAAGGTAAGCCCTGCTGCTAGTCCCTTCTTTAAACCATGTGTGATGGTATTTAAAATGTGTATTTGCCATGTACATATACATGTGTGTATATATACACGTATATATATCATGCATATACATATATATAAAAAACCACACAGATGTTGCTGCATCTGAAAATTTTAGCCCAAGTCTGAGTTCTTAAAAGTGACTTCAAACTTAGGCTAAATGCCAAACAACGTTTGAAGAATGACACATCACATGTTTTTAAACCCCTTAAGTGCTTTCAGCAATTTTATCTCGTGTCTAAAGATCTGGCTTCAGGAGGGTTTTATCAGATTTCAGCAGTTATAACTTAATACCAGAAAAATGTTGGTAATTATTGCATGTCTGTAAGCATGTGTTAACTAAACACTACATGCGTTATTACATCAATAGTTTATTCTACTGTGAAATGTCTTACAATTCTCCCTCAAGAAATAAAAGGGGAAAAAAAAAAAAAAAAAAGGCAAACAGCAAAAAACCCCCTTAAAACTCCCCAGAAAAGGGAGAAAAATGAAGAAAAGACCTATTTCTTCAAGTCTAGTGGGAATACACTGAGTAAAAGGGCAATCAGACTCCCAACAGCAAGTTACAGTTACATCAATGACTTCTGTGGTTGAAAGAAGTTATTCTTTATTTTCCAGTTTCATTTTAAAAACAATTTCTATACTTTCCCATTCTTTATTAAATATTAATACATGATTCAGTGTCTTGGAAAATTTTTTGACTATGAGATTGAGGGTGACCTTCAGACTGTAAAGTAACGACACCCAACTTTTGGGACTTCGATGAAAACATTTAGCAGAGTAGACTACATCATTTACTTTGGAAATCTTTGCTATGAAGCATACAATACAATTTTTTTTTTTTTTTTTTTTTCTTTTTAACCACATTACATAATATAAAAAGGGCAATGGAGGCGACCAACATTTCAAATTACCATCAATTTCATTACACTTCATTTGAAATTCCATTCTCCATAAAATACTAATGTCTAACAAGAAAGCACATACAATCAATGCAAGCCCACAGACAGACATTCTCTTCCTCAGAAATATGAAAGCCCAAAATGGGTCATCAAAATTCAACAGCAAAGTTGCATCACCAGTTTAGGTCACTCTTCTGTGTAAGAGGAAGGTAACCTCTGTCCAACTAAAATTATGCCTCTCTTATTGTACAATTCTATGGAAGGTATTTTTATTCATTTTACTTCCCAGAAGTGAAGTTTATAACCCAGAATTTGATGTTTGATATTGGTCATATAATTTGTCTGCTGTAAAGCTGTTAATGGTAGCAGAATGATCTAATCCTTTAGATCTTGCAAACCTTACATTTTATGACATGCTGTTAGCACTGAATTCTGCAGAATTATTTCCTTTCATTTGTTTTAAGGATATTCAAATTGCTGCTGCATATGACTACAGCTTTCATTTTCCGGGAACCTAAAGCAAGCCTTTCTCATTGCTCTGTTTACCTGGGTGAAGCAGGCTGAACCACTGTCAGTAACCACTCCTAGATCTCTGCTTCTGAATGAAAACTCCATTGTTTAGATTCATCACCATCTGTGAAAAAAAATAGATTTTTCTTTTCATTGTACATGAGTCTGTATGTGTGCAAGTTAAATTGTACCTACTATTTTGTTCACTGAAGTATTTCTAGCTTTTGTGTGCTCCTCTAGCTTTACCTAACATCGATAGTGATATGTAGTGACCACATCTTCAACTCGGTCTTAGAATCACCAACAAAATTGTACAAGAAAAATCCCAGCACAGATCTCTGCATGCTGCTGTTAGATCACCTACATTTTGAAAAACAGCCAGTACTTAAAACATTTGATGCCTAGCCAGTATTTAATTCAGGACAAAAGTTTACCTGTCTATCATAACATAAACTCCGTTTTTTTTACAAACATCACCAAAACCTCCTCAAAACCTGGATGATACATGCCAGATATTTCTTTCCAATATTTTAAATAATCAAGTAACTTCAAAGACCAGCTGAGGACTTTAAGCAGAGACTGTGCTGTTGGTTAGATGATGTAATTCTGGTTTTCTAAGTATATGTTTCTGTTCTGACTACCCTGAAATACTCTCCCTCTGTGTAGGATATTACGCATTCACCTGCAACTCCCAAGGTCACTCTTCATTGCATTTTGGAAGTGATGCTCCCTGGTGACACTTTTACATCAACCAGGAAGAACTCCTATTTTAAGGGATATATTGCATGTGTTTGTCAGAAGCTTTCCAGTTTTGGACCTGAGATCCCTAACAGCTTGAGATGAACACCATCTGGTCCTGGCAGTTCACTAGAATGAAGATTCCCAAATTGTTCCATAAATTCCTCACTTGACATTTCTCCCCCTCTTAGCATACCAAGGACTAAGGTTTCCCTTGGGTGAAATGTCCTTGGGATGAGAATTTCAACAACGGACATCTTTAGCCTAGTTCAACTGCTTTAGGAAATTCTTCCGTCACGTCATCCGTCTTTAAACTTCCTTTCCCAGCCATCTCTCTGTACCTAGAGCTCCAGGGAAACAAACACAGTCCTTCTGCCTCAGACACATGTTAACACTTTTTGTGTGGTAGCAGTATTCGTCTCTTTATCGTAATTAAGAAAAAAAATCTTTACTTACGAGCTTAGAAGTTAGAGTGGAATTTTTCATCAGGTTTGGGAATAGGAGTCATTTTGTAACTGGAAAAACACATTGGAACAGCTTGTACGGACACATGAAATCTAAGAGTCTAAAAGAACCAAAAAGGGCCACTGTGATCAGCTGATTTAATTCCCTTGCTGCCTGAGTTTACTTCTGAGTCCACGTTTGGGTTGGGGATAATAAGGTCCAGAAAACTGCCCTGCAGGATGCTCCCTTCTAGCCCACAGACTTTGCTCCCTAGAGTAAAGGGGTGGCTTACAACTATGTGGGTATTATAGAAGATAAACATGCTTTATGTACATCCAGTAGCACAGCAAAGTAAAAATGAAAAGGCTGAAAGGTAAGAAGCAGAATCTGAAGAGAGCTAGCATTGCAAAGAGAACATGGCTGACCAATGGATGCATATAAAAAAATCATTTTGGTTAAAGAAAACAAAAATATTGTTGGCAAGACCAGAAGGAAGGGAACTGGAGGAGGTTAAACAAAGCATGAATGAGGACATGTGTAGTAGGCTAGAAAGGCAGAGACAGACTTTAGCCAGATGGGTCAGCATGCAAGATAGACAGCAAAGTACTGTGGTTAACCAACTTCACACAAAATACACTACATCATCTTCAAAGATGAGGAAACCTTCACTAAGAACTTCAGAGAAGGCTTTGCACTAGGAAAATGAAAATTTGTAGCACTTTGGTTTATCTTCTCCCAGGGATATGAGCATGAACACTCATAGGCTCCAGCTGACCCTGCAGGGCTCCCAAATTTCTGAACACTGCAGTTGTAGGAGCCTGTGAGCAAGACTTGCTGGCTCTCAGGGAATCTGTCTTCTCCCTTTTCTTGAGAGTCAAGTCAGGGATCAGACCAATTTTCTTTAATGACAAGAAGCCTACTGCCAAGTCCAGGTGCTCCCATAAGTGACCTTGTTGGACTTGGGTATGACAAAGCAGACTCTATTGGCCTCTGTCTTTGCAGACCCCCTGAGCACTGCTCTCCTATCCCAGGAGCCCCTGGGTTGCTGCATATATATGGGTTCATCTGTCTTCCCTTTCATATTTAACAACTCAATTTTTCTCTACATTTGTTCCTTTTCATCATTTTCCCTTCGGTACAATGACTCATACACAATATTCAAAATTATTTTCAAAGCTGCTGACTTAAATCAACAGTCCACATCTTAACAAACCCTGATGGAGAAATTAGAGGGAAGCTGATAACATCAAAGACACATACCAAAGGTTTAATGGAAAGACAGAACCTTCCGTGTGAAAGTACTTTTGAATAAAGGTGGCATTGCAGGAGAAAGATAAACTGCTCTCCTGATAGTGGGTGGTCTTTTCCACTCTTCAACTTTTCCTTCAATACACTTGAGTTAAATCCACTTAGAGTACACACAAAGCTTTCCTCTTCTTTGAACACCAATGGGACAAAACTACAAACATCTATGAATTGCAGTTCACATGTGTCATGGACAGAGCCATGCACTTACCAGAAATTCCAATTAACGCTTTTACAGCACACACCAGTAAGGATATTAATGGGCTCTAACTAGCAGCATTTAACTCAGCCTCATAATACCCTTAAATCCCAATATTAGGTGTCTCCTATAAAATCCGTGTCACTATTTGACTCCAGATCCCCAGAACACCGTTTTCAGAGATGTCAAGCACTTGCAAAGCTGGGACAGGTCATTTAGGAGCTGGTGATTTGAGAGCTAAAAGACACAGAAAACCAAGTCATGTACTCCTGGAGGATGGAGCTGAAATCAACAGATGCTTTGGGTTTTTTTGTTTGTTTGTTTGTTTGATCGTTTTTTAACCTAGGGTGCAAAGCAAAATAAAAGGCAGACTCATGGAGTCCCCAGCAGAGAAAGGTAATCACGTGCTCTTCCCTCTGTGTACTGCATAACATGTTCTGCTTTTTACCCACACCCACAGCCTGGAGTTCAAGGCAGTTGTTTTGGTTATGTGCCACTAAAATCAAATTGTTCCAAAGTGACCTGCCAGGGGACAAAATTACAGTCTCTGGAAGCCAAGGGCAAGGAACCTCACTTCAGATTAAGCAACAAGACCATTTTTATTTTCTATATATGGCTCTCTCATATGAAGGATGTCTCCTCTTGGAGACACTACACTCATTCAAGGCAGTAGCTTCCCAGCTGAGATGGTGCTGAATGCTCTTTAAGCAATAGTGTTTCAATTAAAGTAGCGACAGAGCTTTTGGCTCTTGGAGCAGCACTATGTCAGTAAGTCCAAGGACGCTAGATGTTTATCCAAAGAAATGTCATGGCAATAGCCTCTCTGACACAGCTCCTCTGTGCTCAGCATGCTTCAGGGGTTGTCATCATGACCTTCTTATTGCTGCCACTCCTCTCCACTCCAATCCCTAGAGGCTTGCATCTTTGGCTGACTTAACTTCTTCTCAGTACTCTGAGACTTCATCACAACTCCTTCAGTATTGCTGCTATCCTGTTCCAGGACTCTGGACTGTTGCAGACCACATTTCAGGTAGCAAGCTGCCTACTTGATGAATGATCTCAACCCTTCACTATAAGCTTCCTGGGGACTGCATGCTTTCAACTGGAAAGCTGGGTTGCCAAAGATTTTCATCACCTCAGAAGACCCTTTGCTCACTGGGCAAATGGTACTGCTCAGCTGTCACTTGATACAAGGATGCCCCCTTGTTCTGATTTATGTAGTTTCTCACACCCTTGACTACTCTTGAATAGGTCACTAAGTCCAGATCATAGGACTACATCAACTCTTACATCAGAGTGCTCAAAGCTAAAGGGACTTGGTGCCATCTGTCATATAGACAAGAGGCTGGGATAAGCAGGGAGCTGTTTTCCACATCTCTTTTGAATGATCTAACAATGCAACAATGCTCACATCCAGAATTCTGGCTCATGCCCGTTGTCACACAAAACTGTGTTACTGCTAACAGGCAAAGAACAGAATAGAACTGAACAGACTAGACTATTTCAGTTGAAGGGGACCTACAACAATCACCTAGTCTAAGTGGCTCACCAATTCAGGGCTGATCAAAAGTTGAATCATGTTATTAAGGGCATTGTCCGAACGTCTCTTAAACACTGACAAGTCTGGAGCATCGACCACCCCTCTAGGAAGCCTGTTCCAGTGTTTCACCACCCTCTCAGTAAAGAAACGCTTCCTAATGTCCAGTCTGAACCTCCCCTGGCACATCTTTGAGCCATTCCCGTGCACCCTGTCACCGGATCCCGGGGAGAAGAGCTCAGCACCTCCCTCTCCCCATCCCCTCCTCAGGGAGCCGCAGAGAGCAAGGGGCTATAGGAATCATATTAGGGGCAAGCTAACATGAATAGCACCTAGAGTGACTTGCTATCAGTGTCTGAATAATTAGTTTGAGGCTTACCATTTATTCTGGTAGTTTAGTCTCACATTTTGCTTTCAGGGTGGCCTATTTTAGCTATAAGCAGTTCATTTTCCCTAAATGGGTCAGAGTTTTGCAATCCCATGATTTCCCACTGTTGCTCATGCATCAGTGGCTTTTCCACCTGATCGCCCAGTGAGATCTCAGAGGTGCAAATATATGACTCAGACTGGAAAGTATAACTTCCAGTAGCAGTAACTGATTCATCCTTTGAGCAAACATTTCGGTGAGACTTGGGAATCAAACTTGCAGCAGCTGCAGTAATGGATGACGTGTCCTTGGGAACTATTGATGGGGTACAGTGCTTCTTTTGCAATCCCACAATATATTAATCTTTCCAAATAAAACATTTTTGGGCAACTTTTTACACTCACTCTCACAGAAAACTCCTCTGGTTCAATCTGGTATCAAACTGGGTGTAAGGGGTGGAGAGGGAATCAATCTCCTGATTGAATCTCATGTCTTTCTGGTCTCAAACCAGACAGTGCTATTCCCATCTAGTGAGCCTGCATGAAGACTCTTCAGGCAGTGCTCTCAAGAGCATTTTCAGTATCATGGAGCTGCCTGTGAAACAACCACCTAGACAGGAGGAAAGCAAATCACTGACCCCAAAGCCTCCTTGCCAGCAATTATCACAGAGCAAACGGGCACGATAATTTTGTCTGTAAGCTCTCCCATAGCCATATCAAGCATTTTTTTTTTTTTTTTTTAAATAACAAGGAAATTGCTTCTTAGCCACAAAGTGCCTGTTCCTCAGCAGTTCTGCTCCCTTCTGTCTGTTTTCCATGCAGCCCCAAGGCAGTGCTGGGTACAACAGCTGGTATTAATGGGGTGACACAATGTAAGAGGTCAGTCAATAGACAAAATACATGAGGTGCACAAATAGCACATTCTAAGTAATAAAAAAGGCACAGCTTGGCCCCTGCTTTGGGTCTGCTTGCAGAAGAATCAGCTGATGTGTAAGTATGAGAATCTTAAAGTGTCCCATACCATTGATTAACAACCACAGTGTGATAACTAAAATATGCAAATGTTGGCTAAAACCAGCACAGCTCCTCTGAAGGAAGGAGGGTACCTACTTTCCTATTGTTCCACTGAAAACTTGAAATAACCCCTACAAAGACCATACTACAAAACCAAAGATTAAACCATCATCCAACAAAACAAACACCTGGAGGACAGAAGGGCAAAACTGACAACTGAGGCTTGATACTTTAGCAATGTCAAATGACTTCGGCTCCTACCTGACTTCTCCTGGGTGATGGTGTTGCAGCTCAGAAACAAGGAGCTCAGGAAGACCAGTAGAATAGGCCAAAAGCTGTGCTGAACTCCCAGGGAAACTGGTGAGGTACCACTGATGGGAATGAGATAGGCTGTGAGCCTTCTGCACAGGCTGAAGGAAAGGAATGCAAGTGTCAGAAAAGAAGCTGTTTCTTCTTTTGTGTGTTTTAATATACATAGTCTTTAAATCCTGGGTGTCTTCTTAGGCAATAGACAGAAAGTTACAGTTAATGGCTCCAAGGACACTTCAGGCTATTATTACTTTTTATAGTTAGCTGTTGTCCATAAAACTGGACTAGTTAAACTAAGGAGATGTGTTAAAAATTTTGGATAACAACAGAAATATGAGATTTTTAAAAGCGCTTGTTTGGAAAAGAGGTTAAATGATCTCATTCATTTTCCAGTTGCCCTGCAAACTCTATTCTCAGCTCCTCTTAACTCACCCACCCCACTTAACCTACTGAAACATGAGAGAGACATATCATTCTCCGTCGTACCTGGTAAAAAGACAGTATTTTCATGCTTACTCTTAGAGAATATCTTTTTCCAGTCCACAGTTTCCTGCAAGTTATGATAATTACTCCAGGCTTCCTAAAATATGCTAGAAATATCACTGTTTTATCTTAATTACTATCGCAGTTGGAGTCACCAAGCTGCTATCTTTTTTGATTTTGTTGTCTTTGCAAATACAAATAAAACTGTAGTTCATTGATTCTCTGTGACAAACTAGACAATACGTGCATCTACCTCTTATACAAAGAAAGAATTAGCAAACACAGTATACAGAAAGTATTACCTTGCCAGAAATCAGAGTGGTGAGGCAGAATGACAATGATACACAGGACTGTATCTACACTCCTGGGATTTTACAAAATTTACCAGAATATGAAAAAAGTTAAGGTTGCTGTGTGGAACAAGTTAACTCACTCCATATTACTGCAAAAGACAGGAACGTTTCAGTAAGTGCTCTTTTTAAGTTATATAAATTTCAGATTTATCTCAATTTGGCTTCATGAAAACTGAAACTTGCAGAGCAAAAATTATTTTTAAAAAGCTTAATTTCTCCCTTTGACATGAAAAAAGGCTTAAAGACCACATAAGGACCTGGGAGTTCTTGGAGGTGTGACTCCATTTTTCATCTTACTAATACTATTTCTTTGCTATGCTAGACTTTCACCTCCACTGCACAATAAAGTCATATTAATGTTTCTGTCTGAGAGTTTTATACTGCTTGCCCAAAATGGATGAAACAAGTATATTTTTGTTGTGATGGACGTCAAAATCAATGTGTCTCATCAACTATGGGGGCTTGCTGTCAGGGAATGCTCGGTCCTCAGCTCTCATGAAATTCTTCCTAGCTTTTGTGGTCCACTCCATCGATCCCCAGTGGTGGGAAATTCTCCCAGGAGCACGTAGACTGTTATTTGATGTAGATGAGGCTTGGCTGCTTTGAAAGGCTTGGCTTCTGTTTCTTTCCTCCTTCCCTTCTAATTCTTAAACTTAAACTTAAAACATAAGCTCATGGTGGGTGGAAAAAATCCCCAACCCCAACATCCCACAGTCCCCTACTTTCAGGTCCATCAATCTACAAATGCACACAACCCTATATTTTTAAGATCCAAGTTGTAACTGATACTATTCAATTCACACAGGTGCAGTCAGGGCTGCAGGGCCTTGTCAGCGCTCCCTGCTCACAAAGTTGAGAGGTAAATAGAAAATGATGATGTTTTCCAATGTTTTTTCATATTTATTTCATATGCTCACTTTTGATAATTAGTGAAATCTGTCAGGTAGTGCTTATGCTTTTTTTGTTGACTATCCAAGAATGCCGTGTGCACCTTTGTTATTCAAGAGCCATCTCAAAAACTTTTGTGTATCTGCTTTTTAGCCTGATTTCCTGAGGAAAAAATTTCTTTAGTCACATTGTTTGTAACTCTGCCTCCTAATACTTTTTTAGCCCACTAGTCAATACCAGTCAGATTGGAAAGACAGGCGAGTGAAAATTCTGCAAGTTCTGTGACACTCTGAGGTATTTGTGTCCCTGATAAGTATAAGGCTGGCAAAATTCAGCACTTTACAGAATTAATCAACATATACAGATTCATACAGTAAAATATGTAGGGAACATGGGAAATAACTACTGTTTGCACATGTACCTGCACAGAAGGCCTGAAGAAAAAGAGATTACTGGGTAAAATGGAAAAAAAAAAAAAAAAAAGAGGTATTGCAGTGGCAATAAGGTATTAAAAGTGGCATTCAGGACTCTGGAATGCTACAAACCGTAGCAGTGAGAGATGTTCATGAAGCCCCAGGGGTGAGCAGGGGTTATTCTGGACAGCAGAGCGTTATATGGCACTCAGGACACAAACCTATAGGACATCAAGCTTCATGGAGATCCACTTCACAAGGTCACAGAAACCCTGTTCATGATCCCTGTGCTATTGCTGTTTCTGACACGCTCCTGTTGTAAGAGCATAGCTGAGTGAGGTTAAGTGACCAAACATCGGGGTTGCACTAGCTCTAGTGTTACATCCTGGGCACTTCTGCCGCAGGCCAGCTACTACACCAGCTGGTGTCTCTGTGGCTTGAGCAGGCGTCCATCCAGGACAAACATCATATTTGGTTACTGTCCCGTTAGTGCCAGCGGGGCATGTGAGAACTTTCCACTTTCTTTCCTGGTAGGGTCTGAAGTAAAAGCAGTAGGGCAAATCACTGGAAGAAAAGGCTTCCTTAAGCCGAGGACTTGCAAAAGTGTAAAACTGGTATAAAACACTGCAAAATCAGGTCGGTGAGTCCGTCCGGTTTGACCAAAGGTCAGTGACTGCAAAAGGTCCTTTTGTTTTCAGGAGCCCAGGAAATGGCCCTTTTCTGATACCTTTGTGTGGTTGCCCTAATGCACACTGTGTGCAGTTTTCAGGCCACCTAAAATTCTACAAATGTACCAGATCTATTTTCCCATCTATTAATAGTACTATTCTTTCCTGCCCGTCAGAGGAATTTATGTTTTCATTTGGTAGAGAGTGAAACGTTAATCACTTTCACTATTATGCTGTCACTGAAGTTGATTGGAATTATTACAGAATGATAAATTAGAGTCAAAATATTTTTTTCCTTGGATAGTATTTGCTTCAAAAACTCTTGCCAGGGCCAGCTTAAGGAATTCACAAATTTAAAGGGAGACTTGCCAAAACAGATCTTGTCTTTCTGATAATTTGCTCACTGGAGCATTTTTCCCTCCAGTATTATCAGGATAATGACTATGACCTGGATTTCACAGAACAAAGGTTTGCAAGGAGACTGATATAGCTGAAGATAGGAGATGAGATTTCAAGGGTACAACCCTGATATCAAACCCAATTTCACAATGTTGCCTCTGCAATCTGAGGGGTAAACTTTCCTGCCGCAAACACTCAGGGATGTGGGACAGATGCACAAGTTCTCTTAAGGAGTCAGCAGAAGTTGTACTCCCCACCATGGGGATTTCCTTCTTCTTACAGAGGGAGAGAGCTGGAGTCCTACAAAGAGTCTTGTGTCTTCCACTCAGGCATGTGTTCTCAGTCAGCTTGTTTGTACTTCAACTCCCCTTTGAAGGAGCCACAAAATTACAAAACACCCCTCCTTCCAGTAGCTTGGTACAGACCTACAAGCCAGCACCAGAAGTGCTCTGTCATACTTTTTTTTATCCTACCTACCACTTACTACAGAAATCCACGAAAGAAGCCTTTCCTGAGCCAGCCACGTCTGTCGATCTGCCTGGTGGTGTGCCTCTTCAGCCCAATGTACTGTGAACTTACCGCTTTCGCATTCTGGACCCTGTTGTTGTTGACTCAACTGTAACACCACTGGTTCTCCCAGTCGTTAGTGTGCGGTTCCTTAATGAGCAAGTAAACAATTTTGTCACATTAGCAACACTTTTATGGCACACGCAGCCTGTAAAAGCTCTAGCATTGGGGGAAACAGCCTTCTATCAATGCAATGCTTTCAACAAAAAACAAGCTCTGTGGGTTTATTAGAAAGATTTGCAGTACATTGTCTAAGGATTGCTAATTGCAAACTAAGCTCGAGACATGACTCAAAACTGCAAGCTATAATTTTCAGTAACAGTATAAAATGCATTAGGCTTTTCAACGAAGCTTAGCTGCTGCAGCAGGGTAGGAGATGAAATTTTCTTACCAAATTTAACTGAAGTTCTTTAATTATAGGTGAATATTAACAATTCAGCTTCTGACCTTTGCTATAAATATACATGTCTGTAGCTTCTATTAGTCCACACTTGTCTGAATCGCAAAGTGAGGGTCCATTTCAATCAACAGGGGAAAATGCAGGCTTGCTTCCACCTCGTTAAGTCTAAAACTTGAATTCTGTAAAAAGAAAGACAGAAAGAAACATAGTTTTAACGGGTCAAGGGGATTCTCATGCTTCTGTAAAACTTGAGCAATGTTTTTTCATAGCACAAGGAAAACCATCATCTTTGGGATAATCTGTTTTGGTCCACTGCAAAAACTATGCTTTTTCTTCTACCTAGTAAATTCTAAGCTGGTCAAGCCCTTTCTCATCAGTCATCTACACACTTTCTTGCTCAGAAAGACTCATAAAGTTTTGGTCCTGTCCCTGGCTTTATTATGGCAGATGCATCCGTGATAATGACTGCCCTGTTAGCCTTGCATCTTCCTAGTTTTGAGACCTGGACATGATGCAGAGAATAAAAGTCAAAGTTTAAAATTCCATAATTAAAAATACCTAAATAAAGAATAATTGATTCAATGTTTGTGGCAGATAAGGAAATGGCAACTCCAAAATCCAGTCTACATGCTTTCCGGCAAAGAGATTTTAAATGTTTTAGTTTTTAATCAGAAAGATTGAAGCATATCGGTCAACACCTGTTCATGGCAGAAATCTGATTTACTGAACTCGATTTGCTACTGATGATGATCAAGACTCAATTAAAATGCTAAAGGAGTGCCTTCACTACATTGGGGATTTGGACTGAATTTCCCTTTTCTGGCTTCCACAGGATATGATGTACAGTTTCAGGAAAAAAAAAAAAAAGTCTCAGTGACATTAAAGTTCATATTTAGACTCAGCTAAGTCTCTTTCAGACTGCAGGATTTCTTTTTCTTCCTTTTCTAAGCTATTCCTTCCCTCTAGCTACAGCAGCTATATATTTGTGAGTTACTTTAAATCTCTTCCATTTTATAAAGCACTTCACTTTTGACAGCACTGGAAAAAATGCAGCTTTGCCTTCTAAATTTAGTAGAAGGAGAAAAAAAAAAAAAAACAAAAAAACCCCCAGATTGTTTGCTGGTCTCTCTGCTTCTATTCTTCTGTTCCAAACTATTCTCCATAAGTTCCTGTCTATCGCCTTTTGTAAATAACATCTGCTTTTTAGACTCCCTGTCTGCTAATTAGTCTGAATCGTTTGTAATAGTACAGGACTTATTTAGAAATGTACAAATCAAATGCTAATGGGTAGTAACAAGGATTTCCCACTCAATGAACATTTACATCAATTTCCACATTAGAACTATGTAAAAAAAAAAAAACAACAAAAAACCCCCAAAACCAAAAACCAACCAAACAAACAAACAAAAAACAACAAACCAACAAACCCATAAACAAAATCCCCCAAAACCAAGCCTAGAAAGTTATACATTTCTGTTGACATAGCCAAATACTTTCAATCTTCAGAAAGATTTTTTTCTGGTGATATTAATTTATTAAATGTCCTTCTTATCTCTTTTCTAACATATCAGCTGGTCTGGGCATATCTCCCCTCTGCTGTGTAGAGCTTCAACCCTCACAGTTTCTTTCTCAAGGGAATGTCTCAACTTCAGGCTACAAAGTAATCCCCACTCATTTGCTTTTTGTCTCCATGACTACTTAGAAATGGCATACAAAACAGAGCAGATCCATCAATAGAGATTGAAGGAAGGAAGTCCTGAAGTACTTACTTCCTGATTATTAAGGACTTGCTATTAAGAGATGGGAGACAAATAAAAATCTACTTTGCCTATGGCAAAATATGGCTTTGAACCAAAAATATCTACCTTCACAAGGTAAACTTCCTGAATTCCAGGATCTCAGTGATAAACCCTAAGATATGATAAATCCAGTCCTAATGGCCTTTCATCAGTAAGTTCCTTACCTGAATTAAGCACATTGAAGGACAAAACAAAAAAAAAAAAAAAAAACATGCTACTTTGATTAAAGCCTGACTAAGTCAAGTTCTCAAGAGGCAGCTGGAAACAGAAACATGAGCCAGAACTGTGTCAGAGGGGATTCTGCACAGCTTCACTCTTGGATGTATGTTTTTTAATGCGTTTTATGAATGATCTGGAGAAACATGAGTGCTATCTGTGGAAAACACCCCAAACAAACCCCAAAATCTGTCTGTACACCACTTGTTAACAGCTACCAAATCACTTCCAGAACAGCCAGCTACTGAATCCCAATCCCTCTGAAATCTTAGGGAGACAATCAGTGTCTTAGGCAAATCCTTGAAAGATGGAACTAACATAAACGCTCACCCCAGTTCTGGTCCCTCAGGTGTGTCGGTGTCACTTCTGGAGAAAATTAATTATCTTTCTGAATCTCACCCTTCTGGCTTACAGTTTAATTGCTTGAGAGGCACACAGGCAATGGTGACAGATACGTACAGAAGCCAGTAATAGACAAAGGCATTACAAATTATTTGAAAACCTCTCTAATGCTCCTTTGGAAAGGAGGACTTCTTGGGGAAAAAAGAAAGGTTGTTAGTTTTGGGGAGACAGGACATTCTCATTCCTCACCTCTGGCAACTGAAAATGACTGAAAAGTCCCAAACAGCTCCGTTGCTGCCTGCTTATGACTAGCCAGGCCCTCTGACAGATAATTTCACTTCTAGGATGATCCCTTGGCACCAAAGCAAAAGAACAGCTATAAGAGTTCAGACCAAGAGTCCATTAAACCCAGCATTGTAACTTTGACAATTATGGCCACCAAGGGAAGGAAAATAACAGGGTAGGCATATATGCTCCTTTTCCTGTGGGTTTTCCCAACTTTCAGCTCTTACTAGTTCAGATGATTTCCTGTACCTAATGTGGTCTGTCTACTTTTTAAACCCCAAAAGGTTTAAAGTAGAATACTCTTACAAGTATTCACCCATTTCACTTGAAACCCATGAAAACTGTGCATTTACAACAGCCTTCATCAAGTTCCTCAGGTCTGCTATGAATCACTTCTCTGAGATGGAAATGTAACGCAATGCAAACACGTCAGAGCCAGCTATAAACCTGCTAGTGTAGGTGCTGACAGTTCAGCCACAGCCTGGGCTGACCATGTGATTATTTGCAGAGCTTCCTCAGTGAGTTTTGCAGCCCCTTTGAAGCTCTATGGTGCCATGGTGACACCGCCTCCAGATCACAGCTCTGGTCTGCGGACGTTGCACTACAGTTATACTGGCTGCAAATGCAGTTCTTGTCTCCGACACCTTACTCTTACCTAAAATTGGTAAAAGATCACAGATATCCGGATGGGTCACACTCCAGAGTGGTAGAAGTCCCACACTGACATAACAAGGAGCAAGACTGATCTGCTATCACCATTGTCCTGAAGCACTTAATGAGCAAGGACCAAGAGCTAAATTCCCATCCTATCCTCCCCAGCTACCGGTGGTACATTTGAGAGTGAAGTTTGACACTGAATTAGAAACCATCCAACTTCAGTGTAGCAGTCTGCTATTCCTTATAGATCCCATTTTGCATCTTTCTTAGTCAGTACAGCCTGAGCTTGGATCATCTCCCCACTCGTGAAAGTTTCTAGCTGAGTCACTTATCAATTTCACCCAAACAATGCTGTTTACACCTCCATTTGTCATGTTTATGGTAACATATTTACTACATAATGTTCATACAAAGCTTGGAATGTAGAAAGTGCTGTCTAACTGCTAAATGTTGTCGTTTATACAGTTCCTAAAATCTCTAAGGCAGGAAACACACAGAGAGGAGGCAGCTTGCAACGCCTGCCTTCCAGTACACGAGACGAAGGGACAGTTAGGCGCCGCAGCCAGCTAACGTAGCCAAAGACAGGGTCACATCCAACACCGACTGCTTTTTTATGGTGATGTAGGCAGTCCTTTAGTGACAGCCGTGCCACTGGAAGGGCTGCCCAGAGCCCCGGTGCCACGCTGCCCACGCCGGCTGTGGGCAGGAGGGCTGGCTCTCGCCTCCCTAGGAGCACACCTCTCGCACCTGAGCCAAATCCGTTTGGCACGCAGAGCCTATATTTATGGTGCCATATAAATGATTCATAGGAACACGTACCTTATTAGTCCAAGAAAAAATGAAGGGTTTCTGTGCGCTGTGGTCTATTAAGTAATAGTAATGGATCTCAATTACTTGAAAGACCTCTAATTAATTTCTATGTTGGCAATGCCTGAGTTAAGAGGTCAGTCAGGAGTTTAACTCCCTTTCCCTCAGTGCTTTCCAGACTTTCAGTACCAATTTCCATGAACCAGGCAGTGCTGCGAGAATCAAAAATCTAAAGAGAAAAAAATAATCTAAAATAGCTATTTTCATTACCAGGTCCTCCTTCCCTCATAGTTGACAAGAGACACTGGAGAAGACTAATGGAGAGGAAAAAGAAAAGATTTTACTGTCTGAAAGATACCTTCCTCTCTTTGACATAATCCTCCTGATCTATTTAAATTGCTTCCCTCCTTAGCCTCCCTCTCCATTTTGGCTGCTCATTCATTTTGAATTTTCTTCTGAACCATTCACCTCCTCTGCTGCTGACTGAAGAGTTCTAAGTCATACTCATGAGTTCAATATATCCTGATATTTCTGTGCCTAAATCCAACTTTTCTTCTAGTTTTCTGAAAAATCTAATTTGTTGTCAGCTGCCAAGCTTGGACTACAAGGCAAGCTGTATGCTGAACCTCTTTGTATGCACTTTTTATTACGGAAGCATATCACTAACTCTGACTCAAATGTTTTCAATTTTAAAAACTGTTTTCTCATGAGTTCAATAGTTACATCTCAGACATCTCCTGCACCGTCTAAATTGAAGTATGAAATCTCGCCAAGATCCAGGAAATCTTTCTAGATGCACAATGTAATAATGAGACTTAAAAACTGCTCAACTAATAGAAATAGATAGGCTGAGAGTTACTTTAAACTCAGATTCCCCCATTCCTAATTGAACCCTTCACTGCAGTGAAGTCTGATACCTGCTGCTGCAAAATGGTCCTTAAAGGACAACTCGGGAATGTGGCAACAATAAATAGGTAAACTTTCTAAACTAAGCCTACCATTACAAGGTTTCTGAGCCTGCACTGGTTAGAATAGTCTTCGATTTTGAAAATACCTCCTAAGATGAATTCAGCCTAGGACAAAGGCCTCAGCTTGTAAGTAATCTCAAGAGACACAAACCTTGCTGGGCACAAAGCACAGAACACTTTGGGTCAGTAGTTCAGGAGATGTAACCACCTTCTTTTTCCATATCCCAGCTGCTGCCTTAGGATCTTCATCTTTTTTGTCAGTCAGCTTAGCTTCACCTCCTACTTTGCTTCACAAAGGCAGTGCACTGAAAACAAATGCCCTGAAACAATGACCCACCGAATAAGCTCTTGACTGGCACGTGTGAGCAAGTCAATGTTGAGCATCTCCCTTAGGATTCTGCGCCAGACCCCATGCAACCATGGCAGTGGAGCAAAGATGGATGCTGGAGAGAATCAGTCTTGCACAGGGACCAGCCCAGCAGCTTTCACACCACAACAAAAGCATTTATCGGACTAGCAGGATGTGGGCAACGGGGTACAGGGCAGTTTAGGTATTCTTGATATATACAGTGGTGGAGTGACTGGGGGGGGTGGTGTTTGGTTTATTTTTAAAGTTTTAAAATTTGCTTTTATGAACAGCTCAAGGTCTAAATTTAGTCCAGTTTACAAGTGGTATTACTTGCTGGGTTAAAATGTCTCCTTTATTATATTCCAAATCTTTGTATTTTAAGGAGAAGAAAGAATAACTTTATATCTTTGCTGGCCAAGTTTGAAGGTTGGGTCTTTTTTTAAGTCAGTACAATACAGAGTTTGATTGTGAAGACAGAATTTAAGGAAAATAACCTCTGAAAATATTTTTAAGGCAGAATTAAGAACAAGAAGAATCTACTTCTACTCAGTTGTTCTTACTGGGGTGTCTGGTGAGTCAGGCTGTTTAGAAGTACTTCTAGGTTACAGTAGCTTGTCTACTTTTATGTTTCAATTCTACTTTGATTCAGCTTTCTTTAGTTATAAATACTGTAAACTTGAAAGTCAACCTGAGGTCAATCTCTGACGACAGCAGTATATACATTATGAAAGAATAATCAAGTCATTTCTTACAATGCTGTGAGACATAAGCTGAGGGTTTAGATGTTCATGCTCCTGCTCCTTGTGCCTCCTTGAAGGCTAAAAAAAGAGCAAGACCTCTCAGAACAAAAGTCACAGTTCCTAACTGAGATCTGATAAAAGCAAACTGTGGAAAGTAGAATAAAAATCTATTATCCCTACTAAAAAGCTCAATAAGGAGTTGTAACTCAAAGAACTAGAAACACTATCTTTGGAATGATAAAACATCATCAACTTCAACAGGAGGGAAGATTCTTAAAGCAAACTGAGGAGCCATTTCTCGCTCTGCAAATATTAGAAAGGAAATCAGATCCATTAATTTTTGAAGAAACTACTATTGTAAAAGAGATGGGATTTTGCCTAGTGTCTTTGTTTTATTTGGTTGGTTTATTTTTGGTTTTGATTTTTTTGTTTGTTTGGTTGGTTGGTTTTTGTTTTTTTAAAAAACCTGAGTCACACTAATCAATCCCAGCTAAGATACAGAAAAAAACTGTGTGAACTTCTTTCCATATGGTTCTCTGTAAACAGCAATATTTTTTGAAACAATTTTTGTGTAAAGAATTCCAGAGAGTAAGCAGAATAGTGTAAAGTTAGTTTCTAAAAAGCACTTTTCAGAATTATTTAGAACATATGGAAGAGCTGGTCTTTTGGTTAAACGAGATTCTTGAACCTGAGACTCCGTTCTATGTCTGAAATTGTTCTTGGTAGATTTTAAAATAATTTAGTCTGCTTCACCATTTCTGACTCTGAGTCACAGACCCTTAAAACACATTTTCTTCAAGACTAACCATAGCTGGAGCAGACAATGTAAAATTCCCAGTATTTATAAGTGTGCTTAATACCCAGCCACATATACTGTTTCTACAAGTCCTCCCTGATAAGACTTCCAGAATTCTGCACAGATGTTCTGTAGTCAAAGGGAAATATCTATAGGTCAATGATTCAATGACCTGATATCACAGGACTCTGGCATGGAAAGCTCTGAGGTTTGAGTTCTTTCTGATTCAGGAATTAAACTCTTTTGTGAGTTCATAAATAACTAAGGTAGCCATCAGGTTTATGCAGTATTTATCTTATTTAAATTCAGCAGAAGGTAAAATTTCTTTCAAATATGCATATTTTCCTGTACTCAAAGTCCAACAGCAAACAGATTTGCCGTTTTCATGCTTGTGTGCACAGTTCAGAAGATCACTGTGCAAAACAGAACCTCTCAAAGCAGGTTCCGTGGACCAAGAGGAGACAGGTCCCTTGGACCAGCTAGCTGGCTCTGCTCTTCATCTCTGCCTGTTGCCTGTGACTGTTATTCCAGGTAGGACATTGCTGTAATTGCCATCAGGGAAATGTAATCTCACGTGGTAGAGGGTATAAATAATCTTGAATGGGTTGAGAAGTATCCAGGAGACAATTTGTCTATTAAGACAGGAGCTGCGATGTGAGTCACATGTAAGCAAATCTTGTTCAGTTGCTTATGAACCGTTAAGGATTTTTCTTACTTTTAAAGATGATGCCATCGCTAAGAATAGAATATGTTACCTCTTTTTTATATCAGGCTGTAAAATATCTAATCTGCTTATAACCAAGGGGAGGACACTTCACCATGCTGGGCAACCTGCCCCAGTTCAGATTCAGAAGCTCAAGATCTAAATACAGTCTGGGGCCTGTAAGTGACAATCTTTAAGGTTTATCACATTTCAGAAGCTTGTTTCCTCTGTTCGTCTTCTCATATGGATCCATCTTTCTAGTTTATGTTCAAACAGCCTATACCTGGTGTAGATTTTACTGGTGTTACTATGCTGCCATTAGGATCAACCAAGACAATCTGAGCACTACACTGGCTTGAGACTGTGAAGGCCAGTACTTCTGGCATCAGGGAAGACCAGAGGTGCCTTCAACCAGTGCAAAGAGCCTACCAAAAGCAGCTGAGTGTTTGAGGGTCCCATACTGATCCTGTCAGGGCTCCACATGCAGGTACAGGGAATACAGGCAGTAGGAAAGACTTGAGAAGATCCCAAGAAGTGTCTAGAAGTGCAGCAGCCAAGGAGGCACTGACATAACCAGCAGCAGGTTGCCACAGACTACGCTAACTAAGGACTGCAGGAAAAGGACGAGTAGGAGACCAAGATACAACAAAGTTCTTTCACAGTCACTGCTCTGAAAGGATGTTAGAAGCTAGAGTGAATACAGAAGGACTCAAAACCAGGTTGAGTCCTTGGGTAAGTTTTTCAGGGTCACAGGTCTGTCCCTGACACTTGCACTGGACAGTGGGCCAACACACACAGCTTCCCTTCCCCCTTTTCTCCCCTGGTCAAGTGACAAAAGTTAAACATTGTTTTCTCCTACCACTGTGTTAAGAAACCTAGTAGACAGAAAGGAAAAACAGCCTCAGCTGTAAATTTCCCTCCTTAGTCATAGGTATGAGAAAATGTTTCACTGTAGACAGGAAAAGTGAACACCCATTCTCCTCCCTTTCACCTCCTCCTGGGACACTGGGTTCAGTTAATGGAAATATCAGGGGAGTGTCTTCTTAGAATTTAAATGGCATGTTATTACAGGGAATTGGGAAAAAAAAAGAATGCACAAATTTTCTCGCTGCTTTTATTGTTCTAACTTTTGTTTACAACATGTATGCACTCCATAGCTCTAAGGAGATACGTAACATATCCAGTACCCTGAAGCCCTAATTATCAATACTGTATGCTCCCAGCATCTCTGTATTTGTACATAAAACTAAATTAGCACTATCCACCGGGCCAAATTCTTCCATTGTTCACACTGGTCTAACTGTTCCTGTCTTAAAAGTACCTGGGGTCCATGTTCAATTTGCTCTGCCTTCATGTAAAGTTTTATGTCTTTCTTAAGCACACATTTTATTACCAGGTCTCTTATTTCCATCTGCTTGTACTGACTCACACAAAAAGTCTCTCTTTAGGGCATACTATAAACAGACTAATGAGATGAATGCAAACTAGAGCAGCCATTCCTTCTACCACAGCCTTCTCAATTCAAAGATCTCTATGCGTAGAAGGGATAAGTGGAGTTATGTTTCCAAATCAGAGGTGCAAATTTTGACGATTTAAATAAAATATTCATGTTTCATCCAAGAGATGCACAATGAAAACTTTATTTGTTACTTTCACAATACTCACATATACATAGTTTTGAATTTAAAACTTAGTGACAAGTGGTAGACCTTTGATGGTATTAAGTGGCTCTCTTCACAGCAGCTCTCTGGGGTCAGCTCTATCAGACAGGTACATACCACTGCCCATTGTTATTTTACAGTACCTAGCCATATGACTAACACGCATCAGTTTTCCCAACCACTTACAGAGCTGAGCAGTGTCTAGTGATCTCTGTGTCTCTAGTAGCAAGGCCTGTGACTGCTCTTCGTTTTGCATCGCATTAAATTCTCATGTTAAATCCTCCTTTGCAAGGGCTGCAAAGCAACGGCCCGTGAATCGTCGGAGGAAGTTCCAGAAATCACTAGTCACTGGGCTTTCACTAGAGGTAAAAAACTTCAGTCAGGGAAAATGATATTTAGGATGATTCATCTGAGGTGTAGTATGTTCTCATTTGTTTTTCAGCTGTGACATCCGCATATTATCACTCATTCAGAGAAGCAGACACTGATGTTAATGAGATGGCCTCAGAAACCTGCAATTCCCTTTCTTCAGCAGAACAATACCTTTTTACCTGAATGTTTCTTTTTTGGGAAGAATGTTTAAAGTATAAGCAAGTAGGTATATTTTCACCTTTTTTGTCTTATAAATCTGAACAGCATAAACAAGCAAATAGTGAACAGGCAACTAATTAAATTCTTCCTTGGAAGAACAACAGCACCAGAACAGCAGCAACAGCACAACCTTTTTATGAGCCACATGCTTTTAAACTGGCTACTCTATTTTCTGATTCTTTAACCCCCCTTCTTTCTTCTACTTTTAATATATGGTTCATGAAATACTGGAATTAATTATCTCCACAGCAATATTCATCAAAGCACTCCTCCTTCTATGGAAGCCAGGGTTACGGATACTAGGCAAATCTAAAGGAAAAGTGCACCCATTGGATTCTTACAAGTAGCCTAAATGTTCACAGGATAAAATGAATAAAACTAGAACATTTCTTTCAAAACGTATTTTCTTGCAGCTGATGTCTCTGAGTGGTGCTAGCATTACCTATCTTGATGCTGAACATATTTTCAAGACCATTTTTCTGCTAACAAATAGACATTCTGAGAGGTAACCATATGTTTAAGTGCTCCACGGAGCCATGGTCTGAAAGAGGAAAGGTTTTTATGGAAAGTGTGCCAAGACAAAATCCTGACCCACAGAAGTTAATAAGAATTTTGCTTTTGATTTTAATGAAGCCAGGATTTCACTCAAGAGAACTGCAGAAGGGTCAACCTATTTAGAGAAAAAAGTATCCAGATGTCTCACAGTATTATGGGCTCTAAATCAGAAATTGCTGTAGCACCATGAAACCTTTTCTCACTTGCTTTACTACATGAAATTGGATGCTTTATTTTTAACTAAAAGTTATTTTTTTCCCCAATAAAACTAATATAAGAGAATGTATTGGAGAAGAAATGCAGGTCTACCGTACTGTGAAACATACGAATACCTGTTGTGTCTTACAGCTTAACCCTTCTGCAGACAGTTAGATTTTTCTTTTTTATGTTGACAACCACATTTATTTCTACTTTCCACATTTGTACCAGAGTAAAAAGAGAACAATGAACCCCTAGACTGATAATACAGGTGGCATTTTGGTTTTATGCTTTTTTTTTCTAAATGGAGAGGTAATAGAAGATTCACTAACACTCACAGGCATGCATGCCTGCAAGGCTAGTCAGAGATATGAATGGCCATCTTCACTCAGCTGCCTCAAAAAACTACTGTCTTAAAAACAGGAACATGCCTTCAATTAAGACCAAGTTATACACCCATTTCAGAAGCTGGGGGAATATTAATCACCGTCCTAGTATAATTTAATTTAATTCAGCCTCTTCTCCTCCCAATCCTTGCCAGACACTGCTTTTCTGTTGTGTTCAGACAGTAGACTGTTGGGATGCTGACATTCTGCCATATCTCTGCTTAGAAGGATACACAAGGAGAATATAATTCCTGCCAAAGCTCTCACCAGTTGTAAAGCAAACAAAACGTGTCCTCAAAATGTTCCATCATATGCAAAATTAGACAATGTTACAGTCAAGGAAACTTAATGTATTTAATGTGGTTTGTACTTTGGTTAGTGTCTCTTGGTATCTCCTCCCTGACAGGGATATATACTGAAATAGTGCTCAGTAGCCTCATCATTACCACTCAGTCTTTTGCTTGAGAAATCCTGCACTGCAAGCCCAGGCTCCCTGACTCACTCAGTCTCGAGCTTCTGTCTGACAGTGCAGTCTGTCACTGTCAGCCTACAAGGAGAGGCCAACAACAAACTGTGTAGTAAGTAATCAACCCACAAATACTTCTACATCCCTTCCCGCTGTAATTGCAAACCTTTGAGCTTGAAACTGATCTCAGTCACATCAGCATACATCCTGACTAACGCCATCAAACTATGTAATTCCCAGCAATTATTTTAAGGGAAATGAAACCAGATTCCAGCTCAATGAATCCTAAAAGCCAGACGAGACTTTATATAGTCATATCATTTCATTTTATGAACCAAAACCCAAGTGAGCAGCAGCACTAACTGACCCTCAGTGTACACTCTCATCACTAGTAAATTACAGAATTATTCCTATTAACTTTTTCATTAGTGTTGCAAAGAACTATTAAATTTTTTTTATTTGGATCAGCTGAGTGCAATTACTGCATAATCACCAGAAATAAGTGCCATCTCTGCCAAGTGTTAGATATGTAATTACAGATTAATAACAAGGGTACCTGTATTGTAGCACAAAGCAACGTTCCCTAGATCTATTGTTGCATCCAAAACACTAAGGGGCTGAGAAGCTCTCTGATTCCAGACTAAAGGATATGGCTGTTTAATTTAATCACTACAGTGCTCAGGAAAAATACTTCCAAGGGAAATGGTACTTATTTTTTTTTTTAATTGGGGAAGGAGGTCAGTTCCTCAGTACCAAATCAACTCTGATAAAAAGCAGAAACACATATTTGAAACAGGCTTCCCATTTTAATTGGTCTGTCCCAGGCTTGGTACCAACTGTCACCAACTTAGTGAGCATTAACAGAACTTGCAGGGGGCAAATGTGAAAAGCTGTCAGGTGCATCTCAGCACTGAGCTGTAATAAGCAAAACATGGTGGTACTGCTGAATTGGGCTAGTCCCAACACTGAGGGGGCTGGAAAAGGCCCGAATGGAAAGGCCAGACTGCAGCAGCATCATCCTTTTTCCTGGAGAATGACCAGTACACCTCAGAGATGTTTGTTGTCCTTTTCCCTCCTGCCTACTCAGCAAAACAACTAGCTTGCCCACCTGGGAATCAGCATATGTCATTTATCCAGAAAAAGGAACCCTGGAGAAGAGCTGCAAGGTGTTATCTAGACATGAAGCACAGATCTCCGTCTTCGCAGAACAACTGCCTAGACTCTGTTTAAACATAAGACTCTCCAAAATTAATGTGGCAACAAAGGCAATTGTTATCTTCCTCAAGGCATCCTTTGCATCACTTATTTCTGATTGGTTTGAATGCACACTACTGTGGTTTCAGGCCCTGACTCTTCCCTGAGTTGGAATTTCAGTTCCAGGGCAAGAATCATAAAAACTATCCACACATGCCATCTACAAGGCTCACCTACCTGCACTTCCTTCTTACATGCAGGGATCTGCAACCATTCTGTTGAAGACATGTTGCATATTTTAAATGCAACAGAGAGTGCTCAGCACAACAGGGAAAAAAACATTCCAACCATGCAATCATGGATTCCTGCTTATCTAAGGCTTTGGCAAGATCCTCTTACACCAGCATGTCTGTAGTTTAGAGAACAGATTGCTCCATCCAAGTCTCTGCTTCCCCCTCAGCCTTCCGACCTTCTCATGACAGTCCCTCTCAAATTAGACACACGAAAGTAGAAACATCAAAACCAAAATAAAGCATTCCCCTAATTTTGACACGAGGGTAGCAGTTAGTTTACAGTCTGTTGCAATGAGCTCCTGTGTGGCTTGTGTAACAAATGAAGTCCCTTCAATTAGATGGTCACTGTCAGCAGTGGCTTAAATGCCAGTGGGAAATTATTTTTGTTCCAAACACATCACTAGCATTACTTTATCCACAGAGCTTGTCTTGCGCTTTCAAGATTCAGGGAAAATTAGTGTTTGCTATACATGATTGGTACACTAAGAAGGAAGGACTAGATATTTTTTCCTAAGTATTTAGGTGTCAGGCTGCCATTTAAATCAATTGAAACCTGCAGAAACCTAGCCTCAAATGATGTGGGACTTGTGTACTCTGTGTCTGCCCTACTGCCTTCAGGCACATTTAGCCAGTTGATATACCAACTACTACAAGGAGCCACAAAAAGAGCACAGTACTGAGTCATCGTTGAAGCAAGAACAGTTTGTAAAACCACATCAAGGGGCTGATGAAGAATGCCACAGCCATTAATATCACTTCTGAAAACACCTTCTCTACTGGATTTCACATCCATATGGATTAGTGCTGTTGAAGTGCACTGTACAGTAATAAATGTTTGGTATTCAGTGTAACCCAAAGCATAAGCGCTGATGCAGGAGATCTACCAAGAGCAAGCAGTTGTTAGCGACATGATTCATACACTGGTACTAGTAAAGTTCAAGTTGTTAGTGACGTGATTCATACACTGGTACTAGTAAACAAGATCCATCTGGGAAGAGGGGAAGAGCACACTCCAGATCTCACAAGGGTACCATCCCAATGTGAATTCTCGAACCTGTACCCTCTGCTCACCACCTATGGACACACACCGGTTCTGCTCAGAAGTCTTTTATAAACCTGAGCAGTGAATAGACTGGCAATACAGCAAAAATATTTAGAAACTGAGGAGTGGTGAATTTTTCTTAAAACCCTCGTATAGGAGTTAAAATGAAACAGTAGGCTTCGGCCCAATGTGAATAATTTAGCAAGGATGTTATTGTCACTATTTCAGTCACACTGGCATGTTTTCTATTTACATTTCCATATCTTCAACTTAACCATATTCCACATTGGAAAATTAACATCCTGGTCTGTACAGCTCTTACAACAAAACTACTTCTTCTGATCTGACTTTACCAATTTAAATTAATAGCAAAATTCCTGCTCACTTTGACATGAGCAAAACCAAATCTAAAGCTACGTAAGAAGATACAGCTTTACAAAACTATGATCTACTGTTCATCTACTGCACCCATATGTGTCTCCTTTCTGGAAATGATAAGTAAATCTACTCAAACTAAAACTACAATAAGGAATGTATATACATACTAGGATTAGAGTAGACTTTGGACCCAAAACTCAGTTAAGGAGGTCTTGAATCTAAGCTAGAATATAAACAGCAAAACTGAGCTCTGGTCTAATACTCCAACTCTAACACTGTCAATTTTCTAAAATACCCAAGTATAGTCACTAACAAAAGTGTGGAAACAATAAAACCAGCACTATTCTACTAATTGTGAAAATAACCACAATAACCCCTGATAGAGTGACTGCTCAAGAATGAGAATATACTTCTTTTCTCCCCTGTTCTTTGATACAGCCATCTAGACAGACACATTCACTAATTCTGGATATCATTTTTACACATATTGAGCAAGAAAACTTATTGGCCCATTTTACTTTCATAATAATCTGTCATCTACATTGCTACTGATGTGAATATAAATGGTAGAACATCAACTGAAGGTACAAGAAGCCTATAAAAGAAATGTGCTTTCTGCAATGATGATTGGTGTGATTTTTTTACTTTATAATATTGGCCAGTAGGCAGGAAGTAATTAAGAAGGGGTTTTCACTCTCTTTGTGTGGTCTTTCAAAGAAAGATCTCTCAGCAAAGACCTCAGCATAAAGATTGCATATCCATGACACTACTAAAGGGAAAATCCTGAGAGAAGGAAAAGAAACCCTTACTTATTGTTGTAGTATTGTTTTATTGTTAGATTTTAATGAGGGAAAATGCAAGGGGTAAAAAAAAAGGCAAACCAAACAATGCTTAATTAGTGGCTTCAAAAATATGACTGGAATCTTGAATTGTAGAAGTGCTTTGTTTCCATTTAATGCTGGAGGAGACACAGTTGAAGACCAAAGAGCAGCATGCAGACCTTCAGAATCCTCAAGAAGGAAAAGTGGTTCCTTCATGTCTGTTGGTGACAGATTTGTGGAAGCACACAGGTAAACACGGAGGCCTGGCAGGTGATGGGTCAAGCCTTCTTCAGGCAAAATTAAAAGGTTAATCCCTATTTTCTTCAAATTAAAATGTTACTGGCCTTTGTCCTTACATATAATCCTGAAAATGAAAAAAACCCCCCCAAATCAGTCAATAAGGCTGTAAGTTTTCACAAAAGCTTGCTGACACTACATCCTCAACCTCAACTTCTAATCTGTGGTATTTACAGAACCTATACCGCATTTCCCATCTCCTGACTTGCTGATTTCCTGGTTAACTATATAGGCCAGTGGTGGGGGGCAAGGAGGAGAATCATGGAAAAAACAGAGGAAAACAGCTATAACTGCCTAGAAAAAAAAAAAATGAACAAATCTTTTGTCTTCCATGGATCTCTTGAAATAAAATCTTTTCAAGGAGATCATTCCCAGCTGGCAAAGGTCTGACTGCATTCAGATCTCTGAATTTTTGCTCTGCCTTTTTATTCTATTCCCAGCAGTCTCATCTCATTTCTTTCCAACCAGTGAAAGATCCCACCTTAGTGACAGATCTGTGGCTTAGGAGGATAATTATCTTCTGTGAAACACATCTTTATAAAAATGCCAAAAAGCAGAGAGTTTTTCAAGGATAGCAGAGACCACTGTCAACTCTTCTTCCACCAGTTGCCCAGACTAGTACTGGGAACGCTGGCATGAGCCTGGTACACTTGCGTAAACTATTGTTCCATAGGTCCATCCAACACACCAAAAAGTCATCTCTGTTCAAAGGTGCTCATAAAAAAAGAGGTAAAATCCTAAATAAAAGCAAGCCAGTGATACTGCCAGGGGCCTCTGCTTCTTCCAGAGGCTTCTCACATCCCTCAGCAGGGACAATCTTTGAACAGGAAGGATATGGCCCCACTTGACTGTCTCCATCTCCAGCACTGCCCAGGACCTGGCCAGCGAGAGCTATGTCTGGAGACACGGCTGCCAGTGCTTTGGCACACGAGCTGGTCTCTCCTAACAGGTAACAGCTGATATGGAGAACAGCGGCCAGCATGGATTAGAAGCTTCTGAGGATGCTGCCACAAGAAACGTGCTGTTCATCTGATACCTACAAATATTCTTATAATGCACTTATGTTTTCACCACTGTATGAAAGCTGTTTTCATGAATGAAAGCCCACAGAAGACACAGATTAAAATAATAATACTACCCCCCCCACACCTCACTGTCTTAACATCATTTTTCTTAGAACCTGATTAATCAATCATGACGAAAGGAACTGAAGTGCATTGCTGACAATGTTATAACAAAGAAAAGACGGTGGGCTCAGCTCTCAGCCAGTGTAAGAAGGTCACTCTCTACCCCACTGCTTTTCTCCAGTACTCTTTCTGTGATGCTTGTGCAGAGAGGGTTAGACAATTGCAGCCTTTGTATTGTGGATGTATTTTGTATATCACCTTCCCAGCTGATGACACTTCTGATCAGTTTACTTTGCTGGAAACCCTCTCTTTTGCTACTCAGGATGATAGAAACAGTGGGTTTACTGTCTGACTCCAGCACTGAGTTCACTGCATGGGCAGGTAGGAAAAATAGTATTACTAAAGTGAGTTGAGCAAGAGCTAGGATCATTGCCAGATAATAAACACACATCCCCTCAAAGCAACAATAAATAGTATAAACAGGCTTCATTTCTTTCCTTGAAGAAGACTATTAATTTCCTCCAACTGTGCATAGCTGGAGCTTAGTGATGACAGGTTACAACAGAATGTTCTGGAGATCTTCTGTGAAAATTCTTTTCCACAGTTCATCAGGTCACCACCACATCTCATAATTAAGAGACAGTTTGATTGTCAAAGCAAATTATTGTACACTTGGCATTTCAGGTTTCACGTTCAGCCCTGGGCTCAAAACAAAATGCAAAGCCCCTGCTTGCAAGACTTTCTTGAGCATGGATTGAATTATACTTTGCGTGCAATTCTTTAGAAGGTTCTATCTGAAATGCCTCAATTAGCATCAGAAAAATCAATATATTTATTAATGTAAAAGGAAAGAATTTCTACTTCAGATCTGATTTCGCACAAGTACAGCTCTAGCTCATTAAACTTGAGAACTCCCTTTTTAGAACTTAAATATTAGCCCTTGTAGTTCACGTGGTATTTAGCATCTGAGCTGGCCAGACGCTTACAGGAAAGGCAGTGATGCCTCTTCCTTTAACACAAAACACACATGGAAGCACGTCAGGAGACCATCTGTCTCTCACCTCTACCCAAACCTGGATGGTACTGCAAAAACATATATTACACAAGTTTTGCCAATCCCTATCATTCAATGCATCTTCCAGGGTCTCCCTTTGACCTTTCCACTAACACGTAATGGCATGTCAAGATATAGATGATCCACACACCATAACTAACTGTTCCAGAGCCTGTTTCCAGTCCTCTTGCCTTCAGGAACCAATCTTAGTCAGATCACCCAACCACACAACTAGGCTCAACACGGGATCAGCCACGCATGCCAGCAATCAAACTGCATATAGTAGCGTCTAATGGCCCTGCAGCTAGAATTCAAGTATTTCCATCTCTGACTGTCCCTTATAAGTATTTAATCAGTTTCTTACACAACACATTGTGCAGCAGTTATCCTCTACTATGAGCTTTCAAACTGAGAAGTTGTTTCACCTGCATAATCACCACTAGGCCCAGTCATTAGCGATATCATTGGATTGGTTCCGTTTTTCCCTTTAAGGCTGCTTGGAGACATTCCCAACCTACATGACTGTTCTGATGCATTCGGTGGGGGACCTTCAACAACCCTTTACTAAACCAGAGACACCCTACTTGTTAATACAGTATCCAACTGCTCATGTCACACCTCAAACTTACTACCTGAGTTGCACAGCACCATTAACTAATCTTCCTATTTTTTAAGGTCTTCATGGCATTACATTAACTTAAAACCCTGTCACAGAAATACTAAAGGAAATATGTTTAAAAAGCTGTATTGCACTTCTCTCCTACAGTACCCTGGTGTTCAGGATACTGAAGAAACATCTAAACATGGGTGAATAAATCCTCACAACCAAACCGTAAAGCAAGTTAGAAAAGGAATAAACAGATGCACAGAAAAGTGAATAGGCATGCCATAGGTTACACAGCAAGACTAAATATCATTCTAACAGCTAGTCTGTCTTCTGTTTCACCTGTATGTGGATAAATACAGAGAAAAAACTACTAAAAATGTAAAAAAAAAAAATGTTCGAGTGAAAATATTTAGAAAAACATAGCAACCTTAAAAGTAAACATTTATTTGCACACTTACTCATGAACTCAAATACTATGAGTCAAGAAGAGACATGATTAAGGTAATTTCTGCAACCTTGATTCTGCTCCTGTCCCACCAACACTCAGAGTTCATCTGTTCATCATAGCTAAATAGCCCTTACCCTATAGCCCCCTTAAAAGCACTAAAGCTATTTTGTCAGCATAATTTCCCAATGAGCTATGTTCTAGAAAACTGCTTATGATTTTGGCTTTCAAGAATATATGTCAATGATAAGCAAGAATGAGACTGTATACCCCCTTTCTATTTACTCCAGCACTTAATTCTTTTTTTTAGGACCATGTGGAATTCATCAGCACTGTGAAGCCCTTGAGGTATGCAGAAACCATGTTATTAATGCTATTAGTGCTAATTAATTCTGCCAACAAGGCCTCTGCAACTAGTCAAGACATCAGTCTTTGCCAAACCAACAGATTAAATAAATGCAAAGTTCTAGGACAAGCCATTCCATGGTTATAATGAGCCAAAACCACCTAAAGTTATGGAAACACTGAAAAAATGAGGTAATTTTCAAACCTTCATACAATGTAAATGCTTTGTCTAATTTGCTTCAAATTTGCAGATGGGTTGGTTTCAGTTTGTATGTGTCCATGAAGGGGTTAGCTCTATAATAAATACTTGTTGCAAGTGAACAATAACAAAATTAGTATCGTTTTGATATACATCATACTTCAGTTTAGAATGTATCACAACACATCATGGTAAAATAATAGTAGTTCTCTAAAGACACAGGTTTCTCATAAATCATTACATAGAAAGCTGTATAACATTATATACACAATGTACATACTGTGAACATATTAGATAAAAAGCATTCAGTTACAAGCATGTTGGTTTTTGTACAGCACTCACGTTCCTCTGAGACAAGAAACAACAGGAATGATTTATGTTTGCATTTCCACACTTCTGCAGCAGATTATGCTTGCAGTCTGAGGAGGCGACTTTTAACTGTACCTCGCCACCTTTCCAAGCTATTCTCCTCCGTCCACCAGGCCCAAGGCTGTCTCTTATCAGGAACGGTTGACGTGATTCTCATACATTAAGGACCCTGACAGTCAACTTTAAAAATGCAGTTAAGTAATTCTTCAAATACTCAATTGATTCAATTCTTCATCTCGAAGTAGGTAACTGCACTGGAGGAGACAAGCACATTATCTTGGAACTCACGTCACCCTGCAAGCTCACCTCTCCATACAAAGAGAAACAAAGGAAAATTGTGCGCCAGCCAGGCTCATATTTAGGTCCTTCTAGTTCTTCATAAGCATAAATTTATGGTAAACTAAATGAGTTACTAGACAATGGATCATCCCTCTTTTCCAACAACTCCATATTAGGTTTGAAGTGAAATCAGAATTTCCATCCTACAGACAAACACACCAAGATTCTCCAGTTCTAGTCATGACTAATCTAAGCTTAGTTTGCACTTTATTTGGTATGGCAGTGACAAACTAGCCTTTAGCATATGACTTTGCTTATGGTACAACCTGGACATAAAAGCATGCAACTGTATTAAAGTACAACCTGGACATCCTTGTTCATGTGCACCCCAGATCACATACACTTTCCAAAGAGTTCATCTCTATTACTTTACCAGCTTCATGTTTCTGCTCTGATCAAATAAAGCAATGCCAATATAAATGCTTCTAAAATGAGCTGTGCTGGCCTGAACATTCTGTTACGGAAAATTCTCAATTATGTCATAAGGTTGTTAATGTGTGGCTCTTTCTGAAGACCACTTCAAGTTCCCCATATATCTATGAGTTACGCATACAGTAATGTACTAAGGGAACATTGGTCCCTCTAAATTCAAGGTGTCTTGTTGTGAAGAGTTGACTAATCTGGAAAACACTGTGGAAAATTCAAGCTAGTCATGATCCAGCCACTATTTTTATTTCTAGCTCAGTTTACTACCCCCAAAAAAGAATTCATGTCTTCCTCATAAGTGCTACAAATATGAGCTATAGACAACACTATTTTCACCCATCTGAAAATGCAACCTGGACTAAGGTACATCCATTCTTATTTCTAATCCAGCCCACAGTAGGCAGGGGTACAGAGATGTCCTCCTGCTCAGTTAAATCTGCTGAACTAGTTTGTCTATACAGTGAGTGCAATGTAGACATACTGGTTTACCTGGGGTGACTCTGTAATGACTTGTGCTGCACTCAAGGTAGCAAGCTTGGCTTCTTAACAAGACAAAGGCCTGAGTTCTTTATGCCACCATCTGATGCAGCACTTCTGTCTCCACTCCCAGGCCTGGGCAAGACCATGCAGGTCAGGCATCTCTTCTCTATATCTTACTACCTAGAACTGACATGTACCCTCAGAGATCAACAATACTACAGTGTGATTTGGAGAAAAAGGCAAGAAATGAAGAATCTTCTACATGGTCATGGAAGTCGTTATCTGTTTAATTTGCTGGGTTTTTTCCCCCCTCTGTTTTAGTGTTGTATTCATTTAAGAGCAGAATACTGCCCTGAAAGGAGAGTAGGATTGCTCCTTCCCTTGTGAGTAACTCAGCATGCAAAAGGGAGAGAAAACTATAGAGTGCAGGGTGACTTGGGAGGAGATATCTGAAGCACCAAAATGAGAGACTGCAGTTACAGAGGAGACTGAGAAACTGCTGGGAGGAGCAGAGAAGATCTTATGGATCTTGACATAAGGGACTTGACATAATTTGAAGCAACTCAAAAAAGTCACTGAATTGGCAAAAATAAATGCTAGGAGCTGAGACCTGATTACAAGATCACAGCAGGCAGGGGAAGAAGGTTTATAGAAATAGTGTTTATAATTTCTACACTATCTGACTTAGTTACTCTGAGTTTGAGAAATTATTCGAAGTTTTAAGTTCTTCGTAATAAAAAAGGCATTCTAATGAGATGCGGTTTCTGGTCTTTTTGGTTGTCTTTATTGAGCTTACCTTTAAGAAAAGGTACAGGTAGATCCACCTCAAAGCTCTCACTGATGTGTATACACTCTGGTTCCCCTCACGAAATGAAATGGCAAGGTCATAGAGGAAGAACAAATTTGCCCTGGCTAGAATCTGATCAGGACTGTGGAAGTTTCTGCAACCTAGAAAAGCGACATCAAAACAGAACCAGAGGGAGTTTAGGTTCATGTCATTCTTGTAGTAAATCATCTTCACCCAGCTCATTCACTCAGTAACTACTGCTTGCTAGGTATTCAGATGATCACCAAGAGTCAACAACAAGATATCCAGTAAAATCTGCAGTCAATTTAAAAACATTGAATGACAGATATTCTAAAATTCTGGGTGATCCACCACCAAATCCTACACTTTCAATCCATTCCATGGCCCTCTCTCAGAAAACCACTTCTTAGAGGCAAACAGGGAATGATGTACTTAAGCAAACAACTAGCTCAACCACCAGTTCATGGTCTGGTCTGTGACACTGTTCTCTGCTGGTGCTTCAGAGGACTGGATCTTTGGACTAGGTCAGATTCCTGTGCCTCTGGCTAACTCTATAACCTATGCTACACAATGAATCAGAAAATCCTTTCTTCTTAGTTTATGCCCTGAAAAGAAAGACTTGTCAGAACCCTTATAAATCTTTGGTCTATCCATTAAAGCCTCAAGTACTACTACTATTTATACAAATGTCTAATCCTTTTTTTGAATCTTGCTAACGATTTGTTTCAGCAACATCCTGTGGAAGAAAACCTGTGGATCAGTGATGAAAATACAGGATGGATACAGGGGTCATATGCTGTAGACTAGAACAGATAATACTTTGGGATGTGGGAAAGCTATTTAGAAGAATGGCTACAAAATCCATGGTTTCATTAACAGGATGAAATAAGGGCCTGGGAGAGGGGGAAGCCTCATAACCTGGTCCAAAAAGTTGGATTTTGCATTCTAATCTCCAGAGTTAAACGTGCAATAATGTAAATTAATCCAGTTTTAAACAAGAGAAAGAAATTGTACCACAGAGGCTTATTTCTGTGACTCACTAAGTATGTGCACATATATGGCTACTGTACACATGTAGTAATCATCTAGGTGGACAGCCCACAGACGTTGGAGCAGTTGTGAAAGCAGGCATTACACTGGCCTTTCCTCTTCTTTAGGATGTTTATTTAGAGGAAAATTTACTCCACTGCATTACTGATTGCAAGTACACAAAGACATGTGGGTCACGCCTAATGAAAATTCAGTATGTCTTCTTTACTTTTTTTAATCAGTTTTTCGATAGCAAATCACTTCTGACCTGGATGGAGACAATCTATCTCTTGCAAGATTTGTTTGACTCCTGCAGAACCAGAAGATGTTTCTGCCTTCAATGTATTTTTCCCCTGAAGAGAGAAGATGATTAAATTTTTGTTCTTGCACAAAGAACAAGGACAGAGGTTAAAAACCAGAGAACCTGCAATGCACTCACAGATGAAATATACCCAAAAAGGAGAAATGTCAGGTGAAGACTGAAAAAGGGGGCAGGAAGCTGTGCAGACACAAAGAACAGAGCTTTGGTTTCTGAAAGATGGATTCATTATCTAACTTGTAATCCAAAAGGGCACTAGTCTTTGTTGGTCAGCTTGATCAATTCAGCAAAATTCTGTCAAGTATTCTAAGAAACTGTGTATGTACACTACAGTGCAAGTTCCCATTTATCATCTGCAGTCTTTATTATGGATTGCAAACCTTAGGTTGGCCATACAACTCTTCCCCCCAAATCTTTTCTTTAATGATTATTTGTTATTAATCTTCAAGCACTTACAACTTTAATTTTACTTACTAAATACAGATTTTTTTTCATACAGTATACTACTAAATAAGTTTTAAAACTTTGTTCTGGAAGGTTTAATTCAGTATTGCTGTAGGATCAACATGAGCAGTTATACTCAGTTGTGAATAGGGACTCAGTGGGATTCCAGGAGAACTGATGTGGCTGATCATGCATATCTGATGGCCCAGAATAAAGGAAAAGAATAAAAAAAAAATAGTATAGAGAATTTCTGGAGGAATAAAAAACCTCTCCTCAGGGAAGAAATTGTTTTGAAAGCAGCAAGTAGAATTCAACTAACCTGGCATTTCTGGTATATCCTCAGCTGAGGTGATAAAAGACCTTTTCCTTTAGTTTTTATTGTGTTTATTGTCAGCTGAATAGCATTTAAAAGTACCTTCAATACTTGTCCTTTCCTGCTTTCCATGCTTTGGGATGGCTCAAATTCTCAATTCCTCTGCTGAAAGGAAATTATGTCTAGAAGCTAATGGTTGCAGCGAATTCTCGTGCCCGTGCGCAGCCTGGTCTCATGTCGGTGACGAAGCCAGTCTCAGACACCAATATGGTGTGCAGAAAGCGCTCGTTTATTAAGCCTCAGTGATAAATATTTATCTTATTCTGTGTTCCGTACACACGCCGAGCATGCATACTACATTACAACTATAGGCTACTAATCACATATGTTAGTTTGTGATTGGTGCTGCAGGCCGATCACTCGCTGTTCACGCACCTTAGCGGATTGGCTGCTCTTTTACCCGACTCTGCTCCCAGCTTCTTCTCTAAAAGTTGATCCATCACTTTGTTTTCCATCACTTTGTTTTCCTTGTGTCCTTGGTTGCCTTGGTGACTCTTATCATAGGTCCTGATATGGCCGCTGGGCCGCATAAACCCCCACAATGGTCAAGCCCATTACATGACAGCTGAGTTTGTTTCCAAAGCATTTGGCATTTTTTTAGGAATAATTAAAATCTGAAATGACTAAAGCAGTGTTGTGAGGGAAATCATCATCAAAAGAGACAAGCAGGAAGAACATCAGCTTTTAGCTTGTCGAGACTTTGTGAGAAAAGGAAGGCTGGAAAAATCAAAAGGAAGATGAAAGTGCAACAGGAAGAATAACTCTTGCACCTACTTTGCCAGGATCAGACATTCAAAGGTTGTATTTGAGAATGAGTTTTCCAAATCACATTTATTTAGTTAGTTAGTTATCTATTTATTTATTTATTTATCTATTCATTTATTTCTTTATTTTAGACTATTCACCTTATTAATCTCCTGAGTTTACAAATGATCTAAGCTTTCCTTCAGTTCTCTTGTTTTTTACCTTGTAGGGGCTTGCCTGTAGAACAGCTACAAGGTAATAGGTCCTTTTCAGCACAGGACCATTAAATATCCACTGCATTTACAGCTCAAATGGAACAAATCCAAATTCATCTTTAAACATGTAATCCTCCTCTCAAAAGTGTTTCTCATGGAAGAATGGTTGCCAGAGCACAAGGCTTTTGCAGTGGTGCAGTAGAGAGACATCTAACATATTCTAGCAGACTACGAGGGCAATGGTGTACTTGTATCCCTCTGCAACACACATCACCTGGTACCAGGCAGTGCTATGTCAGGATCCTACACCCCAGCTGCGAGAAGCTGAAGAATAGCCTCCAAAGCCCAGTCCAAACCTGTTCTCTCTCAGTCCATTTGTCAATTTTTAACTCAATGCTGTCCCACTCTCACCTTGAAGGCTGAGATAAACAGGCAAAAAAAGTCACCCACAACATCTTCTGAACTGTTGGATCACTACTATGGGACATTTCCTTCAACAAATACAGGTTTTAAGGTCCTCTTGCCCTTTTCAAGATCACAATGAAATATAGACCCATTTACGCCAACACATGCAGCCCCAAAACAGTAGGCAACATTGACAGGTATGTACATTTAGATCCTTAAATTATTCCCATTATTTAATCCCCCTTTTTCCAAGTGTGTAGATACCTCATGCCTCTTTTCTCTGTGGCGATACATCATAGTACAATCAAAGGGATGATCTGCATCACTGCAAAAGTGAAGGGAGCACAACGTCCCCACCCGAGACATTACAAAACACAAACAACAGATGTCATCTAGCCCTTTCTTACCCCCTGCTTTATAGTGAGAAGACCTGTTGTGAACATTAAAACGTGGAGGGCCTTGGGAAGCAATGGCAATGCCATCAGCTCCTTTAATCAGCTTACACATTGTGTGCTCGGAGAACAGGAAAAGAGATCACAGCTCAAACTCAGCCAGCCTGCTAGGGAAGATACTGGTTTTATTAATACTTTGGGGCTTCTCTCTCTTTCACTTTTCAGCAACTGTTGATAGTCATCTGCACAAATCTTTTTACTACTGGTTATGGCAGATAGTAAAAGCAAAGATGCAGATTCACACAGCATAGACACGTATCTTTATGCATCGCTAGTGATCCATATCCTAGTCTGGGTGCAGCAGAAGAGGCCACAGGGAGAAACTTTGATTGTCTAAAATGTAACAAAAATGACAGCTAAAAGTTTTCTCCATCTGTCTGGATCTAAACAGAATTGTGTGCGCATACAAATTTGGGACAAAAACAGCAACAGCCATGAGATGAATGCAGTTACTGTAAATGCCGGTTGTTTCACTCTTCTCAGCACAATTCTGTTAATCTGGTGTCTGTGAGAAAGTTATTCTGTGGTCAATGCAGGGCTCTGGGCAACCCAGTGCCTGCCATCCATTTGGCCACTGCAGTGTCTCTCTTTCCCCACTAGAAGATAAGCGTTTTTACCAGAATCACAAAAAACTAGTCCCCTGCCATCAGACACAGGTCAGATGTTACACAGAATAATTATGAACCAGCAACGACTCACCATGCCCCACATCTCATAACGTATACAAGTATCCTTGCTTTTAGCTTGGCCTAATGCCTAGCATCTTCAAATTTCTTTTCTGATGAAAACAATTTAACTTTGAGAAGATTAAAATTAGTTTGTTTAATACCCTCCTTCCTGTTAAGGCTATGCAGCTATGCTTATAGTTTTAAACAGAGCACAGATTTACAGGGGAGGGGCGGATTTAAAAAATATTCTTTAAAACACCTCTGAACTGTATCTTAAATAACTTCTTTCTAAAATACATGACACATACAGAACGCAGTGACTATGGTATAAATGATTTTTTGGACCTTATTTAAGATGATTGGGATAATTCTTCCAAAACTTCTTTGTTTTTTTAGTAAACTACCCAAGGGTCCCCTGAAATCTACCCATCTGAACAACTTCATATAAAAAAAATGTTGCTCTGATAGAAATTAGAACGTTTAGAGAAAACGTTCATTCCTTTTTTGTTTTGGAAGGAAATTATCATTTTATTATGATAGGTAAAAATATTTTGCGTTATAAAATATCAAGAGTAAAATCAAGATTAAATGTAAAATACAGATGATAAAGTGAAAATGAAATTAATAAGAAAATCCTTTTTCAGATAATTTTACTTAAAATATTCTGGGAATTGGGCTTTTTGTCCTCTGTGCAAACTATTTGTTAGTTCAAAATTCCTCTTTGGATGACACCATGAATCTTTTCATATTTTATATACAATGTAACAATACATATTCCATGTCAGTATACAGGTGCATTTTTAACAGCTTTTGCATTCATACCTGTTCTGGGGTTATCTTCTCTGCAGTTACAGAACCTGGCTCTGGGACACGTGGGAGAAAGACGACTCAGCACTGCTTTGTTGTTTCGTGGGCCTTGGCAAAAATCCCCTTGGATCAGTTACCTACAAGTCTAGGTCCACGGTACGTGGCAAGGGAAAACAGCAGTTTCCTTAGCAGAGGCAAACTACTGTTAGTTTTTACGGTGGTCAACCATTAGGAGAAGTTCTTGTTCACGGGTCCTGCAGAAACCATGCTTTCCCAGGTGAGCCATCACCGTAGAGGAAAGACACTGCTCCCTGCGTCTCATCGTGTTGCATTTCCACAGCAGCCTCCCGCTGGCAAAGGTTTGGTGCCAACAAAAAAGGACCAGAGCTTCACCTCGTACACTTACGCCCGTGCTCACATCCTCACAGAGCAAGAGACGATGGCCCAAGCAAAAAGGCTTTCCCCATGAGGACTTCAGAGTGCCAGTCTCACGGCAAGGTGGTGCTACATGGCATAAGATACGGTTTGCTCTAATCTACCCAATGGAGGCCAGAATTTGAAAAAGGACTTTTGGGGCACTGAACTGTATTGTTCAGACCTGGTTTTGAGCAGCACATTTTAACGGGTGTCTCTTGCTACAAGGAGACAATGCAGGGAATACAACTATTAACAATGGCTTTGCAAATTATTAAAGACCATTCTTTATCACAGCTGAAGAAACAAATGACTCCCAGACCAAAGGGCATGCAGTTCCTCTCCTAGCAGCAGTGGGCTTCTCTCCCAGGGAGAACATTTTTATGAGTTTTTCAAAGGGCCTGGTATAATACTGCTGCGCTTACCTCTAATGTACTGTAGAGAGACTTGAACTGCTGCCAGCAGGAGGGCTGTGAAGGGACTTCTGAAGCACTGTGACAGGCCTTCAGTTGACTTTACTAGCAGCTTTTACAAATCTCTTTGGAGCTCCATTAAAACAGTTTATTTAGTGTTATTCCAATTGCTTTCATTAAAGACTTTTTTTGTGCTGTTCCAGTTAAAGTGCTCTCTCATTCTGGTACTTCTCTGAGGTTTCTGACTGGGATGAAAAAGCTACCGCAGTTATACGGTGGACTGCTTAGTTTTCATATAAGTCCCTTATCTTCATGTACTTTGAAGTACTTGTTCTTTGCATGCAAATCGTTCCTACCCAAAAATTAAATCTGAATCTCTGCAGCCATGCTGGAAAGGCAGTTGTGAATAATGGATGTATTTTATTAGACTTCAGTATGCATGGGCTATGGATCTGATTTACACACATCAAAGAGAAATACTTATAGCTCTGGTGAACTCAAGCCAAAACTGTAGGACAGTTAGGACAGAGACAAGTTTAACAAGAGTCCTTCTGCTCTTGAAGAAGGTCATTCAGTGGAAAAAGGGGAGCAATGGGCTGCCCTGAGCCCTCCCTAATTTCACTGCCAGCTGGCACATAAATGCTGGCCTGTAAGTGCCAGGGCTGATATTCAGCCACCTCTGTCTAGGGCAGAGTTGCAGGTCCTAGAAGAGCCAGCTCTGAAAGTACTTCCTATCTGGGTTGCTTCCACTTGCCATCTGCAAAGTTAACATTTGTTCTAGTAATTTCTCCCCATCTTTCCCAGCCTTCCCTTTCTTCCTTTTTAAATGAAAGCAAGCATTTACTTGAAGAAAGGACAGGCCTTTAAACATCTGAAATAGCTATGTGATAGATTTCCACTAGAAAGCTACAGAACTTCTTTGGAAGTTTCCTACAGCATGACTCCCATGTTCATAACTCATAAAAGTTTCACGTTTGGGCTTTCATGTTCTCTGAGCACAAGCTGGGTTTTTTTCCTTCTTTTTAATTAAATTCACTCAATGCTCACGAACCTAAAGAATCAGGGCAACTTTTCTTTCTCTAAAATTGTGTGTGTGTATCTCTATATAGAACAAGGAACTTCTTTGGCAGAAGTAGTTTTTGAACTAACCTTTTTCACAGTATAAAATAGCATAAACATAATTAATAAACATGGGTGAATTGCTGCCCCAGGCTTCATTCCTTCTATAACCTTTCTGAAGACTCGCTTTCCTTGGAAAGATCCTTGCAGCAAATTCTGAACTTGTTTCCAATGACAGCTGGCACCTCCCTGCCAAAAGCACTGACACTATTTTGGGCTGTTCATGTTCTTTGCCACTTGCTCTCCCATGAGTGCATTTGTTGGAGGGAGTACTGCAGCTTGACTGAGTATGTGAGCAGCCAAAATATTTGAGAAACTAAGCAATAACTCTGTTGTCATTTAAACTGTTCCAAAATCTGGGTTTGTACTCCATAGTTCAACAGCGAAACATGCAAGTGATGCAACTAGAAAGGAATATTAAATCCTCTCTTCCTCCCTCTCAGCTCCCTTGTGAAACATTTAAGGGAAACTCAGATCATTTTCCAGCTCAAGGGAAAATGAGGCTTTACTTACATGACAGGGGCCCAATCTATTACCCTCAGGACATGGGGATAACACCCACTTACATCACTAGAGATTACTCATCTGTGGGGTGGGAGAACAGGAGTCAAAGATATTCTGTACAGACTGCGTGTCTAGATCCAGAACTTCTCCTAATTTGTCTTGAAGTTTCCAGTCATCAGAATGTTTTCCCAAACCACCCAGTTTCTTGGACTCTCAGCTCACCTGCTGAGCTTTTTACCTTCACAGTCTTGTTTTTTCACCGTTTCACTAGCTAAAGTTTTTAATGTGAGTTTTACAAACTTTATATTTGAGTTTATGCAAACTCAAAGAATCATCAAAGAAAAAAAGAAAAACATACAAATTATCATGTTATTGATTGTTCCAAAATTAATAACCATGATGTTGTGGTTTAGGCCTGGTTGGCAGCCAACCACAATGCAGCAGCTCTCTCTCCCTTCCCCCCCGGCAATGAGAAGGGACAGAGAGCCAGGCTTGGGGTTCGAGATAGGACTGGGATGGGGAAAAATTCCCCTTTATAATCACGAGCAAAAGGCAGACTCGTTAGGGGAAGAAAAAAAAGAACATACATTTATTACAGACACTAACAACACATAACAGAGTAGGACAGTGAGAAGCATTGCCACATCTTGAGAACACCTTCCCCCCACCCCTCCCTTCTTCCCGGGCTCAGCTCTGCTCCCGATATCTCTACCTCCTCCCCCAGTGGCGCAGGGGCAGGGAATGGGGGGTGCAGTCAGCGCTGTCACTTTCTTCATCTTCGGTGAGGGGAGTGTCCGGAACTTGTTCCCCCTGCTCCATCGTGGTCCCCCTCTCACAGGAGACAGTCCTCCACAAACTTTCTCCGACATGAGTCACTCCCACAAGCCACAGCGTTCCCCACACTGCTCCGTCATGGGTCACTAACTTCCTCCAACTGGATTCTCTCCCATGGCTGCAGCCTTTCCCGAGCTGCTCTGGCGTGGGACACCCCCGCATGCTGCAATCCTCCCAGCACTGAATTACAGCAGCGGGGCTGCCTTTTCCCATGAGACCCCGGCCTTCTTCGGGCACAGAACCTTGATCAGGCGAGCAGAAGCCAAAGCCCGTAAATCAATGTCTGCTCCACCGTAGATCTCCATGGGTGGCAGGGGGGGCCACCCTGCCGTCTCCCCACAGGATACAGGGGGGTCTCTGCTCCGGCACACCTCCCCCCTCCTTTCTTCCTCTGTCCCTCCACTGACCTTGGTGTTCACGCAGCTGCAGCAACTCCTCCTCACCAGTCCCACTGCTCCTCACCACGTCCCTTCTTAAATACGTTCTTGCAGAGGCGCAGCTGATTGGCTCAATTTCCCAAACAGAAGTGGAGCTGGCTTGGAGCTGGGGGAGCTTCGAGAAGCTTCTCACAGGGGGCCGCCCCGATAGCCCCCTCCCCTGCCACCAAAAAACTCCACCACTCACTCAACCCAGGACACATGAAGACCTGCTTACAAACCAAATATATTTACTTTTTTCAAGTGAAACATGGACTGTTGCTTTTTAAGTAGTTAAACAGCCATCCCGGATAATAGCTTGCTGTTTGGTAACAGAAAGATTATTTTTCTGCATATGTAACAACAGAAGTAACTTTTTAAATGGAGAAATGAACTGGAAAAGTACCAGGGCTTAGAAACACTGAGAAGGACACTAGGGAAGCAGGTAATGTTTGGCTGGAGATCCACTTTCAATGAAGGAACACGAGGTGAAAAAGACATCTAAAAAGACAATTTAAAAATATGCTTCATTTTAAATATTTTCACCTGCGAAAAAGGCTATGAATGCTGATGATTTTTTCCTTCTAGAAACATGACTTAATTGTTGGTCACATATTTTACTCTTTTCCTGAAGAAGACTCCTAAATTGTGAGTTTACCAGAAAATATCAGGATAGGCAAACCAGAAACATAGCATTTAAACAATATATTAATAGTTAAATTTATCTGGGAGTGTACCAGGTACACAGTTGCTAGCTAACAGTCCTCTATTTTTTTTTCCTCATCTTTCTGTCTTTCGCTCACGTTCTTCTCTTTTAGTTCTCTTCCTCTCATGAGCATCTCTGCCACTTTCCCCTTCCCACGGATACTTAAGTGACTTCCTCCCAACTCTGTTAATTCATTTGTCCTCTCTGCTGCTCCCTTCCACCAACCTTAAGTCTCTCGCTTTGTCTCCCTCTGATATCTGCATTTCTGACATGGAAATTAAGGCACTGTTCCCCTCATGCTCATCAGTCATGGAAGTCATGCTGTACAAGCAGCAGCTGCTTTAAACAGGGCAACACATTTTCACTGCTTCTCCCAATGAAAAATACTTCATGGAGTGATGTGACAGGATGGACTCTTCGGGAGGGTTGATGGCGGGTTCTCCTGCAAGGCTTCACAGCTCTGCAGGAAGCTCCCACTCATGCCAGCAAATAAAGCAAATTTTTTTTTCAGCTCTTCTGCAGGCCAGCCAGGATCATATGGTTGTATGCACAGTAATGTAGATGCCACATAGGTAGCCAATGGGCTGGATGTTGATCCATAAAGGTCCCCAGGTAAGGTGTCAGACTCTCTCTAATGCCTTCCCATCCCAGTTGATGGGGTCTGTTGAGAGAAAGGGAACACAATACAATCCTGCCCAACTAAGTAGCAGCAGAAGCTGAAAAAAACACAGGCACAGGCTTTGTAATGAATGTCAAGGACTAAAACATGCACGTTAATCCATTCTATGAGAAAAAATAAGAGGTAAAACTTTAGAACCTCAGGCCTGCAGATAACAAAATCTTACTTTCATTAGAAGCAGTTTTAATAGTAGCAAACCAAGGGGGAACAGAGCATCATTCCTAAGTTAAGCAGTGTTACAGAGTAGAGGACAAGTGTTCAATAACTGGAGAGCTAGCGTTTACCATGCCGGTAGGGTATAAAACCTGAGTACTCACTGCTTATTACAAAAAAGCAGTACTTCATTCAACACTTTTTCCAATGAAAATCTTTCTGCAATCCTATCCTTCAAGCAGAGGTAGGAAAAGGAAAAATAATTAGAAGAAATGAACCCTGGGGAGAAACAGGCATTTTTATTCATAGAGAAAGCCTACTGAATCAGTGATTATGAACTTTAGAATGCTTGCTAAAGTCAAGATACCAGGATGTCTTTGGCAGAGACACAGGAGCAAAGAGTCAGACAGCCTGAATGCTACCACTGTCCTCCTATCCTACTGGTTGGCTCTGGGACCAAGGTAGCATTTCTTCCATCTGAATCTGGGCCAGGACGTATTTCAGTATTCCTCATTGACTGAGCTACACGTTGACATCAAGTTCTGTGATAATGACGATGACTACTAACTATTAGAGGGGGGAAAAAAAATTAAGTCTTCTCTTCACCCTAACAGCACTTCTTTGTCTGCTTAGAGTTAACACATCCATATTTGAACAACATAGAATGTAAGGGGATACTCCAGGCAGGAGAGACCAGCAGCCTGTTAACGTTGGTGTGGGAAGTGAGGCTCAGGGCAACTTGTTAATAATGCCATCAGCTTCAGCCAGGACAGGATTTGCCCGCAGATCAAAAAACTGGTTGATGGTGACTGCTACTAGCAAGCTGCCTCCGGTGTAACCACTCTCCCCTCCCCACAGAACTGCAGAGCTGGAAGAGCTCCCCTGACACACAGAAGGCAAAACAGTTGCAACGGTGTCTGTGACAAGCCTGTCTTACACCTATTCTTCCTGAGACAAGTTCACAGTCTTCCCAGTCAGTCTGTTTCACCTCTTTGCTACCCTTACAAATACAGTTTTTCTAATATAGGACCTAATCTCTGTCACAGACTTGCTGTTTATTTTTTCCCTGTGATAAGCAAACCTGGAGAACAAGTCATTGTTAACCTCTTTATAGCAGACCTTGCTATACAGGAGGCCATCAGTGTAGACAATCTCCTCTATTTTGGAGGGGGAGAGGAAAAAAAAAAATGTTCTTCCTAGGTCACTTTCTCTAAATCTCCTGTCATTCTTACTGTTGCACTCTGACCATCTCTGATCTATCTACACCTTTGTCGTGGTGATGGGAAAAGCTGAGCACAGTATTGCAGCTGGGAACTCACTGGAAAGGGGCAAGTAATCTCTTATCGTACCACCCCTTGGAGAAAGTTTGCTCTCCCTTGCTTTTTTTTTAATTTAATAAAACAAATCATCACAAAAACTTCCATGCATTTTCTGTTCTATTACCCAAACTCTTAATGGAAGAGACTCTGGAGAATCAGGCCCAAGATAGACCAATGAAGTATTTCACTTGAGATGTCACTGACAGGACAGCAGAAGGAAGAGAGTGTTTCGTTTAGACACTCAGAAAAAAAAAAAAAAAAAAACAAAAAAACCCAAAAACAAAAAAACAAACAAAAAAAAAAACTAAACAAAACACAAACAACAAACCAAAACCCATAAAACCCTATCTTCCAGATGGCTCAGAAGAAAAGATTAGCAAACATGGTGACATGATAACACAGAGCTTCTGGCACACACTAAGGGATGGCAGAGAGCCCAGGGAAGAGACAAAGATGAGCGAGAAGCACGTGGGGAATTGAGAGGGGGAAACAGAATGAATAAAAGAAACCCCTGGTACTGATAGTGAGTGTTGCCTAGAAAATGTGTGAACTCCTTCCACCTCACCATAAAGTCATTATCATGTCCTCTCATAAAGATGTAACGTAAAGTTTTTATGGAACATTTCAGCTATTCATTGACAATGAGATACTCCATTAGCCAAGATGAAAATTGCAAACAACTCTTTCCAATTTCAAATCTGTAGAGAATGGAGAATTAATAGATTAATTTTCAGCAGAAATCAACTAACATACATTGATTTACAACCACAAATGAACTGTGAGTTTGGAAAGTACAGGCAGAAAGTGCACCTGTAATTTGGAAGCTAAAAAAAAAATAAAGACAAAAAACCAATACATACCAGCACTGTTTTAATCACTGTAAACATATATTTGACTTTGAAGAACTTGCCAAAGGGCTGAGAGTCTGGCAAGCCAGCAGTGGAGAACTACATCGAAAATTACCTCCCAAGAAAGAAGGAGAGACAAGGAATGAAGAGTAAGCAAATGAGGCATAAAAGGTGTAGGAAAACAATAATATAAAAATACAAAGGACAAATAGATTATATAAAAAAAAAAAAAAAAAAAGGCAGTAGCCTTTTGTAGCCTTTTACCAACTACAGACCAAGATCAATCTATCATGCTGCAGATAAACAGATCCACCATGTTTCTACTATTTGACACAAAGCATTTTTTTTTTTTTTCCTTTCTCTGTCAGTTTTGTTCTCTTTGCTCTGTTTTTACCTTTCCAACTTGTTCTTTCCCCATCTTAATGTGTTTGGAATGACTTAAGAAATCAAATAGCATAGAAATAAAACTGCAATAAGAGATTTGCTTAGTAACACCTCCAGACTTCAGATTTTGGCAGTGATGAAAATGAATTCAGATACTACTTAGTAAGCCTTAGACTGAAATAAACAGGTTTACAGAAATAACTGTTTTCACAGAAAATGTTTGCCATCTTCAAAATTTCTTGACTACTGTCAAAAGCTTAATACAAACATTTTTAGCTATAAAGAAGAACAAAGGAGAAAGTGTTAATGGTTGACTTTTTGGGGAAGGTGGATGAGAGGCGGACTGTTAAATAAAGAGTTAGGTTTTCCAAGAAAAAAAATACAATCTGCAAAAAAAAAAAAAATAATGCATAAAAGGCTAAGAGTACTGCCAAAAGGCTTCCAAAGTTTCATTTTTTTCAAAATGCAGCTAACTACAGACTTCTCATCAGCTCTTCCCTCAGGCTATTCCCAATTCCCTTTGAAATTCTAAAACTGCAGTACATGTTTTTAAACAGTGGGGATATGTAATGATTTGAACAGTTTATCACAAGGTGTCAGATTTTCCAGCAGTAAATATGTTTAAGATCAAGACCAGATTGTTTAAGCAGAAAGATTGTTACACCTTCCTGACCCAAGAAGTTAGCAGAAATTCAGGGTCAAAGTGTCATCTGGTTCTAAAAAAGAAGTTGATACAGAGGTTGCACATCTCTTACATGGTCTTGTTATTTACAATGAGTGTACAGGAAAATCTATTTCCCTGAACACAGTAGGAGATAGCTTATTTGCTCACAGTGCTCAACTTCCATCTAGCTGACAATGAACTCAAAACCCCTCTCTTTGTAAGTTCCCATCCACCCCTCAGGGTTTTCACTTATTGCTTGCTTTGCTTGACTTCTTACTTCTTTTCTGTCCAGTGGTCTGGAGATATAATTGCTTCTTTTTCATGGTAAGACACACATATCTAAGTCTATATGCATTTGTGCAAGCAATGACATATGCTTGTGCTTTGTATGGAAGTTGTTACAGTTTTAACAGTTTAGTTCAGTGAAGAAGATCCACTGGTCATTATACTTGTGCGTATCAAAAAAGGGCAGCAGTTCACCTATTGGTTACAAAAAGATTTAAGCTGGCCCACAGTAATATATCTGCATCCCACTACAAGTTATGGAGATTGATACAGGAATTAAGTCACATTCCAGAGCCGTAATGGTCTCCCAGCCTTTAACAGTGATGAATGCCTATCGGCAACAGATGAAAGACACCCTCAGGACAGCTATTAACTATGTTTTAAAATCCTATTTATATCTGTGATTTTCAGGAATTAACAATTATTAGGGTGACTTCACTGTCAGGCAAATAAAAATAAAAGAGCAGAAAGTAACATTTGTAAGGAGCTGTATTTCTGAAGGCTGACATAAATGCCAGCTGAAGTTAGCTGCTGTACTGTGCAGAAATGAAGCAGGCCTCTCTTAGACTTTGAGAGATTACAGACTGGCACAAAATACACTAAAGTGAACTGAGAAAAACAGAGTGGTTCAAAGTCCCAACAGAGCTGAAATACTCTCAAAGTGGGGAAGACCAGGATTTAAAACCAGACACTTTGGATCTGTAAGGGATGATACAAAGACACACATGGAGTTGTTTGAAGATAAGGTAATTTTTGACAACAGCACTTGCAGAAGAGTTTTTAAAACTGTTTTCAGCTTCCTCAGAGACTGACTATGAAGCTGCACTAGAGAAAGCTGAGGAGCCTTACATTGCATATAAAAAGGAAATCTATGACAGTATATGAGAGTTCTCTCTAGAAGGAAAAAAAAAAAGAGGGGGGAAAATGTTGGGCTATACTTCTGTCAAAGTCAGGCCAAAGAACCACTTTCCAAAAGATCTTCAGAAGGAGGGGGGGAAGACACTTAGATCCCAGAAGGAAAAAGTTTTTGCTGTAGGTGGTTTATCCCAGTACAACAGAAATGGCTATGGAAATATGTTTCCATAAGATATGCTCTCTCTGTTGCTGCTGTCTCTCCCAGAAAGTGGCTCGGTCAGATGGGTTAGCAGTTGCTAATATTCTGAAAAGGGTGAAGACATGCAATGGATATTATCGCTTTTCAAAACCCAGAAGTACACACCATGGATAAAAAGATGAAGACAACATAATTGACTTGAAGGGACAATGGCAAAAATCGCAGCCAAGGTCAATTAGACCATCATCACTGAAAGCCAAGAGACATTTCTTAAAGTTGAACTTACTTTCCAAATGTAAATATATAAGTTAAGGACTGTCAGAAAAAGGTATAGTAAGGCAAGGGGGTTGTGGGAGGGCAAGAAAAAGAAAAACAAAGCCACAGGCAATAAAAGGTGGAGAAGTAAAATAGAGATACTCTAGTGGTGTTGTTTTCCCCTCATTAAAGAAGACTATTTCCAAACTATCCAGATAAATACAAGGGGAAAAGATATAAAACGTGGCAGCAGAAGAGGAGGAAAACCCCTCAAGTGCATGAATAATTTGTCAAGCCTTTTGTCAGGGTTATTTAGCAATACCAAGTGGACATCCAAAATAAGTTAGGAGTTTCAAGTCAGCTTTCCCGGCAACTAGTTCAGCCAAGAGCATTTCTGGATGCAATGAGGGATAATCAAGTAGGTGTCTTAGTTTTGATATTACAATACAAATCTTGTGTGACTCCCACATCAAAAAAGCAGCAGCCAGTTACACCAGGAGGTCACAGGGGCTGTCATCCTCCAGGAAGAACAAACTATGGTGGGCAAGAGAAGGTGCTCAGAAGAAGTTGTCTTAGTTTTGCAGAGAAAGCTGCATCTCCCTCACCTGAGAGATCTTCAGTTCCCGTGGGTGAGGTGCACTCCCAATTGCACTGTTGGGAAATCAATGGGACTGACTAAAATTCTCAGCTTCTGCATGTCTTTGTCTGAAGTATCTCACAGGTTAAAAACCCTGCAAATTGCTTTGTTTCCTTATGATAAGAAAACAAAGTTTTAGCAAGGGGATCTATTGCTCTCAAATCCTGGAAAATAACTCAAGGAAACAGACCAAAGAAATCCTAGCCTGAACTATGAAACCCTGCCTAGAATAGATACACTTAAATTCCCACAGTGATGCAGTTATTCTTTGCTATTACTGTTTCTGTTGGGTACCATTTTCATAACAAAACCACACCAGCACATTATTTAGTGGCTGCAGACATTTCTCAGAGCACTTGACAAAAAACACAGTAAAGACCACTGTATTGTGTGCATATCAACCTGATTAAAACAAAATATAAGAAATGCAATGATTCATAAACTAAAACCTCAGAGCTAAACCTGAGAGGAGGCTCCACATAATATAATTAGCACCTGAGATAGTAAAAGTAAGTGTGTACAGATCTCCAGAGAGAATTTTGTTCAAAGGTACCAAAATGTCCCACAAATACAGGTTTAGGCGACATGTGAGGTTCGTAGGATCATTTATGGATTAGAAAAACCTAAAACCAGAGCCAGACATACTTCATATTGACCTCAAAGGTGCACTGACAGATATTAAGGAAACTCTTTACCTTCTATCACATAACTTCAAAATACAGTCTGACTCTCACAAAAGGATTCATGTTTGTAATACAAAATAAAAAAAAAAAAATCTTTCTCCAGAGCAAAGGTGGGGTGGGCTTCTATAATAAGAGCTGGAATGATCTAAGGGAATGCTCTTAGCCCCTGGTGCCAGCCTTCCTACAGGTACATCAGCTAGCCAAGTATTTATGCATCTGAACAGCACTTTCACCAGACAACATAGTTTCTTTCATACATACTGCTTCTTTTCCTGAAGTAGTTATCACTGAAGCACAAGTTCAGCGATATTGTAACTGCCCACCATTATCTCTAAACCTAGGAAAACGTGGTCAAAACAGGAGAGGCAGCTACAAAAAGTATGCACGCTGAGACTGTGATCCGTGTTTAGTTTTGTTAAATTCCAGACTGGCAAAAATGGAGCATTAAGTGTTATAGACTACATCTCAATATACCTACCTTAACTATAAAGATATAACATATCTTTTGTCCAGGCAAGTGTTAGAAATCTTCATGTGATGGAGCAGACTTGTGATCTGGGGTTTCAGGAGCACTCAAAATAATTCTGTGAAACTCTGTATCACAGAAACAACTGGGAACCACTATAAGAAGGAGGACTATCAGAAGGAATAGACTGTGGTCATGGAAGGTTGTCACCTGGATGGTCACATACTGTTAAAGACTGGGGGACACCTTCTCCAGATAACAGGGAAACCAGGATACAGGCTCGGCTGCTTTACCTGAGAAAGCATCAAACTGGTGGTGAGCGTAACAAGCTCAGAGGTCTGAGCCCTACGACACAGGCACAACCAGAAACCGCAGATTTACCACCACTCAGCAATGGCCATGTCCACCTCTCAGCAAAGCCCCACAAGGGCTGTGTAATGCAGCCGGGCAACTCAGTACCTAAGGGTTTTGACAGATTTTCCCTGGCAAATCTCAGCAGGGCTGGGAAGTTGTTGAAAGTCCATTTCTCAGACGCTCTGGTCCACGTCCAGCATCTTAGTTCAAATCCTCCTTCACAGGATGCAGGGCTTTGCACAAACCCAGGCATTGTGTCAAAGCCTTCGCTGTCACTGTCACTTAACAAGGCTGTGTATATCTAGCTGAAATTCTGTACTGCGCTAATGGTGATCATTAGCAGGACTGAGGGTAGCCCTTGCATGTCCTGACCCCTAGCAGTAACGCCAGACTTTTCTTCTTGCTACTTTATTGCTGTTCTGGCTGAACACACATAGCTGCTGTTAAAATCCCAGCCAGCTGCTAACAACTGCTGGGTTTTTCCCAGTTCATTAGGAGGCCACAAATAGTTTTAAATCATGAAGCTAATTAGGCAGAAATAAGACTGCCAAATGGTCTCGGCCTCAAACAAAATACACATCCAGAAATTGCTGACCTGGTAAAAGACCTCAGGGAAGAGTTCAGCACCGTCTGCACACTCTGCCTTAGCTCATCAGCTTCACCTATGCATATGTATAAGTGTTATCTTTGTGAATCACTACCTTGGTGCTCCTCAGTGCTGGCCAGGAACCGTAATTTTTGGCATCAGAGCTTGCTGTTAGAGAGAGCCATCGAAAAGTCTCATTCCCGGTTAGCCCATCAGAATAATGGCCGGTTGTGAGCAGCAATTCCACACTTGCACGAGGCCCCCCCACTCCCACTCCTGATAGAATGGAGGGATGTCCTGAGACAACTTCTCGGATCACCCTGGTAAGAGCAAAGTGCAGATTGACCTGAAGCTGCGTCAGCGGGTACACAAGGCAACCTTGGTGCTTCACACAACACAGTCAACAAATTTTCATCCCGGAGGCACAGGCGAGGCCTGTGATAAGTTGGAGGGGTATGTCTTGAGCACCATACGAACCCCAGTTCTTTGACACTGTAAGCTCCACAGTGCAAATGCCCACGCGGAGACATCATGCAAGAGGGCGAGGAGCCAGCTTTGCTGCTTTGGGGCTGAGCTGAGCGCAGTGGAAGCAGCTTGCCTGGGGCTGTTCCCTGGTGGCCTCTGGCTTGTGGCAAGTGCTGTGCTCCCTGCAGCTGACGTTCACAGCCCCTTCCAGCAGCCCCCGCATCAGAGGCGAGCGATGATGGGCTTACACAAGGCACTGTGCTACATGGGTTTCTCCTAGGCATCTAATACATGTTTTTTTGTCCTCTACTTTCTTCCCCCGCCCCAAGTTCTTTGCCCTGTTTTAGACCTTTCTTGGGACCAAGTTTGGGAGAATGCCTTCCAATGGGAAAGAAGACTGAATGCACATTTCCCACTCCCATATATTTCTGTGGGAAGCCAGTATAGCTCACTTTTTTTCACAAGAGATGAAATACAACTAACATGATTCATATCAGCTAAAACGAGACCAAAATTATTGAATGGGAATAATAAGTTAGATTATATATTAAACACCAATTGTAGGAAAAAATCTATTACTGTTTCATTAATTTTAGACTTTAAAGTACTTAATCACACCATGCTGGAGAGCAAAAGATTGAATTTTTTTAAGGAACAACATATTTTAAGAAACTAAACAGAAATAAGAGTTCTCATATTGAGAAAAGGTATTTCTGATGTTTTTTTCTGGTCCTCACAGCTGGTACGTAGAAGAAAAAAATCATTTCAAGAAAAATATGGAAAGTGAAATGTTTGGGGATTTTAATTTCTCAAATGCACTGGATTAAGAACAAAAAAGTTCTATTAAAAAATTTAAATAATGTATTTAAAAATCACATGAGAAAAGAAATACTATACCACTGATATTTCTAAGAGAGGTGAGAGACTGTAGACTATAAAACATAACAAGCAACATCTCACTAAAGTCAATGAGAATCAAACAAAGAAACATCATTAAGAAACAGACGCTGGGATTCTCCTGCTTCCCCAGAGTCCCAAATGCATTTCTAATTTCACTGCTTCAACCACTTCTTTGCACACACACAAGTATTGCTTACGGTCATTTGTTGAGCTGTATGAAAGATGAGATCCCAGAGTGATCCATAGACAGGATTTGGTTCTTAGAGGCTGATGAATAAAGACCCTTCAAGAACTAACTCTCGGAAACAGTGAAAAGGACTAACTGCCATGAACATCACAACAACCTGAATCTGGGACACAGAAGGCTAGAGCAGAAAATCTGTGTCCCTCAAGAGGCTGAATGCAACTTGTTCTCCTACAGAAACACATTAGAAGATCCATTTACCAAAAACTTTTAGCTAAATACAAATCTTCCCAGTAACCCTATTCCCAGTTTGATTAAACAAGCAAGCAAATTGCTCCATAGACAGAAGCCAAGCCCAGGAGACAGATTTTACTGGACCTGCAACAACTCGCAGTCCTGATTTTCAGTTTCATTCAAGGGTAGAAGCGAAAGATTAGAGTAATGAGAGATAGAAACTTTCAGGTTTCCCCTGTGATAAGCAAAACGTGGCTTCTGTTAAGGGGAGTCCTGACATTTTCCAATTCAAGGTCACATTGTCTTTGAAAAAGTGAGAACATTTGAAATTTTTAAACCTGTTTGACTACCACCTCTCCTCCCCTTCCCATAGCAGGACCGTGCACTGACAGTAGGAGCTGGGCATGGAAACAGTTGGTCTTCATTTTCTTTTTGCGGGTGGGGTGAAAAGGGTAAAACCTAACTTTTAATTTTGTTTTTTTTCCCTTTCTTAATGTAATGCTTGTGATAGGGGTCATGGTGCTCTGGAGTCCAGTTTTGCTAGCAGAAGTTTTCAAACCCAAAATACAGACACCTCTTTCACAGATACACATTTGTCACATGTGGCACATAGAGGCTGGATAGGTATGGCACAAGGATCTTGGTGACACTCATTTGGAACAACACAAATAATTCCTGTTGGCTTCATCCATTCACAAGCACTCTCACTGTCACAGAAATGCAGGCTGATAAAATCTTCATGCTGTAAAGCCTTATTTCCCTACGGGTGTATTGCACACATATCTAGAGTACGGTTACAGTATTGGTGTATTGCTTGAACCAACCTAATTCTCTCCTGTGGATTTCCATCTTCCTCCTTTTTCACTAAGGCAAAACTAATGATTCTTAAGCTTGCCAATCCATACTCATTTGGAATAAGGTTTATTTATTCTGGCTTCACTTTTATGGTTGTCTTTTCACAGCTCCATAGTACTCCCAAAGAGAGGAAGTTTACAGTGCATTTTAATGCAGATTTTAGGGGTTTTGCAGTCTCAGAAAGCAGAATCATATCCACATACAAAAGGCAAGCTGAGCTGCTGAGTGCTAGAGGGGACATCTCTTTTGTGTGCTTGCCAGAGAAGGCAACTGAGAGAAAAAATACCAAAATTCCCAAAGATTTATCAAAGCAATCTGTCTTAGCTAGATGAAGTCTGCTGGTCACTTTTCAAGCAAGTGAAATAAAAAAAATTTCTTGTTGCACCCATTGGTTGATTATATATTAATATGTATACATCTTCCCCTGGCAAGTTCCCCTCTATTTTAAGAAACTTTTGCCAGAAATATATTTATATAACCCTCACCCCATTCCTTCCCCAGTAAAATGTTAACCCCTAAAGGAACTCTTTTTTTGATTCATTCCATCAGTTTCCTCTGTGACTAGAATTAACTTGGATATCTCTTGGAGGCCAGGAACAAAAGCCTATAGAGGTGTTAAAAGGATAACATGATCTGGATAAAACACTGGAGTCAGATGTAAGGGAGAGGAACTATAAACTGCAATAGGGTGAAGTAGATATTCAGGAGAATAAATGGACAATTTGATGAAAGCCTTTAAAGATTGGACACAAATACCAGGAACATGGTGAATAACCCAAGAAAACATAATAATTCTGAACACAATCAAAGCTGTGACTGTGGAGTAAATAGCTGGACAGAAGTATGGGTATAGAAGGAAATCAAAAAGGTAAAGGTGATCTTCTGTATCTAAGAAAGAAAGAAGAAAAGGAGGAAAGAAGCAAAATAGAACAGAAAGAAACTTGCTCAAAAAGGTTACAAAGAAATGAAAGGCTGATTTTCTGAATGAGCTTAAATAGGTAGATGGCCAAGTACAACGCTTTGAGGTGGACCTCCTGCTCAGAAGAATAAGACAGAGAGATTAAGTAGCTGACAAAAGCACCCCAAAATCAAAATCAGAGGGTAATGGTGGGCTTTACCTCCCCAGATACCTTCCAGATAACCAGTATCCTGCGGCTTATAATGCCAATGAAGTTTTGGGGAAATGTTAGACGATTTTATACTTATTTCAGAGGCAGAAGAACCTACTGTGGAACAACTATTTCAGATCTGCTTCTACCTTCATCTAAAGCTTTGAAGTAACTTGGTGAAAGTATGAGGAAAGAGTAGAGTGATTTTTTTTTTTTTTTTTTTAAGGGAGAAAACCAAGAATGACAGAATAAGATTTAATTTCAGCGTCCTATACTGAAGCTGTTGTTAAAGCCTGTGTTGATAAATAACCTTGAAATTTTAATCCACTGGCCATTTCTCCCCCTCCTATTTAGCTGTTCTTTGAAACTGGAAATGGGAATCAAGTTTCCAGACACACATACTTCCTCCTATTGTAGCTGCACTCTGGTCAGAAGTCAGAAATTCTCCTCCATTTAAAGCCTACCAGCACCGCAATGTTTACTCCAAAAGTATGACCTAACAGTGGCACAGTGGCCTTTCTACTGGGGTCACAACTCACATACACCGTTAGCAGATCCCAGCACTAGTTTTTGAGCTGCCAGTGTCATTTCCCCTAAAGTCATCTCTGTTGTGCTCTATCCAGGCTCACTGGTCACCCTGACCTGGAGTTTGCTTCTCTAACAACTCTCCCTGCTGCCATTCATTCTCTGTTTCTTCTCCCTTTGGCAGGTTCAAGTGCTTTTTCTATCCTTTTAGATCCTTTTAGCCACCTGTGCTCAGAGGTGCAGTGGGATTCCCTGCAAGTTCATCAGCTATGAGCACTCGGTTCCTGTGCTGACAGTTTTATACAGCCACAGAAGTTTAAGCTGTTATGAGAATCTGCTGACTGGTTCCCATTCCAGTGTTTTTCTCCCAGGAGGCAGAAAATGTGGTGTTCAAAGACAGATAGGAAAAGTGTGTAACTCTCCCCATCCCAAAACTGGATCAGCAGTGAACTTAGAGGATTTAGGCGTGGCACGACTGTCTCCATTTCTGCAGGAGAAAGAGCCAGTGTCCAAAGCACAGAGCTGAATCTCAACTTCCATAAAACACTGGGTACCACAGGGAAATAAAGTGTAACAGTTCCTAAAACCATCCAGTTGCTATAAGGAACAGAGCCCAAGAGGCACAGTGTAGAGAGTAATAAAAAGTGAATGGACTAAAGAGGGAAAACTAAAAATCAAGCAGGCAAAACACAATCTCAGTCCACCAGCTTGTGCAGCTTTTGTTTGCTGTTTCATGGAAACCTCCACTAGAACAGAAATCTAGCAAAAATACCAGCCCCCTCTCTCCCTAAAACCTTCAAATCCCAGCCCCAAAACACATACTCCTATCAAAAGCTGTGAGAGAACAGCCCACTTGTGCTTTAAAACAAACAAACAAACAAACAAACAAAAAACCCACCTTGCATTTTTCCTGCACAAAAGAGGTATATTTTAAAAACAATCCAGAAAATAATTCACAAAGTGTTCCTGTGTCTTTCTGGCAAGTGTGGTCACTTCTCAGTCTGGGGGCCCTTTTACAGATCAAAATTAATCTCATCAGAAATAGCATAAACAACATAAGGAGATAAAATCTGGAAACCCTTGTTTTCTGCAGCACTAAGACAGAGCACACCATGCCCAGTTCTCTTCCACCCTGCAGTTTACTCCATCATTTCCAGGAACTTTGTGCAGGTCAGACATGGCCCCGGAGGAAAATTCCCCGCACAGTTACGCTAGCGGCAGCCATTTATAACCACTTTCATAACATATAACTCACAAACTAAACAAGAAGGTAATGAAGGATTGAGCTGACAGTTTCAAGTTTAATCTTCAAGCAATTTGACAGTCATATGGAAAGTATTGTGAACTAGAAATCACTCTTATTTGTTCTTGATGTCTTTGTTTCATTCTTTGCAATGTTTAACATTAAAATCTATTCCAGCTCTGGAGCAAGAAGCTATCACACCTAATTTAAGGCCCATGAGTTCCCACAAATAGCAGGTGTTACAACTAGGCAAATACAGATTAATCCTACTGCACATTAAAAAAGTGAAAAATAATTGATGTGTGTTTTTTCTCCCTATGCATTGGCAAGTTAGTTTACCCAGCAACAGATACAGCAGCTATAAAAGCAGCTGTATTATAAATAATTCTTACATGAACAAAGCAACAAAACCCCAAAAAACCTTCCTCAAAATCTTTTCTGGTACTTCTTGGTTGGCTTTAGTTCATCATTTATGAATTTAAATTTAAAATAATAATAATAGGTCAAACAGAGGGAGATTGAGGAAAAGGAATGTGACAGTCAATAAATAGGCTTATGGGCTCTAAAATGTTCCCATCAATAACTGAGAGCACTGAGCTAAAAATTATCACTTTAGAAGTACTAAGAACACTATGGGAAAGCAGCTAATAAACTGATGAGACCAAGATTGAAAGCAGTTGCAGAGGATGCACATTAAGCCTGGCTCAAGATACAGAGCATCACTACTCTTGTGCCAAAACCACATGAATTTAACAACACGCTCAATTTATATGAAGACCTATGACCCAGGAATGCCTCCTAGCAAGGAACTTCTGCCAAGTTGTTCTCCATTCACACTGGTGACAGAAATTGTTATCTGAAGCAAAATCGCACCTGTAAAAATTTTTGCACTTAGATTTAAACACAAGGCTTCCTGTAGGTGAGTATGGAACTATTTACAGTCGCTGTAGAATTTATTCACTATCTATAAACATGTAAAAGCAAATAAAATGCTCTTAAAAGCTAAGTATTCCAGGAAACTTTGGTTTCTTTGGTGGACCCACAATGAGGATTGACACTGACATCAGATATATAGGGAACTTTGCAAAGCTGAAAGCTATGTAACAAATTATCCACCATCGCACAACTCCTTTAGCCAGTGAAAATGAAGTGACAGACTGTAACAGGGTGAACTGCCAGGATGACCAACATTTTTCCCTCAATGCGTCTCCGCTCAAGTATATTATTTGTGTAATGGGACAAATTTCATACTGCAGTAACAATTTAACAATGGTAATAAGAACTTACAATATTAGCCCTTGTAAAATCAGCTGTCAGTAAAAAGGCGAGAGAAATGCTCGTCACGTAAGCGACTTCTAACAGCACCATGAACTTAGTCAGGCTAAAGCCATCGGGACTGGCAATGAATTTTATTTACCTGGGACAATGCAGCAGCTCTCTCGCCTGCAGGAAATCTGTTAGAGACCAAGACCTCCTCTGGCACCAGCGCAAGACAGATCCCAGAAACAGGCATCTGCAGCTTATGCTGAGATCTGCCAGTGCAGTGGAGCAAATTTCCAGTGACTGCATGCTGCCATCAAATAATCTCAGGGGATAGAGCAAGTTGCCACTGTAATTCACATCTGAAATACGTCTCATTGCCTAAAAACATGTCAGGACGGTACACCACTGGATACCCCCTTCCTCGGGGGGGGATTAGTTGCTGCAGATTTTAGGGACGGTAGTTTAGAAATGCAGTACTGCAGATGAGCTCAGGATCACCAGAATCACCTCCTGGGCTGTAACTAGCTCAGAAAGCAAGTAGCAAGGAAAAATACCCCATGTCCACAAAACAGATGGAAATGAGCAAGGGGAAGTTAGGACTTTGAGTCACAACTGGATAGCTGCAAGGTGGCTGCAAGAGATCTTGTCCTCTTCCTATTTTACCTCTCTCTCAGTTTTCCACTTCTCATTAAGGGACACCTCAAGCTGCTTGTGTTGTCACTGCATGATAATTTACAGCTGGGCATATTTAGATGACCTCACTTGGGTCTCAATTCACTTCCATAGAGCCCTGAACTCAGGAATTGCACACAACCATAGGAACCATCCTATGCAAGTGGGAACTTCTCCAGAGTAGTAAAGACAGCTAGAACTAGAGAAACTAGAGAAGTGAAGAAAGCAAGAACCACTACAGTTATCTCAGGTTATGCCATTCAAAATTCTCACTCAGGGCCCTCAGACAGCATCCTTGTTGACCAGTAAAACTGTCTCTCTCAGACTGAAAGCAATGTGACCTACAATGTGCCAAGCTGAACCCAGCCTAACTGTCAGCAATAGGACAATGTGCCTGCTCAGAACAAATAATTCTTCAGCAGGGAACCAGCTGCATGGCTAGCTTGTCCTAGGCAAGGTTTCCCCTCCCAGATATATGTAATTAAAGACTTGTTAAATTGCCTTTTGTGCCTCTCTCCTCCCAGGCTGCCACTACTTAGGTAACACAACAATCTTAAAACAGAAATCTCTGGGTTTCAGTCTTTATTATAGGTCAAAACTCACTCTGAGTTGGTTCCGTCCCAATGCAGGGATAAAACAGATTAATGTAGAGATCATGACAGTATCTAAGCAGGGAATAGAAGGACAGACTCTACCATTAGAAATCATAACTTATTATTTCAAAGTGGAACAGATAGCACTGTTTCAGTCAAGTACCATACTCACTTTACTTTCTGTTTTGACTGATTGGTGAAAAGATTCTGTATATGTAAATGTACATTCTTAATGTACCTCTCTCGGTAGCTCTTGCTTTCTTCTCTATATATTTATTTCAGCACCACTGACCAATTATCTGAAAATCAGCAGAGAGGCACAGCTTTCACAGGTGTGGTTCTAAAACTGGACAGGAACAGAAAAAGATGTAATTAAATTTAACAAAGAAACAATGAGCTAAAAGAACTGTTAAAACATATTCAATAATGGCATTGTGCCACTTTGTGCGGTTCTCAGACCAGAGACTTATTCCAAGGTAAATCACAGCAACTTTTCTCCTAATCTGGGGATGGCTGAATCTTACATGGACAATATCCTAAAATACAGTGGTGTGCTAAGGATCCATCAACAAGAGTCTGAAGTTCTGTTTTCAACACAACTCTTTTCTGCTTCCAATAGTACTCTTGGAGTTTTCCCTGGATGTGTTCCCTCTCCAACAGAGCAAATCACATCCCTGGATTTCATTCTCCAGTATTCCAGTCTTTATTAACTTTCTCCAGTGCATATGAATCAAATACATGAATCATGCTTTCAAAACTCTTCACAAAACCTACTTGGCCTCTTTTCTTGTTCTTTCTTTATATTGGTAATATTTTCAGATTTGATGCCCATTCATTCTGGCTTCTACACCATCTTATATACACAGAACGCTGTTCCCAAACCCAGTCCATCATGTTATGCTGTGCTCCTGTTTCTCTTAAATGATGCGTGCCTACAAGGAAATAAAACCAACAACAGTCAAATCAGTCAAATGGTGCCTCAGTCCCATCCTCTTGCAATCCAGCTTCTTAGAGGGTAAACATTTGAGTTGGAAACTATCCAGCATACACCACTCCCGTTGTATTGCATTTTGTTTAATGCTTCACCTCTTCATAAGACATTGGCTGAGACTGAACTATGAATATCAAAGCATGAGACTCAACTTCCTGAGTTCAGAGACCCAAAGGTGAAATGGAATGGCATGTTACCACATGTCCCAGACACCACGGTGCAGGATTAAACAAGGGAGTGCTTAGTAGCCCTGAAGGCCAACACTGATTTTATTTAGACAGACGGTATTTCTCTTTCTGGGACATGATAGGACTTTGAATGACAATCCCAATCAGTTGTAATATTGCAGGAGATCTTTTATGTCAGGCCCTTATAAGAGCATGGAAAATTAGTCAGAAAACAAAAAGTTGCAAGCACAAACCCTCTGAATTTGGCTAGAAATGCAGCAGCACTAATCACATCATCAGCAGAGAGTGATCTTTCCAGTCCCATCACTAACACCCGCTGGCCAGCATGACAGAGAAGCTGATGTGGCAACACTCAGACCAACTCCCCGATACCCACCGTTCATTCGGCCAGGACTCCAGTGCAAGCCAGCCTTGGTCATACAGGTGGCTGGCTGCCAAATTCAGCACCCACACAAGTATGCCTGCACTGTTCTTGGAACCAGCTCTGGTGGGAAACAGTACAGCACCTTCCACGTGACAGGGGCGGAGAGTTAGCCAGCTGGGCTGGGTTCACACTCGCCCCACGCTGACCTGCATCGGGTTCTCAGCAGCAGGAATATAGAGTGACTCAGTTGCCCCTGATGGAGCCAGCACAGTAAGAGATCTGAAGCTGTGTATTCAGCACCAGGACCAAGGAGTCGCTTAAAAATGGGAGCAGTAGAGAACTGGAGCAGAGATCTGCCACTTCCCAGTTAATACTAAGTCCATCCAAAGCTAAACTAAATTCCTTAGTATACTGTGTTCCACAATGCGTCCTGCAACATGCCTCCCACGCAGGCTGTGGGGACACTAGCTAGCAGAAGACACATCTCTGTGCACCAAAGAGGACACACAAATGGATATGTTCAATCTGAAGGCAGCTAAGCTTTGGGATGGACCTTGCAGGCCTGCTTTGCCAATCTGCTAGTAAGGACAGTGGCTATGTGTGCTGTGGGTCCCTTCCTGCTCACTTTTTCTTCAAGAAGCAGCATGGCTATGCAAGGGGGTGATGTGTACCTAGGTCTCACCCTGTGATATGAACAGAGCAGGACCTTGGTGCACACCAGAAGACCAGAGATGCACAACGAAGGGCATCCGTCTTGCAATAGAGCCACAGAAACCTGCAATCTTGAAGGCGAGACAGAAGTAGGTTTTGGAGCAAGGTAAATTCAGAGACATACAGAGCTACCCACCGGAGAGGTGGTTCATCAACATGTCAGGGAGCATCTGAAACACTGGGGAAAAAGGAAGGGGATGACACGGGCATTTTGCAGTGCAGTAGCATGTGAGGGGTGCCTACTGTGAGCAGTGGACGCAACACTTTCCCACGGCAGTGCAGCACTTGCCGCCTAAGTAATTAGAAATAAAAGGCAGTACAAAAGACAGGTGCAACAGCAGGAAGCTGCAGCTGCATGGAGGGATCTGCTGTGGAATTCCACAGCCTGTGCCAGTGGTGGAGGAGTGTCCATGCCAAGGCCCACCAGCGGGGATGCCCAGCTGGCCCCACCTGGTTAGGTAGAGTCACTTCCACTTCCCCGGTTACATGCAGACCCAGATCCCTTGACCGCTTTTTCTGAGTATATAACAAAGAGGCTCAGCAAAGTGGGGTCTGAAAGGGACTCTCATCCTGTTAAGTAACTCCTGCTGGCAACAGATCTCATCATACACTTTATGCAATATTGCTAGGGTCACTGCATAACAAACTGTGCTTTGCCATCAGACTTTTGGTACTTTAGTAGGATGGGAAAATAAATCCAGATGGCAAGAAAGTATCCTCACCAGGACCCTACTGCATAATAAGAGCATATGTTTCACTTCCTAGCCCCTCTACAGACTATAATGACTGTAACTCTAACTCCATCTGGAAAGACTGTCACACGATGGGTAGAAAACTACCAAGTAATGAGCAAGTTCTGTGCAGTAACCCTGAGCAGAAGAGCACAAATCTGTTTGCAGTGTCAATTATGGATCCTTTTTTTCCCCCAGATATCAGTAGGGACATAAATAGAGTGTTCACGAAATCAGCCTCAGAGAAACAAAGCTCTCATTACAGATGAAAGAGAATGTTAATTAAAATTTTAACATACAATACATGAAATAAAAAAATGCAAAAAAAAAAAAAAAAAACTAGGATGCAAGAGATTAATGCATTACAGGGACATGGAATGCACAAAATTTGTGATTTTAAGGTAAGGGGAAAAAAAAACATTGAATAAAGTAGATTTCTATTTTTAACAAAAAATGGTTATTTGAAGAATGTTAACAGGTAGCTAAGGGAAAGAAGTCTTCCTAAATTCAGACTCCAAAGTCTTCAGTTTTAAACTTTCAGTCTAAACTTTTAGTTCAAAACTGAAGAAAGTTTCAGGACATCTGCAGATGGGGACCTCTACAAGAATACAAGTGCACCACCAGAGGAACAGGATTTTTTTTTTTTTTAATTAAATTTAAATTATCCCTAATATAAAGTTATCTCAGTCAACACAGGGTAACTGGATAAAGTAACAATGTTAACAGCAGATAAATTGACTTTTGTTCTTCTGCCTGGTAACAAATGTATTTATTAGGTGGTTTGTGACCTAATTTGTGACTTCTGTCTAAGGGGATTTTTGCCTCATTTCTTATTTCTTCAACTTGTTACCTCCAGCATTTTCCAGTCATCCCATGTCCTACTAGCAAAATTAAAACTAAATTGGGCAGTATGCTGTCTACAATCATTATTCACATTTGCTAAGCTGCCACTCATATAGCTCTTTCTCTTAAAACTACCCTGTAATATTTCTTCTATTACTTTACACTAGATAAGGCACTTTGGCTTCCTAAAAAAGTTATGCTGGAACATCAGGCTTATACTCCTCAATTCTCTGGCCACTGCACCAGCACAAGGCAGAGCAGTCTGGGAATTAAACCAAACAGTACCAGCTGCACATGTTCTCACTGGAGTATTTATCAAGTAAAGACGCTTCTCATTACACAACAACTAAATGTGTTTGCAAATACAGTACTCCCTCCACTTGTGCTCAGACAAAGGAGTCTTCAGATTCAGCTATGGTTCCCGAAACGTGTCTGTAAGGCCTCTCCAGAGTGCAGTGGTTTGCACTTCACTACTCACATAAACCAGCACAGTCACTTTATTCCTTCGGTGGAAGAAAAGCTCACTCCATAAACCAAATGTCCATTATGTAATAGTTTTGAATTAAAATAAAAATCAAACTGTCAAAGAATGTTAAGGGACAAATATATAAATCCTCAAAATCGAAAACAATTATATGAAATATCACTAGGATAGTAATTTCCTTTTGTAAATACAGGGGGTAGTGGGGTTTTCAAAGAAAAATGGTTTAGAGAGTCCAGACAGAAGCATTTGTCTGAACTCAGAATAAATCCTAGTCTCACTGCTGTCATCACAGCTGTACCAGTCCTGTGTTACCCCTGAGTTTTAGAGAAGAGCAGCACTGAAACTGTCAAAGAAAGTGTCAGTCAAAAGCTGCTGGGATCCCAAAGAACATTTCTTATTTAAAGAGTTCATATACATATTTTTGAGTGTTTCAAATGGAAACACTACAAAATTTCTGTTACTTCTTTTGACTTCTTATTTATTTATTTATCAAGCCGGTTAGACATTGCAGCTAATTCTGTCTTTCCCCATAAATAACAACAGTGTATCAGCTGCTTATCACCATCTGCTGTGCAAGAGATGATGGATCACAGCTTCAGGAGTTAATGTGTCTAGGAAGAGTTAATACACCCAGCAATAGGAAGCTAGCCAAGGACAGCATCTATCTTTTCCTGCCCATTAGAACTCTGAACTTCCTCCGCATTGCTGAGCAGGTGAACTGGGATACCCAGATCTGTTTTCCAGTCCATGCTATTGAGCAGGCCTGCGCCAGGAGTTCTCTCAAGTGACGAATGCAGAGGAAAGTTTGAATAGCAGACTTTTGAACAGATTGTTCCTTCTAGGGTCCAGGAAAAAATCTCTGGTGTGATGTTTCAGCGCAAGAGTGCCGACTGCTCAGCAGCTGCGAGCAGCCTATATTGAGGACAGAAGTAAGATTGGACCGGAAACAGGATTTCATAATTACAGTGTCGGTAAGCAAGAAACTCAACTGTATTGAGCTATAGCAGCAATTCTTACATTAACTAAAAAAAGGTGAAAAGTGCCTGACACACGCACCATTGTTAAGTAGAAGCAGAATATTATCCCTTCCAATCTCAAACACTATAGAGGTTAAGGAGTAGTCATCTCGGCCACCGCACAAATAGAAAAGGGGGCTTCACCTGCTTTCCCACACCATGTCTCTCCAGAGTATGCACAATTATTTGTTTGAGCACTCACACACCTGTCCTTTTTGCAACTAAAACCATAAGTGGCTTTAGAGAATAGTGAGAGAGGAAAATCCAACCCTCCTCTTTTCTTCACTTCCAGCCAGAATCTTCAGAACCTTTGCTATCGACACTAAACCAGCCTTGTTGCTTTGAATTCCACGTAGAAAACTAGAAGAAAAATAATCTCTCTTCCATTCGCTTTCTTCTTCTTCACACTCACATATCCACACAGGGGTCCTTCCATAGTCCCCTCCTAACATGACATAAGAAAGAGAAGGGAACCTATGATCTCTTATTTCATTGTGCTTCGAGAGAATATGGTATTAGAAAAGCTCAGGTCTAAATTTGACCACAAGGACAAGAGATCCACGTGAATGGCAGCTAAACCAGGGAGCTGGTTTTTTATATAGTGATGTCATCTGGACAGTATGTGGCAGAGTAAGAGACCAGATCACATCCAAGGGGGTGGGGGGCAGGGAATCTCCAGAAAAGCAGAGCTGATGGTCTGGTGGAACTAACCGAGGGTTTAAGTAGTTTAAGAGGTGCAGAATGAAGATGTAATATGGCAAGGAATCATAAAAAAGCCTTCTAATTCAGCCTGCAATTATTTGTTTTAAAATTCTTTGTGGGCTAGACCAGGCTGACTAAACTGTTTAAGCAGGGTCTCAACTCACATAAGAGCAGCTGACAATGCCAAACCAATGACTGTACAACTAAGACTGTAGAATTGTAGTATAAGGGAAGAGTCAGGTTTTACAAGCCTATCAGAGATCAGTGGGAAGAACAACTTTCAGAGATGTAATGGTTCTAGGCTGCTAGATCTAAACATCTGGAGAACTTACCTTAGTCATGCAAGAGACCTGGGCAATCAAGGTGTTTGCTGCAATGAATGTGGGGAAAGCAGGCTGCATTTCCAGCAGCACCCACATCCACTCTCAATGAAGGATCTCTACATAACAGAAACACTGTCTTTAGGGCAGTGCATACAGTGGGACATCAGTTGGAAAAATATGGAGAAGCTTGGCAAGTTTTCTTGCAAGTGAATACCAGAACAGAATAGTTGAAAGAGCTGAAGAGCTGAACTTTCCACAGGCCCTGATTATGTTAGGAGAGTAAAAAGTTCATTCTCCCTTTTCCTGTCTCATTTCTTCAGTTTGCTCATTCCTCTCCTTTTGGACACCTGTCTTAGCCACCTGGAGTCAGCGGAGATAATGCCAGAATAAACCTGGAATGCACACAGGAGATCATGTATTTCACTTGCTTCCTATAAAGAATATACACACACTGTTTTCAGAAAAGTGTGGACTCAAAAAGGCTGAGCTATTCCAGCATGTTCACTGAAGGCTGGAGTCTTTAAAGTAATCAGTGGCATTGACTACCAAAAAGCCAGATAGTGCTCATATTTACTTACCAATTTCTTCTGCATAGCATTGCAAGGGTTCTTAAGTGGTTCCTTTTCAATATGCTGTTGACAATTTTGAGGTTTTCAGTGAATAAAAGAAAAAAAAAGAATTAAATACTTGGAGGAACTAATAATTTAAGCAGTTGGCTAGGTGACCTAAATGAATTTAATTGTGGGTCAGTTAATACTTTAAACACTGTCCTTTTAGCACAGAAGGTGGCACTTGCTTTGCACCTATTGGGCAATAAAGCCATGCAAAGAACTAGGCTGACAGATCAGAGCCTACACAGCTTGGTATCGAGCATCTAGATCAGATAATATAATTACTTTACAAGCATCATGTGATGGCCCAGGTAACCGTGCCAGGGCTACAGTCATGTAAGGGAACTTTCAAACAAAATAAGGTACCCTGAATATGCCATGGAGGTAAATGACTAGGCAATTTTTAAAACCTATATATAAATTAGATTACTTAGGAAGTTAAAAAAAAAAAAAAAAAAAAGAACAAAAGACAGAGGTATAACTTTTTGACATTTTCTCTTTCTCTTTTACAGTCAAATCCCCCAACCCATGATCATTTATACCTGTTATTCACTCACTCCTGACAATTTCAGGAAGATAAAAGTGTGATAAAATAGTAGACCTGCTAACATGCTGTGCTTTGTGTTAGCATGGTTACTTTGCTTCTCTATTCAACAAGTCAATTTGTGTCCCAGTTTGTTGCTACTGAGCAAGCAGAGCCATTCTGTGTTCATTTTCACGTGACTTTTCAGAGGGTGGAACTAATTGCTTCTACTTTTATCTGCTTGGTGACCACATTAGTATATGTTGTGCAGTCGTATATGTTGAATTATTACATTACAGTATGATTGTTAGCTATATTTCCTCTAAGTAGGCCTACATGTATGATGATTCTTACATAAGTAACATGACAGCAGTGAAGTAATTCATAGATGCTCCTTCCCCCTGCTTTATTTCCGCACCTATGGACTTTGCCTCTACAAGTTCATAATTTAGACAGGAATTTGAACAGCGTGCTGATCCGTTGTTACCTAAATGCACACAGCTTAGAAGTTGCACTGAAAAAGACAATTAAATTGAGATTTCCCGTTTCCCTTCACCTGTACCCTCACAATGGAGATCCTAAAAAATTGTTTTTTTTCCCTCTGTGTGTAACCTGTTGTGCCTTCCTGTGTCCATTCTCATGCAGTTCCTGTACTGAAAAAGATCAGGTCCCCAGGGAGAGGGAAGCTCCAGGTACATTTCTCTCAACATGACCCCATTTCAATATATACGATAGAAAACGTCAGCCTGGCACTGCTGCTGCTTCTCTTACAGGGCTGAACTCCCCAAAACAGCATCCTGGATTTAGCAATGCACATACTGATGGCCACATGTAGCCCCCAGTAAAACAGGAAAGCAAAAGTTTTCTTTCTTTCTGAGGGCTGAGAGAAAGTGTGTTAAAAAATCCCGACTGTTTGCTGGAAATCCACCTTTGTATAGTGGATTTCTAACATACCAGAAATGGGTTGACACACCCAGAATGCCTTGCAGGTACTAGCATGTTCTAAAATGAAAAAAGATGGTTCCTTAATCAGACACCTTGTTTTTCTGATGGGATGTCAGCATCCCTCAGTACCACTCCTTCCTTATTTTTTTCCTTTTCAGAGAACAAATCCTTGGTAAACAAATAAATGAGCATCCCTATAAAATCTGTTCATCTCCCAGATCTAGGCTTAAACAAAATGCAAGTGATATGGAGTTCTACATTATGCAATATCAAATACTCCTTTAGTCTGACTAATGTTGCGATTTTTTTCTTAGACCATATGACTAGTAGAGTCATAACTCTACCAGTGTTGAAAAGATGAGAGCTGTGCAATTTTCAGTCTGTGATGAGACAACGGTTGTTCCATAAAAATAGAAGTGCCAACACTGTGATGGATCTGCAGCTGAGAGCATACCCTCTGTGTATCATTTTAGCTCTGGTTCTCTGTGCATATCTTAGGAAATATTCAATATCCCCCTCTTCTCTTCCCCTCCCCCCTCTCACTTTCTGCAGTTTTTGATTAAGTATGCACTCTACACTTGCAATCTGATATCTAAAACCCATCCCTCAGTGCAGCTACACTACTATTCTATTAAAACTAGCTACACACTGCTCCCTCTTCTATCAGAAGGAGGTCTCAGTTGCATTAAAACCTCTCCCTACCAAGTCACATCAGTTCTTTAGGGCCAGCTACTGCTGGATCTTTCATTCAGCTGGGGAACTCTCAGCCCCTCAACACTGTTAGGCAAGTAGCAGCCGGCTGGATCAAAGCTCTTGAAAGGTAGCTGTAAAGATTAGTGATCAGTCAGAACTATCCTGCTAGCTACAGCAACGGAAAAGAGTTGTGTTTGACCTTTATGCAACAGGAAGAAATTATACTGCAGCGACATGTTATCCAGGTAACTTGCTCTTCATATCACCCACTACATGCCTAGTTTCTTTACAGGAGAACAAAGATCCCCATTGTCAGATTCTGGATCATCAACGTATCCTAGGTACTGTCAGAGTCTCCACAGAAGAAAACCAAGAAAGGAAAGATCAACCTCCACAAGGCCACTAACATCCAGCAAAAAATGAACCCAGAGATAAGAATCCAAGGTCTTCAAAAGATACCCTGCCAATGGGGACAGAGAGAGAAGAAGCCATTGATTAAATATGACCTTACCTGAACAAGGTATCAGCCCCAAATCCTTCTGCAAAATGGAAACCTAAACTTTACCAAATACATCTGGACCACTACATAATAAAATCAGGAAGTGGCGTTTCTTTTGATACACAAGATACATTTAACAGTTTCACTCTGAAGCTCTACAGTTAACATCGCTCTTCTGGTAGAAGCATTAACAATACCTCTTCCATCCCAGCCATATTCATTATTTTTCCACTATTGTGACCATTTCAGTTTTTTTAAACTTATTCACCTCTTTGTCAGAGCCAGTGGTGTTTTTTCATTGCTATCCAACAATCAGAGTGCAATATTTATCATGAGTTTTTGCCTACATTTCTGATATAAACCTTGAGCATATGAAAGCAGTGCATATGCCACTCTGGCTCATACTGATGACCCATTTTGTTTTCACAACACATCTCCTACTTCATCTGTAAAAGCTTCCATTTGTGTTCACAGTATCACATAACCCAGCTGCTACTTTGTCTCAGAATGGGAGCTTTTTGACATTTTTCTTTCCAGTGCACTATTTCTACTCCTTCAGTCATATAAGCGAACCAGCTAGTTTGTCAAAATATTTTGTCTCCTGCTGCTCTCTGAACACCTCTATTAATGCAACACAAATGGGGTTGGATCTACAAGAATGTAATAATAAAAAACATATTCCCAATAGTTACATCTGCAAGAAACGTCCACAAGCTAATTTTGCCACATAACACAATGAAAACACCTACCCACAAAAGCAAAATGTGCTCAGTACTCCAACAGCCTTTCCTCCTATGCTCCCCTTTCCACTGCTCAGCAAGAGAAAGTGGTGCACGTTCCCCCAGAACTGCATCTGGACAGACAGAAGTAACTGCAACGCCTACCAATGAGCTGGTAACACACTTAGTGCTCCCACAGCAGTGTAATACCAGAATCAAGCATCAGTGAGGATTAGGGACCCAGGAACTGGGTCTCGCTACCTCCTCCTGTTACCCTCATCTTTTACCGCCTCGTCCCTCCTATCCCCCATTAGCAGGAAACATCAGTTTCATTCCCCTTTAGGACAGGGAAGCTTTGAACCAATACCTCATCTCTTCCACGGGCTGTGTAGCCACAGTGCAGGAGGCCGAGCCTTTGTGCAACTGTCCTGTTCAAATGTGCCCCAACCTCCACTTTCTAGTCAGGGCCCACAGGGGCTTAATGGCCTTGGGCAACCTGGCTGGGAATTCCCACTCACCCCTCGCCATGTCCCCGGGGGCTCCTGTTCAGGTCAGCTCAGGGTGTCCCATCCAGCCCTGACATAGGTCAGACCTTCATCATGGGCAGCTTGTCTCCAGCCTGGCCTCGGGTCCTTTTTCCTCAAGAGACCTTGGAAAAAGTGTTCTGGAGGGTCCAACTCCATCCCTGACTCCCACCCTATCTCCTGCTGCTCCCATCTGGACCCAGCTCAGCCCTGGCTGTTGTTGGAACCTGTCACCTGCCCCCAGCTCCACCCGCCTGACTCAGACCCCAGGGGATGGCACCCCATCAGTAAGGGCATGGTCCACCATGGGGTCACCCCAGCTCCTGGCTCACCCCACCTCCTAGAGCAGCCTCCCTGGCACGAGAGGGAGGGAGAGTGTGGGGGAAACTGCAGAGGCAGAGATCATAAGGATGAAGGCAGTCTGACAAAACAGCATCCCGGCATCCAGTAGGTCCTCCCTCCTGGGGCTAGTGCACCTGACAGTTCCTTTGAGCCCAGCATCTGTTAGCTCCCACCTAGTCCAAGAAAACTTGCAAACTCAAATCCAACTATAACTCAGAGGCTAATGAATTCTCTAGCACTTATTGCTGCCAGAACTCAGGGCTGTCTGCTCTTTGCAGTGTTATTTTTTCCTCTAATGCTAGATCACCCTGGAATGGACTGTGCTACTTACATTAACCACAGGACTGTTCATGCTGTAAATTAAAGATCCCTTTCTGTAGCTTTGCATCTTCTGCTCTTTGTGCCACTATCCCTCCAGCTGTGTTGTTGATATACCAAGCACTTGGCAAATAATTTGCCTAGAAACATATTTCTACAACTACAGCTGTGTCCATAGTTAACTTGCTGTCACAGCTTGTGTCTGTAATCCTTCTATGCTCTTTTGAAGCTAGCACAGGATTGTCAAATGGCTAAATTTCTCTTCTGCTCAGCTCTACAACAAACAGCAGGGCACTTTTAAAAACTTCTATCCTCACGGTTTTTTGTTCCAGGTCTCTGGGAACTACTTTTTCTATAAGGCCTGGCATCTAGAGTAAACACCCCTACATACCTAGCCATTGGCACAAGATACATAGATGAGGTGTTGTGTACTCTTGCCATGTCCTTGCACAACACAGCAGACCCACAGTCCCAGTGCCTGCCCCATTTCTATTCTCATTTTTGAAAGGGCTGTGACAAATCCTTCTCTCTCAAGCAGTAAAATGACTTTCCTGTAATAGGCAACAAAACTGAGGGTTGATTATTTTCTCTCACACTGAAACTTTCTCTCTTCCGGTGCATCTTTGTCGTTCTCTTTTTTGTTTTGTTTTTGAATTGCAGTCAGTACTTCTAATACCATAAAAAGATGAATGAAATCAGTCATAACAGCCCTGCTAGCCAGAGCAGCAGCAGCAACACTGTGCTTGATCTTTATTTCAGTAGGAAAGTAGTTTAGTTAAAAAAATACTATTTTTTTTTTCCCCAGAACACTGCAACACAACTTTAAGCAAAACTAAAAAACTTCTATTAAACAAAAAGTAGCATACAATCTTTCTAACTGCTCACTTTGAGAGCATCAGCCATGGAAACCACACTGTACCTCTCATCTTTGGGCAGAACAAACTTCTGTCAGTGAGCAGTCTAATTCAAGACATGTAAGAAATGTGCTGACAGCCCCACCATACGTCCTTGAGTTAATCTCTTCCAGAGGCTCACAGTTGGAGCAGGCTAAGTACTCACAAGCATAATCATAGGAGAACATTTTCCTGTAAATATAACCTATCACCTCACACAAAAGAAATGTCCTAGAGACAATCTGCCCTCTGACCATTGTTAGCTAAACCTGGCTCATGTTTTATTTCTAGTCACACAGCATCATGACAAGAGGTACATTAAGAGTATGGAAAAGGTGTCCTGAGATCTTCATCATGTAGGACGGTTTTCATGACATGAAAATGACAGTGCTTGTCAGCACTTCCTCCTCAACTGCACCTAAAAGACAGTCAGAATATAACCCGGAGAAATTACAACCAGTCCTCTAAGGATGTGGTCTGCACAGTGCTCTTGACAAAAAAGCACAAGCCATGGGGAGAAAAGAAACTATTAAATAGCTGAGAGATGACACCTTTCCTCATTAGTCTGGTGGACAGCTTACCAATGGGCATTACCTTCCATTTCAGTACGAATCATGAGATCAAGGAATGGATCCACCCAGGAGGAAGGAGCGCTCGGGGACCTGCCGTCACCATGGTAATGCAGGCACACCACTCATACCTCCTCAGCAGCCTGGCTTCTTCTTGTCTCAACAGCAATCAGCAAGTTTTGTGGGTGTTTTTTTGTTTGGTTGGTTTGTTGTTTGTTTGTTGTTTGTTTGTTTGTTTTGTTTTGTTTGGTTGGTTTTTGCAGATTGTAATTCAATCACTGCACAGAAGTAAGAGAAACCCTTTATTCTTCAGTTGATGTTATGCACTGAATGGCTTTTATATTGCATGAGATGGGAATTAGCCACGAGGGCAGCAGTATGCAGGCACACACACCCCTCTACCTTAATCACTCTGCTGGAGAATCCCTGGCAGAGATCAAACCTGCCTTAAGTACTTGCCTAGAGAAGCAAGGCCTGCAGACCATCAGTAGTCTGTGAGATACTAAGAGGTGGTCTGTGACATGGCAAGGGAAAACATGTAGCTACAAGATGTAAAGAGAGCTAAAACAGGCACAGAACTAGTACAAAGCACTAAAAAGGTGGCTGGATTTTAACTAGAAAGGCTTGGCACCTCAAGACAGTGACCTTCTGGCAGATGTTGTCCTTAATCTTTCCAGAAAATGAAAGGAGAGCAATCAGCTGGTCGTTTTGGGGATCTTCTCATTCGCCTGTCTTTAAGATGGGCCTGATGCCTGCCTTTTTCTAGTGCTTAGATTGTCATGACCTTTAAGGTGACCGACAGCCGCCCTCACAGTGACTTCCACCAACTCTGTCAGCACCCTTGAATGCAGAGCCCTTTCTTCACTTGGACCTGTACCTGCCCATCTGGCCTACCCAGCTCCTAACTGCATCCGCTGCCGGAAAGGCTTCATACCCCAGACTCCGCTAGTAAGCAGGAGGACACACCTTGCTCCTGGGAATTGAAGGAAAGCATTATTTCACAGTTTATAGGTCTGGTTTCTTACTCCTGATGACTCTCACCATCTTATATGTGCTGCTGGCGTTTTGCCTCCCTTCTGACTTGGACAAATTCATTTCCTTTGAAAGGGGGAGAGAGCATTTAATCTCCTGGGTTATGGCAGGTAACTCTTTGCTTCCCTTCAACTCCTTCAAAGCTTCTGTAATGTCACAACAGCTGCATCTTATTTTCTCCCACTTCAGGATATTTAGTATCCCTAGACATACACACAACAACCTTACCAGCTCCTGATTAAATTCTGATGTCTCTTTGATAACAAAAATGTATTTTTTTTAAAGAACAACAGGGGGATTTCATTCAACGTCTTCCATCATTTCTGACCAGACTGCAGAGCAAGACATGTTCTACATAGCTGCTATCCTAAATAACTATTTCAATATTGATCTTCCAGATGTTGAAATTGTTTTCCTCACCCAATACCATATAGAAAATCATCCTTTATCTCCTGTATGAACTTCACTATTACTAGTTTTGGTGTTCAGAACAATAAATTACTTGTGTCAAGAAAAAAAATAGAGCTTGATTTCTCCCTAGCTTGCATCCCTACTGTCTTTGTTATGATACAACCAATGGTCTCATCTTTACCATCCCCTTCCCAAGTATTAGCAACAAAAAATTTTCAAAGCTGGACTACATTTCTAGCTGTGCTCCTCTCACTTCAAAACAAGACAGGCATCACACACATGGCATTTTTTCAGATCCACACTTACATACATGTAAATAGCAGAATGTGGACAGATCAAGCTGGGATTAACAAGGGGAACAATTTGATCTGTGGCTAAGATGAGTCAGACTTTTAGTAAAATACAACATGGCTCCATGTTGTTTCAAAAACAACGTATTAATTCAACATCAGTTGCTTTGCTGCCCTTTTCCTTTCAAGAAACTGTGATATACTGCAAGATAGGTGTGATCAAATTTTTACTCCCTAGTCACACACTCTGCAACAGTAACCTTACTGGAATTTTTCAACAGTATTACCTGAACATTTTCAGGGTCACTGGCCACTGCTCTCCCAAAGTTGGTTAAGTAACCAGCTTAGTTCTGGGGACAGCATATTATTTGATTTCAAAGTTTTCCAAAACATAACAACAGTAGATTGTTTTGTTGTTGTTGTTGTTTTAAAAAAACAAACAAACAAAAAAACAAAAACAAAACAAAACCAAAAAAAAAAAAAAAACCAAACAAAAAAAACAACCAAAAGCCTAAAACTGCTAAAACAAGCAGGCACACTAAGATTATTTTGGGTTTATGGTACAACTTGGATAATTTATAGTTTTCTTTCTAGAAGCTTCAGCCCTGATTTAACACGCACAGGAAAGGTTCTGTGCCCAATAACACACTTTCCAATTCTGATCAACCCATTTACTTAACTCAAAATTTCAGGAAAACAGTCTCACATTTGAGGAGAAAAATAAAAACAGAAAACCACAACTTAGAACCCATTACTGAAGAGCACCAGGTATCAAGATCTGTTTTTTATCTCCAAGGGGAAAGATTCCTGGTCAACAAAAGAAAGAAAATAAGAGGAACACTCAATACAGTGCTGCAAGGATGTGTTCTAACCTTCTTATTTAACTCACCTAGTTTATGGAGGTTTTACACAAAGTTAACAATAGCACTCCTTTAGAGAGCTTATCTAAAAAGAAAAAGAGGCAGGTAAGGAAGATACATGGCTCAGCAGCAGAAAATTAATTTTTTTTTTTTTTCTGTCCTTGGAGACTGATTTTTTTTAGGAAACGGTGTGAAATAGGACTGGTGGGGGGTTTCTGATGCTTCTGTGAATGATAATGTTATATGTACACAGTGTTGCAGTGAAGACACTTCTGTGAAAGGAATGACACAGAAGCTTGCTGCAACACTGGTGACCACCACCAGTTCTACTTACAGAGACTTGAGTCAGTAAATCGGGATTCTAAAATCCCTTGCTCAGCTGACACCCAGGACTATAGATATATAAGAACTCTGCAAGCCCTGACAATATTTAGATGCATGAGAGTTATTTCTGCACATCCATAAAAATATCAAAAAAGTTTCAAATAGACTGAGCATCTTGGACTAGTGTTCATGCGTCAACACAAATGAGAAATGACAGTCTTTTGCCTAAGTCCTTAAACGTTCAGTGTTGCCACAAATCTCAGAGCTCACCGGACATTCCTCAGCGTTCCTGTCCCACCAGATTATAGCTTTTTTGAGTGAGTTCATAGGAGAAGTAAGGCATGAAACACCACCATCAAACCAGAGCATCAGTTGTTAGAGCTCTAACCTAGGAAATGGGATTCACAGGTTCAACTCCTTCCTCAGTTTTTTTGTACAAGTAACTATTCCTCAGACAAAGCCTGAGACTTGTCCTCAGACAAACAATTTTTCATAATAAAATGTATTTTCAAATGGCAGCTTGAGCTCTGTGAAATTCAAATGTAGGAGTACTATTCAGCAGTTTCAAGAGAGACATTACAAAGCCATACAATCTAATTCAGGGTTTTGGAGTATGTAAAAGTAAAGGTTGTATTACAAAATTTATCTGACTTAGTACAGCACCTATCAATATATTTCTGCTGTTCAGACTTTATGGGAAAACATGAAAAACCCCATACAACCCAAAATAATCAAGACCACAAAAGAAATCTCTTTTCTTCACTATACCAGTACGACTGTTCCCTCTCGTAAATGTAGGTTATAATTTAAATGCTAGTTCCCTTGGAAAGTTTATATCCTCTGTCCTCTAAAAACCAGATGAACTTTGACCAAAATGAATTAAACTAATTTAATTTATATACTAAGTATTTATATGAGGCTGCTTCAGTCATTTCCAGATGGCAGTCTTTAATCATTGGAACACTGAGATTCCCTCACTCCTCACAGTGTCGATCCCTGCACAAAAAAAAAGAGAAAAAGCAATTCATTTTAAGATACTTTAGTTTCACTTTGAAGTATGGAAAAAAAAAGTTATTTGGAAGATAACAGTTACAGCAAAGGTGGCGATTTCTATTCCTAGCCTTCCATGTATCACATAAACCAACTCGTATCGGGCTTTTATTTCTGGAATTCTGGCCCAAGCAAAGTACATATGTCAGTTTGTTTTTCCCAGTTCTTCCATATGTCACATATACAAACTTCTGTAAAGGAGACAGCTAGATACAACTTAAGTAGCATTTTTTAAGTTGCTTTCATTTTAGTCACCCTTCTACTTAAAATCCAGAACCTTAGCATTCAGACTGCCAGTAAAATCCAGAAGTACTCACATCACTCAGCTCAAAAAAACAAACCAAACCAAACCAAATCAAACCAAAACAAAACAAAAACAAAACAAAACAAAACAAAACAAAACACCCCCTGGTTTTTAAATTGGTGATATACACATTTAAGGAGGAGGCTTTTCTAATTAAACAACATGAATCTATATAATTTCCACAAATAGGGTTGGCTGCAGGTATTCATTCACTCTTTCTGTGACAGTTCCTTCCAAGATCATTGATTATGATGGAGAAGGACTAGGTTAGTTTATCACAAGGTCTCAAATAAAAGCAGGTCAATTCATAGCTAAGTACATCCTGTATAAAAAGTATGTGATTCAACACCAGCTTTTGCTGCTGCCTCAGTTTCTTATTTCCTAGGTCTTTCTATAACTATTACTGCCATGGAAAAAAAGCTGGTGAAAAGTCTAGAGAACAAGTCCTGTCAGGAGCTAGTGAGGGAACTGGGGTTGTTTAGCCTAGAGAAAAGGAAGCTGAGGGGAGACCTTATCGCTTTCTATAACAACCTGAAAGGAGGTTGTAACCAGGTGGGTGTTGGTCTCCTCCCAGGTAACAAGAGATAGAACAAGAGGAAATGGCCTCAAGTTGCACCAGGGGAGGATTGGATATTAGGATAAATTTCTTTACCTAAAGGGTTGTCAAGCATTGGAACAGACTGCCCAAGGAAGTGGTTGAGTCACCATCCCTGACATGTAGATGTGGCACTTTGGGACATGGTTTAGGGGGGGACTTGGCAGTGTTAGGCTTAGGGTTGGACTCAAAGATCTTAAAAATCTTTTCCAACCTAAATGATTCTATGATTTTCTGACTCTTATTAAACTAAGTTTTTAATTCCTCCCTGGGCTCACTTGTCCCACTTCAAATCATGTGGCGCAATATTTTCCCCAAGACTTTTGCAAATAATAAGTGGAAACAGGTATTTTCTCTCCTCTACTCACACTTTTACACCCTAATATCTTCCTTTCTCTCAACTAAGCAGGCAGACTCCTTTCTATGTATTTGGGAAGACCACTACATCAGCACAGGCAGAAGGGGGACTTGGGGGGCGGGGGCGGAGGGCTAGCAAAGAGGATGAACTCAGCTTCCTGAAATGGTCAGACAACCCTGCACTGCATAACAACCGCAATAGTTACTCACCAGCAACAAATAAAATGGTGTCCACTTTCTGGATAGGCATTTTTCCAAGAACAAGATTGAGAACCAAGTACCAACTCTTTCTTTCTGTAAAGAAATTCAGATTTTTGTACCAAAACAGAATAGACACTTTCAATTTTTTCACACAAAACAATCAACTCATTCTGAAGGAGAGAACATAAAAAGGGACAAATAAATCTCCATATGAAAACTGGTCTCATCCTTAAAGAAAAACCATGCCGGAACTTGCCTGAACCACATAGTAAGTAAGTCTGTGCCCAAATATCTCTTGTCTTCTTTGACCAGTGTCTGCATAAATCAAGCATTTGGGAAGTCTTCACAGATTTTTAAGAGTCCCACATGAAGTTTTGTAATGTTTTTACTCCTTCAAGTCTGCTCTTTTACTCCATCTGCTCCAGAGATACAGATAGAATTAATCTATTTTAAAGTTTTCTCTAGCATATGCCAGTGTAAGTGCATCAAAAATCAGATTCACCCATATGTTAACAAGCAACAGAGGGACAGAACTTGTTTCAGGACAAAAAAAATGCCTCTTCCCCACTCAAAAACCTGCAGACACAGCAATACTATGTCACTTGTCTAATGTTATTATTCAAGATCCTAAGCTAAGAATTTCCTAATTGCATGCTGCATTTCAGACTGCGCGCTCAGATTTATTCTGCCTCTTCCCACTCACCCTGCTAGTGGGATATCAACACTGACTCCTACTCCAACAGCTGTAGTGGTGGTGTAAGATGTACATGACAAAAGTTCTGAAGTTCTTGGAGTTCCTGAAGTTCTGAAGTTGGCAGTTCTTTCATATTTTGTCAAACTCTACCACCAGGTGTTTATGATTTTTTTGTCTCAGGTCTTGAGAAGTTTTCTGGTTTTAAACCCCAATTTCTAGAGAGCAGAATCAAGTGCGAACTGTACCTTTCATTCAAAATAAAACAGTGATTTTTTTTTATATCTTACACTTGTGGAGAATTTGGCTGTACCTGGAAGAGGAGTGGGAAAATTCCAAACTGTTTAATATTTCATAGTTATATACCAAAAGTACATGATTATTTTTGATTCAGGATGATTGTGGATGGCAACAAAGACCACAAGATATATGAATTTAATATTGACTAGCACCAACCTAGATTCACAACCAGGCAAAGTGCCAGTTGTGGCACAGGGGCTGTAGTCAAGCTGTGAACCTGAGCTGTGTATTCCTTAGAGCACTGAAAATCCAAACTGTTTTTTACAATTTTGCCTAAGCTTCTGAGAAGCCTTAAACCAGACCTGTCTGTCAACTCTTGCTGAGGACAAAAATGCCTCAGTTACAAAGAAAGTCAGTTGTACTCCTCAATGCCTTGTGAAAATATTGCTAATCTGTCTTGAAGATGTACACAGAAATTAACTCTTGTCTCCATAAGGGTATACTCTCTGTAACAGAAATTAAACTGAAAGAAGGAAAAACAGAGCAACAACTCAAGCCGATTGAAGAGATCAGGGCTAGGGTCAACAACAGAGCCCTGAAGTTCTTAGCTCTGCATTTTGCACTTTCCTGTTCTTGGATTCTCTAATTCCAGGGGCTGCCATGCCATTAACATCTACTCAGGAAATTATATGGGATGTTCAGCAATAGGCACAGACTGAGGTTCTTCCATATCGCCTTGTCATGAGAAGCCTATCCGAAGACGACTATCCGAATTTGTTTTTATCTCTCTCTCTAGAAAGTATGATAGAGTTGCTTTACAGGAAAGATAAATGCTAGAGTAAAAATAAGCAAGCAGCCAGCAGATAGCAGCCAATATAATAAATACTGACTGATTAAGAAGTACTCATTCATTCATATTTTTCCAGTGTAAGGTGAAAAACAGTGCCAAGTACAAACCCCACATTGCAACTGGTACTCTACTCCACAGGGAATAAGCAAGTTTGGCTGGTGTAGACCAATATCGTTACTCTAACAATACAAAAAGCTCCACCTGTAGGCACACATTTAGTGCTTAATATTACAATAATACATTTTTTGTTGCTCTTCCACAGGACAGCTATGCAATAGAGAACAATGGATTAGAAGTGCTCCCAATTTTCACTATTCCACCACAAACTTTTAAAATCCCATCCTTAAGTTAAAAGCTTGCACCACTAGCGAAACCAGAGCAAGTTGTGATGACTGAAAAAGTGTTCTATCCATCCCTTTCGGTTGCACATCATTGTCCACACCAGATTCCTACTGTGACTGCTTAGCCAGCAGAAGGAATCACAAGAACAATTTGTACTCAGACGTAAGCAAAACCAGCCACCTTGATGTTGGCTGTGCTCAGACGTGGTCCTTGGTTGCAGCTCAGATTACAACATCAGACAACCCAGGTGGTACTCTGCTGCTGTTCACCATCCACCCCAGCCTGTTTTCTCTTCCTCCCAGTAAATGTTATTTCCTTCTCAGACATGCTGGCATAGCCTTGAAGAACCCAGATCAGCCAAACTGGCTTGAGCTGTTGTCGTGGTGTGAGCCTGGTTGGCAGCCAACCACCACACAGCCGCTCCCTCCCCCTTCCCTTCCAGCAATAAGAAGGGACAGAGAGCCAGGATTGGGGTTCAAGATAGGACTGGGATGGGGAAAAAAATCCCCCTTTATGGGCACGAGCAAAAGGCAGACTCGTTAGGGGAAGAAAAAAAAGAACATACATTTATTACAGACACTAACAACACATAACAGAGTAGGACAGTGAGAAGCATTGCCACATCTTGAGAACACCTTCCCCCCACCCCTCCCTTCTTCCCGGGCTCAGCTCTGCTCCCGATATCTCTACCTCCTCCCCCAGTGGCGCAGGGGCAGGGAATGGGGGGTGCAGTCAGCGCTGCTGCTTCTTCCATCTTCGGTAGGGGGAGCTTCTGGAACTTGTTCCCCCTGCTCCATCATGGTCCCCCTCTCACAGGAGACAGTCCTCCACAAACTTTCTTTGATGTGAGTCCCTCCCACAGGCCGCAGCGTTCCCCATACTGCTCCATCATGGGTCACCAACTTTCTCCAACTGGATTCCCTCCCATGGCTTCAGCCCTTCCCAAGCTGCTCCAGCGTGGGACACCCCCACATGCTGCAATCCTCCCAGCGCTGAATTACAGCAGCGGGGCTGCCTTTTCCCATGAGACCCCGGCCTTCTTCGGGCACAGAACCTTGATCAATCAGGCGGAAGCCACAGTCCATAAATCAGTGTCTGCTCCACTGTAGATCTCCATGGGTGGCAGGGGGGGGCCGCCCTGCCGTCTCCCCACAGGATACAGGGGGGTCTCTGCTCCAGCACACCTCCCCCTCCTTTCTTCCTCTGTTCCTCCACTGACCTTGGTGTTCATGCAGCTGCTGCAACTCCTCCTCACCAGCCCCACTGCTCGTCACCACGTCCCTTCTTAAATACGTTCTCGCAGAGGCGCAGCTGATTGGCTCAGTTTTGGTGCAGAGGTGGAGCTGACTTGGAGCTGGAGGAGCTTCGAGAAGCTTCTCACAGGGGGCAGCCCTGATAGACCCCTCCCCGGCTACCAAAAAACCCCACCACTCACTCAACCCAGGGCAGCTGTCCAAGAAGAGCACCAGCTCCCTGTGGGCAGGGCCTGGGAAGGAAGGCCTGACCTCAGCTGTGAGCAGTTCCAGCCAGTGAATATGCCCTGGGAATCAGAGAGGGTTTCATGGGACAGCTGACAGGAGCTGGTGATTTGCTAGTATGGAAAGGACCAGTCTCATTCCCAGTCTACACCCTTTCCTTTGGACAAGGCCTTGGAATTAATCATCCCACTATGGAGTTAAAAGGCTTCAGTGAACAAAGGTGGGTAATCATGCAGCCAAGAGCTGGGGAGAACAGGTATCAGGTCCACCTCTTTTGGTGACTAAGAGCTATAAGACCAGCCCAGCCTCTCATAGCACAGCATCCTATGCCTTGATATGAACTATCCTCCATAAGACAGAATGTACTTGTATAACAATAAGAACCAACAGAGCAGGAAAAGTTTTGAATCCACAGAAGAGTGTGGGTTTTATCTGTATTATCTAGAGGCTCAGTTAGGCTCACCCTTCCTTGCACCCTTTTCCATCCACTGGAGCCACTGGAAACTGATACCTGTGAGGTTCTGCCACAGCTTCCCTTTTACTTAACCTTTTCTGAAGAGTGCTAGGTCTTTGAAACTCTCTAAGACACGTATTTCTCTCAGTCACAGCCAGGGCAGCCAAACCATCCTGGGGAATGTTTGCCACCTGCAGTCCCTTGATGACTGAATCTGTTTTTGTTGTTTGTCAGAAGATGTGAATATCAGGATAGATGCACGTTATCCTGAACTTATTTCCTGGCAAAAATCATTAGCTAATTAATATTATGTGCAGTAAACAGAACCTTGTTCAGCACATGGTATTTATAAATTATTCTCTGCAATTTCAAATCTGTCAAGCTAACAAATCAGTAAATTAAGTCATTTAGTGTTCAGAGACAGGAACTCAGATCAGACATTGCTGAATACTGATCTAATCAGCAATTTAGTTGCTGCACAGGAGTTCAAAACATGTAATTCACTGCACCTTGGCAAAATTCACCATATTCACCTATGAAAAGGATGCACTGCCTGTTTTGTAAACATCCTACACATTTAAACAAATTAGCTTTGAGATTAAGAGCACCTAAGCAACAATTGTTTCTCTCAGATCCAGTTCATCACATTTTCTCTTGTAAACACAAGTAAGAGATGTTTTGCAAGAGTAGATTTAATTTTCCTGCACAGTTCCAACCTGGTAAAATGCCATATATTTTCCATATGCAAGTTATTCTTTAGTAAGGTCATTTGATGGCAACAAAACAGTTTTTCAAGTAAATAGATAACAGTCCTACACACATAATTTTAGGTTGTTATCTGAATTTGCTGTCAGGATCATGATCAAATTGCTCAATACTCAAAAACAAAAGGCCTTAGAAGTTTTTTGTCTCCTGATGACACGGTAAGGTGGATACTGCTGCAGAAGTAAGCTGGCCTAACTGCCAGAAATTGTAACCAGTCCAAAATGAATGTGTTGCAGCTGGTTGTCAGTACTGTGTCACATACCTGACAGCAAGAGAAAGGGAAGTGATACTAGTGGCCTTGAAGCTGATTGGAGGTGCTGATAGAGTGGTGATGAATAATAATCATTAACATGACAGAACAGATGTTGCAGGAGGCTTGTGGTTTCACTTCAGTATCTACCATTCACAGGCAAAAAATGACGTGTATGTTTGGCATGGGAAAGAACAGAGATGCATGGGAAATTTGACAGATTTTCTTGTCTCCCTCTCCCATGCACTGTGGCGTAGGTTGTTTCCAATTTTCTTCAAGAGAACTCCATGCCACAGGGACTGTGGGGCTGTGATGTGCCCCTACTATTAGCTCTCTGTGTCTGTGTACCAGAGATGCTGACATTCCCACAGCTAACTGAGGAAAGCTAGATTTCACAGTTAGGACACGGCCTGAAGACAGCATTTCACACTTACAAGGTCACAGGAAACAGCCTTGCTGGATTTGTGCAATATCTACCTCCCATATGGAAATGTTCAGCAAGAGCTCTCCAACTGGGGAAATTGGAGGGGTGGGGTGATGAGACAACTAATATTACCTCTCACAAGTGTTGCTATTTACACCTTTATAAAGTTTCTGCTGTCTAAAGGGAAAATTCACACTGTTTATGTTCACACATCCAACTTAGGTGGCTGAGTGATAAATCTAGACTTTCTGGTCAAGGAAACTAGATTCAGAACAGGTCTGTCTATTTTGGCTTGCAATCACAACTGACAAATCCAATAGGAAAGAAAAATTGGCTGAACAACTTTTCAACAGTGTGAAGCTTTGAATCCTCACAGAAATAACACTCCAACACCTATTTTATTCCACGTCACCTCTGAATCCCAGTCCCAGTCTCACCACCTTCCTTTAAAGACACTGTTCCTCCTGTCTCTGGCTTTTACCACTCTAAGCATCTGGTCCCTTTTCAGTTCCCTTTCAGCCTCCCCATACATTCTGGGTTTACCTTACTGTGTGCTCCAGTGAGGTCTAGGACCAAAAAGTATCCTTGGAAAGAGCAGAGAGGAACATCCTGAAGCTGGGGTATGTACCTTGTAGCAGAAGCAGTGCTATCAATCATGATCTGCTTACAGGAAAATAGGTTATCAGCTGACAGTACAGGGGGCTTCCCTGAACCACACAGACCACTCCAGCTCCACTGATGGAATGGCCTAAACTCCTACTTCAGGCATCTACACAGAACAACTCAATTTAGAAAGTGTTGCTAAAACGTGCCATTACATCTCCCTGCCCGGGCAGGCTGTCTCCTCTCATCTACTTTATTAATGTTTCTCAAATTTGATTAAATAACCTAAGAAAAGGTCTCTTGGAGGACATTGTACTGAAGCACATTTCACAGCTAGAGACTCTCTGCACCTCACAGGGTGACTGATACATTCCCAGCCTTTCTGTGATAAGGAGCTCAGGTTCTATTCTCCTCCAGAAGCAATGTTTATCCCTCCCCATACCTAAACTCTTTCCTTTAAAGGCAGGCTTATTGTTTTTCCCATCCTAATTCCTCTATGGATACTCCTTTCCCATCTTTTTGTGAATGTGCCTCACAGTTTTGCTCCTCGAGATGTCTGAATCAAAAGCTCTGAAAAAGTCAGGCACATGTCAGGAAAATGCTGCGTGCACAGCTCCTGTCTCAGCAGTCACGAATGCTCAAGACCAGCAGCTGTGCTTGGGAAGTGTTCCTGATTTAAACATACCAAGTACGATCAATATCCTCTCTGAAATAAATGTGAAGCAAGTCCCAAATTCTGAGGGTACGTGTGTTGTTTTTGAGGTTAGGTCTGTACACTGGGTAGCTGACAAATCCCACACTCTTTAGACTTTATCCTCTAAAAGCCTTTGCGGTTCCTATAGGAGGTGGCACATCTACCCCAGCTCTGCTCACCTTCGGGTGGTCTCCCACTTCATTCCCCAGAGGATTCCACCTCCACTGACTGTGGTTATCTTTTCATCTCCAGTGGAAAGTGGGGGAACCTCACTCCCACGTGGGACACAAACAAACAGGACAAATGCCATTCAGCATCATTAAGAAGTGTTGTTTTCCATTTTTTCCAACCCAGAATTCATGAATTTGAAGAAGCCTGGAACACGGTTGTACTGTTCTACATCCATCTAATTCAAGTTTATGGAGGAAAACGGGCACAGAAAGAAAGATTTCCCTGGAGGTGACACCACTGTAAAGCACTATACTTCTGTGCAGTCTTCATTTCTTTTTTACAATGCCTGGCACAGTTATATGCTAAAATCATCTAACAGCACAACCTACTGACTGTTTCTCTTCAGCAGACAACTTGTTCTCCAAGGATCACATTGCTGAAACTTGGGGAGTAAAAAAAAATTTGAGATAGCTTATGAGGGCTGGAGGGACAACTATGTACTCAGAAAAAAAAACTCAGAAATTTTCCTATGCTGCTTGAGGTCCAGGCTGTGACTGCCTTGGTGTCAAGCCATCTGAAGGTCTATCTCTTCCTAAGGCTGTAGCTGAACAGGTAATCAACAATACCTCCACTACTCAGGGCAACAATTCAAAACAATTTCATATGTTCTTATTGCTGCAATTGAGCTGCCCATCATCAGGAAGATGGGGAGACAGAGTAACCAGTTAGCCTGATTCCCAACCTCCTCCTGATGCCTGCATCGATGCTCAATGAATGCTCTCAAACTCTTTGGGGCTGTAAATCACACTTTCATAGGTATATTCTCAGGTCCATATCACTTTGCACTTCACAGAATCTGAAAGCACAGACTGCAGGCAAAATGAAGACAAAGGTGATAATTTAGGAGGAAGAATTAAAGCAGGAATTTTATTTTCCACAGCTACAACAGGTCACACAGGGACTTCAGGCAGTCTAGGCCTAAGGAACCAAATTCTCAACACATGCAGCCCTGTACCACTTCAAATGGATGCCCTGGAACCCCCAATTCTATTCCAAGCTACATCAGGGTAGTGTGAAATCACTCCGCTCTTCCAGCTTTCTTGGCATTTCTATATATTTATTCTGATGTAATCTAACACTGGACGTGTAAACAAACAGGAATTCATTGTAGTGACCCCATACAAAATCCACCCTTACTATTTACCTCAGAAGTTAGATGCATGGTTAAGTTTTCAGTACCCATGAATATTTATAACAGTCTAACAGCATCTTTTCAACCACATTTCTTAAGCAGTTTGCCATGCTATTCGCATTTTCAAGGTGATTCCTCACTTGTAGAACCAGGTCAGAAAAATTCCTTGCATCCAAAGAATCACTTGGTGGTTAGAAAACTCTATTAGTGCCCATAGATAGAAGATTCTTAAATTACTGGTACTTCTCAGGAAAAAAAAAAAACATGTTAATAACTTTTAATTATTTGAAATCAAATGTGCAAAGAATTTAACTTGATCAGATTAAACAATTTGTATTAAAAGAAAAAAAAAAAAGGTCACGGTATAGGAAAAGGACAGGGAAATCACAGGGAAAAAAATCTATATAGTCAGTTATGGAAGATTCATTTTGCCCCTTCCTTTTTTTCCTCTGCAAGTTATAAATGTCAACGATTCTCCTACAGGGATCCCTGCTACCCTTAAATTCATTATTGTTGGAGGGGGAAAAGGCAGCAACATTGAATAAAAGTCAACACACTTTGAATAGCACTGTCATACAGTAACACAACACAACAAATTTCCCTGAAAACTACCCCTGTTGAAGTAATAAATCCTGGTGTAACCCTAATTAAAACCAGACAAATAGGAGTACATGACAGAGGATTCGACCTCAGCATTCAGCTTAGTTAACAGTCACACTGGAATGAGAGAATAGGATCACAGACAAAAGGTTGTAAATAAATGTTGCCTATGATGAATGCCTATATTAGCAGCGTGTTTATCAGCAGAGATGTGGGCTCTTCCATGCAGCTGACCTCTGTGCTCAGGTCTTTTATTGATGAGCTCAGCTGAAAGTTAGAAAGTTCTTTAATCTATCCCCCTCTCTATTCTTAAGTCTCATGAGTTAGTACGTTCGCCCCGGTTTCACAGGTGCTTATGTCCCTGGCATTGCAGTGCTTAAAGCATGTCAGGTGATGGGGATATGAGTGAATACAGCAGAATCTGTACAAGTATTGCTGTGAACCCGAGTTCACTCCTGAGACAGAATCGCAGGTTTGGCTCCTGTTTACAGCCTGTCACAGACAGGTCAACCTTTTTGCTTCTTTCCCTGCTCTGATTTCAGCCCACAACACACTCCTGCCGGAATTTGGTCCATAAGGACTACTCTGTTTGTAACAGCAGCAGCATACACATCAGACCTACAGGCAAACAGACAGTTCCATAATATGCCACAAAATATTTTAAACCATCCATATTTCCTTTTACTAATTAATTAATTCTTAAGCAACAAAAGATGGCAAGTCACAAGTGCATATATTTGCTAGTCAGCTAGGACTTGTCCACTTCCTTCTGCAAAAACATTTTTCCATCTGAAAATATAATTCTTGTTACCCTAACAATTCTACTTCATTCTGCTTCTTTTTTTTTTTCTTTTATTTTTACCTCATCAGTTTTGAATTCACAATTTAAGGTGACATTCACTGTTTCTGTGCCTAATCATGTCAATGTTTTCCTTGGGAAAGTGAAAAAACAGCTTTTTCATTCAAAGTTTCTTCTGAGGAAAACTGACTTGCCAATCAGCTCTGCTCTTGACTTAGATAATAAAAAGTTGATTAAACTTCTCAACACAACAAACAACTCCATTTCACACAGCTATCTTAGGTTATGACACCTCATTCTGAGAAACACAAATATCGGTCTGATATATAGGCATTTAAATTACCACAAAGTCCATCAATGTCTTCAACAGGCTTTAGTGGAGAACTTCAAATGTGTAAAAGCTGTGACACATCATCTTATTTTTCTCCCTGATAACAGCAAGAACTCACTGATAAGAAAAATCTAAGACTGTACAGAACTGTGGTCCATGCTATCATTTATCAAAATATTCTCATCTAGCATGGAAGGAGACACTTTGGGGAAAGCTTTTTTGTCATGTTAGGCTATGTTTCTATGGATATAAATAGAAAATAGAGTGATTTAAATCTCACTCAGCTAGCATCATGAGAAAGTCAAGCCATTATAAACTAAATACATCCAGGACACATTTGAAATTTAGCATTTAAGAGAAGGATCAAAATGCAGCTCTAGCTACTCTATGTCTTCCTAGATTCCAAGAACCATTTTTTCTACTTTCATTGCAAATAAAGGAAGTCTAATGACTCTGAAGTCACACAAATTAATTTTATAAAGGCATTTGCCCAACAGCCATGTAACAACTTGCTAAAAAAAGATGTACTGAACTTATAACAAAAACTACCTAACATGTTTTGAAAGTTCCTTTCCTCCCTCTAAAAACCAGTTAGGACTGAGAATATTCATTGTTTATATTTGCTTAAAAAATTAAAAGAATAATATTATATTGAGAAAAATTAGATGAGGTGCTGTATCTGTCTCAGTGTTGTACATGTCCCTGTTCACTTACCCCAATCCCTGACCTTCTCCTGAAATCCACATGATTCTTCTCAGGACCAAAATCAGACCCAAAATGAAGAGACATAAATTGTGTTTCTCTCTGTACAGTTGTGCCTCCTCAAAGATGATCAGCTGTCCAATGCAAATCTTGGGAAAGAATTTTTCCACAATGGAAGCAATGTCTGCACATCATGAAATCTAAGGTCCATTTGGTTGGAATATGAGTATCCCTTGTTGTTTGCTTGTTTTGTTTTAATTTTTATTTTTTCTTCTCCATCTGGATACGTGGTTGCCATGTGCTCTAGACATGCCTGCTGATGTCAGCATGCACATCCTGATTAAACCTTATCATCAAGCATCATCAATTTAGACCTCCTCTGTTACATTCTATTCTCTCTCAGGCTTGGTGGAGTTCTGCTATCAATATCCACCTCATTTTATGACAAATGGGAATGATTTTAGCAATCATTTCTGTGGGTCTTGCATTCACTCTCTCAAAAGCTTTTCATTTCTTAAAATTAGAGATAATGATCTGATATTTAGTAATAGGTTTGTTTTTTCTCAACTAGGTTTTCAAAACCTGGCAGGCCTAATAAGAAAAAATGCCAAACAATATTTCACCCTATCTGGATCAGAGTCAAGGGAAAAAGCTTAAACCAAGATGATTCACATTCAGAGAACCAGCTGCAGAAGGTACTGCACACTCCTCTCTTCCAAGTAATGTCCCATTGATCAATGCTAGAAACCCTGACTCCATTTCCTGTTGAGGACGTTTCAAGTATGTGCACAGTTTTTTCCAATAAGGTCAATGATGAAATAGATCACAGAATCACAGAATAATTTAGGTTGGACGGTACTTAAGGAGGTCATTCAGTCAAACCTGCTGCTCAAAGCAGGGACAGCTATGACAACAGACAAGGCTGCTTAGAGCTCTATACAGTCAGGTCTTGACAACCTCATAGGGTAGAGACAGTACAACCTCATTGGGCATCCTGATACACTGTTAATTGTCCTCATTGTGAAAGAACGTTTCCGTCTATCCAGCTGGACCCTCTCCTCCTTCAATTTCTTTCATCTCTCAGCCTCCTGCCATGCATCACTATGAAGAACCAGGCTTAATCTTCTCAATAATCTCCTCATACATACTGAGGAAGGCAACTATTAGATCTCCCCAACATCTTCTTCTTCAGGGGAAACACCGCCAATTCACTGAGCCTCTCCTGACAAGATATGTCCTCCAGCCCCCTGACTATCTGATGGTCCTCTGATGAGCTTACTCCAGTTTGTCAGTGTCTTGCTTGTGCTGAAGGGTCTAAAGCTGGATACTGGTCATCTAGATGTTGACTAACAAGAGCTCAATAAATGGGGAATAATCCTTTCCTTCAATCTACTGGCTGTGCTCCTGTTAAACCAGGACCAGATGCTGTTGGCCTTCTTGGCTGCCAGGGCACTCTGCTGGCTCACATTCAGCTTGCTGTCCCCCTACAACTCCCAGGTCCTTTACACCAGAGCTGCTTCCAACCCATGATGTTGCAGGAGGTTCTTCTTCCCCAGGAACAGGACATTGAATTTGTTCTTGTTGGATTTTGTAATGTTCACGCTAGCCTCCAATCTGTCTAGGTTCTTCTGAATGGCAGTCCCATCATCAACCACCTCAACTGTTTCCCGAATTTGGTGTCAGATGCTAATTTCATGAGAGCACACTGTTGCCTCCTTTAGGTTAGTTACTGGAAATTATCTTAAGGATGCTGTTCTCTCATAGACATTATCCTGCTATGGAAGGAATCTTAACTGCAGAAAATTATGCTAAATGTTTGAAAAGCAACAGTTCCTGAATAAGGGATCAAAATGAATTGCAAAATCATTTGCTGAAATAAGGGCCAAACCACCTAATTCTTGCTCAGTTTGGTAATTATGTTATGCTTGGCAATGAAGAATTGATGCTTGCAGACTCAGCAGTTATTTCTGGCATAAACACACAAGGCACAGAGCACTTTTTATTTCTGCTAGAGAAATGCTACTCACCTTTCCAGCCTTCAGCCAACTGTAATGTGCTGGAACATACCATTCCTTCTCTTTGCCAATAACAAAGGGCTGATAGCAAAAATTAGGTCCAATCTCATTTTCCTTTGGGAGTCTCTGTTGAGTTGAAAGAAATAAAACCTAAACCCATACTGAGGATAGAAAATCTCCTTGAACTAGAACACACAGAAACTGACATCTTCTGTCAAAAGAAGCAATTAAGGAAATGATGTAGTGAAGGTTACTTCAGAGATAAGGATGCATTTCATCCAACCTCAGGAGATTCCATCGCATTTTAACACCTTTCCTTTATGGTTTTATTTTGCTCCAGAAGCATTATATTTAACTGGTGACACCTTACCATTTCTATCACTTTTCTGTTTTCCCTTTGAGATGTCACAAAAGGTTTTACAAAGCAATATACAAAACAGACATCACTTCTCCACACGCAGAGCCCCCACTTATATCAACATCATCATATCCATCTAAGGTTAATCCACAAAGGGCACTGACAACAAAGCTCTTTCTGAACTCAAGCCATTGTATCTTTTCTGTACCAGAACAAGAGCTGCAATTTCCAGGCAAGTTGTGGTTGTGACTTGCATAGATCATTTTTTTTCCCCAATGATTTTTTTGCAACTAAGGGAGCATTTCACAGACAGGTTAATAACCTGAAATCTAGGTGGCCTGGCTCTTCCAGAGAGTCCAGGAAATTTTTGGTCACATAATACGCTTTGTGCCTCTGTTTCTTCTGTCCTTTGTCTGGGCTGAAAATATTGTGTGACAGAGTCTCTTGTTACATGTGCAGGTGTCATACAAACAAGAAGGCTTTTATTAGCAGCTGGTTTGCAAACCACATGGCTCATGAAATACTATTTCTACAGACACTTGAGAGTCACCACCACTTCAGAAATATATTGGTCCTCCTGAAGTTACAATACTCATGAAAAAAAAGAAAAAAACCACAAACTATCTTTTGCATAGTCATTCCATTAGGTTACAAATCAGAAAAATGGCAGAAAAATTAGGGTGCAGCCATCATGTTATTGGCAACAAACCAGCAGTTTTAGGTTCCCTTTCTCTTACAAGACACAAGGAAGCAGCAACAATGGCATCTGCAAAGCACAGGCAGCATAGGACATCTCTGATCCCTCCCTCCTCTTCTCCCAGGGATAATACAAACCCAGCAGCTCAGACAGCGTAAATCTGCAGTCTGTCATTTAAGATACATTCAATCATCTGCTTGGTATTGCAATAATCTTACACTTATTCTTTGCAAAACATTTACCCAAAATGAGCTAAAATACTAAGTAGCATAGTTCTATCCAACCCCTTTTCAGCCATGTTCCTTGTCCACCTCTCCCCTCGCCCAAAGAAGAACCAAAACACAATGCTGTAAGATTTTAGGGCCTTTTCTAGTAGCCAATGTAAATAAAGAGAAATATAAAGTCCTTATCTGAATTCAATGAATAATATAACAGACCTTCAAATAAGTGTTTTAAAGGTTACCTCAGAGGGTGATATGGCTGCAATTTTTGCTGATCTAGCATTTTTCTTATATGGACCAAATATTAGGAAGGGCTAATGTAGACAGATTGTCAAAGAGACCGTCAACTTACCATTGCACACAAATTTGTGTATTTTACTACTATGGTTGTCGTGTGATTCCTTGCCTACACTTCAATAAAACTACAACTCCATACAGTTTGCTCACTCATACCTCAACTGAAAAGAGGCCTTCAGGTATATGTTGTATATATATGCTAAAAGTACAATCATAGCACTCGGCTTTTGGCAACATAGAGTGTTTTCTATTCTCAGAAGTGGTACACACTAAAACATAACAGGAAATGGAAAAGGCTAGATAGGAAAATGTATATGCATAGAACATCTTTGTCTTTTTGAGAAATGTTGTTTAAAAGAAACACAAATCTCTGAGATCATCACTATAGTCTGCAAGTCAAAACATTTGTTGTGACAGTATTTCAATCACCAGACAAAGCCTAGACCGTACTCTGAAAAAAATGGCAGTGTCTTGCATCAACATCACTCCAATGATATACATTGAATTACATTTTCAGTAGCCAGCCCTGTCAAATACCATGATAAGTCAGCAAGATGAAAAGATGGAGACCTACTGAAACACTGTGAAGTTAGATGGATTTGCTAAAAATCTTCTCTAAACAGTGCTGTGCTGAAATGATAGAAACAGAACTGAAGGACATGGTGAATATGAAAAAGAAAGCAAGTATACAAAGGTTAGGAGATAGAGGTGGAATAATATGTCTACAGCTATGAGACTGGCTGGTAGTCATGGGTGAAGATAATGAATATGAAGAAGGCTTTATTACCACCAGACAGCTAGACAGATGCATAGATAGATTACATTAGCAGCTACTGGCATCCATATCTAGAAATTCACGTGGTTTGATGCTTTTGATTGTTTAGACCTAAATGCACTGATTTACAACAAAGGCAATATTAAAAAAAAAGTGTTCAGGGTTAGAAATTATACCTAAACATAAAGTGTAACTAGCAGCCTGCTCCATTGCCTGAAAGCTTAAAAATCATTCAGGAGGAATGACTCTGACACATATGACTCTGCATACATTGATGAAGTGGCCAAGAGGTTGAAAATAGTGCAGAGACAAGCAGGTGACAGTGTTTGGTTCATTTCTTTGTGAGCTGTTTACCAGTGAAGGAAAAGAAATGCAATAAGTGGAGTTCTATGTAACATTGGTGGGCCAGCACAACTGACAACCCAGTTGGCCATGGCCAGGCTTGAATGACACTTCTGCATGTCCTTCTGGTATCACAATGAACTACAGAAAGACAAAGAATGAGGTTACTAATGATTGAAAAGGACGAGAAGGGAGAAGCATTCAGACACTGATAGAATCCAGTATCAGAAAGGACTGAATCTGGCTGGTGTGAGGCTTGACCCGCTGTTAGAGGCAGAGAGCTCCATGGGATAAGGATGCTGCCTATCTCAAAACCACCACTGCTGAAAAGAAATGAGGAATGAGACCAGAGCAGCATGATTTTAGCACTCCCAGTTATGTTGGAAGGTGGCAATGCCTGCCACCTAGTGACTTTAAGCCAAAGATAATCACAAACCTTTGTAGTATTGTAGGGATGAGACTACAACAGCTGGTTTAGGAGTTCTACGTGGCAGACATCTACTAACATAGCTGTATAATCTCTCTTTGCAGTCAATGGAGAGAAGTGCCGCCTTCTCTCCACAGATTGCAAAAAGTCCCACTGACAAGCTCAGGTGTAGTTAGATGAAACGATCCTCGTCCTCTGGCGCTATACCGAGCAAGAACCAAATAAAAGAAAAAAAAAATGCTAAAATGCGTACATTTGGATGACTTGGAGAAAAGGGGGCTATCACCCCCACTCCATAACATGTGCCTACCACATGGTAGGTCCAGATGAGAAATAAGGAACCTAATTGCAAGATGTGAAAGTTATAGTTTCTGACACACGTGCAAGCTAAGTTACCAGGGAGCCAGGAAGAACCATCATGATGCTCAGACAAAGCTGAGATACTCACTATAGAAATGTAAGATTTCTGGGCCTTGCAGACTGCCTGCTAACTTTCCCTTCCGTGTCCTGGTGGAGAAAAATAAGCACTTAGTAAGAAAACAAAACAGACTGCCTAGTAAGTTGATAACTAGCTTGCACTCATGAATTTTTCTCTGAGGGAAACATTCTTCAGAAGTCCCAGGTAGTGGGTGAGTGTTGAAAGCAAAGGAAAGTAGCATTACATCTGGAAAATGATGTGTAGATACATGCTTATGATGAGTTTTATTATGACCTGTGTGAGAATACCTTCACCTCCCAAGGATTTCTTGTTGCAAGTGTTCACAGAAGTGCTTTTGCTACTGTTAATTGACCTTGCCTGATGATGTCAACAAGGCATACTTCTGCTTCAAAATTATATTACTCAAAAAGCAGAAATTGAGACTATTCAGCTAGTGCTTATTCATCATATGATGCTGGTGGAGTTCATTATCATATTTTAAAACCCCTCAAAATACAGGAAGATGGGATGACTATTTTAATTAAGTATTAAATAACAAAATAGTTAAAATTTTGTCTATTAATAATTAATGCCTGCAGTTAACAGAGCTGTGCTGTGCAATAATTAATCTTCCTAGTGGTATCCTGATGGACAGTATTTCTGTCCAAACACTACATAATAGGAAATTTTTGAAAGGTCAGTTGATATCGTGGAAGCCCTAGCAGTAACTTATGCTGATATTGTTAAAACACTGGCATTTCTTAAACAGCCTGTTATAATTTAATTGTATTAACTTATGCTACACTGACCAACATTAACTAAGTTTAAACTAAAAATAATTTGGCTTAAGTATTCCATTCACTACAGTATATAGTACTGTGTCTGTGAATGATAATTTGCCAGGACCTCTTATGAATTATATTAGATCTCTGTTTGGAAGCCAGGAACAGATATAGGAAATGGCAACAATTATGAGTTTATTGCATTGATTCATACTATGTGCAAAATATTAATAAAAACATTGGCAGTGAAGTTTGAATTTGCTTTACCCAATCAGATTCCTGTCAAAATTAGGGATTTGGAAACAAGATATTCAAAACAATTTAGAGAATCCTTATTTGTCACATATACTTTACTGAAAACATTTAAATTTAATTTTAAAATAATCAGATGTCTAATCATCTAGAAGTATTTGCTAGGACTTTGTTTTTCATACACGCCATAAACTGGCATTTGGAAAAAGGTTATGCAGATGAATAAAAGAGGCCCAGTAAAAAACAAAGCTTCAGTCTAGCAAACAAGCCTTTTCCAATTTGCTAAGATCTAGACATCACTTATCTCTCTTAACTGAAGTCAAATAACTGATTTGACACTGCTACTGATAGCTAATGCATCTGATCCTGTGACAAAGAATTACTGAAGCAATTGTGCAATAGACTTAACATGTAACATTACCATGATCTACTTCAAATGATAACATGGCTAGCCAGATCTAATGGTTCATTGTTATTTAATACAAGCAGCTTTATAACTGATGGCATGAGTAATTTGAGAGCAAATTCATCTGAAAGCTGTGAAAACAGCATCTTATCTACATGCACTCTAACAATAAAAGAACTAGATGCAAATGAAACATTTTGTTCTTGTACAAGTAGAGCATCTCTCCACCAGGGTGGTGTAACTGCATTAGAAACAAGTGAAGATATTTAGATAATTATCATTAGTAATTTGAAAGACCATATAAGACAGATGAATCAGATAAAACTCTGTGACAGCTGCTTAGCCAAATCAAAGCATTTCAAATGTCTCAGAGATTTAATAATATGAATAAATTTTCCTTCATTCAGTAGATACTGGTTATTCCTTCTCTGAACGATCCTACTCTTACCTGACAGAAGCAAGAAACGATTAAGCTCTGTTAGAGAAGGATCAAAAGTGCTGGATGTGTTTGTAACAGGGCACCCACTGAACAAAATTTAGTTCTCATGATTCTGTTCAGCTAGATGCTTGGACTTGATTGCTTATGGGTCAGCAAGTTTCTAAAAACAAAAACCCACAATCACCAAAACTCAGACTTTTTCATGACAAGCCATGTCTCTTCTTTGCATTTATAAGAGGGTTTTTTTTCCCTGAGAGGACACTACAAGGTTTTATTTCTTTGCCTTAAGAAGACAGCCAGTGAGTTTTATCTAAAAGTTTGGGTTTGTTGTTTGGGTTTTTTTTGAGGGTTTTGCTTGTTTTTTCAAAGTTACTGACTTTCAAGTAACAATACAAAAGATACAGGTCTGTCACAAACTTTTTCATTGTGCTTCCTACAGGGAGGAAGATCTGAAAAGTGAGGTTGGCAGCAGATCTACTATTTCCAAGCCAAATTCACTCAAGGCCAGGAAGAACACCAGTGCATAATTTCCTTCAGCAGCTACTCTTCCGTGCCCTTTTCCAGCCATCATCACCTTTCTCCCAAACCATCTGTTTTTTCTTCCTTGCATTACTTGCAATTTTTGTACCTCCCTAAGAGCTAAACCCGTCTCTAAACTTCCAGCCCACAGCCTCACATTCTCTCTTCCTCTTCCTATCTACACAACCCTCCAAGCCCTCAGACCAGCTCAGGCTCAAAGAACAACTTCTCACCCTTCCCATTTACCCCTTGAACCAACAAGTCATCCTTCTGTGTGTTGCTTACTGCATGGTTCTCCTTCATCAGGGTCCTTGCTTGCGCATCCCATGCTCCAGCTCTTACTGTTTGTCTCTGTATAAGGTTAATAAATCTCATTCTTTGATTTCTGTAGCCAAGCACTATAAAACCCATCACCATCTTGACACATCTCTAATAACACTAGTTATCAAAATATTGCTGGTTACATTCTTACTTCTTCATATCCTCTGTTTCACTCCAAATAACTTCACTGACTTACCCCTTATAAACTACTCAAAATCATGGAATTACAAATTGACCGGTGTTTTTTTTTTTGTTTTGTTTTGTTTTTTGTTTTGTTTTGTTTTGTTTTTTGTTTGTTTGTGGCTTTTTTTTTTTTTTTCCTGGTCTCTAGATAATTCCATTAAAAAAGGAAGACAGAATTCAAGCTCTGCATAAAGATTTACACTTCCCCCTGTGTTTTATGACTGGCACCATTGCTGCTGAGATGATTCAACAAGTTACCAAGTTACAGCACTGGCTGATGGCTTGAAAGATGTTCTTATAAGACACAAACAAGGGAATCGTACTGCCAAATTACCTGCATTTTCCCACACTGCACAGTACAATTTCCTTATGCTCAGTTTTCACAAAATCATTTTTACCTTTTCCCTTGTGGTACATCTCATTAGCAGCAGCCAAGCCAGAGGAACTGAGGAACTCTGGGGACTTGTAAACTAAAAGTGAACAGTGAAAGTAAATTATGCTGTGAAAAAGGATAGCAAGATTGATGGAGACTGCTCATTTTGGTACTAAAATGATTTGTAGGATGAGTAGATTCAAAAGAAAATATAATTTTATGCCATGATACTCTAGCCAAGGTGTTCACACACTGAAACTTATCTACAAGTTCAAAAAAGATTTGCAAAGTGTTGATTATATGGCCTGGAAACCAGTTACGCTATAAACCTGTTTATGAAGTCATTCATTCTCTGCTTACAATGTTCTCGTTGCAATTTTTACTAGCCTTTAGAGCATGCTTTCCATGTCTCCTTTATAAGGAGACCAGAGGGTGACTCAGCAAGCAGTTTGCTGCAACCCACTGCACATCAGACCATTCTGATCTAATCAATTTAGCTGTAACTACAAGGTTGTTTCACTGTAAAATCTCTGGAAGCGTCTGGATTATGAGATACTGAGAATTCATGCTTCAGGCTTTTAAACAGTTACTGCCTCAAAGACTGGCTGAAACATTATGGAAACAGAAAAAAAAAAAAAAAAAACAATTTAAAATTAAATAACTGTAATGAAGATACAGATAATCGCTGGGGGGTTTGGAAGGTGACACATGCAGTTTTCATATGAATTCTTCCTTTAAATCTTTTCAGATCTGTAAGAATAGAAGGAAGACTTCTAGCAATTTTTGAGAGAAAAATAATGCAAATCAGCTTCTTTACCTTCTTACCTCCCAGATTCCTAACATTTGCGGGGAAAGGGCATTGTCATTTAAAAATGTGCATATTTTTGAATCTTTGGCTTTGATATAATACATATTTCTGACTGCAAATTTAGACCAAAAACTAATTATCTCTTATTCCTGAAATATACTTGTTCTGCATTCCCCAGTTGCAGTGAAAACTAGTTTCTCAGAGACCTATTCATTGTCTCAAATAAGGGCTCTACAACCTATTAACTCATTCAATGTTGGCAAATGTCTATTTTAAAGGGTATGCCACCAACACATGGCTGATACAGGATGTGGCCATGCCCAGGTCAAAAGCCTGGTATGTCAGAAGATGCCAAAATGTTTGATTGTCTTTGTTTTAGCTTGAACAGGATCTAGTAGCGAGAAAGGTTTTGCAGTTAAAACATATTATAGGAAGACAAGTTATCAAGCTCACCTCTGATACAGTTTGGAAGTAGCATCAATAGTACCCACATACATTGAAGAGACTGGCTTCAGCTAAATGCATCAGTGCTTGCCACTGCTTGGCTGGGAGGTGCTTTCTATCTTTATTTTATTTTATTTTGAAGTACTTTTGTAAGAGTGTAAAGAAAATTATGTTCCCTTTTGAAATAGCACGAATTGTATACTAGAAGAATACTCTGCAGTATATTTGCTCTAGTTGAAATAAATTAATTTTGCTAGGCAAGAAAGGAGAGGAAATTATATGTAAGAAATACAAGTATATGCAACTAAACATTTAAAAAACAGATTATATTGCACTAGAGAAAGAGCACTGCACTTTACATACCAGTAATTGTACAAACTATAGAAACCAGAGGCAAATTCCATCAAATACCCTTCATATTCTGCAAACAGCATGAAATCCTCTCTAAATTCTCCAATGGATTCATTGCATTGTACCAATCAACTGTCTAATCCACACACAGATTTCCATTTCCACCATACATTATGTTTAGCAATAAGACATGCTTTTAACAAGAATGACTTTTGCAGTTTACTTGAAGCCACGAGGCTTTCCATGTCTTGTAATGCTTAAAATTGCCACCATTAAGGAAAGCATTCTACTGCATTCAAACACTCTCCCCTGAGATGCAGTTTATTAACACTATCCAAAAAGCTTTCAAATCCCCACAGGTCTAAGGCACATTGAAGCCCCTAATCCTAGCCTTCAGCAAATCCATATATATTTATGACTTTTATGGAAATTAAGTCAAACCCTGTATCCCATAATGACCATGTCATGATATGATATATAGTCTGCCGATTTATATTATCAGCTTCATAGCCTGTGCCTCTATAGCACTTTACTCTTCACTGAGCTGCTTAAGACATGGGTAGGTTTTATAAATAATAAGGAATAGTCGTAGCGCATTTAGCTGCAAGCAGAAAATAAATTAATACAAGAAAATTTGGACAGAATTTATTTTCGCCTCATTAGCCAACCACTCCAACAGCATGCCTATTTGTAAACATTTCCAGTTATGCAATTGAAACATACTGAAAACCACCCCAGCTTGCATGAATAAAAGCATCTGAGCTGACAGAAATGTGCAACTCCCCTCTCAGCCAGGCTGACCCGCAGGACTTTGGCTCTGTGTATTAAAGGTTAAGTTACCAAATTGGGCTGAAAAACAAAGTTTTATATAGTCAGTGACCTCCTATGGCTAGATTCTTCAAACATTAATAATATCAACTGGCTGTATTTTATACAGCATTCTTGGCTACAGAGACCTACAGGAATAGCCTTCTCCCCTGCCAGCTGTAATAACTAAATGAAACAAAACCAACCTCAAACTCATGCCACATTCACACAGTGCCACAGAAAGGAGCACTTCATTATGATCTATTCATAACTAAATACTGCAGTACAGGCTGCACCTGCCTAAAAGCAACTAAAAAAAAGTATTGCTTTATTAAATGGCTGTCACAAACCTCCCGGCACGTATGAGTTTCATTGGACAGTTTTGGATTTATGGCCAAAGTGTGGTGGGAAGTGCAAGCTGTGGAAATCTCAAGCCTCTTACACAAATAACCACCAGCTTTACCCATGTGTACTGATAGTAGCACCACGAGTGCCCATGCGTGACTTGCCAGCTCTTCAGTCTGCAACATAGTCTTCCCAAATTTCCAAACCAGCATCCTAGCCAATGTCTAAAAATGAAAGTATCTCCTACTTGGATATCAAGTCTTGTCTTAAAAACTTAATTTCCCATGACAATTTGTTCCAATGCTTGGTTACCGTCCATGTCAAAAAATTCTTTACTCGCATCACAGAACAACTAGAGTATCTGAAACAGAGTATCATTTTTTATTTTTTTCTTCTATTTTTTTTTTTTTTTGCTTCTTCTTTTCTTTTTTAATGGTTTCAGAAAGCAGGTCTGATGTGAACAGTCTCTTTCGATAGCTTCAAAACACTTCAACAGATACTTTAAAAACAAACACTTTAAAAAATAGCAATGAAGTTTTGCTGTATTAAAATCCCATCTGTACCTGTGAACGATGAGGAATGACCCTCTGGTTGCGCAAGGTGACACCCACACCTATGACAGGCAGCAGCCTCCTCCTCAGAGTCCCCATCCTAACACGGGGAAGGCAGGCAAGAGGTGGGAAGAGACATGAAGATATCCAATTAGGAGTATTTCCTTCCCACAGCTAAACAATTTGCTGTGTTTCTCTCTCCAGTGACCATATTGTCCATTACCCCTTTGGAGGGAAACATGGGAGGAGACCCCCACAGAGTCTGCTGTGCTTCAGGGCTCAGGGCGAAAGCAGGACCCTGGTTAACTTCTGTGAAATGCGTAACATTACCAAAAATACCTATACGAAACATCTAATTAACATTAACTGTACCAAAGTAAAATTGTCATGAGAAGATTCACATCACTGACAAATATAACAGAAGTTATACCTTGGGTTCAGACCACCAGATCACTACCAGGAACTTAGCACAGAAGAAACACCTTTTCTGCACCCAAATACAACACTGTACTTGAGCAAGACCTATATGTTCTAAAAAGTTTGTTTCTAAGTTCAGGATAAATTTCTGTTCTCATTTAATAACTTGGTTAAAACTGAGCATTGATGCATGCATGCATGCACGTACACACACACATTCAGAATCAAACGTCTCCCAAATGACCTCAGAATGTCAAATGTTAGAAAAACTGTTTCTTCCTTTCTCTATAGTAAACATAGGGCTCACAAGAAGAAACTTTCTAAAATAAACTCAATCTTTCTGTCAATAACAACTGAAAGATAAAAGAACAAGTAAGTCACAAAATTCAATGATTTAAGAAAAACAGTCCACAAAGCCATGTACCTCAAAAGCTAATGAAATATCTGTTTGTTAAATGAAATCAAAGTAATTCTGTTGTGAGCAACTTGAAAGGTTGGGTGTTACAAAACACCAGCTGAATATTAACATCAAGGTTATGGTATTACATGCTATGAAATAAAGCTATAAAGTACATTGATATGAGCTGCCATCCCTCCTTCAGAGTTTCAGTAATCACAGAATAATTATATGAAGAACCATCAGTGTCAATCCTCATTTCTTTAGCCATGCAAAATAAAATGAGTATCAACAGAAGGGGGAAACCACTCATAGTAGGCATAAAATAGAGAAGAGAGACTACAAGAGTATTTTTTATTGTGGGGATGTCGGCAACATGTTCTTTCTTCAAAAAATATTTAACAACTAAAATAGAGCTCTATTTTAACCACCTGTTTGCAGACAGAAGAAAAAATAGAGGACTCAAAAAGCCTCAAAAAGTAAAAGTGCTCAGCTGTATATACAGATCAGGAATGTCTGCAGCTCACCTTCAACAAGACCATCTCAAGAAGCCAGCTAATGCAACCATCTGACCATAAACTCAATCCCTAACAACCGGAGAGTGAAGTACTACTTCCACTGTGCCTTGGCAACACAGATGGACACTTGTGAAAATACCTTCCATCAAAAAAAAACCCAACTATATCTAAACCCAGGGAAAAATCCACACTGTGCACTTGCTTCTCCTGAAATGAATGAGATGGAAGAGAGGTTGAACCTCCTATGACTGCTCTGAGTTTCATCCTTTTAATGGACAACTGCAAGGTACTCAAATTATTGTGGGAAAGGCTGCAGAAGAACTTATGTAAAACCACATTTAAATTCTGTTTTTCAAAGGCTTTTAAATAACAAATGGCAGGGCAACAGTTAATTCTTTCAACAAGTGAAAAAAAAAAAAAAAAAAAAAAAAGAATTAATCACCTGGGTTTGAAATATACTATCCTCTACCAGAACATTGTATTTCTGGCACATTACCCAAACACTGGAACATGCCTGCCAGGTGCTTATTGGAATTATTTATTTTAATGGAATTGTGCATAAGAACGAACACTAAACATATCATTTATTTATCTGATTAATCTCTACAACACCTGTTGCCATGGCTCTTTAGAGACATTAGTGTAAATCTGCAAGCAACAATGCCAGGGAAAACAAAACAAAACAAACAAACAAAAGACCAAACAAAATTAAAACCAAAGTGAAACAACTGAATCAAATGGTAAGCCCATGATGGGAGCCTTCCAGTGTGTCCTGAAAATTTCTGTTGCCCGAGCACTAATGGGCTGCCTAGGAAACCCAATTCTCCAAGTGCGAAACCTTGAAAAGAGGACACCCTGCTCCGAGTCAGGCAAGGGGACTGGTTCTGATCTCACATCAGCACCAGATCTAGAGTAACTTTCCTGAACACCATGAAGCATTGCATGTGAAGCTCTTCATTTTCTCAATGTAATTGTGGGCTCTTTCGAGGTTTTATGGTATTCTAATGGAATTCTTCAGCCTCAGACACAAGCTTGTGAGCTGTGTCCCCACAGCTTCCTTCAAGCAGAAAACATCACAGAACGGTGTTCATGGATGAGCTACCTGCACTATCTTCTGCTTCCTCTGAACCCTTTCCTGGGACCAGGAAGTGCCTGCAAGCAAAATGCCAAGCTGATCCACAGGTCTGCATATTGGCTTTACCGGTCTTTCCTGTTTTTAAACTCTTTGAAAAAAAAAATCTAACAGATCCACTACAGAAACTGCAAGCGAAACATTTGTCTCATCAAAAGTAGTTAGAAAGCCAGAATTTCATCTTTGACAAATCTGTTGTTTGATATATGTGTGTGTGTCCTGGATTGAGTGAGTGGTGGAGTTTTTTGGTGGCAGGGGAGGGGGCTATCGGGGTCGCCCACTGTGAGAAGCTTCTCGAAGCTCCTCCAGCTCCAAGCCAGCTCCACTTCTGTTTGGGAAATTGAGCCCATCAGCTGCGCCTCTTCGATAACGTATTTAAGAAGGGACGTGGTGACGAGCAGTGGGACTGGGGAGGAGGAGTTGCTGCAGCTGCATGAACACCAAGGTCAGTGGAGGAACGGAGGAAGAAAGGAGGGGGGAGGTGTGCCGGAGCAGAGACCCCCCTGTATCCTGTGGGGAGATGGCAGGGCGGCCCCCCCTGCCACCCATGGAGATCTACGGTGGAGCAGACATTGATTTACAGGCTTTGGCTTCTGCTTACCTGATCAAGCTTCTATGCCCGAAGAAGGCCGGGGTCTCATGGGAAAAGACAGCCCCGCTGCTGTAATTCAGCGCTGGGAGGATTGCAGCATGCGGGGGAGTCCCACGCCGGAGCAGCTCGGGAAGGGCTGCAGCCGTGGGAGAGAATCCAGTCAGAGGAAGTTAGTGACCCATGACGGAGCAGTGTGGGGAACGCTGCGGCCCGTGGGAGGAATTCATGTCGGAGAAAATTTGTGGAGGACTGTCTTCTGTGAGAGGAGGACCACGATGGAGCAGGAGGAACAAGTTCTGGACACTCCCCTCACCGAACATGAAGGAAGTGGCAGCGATGACTGCACCCCCCATTCCCTGCCCCTGCGCCACTGGGGGGAGGAGGTAGAGATATCGGGAGCAGAACTGAGCCCGGGAAGAAGGGAGGGGTGGGGGGAAGGTGTTCTCAAGATGTGGCAATGCTCCTCACTGTCCTACTCTGTTAAGTGTTGTTAGTGTCTGTAATAAATGTATGTTCTTTTTTTCTTCCCCTAACGAGTCTGCCTTTTGCTCATGATCATAAAGGGGAATTTTTTCCCCATCCCAGTCCTATCTCGGACCCCAAGCCTGGCTCTCTGTCCCTTCTCATTGCCGGAGGGGAAGGGAGAGAGAGCTGCTGCATTGTGGTTGGCTGCCAACCAGGCCTAAACCACGACAGTGTGGGGTGACTTTTATAAATATTTCTAGACAGGGTCTATACGTAATACAGTCATACAAATTCATAGTGCAACTCTGACTGAAGATTTGGGTATGACTACATGTTAAATTCATATTTCAATTCTATCATCTTGTTCGATTCAACTGAATGACCTTGTCAGCTTTCTGCAGATTTCACTTCTTGAGCTCCCAGGTCTTCAGAGCAGAATAAAAATCATAAAGGATTCATCCCCCACCTGTGATCATATCTTGCCACCAGTGTAAGTGCAGGATACGTCTGTTTTTCAATTGCAGGAATAAGCCTACCTCATGCTTTAAACTAGCAAAAGAGAGCCATAAGGTGCAGGCTGCAAAGCATGCTCAGACCTGTCAGGCACTGTGCATTTGACTCCAGCGTGAATCTCTCCATTCTGCTGCTGCTGACTGAAGCAGGAAGCATCCCTCATTACTCAAACAAAGAGCAAATCTTGAAGGCAGACAATTTTGTAAAATTAATTCGCGCATGTGAGCCACTCCATCTCATCTGACCAAAACCAAAACCAGCACTTAAAATACATTCATAAAACAGATGACAACTCTGCGTGTTTGTGAAACACTTTTTAATGTTTAGTTATGTTGCTGGAGTAGCCGTTGTTTTTCCATGGAGTACAGTAATTACATTCTACCCGAAGTTTTAACATTACACATCTTAATTATTTACAACATAACATGTTTAATGGTGCACTGTATTACTTACTTTGAGTAATATATCTCCAACGTTATGATACATCAAACCAGGCAATAAAATTATTATGCAAAGAGAGACAGCTTAACACTTATCCTTCATTGCTGATGTCCCTACTTGTCTTCTAAGCCTGTGAGTAATTCCCCTCTTTAATTTAGTCAGCTGCCTGGAGGGTATTCTAGAAAACTTTCCGAGGACCTCAAACTTAACTGAATATGAAATGGAAAGGACAGGTCATGTAATTTAGGTCGAACCAGTTTATTGCCAATAACACTGGTCCTTTGATGAACAATTTTGCATTAGTAAACACCTACAAAAATGAAGCCTTTTGGCTAGCAAATAAATAGAAATTATAGATTCCAGTAGCACAGTGACTTAGCAATTTCTTTTCTCCATTGGCAATCCAAATTTATAGGTGTTATTGTGGAAAAGAAAGCAAGCAAAAGATTTATTTCTAGTGAATACATAAGATTTCTCTAAATTATAGTTTCCTAAAATAATAAAGTGTTATACAGAAACGCACTACAGAATTTTAAAATTCTCAAACAGAAACATTCAGGCTCCAAATTCACTTTGAAAAATCAGAAGGACAATGTTTTCTAGATGTGCAATTTTCAATCCACTAAAATATCAACTATTTAAAGTTAGGCTTTCTAATAGGATGTCACTAGTCATAACAATCCCCAAAATTCATGCTCCGAAAGAAAGAAACAGCGAGTTGAGGTCACTGTATATTCACGAGCTCTTCCGTCCTCTCCTCACCAGATCCGTACATGTGCTGCGCTCAGTCTCATGCTCCTCCAGTATTTCTCAGGTAAGTAGCCCTCCCCAAAATGAGAAGTGTGTGCAGGCACGGTGGTGGCAGCATGCCTAAAACACAAATTGTGCACATGCACCTGTGTGTGAATGAAAAAATAAATTTTTGAAGTAAACTTATCTCAGCTGTCCAAAGGTGCCAGTCCTCACTGGGAGACATGGAAACCACAGGGGAGGGGGGCACAGGGAGGTGGTGGGAAGGAAATGGCGACAGTGCTCCTGCCTACAGGAGCTTGGGGGGAGTGAGGTTGTCATACAACAGGGAAGAAGATAAGGGGAGATATTGTTGGTAGCAATGATAAAGAAAGAGGAAGAGAAGGAAATTCCGAATCTGAAATAAAATGTTTCCCCATTCATACTCACAAGGTTATGCGGTTTGTATGCTATAACTTTCTGAGGGCTGTATTTGCACAATTGTAATTTTAGACCTAAAAAAAAAAATAAAATAAAAATAAATAAAAGTCAAAGGAAAGAAAACTCTGCAAGAGAAAAAAAAAAAAAAAACAAAACCAAAAACCTCATCAGCTCTTTGGAACCCCTGACATGCTTCCTTGAGTGTTTTAAGTCTAACTATACCTAATCACTCTCTAAAATCAGAATGTGTAATTCCTGAAGGGTTTGGCTGTTTCTGGAGTAGTGAATGTATTAAATGATTGCAGCAGGGAACTAGCTAAGATATGAAATGTATAGAAAGCGGCTCATTCTGTAATAAGCATTAAACAGAAGAGAAAAAAAGTGAGATCTAAACAACAGATACATTGTTTGCTGTGTTTAAATCAACACAATAAATACTCCTGCCTTCACCACAAAAGTATCATTTAAAGAATGTAAAGCAGTATAAAATATTAACAGAGATTCTGGAGGTTTTCTACAGACTGATAATATTCTCTTCTCACTTTGCCTTTAAAAGATAACAAGTAGAAGCTGCAGTGCTGTGAAAACACAAATCATGATGAAATACTATCCAGAGGATGGATGTGACTGTCAACCCAGAGTGACGGCATGAATGTTCCGCAACCCAAAGTAAAGGCAGAAGAGGGCACCTGTATGAGCTGCAGAGGCAAGGTATCTAATTCACATCGGCGAAAGTCACTATTCTCAGCCACCTCAGTGGCCTCCAGGTTGAGCTCTGTGACAGAGGAACGATGGTGAGAGGGACACTGATTGCCTGTGTACGTTTCTACACGGCTGTGCACGTGGAGAGACGCAGGTGTGTGCGGACACGCATGCCTCCCAAATCTCGCAGCAGTTCCCCCACAGGCCAGACGGTCAGTGGCCCCACCTCATTCAGCCCTGAGCCTGACCCCATCTTTAGCCTTAGTTTTCCTCTTCCTCCCTGCTGTAAAGGAGGAGGAATCGTTCCTCACTTTCCTCCACATTGCCGTTATGGGCCAGCACCCGGTGCTGCAGGGGGGAGAGGGCAGAGGGGAGCAGATGATGGGAGCGCAGTAGTTGCCTGTTAGAGGAATGAGAGAGCTATCTTGGTCTTAGTGCTTGGAGTGCTGGATGACACTGCTGCTTTCCAAAACTGAATTTTCACTATTCAGCTTAAAAGATTTAAATCACTCCTGCCTTAAAGGAATCTTAGGATAGAGAAAAAAAAAAATAAAATAGCGTTTGGGGGGGGAAATGCAACATCAGGTGGGGGTACTACTGCCTTTCCAAGAGAAGTAACAAATTCTGAGAGAAAAATTAAAAAGCTCTAAAAGGAATTGATAAAGTACAGGAGCTCTGAATCAAAGGGTGAACCACAAAGCTAAACTGCAAGGACAAGAATTCAATTATATTTGCCTTTCATATTGTTTCTAGTTGCTAAGGATCTGTGTTGAAGCAAAGCATGCAGCACTCTGATCTCGGGTGTATAAATTCATGCTCTGATAAACGAGACACCTCTGAAGAGAAAAAAGGAGAAAGTTGCAAGAAAAGTTTAAAGGAAAATAATTATGCCTTATTGCAAGGCATGTTAGCAGTATGCTAAATAGGAATTCTAAAAGAAGACACTGATTAGGACAGTTAGATTATTTTTTTCCCCAAAGAGAGATGTGGCATTGGAGATATAAAGGTACAACTGACACTGAGTGCAGGGGCAAGCATCCTAAGGTACAAAAGGAAATTTTTCTGCACAGTGCAGCATAGTGGGGAGATTTTTAGGCTACCTGTAAATCTGCCATTTACTCAATGTCCCAGATCAGACAGAGCAATTACTCTGCCCGGCATTCACTGCTGTGATTCCTTCTCCTTCTCCACTCTCCTCTCCGCACATAAAAATCTGTCTTCACTTAGTTGTCCAAGACCACAGCCTCCACAATACTGCCGTAAGACCAGCTACAAAGCTTTGTTCAGAGAAGTATTTTACCACAAACACTGGTACAAGCCTGCCAGATTCTGGACATACTCATTTAACTCCATGCTGTGTCTGCCTTCTCAGCTGCAAGGCTGCAACTCAATGTCAATAGAGAAAGAGGAATCACTTTTTCTTCTTCATTAAGCATGTGTTTTACTTAGGAGAACACAAAACACATTCTGAGCAGCAACACCGCACAGCTAGCTTTTTCCTTTCCTTTACAGAAGAATAATTGACAGCAGCTTCCAACCACCACTTCCTTAAGTGAGAAAGCCTCACTCTCTGCTCCCCTGGGGCTGACAAAATTTGCCCAAATCTCTTTTTTTTTTTTTTTTTTTTTTTGCCTAGGAATATCTCTTCTACAAATGAATGTGGAGGATGGACTGGTTAGCAATTAAGATCTGACCTGTTTACGACGGTAAATACCTGTAGTCTGTAGACTAGTTTTTAACCGTTTTTTCATTATATCAGTGATAGAAGCCTTGCTCTCACAGGCCAAAGTCTTCACTCCTTTCCCCATCCACATCCATCCACGCAGTGGGACCCCTGGAATTTTCCTTGGGGTGCAAAAGCAATTGTGTTTGCTTTATGCTTCTGTGGGGCAGACAATAATTTAAAAGGTTTAAGCAAAGTTACAAGGGAAGATGTAATGATATTTGGAACTTTTAAAACAATTTACCTTTCATTCCTTGTTCCAGCTCAGCTCAGAGACTACCCTTTCACAGTCAATCTCCCCCAGCCATCTCTCAATACACTGCAAACAAGATTAAGCTTTTGTTACCGTCTCAAAGTCAATCAGGGTCATCTGCAGCAGGCAATGATTGAAGGTATTTTTTTAAGTTGCTCCTTATTCTTTGGTGATAAGGTTCATTCCTTTTCAACTACATTCCAAACTGGGGGAAATACTTTTCGCTCACACTTCTTTGCAAACTTTGGTGGCTTCTTCCCTTCCTTTGAGCCAATTCACTTTGAAGCACATTTTGTCTGTGGAACCTATCTTTGAAATATTTTCAGTCTTTTAATAGCAGCAATGGTTCCAATTCATTATAGTTATTTTAACACACATCTATCCAACTCTCAACTTTCAGGACACTGATTCCTCTCCTTGCTCCTATATTAATTCCACTGATACTACAGTTCTTTGTTGTTGTTGTTGTTGGGTTGCTCTTTGTTTGTTTTTTGAAAGGATTGTGGCTTGTCTTTTAGATGTAGAGCTCACCCACTGTGTATGGTATATTACTTGAAAAGAATTGTTATAGAGAGAGACTCATAAAGGAAGTAATTGAAGTCTGCAAAGATAATTGTTTGCATTTCAAAGGGATGTTTAGCTGGAAAACATTTCTTCCCCTTTTTTGAACAAATCTTTCAGGGAAAACTCTTCATTGCACAAGCACTTCACCATCTGTCCAGCCTTGGGAAGTCACACAAAATGCAGATCACTTACACACACAGGTTGTCCGTAATGGCTTTCCTTCACTGCTCAGTGTCACAGCTTCTTTGCAGTTCTGTCTACACTTGGCATCAGTGGTCCAGGGCCAGCAAGATACTACCACATCAAGCTGCAGAAGGAACGTATCTCCTAGCATAGCTTCAAGCTCAAAGTGGTCCAGCTAAAAGACTTGTTTCAAAGCTGCAAGCTGTCTTGAATTTTTCTCCCTCACTTTCACTGACAATAACACAAAAGTGCTCATCCCTGACCATGATTTGAAGTGCAGGGACTGTCACGTTGGCTTCAGGACAGAAAGGTTCGGTGAAAGAAACTAGGTTCTCGTCCAGACTCTTTCATGAGCGAAACCAAACTAATGTGATTAATGTCTGATGAGACATCTGGCATGTTCTCTGATCCTGATAGGAGTTACGCACTTTACACTTTGACTTACTCTATTGGTTTCAGTTGGCCATAAAGCACATAAAACTTTCACTGTATGAAGTTAAACATTTTTACTGTGATATTGCAACCTTAAGTTGAGGGCTCAGCTGCTAGATGTAAAGATCAAGAAAGAACCAAAGTGTGACAGCAGAAAAACATTCAGTCTGCAAAAAAAAAAAAAAAAAAAAAAAAAAGGATGTCAAGGTTTAGGTTTATATCTTGGAAAAGGGAGAATGTTGGGGTTTGCTTTTCTACTCATGCAGTGAAATTCTCATTCTTGAGACGATTAGGGCCTTAAAAATGAACTCTTGAATGGTTTGTGAGAGCATTTCTTCATTTGGAGAAAACAAAAACTAAGCATACTGATGTGAAACATAGCCCATTCTCCTTTCAGGGTGCAGTCCTAACACAAGGCAGTAAACATAACATTATATACACATACACCCAGAACATGCAGGGTGAAATCTACTTATATAAACCAAATGGTAACTACATTCATGAAAAGCTATGTCTGCCCATGTGGCTCAATGCCAACAACAAATATTTAATTGCACAATCATGCTTTATCCCACAACAAACCACCTATCCAGATTTGGCTCTTACCAGCTCTTTCTTAGGGCTAACTTCTGTCTTCAAATCGATTTTAATAGGATTGTGGGTATAGCTGAGCACAAATGCATGAACCCTGATTTCCCAATGTTTAAGACAGATTTCTAAATTATGCTAGCAAACAGATAGGCTCTTCAGCCGGCTCAAGTGCTGAGTAGTGAAAGAAGGCTATCTTCTGCCTTCATGAAATTGTCTGTGTCTTTCAATGTCTCCTGAAACCTCTTCTAGCTTGTGTATTGGCTATCTTTTTCCTCTTGATGTTTCTGTTTCCTCTGCCATTTTCAGACATAAATTCTTCAACATCAGATCTCAAGATGGAGTGAAGCACAACATAGATAGATAAAAAATATACACATACACACACCCCCCCACAAACATACATAAACACAAATAGTATATAAAGCGGTACAGTATAAACTGTGTTTTAAATGAGTGTGCATCAAAGATAATACTTGGTATTCTCACTGTGTCATGCTCTTCTCTTCACCTCCTGGACAATTTTTCATTCTCTCTTCCCTTCTGAGCATATACATACATATGTGGGTACACCTCTGCATGTGTTTGTGTGCATGTAGAATTAAGCAGCAGGGTATTTACAGCAGGCAGGAAAGCTGAGGAGCACAAACTGTGCTGTTTTCTTGCAGTCCAGCTTTGATGCAAAGCAAAAGCCATGTGCATCCCTCTTGCAGTGCTGCCAGATACAAATTTTCAGAGACTAATCCTGAATCCTGGCAGTAAGACTTGTCAGGTTTTCTAATGAAGGAAGCTGCCTGGAAGAACTAGCTGAGTTACTGCACCACTGCTTTAGATCTCTATTATTCCCTCCAAGGTCAGCTGTTCACTTTAAAAGAATGAAAAGAAAGACCCAAACAAGTTCAGAGCCAGGCAAAAGTTTGAACTATCTCTCCTCTACTCATGCCAGTGGGGCAGCAGGACTATCACATGTATAAGGAGGGTTACAGAGTGGAAAGACAGAACTGAACATGTGCAGAGGTGTTCCAAAATGAAGAGCACAAGTAGTGAGAATTTTAGCTTATGGTTACCCTTAGTTTGCATTTTTCCCAGATGCAGTTAGCAATTACTCCTGGTCTGCAACCCAATTCTGCACAAGCAGAAGCCATCTGCAAACTTCTTTCTGATGTAGCTGGAAGAAAGTTGATTCCCATTAAGAAAGGAAAATAGACATGTTTCACAGATGAAAAAAAAAAAAAAAAAAAATCCAAGAGCAAGATCCAACAACTAGTTGCGAACTGAGGGATGCTTTTCCTCTCCCACCTCAGCAGTTTGCCCTTACAGCATTAATTCTGAGCAAAGGGAGAACACACACACCACATATCAAGCTAGGTACCTTTTCTATACATCTGCTTGCCACAGTACTGGAAGGAGATACAAGCCCTGACTATACTTGAAAAGTCCACCTCTTCTCATTTGGGTATCTGTTACTATCACCAAGTTCTACATCATCCAGCACAGGGGGAGTCCATGGCTATGATCCTCCTTCACCTGGCTTCTGAAATAACTAAAATGACAGACAGAGTTGTTAAAAGAAATTTGATTAATTGTTCGAGTACATCCTTCTTTACTCGTTCCTCTCTGAAATTGCCCTGTCAGAGCAACACAAGTTTTTCACATGGAGTCTTTAGAAAAATAATGCTGAGCTAGAACCAAGGGACATTCTCTGCTTGATCTACAGTTGGTATTATTCGTAAACCACTTCCTTCGAGGAACAAAATCATTGTCAGAGAAGAGGACAATGACAGGTCGCCAAACCTTTTTACTCCTCCTAATCATTGCTGTAGGAAATAGGATTTTGGTCTCCAGGAGAAATTTCACTGCTAAAAGATGCTACTAATCACAGACTAAAACCGAACAAAACTCCAAACCAACTAACTAAACAAAACCCCTCCACACATAAGACCTCTGATAGAGTTATAGCAAACAATAGTATCACTAACCGGTCTTCCTATCTCAGCATGTACTCATAGCCACCAAAGCACAAAGGTGTGAAACACTCTGAAATGAAATAATTGCACCAAATTAAGTTCTGCTATACTACAATAAAAACAGGGGCCTTCACAATTACATTGTTTGTTTCAAAAATGAGGGGGTTAGGGGGAGGTAGAAACCAAAAAGTGTTTATTACTCCCTCTTCCTCACAGTTCCTTGAGAACATGACTGGACTAACCACTGCCTTTGCTAACTTTTTGTGCTAGGTCTATCTGCAGAGCTGCTGGACACAGGACAGCCCATCCGGAGGAGGGTACTACTACTGCACTTCTGCACACGATGTGCAGAGCACATGAAATGTCACACACTAGAATACTTAGGCTCCTAATCTGAGCTGCAGAAAGTTGGGGGGTGTGGGGGTGAGGGTGGGGGATGTGGATTCCAGTTTGGGGAGGGAGTGTTACCAGTTGTTCTTTTTTAATCTCTGGTAGTTCCTGTTCAAATTCCTTGTATCAGCTACAGACACCTGCAAGGACAGCGCACCGAGGGAGAACTGAGTCTCACTGCTGTACACACAGGCATGGCTGCAGATGAATTCCCAAATGCACCTCTCTAAAAGCCAACCCATGATGTAGGAACCCACCAGAGACAGAAAATTTACCTATGTGGTTCTCTGCTCTGTGCCTCAGCATGCTGCAGACATACCCCGACTGTGGTTCTGAACAGTGTTAGACAGCACGGTTTAAGACATCAGTAACTTGCTTAGGCTGGTTGATTACTGCTGAGACCAGGAGCAGAGTTTCAGCGATGTGGTATAATAATGAGAAGTTTCCTAAAACATTAAAACAAACCCCAAACAGTCAAGGTGAAGCTTGTGTGTGTTTTGGATATACTAATATTCAGCACAGCCTGCATAAAAGCATTCAGCAATAGCATAATGCTTCACTTGACTTTTTTTTACAGATAGAGATAAACTTACAAAACATGAAATCTAGATAATTCTTCACTTGACTTTCTTTGGATAGGTACAAGTGCTTAAAAATGTCAAAGGAGGCTAATTCTTAATGATGATTTTACAGAGAACTATCAAACACTGTCTGACATTTAGGATTCAGTTCTCTGAGAAATGAATCCTAAACGGGCACTTTAACATATTTAAAGGCCTATTTTTTCCCTTGACATTGCCTCTTTCCACAAAGGCAAGAGACAAATAGACATTGAAGAACAAATAAGACTTTGAAATGCTGCAAACCTCACCTTGCTACTATACTTCTGTAACATTTGCAAAACGTCAAAAGGATCTTCTTGCCTCCCCATGTTATACTGTTGCCTTTGAAGACAATAAATGTTAGCAAGATATTGAAGCAGTGTATGCTCGAGGATGCTGTTCAAAAGAGAAAATGGTTTGTTATTTCTGTTTCTACAGTAGTAGAATAACTGCTTTTTGTGAAAGTCTACATGGCAGACATTCACAAAACAAAGACACGGCTTTCTTTTTAAAGTTAAGTTCATAATAGTTTGGGATGCTCCCAACACCCATCCCATGGCTCCCTATACAAACCAACCTCCTACAAAGGTAATCAGAATGTGCATTTTCAAAATTAAAGACTACATTCCTTAGGGTATGTATTCTTGTGATATTAAACTGTATTTAGACTGTATCTAAAGGTGCGGTGCAGCCCTCTCTCAAAGACAACAGCTGAATGGAAGTCCACAGTGGAGTGTCTTTGTCATCAGAAATATACAGCACATCACCAACAGAAATAGCTGACAGAGTCAGATATCCAGTACCTTTCCTTTGCAGAAATACATCAAGTCTCCACATGTCATTTTATTGACCAGATATATTCACTGGAATCTAATTTAGTTGGCTGGGACTGATCCATATTATTTTTAAAAAGCGGCAAGACACTTCACCTCAGCTAATGTCTTCAATCAACCTAAGCTTATGAGGGATTATAAACTCCTTTGCCCTGTGTTTGAGGTCAAGAGAACCTTAGTCAGCTGTGAAACAATGATCCTGTGTGAGCAAATACAGACTATTTGACATCACAATGTTTCTGGGAAAAAAACAAAACAAGGTATTTCAGACAACTGTTGTATTTTGATACCACATGGCAAAGCTATTCTAAAGTAGAAAAATAAGCAGTCCCATTTCTGGCACAAACTTTGGGGTCTGGATGTGTAAAGGGGACATCTCCAACTGTCTGTAGGTTGTGGCAGACTGACAAACATAAGCCCTGGAGACAGCAGCCTGAAAGGTGATAAGTTAGCAGAAGCAATACCAGAGAGGAGTGGAAGGAAAGACGCTGAACTCTGTCATCCTCCTTACTGAAGCTTAACTTCTCTGGTTTGGAGCACAGCTTTAAGATGCAATGCATTTTGAGATACTTATAACCCTATGGAAAGACTTTCTGAGGGAGAATGCCCAGTGTTGTTTCTTCTCCTCTTAAATGTTCTGCAGACTTAATGCCCAAAGACTCCTTACTTGAGTATGAGCATCTTCTCCTTTCATCTTTGTACTACCAAACTGCACTTTAGAGCTAGAAATCAAAACAAAGCAAGCCTGAGAACATTAAGGGCAGTATAGATTAGAACTGCACAATTAGGAAAGATTCATCAGCTTCCAGTTCAGGAAGCTGTGTGTATCTCTAACACCTTAAGCAGAACAGGAGGGAAAAAGTGACCTTTAAGCTGAGCTAGCTAACATTTAAACAGGAATAAGTACTGATATTGGTTCTTACTCTCAGCTTAATTGCTTAACACACATTAAGTGAGTATCTCTCCATCTATGTGGTCAAGGTCTGGGTTTTTTACTGCAAACATTTCAAAAGAAAAGCCATCTCATCTCTCTCTTCTCTAAAAATATCAAGTCGCTCATTTAACAAACCAGCTTGTGCAGGTCACCAATGACAGCAAACATTTATGAGAACATCAGCACACTTGGCTGCCCCAAGGACTAAGGAAAAACAAATCAGAGTCTTGCATGAAGTGTGCTGGACAGTATGAGCTCATCACATGCTTCACTGACATGATTCAGCAATGACACTGTAAGGAGAATGAAGTCTATCCTTCAAGGGACTCGGTCAGTGATGGAGACAAAGACAGCTTGAAACTATTTGTGTCTCCATGAGGAATTTGAGAAGATCTTGAGCGGTCTGTAATGCTTCTTTTTGCCAACTGCTCTATCTCCCTGCAACGTACCTGCACAGTGTGAGAATTCTTTACTGACCAGATCTAGATAGGAAAAACGAAATAACTATAATATTTTATGTGATGACAACTTTCCCATAATGGAAAAAGAAAACATGTCTTAACTGACAACAAAGTAATTTTTTTCAGAAAAATACTAGTTCAGTCATAAGGAAAAGTCATAAAGAAAAATCCAATAGATGATAAGAAGCCCTGAAAGGGAAGCCAGCATTCCAAATACTTGTGATTACATTAACGACTCATTTTCCTTGGTTCAGGAAATGCCTAGGAGCTCCCAGGACTTTGTGGATCTGACAAAGTTTCAGTATCTTCACTGTCCCAGACCAGTTTCCATCTGTGGGAGTCCTGACTCCAAAGTCAGAATCAAGAAAGTCCCAAAGTCGTGTTTCAAACCAGGTCTCTTAGCCTACCTGCTGCATAGTTCAGAAGTGCTGGGGCAGCCACAGAGCTCTCGGGTAGCCTTTCGCACAGGGAACTGGTACTGGGAGCAGCTTCTTGTCTTACATACTGGCAGTTGGCTTCTCAAGCAGCCAGATACCATCAGACAATTTGAGATTTGCTGCTGTTTCCAACAGAAGAGTTTTGAAACATGAATTTCTAAGAAGTCATCGCTTTGGACTGACTCGGAGCAAAAAAACCCCACAAATTCTGAAATGTCAAAATTCCATTTCTTTAACATTGCAAAGTAGCCTTGAAACTTGGGACGAACAGTCCGGTTCATCAGATTTGATGATTTCTAAAAAAACCCAAAAGATTTACTGAGAGTGATAATTCTCATGGTTTTATGGCTGATCTCTCATTTTTGGACACAGCTAGATATTTGCATATAAGTTTATGACCATATTCTTTGTGCACTGTCAAGACAAGTTATCTGCACTGTACATACCTTTCATCTTTTGATGCTGTCATCTCTAGAAAATAATTTTCTGTTTCATTATTTCACCAGGAGGTCCCATTAGGACATTCCCTATAATCAGATCAAATTCTCTTTCTCAAGTAGGTACAATAAAAGGCAAAATGATTGACGTAAAAGGCAACCAGTAATCTCCTCCCAGAAAACCTCAAAGAAATGTCAGGCATCGACCAAAAACACAATGGATGCCTAGAAGTAATGATATTCTTAGTCTTGTATGATCATATAGAGCTGATAAAAGCAATCCTGGGACTGTCTCACAACAGGGAGATTGCATAACCGACTTCAGTTGAATTTAGTGTTAGAGTTTTATATACGAGGGAAAATTCATCCCAGTGAGCCTTTTAGAACTAAATTTAAAAAAAAAAAAAAAAAAAAAAAAAAAACCAAACCAACAACAACAAAAAAAAATCTGTATATGCAGAAGTCTGAATTTTCAGGCAGGAACAACAGGATTTAGATCCAAAATTGTCAGATGGAGCAAATGTTTGTGCAAACAACCCATAACACTCAATTCTATTACTTCTGACAATACAGGTAGGTGCACAGTATAGGGATTTGGTGCAAAACATGCAGGAACTTACCCTGCATGTGCACCCCAAACAAGTGTCTGTTCAGGGTATGCACTAGCTTTGCTTCCCACAAACACTAGGAGAAGTAAAGCAGTTAAACGTCTTATTCAGTAATGCAATATTATTCTCTTTCTCCCTCCTGATTTTTGACTCTGACACTTCTTGGCTCACATTTAACATGTCCGCAACTGATCAAAAGTTCATTAAGACATCAAGGAGACATGTACAGCCAGAAATTTCAAGGGAGCATATTTTTGTCCATAAATTATTTAAAATCTACTCATTATTAAGAAGTAAGCACAAGGCTGTCACAGTGAATCCATCTCTCTAAACACAAGACGATTATCCACCACATTTGGAAACAACTCAGTAACACTGCAGAAGAGACCCAAGGGGAATAAGACTGGAGCATGACCTAATGCTTTTTAATTGCTGAGGCAACAAAGGCTAACAGAGTTCCTGGCTTCGCATTCCTGCCAGGTAAAAATAGTGTAGTAAGCCAGCCACAGAAGGAGACAACAAAATATAAACAGAGGGTAACTACAGAGAAATTAGAAAAGTCAAAGCCTTTTTTCCTGCCAAAAGGGAGAAAATAAAACATATTAATCTGTGAAAGAAAATAAATATTCTATTTTGCAATAAACATCACAAGAAGTATAAATAAGCTAGAACACCAGAAACCAGAACTATCATAAATCATTATTTCATATTCTGTGAAATTCCAAAGCCTAAGAGCCATGTTTTCAAAAGTGGATATCAATCTGAACAGCATTCATAGTAGAGTCTGTGCCTCTAGACTCACAAATTCTGTCCTGCATACCTGTGTGCATGAAATTGTGAACACAAAAGGTGTGTGGGTGTGCACACACGAGAGCACGTACACACAGTATTATTTGTGTATTTACTATCAGACTAGGATCATCTGTAAACATAGGCAAAGTAGGCAGTTTCCAGAAGACATGTCTACTTGAGGTGACAATCAGAAAGAAAGCAAAGTAGGTCTGACAGCCTATTGTTGGCTTTGGAAAGCTGGATACAGCTGGTGTGACTGACAAGTAAGCAGCTAGGGTAATTTTCTCTAAATCAGGTATTATATAAAAATAATAAATAAAGAAAAAATAACAACATTGACAGTCCACTGATAAGTCTTAGGCCTACATCAATTTGCCTGAATTCCTTCATGAGAAACCTGTTTCCTTTCTTTCTTCCAGAATCACCTATTAACAAGCTCTGAATCTCTTATAATCAGAAAACTTGTCAAATAAAAAGATATTGCTTAGCCATACTTGTGATCACATCCCTATTATTCAATATAATTTCCAAGTTAATCAGCCTCAGAACAAGCTCAGCATGGCTCCTGAGGGTAACAGCTTCCATGTATCTCTGGTGAAGAGACATCCAGGACCCCCATGACTGGCTGCTCTTTGGTCTCTGATCCTGAAGAAGGGTAGTGTTGAGGTCTGAAGCAGGCTGACACACTGCTCTGCAGCACTGACAATAAACTAAGGATGAGAAGGCACTTCCACTTGAACCCCTGATTTTCCATCACTTCTGTGCTGCAGAAACAGCCTCCTATGAAATGAGGAATTTGGAAAGCAAACATGATGACTGAAGCTGATTTAAGCTCACGGTTTAATTTTGATAGACTAAATATGAGCTGGCTTACTCAGAGACACTAAATCCCCCTACTTAATCTTTGACTCAAAAACTTGCAGTTTATTCTCTTACTGCCACAGCTTCTTTACTCAAAAAAGTGGGATAGATGCGTATCCCAGCAAGTTCTAGGCTTTTCCTTAACAGACAGTATAACTCGTGAGGAAAGAAGAGTAAAGGGAGAAGCAAATCTTCACCTATTTTGTTGTCACGGGCAAAGGGCTCTCCATATACTGACTGAGCCACTAGAGTAAAATGCAAATTCCTTTCTGACAAAGAATTTTGAAGCCATAGGGCAACACACAGACATATCAGCGCTAAAGGCTGCGAGCCTGACCGGTGCCGGAGCGCTGCAGCCAGGCTGATTTTGCATTGAGCAGAGGCAGCCAGCCCGGGTTCCCAGCTGGGTGTAGGGGCCACTGAGACTCCCAGCGTTGAAGGTCAGGCCTATTTACAGAAGTAACATTCTTAGGACTGCCTGCCCTCTAAAAACAGGTACAAAATGGACACAGCATTTCCCGTGAAGTGCTCTCAAAGAAAAGGCCAACATTACTGCTTCACTGCAGCTTTCTAAAAAGGTCTGCTTATTCTCCTCCTTGTACTAATTTAAATCTGATATAAATACACTGATGTCTGTGTAGGTACCTCTGATGAACCTTTAAGAAATCAAGTTCAGAATCAGACCAACATTGTTTCTTATAACCTACAGGGAGCCCATAACACACTTTTTTTTTTTTTTTTTTTAAAAAAAAGGTACATACTTCTCAATTATGATGAGATATGATGAATTAAGTGCACTGCGCTGTCGCATCAGTTTATGTCCAATGTTCAAGCCAACCCCCAACATGAAGCAATAGTAAACATGTTCAGAAGCATGACATGAATACCAGGTAGGTTTTTTTCTCCTTGCTTATTTTAAAGCACACAAAAAACACTCTGAAAGAATAATCTTCCCCATGCACAGGGTGCAAACGCATAGTTGTACACACCAAAATGATAGGAATTTACTTCTTCAGTATGTCCCCATAGTCAACAGCGCTTTAGAATTTAAGCATTTTTGGCTGAGCTTTGTGAGTAAGTTGCCATGAAAAAAATTGACCTGTTATTAACCTTTTGCAGAACTGCATTAAAAAATTCTCATCCTTACCACCCTAATGTTTTCCAAGTTCAAGGGGCAAGGAGCGCTTCAGAGGAGGGAAATGATCCCCGCGGGTTCCCCCTGTGCAGCCATTCCAGCTAAGGGAAGGGAGGCAGGAGCGCTTAGCCAAAGGCGGGCTCCAGAGGGAAGCCAGGGAATCTCCCCAGGTCCAGAGCAGTGAGGGATATGAAGAGCATGAAGTGAAGGGTGAGTCTGGGTGTGCTGAGGAGAGGCAGAGAACAGAGCTGGAGAGGAGGAAGGGCAACGTTTGTACTCAGTGACTGACACAAGGACGTGCACAGAGAGGGATGAGAACAATTTCCAAAGATTCTCTTCTAATCTTCATAGCATTCCTTAAAAATGGACCTATCCCAGGTGATTCCAGCTTCAGACATAGTCAATAAACCCTTGAGAACACAACACACACAGAAGGTTTGGATTAGTATCAGAAACATATGACGGCAGCATACTAATCCAACAGTTTGCCATTGTATTTCAAGCAGAAAACCCTGTACTACTGGTTGTTTGTTTGCTTCAATACTCCCTCAGGAATTAATTTTCCATTTCTCTCTAAGTCTCTGTGGACATTTCTACCTGAAAAGACACTTTATTTATCTGAAAAATTTCAGATTCTATTAAAATTAAATGTACCTTTGGTCCAGTTTTCTCCCTCAGTCCCCCTGCACAGTCACAACTTCTCCCTGTATTATTGCCATCAGTTTTTGGTCTGAATCTGGATCTAGAACGCAACAAGAGACAAGATTTCTACCACTTCTTTTATTCATCCCGTAGATCCCACTGCTAGCAAAGCCACGTACTTTGTGACTGCAATGCTGTGCATTTCGCATAAATCCTACATGAGTACCTGCAGGTCTTGAAGAACCGCAGGAGTGGGCCTTCCCCTTCTGCTCCATTCCTCATCTAACAAAATGAACGCTCCTTGTCGTGGAAAGATACCTGGCTCAGGGTATTAGTCTCCCGCCCAGGTACATTTTGGGTTATGTGCAGTGCAGAGCATAACAAACTAAATCTAAAGTAGGCCCAAGCAGGGAACATCTCAGCCAGCTGCCTTTCCTGCTCTGCGGGAACTCAGCCATGGCATGTACAGGGAACATATCCCTTATTCTATCAATAGTTTAACTTCTGCTAACAGCACAAACCCATTTGCATACCACAGTCATAAGCCAGCTCTGAAGTATCTGAAAGACTAGTCTAGGCTTTCACCAAACCTTGAGCTTTTGAAAACACTTCTTACCAAAAAAATCACCACAGTCCATGTTATTAATTACTCTTAGCATTGCTCTGATTTGTTGTGCCTAATTCTTATTTTCTGCAACTTCTACTTGAATTACAATTGGTCATATTTATAATGTGTTTTCATTGTTTTAGCATGTTTGTGTTTCTTCCACTTCTAACTGTGGTTGTTTCATTTGGATAATATTTCAAATTATAATTCAGCTCTCCTGGGGTTTTATTTCTCTAAGATTTGGTCTTCAGCTAGAAGACCTAATAAGCATACGGGATTCTCATTTTTTCTAGCTATTGATAATAAGACTATATATTTTTTCCACATACATAATTGTATAACTCTAGGGAATAACACAGGGTAACAATTACATGAAATTACTAAAAGTATCCTTTTAAATCTGTCTAGGGATCAGTCAACTGTAAATTTTTTTTTTTTTTTTTTTACTATTAACTTTATCAGAACACTAATACCTGTAAATATAACCAACTTTAATTAACAACTCATTACGATGGGAACTTGTTACTTATAGAGAGACACTGTGTGTATAAATATGCTTTTTTTTTTTTTTTTTTCCCCACAATTAACATGTAAGAAAGAGTTTGGGGAATCTACCTATGTACAAATTCGTTAATTTCAATTTGATTTTATGAACCATCTCTATTCTTAAATCTTCTACTGTGTTCCATCTGCTATTCCACATACTTTGGAGAAGGGGAAGGGTGTTAGAAGATCTGTCTCAAGACAGGCTGATTATTAAAAATTATCAGTACCTGAACCAATCCTTCCTGGGGAGAACAAAAGAGTAGCAATTCTGTCGATAAAGCTGGTTTTCCCTAATTTCTCTGGAGGGAGCTGAAAGAATGCAATTTCCACAGAAGCAGAACAAAGGCTCAGGTGTCTAGGCATCTAGTTTGGAGATGACAGAGCTTAAAATAGTTCGAGGGGGACTGGGCCAGTTGAACAAACAATGGAAATTTGAGCAACACGGAAAAAATGGAGAGGCGACTGTGTGACTACAACAGCAGGTGAGGAAGAAAAGCTGTCAGCAGACACCTAAATGCAATTCGGACAAGAAGCCACACAAAAAGCAATCTGAATCCTGTAAAACTTGTGCCTAGTGTCAGTTACTATTCCCCAGTGAAAGGGAGGCTGAGGCAGCATTTTTTATTGCTTTGTGCACAAATGCACAGTTCTCGCAGTAGCTCAGGTACAAACTGAATGGTTTGGGAACCTTCACAGAGCCCCTTTGTCTCCTCTTCCACACTGTGCTGAACTCAGGAGCTGGTATATTACAGGGAACTCAGGAGCTGGTATATACACTGCTCTCTGCACTGAGTTGGGGACATAGCAAGGCAGCTGTATAATGAATCCTTTTGCACAAATAGACAGGGAGCAGAGAGCACTGTGCCCAAGCAGCATGCCAGGAAGCCTGGGAAAAGAAAATGGTAGGGTTTATTCAGGTTTGGAACAGTGAACATGCACATCTGGTGTGTTGAGACCCACCAGGACCTGCCTGCCCCCTAAGCCCCTCTGAAAGTTCAGCTGGAACCTTCTCCTCTGGGAAATGACTGCACAGCAAAGCTATTCATCAGAGCTGAGATATAACACTGGTAAATCTATTTAATAGTAAAGTAAAAAAAGAGATCACCTCTAGCAGTTCAATTTCTGAACTTGTAATTGCCTCAAAATGCCATTCCAATACACTGTTATAAAGGGAGCATTTTAGGAGGCAAAATTGAAGGAGTAGAAAACAGTTCAGAGATTTCATTCTTTTACAAATACATATCAAGTAATCTACCAGCGAGATCCAGGCACTTAGGCCCAGACATGAATCTCAGAAACAATGTGGGGGACACACACCAACAAGAAGTGAACTTCAGCCCCGTTACTGCAACAGGGCTTGCTCAGGACTGTACTTCCAGGACTCATACTGAACCCACATCACTGAAACACGAGGAACATCAGAGTGATACATCCCCATATTCAGTCTCCAAATACTATGGCTGCCAACAGCTGGGACACAAAGAAGCTTACTTGAAGAATTCACACTTACAGTGCTACCAGGCAGCAGAAGCACTTAATTCCGCTACTCCAACAAGCATCTCATCAGTGTGGAGTACAGGTTGCAACTCATGCTGGGAAACAGTAAATGCTTCTCAGTATCATATCTAGAGGCATCAGAGACAGGCAACCTATAACCTGAAACACACAGCATAGCACAACCACCAGGGAAGAAATGGTAACAGGGATTAAGCCAATCGGTCTCCTCATTCCCAATAAGCAGATACTTCAAATAATCAGGGCAAGGTGTCCAGAGTTTGATCCCAAAGGTCCCCAAATAGTTACTTTAATTAACTTCCCTCTGCCCACCTCTTCACATTCCCAAAACACAGGATAACCTAGATCCTACTGCTGCTCCTTGTGCAGCTTCTCAGAGACTAGGGGGGTCAGAGGACACATCTATATGACACAAATGACACAAAAAACTCCCTAAACTGGGCAGGTTCCAGGAAGAAGACCATCCACATGGGTACTGTCCCACCACCACTTGCTTCTGACCCCAAGCCAGCTCACTCAGGTCAGCCTTCACAATACACCACAGCACGGGAACGTCTGCAGCTTTCCTACCATAAAAATATCTAATTAATACTACAGAGAGGTAAGTGCAGTGACAGTAAGATTGGTCTCATCATTAAAAAAAAAACGTCAGCTATTTTTTTAATACTGCACCAAAGCTTAGACAAAGTCCTCCAAACCTACACGACAGTGCATTGAAGTAATAAGCATTTCAGAGAAAATTAGACAGACTTAATGCCCAGTTAAGATAGATAACTCATGGGGACATATAATCTCCACCTTTCTGCAAACTCAGCAAAAAAAAAAAACAAACAGTATCAGTTCAGAGGGGACAAATCACAATCAGAAGAGTGTTCTCTTGTTAAGTCAAGTTCTGCCAGAAAAACAGCACCACCCAAACAGTTCTGGTGTCATTCACAGCAAAGGCCTGGATCAAACGCAGTAGAATGGCCTTTGATGCAAACAAAACAGGCCACTTCTCCCCTCCCTCTCCAAAGACTGTTTTTATACCGAGAGAGACAGTTTATTGGAGGGACCTGTAATTCAATTCCATAATGGGTGTGAATGGAGCAATCTGGGCTGAAGAAAGCATACTGTAGTTCTTCCAGGACATGAGTTGTGGCAGGGTTTGAGCAAGAATAAGGGAATAAAAAGCTAGGAGAGGAACCTGAACATCTTAAAACTCCATCCCAAATCTCATTATGGCTGGGAATATCTATTCCAGAGTAGAACTAATTTTCTGGATTGTAGTGCACTTAAAGAAAATACAGCCCAGCTTTTTCAATCATAGCAGATTCATTTTCTTCACACTTTTATTAACTTGGCATTTTATTTCACTGAAAGGCTAAGCCCTCCGCATAAAAATGTGTCTCACAAATGCAGTTCTCAACTAAACAGCCTCCTAAGTGCTGCTTGCCTTTGAATTTATCCCCGTGAGCGCATTGAAGGAGGAAGGTGTACTTGGAGGAGAGATTCACGCTGAAGAAACTCTCTGAAGTAATTCAGTAATCCCAGATCTTTTGGTATCCAGTTTCAGAACCCCTGTATCTTGGTTGTATGTCAGGATTTATTAAATCTGGGTACCCCTCCAGAATAGACATTTGTCTCAGCTTTTCATAACATGTTCATCCACACCATAACTAGAATACAATTACAGGCCATTGGTGTAACTGCTAACTTTTATTTGAAGATCCCAGGTTGCAATCCAGTAACAGAAACATCCAACATGCCAATCTCTCTCCAGCCCATCCATCTGTGAGAATGGCAGGGTGCCCATTCTTGGGCTGTAACAACAAATTAGCCAAGGAACATCAGGGCCTTCAGGAACTGGCTGGAAAAAAAAAAAAAAAAAAATCTCTGCTCCAAACTCGCCTCTTGATAGCATCTCCTACACTCACTGTTTTACCCTTCTGTGAACTTACACTGGTTTTGGGGTTTTAAATTAAAAGTTGTCAGTGGAGTCACAGCCCTGGGATACATACAGACAGCTGGGTTGGCTATGTGAGGGCAGCAGAGATCATTCTGAAACTATTAAAAAGCATTGTTAGAGGAAGCAGCATCTTAAATGGCACCTGTTGGCACTTTATGTGCACAAAACAATACTTGCAAAAGATGACAAATACCCTGTGCGGTTTGGGTGCTCTCCGAAGATTTTACTACAGCATTTGTCAGGGAAACACTAGTGTTGGTTGAATGTTGCACTGTAACAGAAAAATCCTGCCACTAGGCACTGTGTGGAAACAATATCAGCGTCACCAGCAGGCATGCAGAACTACAGAAAAAGCCAACGATGCACTGCTTAAAAACAGAGGATAGGCAGTAGACTTGACATATCTACTGAATTCACTGATATGTGTCACTGAAATGGAGATAGAGGCAACAGAAGCTCCTCTGTATCTAACAAAACAAAGATGTTCTTCCCCATTTCTTTCCCCTTTGTTCTGCTTTCCTGATCAGCTCCAGCATTTACCCAGGCCTAGCAGAGCCATAGGGGATGGAACAGGCCAATGTCCCTCTCTTCCCTTAAAAGGATCAGGGACTCCTTTTAACTTCTCCCACTGCTAACATGTTTGTTGAAGGTAATTTATTCCCCGCTCTGTCTCCTGGTTTCTCTAAACACCTTTTCTCCTTTCACAAAATTTTCTCTAAGCATTAAGAAAGCATGCCTGGGAGAAGAAGTCAGGAGAGCAACTGCTAGTGGGGTGCAGTAAGGCATCCACCATATAACTTCATCATGCAGAAAACATATCTAGGGATCTAATTTACGACCTTCTTTAAAAAGAAAGTACTACAAGAAAAAGCTGTTTGGTATGTCTCTGATTCTCAGTATTGTAAGACACTGACTTTTTAAAAATACTAACTTCCAAATTTCTTGGTAAGCTGAACTTGTGAAGAATAAAAAAACAAAACAAAACAAAAATGACAAAAACCAAACCAAACCAAAAGAAACAAAACAACCCACAAAAAACAAACCACCTCTTAGCCAAGTGCTGTCAGCAACATGAGGGGCCAAGTTCAGATATCTAAGGGATATCATAGGATATATGATATCTTATCATATCTATGATATCATATATCATAATATATAATAAGATAAGTGTCCTGGGTTGAGTGAATGGTGGAGTTTTTTGGTGGCAGGGGAGGGGGCTATCGGGGCGGCCCCCTGTGAGAAGCTTCTCAAAGCTCCCCCAGCTCCAAGCCAGCTCCACTTCTGTTTGGGAAACTGAGCCCATCAGCTGCGCCTCTGCGATAACGTATTTAAGAAGGGACGTGGTGACGGGCAGTGGGACTGGTGAGGAGGAGTTGCTGCATCTGTGTGAACACCAAGGTCAGTGGAGGAACGGAGGAAGAAAGGAGGGGGGAGGTGTGCCGGAGCAGAGACCCCCCCTGTATCCTGTGGGGAGACGGCAGGGCGCCCCCCCCCTGCCACCCATGGAGATCTACGGTGGAGCAGACATTGATTTACGGCCTGTGGCTCCTGCTTGCCTCATCAAGGTGCTGTGCCCAAAGAAGGCCGAGGTCTCATGGGAAAAGGCAGCCCCGCTGCTGTAATTCAGTGCTGGGAGGATTGCAGCATGTGGGGGTGTCCCACGCCGGAGCAGCTCGGGAAGGGCTGCAGCTGTGGGAGAGAATCCAGTCGGAGGAAGTTAGTGACCCATGACGGAGCAGTGTGGGGAACGCTGCAGCCCGTGGGAGGAACTCATGTCGGAGAAAGTTTGTGGAGGACTGTCTCCTGTGAGAGGGGGACCATGATGGAGCAGGGGGAACAAGTTCCAGAAGCTCCCCCCACCGAAGATGGAAGAAGTGGCAGCACTGACTGCACCCCCCCCCCCATTCCCTGCCCCTGAACCACTGGGGGAGGAGGTAGGGATATCGGGGGCAGAGCTGAGCCCGGGAAGAAGGGAGGGGTGGGGGGAAGGTGTTCTCAAGATGTGGTAATGCTTCTCACTGTCCTACTCTGTTATGTATTGTTAGTGTCTGTAATAAATGTATGTTCTTTTTTTTTCTTCCCCTAACGAGTCTGCCTCTTGCTCGTGACCATAAAGGGGGATTTTTCCCCATCCCAGTCCTATCTCGGACCCCAAGCCTGGCTCTCTGTCCCTTCTCATTGCCGGAGGGGAAGGGAGAGAGAGCTGCTGCATTGTGGTTGGCTGCCAACCAGGCCCAAACCACGACAATAAGATATCATATTATGATATCTTATATTATAATACCTTATATATATATGATATCTTATGATTCGAGCATTCGCAGTTTGAGTCCCATGCAGACACCTGAAGAGACTTAACTGTTTTCATTAAGAGTCTTTATCAGCAACACTCCCCCAATTCCAAGGGAAGAAAGCAAAAATGTGATTTAGGTGGAGGAGAAAGAAGCTGAGTGTGAAACAAAATAAGCTTGGGAAATCCAATGAGTGATAAATCAATAATATCTTCTAGGTAATGCACACCCATCCCCAGGATCTCTTGGCAAGGTGTTTAACTTCAGACTTTCTCCCACAGCTGTGAGTGGCTATTGAAGCAATTTTTCAGTACTGGCATGAACCATATCCCTCATTCTCTGCTGTCACAGTTGCAGTTTGCTGTTCAGGTTCAGCTCTGGGCACTAATTGATGAATGGCTCTGAAGGCACTACTTAAGGTTATCTCAGCTGCAGTGCACATGGTTTTATTTGCTGGTAAGTAGAAAAAGGAGTTACTCACTGGAGGCCACCTCTTCATTCAGTCACTGCCTTCCAGAGCTTCAGCAGAAGCAATCTATTTCCTGCCAATCCCCTCGAAGCCACAGAGGCTCAGTACTGAATCTCCAAGGAGGAAACAACAACAGGGGCATGAAAACACTTAAACAATTCTTTCTAACACCAATGAAGACCCAGAGCTAAAAAAAAAAAAAAAAAAAAATCCTAAAAGACCCCCCAGAAACTGAAAGAGTAATTTCCACACAGTAGAGGTGTCCAAGGTTCTCAGAAATTCTATTAAAAAAAAGACAAAAAACAGACACCTTAGTAGATGACAAATATTCTGTAAGTCCTACAAGCAAAAGAAACAATCTAATGGAAGCTTGTACTGTTTAAGACACCAGAAAATCCAAGGGGATGAAGCTCTTACCCATGCTGACTGAAGTTTATAGTCACAGAACAGGAAATTGTAGGAAACTAAAACCACCTCAGTTCTGGTGTTATGGGCATGTTATATTTTGCTTTTCAGTGGCTTTCTCTGAGCACACACAGGACAGCACTACTTCCTCAACCAGGAGGAATACATATGCACAGCCTTGACAGCGTAACTATATCTGAACCAAGTGCAGTAGTCTGACATATGCAGTTTCTCTCCCTTGCACACATTCACAGGTGCCAAATAGTACTTCCCTCCCTCCATCTCCTGTGTCTCACTGGAGCTACAAAGCTGCTCACCAACAAATGCAAGCAGCAAGCTTCCCGCTGTTGAGCTTCAGGCCAGAAACCACATTCTGGAGCAAAATACAGAAAGGACATTAAAAACAAAAACAAAACAACAAAACAAAACACCCCCCAAAAAAAACCCACCCAGAAAACAATTAAACTGAGTCTCTGCCTTTTGATTAGCTACTTCACTGAACAAGTTAAGACACAGAGTCACCAAAATAGAAAGGAATGTGCAAACTTGGAAAGTATAAAATAGCTACAGAGGGGAAGAGCCAGGCACAGGTAGGAAAACTGCTGGTTCAGCACCGGAAACATCAGTGACCAGTATTCATAAATGATAACGATGCAGCAGATTTCCAAGGTCCTCCACTGACCTAGTGAAACAAAATACAAACCCCCTCCCCTTGCCCTGTGTAGGATACAGATGCCACAGGCAAACAGGATTAGTCACAGTGAGAGCATGGACAGAACAGGTTGATGGTGCTGGTGATGAATTTTAAGAGCCAGACCGTGGATAGGTGTCTCAGCAGAACAGCAGAGGACAACCCATTAGGAAGAAATATAACTCCTTCAGGGTGATAGCTCATCACAGGATTTCTATTTTGAGCCCCGTAGTCAGCTATGCAATAGATCATGATTACCACCTAACTTGCAACAGAGTCTCGGGCGAGGGAGTCTGGTTTGGTTAAATCTCAGGAAAAGGACATTGTGAGGTACAGTGCTGAAAGGAGGTCTGAATCAGGTGTATGTTTTGTCAAGGGCCTACAGCCGTAAAATATGTCTAGCTGTTATGATTCGGGTTGGTTATCTTTTTTCCCCTGGAACAGAGCCCTTTGATATACTTCTGCAGCACACCGTAAGTCAGAAGAAATACATCAGGATTTTTGCAGTGAAAACTTACTAAAAGCATGCAAAAGAAAAAAAAAATAAAAGAGTGAAGACAGACAGCATTCTCAGAGCCTGTTAAAAAAAAAAAAAAAATTTCAAATCTCTCCTTCTCAACATTTGGTTTGGCAATCTTACAGTGTAGCATGCCAGACCAGTACCTCCTAGTAATCTGTTAAAATATTTTTGTGCTTTACGATATTTTAAAGGCATTGGTATTTTGGGGGTGTTGGGAAGGCTAGAGGGACCAAGGAGAATAAAGGAACATGTGTCTCAGCGCCAGCCTGAAGTGCCATGGTGTGATGAGGAGCTCTGGGCTGGCACCAGACACCAACAGCCTGCCAGAAGCCATGCATCTGAGCAGCTAGACCCTTTCCAGCCACTTTAATTGAGACAAACAAGAACTGTGTGGCCTGGTAGTGAGTGCTGAGGTGTTGTCTCCACTGTTTTCCTGTGGGTTCCACTGTGGTTATCCACCCCACATCCTACTGCAATTTTCACTCCTTCCCAAAAAACACCATAACTCAGAGAATAAATCATCATTTTACAACCAGACATAACTCAGTCTGGGCAGAGTCACCACAAGCAGCAGTTTCCCCAAGCAAAAACGTTTAGCTGTGCTCATTGCAAACCAAAAAGAAACCTTTCTGATCATCTGTGCCAGGGCAGCACAGCCTTGCCAGAATAGTAGAGCTCAACTTCACACCCACAGGGCCCTCCTTCAGAGACTGACGCTGAAATCCTAGCAAGATGTGCCAATGTCTATCTCCTATCTCTCCTACACAGGGAAAGGGGGTCTCTTTGGCTGACTGACAGTTGAAAAGATCCTGATGCCTACTTTCCAACCAGTTGGCAGATGTATAAGAGAGACTGTCAACTCATTCCCTATAAAGCAGTTTTTAAAAGTCTAGCATGTTCCAGCTGACACTGAGCATGAACAACACATTGAACCCCTAAATACTTTTTTAAAAACTGTGTACTAATTCCACCAGTATGAGCCTGTCAGGTCTTGCCAAAACATGGACTGCCTGGGTATTTTCTATGAGGTCAAATGAACGAACTGTTCTATTTAGTGCCGTACCTCATCACAATATTTCACTGCATCATTCCATTAAATTTTATGCCTTTGTATTTAGGAATGATAGCTACCTGCAGAAAGTAATTATCACTGCACCTTAACCTCATTAATACTACACAGAAGCGAAAACACTTCGGATGATAAAAAAACCCACAACATTTTAAGCTGTGCCACAAGGGAAAAGAACACATTTGTACTTCTCTTGGTCAAAGCATAAGCTCACCATTTGATTGCAACTTGTTTGATAGCAATCTGCTAATATTTGTATAAGGGCCCTTGAAGAATCAGAGGAAAAACAGCACAAAGAAAAGAGCAACATAAAGCAAACTTCAAGACATCTGGTGAATACCCAAGTAGCAGGAGAAGTGAAAATGATTAATGGTATAGCATCAGCACACAGGAGCGCAGGGGGAGAGAGCTGGGGTTTAGAGGGCTACTAACACACCCGGCAAAATGACCACTCAAACCCTGGCTGCTGAAGGACAAGGTAGCAGGAAAAAAACAAAGTTACTGTTGCTTCTAACACCTGGTACTAAAAAGGCAGGGCAGTGGGCCAACATGTTGATGAGAAAGAGCAAAGCTTGGTAATTATTCCTCCCCTCTCATGAAAAAGCAGCAGGGTTAATTTTATCCTGCAACAAAAGCTATATGCCATTGAAGGAGCATTACAGGATCAGCTCAATATCCAAACCTAGCTGTCTAATAAGCACATTTTTTTTTTCTCCCTAAGTACTTGGCAGTGGAAAATAATCATATGGCATTTTGCAAATTATTGAGCTTTTTTTTCTTTTTTCTCAAATTGGCATTAAGAAGGAAACAAAGGGTTTTGAAATATAACACAACTAGGAAAAAAAAAGAAAAGTGTTCCTTCTACAAATTCTAAAATCTAGATGAATGGCCACGAACTCAGGAAAATTCTAAACTTGGGCTCATATGCTGCTCAAAATTCAGATCTAGAATACAAAATGTGAGAGCTGCCTCAGTTGTGTCATTTCACACTCTTTTAGAAAGCACACCTTGTGAGTGCCCCATGAAGTGAATTCAAACAACCATTCTTATCTAGCATAGCTAATGCACTTAAATAAATTAAACAGCATCCTTCTAGCTCATATGTAGAAGAAAACCTTCTAGATGCAAAACAAGTGGAAGTGAGGTAGCTATACTTTACTGTGCTGGCAGACAGACCCAAGACATTTCACAATGGACTTCAACTTCTTTTTTGGTGGTAGAGACAGCTAATGAAGACTTAGATAAGCATAAAGGAAATGGGACTTCATATCCGTGTGAAGAGTGGAGAAACTGTCCTTTTACACAATAGTTTTATATCTCTTCCAGTACAATCCTCCATTTAATGTTTTATCTGATGCTGATGATGCTATACATTTTTCAGACTGCTGCTCCTGACCTCCCCTTGGATGTTACAGATAGCATGCTCACCGCACCAAAGGTAAGATTCCTACAGAATATGCAGGACTTCTCAAGAGGTGACATCTAACTTTTAACACACAGGGATTTAGTTTAGTTTAATCCAATCTATTTGTCTCTTCCTACACTATTCAAATCACATCTTCCTTGTTACAGATTTGCATTCAGTAATCTACCATATGGTCTGTTTTCAACCAGTTCTGTCTCTTGCCATTTTTTACCCTGCATTAAAAAACTACGTAATAAGGGACTTTAAAATTGTAGATTATTGATCAACAGCAATAGTTTTGGAACTGTCACACTGACTTTGATACTTCAAAAGGTTTTTAAATGCTCTTACAATATAGGCATTATGGAAAGAGGTGCTTTTAAAGAGAAACCCAGTAGCTTACCTCTTTCATTTCTTACAATTACGTTTTGGCCAGACTGCTTATCAGGCCTCTCTGCCACTGCAGCATTCCTGCTCAGTGACTGGAACAGCCATGATTATATTGCCTGATTTTATGCTATCTTGTAAGCTTATTAGATCCCTTAATTTTGAAGGACTTGTCTCTCCTTATGACCTCTTTCTCCCTGACCTTCATTCAGCCACTTGTGTGTACTCCAAAACCATGGTTCACAAGATCCACCACTAAAAGAAAGGGTCTTCAAAGTTTCTGCTGAGACTATACCCACACTGTGGATATCTGCTGTTTAGACATCTGCCCCACGCTATTCAAAACAATTATCCCTCTACTGCGTGTTCAGCTTGTGTGAATTCATAGGAACACAGTGAGGTTATAATCATATGTTCCTCATTTCTTCACTAGATCTGTTTTAATATAATCAAGTATGCAAAAAAGACGTATATTGAAGTCTTTAAACTAAAAGTTAACTAGGTTCAGACACTCTTGGCTTTAAAACATGAACTGAAGAGCTCTTAATAAAAACAATCTCCTCTTTTGCAGCTGCTCCTGATTCAGATCCTGAGTTTTCTCGGCCTCTTACACAGAACATACAATACATTTTTAGATGGCTATTTTTAGCCTGGGCTAGGGATCTGACAACACGCCACTTTCCCAGAGAAGAGGGCGACCTGTGCCCGAGCAGGCGAGAGCCCGCGGGGAGCACGAGTGGGCAGGGAGGGGAAGCACCTTGGCCACGAGAGCTGCGGCTGCAGCCCTGGCAGGGCCCTGCCCGCTGCCCGTCGGCGACCCTCCCTCGGCCACGGCACTCGGGGCCCGTTGCAGAGGAAAGCTGCTAAAACACCCCCCACACACACATCTCCCCAGGTTTTCTGGCAACTGTCTTGCTGATCCAATGACATCATTTAACACTAACAGAGCAAGTCTCCCACATAGGGAGCACGTACACTAATTTCTGTCCTGTTGTTATAACCACTCAATCAGACAAGATCTTTCCTGTTTATATTTTATATGCTTTAATAGTAAACAGATGTTTCTTCAACACTGGCAGAGTTGCTTGCAGTCAGAGACTGTTAAGAGGTTACAGAATAGTGTGACTACCCCTTGTCAAGGGGGATGTTTTTCACTTGGGCCTAATTTAAGCTGAATCCTACATAAACCTTGTGTTGCTTCATAGTTTTTATAGCTGTAACTTATCTAGATTAGATATTTTGAATCATAAAGCTATGATTACGGAGAAGTTAACTGTATTCATGTTTCTGACAGAAATGATATATAATTTCTTTGGTTGTTTATCATTTTAAACATTGAGATTTGAAGTAGAATTTTTCAAAGACGCAAAAAACAGAGAAGGCTTTCCTGTATAATGAGTTATTTGAAAACTGCCATCGCACTTTAAAGTTAGCCCATACCCTAACTCTTACAGCCTTTGAATGGGCTTGGACATGTGGTCAATGGTTTTGCTTTCAAAAATCTCTCCATTACCATTTTTGGAAATTACTTTCCTAATAGCTAAGGGGAATAGTTCAATAGTTAATGCTTGCTTGTGAATCTGGAGAGTGGGATTCAGTGCCTGCCTGACTCCTTCCTGACCTCCTATCTGATCTTCAGCCTGTTACTTGGGCCCTCCCTGTGAGGGTGATATATCTGAAACAGTGCTGCGAGGAATGAGAGTTGCCAGGGAGAATTTCCAGTTACCTTGATGAACATGAAAGTGTGGATATAGTTATACTAGATCTTATGGCTGTAGTACAGCTTATATCAGTTCCTGAATTAAAACTGACTTCAAGTCTGTTGACACAAAACTGTTTTAACACAGTTCTGTTTATCAAAAAAAAGTCTAGTGTAGAAGAGTCCTCAGCTGCACTTTGCTTCAGTTTCCATGTAAAAACTGTGCTTTCTTTGCCCGTAATAAGAACCATAATATTTCATTACAAAGCTGTTCACAACAGTGCTGGCTTCAGGTATTGCCAGAATACCTACACTCCCATCTACCTCCCGTTGCTCACTCCCAACTCTGAGCTAGCTGTGTTTGGATGACATTTGTGCAGTTCTGTCATGAGCTGATCTGGCTTTAAAACCTCTTTGTACTTTGGACAGATTATTTTCAAGAGTGATCAGTTTTCAGAGCAGGTTCACAACACACTAGCTGAAAGGACACTTTTAAGACAGAAGGGTAAGACCATCTGCCACGAGGAATAGCAACATTTATGCCAGTCTGCCACCCAAACATACTGTGGGATTACAATCCCAAGCACTCCAGAAATGAGGGCCATACCAAGTGGTCTGTTGAAATACATCACATTGAGAAAACTGAACTGACATAACAATATGCCTTAATTCTAATCGCAATGTAAAACATACTGTTAGCTTTTAAAATGAGACACTTGAGAGAAAATATCCTAGATTTCCTCTCCCATCCTGTTTTTCTGCCTACTGCTACCCACCACACTACTCCAAAGTCACCTCCTGGCAGTTCCTGATGACAGAGTCTACAAATGCCCTGTCCTCATGTGGAAACTACCTTTCAGTTACATGCCTTCTCTCCCACCTCCCTCTACCCATGGAGGGCGTCCACTGCCCTATAAGAGTCCTCTGCTCCGTGGGCACAACACACCAATGTTAGCTCAAAGTCATTCAGCTCTGAAAAAGGACTTCCTAATATACTCACGTGCTATTGTGACAGTTTAAATCTCCCCTTCTTGAGAAAAATCTGTTCTGGTTACCCTTAAATTTCAGACTTGTAAAAATGATGTGGACAGACTGGAGACAATATAGAGGAGGTCCACAAAGATGATCAAGGTACTGGGAAGGCTGTCATGTGAGGAAAGACTGAGAGAATTGGGTTTGCTCAGCATTGAGAAGAGAAGTCTTAGGGGAGACTTTATCACCATGTTTCAGTATTTAAAGGGTGGCTACAGAGAAAATGAAGACTCCCTTTTTACGACCAGTCACATGGAAAAGATTGAGGGGTAATGGGTACAAATTAAACTGGGAAGATTCCAATTGGACACAAGAGGAAAAGTTTTCACAATGAACAACCAGCCACTGGAATAATCTCCCCAGGGAAGTGGTGGATCCCCCAACATTGGACGCTTTTAAGATTTGGCTGGACAAATTTTGTCTAGACCGTGCTTTTGCCAAGAAAGGTTGGACCAGATGATCCTTAAGGTCCCTTCCAACCTGGTATTCTATGATTCCATGATTAGCTGCTCTTATATTTTTTAAGAAACTAAGTATCACATTCAGATAGGATTTGATTTGAATCTTAACCAGGTAGTTCCCATCAGGTATTCTGGAATAACAGTTGAATCCCAAAGACCAGAATTGTTACTTGGATATTGCTAGCCCTTAATGTTAAAACCAGGACAATCTTGACATACTCATCATGAAGTGATGAACACTTAGACCTTTCATTGATATTCACGGTATGAACAAGTTTTTCATTTCTATTAAAATTCCCATACAAGAAAGCATTCTGTTGCTTCCATTTTAATCATTCCACACTCCCACCACCAAAATCATCTGAAGTTTAGACAGGTGTTAACACATAGTTGGGCTGTTCTGCATGAACCAATTTACCCACATAAAAACTTTTTTTAAAAATAGACAAAGGCATCTCTACATGAGGTGAAGGCAGTGCTTACTTTAAATGCAAGAACATAACATCTTCATTCTCCACTTTGCACTACGCAAGAGACTTATATAAAGAGAATCTGTTCTGGCACCTATTCCAGATGTGCTCTTTCTACAATCTAGAGAAAACCTACAATGTGGTAACCAATCCCTCTCCCTCACTCAGTCTTACAGAAAGCTGAGAAACAGATACATTTTTAATTTCATGAGCCTGGCAAGATGAAAAGACATTTTGCAAGTTCTTGATAATTTTTTCTGACACAATGCTATTTGCCAAATACAAAGACAGCGTTTAAAGGAAAAACTCTTACTTATGACTACACTTTTCCAAAAGAATAAACTAAAATCTTAGATATGAAACAATTACAAGGCAGGACACCCATGACAAAAGAAATATCAAATGAGGAAAACAAAAATACATTGATTCCCCTAGTGCTCTCACAGCTGTACCCAACACTCTGTTCAGCCAACATTGGGCTTCATAAACAGCATCAAACCACTGCAAAATCAATTAAGGATGTGAATTAAGTTAGTGAATTCACCAGTGTGAATGTCTTGCATGAGAAGGCAAGTTGAAACTGCAACAAAAACCCCTGCAGAAGCATTCTTTCCAAGAACCACTGGATGTCAGAATGAAAAAAATAAATAAATTATTAGAAGTCATCATTTCAGATTAACATCAGATCACCTTAACTGTAAGGAATTATTTGCGTATTTCAACAGGTCAGAGAATTACTGCTTACACTCTACTTAAGTCCTTCCACAAATAAGAAAAATATACTTCCTAGTTTAATGCCTCAGGGAATAGTTGTATTTTATACAGAATATGAGGTGTTCTATCAACAGTCTTATGATGTATCTGTGAAAAAGTTGCACTTTTCCTCCTGTATTATCCTCTTGCAGCTGTCTTTGCATTAACTTAGCTTCATTAGCAGAGGCTCCAAAAGACCTTCTTCCTACTTCAAAAAATCCCCTCCCTTCTTTTAGTCTTGCTACCTGCCAGCCTCAACTCTTAAACAAAGCTCTTCCTGAAAACAACTGCTCCTGTCCCTTGCCTTCCTGTTTTGCTACTTACCCGCTGTACTTATTTTTGCCTTACCAAAAGAAGAGTTAAGTCAGCTCTGGTAGTCAGGTACTATGGCGAATAGGAGTCACGGATACAGAGATTAGAAATAAAACCTTTATCCCAGCTTCCCTTAAAAGGTCAGCTTTCAAACAAATTACAACTGTCACAGATTTTTGTACTGCTCATTTTAAACCCAGTCATGTTTTCAAAACTATTTATAAAACAAATATTCCTGAACAGATTCTCCCTACGATGGATGATAGGGATTCTGCTTGTTTTGCAAGGGATGCTTGATGAGTGAAGGCCTGTCTGTGAAAAAACATTATGATGATCCATGGATAAAAAATGCATGCCTGGAAAGTCTGATTTCCAGCTGCCAGAAATGCTGTGTTGCCTCAGAAGCTGACCTCCACACCACTGTGTCCAGTAACGTATACCACCTTGGATGTAGAAGTGAGCTAATCCTGCAAAAAGAAGCTGCACACAAACAAAACCCCATAAAACACTTCAGGAGAGGTTTTCCTGTCCTAGAAAATCTGGAAGACACATGCTCTTTTGTCCTTCACAGCTCACAAGTATGTGTCCAACATTAAGTCATTGCACATGAATTTCAATTAAGAGATCTTCCTTCCATGTGCTGGCATCATGATAAGCCTGGGCTTGAGCTAGGCTAACTACTGCAACAGATACAAGTCTACAGCATTGCTGAAACAGTAAGAGCAAGAAGAGACTGCAGAAGGACTTGTATCCTTCCCTTGTAAGGATACCTTCTCATATCCAATGCTTCCTGACCCACTGTGGAGGCATCGATAACAGGTAGAGTGCAGATGTACTAAATGAACCAATTTTTAGAAATATGGAACTAAATCAAATTCCCTCTGGCAATAAATCCTTAATCCATAGCTGAATAAGCTGCACTCTCAAAATCTCATCTCTTCTAAATCAGAGCAGAATCCGATTTGCCTTTGTTGTGATTTGAGCCCATAGGGCAACTGAGCACCATATGGATGTTCATTTACCCCTTCCCCTTCAGGAATGGGAAGCAGAAAATAAAGCAAAATGCTCAGGAATCAAGATAAGGACAGGGAGGGGTGACTCACCCTTTAAGGTCACCTGCAAAAGACAGACTCGTTAGTGGAAGAAAAAAAGAACATCACTTTAATTCAAACACTAACAACAACACTTAACAGAGTGGGACAGTGAGAAGCACTACCACATCCTAAAAACACTTTTACCCATTACCACCCCCCCCACATTTCTTATCAGGCTTAGTTTTATTCCCAATACCTCTACCTACTCTTCCTAAGTGGTACAGGGGGCAGCAAATGGGGGTTATGGTCAGTCCAATCCTCCTTCCTCCTCAGGGGGAGCACTCTTCACATTCTTCCCCTGGTCCAGCACAGCTCTTCTCTCACAGGAGACAGTCTTCCATGAACTTTCTCCACTGCGAGTCCTACAGCCATTCCCATGTTGATCTGGCATGGGTCACCCCCTCATGTTTGCAGTCTTCCCAGCACGGAACTACAATAACAGGGCTGTTTCTTCCCACAGTGTCCCAGCCTCCTTGGGGTGCAGGTGCCTGCTATGGGCATCGGATCCTCCATGAGCTGCAGGTTGGCATCTGCTCCACTGTGGACACTCATGGGTGGCAGGGGGGTGGGCAGCTCTGCCATCTCACTACAGGACACAGAGGAGTTTCCCCTCTGACACACCTTCCCCCCTTTCTCCTCCTTTCCTCAACTGGCCTTGGTGTTTATATAGGTGTCCTTTTCACAACTCCCACTCCTCCTACTAGGTCACCTCTTAAATATGTTACCACAGAGGCCCAGTCATCATCACTAATTGTCTCAGCTCTGGTGCAGAATTGGGTCTGACTTGGAGCCGGGAAGCACAGGAGGAAACCACTGTAGCCCTCTCCCCTGCTACCAAAAACCCCACCACACAAACATAGCACATCCTTGTAACAGGAGACAGAAGAGTGACACATTTCCCTCAAATAATAGGAAAACACCTCACAGAAGAAAACACACACACAAAACCACACATCAAATAAACTGTTCCTCACTGAACAGCTATATTTAAATTCATAGCCTGGAGACTGGCAATGCTATGTACCCAGCAAAAAAATAATCTGGGACAATTTAGGCATAGCAATTTGTAACTGATGAGAAACCAGAACTGGCTCAAAAATTTGTGATAGAGAGCATTTAGAGAAAGGGAAATCATACCAGTATACACACATCCCAAACAACACTGTGTAATATGGCATGACTAATTAGGTATACAGTCACAGGTAAGTCAGAGGTAAAAGTCTACCTCCATCAACAAAGAAGGTGGGTGGAATTTGGAATCACAGACATTCATACCAGAGAGGTATAGTGATAGGAGCTTACCAGGAGAAAGTCATAAATAATTCAAGTCTTTTACACAATTTCTACTGCATGTGAATTTGAGAGGCTCGTTGAATACACCAGTGTTTCCACAGGAGTGCACACAACTTCCCAGGCCCAAGGCACATAGACTTAGGTAAAAACATAAAGCTCTTTCCAGTCAGATTTTAAGTCTCCTCTAGGGTCTCTAGAATTTTCCAGATTTCTTTGCACAATGTGTCACTGTTGTTCTGTTGCACCTTCCTCTAATTTTTATGTTGGTGATGCATAATCCACCATTACATGTTATTTCATAGGTAAAACCATACTCCCTGGTATTAACAAAGGACGAGAAGTCTCCTGGTAAGAACCTTTTCTTCCTGGCTACCACACTACTTCATGTGTGTGTATGCATGTGTATGCTGTTTGACAACAAAATTTTTAATGTAACACCTCAATCCTTTCTGCTCAACTATAGTGATATTTACAATTTAACCTTTTGCAATAACTGCATTTCTATCTTTTGTCTGTTCATTTCTTACTTTTTATCATTATTTTCCTGATGTCGTTGTTATTACATCTGCTGCAACACAGACAACTGTCAACACATATGGTCCAACAACTTGCCCTTCACTTTCTCAGCATGTCCCCTAGGTCCACATTCATGTACACATGGTTTCAGGTCATGTTAGTGAAATATTTATTTGCTTATTTCATTGATTTTTCCCTACCTAAGGAAAAGGTGCCATGGTCACTCATTGATTTTCCCTTTGGCTATAATTAGGAGAAATCTTATTTTATTATAATCTCTCTGAATATCCAGAGAGCTTCAATGATCCAGTAAAAGTTTTTCTGTACTCCTTTATGTTCAGACTAAAATTAAACCATTAAGTAACAGTTAAGGTGGAACCAAATATCACTAGTATCAGGGAAAACAACATTATTTTAAAAGAAAGACAGATAAATTACTGAAAAGGAAAGTTTATGTTAAGTTTATGTTTATGCCTTTATGAAACCACAAATTCTGGAAAGTATAGAAATGCTGTAATAGGATTCTACACAACTGCCAAGTTTTGCCATTTATCTTAAATATCCTTCCAACACAGTCTACAAAGAAATGTGATCAGTAAAGGTTATATATTCTTGACACAAATGCATGTCATGATGTCCTGGGTTTGAGTTAGTGGTGGGTTTTTTTAGTGGCAGGGGAGAGGGCTATAGGGGTGACTCCTCCTGTGAGAAGCTTCTCAAAGCTCCCCCAGCTCCACCTCTGCACCAAAACTGAGCCAATCAGCTGCACCTCTGCGATAACGTATTTAAGAAGGGACGTGGTGAGGAGCAGTGGGACTGGGGAGGAGGAGTTGCAGCAGCTGCATGAACACCAAGGTCAGTGGAGGGACGGAGGAAGAAAGGAGGGGGGAGGTGTGCTGGAGCAGAGACCCCCCTGTATCCTGTGGGGAGACGGCAGGGCGGCCCCCCCCTGCCACCCATGAAGATCTACGGTGAAGCAGACACTGATTTATGGCCTGTGGCTTCTGCTTCGTTGATCAAGGTTCTGTGCCCGAAGAAGGCCGGGGTCTCATGGGAAAAGGCAGCCCCGCTGCTGTAATTCAGTGCTGGGAGGATTGCAGCATGCGGGGGAGTCCCACGCCGGAGCAGCTCGGGAAGGGCTGCAGCCGTGGGAGGGAATCCAGTCGGAGGAAGTTGGTGTCCCACGCTGGAGCAGTGTGGGGAAACACTATGGACCATGGGAAGGACTCATGTCAGAGAAAGTTTGTGGAGGACTGTCTCCTGTGAGAGGGGGACCACGATGGAGCAGGGGGAACAAGTTCCGGACACTCCCCTCACCGAAGATGAAGGGAAGTGGCAGCGCTGACTGCACCCCCCATTCCCTGCCCCTGCGCCACTGGGGGAGGAGGTAGAGATATCGGGAGCAGAGCTGAGCCCGGGAAGAAGGGAGGGGTGGGGGGAAGGTGTTCTCAAGATGTGGCAATGCTTCTCACTGTCCTACTCTGTTATGTGTTGTTAGTGTCTGTAATAAATGTATGTTCTTTTTTTTCTTCCCCTAATGAGTCTGCCTTTTGCTTGTGACCATAATGGGTGATCTGCCCCTCCCAGTCCTATCTCGGACCCCAAGCCTGGCTCTCTGTCCCTTCTCATTGCCGGAAGAGAAGGGAGAGAGAGTGACTGAATGGTGGTTGGCTGCCGACCAGGCTCTAACTCCAACACATGGCCCATTTCAACCATGGTCAACTCCATGTACTGCCTATATCATTTGCTGGTATGCACCCCACATATATGCATCTGACCTGTCCTGTGAATCATTCTTCAGTAGCAACATCGAGATCTCTACCCTCTCTTAGCATCCACAACAGCACAGCCTCAAGATAACCCTATCAAACACTCCAAATCATACACAAAGACGTAATGAACTAAAACTTAGTCTACATACATCTATCTGCCAGGTACTACTCAAAGTAGAACAGTCAAATTAATTTCCAAGGTGTTTCAACTAACAAATTCCGCCTCAAGCTTCCTCTGGTCTAGAAAACTGGAAATCTAGATGTGTGGATGGTGTGGGGCTTATCAAGCAGTATTTCTCTGCTTACAGGCAAGGAATGAATCCAAAGCATGAGTGTAAACAAAGCGGAACTTCAATGGGAAGCTGAGAAGGAAAAAAAACAACAGGAAATGGAAAAATCCAAGACAATATTTCAGCTGCAGCAGGCTCCAAGAGAACCAAGATCTCTAGGTTCTTTGTCTACAGACACAAATTCAGTTCACTTTTCAGAGCTGAAGAGGTAAGCAACAAGTGATCCCTGTGCTCCAGTTACAGACCAGTATTGTTCAGAATGGGAGAAGGCCAAAGTTTTAGAAAGGTCTGTACCCTCACTACTGAGAAATACACTGTTTCTGGGGAATCTATTATCTCCCAGACCTCTGAAGCTGGATGGGGGTGTTCTCCATCTGCACCCCTGTTGCTTCCAGGGAAGAAACATTTGAAGTTTCAAGAGCCACTGGTATATTAGTTTGATCTCACTTATCACTCAAATGCTTCCCAAGTTATTCAACCTCCTCACAGCCTCTCAAGTGTTGCAGCTCCCCAGAACAGTCCGTGGCATGTAGGACTTCAACAGTCTTTACTGTAGGCTCCTACAGAGTGCAGGATCTTCTCCCATTTCTTTCCTTCTGCCTAGGCCAGAGCTCCTTAACACAGTCAGAGCAAGCTGTATTCAACAGATAAACTGGGCAAGCTTCTCTCAGCTGCTCATTAGCTAATAGAAGTATGGTGCTCTTCTGGGTAAGTTCAGGAAGGAACTCACATGACAGCAAAGGAGGTAGAGAGAAACATTTCCATTAGAATTTAATGGTTAAATGAGGATGACAGAACAGAGTAGTAAAGTCACCTTCTTCCCATTGCTAGACATTTGATCATAACAATCCTCTTACTGTTTACAATGAACAGCCTTACTTGTGACTGAAGCTTCTGCATGAACCATTTTAGGATTCCAGTGTCTACACAGCCCCAGATACAATTAAGTCTGATATCATAGAGAAAACCAGCAAACCTGCAAATATTCAGGCCTTTTGTTATTAACAAGGTTTGTATCCAAAACACACAACAGCTTCTCCTATTTCCCACAGACCTACAATTATTTTTGCACATATTCATAAGACAAAAAATAAGAGACATGGATAATATCATATGACTTTTACACCCTGTTTCTACATTCACTAAGATCTGTGACATCTGAACTCTAGCCACAGTTTGGTTTGTGGGGTTTTTTTGGTGTTTTGTTTTTTTTTTTTTTTTATTTATTTATGGTCAACATCATATCTTTCACACTGTCATTTGTTTCCCAAAATTACTTCCATTGTCCTGGACTTGAGAGTTATAGCTGAAGCCAACAGAACCATTTCTGAGCACTATATATCAAAGGGAGAAAAAAGAAAAACAGTTCATAAAGAAAAGTTGACTCCTGCCTTAATTATGGTGAGACTGCTACTTCACAAAAACAGCGAGGGAATATAAGAAAGTGACAAAGTCACAAACTCATAATTTCAGAGGCACCATGCATATTTAAATTCACCAAAAGTTGCATTGTACAGTGGGAATCAGATGTCTTCAGAACTTCTGACATTTTTATGCTGCGTTTCTCAGTTCAGGCCAATTGTTCCAGCATTTTCCTTTGTTTTTTACCTCAAGCTGGTATCAGGCCACCCACCAGCAGTTTGCATTTCTTTAGCTTTTGAGACTCAGGGTGCCGTTATTTATACCTCCTCTGCCTTTTCCCGTGGATGAATAAGGAAACATTCTTTGTGAGTATTTCTTATTTTGCTACATTACCTACTCCAGTATCCAATCAGATTACAAATCAGAGTATGTGTTTCAAAGTCATGACAAAACGATCCACATACTGTATACTCCACTACCATCGGGCACAAGTTTCACATATCATTTCCTTCATTTATTCCTTGGAGATAAGTCTGTGCTACCAGTAAACCCATTCATACAATGGGAAAAATATGCAAAGATTTTTATTTCCCAATTCATATGATGAATCAGCATAACCCACTGTGTATTGCATATCCAGCTAAACAAAAGTTTGCACACACACAAAACCATGTTTATTTATACAGAAAACATTTTCATATTCAGGGTATTTCATTTGTATCAACAAATTATCTAAATAATTTTGTAATTTATTGAAATAATGAGCCCCCTCATGAAATAACATTCCAGTATAGAATTTAAAAGAATTAAAAAACAAAACAAAACAAAACAAAGACAAAAAAATCAAACTTCATAGGTGTATGTGTTTTTGCAAACCAGTTACAGGACAGCAATATGCTCAGTGCTTCACATACATGGAACCAAGTCTGATTGTGATTCCTGAGCCTCAGCAACAACAAACCCACCATGGTTCTGCTATGCAAATAGGGAATGAACAGGAAAATTGCAAGCACTGTAAATATTCTTGCTAGGGTTATGCCTGGCTCTACAGGAGCATGCGGTGTGGTGTATAGTGGGACAGATGAAGCTAGATGATGATGATGAAAGGCAGCACTTAATTACAGTTCTCCTTTTCACCACAGGGAACATGAGAGGAACACAACCCAACTGGTAGGATCAGCTGACAGAAATCCTCAATTTATACAGCAATTTCAAGACCTTTGGTGCAACACTGGCAAGCCCAGGGTAAACTCTGGTTCTGCATGGAAAGTTCTGTATCTTCCCTTGTGGAATGACCTGCCTGCATGTAGCCAGTCACATACACATATTTTGTAGGTGAGCCTTACGTGCCATCTTGGAAAAGAACAGCCTCTGTGATGTGACTCTGCTATTAAGAGCAACCAGTGAAAACAAGGGATCTTTTTTATATGGTCACATTCTTTGCAAAGTTAAAAAGATTATTAGATGCTGCAAATACACCTCTACTTGCCAAACAGAGCTTCTCACTGTCCTACTCTGTTATGTGTTGTTAGTGTCTGTAATAAATGTATGTTCTATTTTTTCTTCCCCTAACGAGTCTGCCTCTTGCTCGTGATCATAAAGGGGAATTTTTCCCCATCCCAGTCCTATCTCAAACCCCAAGCCTGGCTCTGTGTCCCTTCTCATTGCCGGAGGGGAAGGGAGAGAGAGCTGCTGCATTGTGGTTGGCTGCCAACCAGGCCTAAACCACGATATAGAGCTTTTCAGGATCTCTACCTCCAGTCATTTAATATTGTGCTCCACTAACCTTCAACTTTACCCTGTTTTTCCATCCATTCTTCATTGACCTTGATTAATCTGAAGAAGATTACATTGACAATAAAAACTTAACCATTCAAAAAGAGGCAGCAAGAACTCACTGACTAACCACACTGACACTAAACAAGTGCCTTTAGCTGCTCAGTTTCATAGCTGGTGTGACAGATCTTTTGGAGCAAATCTCTGCCCAGAGAAGCTTGTATCTCTTCCAGCTGCCGATTTCCATCAATCTGCTCCTGCACATCCATCCTTCAAGCATTATGTACTGTCTTTGTGTCTTTAAACTGTGTCTTTCTTAAGTCTTTGCAGGGATGCCCACCTTCCTTGCATTAATTCTTCTGAAGCAAAATTGTGTTGTCATCCATCAAGCTGCTAACCACTGTGATTTTCAGGGACATGTGCTCAATGGCAGTGCCACACAGCAGCACCTATGTTTCTGTGTTTGTTCCACAGCTCTAAAAACAAAATCAAAGAAGTCTCAAACATGTCTGCCGCACTGTAGCAGCAAACTTTTCTGGACATGGTTTCTTGCATATTAACCCCTCCCACTGCTGGCACCCCATATTTTTCCACTAGTGTCTAGAGAAATCGACAACAGCCTCTAATTGTGTGTCGATATTCTTTTAAAAAATATTCACTATTCTTTCCCCAAACACGAGCTTCATTTTCAAAGGAAAGTGTCATCTGTGTTCAATCTGATTAAAAGGTCAGTCCATAAACCTCAGAACAAACCTACCTGTGAAAAATAAGCCGTCGCTCTTTGCACGAGGCAGAAATGAACACTTCATCTGCAAAAAAACACCTTTCAGTCAGTCTCTTCTAGGCCTCCAGTGCTCCTGGCAGCCTTGTCACCCCTCCCCAGCATGCCGGCGTGTAGCAGAAACCCACTTGCCAACGGTGCTCTGGACTCCAACTGTCCTGCTGAATACTGAGGACTACTACGGCACGTCCCAACTTGTGATTTCACCTGGAGTTCTGGGTGCTTTGGAATCCCAAAATCCTGAAATAGCACTTTTAGTGATGCACTGATCAGTTTGTGCTCATCAAAAGCCCTGTAAACTTGTCTCAGAGTTTGTGTTACATGTTATATCTAGAGAGGAAGAAGCTGTTCTGATTCACTAGACATTTGGAAATTCATCTTTCTCAAGCAAATTTTTTTTGTTTCTTTCAGATTTCCAGTTTTGTCACAAAATTATGCTAACTGGTGAGGGATCAATGGACTTATTCTGTAACAAAACCAGTAAGAATTTGTTAGTAATAGCTAAAACTATTTTTCTTTTAGAAAAATGCTTCCATGTTCTGTATTTCCTAACGGGGCTTAGCATTTAGATATAAAATGCATTTCTACTAGTATTGTGCTTCAACATCTTGTGTTAGCCTGCTAACACATTACTAAATGATGTCAATAAAGTCAAGTCCCTGGAATTCGAAACAAGACAAGCAAAACAATTCCACTCACAACATAGAATTAACGTTTTGAAATGGCCAAGTTATCTAGACATTTAGTAGAAATTGATGACACCAGACTTGTCTTCTGACTTGTGGTCTTAATCATTTTGTAGCTACACACTTGCTTTCTTGTCAGCTCTAACAATAGAATTATTTTCTAAAAGTGATTTGAAATTCACACTTAAAATACCTTGGAGGAAGAAAGTAAGTTCTGCTTTCAAAGTGCACAAAATTTTATTTGGTTAAATAACTTAATATTTTCACTAATATTTGTCCTTATAGATAAATAACCAGAAAGTGGCTGTTATCTAGTAGCCTAACACAAATTTTATTTAATGTTTGTAATAAAATTACAGTATAATTCTTGCAACAGAGTCAAAGCACTCATACTGGCAATGAAGTTACTGTTTGCCAAATTTATAATGATCTTATACATGCATGCACAAACCTGGTAGCTGTCTGAAGCTTAAGATTTGACATTTGGACTAAGCTGTATCCTTCGGTTCCCAGTTCTCAATTAATGCTGGGAAAAATAAGGAAAAGTTGTGCAAACACAGAAGAAAGTCAAGAAACAAAGGGATAAAAGGGCACAACTGTATATGTGAATAGCGGAAACATAAGACAACATAGGCAAAGTCTTCAGGTGCAGAAGTTGTAAAATTGCCTTTCTGTAAGATGCTTTTTTCATTAATTCAATGAACAGCTATAAAAAAAAAAAAAAAAAAAAAAAAAAAAAAAAAAAACAACAACAAAGAAGACAAAAAAACAAAACAAACAAACAAAAAAACCCCAACAAACAAAAAACCCCACACCCAACCAAAACCACAACCAAACACACATGCAAGTGCAAACTACTTCCAGTCTGTAAGGGAAATAAATTCACCATAACTCTAGCCTCTCACAACTTTCAAAATGCACAGGATACACACTCTGTGGAAATTTAGCACACACACAGATCATGGAGTACAGCTCTTCGTTATCTCCAACGGTGTTTGCTATATACATTCAAATGACTTGGGGTGTTCTGCAAACAGAGCAGTATACTGCTGTAGTTACTCTGCTAACAGCCACAACGAAAGCCACTTCAAAGCCAGCCTTCTGTTTTGCTGGGCATGAAGCAGTTTTGAAAGTACTGATGCTTCCTAAACACCAAAGGAAATATCAGGACCTTCTCTGGTGGCACACCGGGATGCTCAGTTTCTCTCAAACTTTGCAGGATTTTTGACCTCCCAACAAAAGGCTGTATGCTTGTTTTGAGACTTCACAGGCCTGCTACATCTTCCTTTCATAAATATAAAATCATTACCTATTACAGTCATAATATTATAACTTTTTGGCAAGTCAGTTCACAGGAAATTGCGTACTGATGCTTCGTAATTTTCATGGTAGCTTTGTCTTGCAACAGTGAGGAGACTATCTGTTGTAAGACAGAGCTAAACTAAGTCATCCTCCAGGTATATCTAGTGCAGAAAAAAAGTTAAGCAGAAAAATCTAAGGAAGGGCATCATTTTAGCAGAAAAATAGGACAGGTCTCCAGACAGAACTCTGTGTGTCAGTGTTCCTTACCCCGATCTATGGGTGATTTAGAGCATTGAGTCCTAAAGCCACCACTATTTTAAACAGGCAAACGCATTACTATGCATTTACTGTAAATAAAGCTGACTTCAAGTTTTGGGAAAACCTGCTTTCTGCCAGCCACCTAGAAAGCTGGAAACCAGGTTCCCGCAGTGCCTATAACCTTGAACACCCTGATGGCCGAGGAAGCCTGCTGCTTGGGGAATGCCTTAAAATAAAAGATTGTTTTTCTTTCAATTGAACTATTTCGCTGTGTTTCTCCTCACAAATACTTAAACAACATATACTATGATACATACTACAGAAACTACTAATAGATAAATACTAAAAGTATTATTTTAGCAAGCATTTGATCCAATGTGGTACCAAAATAATTTGTTTTCCAACCCCTTCCCCCCCACCAGCTAGGGAGAGTATTTTCCTCCCCATGAAAATTTCATGGGAGAGAAACTCTCTTTTCTAGCCAACACCATCTGGATGTAAAACTTAAAATGTTGCGAGGGCATGAGGATAACTGCAGCAGGCCAGCGAGTAGATGGGGAAGGTTAATGTTGATTTGCATACTCATTAAAATTCAGCATGCTTCAAAGAGATAGAAGAAAATTGAAGGAGATAATATATAAATGCAGTAAAAAGTAACAACAAACAGAGATAGCCTAAAACCAGGAAAGAAAAAAAAATTACTGTAGACATCAGGGAAAAAAACCAAACCAAAACAAAACAAACCCCAAGGTTCAGTACTTTCAGTTGGAAATTGAACAGTTTGAGAAAGGAGACTGCTGAAGAGTCAGAACTTGATACAACACTTTAAAAAATGAAAAATCACATTATATGAAAATCCAGCAAATGCTTCTAGATCAGCAATTCTCAGGCTTGTTTGGACTGGGGCTTCATACAATGGCAGGAGCTATTTCCAGACCCCAACCTCATGTCATTACTTAGAAGAAGATCAAAGCTGCTGAGTACTCAAGACTCAATGGACCATCACTGCTCCCAATGCTCTAGAAGTTCATTCTCAGTTTGACTGTACACATTGGGACAATAAAGCACAGTAAGCACAGAAGAAGGGTTCTTAGCCAAAGGTGCCCTGAAGCTACTATAACTGGTCCAAGCAGGATTTCATCAGTTCAGGGGACGAACCCATTTTCATAAATACCACAGAGAGCTAAAAGACCCAGGGTGTCCTCCCCTGCACATGAACATGCAGGCAGCCTTATAACATGACAGTCCCATGTTCACAGAGGCACTTTATATAGGTTTCTCAACATCTTTCTGTGGTATTTACACCAACTTCCTTCACCAGGCTCCAGAATCAGGCACACAGGAAACATTTTTTCTGTTCTTCTCCATATCGCTACACTGGTCTGTACTGTAGGAAGAAGAAAGATTACTATGCTATGCATGATGGGATCTCAGAATCATAATGAAACCTCTCGAGCTCTTTAGTATCAATTTTATCCTTCTTACTCCTCACACTGGAATCAGCCCAGAACATAAAATTTACATTGTACAAAAATTTTACAATTTCCAACATGAAAGAATAAATTAATTTAATCTCTAAAGTTTTATGTCAACTCTTCACAATTAGCTAAATAATCACCAGAACTCAGAATAAGAATGTATAGACTAGTTGGAAGGATCCTAATTATATGCACGGTCCACCATCAGTGTCCAAATGCCAAGTGTACACAAGTATAAAAGTCAATAGTTACAGAAGTAGGAAAAAAAAATCCAGCAGAATGTGGCAATATCAATATTTTATTCACTGAACCACAGGATACAGCAGAAATGTTCCACCAGCTCTTCTCACCAATATCAACCACACATTCCTTCTACCTCAAAAAAGGATTTTCTGCATCTTGAAGATATTATTAAGATGCAGAACAATGTAACAGAGAATGCTTTACAGGCTTTGCAATAGGCAACTTGTGCAGTGCACCACTCAGGACAGTTCTATTAGATAGCTATGGTCATTTCAATAATTATTTGTACCTTGAATGTATTATACATGGCAAAACCTCCATAAATATATGCTGGTGCCATGGTAAAGATAAAAAGAACTGCTGAACTCATGGTAGGAATATCCTCAGGTAGACATATAGAAAAAGCAGTTGGCACTAGAATAAGGTTGATTGGGTCTTTAGCAATCATTTGTCCATCAAGAAACACTCAATCAGCATCTGCTCCACAAATTGGTGCCTTATAACATCCACAAAGGCAGCCATAATCACAAAGTCTCTCTGGTGTTGCTCCTTGAAGAAACATCTTGTTCCATAACAAACCTGAAAACGCAACTATGAAGAAATGTGAGATTGTGTCTTGGAACAGCTGAAGCTTCAGCAGCTCATTACCCAGGACTGCTCTCTGCCATTTCCTTTTTCAGGTGTTCCTTCTTGTTTACACTGTTTCCCTTCTTAGCTTGACTGTCTTCCCTTTGCTGGATGCAAAGTTAAGACTTCACAGTTTTATTATTGGCTTAATCTAGCTTTAAATTATTAATATTTCATTCTTTCTTATAATCAATATTAATGCTATCCATTATGAGAAAGCCAACATTGATCTGTCTGCTACAGGTAGTGATTTGGAGCTTGCTATTTTCACAGAGGGCAGAGTTTTCATTTTGTGCTGTGGCTTTTGCCATGAAAAATGGGAAAAAATAAACCAATCCCATAAAATTGCTTCTACTGACAAAGGATCTTCACTTGGTGGTTTTCATTCACTTCTAACCCAGCACCTTGTAAAAATCATAGGGGCTCCAAGCAGATACAAAAATACAGACGCACTGTCACTGACAGCACAGGCCCAAATCGGGCCAAGGAGGTGCCTGCATTTCACAGCAAGATGCTCAGTGCCAGCTGGAAACACCAGGTCAGCAAAAGTGACAGTTGCTGCAGAAATTACAAATTTCACCACTTTTCATCTCAGCCCATTTAACAGTTTTCAGGGTCAAGTAAGTCACACATTCAACCCCCAGGGTGTCGTGGTTTACCCCCCAGCCAGCAGCTAAGCAACACACGGCCGCTCAGTGGGATGGGGGAGAGAATCAGGAGGGTAAAAGTAAGAAAACCTGTGGGTCGAGATAAGAACAGTTTAATAATTTAAATAAAATATTATTGTAAAAATAATAAAAATAAATTGTAATTAAAATTAAAATAACAGAAAGGGGGAGAAATAAAACCCAAGAAAAACAAGTGACACAAATTAATATCAATTTCTCACCACCAACCAACTGATGCTTATCCTGTTCCCAGGCAGCATCCCCCAGCCATCTTTTCCCCTAGTTTATAGGCTGAGCATGACACCATACGGTGTGGGACATCCCTGGGGTCAGGGGGGGTCAGCTGTCCCGGCTGTGTCCCCTCCCAACTCCTTGTGCCCCCCCAGCCCGCTCGCTGGGGGGGTGGGGTGAGGAGCAGAAAAGGCCTTGGCGCTGTGTGAGCACAGCAACAACTAAAACATCAATCTGTTATCAACATTATTCTCATCCTAAATCCACAGTATGGCACTATACCAGCTACTAGGAAGAAAATTAACCTTATCTCAGCCAAAACCAGGATACCAGATGAACAAAACAAATTATTTAAAGCAAAGATTCTTGCTGGGGCTCATCAAACCTACAAGATTTGGGAACAGCAGATATATTTACTCTTTACAGCTTTCATAGCAACTCTTTTAACAGGAAGTTAATACGGTCTTTATTTAACAAAGGGCTTAAGCACAAAGGGCTATAACCTAAAGCACCAGTGTTTAAGAATGAAGCTATGGAGAGAATTTAAAATATGCTACCTCTCAAGTCTGTAACAAGAAGGTACCAAATCAGCAAGATTCAGATCAAGTCTACACAAGCCACTTCCTAATTTGGCAACTTGTATGACATCAGTCTCATACTCTTAAGAAAGTAATATCCCCCTGTCCTCATTCTGTCACTCTAGATTTCAACAGTACACATAGAGTTTTGTCAGCTTGATCCCTGACACATACACAAAAAAACAAATGGTTTGAAAAAAGCAGAAAATATATGTCTGCCTCTCTCCCACCCTCCCCCATTATTAAATGAAAGCTCAACAAGCTAACTCCCAGGGATTTTATTTTTATCAACTTGTTAGGAGTCATGATCTCTTCAAAATCAATTACAACAGCAGAAATGGGACAAGGTGATTTGTTTCACAAAAACAAGTGTTTAAAGACTATGAAGGTACATTGATTTATTTGTTGTCTAGGAAGATGTTTCTGTAATTAAGATTAGCAATACAAGCAACGCTCAGAGCTCTTGACTCTCAAATATTATAGTCAGTAATTTTATTGTGTTGGATGACCAGTGCTCTAGCAGACATATCACCAAGTCTGTAATATCTTCTGGGTAGACACAGCACTGCCAGCTTAGCACTCTAAGCTAACTGCAGAACTGACACACTGAACATCCAAAATATAATTCAATAGTCTCATGAGCATGCAGCAAATCATAAATATGTATATCCAGTCAATCTTACAACAGGATCAGTATATGCTAACTGAGCTTGGTTTCACTGAAAAATTGAAAGCAGCTTACTTTTATTTTTCTATGTCAATAGAAAGATTTTAGCCAGCCACAGTATCATAACAATTTAAAGTTCCTTCACAAAGAACAATTACTAAAACTACATGCAATAAGTTTTCAAAAGTGTGTTTTAAAAGGTTTAATCCCTGAATTAATCAAAGTAAGTGTATTTTGAGGAGCTCAGAACTAGAGCTACAGAATAAACTGACTTCTTGGTTCAGTAGTTGAACTAGGAGGGTGTGGGGCAGGGAGATCAGTTTCAGGATGACCTAAACCAAATGTTTTTCACTTTCAGCTGACACAAGAAACTGAAAATATTTTGGTTTGGGTTGAAACATGAGATTTTGTTTCTTTGGGGAATACTTTTCCTTTTCTTAAACTTATGCTTACTGCAGCTTTCAAAAAAAAAGCATTTAGAAAAATGAAACTGTTTTAATTTTCTCACTGTTCTTGTCATTTTGGCTGCAGATGAGACCAACCATAGGTGGTTTTGCTGACTTGAAACTGCATCTTTTGGCAACATAGCTCCATACCAGTTTTTTTGCTTGACTTTACTGGTCAGCTTGTGCTACTGAGTCATAAATGCCCAGTAACAACCTATCAATGACATTCACAACAGGCAACATATGCACAGTAACATCATCAGTGTGCTACGTTATATTAGTTATGGACTCAATCTGATGATGTGCAAAACCAGTACAAGAAAAAACAACAGGATTATTTTTTCTCTCCCTCTTACTGAATTCAAATTGCTTAGCGTAACTAGGGAAAAAGGGGAAAGGAGGAAGGGGAGTTCCTCAATATATTTTAGCCAGGTATGTTGTAGATCTGAATTCAATGCTGTATTCTATGGGGAGGGGGAGGTGCATGAGAAAGAGTTATGAATATGGCATGCTGCCCCAATATTTTTATCTGTGCAGTTCAGCAATAGCTAGTGCATGTTATGCATCACCTTGCACTTCATCTGAAAAAGCCTCTTTCTCCTTCTCATTAAAAACATAGTAAATAAAAATAAATACAAAACCCAACAATCTTCCACCTCTAGTAGAAATCCAATAATGCCAGGACAAAGATTTCATACTGCAGAGAGCAATAACTTAAATTCTTTCCTTTCTTGACACAGTTTTGTAGTTCAGGTGAGAATGGCTGGAGAAGTTAAAGGGGTCGAGAAGCCCTAATACACAAGGGAAGTCAAAAAACATCTGGAAGCATGGGACAGGTGCTGGGAGCATACCTGTAGTGTAAACACACTGGGGAGAAAAGTAAGCATGAGAAGCAACAAGAGGTAGAAAAGAGAAAACAGCAAATTTGAAAGGATAAAGAACACAAAGAAACAAATTTCAAGAAAGGAGGGAACAAGTGCATGGATAAACATCTTGAGCCCTAGATGAGCTTGCTGAACAGAAGATAATTCAGTGGGGAAAGATTGCACTGTAGTGAGTAAACCGCTTGATCCAAAAGCAGAATCAGTGTCCGCTCGAGACACAGAGGCAATGGGGTCACTGACAACAGAAACGTCTGCACCTTTCAAAATGCAGCACGGTCCCTTCCAAAATTTTGCCAAATGTCACAAAATAGGCAGGGCCTGCCTCAGAGGCCTCACAGAGAATGAGGTGACCCAACTGGTGAGGTGGTGATGACCTGGAGACAGTGGTGTCCTCTATAAGTCACTCCTGAACTTCCTTCAGGTTTGGACACTGAGGGAGCCATCTTTGACTATGAGGTATGAATGATATTTGGCTTACCTGAGCTTAAAAAACATTCATGTATTTTACAGAACTAGTCACCTTATATTGTTTCCTTGGCCAAACTACACTTTCAGGGAAATATGTTGTTTTGACCCAAGTTCTTACTACGCTTTCAAGCATCTGCTCTTGAATACTTTCTACCAATTGACCCAACTGTGACAGGTGATGGGGTTTCCGTGATTCATTCTGGAAGTTATTGTGGCTCACAACACTGTCTCAATCTTCATCAAAGAAAGGCACCTCTCACTATACAATTAAGATGGTCTGCACGGAAATAGACAAAAACTGTTTGTCACATATTTTTCCTCTGGAATATTCATTACTCCCAGGAGTTAATCCATATACCCTATTTACAAGATGAAACACCTTCTTTTATTTTTTTTTTTTTAATAAATATCATGAAAATATATTAGATTGTTGGGATTTCTACAGAGATATTTGGCAGGCTTTTCAAGACTGTCAAAGATAAATTGAATATGTAGTTCTTCTATACAGAGTGAATTATCTGAATAAATAATGTATTAGGAGAATTTCACTTCTTATCTAGGTCTGATTCATTTTCAGATAAATGTATATATATTGCATTGATGTCAGTGAGGTTGCAGAACACATAACAGCAGAAAATGTATTTCCTTACACTGTTTCTGTAATATCCATGATAGAAAACTGACCAATACTACTGATATAATAAAAACAAACAACAACAACAAAAAAAAACACCTCTTGAGGTATAAGAAAGGGAGTAATTTATTTTGCTTGTTCCAGCTTTTCATTATGCTTGGTTTTAGTTTTACCTTGTAAAGCTTTAACACAGGAAAAACATAAAACCAGAAGTAAAACCTTTAGCAATTGCATCTCACACAACACTGCAAAACACTTTCCAATAGTTCCTAATTATGGAAAGCCAGGACTAGGTTTAGAAGGTCAATTGGCTTCCTACTATCTTTGGACATTTGTCTGGCCACTTGCCTCTACACGTGGATAACATCACAGCATTCACACAGCATGCAATAAACCTATTTAGACAGACAACTGATGTGTGCATATAATGAGGTTTGAGGTACACTTGTCTCCATAAGCTGATAGAAACTATGGAGGTCCTTATCTGTATAACCCTGAAGGAGAACTTCTTGATCCTCTACAAATTTTCCTCCTTCAGACACAGGAAAATACAACCTTTTCTTACTGGTATCACAGAGAAATGTTCAGCCTCACAAAGAAGGTATACTGTCCCTGACACCGGAACTATTGTGCAGTCAGTGACAACTGACTCTTCGTATCATGAGAGAAAAAAAATGTTGCAGTTGAAAAAACTGTTCTTGTTTCAAAAGAAAACAGAACAAAACCACCTTAATTCCATCAGCGGTGAAAATGGTGGCAGTTGTTGTGCTTCTCCAAAAGACACCTCAAACATTTGAAAATTCTGTCAGGGGTGGAGACCACATATGCACGGTCCTCCCATATCCATTTACTGATATAATCATGCAACATTCAACTAATACTGACCTTTTCTATATGTTCATCTTAAAGATATGTCATACAGTTAATACAGTAGATCCCACTTATGCCAGAGAGATTCCTTGAGCATTTTTTATTTTAGTTTCAGTTGCAAGAAATGTAAGAGATTTATTCCTTAGATCTGTAAGAAAGAGAAATATGGTTGCAAAGATGGTTTTAAAGACAATCTCTTACTACTCAGGAGCAGATTATAACTTTGCAGGACAATACAGCAATACTTTTCATGTTCCTCAATGGCTGCTTCAAAGAACGAGGGAATCCTCTGTTCCCCATACCCACTTTGTTATATCCATGACATAACTGCACATTGAGATTTGACAACATGAAGTTTTGAATGAACAGAGATAGCAAAACACTAGGCAATCTCACAGTCTAAAGATGGATGATCTATCTTCAGATTTCCTGGATGAAAATCCAAATCTTTTTGCAACAGAGCAAAAGAGGATAGGTCTACACCATCACCATGCAAACAGGCAGCTGCTCTGGCCAGACTTCCTCTGTGTCAGTGAAATTTATACAGTCCAGAACACCTGCCTGAACAAAAAAAAAGCTGGAAGAAAAATTGAGAGGTAGCTAGAAAAACTCGAACACAGGCTAGCCCAAATCTCAGTATTTCAGAATCAAAAAAAGACCTTTGAGCAACTCACCAGCCAAGACTCATCTGGCTTGTCCTTATCGTCCAATGGGAAGACTAAGAAAGACATATGGAGCTGAACAGAAGATGAGATTTCTGATTTTAGATCTGCTCATCTAGAATTAAGACAAAGCCTAAACATCTGGCTGCACCTTCTATTAAAATATATGACAATCATGAATGCTTGTTACTGAAAAGAAGTCAAGAGCTAGAGCTCCAAAACTTACTTGAATTCAATTGCATTCAAAACTTACCCAGGTACTCACCGATTAACATTCTATTCTTTTTGCAGTTGGAAAGATGAAGCGTATTCCAGCTTCCTGCTGCAGCACTGACTCACAAAGCCAGTAGTGATCAAATACTGGCCACTGCAGGTGATAGGACCCCTAGATGGAGTAAAATTCAGTCCTTACTCCACATGTCAATGATACATAGGATTTGTCATGGGTACATTATATTGATCATACAACAACAGAGAAATCACTCCAATACCGAATGGCTGTTTTTCTCATATTCTATAATTTCTCATATTTTATGAAGTCTTGTTATGTCTCAGAAAAGTAGAACTGCCCTGGACTAAAGTATCTTACACAGACTGTTTGCCAAGCAGAGGCCTAAAAAGAACAAAACCAAGAGACATGGGTTCTCTATGAGCAAGACTGAGCAAATCACTAAAGTTCAGCTTTCTCTTCCCCCATCTGTAAAGTAAATAACAGCAAATATTTGGCTGTCACAGCGGACAACCATGAGAGTTAGCCATAGAATGAAAAGTACACTAGATGTGTTGAATACCACTTTCAGAAAACTAGGATTATTAAACTGATAAAATAGCAAACTCATTTAGGATGGCAATAACTTTACTTCAGATTTAAAAAAAAAAAAAAAAAGTATATAAAAAAAAACAAAACAAAACAAAAAAACCCAAACAACATCACTGAAAATTCTTTCTTTCAAAAGAAGTCCTATCACAAATTCCACTTGCAAATTTCCAACCAAGGCCTCAACACTACCTACATTCAATATGGATTTAGAGAAAGCCATACAGAAGAGAAAGAATCAAGAGTTCCTTTTCTTCTGTGGAAGCGCAAGTTGTGGGATTTAAAAAGAAAGTATAACTAGAGGAGCCACCAGACTATTTCTGGTGCAAGGTTCCCAGAATAGTACTTCAAACAAGACCTTGGGCAATACCTCTTCTTTCAAGGGAAACAATATAGTCACTCAAATGCCTACACATGTGTTCTACCACTTTAAAGAGAATTACAGTTTTGTTCACATTTAGGAAATGCCTTTAGTTTTTATACTTTTTTTTTTTTTTTTTTTTTTTTAATAACACTGTGAACAAGAAAATACAAGAAAGTGCTGCCATCTTCAGTAAAAATTCCCCACAGCAGCCAAGGCACACCTGCTTTGGGTGCAGACATTTTGAAACTCAGTGAGCACAGTAGTGTGGACTTGTACTCCAAGAAATCTATCAACCCCACCTACCCACTTTGAGTCATTATTAGCCTCCAGCTAATTAGCTGCCAGCATGAAAGTGGCCCAGATAGAGCTTTTGTGCCAGAAGCTGACATGATGGGATGGTTTGCCAATGAGAAAACCTGAAGAAGTCCCATTTTCTGTGATTCCTCCTGCATTCCTATTGGAAGTGGGAGGTCAATATCATTGTAAGAAATGAATCACCAGTAGGAACCTGAAGATGAATTTCAATAGGCTAGCACTGGTTGAGATTGTTCCCTAGAACACGACTATAAGCTTTTAATATAACCTACTGTCAAAAATTATGACAATCTACAGGTTTCTTAAGAATTTTTCCTCTTGCTTAAAGCATTGCTTTGTCCATAAAGAGCAGACATCATCATCGCTATTTACTGAACATGTGGAAATACACTGCCTGAAGAGTAGCTATGCGTCAACTGGCTCAGTTTTCACGTTCTTTCCATAAAGGATCCTACTGTCCAAACCCATTTACATTTGTAGACAGATAACATATGGCCAGAATAACATTTAACAGAACTTTTGTTTTCTTTGTGACCATGCAAGACAGGCTGGCTGTCATCATTCCCACCCCATCCACCTCCCTTCAGCCCAATAAACCACAAACCCACAGGCCAGTTTCAAGCCAACATGGAAGGAGATTGAACCTATGGCAGCAAGGACAGGACAGACCTGGTTACCAGAACGGGACAGTAGCCTGTCCCTTGTTGGCAGCACTACAGAGAGATTCCTGGAGCAGCAGTAAGAGGCACCAGCTAGGTAACACCCAACAGCTAGGTGCCACCAGAACCTGAAGGAGTCAGGCTCAGGTACTTGCTACCTGACCCCAGAAGAGAGGGGACCTGCAGTCACTGACAGAAGGGCCCAGAAGACCCCCTTAAAAGCACCTGAGGAGCAGCAGAGGAGACCCCCCAGCCCTGTCCAGGACTCTGCACCTCAGAGTTGGACCCACTATGTTGACGTGAAAGGGGTCTCTCCTGGACAGAAGTCTCTCTCCCATCAGACACAGAAGTCATGCCTCTCACTGACATCACTTGCAGAAAAACCTGTCCTAAAACATGGAAAATGACCATCTACTATAAATGAGACTCCTGCTACAGCTGAACCTGTCAGCAACAGCTCTTCACTCTCCAGACTAATCTGGACTGAATAACTTTTTCAAACTCTGAACAGCTATCTAAACTGAATTTCCATGGTTTTTTTCTGTTTCACTAGTCTTTCAAGATAAAACATGAAAACATGATTCTGACAAAAGCAAATTAGTCCAGCCACTAGGGGAGAAAACACTGTTCACTGAGTGATTGATTTGGCTTTGAGCAAATTTAATCTTTTCCCATCAATTTCTTTCCTCTTTTTCTGTCATTAGGCAAATACCAGCTTCATATCTGGCGACACTTTTTCTATGTATTTTGATCTAAGTTATGTTTTGACAACATACAATTAAAATATCTTTAAGTAAAAGAGTATGATTAATGTATGTCCATGCCGGTAAACTATCCAGAGAATTCATTCAATTAAATATCCACCAGTTATGACATAAGGAGTACTAGTATTAAATCTCTATCAGGAAAGGACAAATCAATAGAAAAAGATTTGTAAACAAATTTAAGTAACAAGGATTTACTTCCTCCCAGTAATGTAATACTTTGTTTTTCCTCCTCAAATGACAGATGCCAGACATTTCAGTCTCTTTGAGAAGAAACTTAATTTAATTTTATGTTTAAATGGTCATTAGTTCTAGATTTTTCCATTCACAAGGGAGAGGTTTTATTACAGTAAAAGGGACCCTGCAAAAACTGAGAAAGAGCATGTAGATATACACATATATTTAAAAAAATGACTAGCACTGCTTTTTTCCTGCTGACTTTTTCTAAAGGCCTTTCTTTGCTCTATTTGCCTTCCTACACAAGTCATTGATTTTTATCTGATTTTAAATTATCACATCCTAAAATATGCTGTGAAACCTCTGAATGCCCATTTCTTTCTAAAACCATTCAGATTCTCAAGCAACACAGAGAGGATGCTTAAATATGTATATATTACCAGCTATACATGTTGCTTACAAACTATTAGCAAGTTGGTCATTTTCTCTCATTTACTGTCACTTAAAAAGGAAAAGTGACAAGACATACATGAAATCTTCATGCTTGCACTGCTGGTTTTTAAGTATTTGGCCATGTCCCTTCACTACACTACAGATACCACATCCTGCGACTCCTGAATAAAAACACTGAACTGCCCTGTCCTTCTGGAAACACTCTCCAGAACTTACTGCTGCTTCTGCCGCGAGAATGGTAAATTGCTTCAAGGGTCAGTGCCCATAGTTTCCAGTTTGGCAGATCACACAGCTCTGTTCCCATCACAAAAGCCACAGTACCGCACTGTACAGTTAGTCTATACCTGTACAGTACGTCAGACTTTTTCCAGAAGTGGAATGTATGAATTACAAGTTATACCTTTGATAAAATTGTACCTTTGAAAATATTGGTAGCCAGGAACAAGCCTTGTACATTGTCCTGGCAGAGGACAAAGCCCAGAAACAACAGGTTGACCCTAACTTCTACAAGGCCATTCTTTGGCAAGTGACACCCATATTATTTTGCAAGTATATAATTATCGGTTAGTGTTTGCTTCTCGCACTTTGCCATTGTTATTATTTTTTTAATATATTGATGCTTCTGTATTTTAAGACTCGGGAAATTAACAGTGTTAAGAGACTTGGGCATGGCTATAATTTTCCTAGTTGGAAGGAAAATGCTATGTGCTACAGAGACAGAAATACAATCCAATAGCTGTCCATAATTAGGCATTTCTAACACTGGCTTGTCACAGGTAACAGATAGACATATCATATCTGTGCTCGACCCATTTCCCTTGTACTTACTTTCCCAAAATGCAAGAAACCCAACTGCTAGAATTACAGTAGTGAGGATTATATTTGTGCATTCCTCTGGTGCAAGAAGGGGGCAAGATGTGGAAAAAAAAAGGCTCAAAACTCTAGAAAAGGTAGCAGGCTTGTCCTCATCTCCAAGAGTCCTTGAGTGAGAATGGGAGAGAAGGCAGATGATTCTGTCTGTCACAGAACAGGAATATTCAGAGAGAAAAAGGGCAAATCTTTACCTTTCTAGGGGATGTGGTCAGGTCTCTGTCTTTTACAACATTAAAAAAGGTGGGTCAGCTGAACTCTTTATGGAGAAGATATAACTACCTGGCATTTTTATGGACAAAAGTGACAAAGTGATTGAGCAGAGAGTTTATACAAAGTCTATCAAATACATATCCCATTTTCCTAGAATGTCCAAGTAGATCAGTTCCTTCATAACTGATGTAGGTAAATTATGAACCCCCAGAATACTTACAACTATCTGTTGCACCCTCTGCCTCACTCTTGCAGACTCTCATCTAACCTTCAAGGTAAGCTTTGCAGAATCCTTCTTCCTTCTCTGTCAGGGAAAAAAAAAAATTTCTCTGTTTACCAAAAAAAGACTGATGTTTTACTGCATTTTCTTATGTTACTGACCAGTCAGTGACTACTCCCTAACAAATAAAAGGCCAAAACATGTTAACACCCAACTAGAACCAACCCACAAGGGTGGGTTGGTTTGCTTTTTTGTTTTTTTGTTTTGTTTGGGTTTTTGTTTGTTTTGTTTTTTTTTTTTTTTTTAATGTTTAACAGTTAATCAGTTATTCTGGATTTAGCTCACAACACCTATTTCAAGATCAGTAAACAAGATCAAGACTGTAATATTGAGTATAACAAATAATAAAGATTTTTCTGAATAAGATACCCATTTTTCAAAGCCCTTTCTAGAGGCTGTCAGCCCCAATACACCATTCAACAAGTACAAGAGTTCTTTGTTCATTCCAGAGTGCAAAGTGAAAATGGGGAAATCTTGGGATAGAGGGAATGTATCTGTCAGGCAAGAAAGTAAGTATTAAAAACGGTGTTTGACTAACAAATGTTGAAGAGACTTCTGAGGTATTTTATTATATCATGAAAAAAATCAGGATTACATTTTCATGCCATATATTCCCCAGATGCCATAAATACAGAATAACTAATGGGAATTGGGAGTTAATTTTATTTCATTGCTTCAGAATAAGAAGTTTTAAGTCCAGTACTTGCTGCTTTATCTGCCCCAATGCACATCTCTCAACCTGATTCTGTGTACTGTTTCAATTGAATCATAAGTAGTATTTCCACATCCTTAACAATGCTTTTGTTCCTAAAACACCCAGTTCCAAAAGCTTGATAAAAAAGAAGTCAAAATCTTGCCACTTTTTCATACACACACACACACACCCCCCAATGTCTAGAGAATGAGTTCTGGAGACCACCAGCCCTGTCCTCCAGACTATTCCAGGTCCTTAAATCATTGAATGGATTGCTGAAGTGTGGGCAGACAGTCACCCTCAGGTCTGCTCACAGGGAAGACAAGTACACTGTAACTGGAGATGCACAGATTAAAGGTCTGTCCCCTCCCCTCTAAGCACTCCACACACCAGCTGTGCATGGTAGTGATGCAGAGGATTTGCAGGAAAAGACTTTTTGAGAGGTGACATATTTGCAATGCAGGATTTCACTTTTCTGTGAAGCACATCACAGCCCTAAATTTAGAGCAACTTCATCCACAGTTTGAGCTCTTCAGAAACAACCAGGAGCTACACAATGTGTGACAACTAAGTACCAACAGCCTAGAGTATTTTTTCCATTCACTGTTTTGGGAGAAACATATGCCTCCCTCATGCTGTAAGGAACAGCCATAAGGATATATAATGTTATATGCTAAACAGACATACCACCTTACTGCAGGGCAGACACATTCAAAGGAGCAAAAAGGGTTGCAGACATTGGCTTACCATAATTTTTCCTTTATTTGGCTAGAATACAGTCGTTCTGCTAATTGATACTCCTACCACAGTGTCAAACAAACAAATCGGATAAAACAGTTTGCCAGTATTTTGTCACATTCTGGGCTTCCTGGCATTAGTTACTGTCTGTATATCCTGGGGCACCAACAGATGTAAGGTCTGATAAAATGTGTTTCCCTGATTTCCTGTCCAAGAAAAATGCAGGTTTCATTCTGAAATGTATGCACGCCTGGCAGATTAAAAAAGATTACAAGCAACCAACCCCTGTCCCCTCGCCCACACTGGATTTCAGAGTCTAAAAATGTTTTTAAGCCTCTCTACCCCATTCCACATTTCTCACAGGCTACATAAACCTGAAAGAGGGGCCATGCCTGCTTTTCCTGGAAAAGATGCCAAAAGAACCCATCCATTCCTCAGCTTCCCAAAAAGATAACGTGAGAAGGAATTTACCTCAGATAGACCCAGATGGCTAGTGCTTAATCAATCAGCACCCAAAGTTGATGCCACTGACCTCTTCTCCAAAGGAGGTTACACTTGGCACACATGTACACTTCAAACACAGAATATCTGGATGGGCTACAATACATCCAGCCAAGGTTTTCTGTAAAAACTGTCCACTGAAACTGAGGAGTATTACAAAATGCCACCAGATAGCAAGTGGCCCACAAAACTGGGGTAAGCTCACTAGTCGCCACACAAAGTCAGAACCAGAGCCAGATCTAAAATTACTCTTTAGTTTTATAGTTAATTCCTCAAGAACACCTTGAGATGCTAAGCATCCAAGACAAGCATCCAGCAGCGTTCACGCCTCCTAGTAAGGTTAGATCGTGACATATTTTATGAGGGAGGACTTAGCCTACTTCAGCTGTGCCACCTGAATTACATTCTCCAGAAAGATTGATCTAATCTGCCTCCACAGTCAGTGGGTATTTTTTACGCTCAACATTTCTGTTTAAAATAGTTCATATTCATAAGAGAACACTGAGTGGTAGACATGTACATTTTTAAGTAATATAGCACAGACAAACTCAACTGGAAAATAAAGGAAAAAAAAATGAAGACTAAAATGCCTCCATTTGGCCAACAGCTATTCTACTTAAAACATAGCTTTGATGTCTATCACAGCTCTCTTCTCATAGAGATCCTGACCTAACTCATTTAGATTTCTTCTTCCCTTAGAATATCAGTGTTTTCATCTTCTTACATTCTCAGTTGCTACAATGGGGAAGACAGGATTCATCGCTGCAGATAAAATTCAGAAGGCTCCCTCAAAAAAAAAGAAAAATCATTTGGAGACTTAATGATTCTTCACATACACTGACCTTAATTTTTCTTATGGAGCCATCACTGTTGACTTGTTGAAGTGCAGAAGTCTTCAGTTTTACTAGGGGTTGCTTTTAGCTCATGAAACCCAAGAGAGCAAAAGACAGATGTGATATATCAACTTGATGTCCAGGCCTCACACAAAATTATTCTGAAATAGTTTTCAATCCTCCACGTACAGATTTTGTCTGCTTCCCAGCTCCCAGGGATTCCTCTTTTATGGTATGCTGTGAACATAACTGCACTGAGCCATTTCATAATAACACGCTCATTTTGTAACCAAGCACAACAGTAACAGCTGTTCATTCCAGAGCCAGCACAGACACGTTGCACCCAAGTGGCACGATGAGCATTGGCACTTCAGCTGCCCAAATCAAAGGCAATAATAACACAAAGTATGTGTTGGGGAGATGCCAAAAAGGGTCTCACCTGATTCCAAATGGTCCAGGATTGCAACAGACCTTATTGTGCAGGACTGTAATAATAAACAAGAGATTTTTGTAGGGCATAATTTCAAATTAAAGTACAATGCAAAAAAAAAAAAAAAAAGTTTGTCCAAACTAAGAGAACAGAAAATCCCATGAAATATCATAGAAAATAAAGTGGCAGAAAAAGAATGTGGAGTGCCTTGTGAATAGTTTAAACAGTAAAAAGTCTCTTAACTACACTAGAAGCAGGAGGCCAGCAAAGGAGCTGGTAGAACTTCTTGATGACTGCACTATAAAACAAGCACTCAGGAGTGATAAGGTCACAGCCACGAGGCTCAATGCACTCTTGTTTGGTTGTTATGACAAAGTATTGGAGAGATCCCACACCTTACCTTACCACACCTTGTTACACCTTATCGCAGGAGATAGCTTGGAGGAGCTAGATCAGTTTAAAGCAAATACCCAGGAAGTGTTAGACCAAACAGGCAAACTGGAGGCTAGTATATCACTAAGAGTGGAGGGCATTCACCTGAAAGCTCTGAGGAAACCTAGATGTGGAATTGCAGAACTGCTGGCCAAGGGTTGTAGCTGAAAACCATGAAGAGCTGCTGTGACAGAGAACTGCCAATGGACTCCCATTTACAAAAAGGGCTCCAAAAGGCAGCATGGGAACAACTGGAGAGTGATTTGCAGCAGCAATATGACATATACAGTCTATAATAAACAATAATACCATCAAGCACACAAGGAAACCGTGTCAAAAAATCACCATGGCTTTTGCAAAAGGCAATTCTGCTTCATCAACTGGCTGGGCTACTACAGGGGTGACAGTAAGAATGCAGATAAATGGGATCCTGCAGATATAAAGTATCTAGATTTATAAAAAGCCTTGAGCAAGCTCCTACACCAAATTAAGATGCAATAGGACTGGATAATAAAGGCTCTTACACATATGAAGAGCCATTGAAATTATAAGGAAAGGATAAGCCTTGAAGCCTAACAATCACTTTTCAGGATAAAGAGTAAGCAGTGGGGTCTTTCAGGAACCTGACTTGAGACTGGTTTTACTCAATATCTTCATCAGTGACCTAGAGAAGGGAATGAACAGTTAAAGCTCTGAGTTCATTAATCTACTGAACACTTTAAAGCAGTCAAATGCTCTGTTGGTGGCAAGGAACTTCAAAAGGAGCTCACAGAACCAAGCTAGCAGACAAAAAAAAAAAAAAAAAAACAAAAAAAAAAAAACCAACCCAAAACCAAAACCCCATAAAACTGGCAGGTGAGAAAACTGCAGTGAGAATAAGACATAAGAGATTATTCTTCCACTAGGTAATATGTCTGCATGTCCACATATCATATACTGCATGCGGTTCTCAATTCAGGAAGGATGCAATTGAGTTGGAGAAAGAATCTCAAAACTGTTTACATTGAAAAGGGCCTCCTGAGATCATCTGGTCCAACTTGCCTGCTCAAGCAGGCTTAGCTAGAGCAGGTTTCCCAGGACCATGTATGGTTGGGTTTTAAATGTCTCCACAAATGGAGACACCACAATGTCTCCAGACAACCTGTTCCATTTTTCACCATCTCCCAGCAAAGAAGTGTTTTCTTGTATCAGTTTCATATGTTTCAATTTATGCCCATTGCCTCTTGGCAATTAAATGATCAGTGAGGGGATCCAGGGGGTAAGTGCTTTATGTGGACACACTAGAGGCTGAGAGAAGACAAGGCAAGTGAAGAGTAGTATTCTCTGAGCTTCTGTTTCATGATGAAAAAGTTGAATGGAAAACTGTTGTTACCATCTCTGGCTAGCCAGAAAACTATACTACCATCTAAGGACATGCTTCTTTTTAAGTCTAAAATCAAGTCACATGTTACCTATGAACCAAGGAACAGTGATGATTCAAGGTGACAGCACACTTTGTCATTTCACCACTTGACAAAGAGAGCATATTTCTCCAACACTAAGCTCTCCCTGCATGTTCCATATTGAATAAATAGGCAAGTAAAATCTTTTGTGACTTTGACAGTAACCCACTGGACTAACTTCTGGCCTGCCAGGGACAGCCTTTTGAGTGACTGGCACCCCAGATCATCTTATCCACACACAAAAAGCTTATCCCATAGCAGCAGACACAGGCTACCAAAACTCTTTTCTGTCCTGAAGTATCGCTCTCTTAAGAAGAGCTTAGTTAACAGAAACTCCTAGAAAAACTATGAAAACAAGTTTCCAGACAATAGGGGAAATGAAAGAATCACATTTAGATTATAAAAGAATTGATTTTATTTAAGAAACTTACATTTTGTGTTAGCACTAGCATTATGAAACTAGTAAACTTTACACTCCATTTTCAGTGCTGAAGAAACAAACTAAATTATGTCTGTTTAATTCTCTGGATTAACATTTACTTTTCTACTTCAGTTGCATTAGAAAAGGTGCAAACAACTCCAGAACATGGACATCACAATGATTCCTGTATATCTTACTAGCCTTTATACAGGCCAATCTAATATTGATATCGATAGCAGAAGACACTTCAACATTAAAACTATACAACTTATAAAGTAATGCACTGAAGCTAGGTCACTCCCAATGTCAGTGCTACCAGCCTTTGCATGCTGTAACAAAATACTAGATGTTCTGCCTCCTTACATTTAGCCAGACCAATACTGCACCATTTTGGCAGTGATGAGCTAACAGATGGTAATTCAGCAAAGCTTTTCAGTGGAGGTCATTAATGACATCAAGTTCATTTGATAATTCAGTCATAGATATGCCTTTGGAAGAGCTCTGGTCATCTATCCTTTTCCCACAAGCAAGAAAAATGGAGGGACTACAAACTAGTTTTGCTCTCCTAACCCTTGGTTCTTTTGAGGCTGAGAAGCTTCCTGACCAGTGAATTCTTGGACTCGCCTCTGCACATTATCACTTAATAAAAGACCCCAAGAACTATCATTAGAGCAAGAGCAAAATGACAGAATGTTTAGGCTGGACCCAAATAATCTTTCTTATTGCCTACGTCTTTTCCAGTAAAATGTAACAGGGTAAGGGATTAAAAAGTAACATTTCAGAGCTTCTGCAATCCCAATTTTCTTGAAGTTTGTATTTAGTTACCAAGCTCAACCTCTCTTTCCAGATCCCAGAATTTCTCACAAATTGCTAATTCTAGCTCCAAACCATCAGTTGTTCACATTTCATAGCAGGAAAACAAGCAAAGAATTGGGCCTGTGTATTCCCTTTAGGTCTCCATGAATTTGTCTCCTACTTACTTCACATGTGACACCTAGGGTCAATCATCCAGATTGGAATCATCCAATCACTGAACAGCACAGGTCTATTGTCCTTAAACAACTACCTCTCCAAAAAAAAAAAAAAATCGAACTGCTTAGATTTTATGGACAGTTCTGAGCAACAAGGTGTTTGTGATTTGTCCAAGACCACAAAGAAAGTCAGTGGCAGAATTGGAAATACAAACCACCTTTCAGATTCCTGTGCCAATATTATAACCAGAAGACTCTCTCTTTCTGAAAAAACTTTCCTCTTTTCACAGAAATTCTGACAAGAAATTTCACTCTCCTGACAAAGCTCCTTTACAAAAACCTCTTACAGCTGACAGTAAGCTTAAATGAACTTGCATTTTCCAAACAAATCTGCTTCCAGTATAAAACAGCTCCACTGTCAAATATGCTCTGCTGCTAGTTTATGACAATACTTACCCAATTACCACTTATCTGAAAAAATTCAAAGACCTTTAGTCCAGTCAAAGACACATCTTGAACACAGAAAACGTAGAATTGCTTGACTGAGTTTGAAAATGTACAATTGGCTTAGAGAAACTGGTTGTATTTTCCTCTTTTACTCCCTCCATTTTGACAGACACACTTTTCTTGAAGGATTTAAAAAAAATACTTTATCTGAATAAACTTAACTGTTTTGCAATCAGATTTTTTTTCAAAAAAACCCCTATTTTTACATGAAAAAATAAAAGCTGATACATTTTGATTGACAAAACACCCTAGCCAGTCATGTAGCATGAGTCAGACTGCAATGTTTGGACCCATTCAACTACTCCAAGTCTTGGCAGGCTGTAGCAATTGGTTTCTTCATACTGGGGAGATGAGGAGTAGAGAGAATGCCAGCTGCCTTGACTCTGCAAGGCATGTGCTACCTCCTCCATCTAGCAGCTTATATAAATATGTTCTGACTATTATCCAGCTACACCTTACTACAATTAAATTCTACAGAATTACGTATCAAGCACTTTTCCAAGCTGACTCTACTCAGTAGTTCCATAAGCAAGACTGCTCTTCTGTGAACATGAATAATACAGGTCAAGAAGAAAGAAAATATATTCCTTACATTTTCATACCCCCCTCTTGTTTTTTTTTTTTTTTTGTTTTGTTTTGTTTTGTTTTTTTTTCCATTTGGAGCTAAATTTGGACTTGTGTCAAGTCCCTTCTGTTGGTAGCCCAGGATTCTCTGGGCAGATTACTATTTCTCTCCTGAAGTCTTGCCAGCTCATTCACACTGTCTGACCTGGTCAGTCTCACAGCAAAGCCAAGCAGCCATGGTACTCTGACAACTTGCTTGTCTCTTCCCGTTGCCTTTGCCTGCCCCAGACTTCCCAGGCAAGGTCAACCTTTCCTTTCTCTCTCAAGGTTATTTTTATTTCCTTCTTTATCACCTCTACTCTTGTTCTCCCTGCGAAATGTGCATTTCCTACATGTCTCTCACTGAAAACAGAGGGTAAAACAGTTCCTCCAGTTCTACTCACCATTTTGCTTCTCAAAGCATAACTGCAAAGGTTCAGTACTTCCCATTGTCTCCAGCTTGGTGTGTATGTGTTGAAGAACTTGGCAGCCAAGCAGTGTACACAGAAGTATTTCAGACTAACATCTTCATACATATCAATCACATTTTAAGTTGTGTCCACCCAGAGTCCCCAGGGTGTCACAGTATCTTCTCAAAACACTCCTTAGTCTCAGCCTGCACTCTTGCATGACCCTGACTTGCACAAGAACTCACTCAAGCAATGCCTTGGGGAACCAACAGTCAGTGACAGGTGACTGTACCCAACTACTCTTCCATCTTGATCCAAAAAAACATCTACACAATTACCACCTCCATACTCAGAGCTAGATTTTTTCAATACCCTTAAAACACTATTTCATAGTGAGAGGCTAGTTCCATTAAAACTCAGTTATGGGCTCAAAACTCAGGATAAGCAGTAATGGTAGTTTAGGACCCTTGCTGGGTTCCACCTAAAAGTCTATTTCCAACTGAGTTCTCTGATACAAAGTCACTTATATTTAAGCCAGTCCAGTAGAAATACTTTGCTAACTCTCTTCAAGATCAGTGTTATTACATCAAGTAACACTGATTTTCATTTGATTCTCTGCTTACAGAGATCAAGAACTGATTATGGAGAGAAAAAGTTCCATTTTTCTTCTCTGAGAAGACCTCTGTAGTTCAGGGCTGCACAGAATTGCAATCAGTGAGGGTAAGGAGGTGAAGAGCCATCAATCTGTAACTTCTTGGAGGCATTAAAATTACTATGATGAGAAAAAGGTGGAAGAAGAGGATAAAAGTCTTCCTATTGCCCTTAGGTGCAGAGCAGCTAAGCAGTGACACAGTACAGGTTGGCAGCCATTTGGCTTCTGAGACAAGAGAACAAAATCTCTGAGCACTGCCAGTCCCAACAGCAAAAGCGTGTCACTCCCCCATCTTCTTTGCAGGTGAAAGAATCAACAGCAGCAGCTTGCAAGATAGTGACTTCAAAAAAGCTCCCAAAACATGACTTTAAACTGACCCGGCCATTCCATCTGAGCCAGTAACAGTGATCATCACAGCTGCTTCCTGCAACACAGCACTTACCTCTCCCCTCCCTCCACTCAAATTGGTTTGTTTGCTTTGTTTTTTTTTTCTCTAGCCAATTCACCCAAAGGCCAAAATCCACGGATCTGTCTGTCTATCAGAGTTTAAGATCTGTCTGTTCTGCTGAGTCTTTTCTGAGAGGAAAAAAAACAAGGCCAAACAGATTAAGTTTCAGTTTGGTCTCAGCAACTGTTAATCAGTGCTTACATAAATGTTAAAGGGAAGCTATTTTATAAATTAATTTCTCAATACATTTTCAAACATCTTCAAAAGATATTCCTCTCAGTAGTAGCTACTAAAATAAGTGATTCCATTTATTATCATTTAAGAAGGCCTTAAGGGCATGAAGACACCTAATTAGGCTTTCTGGTATTCTTACAGTTTGCCTTTGTCCACAAAAAGGCAAAATTATCTATAAAAATCCAAATATTCCTCTTTCAGACTGCCTCAGACTTCTGAGGGGTCATGAGATATTCCTCCCTGCTATAGGGGACATCAGCAGGACAAATACACTCGCTTGCAGAGCTGCAAATTCCTGTAGCTCTCCCCAAAACATCTATTAGGAAGCAGACTATCATTCCTGCTTGACTGCTGTATAGAAGCAAGAAGAACAGAATGCAGTTTACAACCTATTCAAATTGCATCCATTTATTTCAAAATGGAATTTAACCCTGGGGTACAAGAGGAAACCAGAAGTCTCTCAGAGCAGGATAACAGGTCAATCTATGAGACAGAGTTTCACCTGGCTCCCAGACACATCTACGTGGTATGACTGCTTTGCAAGCTGTCCTTTCTCAAAAATACAAGTGATCTAAATAGAACACATATATGGGAATAACAACAAATGTCTAAATATCCTTCAAAAATGTTAGAGAGCTCAAAGTTTTTTTTTATCAGATGCATCAAATCCATTCAAAGGGATCTTAACTTAAAAGGTCATTTAATTCTTAATCCATCTCCAAATAATCTTTATAGTTCTCTCAAGTCAGTTAGTCCCTTCCTTCCTTTCCAACAGAACAGAGAGACATTGTTGCCATGACAGAGCTGCGTATTATTTAAATACAAATGTTTGTGGCAAGAAGCAAGCCATCTCTTGGCTGGCACAGTGAACTACAAAACAATTACTGGGAAGGGATGAAGTATTATCAAAATAATAGTCTAGTGGTGCTACAGTTGTATTTGTTACTCCACAGTATCTGAACCACCCCAGCAGGTTTCAAAAAGCAGTAACAGAAAAGGCCTTACAATGATGGGTACAGGAGAGAAGGCACCCTACTTAGGTGCTGCTGCAGGTTCAAATAAAAAAGGTTTGGTAGCTGAAAAAGACAGCCTGTATTTTCAGTTCTCCTGCATTTTTGTCCATTTTCTCCCCCAGCAACACACAAAGTCAAACGGAACCAGGGAAAATGAAGAGGCTCCTATGACTCATGTCCCAGGGTACGTTATCAGATGTGGCCTATGATGGACATTATAGGAATCAAGGCCACAGTCTCAACCACTCTTTCTGGGTCTAAAAGGGACACAACCCACAGGCCAGCTCCTTGGCCCAGACTTCAACAGTACAGGACTCTCAGTGGCTAAAAAATAAGCAGTTCCAAAACTGTGGTGGTGCTCACGGACGAAGCCAGGTGTCAGCTCCAAAATCAAACATGCTTTATTATAATCTAAAATAAAACCAGAGTCTGAAACCCTTAGATATTTGTACGTGGCCAGTGATAATTTGAAAAAAAAAAATTACAGAGCTGGTCAAATATCTAGATAGAAGTCAATGTAATGTCTCATTCAAACAGTGTCCTTACAATACAGAAGCCCTCCTAAACACCTTGCACAGGTGTGACCCAGGGCATAACATCAGAACAAGCTATCCCATTCATTTCTTCCAAGAAGGTTTTTGCAGGCAGTGAAGGTGACTAATTATGTTTTCTGGTGCATCATCTATGTTAGGTTAGCAATTACCAGCCACACAGGGAACACAGGGTATGCCTACACAACTGCAAGTATTTCTAGTCCTCTTTCCAAAAGCGGTCACAAATGCTTTCTACTATTCTCTGAAATGCTCCTCACACAGCAATAAGAAAATTATCATAAAATCTTAGGATAAAATACCTTAGCCTTACAGACTAAATTACATTTTGAACAGGGTTTGTTTGTTTTTTTATTTGTTTCTAAACAAAAAAAAAAACCACCAAAATAAAAACCAACACAAACTTGAGTCAAACCAGCATCTATAATGATATTTCCTTAGCTATCAGAGAATTGAAGCAAAGGTCACTATGCTGATACTCCATGAAAGCCTGCAGCATTTAAGGCATTTTTAATACTGCAAGAATACTTCTGCATTCGCACAAGTCTCCACAAAATATCTAATGACACTGTCAGCATGAGGTGGTTAGTCAACATTTCTAAGATCTATGCAAAGGTCAACGCAAATAAAATATGTTGGAGTGCTGAGCCCAAGGGCACTCTGAAATGTGGTTTGAACACAATCCATCAATATGTACTTTTTCTGTTCTATTACCTACATAATCGCCAGCCCTGTTTCACCATAAATCTGTTGTTCAGAAGTGTTCAAAAATGTCACAGTATTGGTCATCTGTGTCAGTTGCCCAAGAGTGATTTATTAAAATGTTTGTCTAAACAGGTCCTCATCCCAATGGCACATAATAAATCAGGAAGCACTTGACAATATTCCTGTTACAATAGGTGTGACTGCCGGTGATGCCAAATATCAAAGTTGCCAGGTACTTCTATGAGAAAGCCCTGTTTTCAGTTACTTGAAGCTTTGTCAAAATGTTCAAGCTGAAGTTTTACATGTTATAGTTCTGCCTTAGACTGATTTTTATTTTTATGAAAAACTTTAGCTAAAACAGTTCACTTGTGTAAACAGGCCAGAGTACAGTATATTTCTGTCAAGAAAAAATCCAAGAATGTAGTCTGTTAGAAGCTCTAGCACTCTCATGTTTTCCAGAACTCATCTTGACGTTCAGTGAGGATGGTCTGTGATTATGGTCGTGATCCCAGCTACCTATATATCCCCCTACATCAGGTCAAGTTGACAGCTTGAGGAAAAACTGTTTGTACTACATTTTGCTAGGCATTACAAGCACCCTAAGAGTACCACCTGCATCCCACGGGTGCCTCCTGACCAAGCAGTTGTGTTGCCCTACAGGTGCAGCTCCCAGCTGCTTTGGGCTGGCCTGAGCAGAGGCACCGATTGAAGACCCAGAGCCTGGAAGAGGGGAGCTGCTGCACTCAGATCTTAAAGAAACAGAGTCTCTTACTAAAGATAGAAACCGAGACCAGCCAGAGAAGCAAGAAGAAGCTCTGTGATGCTGCCAGCAGAAACACTCATCTGAGGGATCTGTAAGCCTTAAGGCAGGCACTGACCTAGGACTGCTGCTGCTGGGTTTGCAAGGAGGCTCTGAAGCCATTGGAGACTCTAAGGAACCACTTTCAGCTAGTACTTGTGAAATAAGCTCATCAGGATTGCAGCTGAATGGTAGCTTTACGGATTTAGTTTTTTGTCATAAATTCAAACAGAAGTTTGATTTGCTGGCCCCTCTGTACACAGATCGGCATCATCTGCTGGTGTATCTCACACCCAGAATGGCTAACAATTCACAAGCAGCACCTTCGTAGAATCTGTGGTTATTGATCAAAATAAAATCTTATGGAATTCTCCAGAAAGCTGAGGTATCAAATAGGAGACAGAGAATGAAAATGTCCTTTTAATAATCAACCACTAAAACAAAAACTGCATTTAGACTGACCAGGTCAGAAATTCTAGCCATATTACCAATCCTGAAGCACCTGGGTATAAAATGTCAATCAGCTAAAATCCAAGAAGGGTAATGTCCTGATTCATTAGTTCAGCCCTCAGAAAATGACAGGTATCTCTGAAAAACAAAGTCTGTACAGCAGAGGAAGTAGCACATCTCCCAGAGCTTACAAGTTTGTTAGTCAAGTGCCTCAGCGTCTGCTAATGGAAGTAGTAAAAGCCTGTTAGTGACACTGCTCAAATACACACACATGCCTCCAAACTTCACTGTCATCAAAACTGTCTTCCCACAAACAACCACAAAACTATGAGGGGTGATGAAGCCCTCAGTCACGCTTAAAAAAAAAAAAAAAACAAGAGGCTGAGGCAAAAGGAACCAACTACTTTCTCTAGAAAAAGCTACTACCTATATATATTGACAATATTCATTAAAATCATCCAAAAGCAAGTGCTGAATAGCCTTGACTAACTTGCACACTAATGTACCACAAGGAACCAGTGATGTGTGTCAGGTCTGAATGACCCACGCCTGACGACAGAACTAGACGCAAGCTCTCCAGCAGTACAAGGCCCAGCCTTCACACTGTAGTGCTCATGCCTCTAGAGCTGGTTGCAGAAAGCCTTCACTGCTCAAATAAATACAAACAAAAAGATACACAACCAAGGGAACACACATTCCAAATATACAGAAATAATACATTGTATTACACTTAAGGAACACCTAGAATAAACTTGCAACAAAACAGTTTAAACAACCTGTCTAATATTGAGAGCTGGGTGGCTGCTAAAATTGAGACAATAGTTTTGAAAATACATTCAACATCAACAGAAAGGCATAGATTCCAAAAAACAAAGTAAAGAAAAAAGATCCGCAGAGTGCCTCTGATGAAACCAGTTCCCAAACTTGTCTTTAAATAAGGATTTTGGACAAAAAAGCCTCCCTCTTCCCACTTCAGAAAATAACACTGAACTTGTGTTTTGTGTTGATTAAATGTGCTTTCTGATGTCCAGGAGGAGTATGGTTAAATTACAGCAGAGCAGCTGAGAGAGAAAATTGTAGAGCGGCAGAGAGCATGCTTCAGGGCTTCCTCCTCCCAGGGGGTGGGGGAAAAAAAAAATAATAAAACCACTAGAAAACTAATGTCCTGTTTCCCTGAAATCATTTCAGGTCATACTCTCTGTAGAGCACTGGCCAACACTTACACATAGGCAAAGTCTTCTTTCCCCAGCTTAGTTAATAGCCAGTGTCCATCAGAAACTTCTATGTTGTGGCTCAAGGTTGTTTCTTTTCACTATACAGAAATATAGAGAATGAGTATATGCACCAAGAGTAAATATACACACCGAAGGCAACACACCGCAAGAACCCACAGCCTAACAGTATAGCTAACTCACAATAAACCTGAGACCACCACTGTGGCAACACAAATCATCAAGCACAAGCACACCATTATTTAAATGCCAAGTATTGCATTCTAGGCACTGGTACACAATTTCATGGAAGTGAGAATTTCATCTACACAGATAAGAGAAAGTTTGTTCTACTTGTAGTGATGTATTTCTAATGGCCAGAGGACAAGCTATTGGTGAGCAAGTATCAAATAAGGAGATGCACAGTTAAACAGTTATCTCAAGTCTCAGGCACTTACTAAAACCACATTGCAACATTTCCAAAGACTAAACTTGCCTGAATTTTCCTCTTCCAAGGCTACCCAAATAGAATCTTGAGTCTTTTCTTTGATCGCCAATTCAAGCCAAAAGTTATGTTTCCAGTTTCTGGCAATCACTCCAACCCTGATCCCATACTCTCCTGTGGAATCCTGTCAGCCAGTTTATTCAACACAGGCTCCTCTGAATCAGAATATTAAGGCACTTCAGTTCCCTTATTTGGTTAGGTTATATTTACTTAAGAGTAAAGAAAATTTTAGCTTGAAAAAAATTATTCCTGTTAGGTGTGACTGTTACTTTAGAAGCTGCTTCACATACCATAAATGTGTTCCCTGTTTCTTCAAATATCACAAAAAAAGCTGCTAATATATGACTGTCCAAGAGAAAACCAAAATAACACACACCAAACCCAATACCAGTCCCTGCCCTCAAACACTAAAATATTATATTACATATTTTTTAAAAAATTTCCTCCTAAAAACTTTCAAAATTAGTTTCATACTTGCTACGCTATCTGAAATAGCTTCTTTCTGCATAAGTGGTCAGGAATCTGTCTTTAAAATATCCTGGTTGTTAGGAGTCAGATACAACATGTTAATGAAAAACAGTGTGAAAAGATAATGCTACGAACAAGCCCACCACACACTACATTAGAAGGGGCAAATTAATCAAATGCCAGGGAGGATTTAACCTGCAAAAGCAATGGCAGACACTTGCCAGCACTGCTCACCCCCTTCTTCCTCTCTTCTGTTAGTTTAAAAGTTGCAGAACACACAAGATGGCAGAATATATGTGCTGGGTTTGGCTGAGGTAGAGTTAATTTTATTCACGGTAGCTACTATGGTACTATGTTTTGGATTTGTGCTGGAAACTGTTGATAACACAGCAAGGGATGCTCTGGTTGCTGCCGAGCAGCGCTCACCCAGCGCCAAGGCCTTTTCTGCTCCTCACCCCACCCCCCCAGCGAGCGGGCTGGGGGGGCACAAGGAGTTGGGAGGGGACACAGCCGGGACAGCTGACCCCCCCTGACCCCAGGGATGTCCCACACCGTATGGTGTCATGCTCAGCACCTACAGCTGGGGGAAGGAGGAGGAGGAAGGGGGGGACGTTCGGAGGGATGGCGTTTCCCTTCCCCAGTCACCGTTACGCGGGATGGAGCCCGGCTGTCCTGGGGAGGGCTGAGCCCCTGCCTGCCCCTGGGGAGTGGGGGGTGAATCCCTTGATTTGCTTTGCTGGTGTGCACAGCTTTTGCTTTTCCTACGAAACTGTCTTTATCTCAACCCATGAGTTTTCTCACTTTGACTCTTCCAATTCTCTCCCCCATCCCACCAGTGGGGAACGATCAAGCAGCTGGGTGGTGCTTAGTTTCTGGCTGCGGTTAAACCACGACAGTATGGAAAACAGGACAAGGACAACAGCCTAATTTGCAACCTTTTAGTCACCGTACTGGTCCAAACTGAGAACACCCAGAGGCAGCTGTACATCTCCTGTTCACTGAAACAGAAAAATAACGAACTTCCATTCTGAATTTTTTCTGACCTGCACTGGCTTTAAGAGGGGAAACAGCCTTGCTAGTGGCAGATTGGTTTTGCTACCTGCCACAGCCTTCCTTTCAAGCATGGGTCACCTGGGACTATGGAAGAATTTACGTGACTCAAAGCTGATCTGCTTAAGGGTCTACTTAAAAAATCTCCCTCTCAGGAACTTTCATAACATTCTCAAGTGAATAACCCACTTCTGAATAATAACAGATACACTAAAACACATACTAAATTACATTATCTGATATCACACGTTGACATGCGTGAGGCACAAACAACATTAAAGGGAAGTGCAAGAAATAAGATGATGATGCTTTGATTTTTTTTTTTTTGTTCTTGAAGTTTCCCACAAGATTTCTTTCTTGCAAGAGACATGAATCCTTGAAAATTCATGTTTGCTGTTGTAATGCCTAAAACTATTTCTGATAGTATATTTAAAACACTTGAATCCTCTGCAGATCAGCAGGAAAATAAAAATGAGACCAGTTAGAGAAAAATATATATGAACTCCCACTTCTTCGGCCAAAAAAAAAAAAAAATTTATCTGGTTTAGCTCCCCCCAGCTAAAAGCTGCTTTTTTCATTTGATGTTCTTCATTCTATGGGTAATTAGTGTACAGAGAAACTTGTTACCTATAGATTTGAGAGATATATTGAACCTCTGTAAGTCAAATCCACATCTTGCATTCACACGTTACTCAAGGAAACCATAACAATATGAAATTCAATCTGTAGCACAGTCATTTACCTAGTTCTTCAAAGGTCCTTTCACTCTGGTGTTCTGGTCTGGTGCTGCATGCAGCCCTTCACACACATCCCATGAAAGAAGCCTGCACCAGTCTGGCCTAGCCTGACTAGAATTTGGGAAAAGGCTCTTTCCTTCTCAGGATCAGAAACTTGGTGTCACTGTGTGCAGCAAGCTTAGGATGTAGCAATATCTAATGAAAAAGTCAAATGCCCTTGCATGGCCAGTAGCACCAACACAGTTCCCTTGCAAAGGCTAAGTCAGTGCTTCTTTTTGTATTATGCTGAGGGGAAAAGAGGGCGGAGGGGTGAATTTTCCTAAAGGTAACATTTTCTTAAAGCCTAAAGGCTTACAGAAGTTCAGAGTTGGTCTATTCAGCCCAAGAGCTACACCAACCTCTTTTTCTTGCATAAGAATACAACAGCTATGTCTGACCTCTGGGCCTAGACACAGGCTGCCCCATCCTACCTCAAGATACTCTCCATCCTCACTAGCTGAGACTTCCATCACTCTCAAATGGCCTGACATGATGATTCACACTGCTGGCCCCGGAGTGCTGTTTTCTGCCAGCTATGAAATTCCTACTTTAGTTATTAGCCACCAAACTGGGTTCTCTTCAGATGGTCTCACCAGAAACTTTCACCTCATTCTATATGGATTTACTTCTCTGCTTCCCTCTCCTTCAAGCTGCATGCCCAAGTGAAAACCTCAACTGATGTTACAAACTATTACTCCTTTGACAGCACTGGTAGCCCTGGCCCTGAACTTGCCTAGACTCTTAGTAGAGAAAAAAAAAAAAAAAAAAAAAATCTAACATTTGCCTCGATTACTATGAAACAGACTTTTAACATCTCTCTGATTTAAACAGTGTGACCCTGCTGCAATGGCTCATAAATGAGAAGTGCTGACTTTTGCAGTGCTTTTCCTCAGGATCTGAGGCTGCCATCCTGACTGGGTACTAGCAACATACAAGATCCGCCTGTGACACGTTAATCCAATCTTTTCCATAATATATGTACTGTCCCTTGCTCTTGTTCTTGGATAAATGTGGACTATTTCCTTCCTTTGAAGATCGATTCTGATCCTCTGAACATGATGCAAACCCATCTTTCCTTCCTTTCACACACAGGTACCCATCAAGTCCACCTTCCTGAAGGCACGAATGTCCTTTCACTGTACACAAGTTTTTCTCAGGTAGCCACATAAGTATGGTTATCTCTTTCTGTATGGCAAAAATCAGTCAAGCTCGGAATATAGGCCAGATCTTTCCAAGGATTCTGCCTGTATTTCCTTTTACAGTTTCAGGAGCTGACTACCCAGGAGACTATACAGACTTGCAATAAGATTATACTTTTTTTTTTTTTTTTTTTAAATTGAGTCATGCACAAGGATATGCATGAAAAATGCCCTCATTTGCACTACCAGTGCAAAGGCTTTCTCCAGGACTTGAAGCTAGGAAAACTGCATTAGCACATAACATGTTTTCTCTAAAGCCACACAGTCTTATCACTATGTAAAAATAGTAATTAGAAATTATTACTGCTTTTGTTTTCTTATTGACACATTAAAACAAATTAGTTTGCTAAATGTTACTTAGCATTAATATCACTATCAGGACTGCTTACTATCCAAGAAGATGACACTGGATTTCAAATATTCTTGCTGATGTTCAAATGAAAATCTATTTAGAAAATGATGCTTTGATTATAATTAAAAAAATCCAAACCCTTCAAGGTAACATTTCATGTTTGAACAGCTAGCTGGATGTATCAGCCTAGTTGCCTGCAGCTGTTGTATTACTTACACATTACCCTGAAATTGAGAGTACGTGTTCGGCAAATTACCCTTTAAAGTTTAATGTGTATATGAATAATGCAAGAATAAAAGGTTACCTGGTTTGATTTTTTTTTTTTTTTTTTTTTTTTTTGCCATCCACACTCCATCTCTAGTTGAATTGGAGAGAGCAAGGAAGAGTCTACCATGCTGTACACTGCTTGTGTACCTGCCCCATTTTCACGTGGACGCATGGAGGAAAGACTGCCTCACAGCAGTGTCCAAAACTCGTGCCAGTAAGGTACAAGCATCATCTCAAACACAACACAAGCATCAATAATTACATTTTCCTGTGTGTCTTACTGCTTATTACTGAGCATTTAGGAAAAGATGGGGTCAAGCTTCCCACGAACTTTCTCTGCAGGACCCACTATCTCTAAATATGAGGCTTTGAAGGTACACCTGGTTCTCATCACGAACTGCCCAGCACAGTCCCGTATTAATTCCTACTGGCTTTTAATTCCAAGAATACTTATTCTTAGATGGCATGGATAAACCTTGGACAGACAATAACTTCTCATTGCTTTATTTTCCCCTATTCCTCATCTACTGCCTCCACTGTCGTATTTCAATTTGACTACTGAATCCATAGGAAGTGAAGGTTCAACCTCCTCTCCCCCAACTAAATGGACCATAATGTGTTTCCTGCAGCCTCCAAATAAACTGTACCTTTATTTGCACTTATGATTGCCAGAAAAATTTACTCTTGTCCTTCCTTGTCACACTACAAGACTGACACCAAGTAATTGCTCCAGTGATCTCCTGCTACTTTAGTGACTTAGATCCCATGACTCCCATTTTTCCCCTCAGTCTTCAGAAAGCAACAGGCAACAGCTATCTGACAAGCACCATTCCAGTTCCACAGCTCTTCAATTACTTAATGTCAGGCTCCCTCCCCACTCTGCCAGAAACACAGCTGCCAGGTTAGCTACAGAATACACTTGAACTATACCAGGATATTTCCAAATAAGGAGACAAACAAGGGGTGGCATTACACAGCAGGGCCTTTCTACAATGTGCTGTAACAGCGTTTTGAGACTATTCACATGTCTAAGAGGATACTGGACTGTCTCAGACAGCAATGGACAGTCTTGTCTCTAGTTCCAGCCAAACATTATTTTGAGACTTGGGGTTTTGTTGTTGTTTGTTTGTTTTTAAGGACTGAAGACATGAATGTTAATTAGCACTAAGAAACCACCAGCCTCATGTATTGGGGGGAAAACAACAGAATATAGTTTCCTCAAGCATCTGGAGGGATCAGATTATTTTCCCTATTTACTGTGTTTCTTATGACAAAGGTTTTCAACCTGCTGTGAAAGAGACAACATTTGCGGAATGCCCCATGTAACAGAGAGATAAAACAACATTTTTTCTATTATTTGCTAGTATGGAACTACAGAGTATGCAATGCCTCTGAAAAATATAATTTGCATAAACCAACATCTCCCATTAATTGCACAATTAACATTTCCTGCCTTAGGCTGTCATTCACCATAACTACTTTTTCCAAATTCACTCAGTAAAAGGAAAATATTGTCCTGCTAGGATGACAAAAGTCTCAGAATAAAAACATCTTTATTAAACTCAATGACAGAGGCAGAGTAGCTCTCTGTAAAAATGAAATACTGATTAAGAAAACTGTCAGCAACCTGGTTACATAACAGAACAGACTACCGACACAAGAGCAGAAAATCTTGCATTCCTGCACTCTTGCTCAGGTTTTGCCACATAGGCTCCTGCATGATACATTTAGTACAGTTCCACTGAAAAACAGCAAGCCTGTATTAGCTGGACATTAATCCAGCACAGAAATATTGCAGAGGTGCAAAACCTAAGGCTAGGTCTGTAAACTTAACCCTGCTTCTTTGAACGCATATATTACAAGGCAATATAACCATACGAGAGAGCATTAAAATGCAGTCAGATCAGTGTGTCAGTCATCCATCTCCTTCCCTGGTTCTATAGAAGCACATAACAGCTTCCCCCTCAGATCTATGACCTAACCTGTCCTACGTGCAGCCAGCAGTCAGAAATCCCAAATGTCCATGAACTCCTGTCCATGAACATTCTGCCATGCCTCAGTAACCATGGACAAAGCAGTTAATCTCTTCTTGCTTTCTAACTTCTCACACAGGTGTACAGACAATGGCAGTCATTTTCTTTTAGCTTCTAGTCTGACACACTCACTTTACCTTTGTGCTCTGACATTTTAACTCTATGATCTCCATCTGTTCCTCCTCCAATTCAGCTGTGTCTCCCTCACCGGGCTGAAAAGCATCTCTGTTTTATTGATGTGTCTGACCTAAATGCTCCTCAACACCTGTCTTCCTTTCTCAGCTCCTAATTTAAATAACTCCCAACTAACTAGTTCATTTTGTCTGCCAGAAGCTGCATTCTGACTAAATGATAATTCATCTAAATCTGACAGGTAAACAAAGCAGCAAGATCCTGCAGCTATGTTATTTAAAAAGTAGAATTGCATTTGTTTTAAAACTTGTAAATATGTTTGATGAATACACTTTTTTTTTTATTTATTCCACTGTGCACCTCCTCAACCCCAAACAGTATTTTAAATATTTAAGAAAAATTGATACTGTAGAGGTCAGCACAAAATAAGCATGGTCATTTTGTAGCTGAGTTCATAACATGAAGAATAATTGTTAATTAAAGCCAAACAGTTTAGAAAAAAGTCAGACCTAAAGAAAATAATATCTTGACTTTACCGGTTTAGCTAAGAGGCAATGTCTGTGTTGGCATTAGGTCCTCTTCATTGATCAGCCTGCTACCCTTGGAAAAGCCATGTGAGTGACACTACTCCTTCAGTTTCTTCATCTGCAGATGATGAACCCTTTTTCCTCCCTCTCTATCTTGTGACAGTGAAGACTAGAAAAATCAAGCTGTCAATGGCTCAGGTTACATAGTTATCACTGGCTGGCTTTCTGAAACATTAAAAAATGGTCTGAAGTTTTTCTTCAATGGAGAAGCTGCTAATGCAAAGAACAATAACATTTCCAGACAGAGATACTACATGTAATAGCAGCACAAGACACATGGCAAAGAGCCCAATTCTGTAAGTACAAAGCACCTCCCAACACACCACTAAATATGACATCAGAGCATAAAAAAATTGCATTGATGTGCTAAACACCGAGGCAGCAAATACCTCCCTCATGATCAGTACTCAAGCTCTGTATTATCATTTGAGAAAGTCTCAAAACTCAGCACATGTTAATGGGTCATAAATACCCAGCTGCTCAGGGATAGCTAGTTTGCCTTGCATACAATCTGTTTCTACAAATGTCCACAAAAATGTATGAAGGCCTACGGAAATGGCTAGGAAACAACAGCCTACAAAGCTATTTGCCATCTACACAGAGGACAGAAGGAGGTCAAATTCAAGCCGTCGCAAAAGAGGAGAAACAGAAGTGCCTGGTAGTACTTTAAGGGAGAAGGGAAACGTTCAGACTAGCTGTCCTGGGTTTGAGTGAGTGGTGGGTTCTTTTGGTGGCAGGGGAGGGGACTACAGGGGTGGTCCTCTGTGAGAAGTTTCTCAAAGCTCCCCCAGCTCCAAGTCAGCTCCACCTCTGCACCAAAACTGAGCCCATCAGCTGCACCTCTGTGATAACGTATTTAAGAAAGGACTTGGGAGGAGTCAAAGTTGTGAGGAGGAGTTGCTGCAGTTGCATGAACACCAAGGTCAGTCGAGGAACGGAGGAAGGAAGGAAGGGGGAGGTGAGCTGGAGCAGAGACACACACACCTCCCTATATCCTGTGGTGAGACAGCAGGGTTGCCCCTCCTGCCACCCATGGAAGTCTACGGTGGAGCAGACACTGATTTATGGCCTGTGAGGGGCCTCACACAGCCAACTAAGGTGTCTATGACCAAAGGAAACCAGGATCCCATGGGAAGAAGCAGCCCCTGCTGTTGTAGTTCAGCACTGGGAGGATTGCAGCATGGGGGGGTGTCCCATGCTGGAGCATGGGGAAGGGAAGGGCTACAGCTTGTGAGAGGGACTCCAGTTGGAGAAAGTTGGTGTGCCACACCAAAGCAGTGTAAGGAAACACTGAGGCCCGTGGGAGGGACTCATGTCAGAGAAAGTTTGTGGAGGACTGTCTCCTGTGAGAGGGGGACCACGGTGGAGCAGGGGGAACAAGTTCCAGAAGCTCCCCCCACCAAAGATGGAAGAAGTGGCAGCACTGACTGCACCCCCCATTCCCTGCCCCTGCGCCACTGGGGGAGGAGGTAGAGATATCGGGAGCAGAGCTGAGCCCGGGAAGAAGGGAGGGGTGGGGGGAAGGTGTTCTCAAGATGTGGCAATGCTTCTTACTCTCCTAGTTTGTTAAGTGTTGTTAGTGTCTATAATAAATCTATGTTCTTTTTTTTCTTCCCCTAACGAGTCTTCCTTTTGCCTGTGACCATAAAGGGTGATTTGCCCCTCTCTTTCCTATCTTGAATCCCAAGCCTGGCTTATTTTTCTCCTTCTCAGCACTGGGGCGAAAGGGAAAGTGAGCAGCTGTGTGGTGTTCAGATGCCCTCTGAGCTCAGACCACCAAGCCTACTACTTTAGTTTCTCCTTCTCAGCGCTGGGGGAGAGAAGGGAGTGAGCAGTTGTGTGGTGCTCAGTTGCCCTCTGAGCTCAAACCATGACACTAGCCTTGCAAAGAGAAACAAGGATCAAGGAAATATGTGGAGAGGAGAATAAAGATCTTATTGATCTGCTAAGCAACTAGCAAGAAAGGTGGGGAAGAAATAAAATGAAAACTTACCTGGAACTCTTCAGGTTCTCTCCAAGATAGAGTAAGATCACAGCTCTGCATACACAGCTCCAGAAGATGTTGGTTCTCCTTTCCTCACAATGCTTGTTTCAATAGTATTCCAGAGTCTTAAAATGATTTTATTTGAAAGCTATCACACAAAGATATACAAAGAAAAAAAACCAGCTTTGATATTCTTTAAGGGCTCAGAACACAGCAATGACAGACTCCTCACATTGAAATCAAATGGGTTTCTTTTAAGCATACTACCTGTATGCAATCCTCCAATTTGGTTTCAGAATATTTGAAAGTCTGTTAGAGATGCTAACTGATAATTTTTTATCTGGCATATAATTAAGTCAATTTGTTTAAATAAATATAATGAGCTGAAAAGTAAGACTTCCTACTCTCCCTGTTTTAAAAAAAAAAATAAAATCTTTATTGCTAAAAGAGGTTTCTATAAGTCATATATTTAATAGGAAAGGGATAAATACTAATATATACATACAGCTTTAGAAAAAAGCACTGTTTTCTAAACTGTAGCTCTGTGCTCTGAAGCACAGAGAGAAAAAGACATCCATGAATATTCATAATTCTTTCTTGCGAAACTACAAATGTCAGAGTAGGGAAATTAATTTTGCTTTATTATCTAAATTAAAATCATCCTAATGTCACAGCAAATGGTCGATAGAACTCTTTTCCTACTAATATCTTTCTGGATTCTCTTTAGTGGATCACAGGGACATATCAGCTCCAAAAAAAAAAAATCAAGAAACTTTCTTATTTTTTTTCTCGATTGGAGAAAACAAGCATGATTAGTAAGAACTTGTACTTAAACTCCATTCAGCTAGTAACAAGGAGATAAGAAACTGAGTTAACAAATGTCATAAGTTTCAGAAAGGAATACTTTTAATTAAAAGTAGGAAAGGAAGTGACAATTCCTGAAATTAAAGGGTTTTTTTTGAAAAGCAACTTTTTTAAGTTCTTCTGCCTAAGCATCTTCCTCTCAGATCAACATTCCTAAAAGATAAAAAACTCATTTAAAAAGATCAGGTTATGTCTCTCATACTAATGTATTCTGCAACTTTTACACTAGCATACTTAGGTTACAGTAGGATGGGATGTGATCAAGACCAACCTCTAACAAGGACAACTGTGCCTGTTAGTCTATAATAAACGTTCATCAATAAAATATTGAATAAAGGAGAACCAGAAGACATTTGGTGATTCAAAATGAATTGCATTTATTCCTGGCCATTACAGCTTGCCAAAAAAATAGCAGGCTATGTGGGCATGGGAGAAGGCATAACATGAACATTGCTATCCTTATCACAGTTTGATTGTTGCATCTGAGGTTTGATATTCAATTCAGGTGGCAGAATGGGTTAAAATGACAGTCAATGACAAAGATTGGGACTTTACTTTTTGCTGAATCAAAGACTTGTGAAATTTACTTGACCACACATTTGCATGGCTGATGAATGGATTGGAAAAGGGGACGATTCACTCATCCCACAGAAGACAAAGGGACAAACAAAATCAAAAGGTTTGTTAGTCATTCTCAACAAAGGAAACATTATGAAGAAGCCACAGAAATTAAACACTGAAGGAAGCAAATGAGACATTCAGGGCAGGTGGCTACTCTTAATCATACAGAGGACAGCACAAGACACAGGAGGAGCTGACAACGGAGCACCCTTCCCAAACCACAGTGAGCACTAGAGCCTGTGAAGTTCTTTTAAGGAAAAACATAACTGCAAACTAGATACCACTAAACATCTCTAGCTGTCAGAGTGGGTGAGCCAGTGCAAGATGAGACAGCAGCAAATACTCTTAGTGCACCCATCTAAAAAGTAGAACAAGACATCTGAATTTTCCTGTTGTACTAGTTCCTGTTGTCATGCAACATGACCAAATATTTGCTCCTAACAGTGCAAATTAACTTGTTTTATAGCAAACCCTAGCACTAAAGGTACATTATCGTCAGTTATTAAATAAATCAGAAACTCTGGAATCATTTTGACCTCCGAATGACTTCTAGTCATTTAAACAGATCTATAGATATAGATAAATATCCTTTAATCTGTAGAGCTCCAATATATTCGGTAGGTTCAGCCAGATATTTCTCACCTTGGATTTTGGAGCCACACTGAGCACGAAAACCGGTCATCTTTAGGAAATGCTGGTGAGTACAAACCAAAGCACCCTCTCGACAAGAGAGCTGTAAGTTTTTCATTTCAGCACTTGAGCGTATTTATTCAGCTGAGAATGAGGGAATGCTAGATATTAAGTGTCCTGCATAGTTGTTCCTGTATTAACTGCACTACACTAGAAGTAGAGATACTGGCACTAACAGCAACCAGGCTTGCTCAGGCTCCCAAGACCATGAAATCTCATCAGTTTGCTGCTTTATCTAAGGCAATTAGCTTTGCCAAGAGGCAAAGTTTATTAGCTCAGAGTAATGTCGTACTTACAACATCAAATTGCTTCCAAAACCTCATGTGTTATCTCTGCAGAGAACTGTGATGAGCTGCATGAATATATAAATCTACTCAGGAAACACTGTATTATACCGTGCTACAAGATTTAGACTGACCATTACCATTGTAACTGTCTTCTAAGTAACCACACATCACAGCACAAAGAATCTGACAACAAGGAAGAGAACAGAGTTGGCTTTAGACTAAAGAAATGTTAAGGTACTACCTGCAGACAGTCTCCACAAGAATAACGTCTTTTTCAGTCTAACTTTTTCCTCAGCAATGTCTTTACATGCATACACACACACACAATCCAATATGCCCAGATTAAGACAGGTAAATATTAAACCCGATTTAAGATAATGCTTGCACATTTTTGGAAGAGCTCACAGCTCATTTCTGTGTTCTAAAAATTAAGAGAAATGCATGAGTGTATAACTTTATCCTCCTCTACCCCATGACTTCTAGCAGTGGCATCCAGAGGTGACCTAAATAGACTTGATATATTTCTTGTAACTATGAATGATAGACTTTATTAATGATGAGGCTTTTCATTGATTTACTGTAGCTTACTAAATAAAACAGAACAAATGTACTGCATGTGAGGCTTTTCCCAGAACAGCAGGGATACGGATTCAAAACAAATCTAGAAGAACAGCTTTTAAGGGACAGAAATACAGAAAAGAATAAAAGGAGTCAAGACTTCTCACTCTCTTGTCAGCTAGTTGTTAACTCTTACTTCAAATAAATACATTTTACATACTTACTAAAGAACAATACAGAAGAGAACAGATTTCCTTTTAACTTTTTGGTTTACTATTATTAATTAAGAATTGTAATTAAAGAACATTCCCTTGAATCCTGATACTCTATTCTTCACAGGCAGAAGTGCCATGTAGCACTACCTATGAGGTCAGAAGAGAGCTACAAGTATTTCCTGAGCTTTAGTAAGCCATACATGATTACATGATTTGATGCCATATGTTAGTCACAAAGTTTTTGAAGTACAGTAATAATTACCTTCTTATAGACCCAGATTTAAATAAGAAAATGTTAGGTGGATCAGAACATTAAAAACCCCCAATATCTTGATTACTTCTCTGATATATCTATATATGACCATCTTGTCACACCACTCCTCTTATTTCTTTTCCTTGACCTTCAGCTGCTCAGTGATGTTCTTCTGGACTTCAGGCATCCTCCTACTTCTGAAGGTGGAACATGTGACCTTGGAAATAAAACCCAAGGGCAACAAACCCCACAACTTAGTGTAATTCTGCATCTTTCTTTAAATTATATGTAAAGCTGAAAGGAAAGACAGTCACCTTTATATTTTGAAAAGCACCACACTTGACCCAAAGCCTCAAGGAGGAATCATTTTCCCTCTGATTAAAGGAACTTACATATTCTGAAAACAAAAAAATAAAACTTCTTCCATGCAAGAGCCCTGAAAACAGTTTTGCTACTGCTCCAGTAATTCTCAGATAAAAAAAAAAAAAAATTGCAACTATTGACCACTCCATATTTAAATGAGAATTCACCACCTCTTATCTCCTAAAATTTTTGTTATGTGCCTGTAATAGTTCAAAAACATCCGATCTGGAAACAAGGTATGCAGCTACCATGATTCACAATACAGCAGACGTAAGACAGCTGATATAACTCTAGTTTGTTGTAAAGGTTTTTCCCCACATTTATATTGCATTATTACCTCCTGTCATGACAATCTGGTGGAATATTTTATCCAGGCTCTAACACATCCTCAGTTGCTCCCCAAGGAACAACCTTAACAATTTATTCCACAACATCTGTCAGCCACACAGACTGGAACGACTGTGTTTGCAACACTCAGCCTTGCAATCACATCTGCTGGAAACAACTGGCTGAACTGAAAGCCATTGCTTGGTTTCTGAAGAGCACCTTAGGACTTTTCAAATCTGCTCAAGAGAGCTCTGTGCATGTGCATGCTCACACAGAGGACTACTGATGATGATGAACATCCATCCTCCTGCCTCTTACAAAGTTTTCCTCCCATTGCCACTATCCTAGTTGACAAACTAGTGAAAGATTTCCTGAGCAGTCTCACGGCATAACCTCCACAGATGAGGCATACACAGGAGCATGTAATATACACCAAGAGTTTACATACACAGAAGTCTTGAATGCAAAATTACATACCTGTAATATAATGTAAACAAACTATCCGTCTCCTACATAAAGAATACCTATATAAGTACAGTAATTTACTGTAGTTTTTTGCTGATCTTTGAATGCAAGTTGTATTACATAAAGATGTTGGGAGTAGACAAAATGGATGTTCCTGCATCCACCTGCCTCATGAGTTTAGTAAGGAAATCAAAAAAGCAAGCTGCAGGACTCTGGAACATCATGGGATACTTAGGCCCGTCAGGAAGCTTAGCTAATGACCAGTACAAACACAAGCAAGCCCAGTGAATAAGGAGGCATCATGGTAGCATTTCCAGCACAAAAACTATTTTTGGCCTAACTACATTCATTTTCACTTCTTATGTACAATCTGTAACAGAGTCTCACTTGACAGGAGTATTTTCTCCCTTACCGGGTACCACAGACTTGCCAAAGAGAGTCAGAGGGGATCCTCTAGTGCACTCAGAGTTTCTTCAACAGTAGTACACCATCATCCACTAAACAACTCTGACATCCATTTCTGCACATGAACAAGCTCTATATAAAGCATCTTCTCTGGTCCATTATTAACTTTTCTTCCATTTCTGTGTGACCCCTCCTCTTCCCCTGCCACATAAGAACTTTCCAGGATGTTTTTTCAGATGGGCTCAATACCAAGTAGAACAGAGCAGTGGGAAAAACATATGTAATGAAATTTTGCAAAGTCTGCCAAATTCCAGTTTACGGAGGAACTTAACAGAAATTCATCTGAGTAATAAAAATTACAGAGGCTTTCACTAGCAAAAGCAATAGAATTAGTGGGTTGTTTGGTTATGGGTTTTTTGAAATCTTTCAGTCTATACCTGAGAGTAAACCATACCAACTGGGGACATGCTACATGAATTTGGTAAATATTGTAACAATTAGCTTTTCATACACCTGATTATTTGTGGTGTCTATTTGCCTGCGGGTACAGAGGAAGCAGCAGAGGATAAATGATAGCTTATTTGCTGCTGCTCATTACCTTTCCTATCCTCCTCTCTCTCTCTCTGTGTTGAGGGCTGCTGAGCAACTGCCCCAGATGTAATACCAGCGTGGTTCCATGAATCCCACAAGCAAAGTGTGGGCAGTGTTGTGCAGCAGCAATATCAGAGCTCCTGGCTCCCATCTCTCCCACTGGCTATGAATGCATCAATCCTCTAACCTACTCTGCTTTTACTGGTCTGGCAGCTTGTCAGCTGCTTTGCTCCCAGTAGACATTAGAACAACACAGGACTTGTTGAATATTCAGAGAAACACAAAAAAAGGTCTGGGAGCTTGCCCAAGCCTATCCCTCTGCCTCAGGGAAGACCAGCTAGATACAAACCATTCGTGACAGGTTTGTCTCACCTGTTCTCATCAGCCTCCAATGAAGCACTCAGCTTTCCTAGGCAATCTAATCCAGCAGCGAGCTATCTTTCTGGCTATTTTTCTCACCTAAGCTTAGAGAAATCTCTCATGCTACAGTGTGGTCCCATTATTTCTTTCCCTGTCCACCACGGCCATAGAGAACAGACTGTTCTGTTCTTCTTTCTCATTGTCTTTTTCATATTCCAGTCTTCTCGTGGCAGCAAAATCTCTCAGGTGACCCTTGCTGGTTATGCTCTGGATTCTCCACATTTTTCTTTGGGCTTGGAGTCCCCAACAGGACAGCGTGCTATGTAGAAACATTAGCAGTGCCAACTGTTATGGTTACTATTCACGCATTACATGCATCTCTCTTATTTGTGTTTTGCTTACACCGGTATGAATAGCAGGATTTGGCAGCAGTCATGAAAACATACCTTTTTTTTAAAAAAAAAAAAAACTGTGCTTCCCTCATGGGAAATCTGAGGGAAGCAAAAGCATGTTAGAGGACAGGCTGCACGTTATACCACCAAAGTTCAGAGACCAAAGAAACAGAGCTTAAATTTACAAAAAGGGAACATTTTGTTTTGATTTGAACAGTGTTAGGATAACTGATTACCACTAATACCTTCTTGTTCTTCAGCAGCTGTAAATAGAGCCAACATGCTGAGCATCTTAACCTGACATTCCAGTCTGGTCCCTCACTATACAAGCTGAGCACATTTCTGATACTTTTATTGCTGCTTCTACAAGTGGACAAAACAGTATAGTTGTGTAAGCCCAGTGCCAAATCCCACACTATGGTCAAAAATCTGTGAAGTAGCTGGATATGAACAGCTCCCGGTTTCTTAGCTTCTTCCAGAGTGCATGCTGCCTTGCATAACAATTGTCGGCAGCAGTGAAGTGGCAAGTGGAATATAAGGCACCTTAAGTCACAACAGAGGGAACTGCAGCAGAGGGAGACCATTTATCACTTGTGGTGCATGGATCATCAAAATTATTTATTAGGGTAAATGAAGAGCCTGCTGAATGTTTTGCCCATTCTGTACCTTCTGATCCATAGTGCTGCAGGGCAGCAGTGCCTGAAACAATGTCAACAAAGACTTAGGTGTCTGACTGAGCCGTTTATTTACAGAACTGTAAGACCTTCACTTGCAGTGCCCTCCCTCAGCCAAGCAGAAGAGCTTCTATCATGCCTTTCCTTCCAATTGACCTTTCAGCCTTCATAAAGCAGAGTCTCATCCCTGCCCCAGGCAGGCTGGGATACTAAACCCCCCTCATTTCCTCACCCTCACCCCAAGGGCTCCTCAGGCTTGCCCCTCTTTTCCCAGGGCTGCCTACAACAAGCACCTGCTCCCTCCAGTTGGGCCCTCAGTGGTTCCAGAGACAACTGCTAAGCTCCAGGCAAGGCTCTGGTCAGCTCTCTCCCCTATGCATTTAGGGTTAAGGTTGTCAGATACTGAATTACTGACCACTCTCCTCCAGCCTTCTGCAAATCCTTTCCAATACTTAGATCAAAAAAATGTATCAGGAAACCATTAGATATTAGTCATCCATTAGCAAAAGGCATTTTAGAAGCCACTATGCCCACACAAAGGACTTCTGGTTTCAAAACTGGGATAGTTCAACCATATAATACCCTTCGCCCTCCAGATTTAAGGGCCAATTCTGTTCAAAATATGTATAAAAGCTTGTACTCTAAGCCGGGAACATCACAAGGAGGAAAATATTAGAAGATCAAGAACATCTAGAACTAGTTTGTGTATGCTTATCCCATATAAGAGTCTGTACTAGGATTTATAACAGATTAATTTGTATGCCATACATTGCACTACTCTAGAGCTCATGCTCCTTCCCATATATGTAAGCCCCAAACCACCTTTCCTGTCCATCTTGAAGAATAGCAAAATAAACTCTTAAATTTAGGAGCAATACACTTCCACAGGTCCATCAAACAAAAGTGAAAGTATATGAACAATTTAATAAAGGACTCACAGGAAAAAATTTACATTTGAAGTGGTTTTCTGTAGTATCAAAAATTGTACAGACAGAAGAGTTTGCTACCGTGTCCCCAAACTTGAACGTACAACTAGCTGACCTGTCCAGACTCCAGTATAATTATCAACTAGAAACCTTTTCACATGCACCCTCTAATATTTTCAAGTGTCTTCTTCCTTCTTTTTCATATTCTGTCCTTAACTGGTGGTGCTCACTGTTAAAGAGCTGTTACGGTTTACTCTGAAAGCAACTGAGTACCAGTGCTATCTGTGAAACACCTTTATACATTACTATACATTACATCCTACTATATATTAATATTTCCTTCAAAGATAAGGCATCTGTTAGCCAAGGAAAATTCCTGTGAATAAACACTACTGGAATTTGGGGCATGTGTTGTGTATGTGTGCACATAAATATAGATACATGCATGTTTGCATATGTGTGTATATGCAGAGGCAGATACACATACACAATCTAAATGTTGTAAAAATGTCAGTGGTGAAAAAGCTAGAAAAAAATCTATCACGGAAAGAAGTATCAACTCTTTGAAGCACAGATCTGATATGGCTATTAACGGAATGAATATTGAGATGTAAATTAGATTGATAACCAAGAGGTTAACAGTGTCTGCTAGTAAGCCACTAAAACATGTGTGGGAACTCGTCACACCAAATAGTCTATGACTCCTACATGAAATCCCAAGGAAAGGGCACAAGAGCTTTAACAAGACTCCCCTATTTCTGTCCGTTTTCAGTAAGATGGCCACTGAGCAGTACCCCTGCAGGGTGGAGTTTGGGAGACCAGACAGGGGTGGCAGGAGGCCTGGTCCGCAGTCCATTGCTTCCTGCAGGCAACAAACTGAACAAATTTGCACAGAAACAACCCTTAGTTGCTTCAGCAGCTGCTTATAATGTTACAGATCTAGAATCGAAGTACGCTTTAAAAATACTTTGGGGGGGATGAAGTTGGAAAAGAGCCTTCTCAGGAAATGGAAGAAACATGCTGCAGTGAGGGAACCATTTTGGTCAACCAGAACAGGCCAACACACAAACTTTCTCTGCTCTCACAGTACAGAGCTGACTTTTGGATATAGGGTTTGAAAACAGGTTTTACAGCTTTTGGCTATTCTTAGTTCACCTGTATTGCAACAGCATACACTGGCCTTTACTTGTCTGGAGAGGTGACAAGCTGACATTATTTAAGACATTTTCCTACACTGTAAGTACCTAAAAGCATCAAAATAAACAGACAGACTGAGATTTAATGGAGCTAAAGTGGATACAGATTTAAATTTTAAATTATGTTTTATGTTGAATCCTGTTTAATAAATTTCTCACTGAAAGGAAACTTTTTACATGAGAAACACTTAAGAGAAGAGATTTTCAGTACCTGTGCAAGAAATAAGTGACACACAGAACACAGTTTAGTGGGAATCTAAACAATAAAAAGGGATTTCAAACATCAAGAGGAGATTACACTTTGAATTGCTGTATGATGACCAAGCTTTCAAGATTTTGAGTCACTCAAAGGCTAATTCTGATGTCTTATTTGATCTGATAAAAAAAAGATGTAGTAAAGCACTTAAAAATACTAAACTGCATAAGCAACACTTCCTACAATTTTGACATAACAGGCAAAGGAATTATTTTGTGTGCTTTGTCCCTCTAAATCAACATGCCGTCCTGAGTTTTTTAGACAAGTGAAATAAGGAAACATAAAACGGAGAAAAGAAACAGCAAATACTAATAAACATCTTTCACACAAATTTTACTTCTTGAACCTCACCATTGTCCATTACAGAAGTGACAGACATTGTTCTGGTTTTAACACACCTGTATAAATTAAGAGAAATCATGAACAAAACCCGCTATGAATATTATTATAATGTGGGTCAGCTTTCAGTGATCTTTTCAATTAAATTTTAACAAATGTTTTTCAGTAACTGAAAAGAATGGTGTCTTTAAGGTCAATTGTAACGGTGCTTTTAAGGTCAGTTCCGCTCCTCTAGAATTAATACTAATTTTTACCCTCTGAAAAGTCTTCAGGAAGAAAGCCATTTCCAAACACTTAAGTATATTTGTTACTCTCATTTCCACCCTAATTATGCAGATTACTGACTAGAATAAACCAATTCACTGCGTATTCTAACAAGGGTGCTGTTATTGGCAACCCACTTCAACTGAAGGACCTGCACTGGCAAATTGCCTGCAAACTGCAGTGAACTTGCCTAAAAGCCAGAGGACTGCTGCTGTCACCTTTTTAGCACAAGGGCACAGCCTCAGCATGCATAACCAATGATCCAAATCTGTGTGCAACCTCTGGTCCAGGCTTGGCTTGCCAAACACACATGTGATCTTCTTATTTATCAAACACAGTAGAGGCTAACAATGAATTATAGAATCCCTTAGGTTGGAAAAGACCTTTAAGATCATCAAGTCCAACAGTTAGGCTAGCATTGCCAAGTCCACTGATAAACCATGTCCCTAAATGCAACATCCACATGTCTTTCAAATACCTCCAGGGATGAGGACTCAACCACTTCCCTGGGCAGCCTGTTTCAGTGCTTGACAACCCTTTCAGTGAAGAAATTTGCCCTAATTGCCAGTCTAAATCTCCACTGGCTCAACTTAAGGCTGTTTCCTCCTGTCCTGTCCCTCCTTACTTGGGATAAGAGACCAACACCCACCTCGATACAACATCCTTTTAAGCAGTTGTAGAGAGCAATAATGTGTGCCCTTTCCTCTAGGCTAAACAGCCCCAGTTTCCTCAGCCGCTCCTCTTAAGACTTGCTTTCCAGACCCTTCACCAGCTTTGCTGCTGGTGACACGCTCCAGCACCTCAATGTCTTTCTTGTAATGAGGGGCCCAAAACTGATCACAGTATTTGAGGTGAGGCCTCACCAGTGACAACTATAGGGGAATGATCACTTCCCCAGTCCTGCTGGCCACACTGTTGAGGATACAAGCCAGGATGCTTTTGGCCTTCTTGGCCACCTGGGCACAACTCCATCTCATATTCAACCAACTGTTGGCCAACACCCCCATGTCCTTTTCCACCAGGCAGTTTTCCAGCCACTCTTCCCCAAGCCTGTAGTGTTGCGTGGGGTTGTTGTGACCCAAGTGCAGGGCCCAGCACTTGGTCTTGTCGAGCCTTGTACAATTGGCCTCAGCCCATCGATCCAGCCTGTCCAGACCCCTCTGTACAGCCTTCCTACCCTCAAGTAGATCAATATTCCTGCCCAATTTGGCGTCATCTGCAAACTTTCGGAGGGTACACTTGATCCCTTCATCCAGATCATTGATAAAGATATTAAACCGAACTGGCCCCACAGCTGAGCCCTGGGGAACACCGCTGGTGACCAGCTGCCAAATGCATTTAACTCCATTCACCACAACTCTTTGGGCCCAGCCATCCAGCCAGTTTTCTTCCCAGTGAAGAGTACACCTGTCCAAGACATGAGCAGCCAAATTCTCCAGAAAAACGAGGTAGGAAACTGTGTGGATAGCTTTACTAAAGTCCAGGTAAACAACATCCACAACCCTTCCCTCACCCACTAAGCAGGTCACCTTGTCATAGAAGGAGATCAGGTTAGTCAAGCAAGACCTGACTTTCATAAACTCATGCTGGCTGAGCCTAATCACCTGGTTGTCCTGTACGTGTTGTGTGATGGCACTCAAGATGATCTGCTCCACAACTTTCCCTGGCACCGAAGTCGGGCTGACAGGCCTGTAGATCCCCAGATCCTCCTTCTGGCCCTTCTTGTAGATAAATGATTGAAAGTGGCTAGGTGAGCACTTCTTCCAGCTCCCTCAGTAACCTTGAGTAGATCCCATTGAGCCCCACAGACTTGTGTGTGTCTAAGTGGTGTAGCAGGTCACTAACCATTTCCCCTTGGATTATGGGGGCTTCATTCTGCTCCCTGTCTTCCAGCTCAAAGGGCTGGGTACACCAAGAACAACTGGTCTTACTATTAGAGATGGAAGCAAAGAAGGCATCAAGTACCTCAAGCTTTTCCTCATCCTCTGTCACCATGCTTCCCCCCACGTCCAATAAAGTATTGAGATTCTCCTTAGCCCTCCTTTTGTTGCTAATGTATTTATAGAAACCTTTTCTTACTGTCTCTATGGCAATAGCCAGATTAAGTTCTAACTGGAATTTAGCCTTTCTAAGTTTCTCCCTGCATAACTTCATGATATCCTCATTGTCCTCCTGAGATGGGTTCCCTGCCCCTCCTTCCAAAGATCATAAACTCTTCTTTTATTTCCTGAGTTACAACCAGAAAGACCATCCAGTTCTTGTCTGCTGCAAGAGGTGAGCCTTTCTGTCTGGTTGGTTGGTTTTCAGATCTCAGAACCTTCACTGTATCACAGATGGACAGGAACTGAAGTGGTTTGATTTGTGCCTGTGTGAAAGCAATAATTAGGCAAGCTCAATTCAGAAAAAATGTTTAAAATACAATTTAGGTGGGATTTGCTGCTTGAAGTAATTATCCCTTCAGGAACTGAACTGCTGTGCCCTAGTGCATTCAAAGGAACCTAGCAGAGAAACAAGACAAATTCACATTTCTTTACCAGAATGACTCAAAGACTTGAGGTTAGTAACACCTGAAAATAAAACAAACAAAACTGCATAAAAATCTTGAACCTCTCAACAGCTTCTATCTGGGAGCCTAAAAGTTTTCCAATTATACACTAAGCATAATACCTTCATAAGTCAGCAGGGTAAATAGCTAAATAATTTCTGTTAGCATAAGCAGTGCCCTCTCCGTCACTGGCAATGTTACACAACTGAAAGGAGGCAGGATGGACACTTTTTGAATACACATTGTGATTCTGGGATACAACCTCAAACTAATCAGGGAAATGGAAATCCACTTCAAATCTAAATCTCATAGGAAGTGTTCCTGGCAAAAATTATTTCTACGCTACATCATAACAATACAGCCAGGGAAAAAGTAAATGGAAGTCTACAAGTTGTTTTTTCCTGTGTTTGGTGCGAGACTAAAAAAATTATTGCACATTTAATACACATTCCCCTTTGAGAATGATCATTTAAAAAAGCATTAATCAGAACTCTTCCTGGTCACATGCAGGTTATCTAGTATTTTATGCATAATTAACACATTCTAAAGCCAGACAGTTCAACATGACTTACAAATTTTTAAATGTTGCAATTTCGTGTTGCAGTGTTTCAAACTAATGTGTTAGTGTGCTGTAAACAAAAATACAGTGTCCATGAGCATCAGCATTATAAGGCAAATGAAGCACAAAACAGAGGTTCAGAGATTTTGAAGTTGGAAAGGAACTGTTACCATCCTCTAGTCTTACTCATGCACCATTACATGACAAAAATCATGATGTTTTAGGGTACTAAATAACCCCTAGTTTAACGACATGATTGTAAAGGCAGTACACATTTCCACTATAATTAAAGCAACAGATATCTGCAGAACTTACTAAATTATAAATAAAAGCTATAATAAACTTAAAATAAAGTAACAGATGGTGTATAAGTCATTAAGAAAGCCACATCCTTAAACTAATGGATTTCACTAATGATCATCAAAACCAGTGAAGTGGAAAACCAAGGCAAAAGCTGATGAAAGTGCAATAATAAATCCAGAGTAAAGACTGAGAGCAGACAGCCAGCTCCAGTACAATCACCATTGCTTTTGTGTGTGAAGGATTCACACACAATGGAAAGTAGAAAAAAAAAAAAAAGAAACTGATGGTAAACCCTTTCATGCCTTAATCAGAACAGTGTTTTGGAACAAAAGAGGCAAAAGGATGGAGAAATTAGTTGAGAAAGCAATAGCAGAAGCACAACCCACATTGGTCCCCATTCAGTCACAAACGCTACATGCATGTTGCAGATTCCCCATGAAGACCACATGCTGTTATGATGATTTGCTGCCATCTAGAAACAGAGCTCCATCTAGGTGATTGCTACTTGGCTGGTCAAAGACTTTAATTTCCAAGCAAACCTGTTCAGCTCCTTTTATTGGTGCTAATGTCTTTTGTCATTAAAGTTGAAGTGTTCCACATATTAAAAAACAAAACAAAGAGCAAAACCACCAGCCATATAAATTTAGGCATAAAGTTATATTAATCTAAAACATCATGTTAGTAATAGTCCCTAAATTTTGCACATTGTTTATAACTGACATTCACTTGCTTAAGTACATCTTGCAACCACTGCGTGTCTTCATTGCGCCTCCTCATACTTTAGAGGATTTTAGGCATCTCTACACACAGCGCGTTCTGGGTGCTAACTGCTGAACTACTAACCATTTCAGATGTGCATTTTCAAAATAAAACAAGACTTATCTCTTAAATAACTATCACACATAAAAAAATTTAGAAAGGAATTTCTGTTTCAAAAGTAGCCCAAAGACAGGTGACTAATCCAGTGAATTAGCACACTCTTACTTTTTCCATGAAAGTAAATCTCAGACTGAATATTAGCAGTGGAGTTTTTAGTAGAGTACAAGAGCAGTAACATCGTACTTTAAGGGCTGTCTCATACTGGAAGCTTTTTTCACCCCTAGCTGTAAAATGCCCTGCTTTGTAACCTGGGTCTTATTAATAGAACAAGATGGTTTTGGTCTCTGATGCCAAAGCAGAATAATTTTAATGCAACATATTTGTCATTCCTGGTCTTTTGTGGAGGTTAGAAACAGGCTTTTAATGTTTATTAAGCAATGAAGAATGACATTACTCAGAGACAGCACCATGACATAAATCAGATCAATTTATGATCTAGAAGCCAGGCTGTTCCAAATCAGAAATTATCTGCTCTTGTCACAGCCGTGAGAGTCTTACAAGCACAGCACTTCATTCTGCTGAGCCTTTTCTTAACCTATCCTTACTGGGAGGAAATGGTGATGTCCCTCAAGAAGGGGGGTGGGAAGTAACTCTGCATCTGGGGAGTAATTCAGCTCCTCCTGAGTCAGAGAGGAGGAATTTACGCCATCTAACCCAGGCAGCTAAAAGACACCTAAGTGTGAGCTCTTTCCAAGCCACCCTTCATAGTCAAAAGAGACAAAAAGGCACCTGAAAAGGAAAGTCATTTCATCCTCAAACTGGTTTCTATAGCAAATCAGAGGAATACCTCTCTGGAGGTGTCAGTTTCTCTCCAGTGACAGTAAATGCAGGCTACAGTAGCTAGTCACATAGATGCAGACATGTAGTTTTCAGCTATCTAAAGTCAGAAGACAGGAATATTACCTTAAGTGCCTGAAAGAAAACCATAGAAGTTCTGAGAACAACCACTGAATCATGTTACTTTGGAAAGAAGATCAGATAGTGGTGGCACCACCCAGAAACAAAGAGCCTGTACAGAAGGCTTCTTCCTGCAAGTGCTGTTACTTCACAGCATCACAAAGATTTCCATAACTATTTTTTCCAACTCTGCTTCAAGGCCTCCACTGTAAGGATAGTGGGCAGTTGCTCAAAGCAAATTCTGTTTATTTTATCATGCTGCAATTTTTTTTCTTAAAGCTGTTTATTTTAAAATATTTTTACATTAAGTGCTTAAGGGTCTGAGGGAAAGAGGAGAAATAAGAATGCTTGGCTGAGAACATTCAAGCAATAACTGGTGCTGTTAAATAGTAACTTTAATAAGGGAAACTGCTGTTTAACTCTTATCACTACATTACTTTTATTCACTAGAGCCCAAGTCCAAGCATGCTTTAGTCTCAAAGGGAAAACTTATAAGAAAAAAAGAATAAATTCTTTAACTTGCACTTTGCTATAAAGATGATTCCTTTTTATTCACAATATCCTTTAATGATTTTCAAAATATTTCAAAACCAGTAACAGATGTAAAGAATGTGCTACGTCAGTATTGCATGTAAGTCCTTTGAAATACTTGTTTTCCTACTGTTCCTCCACAGCAGATTTACTAGTTACACAAAGTAACTGTTACTAGAACTTCTTAACAGTGCACTGTCCTTCCTCTGCCAACTCCAACCCAGCTGAGAATTAAAAAAAACCCAATAATCCAAAACTAAGCAACTTTGGTTTCAGAGAAACAAAGCAGGGAATCTGATGCTCATAAAGAATCTTGAGATCAAACCATTTCTAATTTAACCACAATGTTTTAATGGGACTAAGTAGGCCCCTGACAATACCTACTACATTTTCTCTGCCTAGAAAATTTTCTTATCTTCCACCAGTATCATTCCCATTCTTCAGCCAAAGAACTGTAATAACAAGGAAGATTAAACAGAACTATTAGCTCTCATGATGTTTTTCAGGTATTTTTAAACCAGCCTCCCTCCTAGCTTCAGTACTCTGGCAATTACATGAGAATCACATCTCACTTCATGGCTACAAAAGCCTGAAAAATGTGGATTTAAAGCTTGCACACATTTGCGAATGTAAAAATTTTTTGTGAGCCTAGAGAAACTGGTTAGAGATTTTCACAGACTTGCAGACAAAAAAAAAACTTGTCTAAAGTCATACCACAAATCTGTGCCCTATCCTACCTTGGATTGATGCACATGTCCCTGACATCCTAGAGCCAGCATTTCAGTTTTCAGGGTCTGCAGCAAGAAGCTGACCTGACTGAAAATTAGTATTTTATTTTTTGCATGTTTATTTTCAGTAGAGCTATTTTTTCAGTAACATCACCTTGCATCTATGAGAGAAACAACTGTCTTTAGCAGGTACTATTGCTGCTGGCTAAATTTCACTGACAGCCAGACAGAATAATCCATTGGGTTCCAGAGCAACCACATAAGAAGGATGTTACCTGTACCTGTTAAAACTTCATGACTGCTAAGGAGGATGGTGGGAATAGGCACATAGCTTTGACTGAGGTGAATTTCCCTGTGGAAATTGCCTTTTATTTCCATTTGTTGTAAAAAAAGTTGAGAGCGAGCAGCTCAAATGTACTTGCTTAACTTTGAAAACCTACTTTCCCTCGGTTGGCAAATGAACAGATGGTGGGGGGTGGGGGGGTATGTCTCTTTTCTCATAGTATTTGACTTTGTTCTGCTTCCCAGTTGCACTTCAAATACTTTTAGGCTGGATCTATCTGTCCCCATCCTTATTTAGGTGCCTACACTGAGCAGAAGTTAAACATGTGACCAATTAGAAGTTATATATGCAAGTTTCAGCTGTTCACCCTTACCTCCATTTACAGCAAACAAAGTCTTCACAAAGAGGAAAAAAACCTCAAAACATATTCAAGCAACAACATTGTTATGATAACCTTTGTTTTAAGAACTAAGAAACAAAGAAAGATCAAAGTGCCAGATACTACTTGCTTCTGATACATAGGAACCAAAATGCCTATCCAAACAGGCTGGGAAGGAAAGTCTGCAGATGTGAATTGAGATGTAGGCTTCTTTTTTTTTTCTCTATGGGATGGATATAAAAAGATAAAATACATAGTAGATCGAAGGACACATTAGCTCTAAAATAATGAATTTTTGTAGTAGAAATACTCCCCCTAGCCATGGAAAATAAAATAAAACTGAAAAGTAAAGTAAAACCAGAAATAAAACTGAATTTGGCTCAGTAGCCAAATGATGAGTGAGTGAGGTCAGATAAAAACAAGCCGGGTTGAACAGAATGGTGGATTTACAGAGCTCATGCACAGGTCACACATCTAGAACAACTGGAAATTATCAGCAAAATTTTAAAAAACAATTTTGGAGCAGACACAGGCTCTTCAGTTATTTGCATGTTCTCATGGTCTGAATACGAAGCAGCAACTTTAGCTAGAGACGGGAGAAGCACAAGCCAAAGATTTTGCCACATCACATATAATGAAGGCAATACATAAGTCAGTCTATTTTTTCTTTAGAGTAGGCAGATTTTTATGAGATGGGTTTGAGGAATTGCTGTAGGACCTGAATTAACTGGATGGTAGAGAGTTTTCAATCAATGTACCCTCTCTGAGTCTTACAAAGCAAACTACAGGGACTGTTTTTAATGTGTTCTTCTGATGTGCCAAAGGAAAGAAAGGCCCCAGAGAACTTAAACTGAGCAAGTGTGAAGCTGCACAAGCTAGGGAAATAAATCAGAGAATCTCTTCTTAAACCTTGGAAAATCTCTACAAAACTAAATTGCTGATGACAAGAAATGAGACCAATACAGCAACTGTGAGACCGTAGAGTGTTATAGTGTTCAATAAAGGCACAAAAGCATTGTAAGACAGAAGGATTCCTGGGGGCCTGAAGTACACTATGGCATTTACAGTGCTCGAGCATCAAGGCACACCTTTGGAGACTCAGAGGCACAGTAACATCTCTGATCCAATTTACCCTCAGCTGTCCATAATTAGATTCTCAATCAGATTGCTGGCTGATGACAGATGATGTTGACAAGAAGAAAAACATTTTGGAACCCAAGAGAGAAAAGCTATACACATCAACAGTCTGAGCGCTGGATCTGATAAAGGGTTTGGGTGTGCATAGACTATAGGTTGCAATCTCCAACTTCTCATGCCTGGCCCCCAAAGTGAGAACGGGAGCAAGATGCAGCTCGACAACAGATTTACAGAAATCTAATATCACAATGATGTAAAGCGGGCTGCCCCTCCACCATCCTGCCAGAGCTTTCCCTCTAGACAGACATGCACTCACAATTCCTACCCCATCTCACAAAAGAATTCGTAAACCTATGACCACAGTCACATAAAAATGCATTCCCACCACCACATCTCCTTTGCTTTCCAGTCAAAACAGGGAGACAATGCTACTCCCCACACATCAATATCACTAACTGCACAAATCGAAAGTAACTGCATGAATAGAAAGGAGGAAGCAAAAAACCTACCAAACCAGAAGCATCAGGGAGCATCAAAGGCTGACTCCTCTCTGAGCCAAGGGTGACCCTGGCACAGGCAGCATCCTCACGCCCAGGGCCACAGTCCCACAGCACCTGAACACAGCAGGCAGGGCCAGGCTCCATGGGCAGCCCCAGGCATGGTAAGGAAGCAAAGTCAATCTAGGGGTCCAGCCAAAAAGCAGACGATAAGGCAGAAACAAGGCTACAGCCCAATAGACCTAGAACACCACTTGAGAGGAAAAGCCCAGGCCTGAACTTAAATGGACTTCTTGGGTGGAGGTCCTGTAATTAACACCTCCTAGGTGCCCTGAAGGCCCTGACAAGGACTTTTACAGCAGCATAGTCTGAACACCTGTAGGTGGCAAGATTTTGTTAGCGGAGGGGCTGGCCTCTATGGAAAATGGTCAGAGGCTGCCCTGTGCTGAACACAGCTAGCTCTGCCATGGCCTTAGGGCTGGCCAAAGCTGAGCTCATCAGCCACAGGTGTGGTGATGGGAAAACATGTTTATGGAAAGGCAGGAAACACCGGACAGGCAGGACAGGAAAAAAAAAAAAAAAAAAGTGAGAAGCAACAAGGGGAACACCAAGGTCGTGGAAGGAGGTGCTCCATAGTATTGGAGTAGACACCTGACGTGCGGAAAACAGACTCCACAATCTGATAGATTGTAAAGTAGGTATGTTTATTCAGCGCTGGGCACACAGGGGATCACTCCTCCTAATGTGTGTGCCACCATATGGCACCGTTGCCTTAGATTTATAGAGCAAATGATTACATATTCATAATATTTCGCAATACGCCTATACATATGCATCACCTATCCCGCTTCGTATTAAAATTAGCATTTCCATAATCTCCTCCCAGTTGAGTCTGCGCAGTGAGTTCCTTTGGTTCTGGGCAGGGGTCGTGAAGGGCTGGGCAGTGGTCGTGGGAGGAAGCATCTCCTCTTCCTCAGTGCTGAACTTTTCACCCCGAATTCCTGCACAGTCTCTGTCACCTCCTGGACCCGGGCTAAACCTGCAGAGCAGGTTTGTGCCGGTTGTGGGGTAATCTTCTGCTGACACCCACTTACTCAGGGGTGGAGGGGGCTTTGTACTTAAACAGGAGATAGTGGTCGAGCAACACAAACACAGCAATATCTATCTCGTACAAGCTAAGCAAACTCTTATCTCGACTATTTCCCTCGTCATCCCCTTCTTACTATTCCCATATTAACCCTTACATCCCCTGTTCCTATCTAGGCCCTGTATCAACACCATGGTAGTCTGTGGAGAAGACCTTGCCAGAGCAGACATCCCCACTGCAGCCCACAGAGGAGCCTATGTTGGAGCAGTTGGATACTTCCTGAAGTGACACCTGTGGAGAACCTACGCTGGAGCAGATTTTTCTTGAAGGACTGCACCCCATGGAAAGACCAATGCTGGAACAGAAGAACGGTGTGAGGAGGAGGGAACAGCAGAGACAAAGGGTTATGTGTTGAGTGCAACCCTTCCATTTCTCATCCGCCCTGCACTGCTCAGAGTGGAGGTGAGAGGAGTCAGAAATGAATGACTGAAGTTGAGCCTGTGAAAAGAGGAGGGAAGGTGTTTGCTTTAAGGTGTGGGGTTTTTGTTTTTCACTACCCAAATTAGTTTTAATTGGAATAAATTAATTTTCCCCAAGCTGAGCCTGTTTTGACTGTAACTGGTAAACAGTCTTCGGGTCTTTATCACGACCCATTAGTTTTCTCATCCTATTTCATCCTCCAACCTGCTGAGGCAGGTCAATAAGTGACCTGGGCTGCCAGCCAATGCTAACCCACCACAACACCAAAAATCAATTGCCTCTTCATCCCCAAATCCTACAGTTTGTGCAAGGAGCTGAAAAGAGCTAGCCTAATGATGAGCAAAAACAATGACTCCCTTAGGAAATGGAAATTAGATAAAATACAATGCAATTAATTGAAATAATTAGTTAATATAATGTAGAACAAAATTAGGCAACAGGATTAAGACCTGTGAGCAAACACCTCTCTCCTCAGTCTAGAGTCCCAAATCCTCTCCTGCAAATGAGATATAGCTACATGTTGAGAAAAAGAAAGAACACTGAGAAAGGTTCACTGTCTTCTTTGGAGAAACAAGACAGACAGGTGTCACAGTGGACTACCTTTAATTGCCTCCTTAAAACACTAAGCCAGCAAATAGGATATCTGAGGTCAATGTTTAACTGAGCCTGATGGGATTCAAATTTATATTTTCTGCTTCCTCAACGCATACCTTACCCACCTGCCAAGTACAGCTAAATGGGGGAAACTTCCTGGGCAGTCTGGGCCACAGTGCAGAGGATAATGAAATAATCAGCCCGTTAAGTCTTGCTGGTGATCATGAGTCCTGCTTCCTCCTCCTGTAAATTCACTGAAGCAAACAGAAGCATAGTCCAAAGCACAGAGTTTAGGAATTTTCTCCCAGCTGAATGCCCCAATCACTACAGTAATGCTTCCCTTGTGCTCGTTCTCTTTGATCAAAGACTCTTAAATTCTCAGTCATATGCTTAGCTCTGTTTAAGGGAAGGAAGCTTGATTCAGGCTGGGAAAAGAGCCTCCACTCAGCAGTTCCTCTAGTCTGGTAGGAGACTAGCAAAAGTTAAAACTCCAGGCTGGGGAAGGAATTTATCCTGGTCACACACTCTCTCAGTATGTGTCTTATTCAATTAGGCTTTAACACAAAAGATGTGTAGGTGGATTGTCACACCACTCTCACAGCTTTGGAAAGGATGTGGTCAAGTCTTCTTCTTGTGAAAGATTCTCTGTAAGCAGGCATTAACTGAAATCTATTTGATCTGATTAAGCTCCTGAAAGTTGGAAGAATGACTACTCATTCTCTGAAATTTTATTGCATTAGGGGGACTTCAGTGCTAAACAGATCCAGCTTAGGCAGAGCAAAGTTCAAAAACAACACTAGGTCTCTGACACTGCCACATCGCTGGGGAGCTACCTGTAGGGGAAGATGCTTAAAATCCTACCTCTGTTGGGCTGTGATTTTGAAAATAAATTGACTGTTATGATCCGTGTCTCTCCAGCACTGAACTGGATGATCCTGTTCAGTTTTCAAGATGAAAAAGCACAGCTTAACTTCTTTGACTGGTTTATCAACCAATCTCCTTGCCGCTTTATCCAAGTGTAGTGATTGTTTATCATCTTTCTTGTCTGTCATGTACTAACCTTTCTGCCAGGCAGTTTGACTTGAAAAGTTCTTTAAAAAAATGTATAGTCTTCATTCAGAAATTAAATTACAACACATAAGCATTCATGATAAACTGTATGCCCACCTGTATGCAAAAAATCCCAGGGTTAAATAAACAGATCTTTCATTCAAAGGAAAGACCAAACAATGAAAACTTGGAACATCCAAATAATGAATCAGATACTTCAGCAGCAGGCCTGACCCTAGCCTTTCCCTCAACATCAGCAAGTTGCTGCTAGGCCAGCATTAGCAGTTCATTAAAAGACTTCTCTCCTAATCATATCCCATGGAACAGGCTTGAAAGAGTCTAATTACAGGCAGGCCTGTCCCTTGACACAGAAGAAGCCCAGACTTTTTAAGTATTCTACTACCTATCCTGGCAGAAGAAATCACAGCTTTGATTCTGAGAAAGAAGACCCTTGTCTGCGGAATGTTCTTAAAGATGCCAGTACAGGCAGCAGGCACTAGGTCCTCACAGTAATACCAGTGTCCTCGTGCCACCTTCCACTTTACTCAGAGCCTTTTCACTTAAACTTACCAACTACAAAACCACCTTCTTTAGAAACTCGGGCTTTTAGGCACGCAGTGTTGTCAGTGACTTTGAAATGATTGTCCCTAAACTGTGGGAGAAGAGCATTCCTTTGGTATTTCTAGCAGCTTTGCCTTACACAGTTGCATTCTCTGCCCATATCTACACAGCACATCAGGATGAGACAACGATGTACATTCTTCCCTCCCACTCCCTGGTATTCCTTGAAAGAACTCAGTGGCATAAGAAAGGAAGGAGCAATGTGCACTCTAAGATCTCTCTCCAGATCCCACACAGGGCGTTTAGGAATCAGGGTTCAATCATACTTGCACTGCAGAAGACAGTCCAGGGCAGCATGCCAAACATGTCTATTGGCTTTCAAAGCAACTTCAGCCCACCCCTTCAGCCTGTGGCAGAAGGGAAGAGCTCTCCACTTAGGTATGTAAGGAAATCCCAGACTTGTACCAACCTCATCTTCTAAATCAAATAAAATTTTAGCAAGATTGTACCAACTATTTAGATTTTCTAGAATCTTAAAGGGCACCTGGCACACTCCCTCTGCTCCCCAAGATGCTCCTTCATCTGTGTTCATCTGGAAATCTCACTTATTCTTGTCCATAGTCACCATCAAATCTCAACACTGAGCTCCTCGTATTTTCTCCACCTATGTTTTAAAAGAACGTCACAGACAAGTCAAAGTTTGTCGAGGCTCCGTTGTCTATGTATTTGTCATGATTTTACTTGGAATGGCTGCTGTTCTCTGCATAAGAATTTATTTTTAACTACAGTAGGTTCACACATGTCCGTGGTCTAACAAGCCAAGGTCAAGTTGCTTGTCAACTAAACTGCCAATTCATGATCAGAACTGGGATGAATGATGATGTTTCTAGTATTGCCTCACTTCAATTCAGGTTATCTTTTCATGCGATTGCAGTCTACTATGCATCAGTTCAGGAAGTAGTATATCATTTCAAAGACAACAAAAATACCCAGAGATCCCAGGTGCTGTAAAACATGGTGCAGGCACAACCGTGGCTGTACACAAAGCCAGCCTGGGTTCAGCAAAGTCTGACAGCCTGAGCTCTGCACTGACCTTCTCAGACCTGGACTATCTCCCACAAGGCACAGCGTTGCCTCTGCCCCAGGCTACTTAATGTCTCCACTTTCTAGCAAGACCCATTAGCTTATACACGGTGTTGGATGAGGTCCTTAGCTAGCAGGCAAACCAGCCTGCACAGAAAGGATGAAGAGAGCTCCCCTTTATGCTAGCAGGCAAGCAATTATGGTAACTAAACAGTTAACCTGGACAGTAACTCACTAAAATTTTAGGTGGCTTTCAGACAGCTAAAGAGGAATATCTTGGCTTTTTGCTTTTTTCCTGGGCTTCCTCTTTATAATAAATAATGCACTGCTTGGACAGTATTCAACAAAAATTAGTCTTTAATTAAAATCTATCAAAATACATTCCTTATGCTGACTGGCTGGACTCCCCTAAACAGTCTAATTTTCCTTCCATGATGGAGTAAACAGCACAGCTACAGTTTTCAGGAGCAATTTAATATTTTTGCTTTTACTACTAAATGATCCTTCATGTTCATTTCCTAGCCTGGAATCAATGCCTGCACCACGAAGACAATGCAACTTTCCTGTAATAAGGTTAGTTGTGCCTGTGATGAATTACTTTTGGGTCTTAATGACTCTCAGCATGGAGTTTCTTTTCCTCCTGCTTCACTGCTTGGAACATGTGAATTTTATTTTTTTTTTTTTTTTTCCCTTTTCAACTGATGTCAAATATCACTGCTTTGTATCTTCATTAAAGCAATTGTTGAGCTGATTTTATTCCTTGCTAAGGTAGGACAAGATACTTTTGGACCTTTATCATTTCTCTCTTTTTCTTTCTTTTTTTTTCTATCTTATGCCTTTTAAGAAGAACTTTCTCATTGCAGAAATTTTACTAGGGTTTTTTCTTACCAGAGGTGGGTTTCTCCTTTTATCACATGTTCTTTTTAGTCATTCCAAATATACTGTCTGTAATCTATTCTCTGGCATGTCTCAATCCTTTGTTCAAATCATTTCAAAAAGGATTCCAAGCAGAATATTCAATTAGAATGACAGGACTGAAAAATAAAAATGAAAGTTTAGTATCTAGTTATAGCCCATGGCTACCTCAACTAGCTTTATCTTCAGTTCTGCTTTCATGATCCCAACTGTATTCAATCGTTTAGGCCACAAACTGTTCTTATTGTCATCTCTTCATTAGTTAAAAAAAAGAAAAAAAAAGAGATGAGGGAAAATAAAAAGCAAGATGTCTGATCATTGATCTAGAAGCTGTGCTGTAGAAGCAACCCATCCAGTCATAAGAAATTACAATGACATAGGAAAGGGCTCTTCACATTGATTGATGTTTATGAGACAAATGTGAGCTAATTCCGCACTTTTCTCCATACTGGCTTTTTTAAATCAGCACAAATTAATTGCTCAATAGTCCCTGTCCTAGCACACGACACAAGTCACTTACTACATGGATTCTAGCTACACTTAAGAATAGAGGGGTCTGAAACCAAAATTAAAACAAATGGATCCCCTCTCACAAATTATTTCCTTTCTGTAACCAGCAGCCTCAGAAGACATAGCACATAGATACCCTGGCCTGCTTATCCTACAGACAGTTGACTTTCATCTTGCAAGGTGGTTATGATTATCTACCAGTTTATACTCTGGCAAGAAATGTACACCTACAAGGCTTCTGGCAACAGTTGGCAATGGGATCACCAGGGAGAATAAAAGCACACAAAAATTGAAAAAAAGGACTTTCTCCCATGACTAACTGCATATTTTATAAATATCCGGCTATCATTATAAGCTATAAATATGACTACTCGAAACAAAAGCAGAAAGGTTCAACGCAAACCAGAAAAAAATATGTTCAGTGTGATGGTAGTTAGAGGACAGACAAAATCACAAAAATTAAATATGGGGGTGAGGGAGACAGGCGAGTCATCAAGTCTGTGCTATGCTTCTGAGGTTTCATGAGCAAGGTGGAAAAAATCTCAGCTGGAATAAAGTACCATCGGGGCCTCCCGCCAAATATAACAAACAGTGAAGGCAACAGTGGGAAAATCACTCCTCAACAACAGGATATGTGCAAAATGTCCAGGGCATGATACCAAGAAAACTGTATGTGACCAGGAAAACCACAGGAAGTAAAACAATCTACCTCTCTAGGTGATGTTAAAACGCCAGCCTTGACAGAAACCGAAGGAGAATAATTATCATTAAGGACACAAAAAATTGCCTGACACCAGATTTCCCACAGTACAAGGAAATTATCTAGCGTAGTTTGTTTCTGCATTTTGTTCATATTGGTTATTCATGGCAAACTGGTTAAAATGTTATTTAAGGCATTGCAAGGATAAGGGCTAAAGGGATGCAGCATGCCAAGGCCAAAAGAGCCAATGGTGGTGCCAGAAGGAGTGTGAGACCACAGGGAGGAGCACTGGTGGTGTAGTAGGTAGTGAGAAAGTACATGTGTATTCCACTGGCATTACCAACTCTGGCTACAACTCTGTATAATTTAGGCTCACATGGGCTCCCAAAGAGTTTACATCAAGGAGACGAAACTCAGCACTGAAGGAGGAATTAGGCTATGGTAAGCAAGGACTTCCCGGAAAACTGATTTTAGCACTACAATGGCAGAACATATTATACATGCTATGGCAGAATCAGTTCATAAAATTAGGAACTTAATGCGATGAAAATAAGAACCTGCAACAAAATAAACTCCAAAACGTTATTTTGCTGAAGTGGTAGTAATGTGATGGAATTCTGTTTTTTGGGGGTTTGTTTGGGTGGTTTTTTGTGTTTGGGTTTGTTTGTTTTGTTGTTTTGTTTTGTTTTGTTTTGTTTTTTTTTTTAATAAAACAACTTATTTAAATGCTGTATGATTTTTCCAAAGGTTTGTGTACATGGACATAGGACAGCTACATCACTAAGGCGGGAGAGAGAAAATAAGAAAGAATTTGAAGGCTCTGGCACTCATGAGAGAAGTCATTTGGGACAACTACATGTTTCTGCCAGAATATTATCCATGCTGCAGACAATATAGAAATTTCTACCATCAGATTCAACAGCCAGATACTGACTGGGGCAATTCACCAGCAGTTTCAGGCTGAAGTATGCAACACTGTTTAGTATGCATTTGTCTTCTTTTGCTATACAGATTTTGTCCATTTGGGTTTTTTAGCCCAAAAAATGTTATGCAGAAAAGGAGGGCAAAACAGTTTTAGAGAGCTCCTGCTGAATATGGGAAAGAGTTTTGGCAGGGAGAGGGAAAGAAGTACATTCTGAGCTCAGTTTCCGTAGCGACTTTAAGAAATCACAGCACAGACAAGAACTTTTTCAGAATGGTTCTAGTTTTGCCTCCCAGCAAGATTCTGTGCTTGCCGTGTTACTGACACTCTAAAATCAGTTATACTTTCAGAGATGAGCCTTTACTCTGTTAAGATCTAGGCTACTTCTGTTTCTGCTAAAATACAGGATTTGAAATATACATTTGACTTTTCTGGCTGTAAATTCTGTTCTTGGCATCTTTTTCCCCATTGCTGCAGAGTATGGGAAGCTCTCAGATGTCCTGAGTGGCAAAATACCTCTTATTTCTCTAATCTTTGCATTCAGAGGGGAGAGGTCATGCTGTAATGATAAAAACGTGCTGACATGTAGGAAGTCAGCTATGCTAGAATTAAATTAGAATTCATGCTCATCCTCTCTGGAACAACCTGATGGCTTCTCTTCTTCTTCATTAGCAGAAAGAGTCTGAGGAGGGAATATAGGTATGCAATGAAATAATTTAAACAGCAAATTTGAAGAGGAAGAAATGTGATAAATACAAGCAACCACTATAAAAGGTCACTATATGAAAAATGCCAGCATACAGTCATTTCACTTTCATACATTTCCCTTAAGGAAAACAAAAGAAAAATTAGATGTTCAAAGAATTTACAGCTACAGAAAAAAAAAAAAGTGCCTCTTGGAGTAAACACCCTGAACATGTACCACATAACAGCAAAAATATTCCAACATTAGCTTTCAAATTTTACACTGTCTGTACCTAAAGAAAACCTGGAAAAATAACAGTAGACTTCTTCCTAAATCACCTACTTTGAAACCAAGACATACAGCAAGGGATGTCTAGGGAACACAACTACACACAATATTTATACGTCATCTAATGAGAACTTATCCATAAGGAAAAGGGCACATTTCTAGATTATATTTTAATCTGAACTTTGGTCATCTCTGATCCCTTCCAGTGTATGACAGGTTGTTTGCTGGGAGTACAGGACATTGCTTTCCAATGGAGAGAAATCAGTTTGCACACCTATTTGAACATAAAATGGTGAAGCCCAACAAGGAACATACCCTGAAGAAATTCTTGGAAGGAAGCCAACCCACATGGCCTCTTTAAAACCTTCTCCTTGATCTTTATAGGGAACTTGGATGTCTGCTGGCAAACACCTCTGAAGGCCATACTGCCAAGTCTCACAGGTGGCAGCTGAGGGGCTCCTCCAGGGCCATTCGGATTTGACCCCAAGCTTGCTAAGTGCTGTACAAAAGGCCAGCAGCTGCCTGACCAGCATATGGGTCACAGGGGCTTCTCATTTTGGGAAGAGAATAAAAAAATTAAATTTTAAAATGTGTTCTGCCACGAGACTTTTGAGGAAACAGCTTCTCTGATGTGCAGATCAGAACTAGAAGGACAGCCTTTGTATGTCCTTCTACTGTTGTATTTGTTCACTGAGAGGACAAATCTGTGTCTTGTGAAAAGAATAAGGAGAACTTTGTAAAGTAGTATCAGCATATTCCCATCTGTTGCTATGTTTCAACACCAGTGGTCTAGGATAACCAAAGTGAAGAGCTACTTAATAAGGGATATTTACATATGTTTTTCAGGTATGAGTATGCATAATTTCCCACTAGAAGGATGGCTACTTCCTTCAGAAATGTCACGGATGAAGCAGATTGAAACCTCTTGAGTAAGAGTTGAAAAGCCCTGTTGCTCTCTATCTCTACACGCGCACACACACACATATGTGGTGCTTTGCTGTTGAATAGCTACAGCTACTTTAGCTCCCTAGTACTTCTTGGACAACAGACAGGATCATTATCTGTATTTCACAGGCAAAGAGATATAGCTAAGCATCTACCCAAGGTCATGCACAGCATCTGCAGCAGGGCTGAGAACTGAATTCTGGGCATAAAAATATCTTTTGCCCATTGAAGGAAAACCCAGAACATTCATTTTTCTAAATCTTAGTGAAGAACAGGTGTTTCACTGATGTAGATTTGATAGACCAATCTATGCCAGGAATTACAATAAGATTCAGATCCAGGCCAGGACAAATCATGTCCTGTCTACAGTTGTCAAGGTAACAGCAGCCTTAGGCATTTTTTCTACAGGGGAGCTCCAGTAACTCCAAATTCTTCCCTCCAGGAAGTACTTCTTGGCTGCTTTATGGTCACACTGTGATATACTCACTGATGTATGTTCAAGTTGCCAAAGAATGGCACTGTTGGAAAATAATTCACAGAACCTATAGCATAGCTCAAATACCCTACATGCTGAAGCCAAGAGTTACATGTATATTCGAGCAGCAACATGAAGGAGCACATTTCTTGGTAGGAAAGCCTCTACTCCCTTTTAACGTATGTAATGTCAAGGAAGAATCATGAAGCTGACAGAAAAGTTACAAGGCTAGTCCCCTCTGTAGTCAAGGTGGAGGGACAGCTTTCTTTAGAGTATCACTGGGAGGTGAGGGCAGACACTGATGAAATGGAGAAATGAAAAAAAGGGCAGCAGCACCAGGATACCAAGAGTAGCCATCCCTTTCAGTAATAATATAAATTAACACCATTACCAAGTCTCTCAGCTCTTTGAAACAGGAAACTACAGCCTTGATGTCTTCCAAAGCTTTATTCACCTAAAAGACATGGGACAACTTGCTAGGGGAAGAGACCCTCAGGTGAGTGTGAGGTTGAAAGACGGTAGAAGAGCCACATTACTAGGTGGTGACTAAATCACATGCTGCAGCTACAAAGGATTTGCTTGAGCCTGAATCTTGGAGCGGAGAGATCTCTCTCTAGTTGTAATGCTACCCTGGTGCCCACTCTTCAACCTGTGACTGGGCCCAGCTGCTCAGCAGAACATGGATCAAACAGCAGCTAGCACAGAGCTGGGCTACAGCGTTGCTCCTGACCTTGCAGCTGGGTGAAACCAGATCAGGGCTGACTGTGGGATGCTGATGCTCACACACAACATCTGGCTCACTGTGGGACGATGATGCTCATGCACAGCATCTGGCTCATCCAAAGCACACAGAGCATAGGAGAGGTCTACACCACTGATAGGACAGTTCATAAGAAACAGGGTTTTATACATAAGCTGCCACATTCCACATTCCTCAACATCCATACAGAGAGACAGAGACAGGACTGTGGTAGTACTGCAGAGTACCAGTGGTGTTCAAGGCCTGTTACTCTCCAGAAGGGTGTATTTTATTCTTTCCCCGCCCCCCTTTTATTTTTTTCTTTTTAATCTAACTGCATTTCTCTCAGCACAGACACAGAAAACTCATTTCACTTCTGTTCACACTTACTGTCAACATAGCATCAGTCCTTTGTGCTTTGGGATTTGGGTTTTCACACAGTCCAAAGAATTCTCTGCAGGCTTTGTTTATTTTAAAATGAGAATATTTCCCCCCGCCCCCCACCCCTGCCCACAATCAGGCTTAGTATTTTTTACAGTTTATTTATACAAAATGTTAACAACGGGTGAGATTTAAGCTGTGTCTCTTTAAGTTAAGGCTAGTTAATTCTACCATCTAATAAACTTCAACATTCCTATAAATATATTAACTTCTCCTTCATGCCAGGACTAGCTTGACTTGGGCAGTCTTTGAGAGAAGGTCATCAGGTCCCTTTACAAAGGTGATACAGGAATGGAGAGCCGTCCAAAAGCTGGACCACACTCTGAAGGGGACCTCACTAATATGATGTAAAGGAGATGTTTTCCAGCTAGCATCAGTTTGAATGTCTCCTCCTCTCTTGCTAATACAATGGCAGTAATCCTAGTAATATAATTCTTTAAACAGAGATAATTCAGCAAGTCAAGAGACAAACAATGCTAAAAAAAAAGGTGGCTCAAAAGCTAGTGAGAATGTGACCGATTGGGCAGACCAAGTTACTAAGATACAGCTGCTGATTAAATATTCCTGAAGAGAAATGTTCTGGGGAGTACCTTTATGCTGTTTTAATGTTAACACACTCTTTTAGTTTACTGTCGTCATTACTAGCAATGGCATCATTGCATCCATCCTTCGTCCATTGATCCTTCACAGAGGAAGAAGCTGAGACAGAGGGGTCATGCAAGGTCAGCATCGGCAGTGTAGACAGCCTAAGCACCCTGGGTCCTCACTCTGTTCTTCACCTGCCTGGTACACTCCATGCCTCAGGTAAGAGCAAAGAGGGGCCTGAACCCCTTACAGGGTACATCACCTTTCCTTGCATCCAGTCACACAGAGTAGAAAGGCTACCATCGTCTCTTACTTTTTGCCAGGTAACTATTGAGATGCTATCCTTGGTTATTTGGGCACAAACTGTTCAGGCGACAGTACCCTTTGGCTGAGTCCTTATGTTTTTGCATTCAAACCTGTCATTCCAGTCTAAATCTTACGTGCAGCTGCCTACTTCAGAATGAACGGTCTACTTTAACTTTCCAAAAATAAGTATGCACATCCTTTAAAAACATCTAAGCTATTTGCACTGCCAAGGTTTTTCCCTGTCTCCTTGACATCTCTTCCTGCATTTGGGATGTAGGATGAGATTCTCTGCTCCTTAGAAAGGACTGGAAAGAGCTAAAATGCATGGAGAGGAAGGGGAGTTGCTTCTTGCTGCTTCAGAGGAGTGTCCCCCCAACTGTCTGTAATTTGTCCTCAGGTCTGTCCTTGCTCTTTGCTTCCAGTCCCCTCTGGCTTTAGAAGAGCTCTGCTGGAGAGCTTCCAATCATTTACAGGAATTAAAAGTTTAAAAATAAAATCGGAGCTTTGATCAAGAAAGTTCAGCTAGGAAGGAAAAAGGGAAACACAGGCACTGACAACTCAAGCAGAAAGCAAGTTCATTATGAGCTGACAGTCATTTCTATGCCTGCTTGCAAAGCCAAAACCCTTCCTGCTGCTCATTCTTCAAAATGCTCTGCATTAGCAGTGAAAAACATGTTTTCTTTTCACCTCTGGCTTTCTTCCACGTGCCAGCATTCTTTGTTTTTTCAATTGCAAAACATTATTTTGCAGGAGCTGTCAACTGCACTAAACTGTGTGGTGTGTGTGCGTGCACGTGTACATGTATACACACATGAACATACAAGCATCAGTTCTTCAAATTTATGTTTATTCATAGTCAATTCTCCCTCCCCTCCATATATTTAGGTCTTAGTTTGCAGTAGCCATGCCAACTGCTGCTAATGGAGAGATGTCTCCATTGTTTTTCTATTATAAATGAGGTAACATAACGAACATGAAAAGTTAGAGTACCAGCCTCCTCCCAGATTTTTTGTGATACACATAACTTAGCACATTCTAGATGACATACAATCACAAAATCCTCCCCCAAATTCTAACCATCCAAAGCAACCTCCACTCAAGCACCTTGTTTACATTTGTGAAAAAGACTGAAAAAGCCTACTCCAAACATGCAGTCTGCATCATTCAAGACCTCCAAAAATACCAGTGCTCAGGGTATGCCCTAATATGCAGACAGGGTAAAGAACAGAGCAGCTCTGGAGAGTGCATTTCCAGTACCTGGGGTATTACTATTGCATTCACTATGTGAGGGGGGGTCTCCCGGCGGTTGGTGGGAAGGTGGTGAACAACTGCAGAACAGATCTGACGGAGAGACCTTCAGGCAACAGGTAAAAGCACACCTATTAATATATATTATTAATAACAAAAATAGAACCAAGATTATTGAAATTCTAATCTTAATATTTTCTTAATTTAAACCAAAAATCTGCAAATGAACTCTGAGCATCTTGAGCCCTTAATTTTTTTAAAAAACACAAAAAAAATAAAATCACTGCCACATCAATTAAGAGCACAAGTGAATCAGGGGAAGATTTTCCTCAAAGTCATAAAAATACAGAGCTCGTGTGACTAATTCTTTTGTTTGTTACACTTTCAGACTGTGTTTTGATATTGAAAGGAAAAAAGCACACATTATCCAAAGTGAACACACTGCCCTTCAGAGTTCCAGTCCTGAGACACTGGAAGTGTCCCTGGAAGGATGCCCTTTCTTCAAATTCAAATGCATGATTTGACCTGTGATTATTTTTTCGCTCGTTTTACTTTTTCTACAGTATCATAATAAACCTAAATTACAAGAGAGCAAAATTACAGCAAAAAAAATCAATGAAAGCAACTACAGATGCTGGAAACACAGGTGGTTAAGAGCAATACCACATTTCCATTTCAATTAGTATCTTTATACCTAAAAGTAAATTCTTTTTACTCCATATATAAATTAAATCAATAAAAATTGCATCTGTATGCACTCTACTATGTATTTTGGAAAAATGTTAATTATTGTGGAAGTGTGATCTATTCACATAGTTCAATATTTACTATTTTTAAATTACTTCATGCATATATATATGGATGAAGGGACCTGTTACATGCATAGAGCTCTCTGTTTTAAAACCAGAAATGACTACTAGATTATTTACTTCAATCTGCTATACAATAAAAGCCTATAAAGCCTGCTTCAACCCAAGAACTTACATCTTGCAACAAGGCATCACATTCTTTCTTGAAAACTTCAAGAGCCTGTCAGTTTATCCCAGTAGTTAATCGCTCTTCCTGTTAAGAACACGTGCACTGTTTCCCAAATTCAACTGTTTCTCTCTCAAAAGGAGTTTGTCTGGCTTTAGCTTCCAGCCTTTGCCTCTTAATATGCTTCTCTCTGCAAGATTAAAAGGCCTTCTAAGAATACAACATAGAATACTTCTCATAGAATACTTCTCATAGAAGTACTTTTGAAATTAATGCATTTATTCACCTCTTTGCAATAAAGCTAAACAAATGGAGTTCTGGAAATCCTTCACTGGAAGACATATCTTACAGTTTTCCAGTCATGCTTTGCCACCCTTTCTCCAATTTTTCAATGCCATTTTTGAAATGTATGCAGGAGAACCAAGCATGCCATAACAATCATCTGAGTATGAAACCATTATAATCTTCCACATGACAATAAACTCCCACCTACTTTAAAAGTGACAAAACCAAGGCAGTGAACAGGATTGGCTTGACTCTTCAAAGAGAAAGTATTAGAATCAGGGTACAGTACAATAATATTCAGCTCACGGACCTAATTCTCATGCCTTATATATGCATAAAACCCATGACTCTACTACAGTGGCTACCAGGTAATCCAGTACAGTGATTCTTTCCAGCATTTGATGGGTCTGTATTATGGACAGTAGCAGGGAAATCATGGAATTAGACAGTGAAGGACTCTCCCTCCTCCCTGTTAAGATGCTCAACAGCAAAGTGCCTACTGTTAGTGTGAGACCAGGTACATTGGGCTGGCGTTGGGGAGCAGTTAAAGACAGGTGGTTAAAAACAGCAGCTCACTCCAACCTCCAGCAGGTGCCAGAGTTAGAGGGTCACAAATGTGGCACTTCAGGTTCCTAGGGCAATCACTCTTGACTTTTCATGTCTTTCCTTCAGCAGAAAGTGGTACTGCGACAAAACAGTGCCCAGGTACAGGAGTAGCCAGTACATCCACCCGCACCACCGTTGCTCTCCAGTTTTCCAACAGAAATGCTCACACTGAACAGAAAGTAGTTGGCAGCTATGTATGCACATGCCAGTTATAATGTATCAATTTCTCAAACTGAGCAAACTAATACTGGTCAGTTTGTTTGGTTTTTACTTTTTTTTTAAAAAACGAAACAAAACAAAAAAACAAATCACTTGGCCAAGTTTTCATTCCATAACCAACACAAGAATGTAAATAATATTCTCACTACCTTTTTTCTACAGGCACTCATGGCCTGCATTGGTATTTGTGGCTATAGTCCAGAAATTGCTCCTACAACTTAACAACCAACTCCATGGAGAGCTGATATTCAATTTTCTTTCAGCCTGCCCTGTTGGATTCTTTATTCATAGCTATGGTAATTGCTGTGCAAAATCTAGAATGGATCTTTGCTTCCCTACATGTCTGTTCTACTGTTTCCTTCTCACCCCCACATCTGGCACACAGAGAACATGGTTGAATCCTGCAATTTAGAAAAGGTTATGAAATGGGTTGTAGTGTGGTTTTTGTGGAAGTGCATCTAAGTGGTGCAGAGAAAGGCATTTAGAAAATCATTACCTTCCTCTTCCTTTTAGAAGTTGCAGGGTCACAGCGAAGAATCTTGGGATTTCACTACTTGCAACCCAATGGTGGGACCAACACTCCAGGACAGTGATACATGTCTCTGTAAGGCAGAACAAGCCACGGGAATTCAACCTTCTGTCAAATGATACAGGAGAAATATTTTCTTATGGAGGTTCAGAGAAGAAAATAAAGCACAAAGGAGAATGTGCCACTGCAACGTGCTATTCAGCCTCTGAGAAGCAAAGAATGACCAGTTAAAAAGATAATGCCACGACAATAATGACATGCCGGAGTGCCACACTTTCAGTTGAAAGATCCCCGTTTAAGACGTCACCCTGGATATTCTGGACTTGTTGGTTCTTTTTTAGAGGGTTCAGCAGTCATGATACCTGATGGAAGAAAACAACATTTTTCAGAAATGTTTGAAATTATCTCCCCAAATAACTGCCTCCAGCATAGGGAGGAACCCATGTATTCTTACTCAATGTACACCACAGACCCCTATAGAGGCCTCTGCACAGCTCACGGCACTTACATGAGCAAGGGCTTGTACCTTCCTCTGCAATGGTGTCTCAATGATTTTCTCACTCAGACCAATGGAGATGTTGCCCAGAGGCACTCCAGGCATACTGGTCACAGAAACGAGACCCAAATCTCATTAGTTTTGCCGTATTACTTTCAGAACAAACAGGTCAAGCCTCTAGACCTGCATATGCTGCAAATCTTTGTGTAAGCACTGCTTCAGCCACCACGATACACCTTTCCAGAAAGTGAAGCTACTGTTTATGAGGCAGTATTTGAAAATATGCTAACAGAATCCTTAAACTTAGAGCCGAGTTTAGAGAGACATCCTCTACAGGCACCCCACACGAGAGAGAAACCCTGATCTCTTACCATTATTACATTAGCTCAAGTGATAGAAGCCTAGGACAGCTATACTGTGGAAAACATGGTATGTTCTCCTAAAACTAAGGGCTGTGACTATGCAAGTTGATCTGTTTGAATAAGGATTACACGAGTAACATTTCCTCTTGCATTCACAGTGTCCAACTACACAATTTCAATGTTCTTTGAAAAGTTACTGCTGGTGTCCCAAGGGCACAACTAATCACTTCAGAGCCAACTGTCTATGTTTTACCTGTTGGTCAGGATTAAATTCTATTTCCATTTAGGGCAGGTGGTGGTATCTAGGTGCAATATATTTTCTCTGTCTTGAAACTAGCTCATCATTGCACTTTCCAGTAATTAGCACGCTGGGCAGAAAAGACCAGACCTACATGGACCACAGACATTAAAATAATTATTGCTCCTAAGAAAAATCCTTAAATATCCCCCTCCCATAAGGTATGCTTGCACATTTATGTATGACAGTCACTTTTTCTAGTTAATCTTCTGCCACGGTACTATCAATAGGACATCTCTTACCAGCATTACGTCCACACTGTTAAATAAAAAGGGACAAGTAGTGGTGTGTGAGAGAATTATCATTAGTGCAAGAAGGGTGTTATCTTCTGATTTTTATATCGTTTCACACACAGAGCTGCACAGTAGCTGGAAGCCAGATTACTCTAAGAGTATTATTCTGGGGTGTGCAGTTAAATAAATAGGTCCCTGAGAGTTCTGGAGGTCTCCCCAAGCAGCTTCAGAGAAGTTCTAATCATCTGATTAGCCAGAAATAAAAAAAGAGAAGTCATAAGGGGATACAACAGTCAGAAAATACATCACCTAGTAAAGATATATGCCAGTGTTGCAGGTTCACCTTACCAGTAAAATCACTGCAGACAGCTCTTCAAAAAATAAAGTTTGGCCCACAAAAAAGCCTGACCTCTGTCAGGCTTTGTTTCTTCCATAAGGTCAACAAAAAGCAGGTCATGGCTTTGCAAATATATTCATCTTTCTCTCCAGAAATTTAGGTGTAGTTAAAATAAAAAAAAAAAAAAAAAAAAAAAAAAAAAAAAAAAAAAGAAACTGTAGATTGTAAAGAGCATTTCTAAGAACTGCCACATTTATTTTAACCTAATTTATTTCTGTGGTCCCTAACCATAAGTTAGACTATCTGCCATCCCACCAGCGATCTTTTATTCAGCCTGAAATACTCCAAAGCCTCCAGGAATACATGGTGGTTGTTTTGTATTTAGTTTTTAATCTATCATTTAAGCTGCAAGGTGTCTGTGAAAACAAAGAAGTTACATTTCTACTTACAGGTACAAATTGCTTAAAGATGTTGCAACACTTCCAGTACATTCATAACTGCTCTCAGGTAGACATGATTTAGACATGAAGTTCATTCTCTCACTTCCCTTCAACTAAAAGTAAGTATGTGAGAAAAATTAGCATCAATGGATGATTGGTGTGTGGCTTGCTATGGGTTGTTGTAGTTAAATTGCAAAAACTCAGACTTAACTCAAATTTACACACAATAATTGAGAAACTAAACAATATTGATTTTAGCTCGGTATCTTTTTGTCAAAGAACAGAGAGAAGTGAGACTTGAAACGTTCTGACCAAATCAATTTAATGTAATTAGCCTTGAAACATCTCTTTGCCATCTTGATCGTATCATGATAGTGGGAAAATAAGACTGTAAACCCAAAGCATATTGTAGAAAAAGATGGTCATACAAAACAGATATTTCCATCACAACTAGATACAGCACTTGTGCATGCACTTTTTAATAGCCACATAGTTATCTCATCAACATGTCAGTCCTCTCCAGAAGAGTGTCCCAAATACCTTTAGAAATAGTACAAAAATATCTACAGAGAACATTTTTGAAAATTGATGCCTCACCTGTCAAATTTTCCAAGTCTCAGAAACAAATACTTTGCATACCTCTTTAAATATATATGACAGTATTCTATGTCCCTCGTTCTGACCTTGGGAGGAAGCCAGTAGTGTCACAGAGCATTATTTTAACGGCAATTAAGCCTTACGTAAATGTGTGTAAGCACTTTGCTGTTGAGCAAGTTTCTCCTTTTTTTTTAAAAAGGAAAAAAACAGACCATTTAAGTTGAACTTCTCAGAGAATGTCAAAACAAATTCCTCCCTGGTCATTGCAAAATTTTTGTCTAAATAAAATATTTCCCTAATCCAAATATAGTGTGAAGAAATTAATAAACAGCTTCTGAGCTATCTACCATATGACAAAATATACAAGAGTGATGTTTCTGAAGGTGACATTAAGAAAAAATTATTTTCTAAAAGCTTTTGATAATGATCCTCACAGAAGCTTTATTTGGAAAAGTCAGTCAGTCAAGCCTCCTCTCATTAGCTCACAGTGTGGGACAAAAGCAGGAGAGTAACAGAGACAAAACAGATAAATAGCCAACTTCTTGAACCTGGGGAAAGTCCGCAGCTGGGCACACCAGGATGGTTGCAGAGACAAGAGATAGTTCATATATTTATTAGTGAATCAAAGAACATCAAATTAAGTTTTTGGCTGACATCAATGTTTTCTAGTTGTTAAACACTGTAAGCAGCTTTCGGAAAAACCACACAGTATTAAAGAACTGAGCAGCAGAGTGGTAGAGAAATTTCTCTTTTTATACACTTATAGTAATCACAGCACTAGTAAAGAACAAACACTCTTCTTACACATGTTAATGCACTTGGAATTTTCTGACAATCTTCAAGATACGACTGTGATAGCAGTGGTATGTTGATAAGAACATTTCCCGGAGATCTGTAGATAACTTTGCTGCAGCAGACGAACACAACTTTAGCCTGAAAGCAACTGGGATGCTTAAATCGACAACTGCACCATCAATGCAGTATCAGAAACAGCGACAGGAGCAATGCCACAAAACATGTTCATAGGGTGTGTAACAGTGAGCTAACCCTCACTAGAATAGTAACATAAAACTAGTGAGTAAATAGCAAAGGTGAACAAGTACTGGTTTTAACACTTCTAGATTTACTGGATTAGAATATGTTCATATCTAGACGATACACAGAGGGAAAGGGCAATGGATAAAAAAATAAAGGAAAGAAGTCTGAGTTCTTTTTCTGTCAGCAGAAAAAGAAGCCTCTGACTGGGCACAGTAAAGTCTGAACAGGAGGAATGATGCTTGCATTGGGAGCTGCTGGCATTTTGTTCGACAGGAAATAAGAATGTGTTATGAGAAGAACATTCGGGCTTTACAATCATTCAAGACAAAAGATACAAGCAAGAGAAAAGCAAGTCACTATAACTTGGAGTCCCACGAGCTGCCACCAAGTCAGGTAAGTATTGCTGAGCACAATTTGCAGAGGAAACAGCAGTTAAAAAAAAAAAAAAAAAAAAAAAGACAGCTAGAGTACACTGTAAAGTGTACACTGTAAAGTGTTCTGGAGAATCAGGTGACAACCCAAGATGAAAAGTAAAGGACCCTAAGAAGCAGGGTTGCTGTCACAGGAAGACCTAACTGACTCATGGAAAATCATATGAGCCATATACAGATTGAAATAGGCTGATTAATTTAAGGACTGTTCATTATAATTCCTCTATTTTATTAATTGCAAAGTTGCTTGTAAATTCTCATTATTATCACTGTTCCCCTGGGAAAGAAAGATACACAGAACTGTGCTGGAAGATGCTCTTTGTAGTCAACTGGAAGCAGCCATTATGTTATTCCTATTCCCCTTGGATATAGTTCAAACATGAAGGCAAAGGTATATTGAATGGCATAGTTACAAAGATACATAGAGGAAGCTCATCACCTATCATGGGTGCCTAAATTATCCAGATCCCTTTAGTCATTGTTACAAATGTACAGGGCTTTTACACAATCTTCTACCAAAAGCAGAGGGAGTTTTCAATAGTAACAGGGATACAAATCAGGCTACTTCTACATTTGTGGAAAAATTACAACAAATACTCATTCCATTTTCCCACTCACACCTACACTCATTTTCATCAATAGGCTATTAAGCACAGCAAAGCCAGATAAGTATAATTATTCCCATTTTGCAGATGGGAAAAACAAACAAACAAACAAAAACCAAAAAACAACAAGCAACAAACCCTGTGCATAAGAAATTTTTTTGTTTTCAGCTGCTGATTTAAAAAAAAAAAAAAAAAAAAAAAGCAAAACAAAAAAAAAAACCACCCAAAACACAGCCACCATTGTGACACATTGTGACATAAACAATCACAAGAATTGGTAACAATGCCTTCCGTGGGAACAGAAAAAATGCAACTGCTTGGGCTGGAACTTTCTTTATTGCCTTTTTTTTTTTTACTTTGTATCTGTTGCATTCTACTTCCATGACTATCTCCATTTCTGTCAACTCTATTAGAGAGATTTTATATATACCAGGGTGTTTTTTTTTTTTTTATTATAATGTCACAAAATCAATCTATGACCTCAAAGAGCAGCTTCACAAACCCTCAAAGGCCTCACCCATCCCACGCTACAGTTGCCTTTGAAAAGGTGTATTAAGTGTTATCTCATGGCGTTCCTGGAGGCATCCAAGTCTTCCTCTTGTGCAAAAGTGCAAGACTGAGGCACTGATCACTCTTTATTGTGGTTACAATCCTGCAGGCAAGGACTAACCCAAACTCACACCTCTTCTCCCTCTCCCATCAGCACCTCTTACATATTCTGCGTCATAGGATATGGTAGTTGCTACCTGGATCTACAAAACCTTCCCTCCCCTCCCCAGCAGCAACACAGCTGCATCCAGCCCTCTATACTTACTGCAACGCATGTAAATATTGTATTTGGTTCTACAACACAAATAGATGCCACAACTGATGACAATTTTTGCTTGAGGCTCAAGATGGGTTCCAGAAAACTCAAAGCCAAGCATTACTGATGGTCCTAACTCCTATAGACTGTAACAGAGAAAAAAAAAAAAAAAATCCCTACCATATAAACCAGAGAATGGCAAAAGGCAGGTTCTTTTTAGCCAGGTGCGTTCTAGGTAATGGTCAGTTTATGCTGTTGCCAGAAATATGAGGCAGCTGCTCCCCCAATAAGGTTGGCATATATAACTACCTTAGATGCATCCTGTAAACTATTCATGCTTAACTCTTATTTGAATTTTGTTCTTCTTTCTCTCCCTCTTTAAAATATATCAGTTAACGGATTCTACACATAGGATCAATCTTCCCCTTTCTTCCACCTTCCTCCTGAAAAATTCAGGAACCTGAAAGTTTAGAGATTCACCACACTGAAACACGCTGTATACAAAGCTTGGATTTCACTTTAGTCAGAAAACATCCACGTCACATATATCTTTAAAAAATACACATTTTATTCTGAAGGGTATAAAATATCTCTCAAACTTTGCCTCTGTTCTTCAATTCTAAGGATAACTCAAAAATAGTCTGATAATACAAAATCCACTCCTTTTCCCTTTTTCCACCTCTAAATCCTTTATTTGTCTCTTGCTCTGTATCTGTTTCCTCCTTTCTGATCTCCACACATTCCACTTCTCTCTCATCTGGCTGAAATGATGAAAATAATCACATACTGTCCCCTGCCACTGCTGCCACACCATTTTATCCCTTAACTTCATTATCAGAGTGCTTTTGCAACATGCCCAGCCTTAACTATTCATTCAAGGCTCTCCAGTTACACTAGAAGTGTAACTGAAGTGTACTAAAGTGTACTAAAACTCATCTTCCAGAAATCTTCTCACAATCCACTGCATTCACATCTTACTCACCCCTTTCAGCCACAGCTCTGCGAGGTCTCCGCTGCTGCGCCCACGAGCAGTGCTCCCACCAAGCTTCAATTCACCTTCCCTCAGATCCCACAAACTCATAATATCTGAAGTCATCTTGATCTGAATAGGGGCCATCACAACAGCTGGCAGACCAGTAACTTTGGAATGCAAAGCAAAGGGAGAAAAAAAAAAAACAAAATTTAAACCAGAAAAGCCCATGTTCAGGCCACTGAGCAACAGCCAATGAACGCTGAAAGGGGGTGAACTAAACAAATGTAATTCCTGAGTCTACCTCTATCTCTGCTTTCAGTGACACCATCCTCACCCTCCTCAAATACATCATTGCCTTGTTCCAACGGCACAAAATGGGCTGAAGAGGCCTCAGGGGCGGTGCTTGTCCTGCATCTGAAAAATGTCAGGCATACCTAGACTGCAACAAAAGGTGAGAGATGACAGAAAAGGAGGCATTTTATTTAGCTCTAATTTAAGTATCTTAAGACCAAACTAACACGCAAGTTCAAATACACATGCATGATAAATTGAGAAGTCACTCTTCATAAGAAAATCTGTCACTAATCACTTGTCTTCCCCCCCCACTTGCTAATATCTCTCTCCTCAGCAGGCGTTTCAAACATGCCTGTCATCCCACTATCTGAGCACAAATGCAGCCGGCAAAGAACCCAATCCCGACGATTGATGCAGCAGAAGCGGGGCTGCTGAAAAAGGCGGTCTAAACTTGAGGCAAGGTCTGTCCATAACAATTCCTAATTTTTGCCACCCGTTTTCAGAGCAGCAGCAGACGGGGCCTTCAGACTTGAAGGTGTGGGGGGTGCTGGAAGAGCCTGGTACACGGCCCCTGCCACCGGACACGTTACTGCCTTGCAGAGCCGCACTCTGCCTCAGCGCCCTCGCAGCCCCCGCTCACAGAGGCAGAGCCTTTCTGAAAAAACAGACATTGCAGCCTCGCCTTTATACACGGGCTGCCGTGCCCTGCCCGTTTCTCCCAGCTGAGCTCGTGACGCTGAGTTTGCAATCACACACGAGGAGCAGCAGCCTTCCTCCTGCCCAGGGCGGAATCACCCCAATGGCAGCAGTGCTTGCAGACTCCAGGGGAGCTGCTCAAACACTTCAGATGCTGCAACATAAAAAAAAAAAAAAACAGAAACACAACTGATCACAGGGCTTGCTGTTTTGTTAAATATTCTCTTTCTTCACATTCACTGCAGTACAAAATCACTTCCCCTTGCCTTCAGCCCCTTTTATCAAGTGTTTCCCTAAGGAAGTATTTCTTATTACCCAAATCAATATCCACTGAAGTGGATTTAAGAATTTTAAAGGCCTTGATGTCTGCTATTAACATCAACTTGGATAGCTACTCCGCTCAACACACATTTTCAGTGGTGATTCATTTACAAGAGTCTCTGTGCCCTGGTTAGTGAATTTGTTTTCCAGAATACTCTGTCCCAGCTTCTAAAAGGTATCACTGGATTGCCAGTATTTGTGGCAGAGAACGGTTTTATTAGTAACTAAGTGTTTGCCTGAAAGAATTAGGCTTATTTCACCTATTCTATGCCATCACCCTGAGACTCCTATCTAATTCTGAGATGCTGGCATGACGAAGTCATCCACACTGACTGTTAGATCATCATGAAGCATTTATATAGAGAATAAAGAGAATAAAGAATAGAGAAGAAAGTCACAAACAGTTTACATAAGGTAAATCTCACATTTTTAATTAAGAAATATCTCAGAGATTTATGAAAATGTACACTTATTTTCTTTGTAAGCTTCTGCTTACTCAACAAACTGATTTGTGCCTACATTTTCTCAAAAACCTAACAAAGTTTTATGAGAAGTTACAGTGCCTCTGCTCTCAAAATATGTATGAATATTAACTATGCATACTTATGTTAATAATACACAATATGACTAATACCTAAATCTTAATTAGTTTCACATCATATGCATGTTGTGTTCACACATTCGTGCATCTTTCTCCACTGGTGAAAAGACCCAGCCACAGAGGGCTTCGCCCTCCTGAATGCTAAACACTCCCGGCTGCTTCTCAACCAACTCCCACGGCTGCAGGTGCTCGACGTTTCACAGAACTGAGATCTACAGCTGTATAAAAGGTTTTAACAAAAGAAATGCACGTGCAACAAGACATCAAAGACTAGCAAGCACACGCTGAGGGCCACTCTACAGCTAGGAAATCTGTATTAAGGTAGACACGTGAATACATACTAGTAAAACTATAAGCATGTATTAAGAGGTTTTCCACTTCCCATGACTCTAGTGCACCCTTTCTCCTACAGTCAAAGGCAAAAAAACCCCATGCTGGATGGCAGGGCAGCCTGGTGGTTACGAAAGGGCCACCATGCTGCACTGAGCTCACAGCCCTCTGCATCACATACCCCAGACGAAGAGGTTTCTGGCTGAACCAGGGCCCAAGACAGCCTAATTCGAGAACGTACAAACAGGTGGTCACTGGAGTTAGGTTCGTCTGAGGACTTTTAAAAATGTTAGTTCTTAAGGCTCACTTGACCGGGGAGAGATCGCATCTCAGCTGTCACAGGAAGGAAAAAACTAGCTAACTATGCAAAAAATGCAAAGCCTCTTCCTCATGACAATTGGTTAGGCCCAGGCTGTCAAAATACACATGGTTTAACTTACGCTTACAGGCTCTCAGAAGTGTAGAGGGGCTTGGGGTGTTTCTATATTTCTTAAACCTCTCAGCTTTAACTGATTTCAGAGAAAATCTTAACAAAATCAAATCTTATTTCCACCATCAAATATGCCTCCTTCTTCACATTGTATAGAAAAATCAAGGCTTAAATACAGTATAAATGCAATTAACCTCTCTTTATCTGGGAAACTGAAGTCTGTTGAGCTGAACATATTTAAATTGATGGACTTTTTAAAATTGCTGAATTGTTCTTAAATGGTAGATGAATTATTTACTTCAATCTTTGTACAGGTTCCTGTCTGAGACACACTCACGTAGAAGAAATTGAAGTTTAAAAATTAAGGAATCTGATAGTCCATTCCATATGAAACGTTCCAGCTGTGGAAAGCGTTCACCATGTATCACAGATGCTGCCACAGCAGTTTCTAACTCAGCAAAAATTTACAGCTTTTCACATCCTTATATTTTATGGTGAATATTTTGGTAGCTTGTTCTTTGTTTGGGTTTTTTTTTTTTTTTTTTTTTTTTAATTATTACTTACGTTACTTAAATATCTCAAATTGCATATTTCCTTATTTAAATTTTACTGAATGTTTTACAATCAAATATGAAATAGTAACTGCATTGTATCTAATTAGGCAAAATGCACCAACATCCTTTACACTAAGAGAAAAAAAATCTTTAAATAAGAAAATAGATCTAGTGTATTTATATAGCCTTAACTATACTTAGCACTTCTATAAAAAACAACCTCTAACAAAAGTTTGACACTTCATGAAAGACATACTGAGCAGCAATTTGGGTTTTTTTCCACAGCACCTCATAAAAAATTCCATTCAGTCCATTCACAAAAGTGTGACATGAAAAGTTTTGGGATACTATTTTTTTTTTTTCCTACAGTACTGCTTTAGCACAATTTTTCAGACAGAGCAAGAGGGAAGCCAAGACAAATCCATCTGTGTGTTTGATGATTTACTGCACTTCATGGACTCAGAACCATAATTTCCTAGTTTTATTTTCCTTGTGAGCAAGGTTCATCTTAAGAAATCCATACCAGCTTCATCTCTCATGCTCCACAAGCCTTTGAGTGGAGCACACTCCAGACGGCATCTACCCAGGAGCTAACCAGCACTGAAGTTCTTTGTGTTATGCAGTAATTACTAATCTCATCACTAACCAAAAACTCCCTTAATTCATTGATTGTACCTTGGATTACTCCCTCTCCTTAAAACTGACCCTCATTTTAGAAGGGAAAGATTTTTTAAGTTCTGTTCTGAATCAATGCTGGTAAACTACTGTGAAAAGATCACTTATATCACAGCTAAATGACAGGCAGTTTCGGACCCAGCAGCTCATACTAATGGAAATCAAATCAGCTGAGGGAAGAGAAAAGACATTTGAGAGGTATTCATGTCATAAAAGTTTTGAAAATTTACAGCAGAGTGGGAGAAAACCAAACCAAAAAGTATGAATTAGAGGAATTTTTACCATTTTCCATCAGTTCCATTCTATTTGTGACTTACCTATAAAATTTCTCAAAGCTAAAATCTTTGCATAGAAAATTGCAACACATATTTCATTATCTAGATGCAACTTCAATAACTAAAAATTAGGCACAAATCGTTCTTCTTCAAATTCATTGATCTACTACTTCACTTCAAAACCTGTTCTAAATGAAGAGTCAGGCTATCCAGTAAATAGATTAAGACAAAATAACAAAGACCCCAATTGCAAAAACACCATTTCTTATACCAAAAGTGAAGCTCTGAAGGAAGGAGAAAAAATTCTGGAGTGATTGTGGGATGATTCCTCCCTACAGAAAAACAGCAGGACTGAAGTACCTTTTGGCTGACATTTCATCAGGCAGCATGTAACTTGGTTAGTTCCACAACAGCAAAATGCATTCTTATACTCAAAAAATCTAAGCTCTTCATTACACTGATTCAGAGGGATGATTACAAATAATCAGTTGTAGGCACTAGCTGCATTCACCGAAATGGAAAAATTTGCAGATGTTTGATAAACACACAGATGTAATTAGCACTTCAGATTTTTCAGCTAAAGCTGAAGAAATTCTTCACTCTCTCTGCAATGCAGGCACAAATGCACGATAGCTATGATATTCCTTGAACACTGCCCTCCAGAGCTCTTTGCTCATCCAATACAAAAAATTACTTTAGTTATTGTTTTGGATAGAAATACTTGATATTTTTAAAAAAATGTTTCCTTATTTATTTCACTGCAAAGAATGCAAATAAATTGTCTGATCCCTGTTGTCCTTAGCTCTCTTGCAGTAATATAACAAGGCAAGAGAAAACCAAGACAAATTAACATATAATTGGGTTACCCTTTCTGGTGCACCTCAGAATACCCCTTTGCCCAAATACAGGCTGAATTCCATCTTCTCTGAAAGCATTACTGAGACCTCAATATTATCATACACAAAGGATATATGTTAGCAACTCCAAATCAACTCTCACAGGGCATACCACACAGTTTCAAAATAAGATCATTAAGACTTCATAGGGAGCATTGCAAACAGTATTTAGAAAAGTCCAAATTTTTAAACTTTTACACTTTTAAAATTTAACTATTACAAAGTAAATCCAGTGGTTTCTCAACTTTCCCCCTTCATTCCTGTTAAAACAAAAATTATAATGCAAAGTTACAGCATAAAACATTTATATTTTTGTGTTTTGCTACACATGCAAAATATATTTTTACCCTATCTTTTCCAGAGGTTGAAACCTTAGGGCTCAGACATGCAACCAAGTTACCATGGGTCCTATGAGCACGAAAAGTAGCTGATGGACATGCTCTAGTAGCAGGGAAAATGCAAGGTAAGGCAACTCAGCTGAAACACCCTTTATTAAATGAACTTCCCTTGCATTTGCCCCAGGCTAAGAGCACACACAGAGACGTGCAGAAATGTCATTAACTCAGTCCCAAGCCTGAACACTTGGCCCTGACAGCATGACTATCAGGCAACTCCATGTTAACTGCTGTCAGAGACTGAGGAAAAAGGCAAATATCTCTATCCATGCCCTCCACCTAAAAGCCCATCATCAAACGAGCTGGGATCTCTGTAGCTACAACATTTCCCCACTGCTTAAATTAATTGTTAGAGACAAAGGCAGAAATCTGTAGCCTGTGTCTAAAGCAGAAAAGGACCAAACTGCCTACCTGCACGAGAACTTCTCCCCTACCTCTAGATTCAAACATAGGCCAGGACTCCGCTCAGGGTTAGGAAGACTAATGGTTGAAGAGCACTCTTCCTCGTCTCAAGTGGATCTTTCCTCAAGGTTACATACAAACATGCAGTCAGTGTTGTTTTTTATAGTCCCTTCTTATAAATCCGACTAAATGACATTTAGACATGTCTACTCTTGCTCTGAGTTGTGTTCCTCACAGGGCCACCTATAGCCTCTGGATTCCTAACTTGCCTTCCTTGTGACACAGCGAAGCTCTCCAAAGGTAACGAGATAGAATGCTACTCAAAATGAAACTTCCCTGTACCGTTTCAAAACACCTACCAAGCAGTTCATGTCTTCTCTCCTTTGTGTCTCTTTCTTTCTTTTGGCCAAAGAAAAGACAGACAGTGTAAAACAGAGCAGTAAAATGTTACAGCAACACTTGAAAATCCAAAGAAAATTTTAAGTCAAGTACCCTTTCTTTGACAGACTTAAGAATGACACTGGCGGCACTGTCACATTTTCTATGAAAAATGTTTCTACTTGGGGTAGAATTGTTCATCTGCCAAGGGAATATACGTGTCTATATGAAAAGCGGTAGATGATTAGACTGAACAGCTGCTAGCTCCATTATGTACATCAAAGCCATAGTTTAGATTTAAAAAATATTTTTATTAAGACAAGAAATAAAACATGACTCAAATGCACGCCAGCATTATCTGTTAAATGCTAAAGCTTTCAAGTGACCTTTACTTTCAGATGTTAATTATACATCAGACAACACAGTCTTCCAAGTTCTTGCTAAGACAAAGCAAATCAACATACTTTCCCCGAGAAACACCAGCCTTACTTTACAACAGCGTAAGTCTGTTGACAGCACTGATACTAAATTCTGAAATGATCCACTGGAAGTAGCACTTTCTCCAACGTTGTTGGCGTAAGAGTTAGTCAGTAATTGCACCTGATGAGTATAGGACACTCAGCTGTTCCCAGGATGAAACTATTTGCTGACACTGAAGATCATTAAATTATTATTATTGTTTATCAAGTGTCAGTGAGATAAAACTGTAATATATGCAAATACAACACATCTCTCCCAAGGTATTTACAGCACACATTAGAAAGATAATACAATTTAACATGCCACAGCAAGTAATTAGATAAACTCACTTCAAATCAGAATCTTTACCTTGGGAGTCACAATTTGCTCTAATGATGCAGACACCAGCTTTACAAACCACAGTTCTGAACCAAAGGAACCACTTTTATTTTTTAAAGTCACTGCTGAGTCTCTGTATTACAAAAGCTTTTCAATTAAAGTATATTAAATATATAGTAGACTTGGAAATTCCTAGCTTGATAAACTACTACAATAAAGAGCATATTCACATTCTTTTTTTTTTTTTTTTTTTTTTTTTTTCCAGATAATCTATTTGTAAGCTAAGGATAGGATTGGTAGCAATGCCTTTATGAAAAAGTACTTCTGTTTACAAAGTTCAAAGCCTATTTGTTGCTTTGCTGATCCAGTAACTTCTTCCTTCCAAGATGATGTTGGTTGCCCTGACAGCACCGTTCTTTTGAGGAAAAAAATACATCACAACTGCAAACTAAGGTAGCCTTTGATTAACATTATCAGAAAGTGATGATATTGACTGACAGTAAGGACTCTGCATGTTAAACACAAGCTTTAAGAGAATTCTTATGATATCACATATCTGTTTCTATTTACGGAAGTCTCTGTCTATTTCTCAAATATGCATTTCTATAACCAATGGTATTATATGATTTTATATCAACCATCTCACACACGCGGTGCCTACAACCTTTGCTTACAACTCCACATAACACATATATTTTGTTTCTATTTTTTTTTTTTTTTTTAACAGTGTGCCTAAATACTTATTTTAACTACTGTTCCAGACTGGTCTGAAAATGAAGGTAGCCTTGAATGAATTTGTTGTTTCATAACAGGTAGGTGTTCCTCGTTATGACTCAACACATTCCAGACTAGCATATTTTAACTTTTCCTTTACTTGACCACACAGTATTAGTCTAGGTCAAAATTATCAAGGTGGAATAAAGCAAGCATGGTCTTGAAATTTTCTTCTTTCTTCAAAGTCTGTTTTAGACTGTCATTTAAATATGAAGGTGTATGCAGAGCATCATGGTCAATATAGCAATACATGGTAAAACTGCCTGGGGCCGGCACTGGTCTGTTCCCTGGGCTTACAGCAACATTCCCCTAAGAGAGACAAAGACACACAAAGTACCCTAAAGTTCAACAGAAATGGAATAATTGCTAGGATCTTCCTTATCAGAAAGGACTGCTCAGTGCAGAAACAGTGAGAATTTTGACCATCTGCTTCATGAAACAGGAAGCCTACCAAGAATCTTTCTTCCACGTCTTTTGTCTGTTGTTGAAGATAAGATAAAATTTGTATTTTAATCTAGTTTGCCCAACAACATCCCAGAAATGCATTTTTCTCTGCTGGACTTCACTGGTTATTCTCCCATATCCTCTGAACTAAGAGCTTATCAATTCTATCTTTGTAAAAAAGACAACCAAAAATTTAGCACAGGCAATCCTTCTCCCAGAAGCTTTTTAACCCATTTTTTCCCATGAGGGAGTGACAATTCTCAGCAAACATTTCAGGTAACTGGTGAGGCATAGTCAAGGGATAATTATGGGTTCAACACAAATATTGCTTCAATATTCAGCTTGGACAAACCTGTAATTCTGAAACTTGGTCAATGGCAGATGAAAGCAACTCTAAGTTTAGTTTTCAGGAAAACATTCACCTTCTAGTTTTCCATTTCTGGTGGGAAATTTTTTGCATTTTCATTTTATGCCATTTTCTTATGGTTTCACTTCATGTTTTAATTAAAGTCTCATTTTGAAATGTCAAAAACCTTTGCAGGATAATTGTCTTTTCCAAAGATCTGCAGCTACTAGAAAGAACATGGTCATCAGTGCAGCTGCAAACAGCAATGTCAGAGCCTACTGAACATGAGGGGCTTGATAAGTTTCTGTTGCGTAAGCTGCCAAGCACATCATCATTAGGAATTCAGTTTCAAACTGTGCAGTCTCACCTCACTGTAAGATGGTTTCCCTTTTCATGAAAGCAGATCCACTGCTGAAAATGGGGTACACTACACAGCCAATGCTATCATGACATTGCTTTTTGGAGAAACGGCTATTGCTTGAGAAGCAGCACCTGATTTCCATGATGTTCTAACCTGTTCATGAACCTACTAAGCAGATGATCCGGAGATGGGAAGTTAAACAGACAAATCCTACAGAATTCAGAATCATATCCTCAGGTTTTTGTTCTTCCATTGTCCTCCAACACAGACAGACATACTCTGAGCACTACCCACTGGACATTTATGGCAAGGATGTTTTACATCCATTTTCACTGGTGCTTAAGCTACCTTGCTTGGCACCCTTGGGGGAACATTCTTTGTCTTAGAACTAAAAGCTTGGGACCTTCACCTAAAAGCACACTTCTGATGGAGACCAGCAGGTCTCTTTTCTTATAAAGCAGCCAAAATGAAGAGGGTTGCATCCAGCCCCTTTTTACCCAACTGTTAAGTGTCTGAACACCTGCCTGAAAGAGTTCAATATTCTGCCTACGGAGACTAAAACATTACTCTTCCCTCCTCGCTGCTGCTTCCATCTAGAGCTGGTAAGGCAGATTCTTTTCTCAGCTGAAGCTGTTCAATTGCACACTGAATATTTAAATAACAATTAAATCATAGTGATCAGCAGTTTCTAGCCTAAGTATAAAAATAAGTTTACTTACTTCATATGATGTTGCTACCAGGCTCCTCTTCCACACAGGCTGCTCTCAGGAAGAAGAATAAGCTGAACTTGCATCCCTGATGAATGTTTAAGCCACCATGCTAACTTACAAAGGAAGAAAACCCCACATATATAATGCTGATATTGGCTGTGCTTTACAATCCAATGGCAGTTACTTCTCTTCTCAGCCAACAGCCCAAATTCAGCCATACAGAGGAGGTCTACTGCGACTATGTGCACTTAGCAGAGGCACAGCACCCAGTTTCAGGTTTGGGACAGCTCAGGTGAACATATGTTTATTACTGGGCTGCTCAACTTTGACAAGTTGATGGGCTTCCAGGCTCATCCAAGAACAGATTTTGGGGAACATGGTAATAAGTACAGTAATCCTACAAGCTTTAGCTGCCTCGAGGATTGAAATGAACTCAATAGGCCATCATAGCAACTGTGAAATTGGGCAAATCCACATTAACTGCTGGAGAGGTATCACCCCCAAATCTGTTTCAGAAAAACCAGCCTTGGTGGTAGCAGGTAGACATAGATGTAGCGGATGCATGATGTATCCTGTATTCAGGTCGAGCACGTAGGAAACCAAAATCTCTGACCCCTTCCACCACCGGCTTCCCCTACCTTCAAAGCAAACCAGTCAGGGTGAGGTATTTCAACATCACTTTGTACATTGGTTTGAATCTGATGGCACTGAAGTACCCAACCAAGCTCCCGCTGTTTGTGGTGACAGCACAGCTACGTCAACACTGTTTATCCCACCCAGAATTTCCCGCTACCTCATTTTATCTGTGAATAATAAACAATTAACAACAATCTCCCATTTCTCAGCAGGCTGAGATCTGCTGTTAATGAGTTACCCAAACATCTTCATCTGGAAAGAAGTGAAAGAAAAATAACTGTCTAGCAGTATAAATATTCATCTCAATCAAAGGACTCCTTGCATCAACAGAAATATTCCACTCTTTTACTTTTTTTTTTTATAAAATACTTGGATTATGAGGGAAAAAAATGGTTGTAAAGATAAAAATTAGTCATGAGCGAACAGTACATGAAAAATGTTAGTCCCTTTACGAGAATAGCATCAGTGCCTCAGTATTGCTTACCTGTGATAAAGAGACTGCAGCCAGCAAGTTTACCCAGATCTTCTTCTGAACTGGATTTCATAGGGGGAAAAAAATCAAAGGTAACAAAAAAACAGTCGGTGCCAGTGGGACTTTTCTGTACTTTTATCAATTTGGCAAAGCTACAAGGTCATTCTTGTGCCCCCTAGAGCATTATAGATTAGATTTCTCCTTCACAAAAGAGCAATTAAAATTTGGAGGACAGGCGAACAGTACATATCATTCCAGAAAATGTACTGACTGTGGAAGAAAATGAAGAAACACCTAAACAAGTCAGAAAACTTGACAGCATTCTCCAGCCCCACAAACAACAAATGTTATTGTTAAAAGAGATCAAGGCAAAGTATCATTTTTTTAAAAAACAAGACAAAAAAAAAAAAAAGCGCAGAATATTTTTTCACTCAACATCACAGGTATTTATTTGGAAAACATAAAAGTCAACAAGCTAGCATCAAAGTAAAGCCACACAGAGCTGAAAAATTTATCTGGCTTCAACATTACTCATGAACCCCTTTCCAATCCTAAAACTCCAGTAAATCCCCATTTTTGTGTTATAAAAAGATACGTTAAAGGACGAAGATCAGTAGAATACAAGGAACTATTGTGAAATTCCAGGTGCTGATCTCACAGTTGGCCTTGCTTATCTTTGCAGACAACTACAGATGCCTTAAGTACATGAGGGGGGGGTTATCTGAATGAAACGTTCCCTAATTTAAGCATTCACAGAATTTTTTGACAAAGGGATTGCTCTAGTCCCTATTTTCCATCCTACAGAACAGCGGCCATAGGAGTTTTTCATTCAGAAACTCAGTTGTCCTAGACAGTGCAATAAATGATCTTAAATCCTCAAGGGTGATTAATTCCTTCATCAGTGAGATTTTTCCACTGGTTAATTAGCATTAAAACATGTGCCTTACACCTCTAGTCCAGATTTGTTTAAAATCAAAGTCCAGCCATCGAATACTGACATTTTTTTCCTACATGACAGGAGGACCCTTTGATTTTTAAATTTGTTTCTCCTTAGCATTTGATCAATCCACTGTCAATAACCCCATTCTTGGCTAAACTCCAAAGATGGAATTTCTTTAATCTCTCATTAGAAGGAAAATTTGTCAGTCCTGAATCACACTTTTCTCTTGTTTCAGAACTTTTTCTACTATCCAACATCCTTTTCAATGCATGAGCCTCAAAGACTAGCCCAATTATTTTCTCAGTTCTCCTACGAATATCATAGACATATACCTGGTGATTTATCTTTACACATCCAAGGATCATATTTTAACCATCATCCAACACCACGAATTTTCATCCTGTCAGGTATCTAAACTGAACCATAAATGCTTTATGGAGGCATTAGCTTCCAAAATATAATCCTCATAACAGATGTATAATTCTGAATGCATCGCCTTGCATTTGGCTCTAATAATGTAAACATTGTTAAAATGAGACCAGTTTGACAAGTAACCAAGATTTCTCAGAAGGAATTTCTACCCATCAGTGCAAATGCTGAGTTATTACATTTAACCTTCAAATAATTACAATTTTCCTTTCTAACTTTATATACATCAAAAATATTTTGATAGACCGAGAAGAATTTTTCACAGGAACCTACTGCGATGCTTTCTAGAACAAGTATTCTCATGTATGCTTTCTACAGTCACTTGACTAGTTTATAATCCATCCAGTTTTCATGCGTGTTACCAATTTTTTAATCTTGATACAGTTTCAACATGGTGTTTGTCAGCTCTTACAGGAGTCTACCAGGTCAACAAAATTATTCATGGTCAATCAAAATGGAAGTATTTCCTTCAGCAAGACCTGCCATGTGCATGATTGTCCAGAACACAAGAATACCCTTTATCAAAGGATTATTTCAGTTTAGCCAAATAATTATTTTTCATATTATATTTAATTAATCTGAACATTCATAACACTTCTACTTTGAAATATAGGACAGAACTGTAGAAATAAGCTGCTATTTTCTAGGAAGAAGTAAGTGTCTTTGCTCTGTGGCCATGGATATGGTGGATTTTTCCCAGCTGGGAGAACTTAACCTCAGAATAATTTTCTTCAAATATTTATTCCTAAGTGATAAAGAGAGTAATGACATTTGAAAGTGCAGAGGCAGATCTGATATTCTCATACAGGTACTGAAATTTCCATTTAGCTACTTTATAACCACCAGTGCAAGTTAGTTCATTCTGACCACAAAATAAATATACTGGAAGTTTTTGTCACCACAGGACATTCATTTGCTCTCATAAGAGAGCAGAAATGGTTTGAAGGCAAGCTTTTTAATGCTTGTAAACCAGTGGTGATGGCAAGCAGAGAGTTCAAATTAATTGCCATCTCCATAGTTTTATTAGGAACACAGAGGCATAAGGTTGACACGTTCTCAGATAAATATGGCTAGGAAAACATATCGAACTTCATCAGTTTGCAATAATTGGCAATACTCCAAAGAGAAAATCAAATTTATTTCATCTTTTAGACAAAAAAAAAAAATCCTTAGTTTAAATCTCCACAAAGAAATTGACTTTATGGTGTATAGGCAGTTTATGGTTTGTCAGGATGTATCAAAAAATGGGAGTAGACTAATAACTGCTAGAATGACTGCACTAGTACAGCAATGACAGTCTAACTACAACTATTTACTCATTGTATTTCATAAAGCAAAGACACAACTTATTACATGTCAGTTACAGACCACTGAGAAGCCACTGTGAAGCATACAAGAAAATATTTGACATTCCCAGTGTGCAAGCTTTTGAACTCCCCTGTCACTGTCTCAATTCTTGAATGTCTACAGCAAAAACAGCATTTGAAAGCCAGCAGCCTTGTTCTTCACAGAACAGAATTTATTTGAAAAAATCTCTGGATTATTAAAGAAAACAAAAAAATCTATCTAAAGAAAGTCTGCCTCCTGATGGGGATATATACTGGTTATAGGCTTTTACTCAGACATCTGAATAAGAAGCTGTTTGTTACCTGGTTAAATTGAAATGAGTGGAAATGAACTGTCTTGACCCAGAAAAGGTTCTGGAACTCCTCAGGGAAAGATGATTTTTTAGGACCTTTCTTTGACAGGGATCTAAGCAACTATTTCCTTTGATAAAATTCAGTGATAAAATTCAGATCTAGAATCTCTTTCTGAATTGTACAGACCGTTTTTTGAAATGCATCACATTTAAGCAAAATCTTATAACAGAAGCCCACATCACATGGTCCTCACGGAGCATTATACTGTTTTCACTGCAAGACCGATGTCCTTATTGCCACAAAATGCTGCAGCAAACTCCCAACCAGCAAACATAAAATAATGAAGTTACCCTTTAATTACCAATCGGTATTATTCAACTCTTTTGTTATATTTTTGGAGACACAGACTTGTAACTTGCATGTGGACACTGTTCCAGAACTGCTATGCCTGTACACCCACTTGACACATTACCTTGACATTTAGGCTACAAACCCTTCCTGACACCAGCCCAATGCCAAAATCCCTGGGATGGCTCTGTCTGGCAGGGCTGTCATCTCCTAACTTTGCCATCATTTATTTGACTCCTAAAGCTACTGGTGTTATATCTTTTCTTGAAAATCCCCCTAGTTTGATAAACCTACCTGAATAAAGCCTCCCTTACATAGTAATTACAAACATACACATCGTTACAACTCATTGACTGTGGCATCATAGAAAAGATTAACTATTTAAACTGCAACAGGTGAGTTACCTCTGTTGGTAAAACAGAGCTAGAAGAGAATTATATGGAAATACTTCTTTGCCACCGTGCTTATCATTAATCTAGTGATCATAAACCTGTTTGTACCATTAATGTCTAAATCTCCATATCAAATGTTCTTAGCCTTTCAGTCCATAAGCCCAGACTGGGGGCAGTTTAACTCACCAGCATAAGGGTGAAGGCCTCAAGAAACTGCTGAAGTTCATACAAGCCAAAATTACCAGAGTGTGCCTTTTCTAAGTAGCCCAATTACATTCACAGCCCTGACAATGAGGATAAATTTTTTTTACTGACAACTGACAAACACAGACTATGATGCAAAAGTTGCAACCTAAACCCTCTCCAGCTCTTAGAGCAATCACAGTGTGTAGTCAGCAACAGCAGCACTTTAAAAAGGATGTGCTCTGTATGGTAATGAAAAGGACTTAAATTAAACTTTTTTTCTCCCATAAAATAAAGGAAGGCCTTAAATCAATCCAGCCAAGATTATGGGCTTCTCTAAAATTTGTCAGACAACTTCAGCTGAAAGATACTTATCAACAAATTATGAAAGCACCAAAGGTTCTTAAAGTTTTATCACCATGGTCTTTTCTCTGCTGTTCGCTTTCTTAAGTAAGCAAAAGCAGGTGTTTGCCCAAGATAATTTTTGTTTTTTATGAATTAAAAAAGATCAGATTCTGGTAAGAAAGGCAAAAATCAAAGCAAAGAGCCTGTCTTAGTTATCTACAGCATAAAGGATTTGATTCTACCTATGAACCAACAATGCAAGTGTGTGCACTGTTCTAGGTCTGCAAGAACAAAAAAACAAACAAAACCCACCCCACACAGCTGCTGGTACGTATTTGGACCCCAGCTTTCACCTGCACGCATTGCAAGTGCCTCAGCATTTAAAACTGAGTTATACTGAAGGGAGGAGGAACTAGCTGAGAGAATGGACGGAGATTTTTATAGCTGTTACTACAACACAAAAATGGTATAGAAACAGTAGAAGAGTCCAGCGTGCTTCGTGCTGGTCGTGCATTTGGTTGTGCATTCCTGCCAGGCAGACCACCAGCTCTATCGCATGCGGTCATGAACACAGTTTTGGAAAGGGCGACAGTGAGGGCAACATCCCCATCAACAGTTCTCAATAACTGTTGCTGCTTTCAAGCATTATCCAGATACGCAGCCCGGTCTCAGTGCTACTCGTGCATCTTCTCAGCTTCCCACTGCACTTTGGGCACTGTGCTCCTGTCCTACACACCTCCTCAAGCTTATTGTAGTCTGAGCACTGGGGAACAGGGCAAAGATTAAGAACATAAAATACGGAGACTAAGAGACCAGTAAGGGAGTTTGGGAAACAATAGATATATTATTCCTTTGCTTCGTGGCTCCCACCTGTCTTTTCTTTTTATCTGTTCTCTGCTTCAAGGCAGCAGAAACCCATGCAACAACACATTACAAGAGAGAGCTCCGGAGGCCCTAGAACCGTTCACTGATGTCAGATAGTTTCAGCCCTGCGAGAGGTTATGCACTCCACGGCAGCCCCCCAACCAGTAGCCCCAGTGGCAGGTTGTGCCTCTCAGGAATACAGCCCACTTCAGTTGAGCAGAGCCCTGAGTCGGTTGTTTCCTACCATTGCGAACCTGCTAAATGCATTTCTTGTGTCTTCCTTAAACCATCTTGCATCTGCCGACGTGACAAAACCGCTCGTGGGCGTGCATGCTCAGAACTTCAGGGGGGAACTGGATCCTCAAAGGAGCCATCGGGGTCCAACACAGCACAGATAACGGCAGCATTAGTACCATCGTTTCAAAGATTACCTCATAGAAAGAAAAGGGGATTAAAAGAAAAAAAAAAAGGGGGCGTGGGGGGTGGGAACTACTTGCTGTGACGTGAAGCGTGAACTTTCTTGTGAAAAGTAATCAGCACAGAGTAGTTCCTGATTTGGGATGGTAGAAGAATGCTACTAATCGTTTGATACAAAGATATGTCAAAGGATTTAAACATTCTTCAGTCAAAGGTAAGAATAAACTTATTCTTTTGCATGGAAGCTTAATTCCTCTAACATTTTATATGTTAAGATTACATTATATATTTCAGTTGCAGCATGCGATTTTGTATGGCAGCATGAGACACCATCTTGTTTTTCTGAACTGCTTTCATTCTTCATAGTATTTTCCTTGTAATCATTCATTGTGTGTTTGGATTTCTGTCAACTAGATGTACTTGAAAGATTAAGGTTTTTTTTTTCTCAAAATACCAACTGGTATTTTTAAGTGGTAAAGCCAAAAGACTGCAATTGCCTTGTGAACAAGGGACTTTAAAAAAAAAAAATCTCACAAACATTAGTTTTACCAACTACTGCTTTTCAGTGTCGTTTAATTAAAGAGTAAAACTTGAGTCTATCACAACAGTCTTCTGAGGCAGCAAGAATAAAAAACAGTTGAAAGGAATCCTTGTAAAATTTACTAGCGTTCAGTGGAAGTTTCAGTCTGATTTGTCAAATGGAAGGCATTGGCTGTGTCTATTCACTGTCTAGGAAGACACTCCAACCTCGCAAAGCAAACATCTTCACAGTAATCATCCAAACCTGAAGCTTCATAAAACTACCTCTTGCCATCGTCAATATACTCAAAAGAAATGCACCTGAACTACATGCCTTGAGTGTGCACACACATAAACCTCCACGGACATACAAGAGAGTGCATTTTGATACAGGCAGACACGGCATTTAGTGCAGCAGCCGTTTGCTTTGGCCTCACTAAACAGGGAGAGGAAATTCATGTGTCACTGCTCATCTTGAAAAATTTTGAAAAACAGATTAAAGCCAACCTAATATAAAATTTTCTTCCAACTTGTAACACATACAGCAATAATTATTTCAGAATGGATTAAAAAATGCAACATATGGCAAAGGCTACTCTTCTAGTTTTAGTTCCCACCCATCCCCAAAAAACAACAAAACAATTGATCTTGCAAGTAGTAACCAGCTACTTGCCACAGATTTCTTCTCACATTTTAACTAAATGCTAAAAGCTGAAACCATCTAAGGGAAGGGCTTTTACCACACCTTCCCCAGCAGTTCTTTTTAAAGCTAATCAAATTGCAACAAGCAAAACTGAGGAGGGAATGGAGAAAGTGTAAGGACTTCGGTGTCTTGTATGTCCTCCTCAAAATCGACAGCAGCATCGTAACAAACATTGTGGCCCCAAACAGGCAGCGCTGACACTGTTCTGAGGTTAAAAGAGAGTATGAAAAGGTCTTAAACTCCAAGGAAATATACTACAGTATAAATTACTGTACCAGAAGATCTTTGCTTAGATTAACAAGCCGACTGAATTCTCCAAAGAACAGATTTGTAGCTTGCAAGTGATGATGACTTCTTACAAGGAAACAATTCTCTTTTAAATTGTATCTCTGGTCAAGCTCAAAATACATCAGTAAAGTATTTATTTCAGCACATTTTTTGCCTATGTACCTGCCTGATAACTCTTTCGTATTCTCTGCCCTCCCACCCCCAAGTATTAATGAGCTAAATTGGACGTGTACCTCCTGAACTGCTTTGAAGGAACAGCTGAGACTGAGCAAATAGGTTGCTTCACCAGTGCTACATCATTATAAAGCTCTGGGTGCTGAACAGAACTACTTATTTTGTCTTAATAAAAACAAACACTGTGTCTGCACATTCAAACCACTAAAATAAACTAATGAGAGCTAAGGAGTTCTCACAGAAGTGCACGTGCTTTGGGCTGCCCAATTACAGCTCCATTTTGTCTTGGTTCCAACTTAAAAGGAATTGTAAGCACCTTGGAAGACTTGCCCCCATTTAAAAAAAAAAAAAAAAAAAATCATTATTACATTGCTAGCATCAATTGCTAAAAATACCACCTTGTATGTACTAAACTGAACAAGGTTTGGTCCCTTCAGAAAACCGAAGGGGTATGAGCTGAAATTGGCTGATGCTACACGAATTGCTTCAAGGTGATGAGTCCGGCCACCGAACGGTGAGAGGGATGAAAAGCAGAACAGCAGCCACATCTCTTTTTAAAAGGTGTGAGCTGTCGCGCCGGGAGGATTTGATCACTTTTGCTTAACAGTCAACAGAATGATCTAAAATGACGCTTTGACGCTGGACAACCGTTTCCGTTCCCGAGACATGCCGCAGCCCTAATGGAAGCCGCCGAACTGCCTGCAGCTGCCGAACGTGGGCCCGGCCGCCCCGCCGTGCTCCTGCCGGCCGCGCCGCAGGCTGCCAGCCGTCAGCTGAACCGCAGTTACCGCCGAGGCACGGGCCAAAAACGCAAAGAACTAACAAAAAAAAAAAAAAAAAGAAAAAAAAAAAAGAAAAAAAAAGAAAAAAAAAAGAAAAAAAAAAAGAAAAAAAAGAAAAAAAAGAAAAAAAAAGAAAAAAGAAAAAAAAGAAAAAAAGAAAAAAAAAGAAAAAAAAGAAAAAAAGAAAAAAAAAGAAAAAAAAAGAAAAAAGAAAAAAAAAAGAAAAAAAAGAAAAAAAAGAAAAAAAAAGAAAAAAAAAAAGAAAAAAAAAAGAAAAAAAGAAAAAAAAAGAAAAAAAAGAAAAAAAAAGAAAAAAAAAGAAAAAAAAGAAAAAAAAAAGAAAAAAAAAAGAAAAAAAAAAGAAAAAATAAGAAAAAAAGAAAAAAAAAAAGAAAAAAAAAAAAAAAAAAAGAGAAGCATGGCTTCTCTCAGTGAAGTAAGTTACGTTCCAGATCCACCACCAAATTTGTGCTACGCCCCCAGCAAAGTTGTTATTTCACCGGATTAACTGCCACCTTCGTGGCTCATTCCGAAGATCCCACCATTCAAATTAAACTCACGTTTTCTTTACATTAACAGCATTTTATTTCAAAATATATTAACCATTCTGTGCTTACAAAGGACTGCAGTGTGAATACAGTATTAAGTTAAAAGCTTCTTAAACCTGCTACAAAAAACTTTTTTATTAGGAAGAGGACTGGTGCATAAAGTCCACAGTATTTAGTTTAAATACTTCTGCAGTCTACACAAGTACTTCTCAATCTGAACTCACACATTTTGTTCTGCCACAGATGGACACAGGGGTTAGGTTTTCAATATCATACATGCAAAACCTGGTACTGTCCCAGAACCAATGATGGTAACATTAGTTTTGAACACAGTCCCATTCTGAAGTTGTATCATACACTTACAGACAAAATTTGCATCAACAGACAACAGACGTTATTGCTCCAAATCCCCACAGGTTCTGGATAGGAATGCACGTTTCAGAACAACCCGCACTCTGCGATGCCGAAGATCTGCTGTTAGGTTTGAGCAGGGTCTAGCCACTCTGAGGGCCTGATGTCAAAAGTTTTTTTGGGTTTGGATTGGTGAAATTTACCAAAGGGGAGAAAAAAAAAACCTTCCCTCCTCTTCCAACCAAAACATCAAACACTAATTAACATATATATAAATATATAGGTGAAGACCTAACTATTAGTACAAAAAGTTGGTTTCCAACCATCACTAAGGCATAGAAAATTTGCTTTTAAGGTAAAAATCTGAACAAATTGTATGCTTGCAGAATATACCAGTGATGGCACTGGGAACTGAGAACACTGATCTACATGGCCCATAAGTTATAAACAACACAAAAATATTTTTTACTGATACTTCTTGAAAAAGCTTCAGTTTTAGGTTGAGACTAGCAGAAAGGAGGCCACAAATGTGAATTTTGTTTTTCCAACCTTATGGCCTGGATCTCAGTTTTTAAGCTTAATGAACTTCTCTTCTGTGTCTGCTTTTTAGCTTTGTGATGCCTCTTTACATTTAATTTACAGCAATACCATGAAAAGTTAATTCAGCTTTAGATCCTTATTGGATCACTGTATACAACAGTCAAGTGGCAAAACGCGAGGCTAGGAAAAGAAATCAACATTTTTGTTTCAAAACCATCATGCTGAAAAATCTTCAGATACATACATGGATGCTAGAGCACTCCCCCTCTGCCTTTATTAGCTTGCAGATGCATCCTGCTGCAAGCAAACCTGCCCTGCTTCTAACTCAAACCTAGCTTTGGTATCGCCACACAGTGCTATATTCAGAGAATAATCTCTAATTCAGTGCAACAGGAATGACGATCGTCCAGGTCCGTCCACCTGCAGAGCGCATCGAGGATGCGTTTACTTGCCAATTAGCAATTCCTTCCTGAATTGAAACTACTATTTTCAGTATGAACATTCAAGCCAAGCCCTTCAGGTCCTGGATCAATCTCAGAAGAGGATGAAGCAAAACTCTCATATACTAACCCAGACTCAAAACAAGGTACAGACAAGGTGTGGAAGAGGTTAAAGAGACTGAGGAATTGAAGACATAATTCCTGACCTATTAGTTTTGGCAGCTCTTTAGTAGGTATGTGCAAATACTTCCAGGAACAGCAATTTCTTAGCAATGTTTTACCAGATGGAAGAACAGGTTTTCACAACTTTATATTAACTACAACAAAACAGTTCTACCCACCCTACCAGTATTTACTTGGCTCTTCCCCAACCTTTATCAAGTAAACATGAATTCTAGAAAATGTTTTCACTATATACAGGCACTATTTTGTTCTCCGGTATCTTAAAAAAAGATAGGACAAAATTTCATTTTAAGTCTGAATAGGACAGACACTGCTCATATTTATATAATGCTGCATATCAACGTATACATTTACAAGCCCAATGTAGAATCCCTGAATATGCTAATCATTTCTGGCATTTTTTCTGGTTTCAAAATACCAAGTTCATTTTCCACGCTGATTTTTTTTTTTTTTTTTTTTTTTAATTTCCAATTTTATCACTTAAAAGCATTTTTGGAGAATTTTACTATAACGCATTAAGGTATTTTATTAAGTAACAGATAAACAGTTCAAGTTGAAGATCAAGCCTCCCTAACGTTTAAGTTTTAGGCAATTCTAGTTTTGTAGAAATAGAAATAAGAAGGGAATTGCCAAAATATGCTTCACCAAAAAGTGTGAGAAACAGTAAGAAACCCTTTGAAATACAAGCCAAGACAGAGTTCATAAAGACGATGCATCCATGGATTTAAGAGATGCCAGCTGTCACTCGGTAAAGATTATTTAACTGGGAAATCAATTTTCTCTTGTAAAATTGCAAGCTTCAAGGCAAACAACTGCATCTCTAAAAGAATGCTACCTTCATTATTAAAAATTATGAATACTAACTCTAATGCCAACAGCTCTCAGCACTTCTGAAGGAAGTTGTAGCTGTTTCCAGGGGTAGCGTCCATAAAGGTGGCATTATCTGCAGTGGCAAACTTGGGCCAATACAATATAAACACAGTGTTTGAATCAAGGCCACTGTAGGAGCATCTTCTACCACTAACGCAAAGCTATAGGACCTCAGGAGAATAATGGTATTTTCCCATCCTTAGTATATTAGGTCTGTAGGAAAGGCAGCACTCTGCTTTATTCTGTCACCAGTACTATGGATCAGCAACATAGCGATTCTGCTGCTGCTCTTTACCGGGGAAGAATTTTACCCAGTTTTGTACTTTCAGGCCTTCTGAGAAAGTGTTTAACGTTACAGCCATACACCTATTTCAGAAGTTACACTGATACCCACAATGTATAATACTGGAGACAGCATCCAGTTTTCCCTACACAGTATTTTTCCTATTTTGTTTAATTAAACAGATTAAACATTTCCTAATCACTGACAAAATCCACTTATCTTTCTTCCCAAAGTCTTGAAGAGAAGCCACACAGTTCTTGAAACCAGACAAGCTTAAACGTACCCTAGATGAGCTGCAAATACATACCACTGCACATGGAAAACCCAGACTGTTGTCTCCATTATTAGATACGTATCAACTTAATTTCTGAAAAGTGTATATTTTATGTATGACTAGAATGTACAACTTTTTTTCTTTAAAAAAGCAGTCGTTCAAATTAAGTCATTACTGCTCCCAACTGGCCACGGTGCATTTGTGCTGGAAGTCACCAGATTGTAGTAAGGCTGGCAAAATGAATGTGTGCCAGATTCTTGCCCGCTGCACTTTGGTGCTTCATGTGTTCCATCAAGCCAGTATTTACAGTGAGCTGAAGTTAACCTGTTGGGCTGTAAAACTGGCACACGTTCACTTCTGCTAGCTCTGCCCCAGCACAGTAATGTTCAGCTACAGTACAGCAAGGGGAAGAAGGGCTCACTTACTGCAAGAAACAGTTACCACTAGCCCTTTGGCATGACACTTACCTGCAACAAGCCTGATTTGCTAGAAGAGAATAATAAACACCAGCAGGGTTGTGTTTTTGTATTTTACAGTACCATGAGCCCACACTGTCTTCGTTTAACTATAAGCATTCGCTTCTGAATTCTAAATTGTTTTTCTTCAAATTGAATACTAAATATACTAAATACAAGTAAATACCTGCTCCTGGAATGACTGTTACAGTAAAGCTGAAGGCCATCAACTTCTTACTTATAAGCATTATGAAAAAGATGGTCTCTCCTAAGAAAACTGTAGTTTAATGCCACTACAGAAAAGGGTATGTGAGGAGTTCTCCCTCTCTCCTTTTTTTTTTTTTTTTAACTCACAAGCCATCCAAAAGCTTATCCCACAAAGCTGCTGCTTGCTTTTGCAGATGAGGCAATAGAACCAGAAACCGGTACATTACAATGACGAGAAGTCAAAATGACCAGTTTGATTATTTTCGTAATAATGTGAGATTGATCTAAACTAAACTGTTCTTAAAGAGGCCGAGTCTTCTCAAAAAATTATATATGTTGTTAAATATGCAAGGACAAGTTCTTCTATTTATACTGGTAATTAGATGCTAAAGACAAACCCTAAATAATCAAGGTACACTTTTTCATAAGGTGGCGCTTTCTTTGTTCTGCTTTTTGGTTTTGTTTGTTTTTGGTTTTGTTTTTTTTTTTAAACATCGTGAAATTAAGTGAATATTTCATATTGTAAGAAGGTATTACTGGAGGTTTTGTTTCTTCTTTTCTTTCTGGCAGTAAACTGTTACTGTACCACCCAACTGGTTCCTCAATCAGGCATGGCACACAGCATGAGCTCCTTGAGCTACATTTCCTGAGATTATAGGTGGTTCTTCATGGCAAGTCTTAGCTGAATTCGGAACAGTAAGTATCAATACGAAGCCTCATTTCAAAGGAGGGCAAACTAACTAAAGACTACATCAGATAGGAATTCTCTATACAAAATGTTTCCTCTTCATGTTGGGAAAGGAACATTTCAAAATAGCAACATATCTTCTCAGCTGATTTACCAATTTGCCATCATTGAAGATAACTGTCTGAAATATAATTTTAATCTTCACAGCAGAGAACCTTCTTTGATCTAAGGAGGTCAGGTGAGGGGGGAGGGAGAAGAAGAAAACAAAAACAGAATAATGCTTTATAATGACTCTTTAAAATGACTATGTTGAGTACCATAGGAATCTGAAAGATTGTCTCAGAAATAACTGGGATAACCAGTGTGGAAAACAGAAATGTCTTGAGCAGTGAGCAAAGAGCAATGGAAAACTGGAAATACATTTATGATGCGTCTGTCTTTCTAGCAATTTTTTTTAAATACTGTCTACAAGAACCTATAGTAAGAACACAACATTTCAGTGCAAAACTGTGACCTAAAAAAAAGTCATACAATAAAGAATTTTCCCAAGTATCACTATGGTCTCATTCAAGCATGTTAGAATGTTGCAGGAATACTTAGGGACAGCCTCAGCTTCTTTGTCATCCTCCACCCCAGCCAGCAACAGCTCTGAAAGGGTGTTTCATTAAAGATTTTGTAAGCCACCAAATCAAGGATATAAAAACACAGGATAGTTACTTAATTCAAACAATACACCCTTCCTATTCAATTAATTAGAATTGATGCGTAGGTCTTTCAGAATTTAAAAAATTAAATACGACACTTCCATGTATCAATGAACTTGAGTCAAAACACTAAATTAAGCCTGAGTCTGACCTCCAAACACATTCCTGCAAGTTTGCAAGTATAAAACCAGCATATTCTAACCCCCCCATTTAAGCATACAGTTTCATTTGTAAAAGTGCAGCAGTTAAGTTTGAGAATCTGATAAGTAGGCTATTTGTGTCTTAATAGGCAGCCTGTTTATTGCAAGCCTAGAGCAGGACTTTCTTGCTTCGTAAGCATCAGAGTACTTTCCAAACACTTGCTATGGCAATGCATTTTTAGAAACAATGTAAAAATACATGCAATGTCATGAAATTAAGAGCCTTCCAAATCTATCAGCACATCTGCAGCTCGAGTAAAACAAACATTTACCTTATCGAGAGCTGTCTGTACACAAATCTTAAATATCCTTATCCCTAGATAAGAACAGATTTTTGTTCCAACAGTTGCATTACTGTCAACAATAAATGCAAGGCATGCCTGTATTTTGTATAACTCATTATCAATCAAATTCTGAAATAAATTCAAAAGTTACTAGAAACTGAAAGGTGGTTCTTTGGTTAAGCATGTGTATCTGCTACTTTGTACCCAGGGCCTCGCCGTATTTGTGGAAAAGCTGTTCAAGTATGAAATTTCTACCAAAAACACCACTTCCTATTTAGAAAAAGGATCCATTTACAAAGATCCGTCGTGTCAAACATTTCAGCAATCAATACAAAAGGCCTTAAATGTCACCATAACTGCAGCTTAAGCAAAATCACATATGGAAGGAAAGCACTAGAGGAGTTTGATGCTGTGACCTAGGCAACACACCATTTCAGGAATTTAAGAACTCCGTTTATTATATTAAGATATATCTTAGTATATTAAGATATGTAAGATACATCTTCTTATGATATTTGGCCAGAGGCTTACAGAGAAAAAAAAAAACAAACTAAAATAAAGCAAAACCCATGCTCTCTCCCCTTCCTTTTCAGAAATAAATTTGTTTGAAAAGTTAACTTAACTCAGCCACAGCATTTGAAAGCCAACATTAAACAATCCCCATTCAAATTCTTCCTATTACTGGAAGCAGACATGACAATCATGCATTACCTCTGCCTGAAAACACTTAAGGCCTTTGATTAAATTTAGTTGACAAGATGACTCCACTAGGACGGTGGGTAAACAGCAAAACACTATCAGATTTCACTGCAAATGAGAGCACGATTTAAACTATTTAGACAAGGCCTCCTATCTCAATATGAGGAAAACCCTCATTTAACAATCTGCATGTCTACTAATTTCAGGAATTTACTAGAAATACCAGTCTCCAACAACATTAAATTTCAGTGCATGTAAGAGTCTTACGTGTTATTACGAGTTACAGATGATGGTCAAAGCCTCTAAAGAAATACTTTGAGGAGCAGCAAATAGTTACAGTCTACTTTCATTTAACAGTGAGTGGTTTACACCCTTCTTGCCACCAGATTAACGGAGAACAAATATTTTGGAATTAGCTTTCTTTAAAGCTACTACAATTGAATAACACAACCCAATAGATAAAATCCAAGTTAGTAATTTCAGAAGATAATGACTCCAGTGGATATACCTGTCCTCTTAATTAATCTTTTTATGAGGACAGAAGTTCTTCAAGGTCTTCAACAAGGCAGCTGAACCGTGTGTTAGTATGCAAAGCCATGGGAAGTAGACATCGTGTCCTGAAGAGGCAAAGTGCACAATAATGTAAGGCCAGCAGATGTTGGAGAAGTGGTTTCTCCTAAAACCCAAGCTATGCTTCACTGTGAGCTGCCCCTAGGCACAGCTGGAAAGGGACAGAAGGCCATGGCTGTTGTGAACTCGACAGAAGATAGCAATTTTCTCATGTTGAACAGGTGCAGCACGGCACCTTCATCATTCTGCAGACATTTTCGTCTCCTCAGGACTCTCTCTAGATGACCTGGGGGGACAAGGGAAAACAAATAAAAATAAAAGGAAAAAAAAGACAGACTAATAAATATCTAGTTTCCTACAAATTAAGCAGGAAACAAACACACATGCAGATTTTTGTGCATAATGTGGGAAGCTCTATCTATGGCATATACAGAAAGTCTTGGAACATAACTTCTACAAGTCAGAGTCTACCGACAGGCCCAATTAGTGGTTTTTCTCCTAAATTACTCATATGAAAGATGACAACATTATTCATGTGAATGAAGCAAAGGATTATTTCTGACAAGCGCAGAATCCTCCTTAAGATATACGTATAATGAGCTAACCTATATAATTGAACAAGACAGTAGAGACATTAAAATGGCTACTGTCATTAATAACTTCATAACGAGATTTCCAACTCTAAGTATTCAATTAGGAGTTTATTCATCCCATTCCTTAACTGTACAGTTTAAAGATACATTTCTATATTCCATGTTTGGTAACTTCAATAAAGAGGTTAATCAAGATCATACTTTTAATGGAATATTGGCATATTAATGTTATATCATTTTTTTAAATTCAAGCATGTTTACATTTTGCAGTATTGTACACACAGAAATTTGCAGGCAGGCCCCTTGTTAAGGACAATGAACACTGTCTACTAGATATCCATGAATAATTGTTTAAGCACAGTAAAAAGGATGTTCAATTGTCTCCTAGCACAACGGCAACATATAAATTATAAGATACAAAGGTATTATCAGTGAATTTTCTGAAAGAGCCTTCTGTAAACAAACATTTCAAGTTTACAAGTTCCAGTGAGTATTTTATTTGATCATCATTTTTATTTCTAGAAAATACAATAGCTGAATCCTCTTCAAATACTTCAATACACGCACACTCTTATATAAAACTCACATATAAAACACATGCATGCGTTCTCTGTACCTGTGCATACATACATTGCTCCATGTAAAAACATAATGCACACCTGTAAGACATTTATAACTTACCGATAAATCTGTAATGGCCACGCTGCTTGTGATGGAGTGGGCACTGAGTTTGTTGGACTCACCAACATGGCACTATATATGTTGGAAGCAACCACCAGTATACAAAGTAGAATTGGTCCTATGATGGCTCCTTCCAGTCCCAGGTAATATGCTCCACCAGCTACTGCAAGACCTGTCAGGTAAGGATGACCACCTCTGGAATTATGGAACAAGCAGAATAAAATTAAATTAAGAACAACAAACAATACTATCAATGATGAAATGTGAATTAATCATGAAGTTTTATTAAGCATAGAAAATGACATAGCTAGCTATAGATACTCATATTTACACTATAAACTGCTGTTTGAATGACTGCAGAAATATTCCAAGATGTACTCTACGCTACATTCGCACAAGAGATCAAATAATGTCTTGCAGCATGTAATGCTGGTAATACCCACAATGAAGTAGCTTCTTTATAGACATCTGCTGAAGAATGCCTGAAGGAGTTAGTGGCAAAAACATTTCCATTTTGAAAATGGAAAGATGATTGATTACAAAGACTGTTCATGCTTTATGGTCAAGAATTGTTAAATTTTAAGACAACTAGCAACATGTACTATGAGCGACCCTGAGCAAAGACATTAATTTGCATGATGACAGCAACTTGCACTGCATCTTTCAAAGAACAGTTAGCATAGATTCTTATAATAAGTAGTCATGTCTGCTCATTTTGTTGTAAAACCTCTCAGTGAGTGTTCGTTATCATTAGCTTTTAATGTTTTCATATGAAAAACAAAACTAGATTTTTATAAACATATTAATATTCACTGGAAAGTTGGAGCCAATGGACCTTTTGATAAGAGCTATTATAGCAGTAAGCCAGCCACGCTGGTTTTCTTTTCCATGTTTCAGTTCAGGTGCACAACAAGAATCCTATCGACAGCACTTACACAAAACCTGCTCATCATGCTTAATCTTCATAGCTAAAATAATGATGGCAATATGGAATTATGTAAGAAAAGCTACAGCTGAAACTTAGCACCCAATTTTCAGAAAGTTGCTCTAAATTCTGAGTGTAATGGAGTGAAAATTAGTCACTTTAGAGCTCCAGCAATTTCTGCCAGGGTTCTGCTACTGTCCTGACTTCTACCCAACTCCCACATTGCTAGTCTTTGCCTTCATCACAACTGTGTGCAGAGTGACACCATGAAGCACTGCCTGTTACATCACAGACACCTCAATCATGCCTTACCTAGATCAAATTTAACCTCCTGGTAGGACCCCATTGTTTTTCTGAGGGGACAGACGACAAAGTTTTATGTTTCTCCAACAGCAGACACACGGTTCATTTCTAAACCTTTCAAAACTTCAAATATTTTTTTTCCAGCATTTGGTATCAGTTTAAATATTCTTCTGGCTAGTTTGCCAAATTAAACAACAGATCACCTGATGAAACAGGACTACAGTATAAATGTAATGCATTTGGAAAACCCTGCATAACCTAATTAAATCTATATGAAATAGCTATAATCTAATTTGCAAGACAGCATAATGCTTACTGTTCTATTAAATGGGAATACAATTTTGCTCCACTGTCAGAGAATCTATTCCTGCCACATATATCTTCTGGACAGTAAACAGAGCCTGCATCCCCTACAGTCTAAAAATGTATTCTAATAAGCAGAATAATTATTGGCTGGTTAAATAGCTACTAGCCTTAAATTTATCCATGATTTATTTTTGGAAAAAAATCGTAATTTGATTGTACTTCATCTGTTAGCTTTAATTAATGAAAAATAACTAGTGCCACAGTCTATGAAAATTATTATTAATATTGTGCATATTATCATTAGGTTCTCTCTCTTCAGTGCAATTATATTTGGTGTACAAAAACATTAATTTCTAACTTAATGACCTTATTCTACATTAACTACTATAATAAAAATCAGCACAAACGAGGGACTTGTACCAGAATGTAACGAAGTCTGGACCATGAAGTCTTCAATCCAGTTTTACCGGGATTGTTTCTGATGATCAAGACTGAAGCAATAACTAGGAATACAACTTTGTATCTATATTGTACATGGTTATGACCATGTCTTGCACATAGGAAACCTGACAGTTCATATCTCTGCCAGCTCTGTTAAACAGTGCTGCTTCATCTTCTAGTCTGATTTGCATAAAGGGATTCACTAGACATTTCACAGCAGCAGAAAATGGGAGTGGACATTTCAGCTGCATTCCAGATACAACTGCAAACGCTGACTTTGTCTCCGCACTTTGGAGTTTGTTTCTCTGTGTACAAAGCTGAAACCAGGAAACATTTCAAGTCAATAGGGGCAGCCACGCACCTAGCAAGGTTCTTCAATAAATCCGTGCTTGACTCCCACAACAGGAAGAGAGCACTGGCTACTGTCTCCGTAGAAGCCTATCTCCAGTTTTGCTATTTCGTCTGTCTCAGCACACCGAAAGATCAATCCGTAATGGTGACACAACACAAAGACTGGCTCCAAAAAAAATCCTCAAAATTCTCACGACCCATTCTGAAAAATTAAATTATTTTTTTCAGGTCCTTAACTAGCTCATGGATTTCTTGTTTGTTCTGCAGCATCACTTGGAGTTAGGTGATAGAAAGGAAAATGCTAGACATCTATAGTCAGTGATTAGATAAACAGCAAAGGTATTCTTAGAATTACTTTATCAAACGAAACAGTTGATTGTGCTGACTTTAAGATGAAGACTGAGACCTCCGCAGTGACAAAGTTCACAGAAAAGAGGCCCATGACAGTAAAGGCACTTAGGCCAGTAAGACTTCCCACTGTGAGGTGGTATCACTACACCAGCTCCTATGCTTGAAGATACTGTTTCTGCACGCTTCAGAAAAGTAAGTTTAAAGGCGTCAACAATCGTTAAGCATTTTTACAACACTAACTTCGAAAGTCTACAATGTACTTACCCTGATATATCTGAATAAATTGCCGTATCTACAAAATAGGTTGGCAAGAGATGAAAAACCAACAGCAAAATGGCTTTGCAGCCCTGCCCTTGCACAAGCCACAAATCTAGGACTGCAGGGATGGCTGCCCAGTACGTTCCCAGAAATGGCACTGCTCCAAGGATTGCTGCTAATGCTAGAGCACACAGAAACAGAGGTGAGAAAAAGACCAGAGAAACATATTTTACAAATATATTTACAGTTAAATTCTGACACTTTTGCCATACCAGTAGTCCCACTTTTATCAACTGTTATAAATGAGACACTGAAGAAGGGCCACATAAGGTTGTTGGTGTTTTATAGCTGTGGTTTAGGAAAAAAAGAAAATTATATTCCCCATACAGAAAAGCTTCACCAACTGTCACTCAAAGAGTTACTTCCAAAAGAGGCACCAATTCAGAAAAAATTAACCTTATACCAATCATGCACATTTCAAACTTTTACATAACTACCAATTAGCAACTGTGCGCAAGAAAGTACACAAGCAGAAGTCTCACTGTAACTTACTGGATCTCCTGCAGTCACCATAATAATGTACGTAGTACTGTGAGAAACCAAATATAAAATCCATGACTTATGTATCTCTGCATGCATACATGTACACAGAGGCATACACCCTTCTGATGTTACAAATACCCCTTGTAATCTAAAGTGAGGCAGTACTGCTGTCATTCTAATTTAATGCAACAGCAGTGAACATAATTACATTTTTTTTCTTGGTTTTAATCTTATTTATCACAAAGCAAAAATTTTTAAGATATTGCATGTGGCTGAAAGAAAAAGAACGACTACCTTTTAAGTAGGTCTAACAACAACCAATGCCTTTAAGGTAGTTGTACTCTATAATACAGATATTTCCTATTACATTGGCTTTTGTTGCTTTACAGCTTCCCCTTTTGTTTCCCCATACATGAAGGTACAACGTGTTTAAAATTACTATTATTATTACTATTTTTAGGGGAAGAGAGGCAGAAGAGGAACAGAGAAGACGACTTTCCAGTGAAAACTGTTCAGCCATTTCCAAAGCTAAGATTAAAGAATAACAGAAAACCAGAGGCTGGTAAGAGAGTCAGGGAACAGTACTGAGAATAAGCAGCATGCCTCTATTGTGCATTTTCATGATACCACATCTTCCTGCATTTAGGCATCTTGAGAAATCAGCACCTGCCAACCATGGTAGAAACAAAAGCCAAGGCAGGCAGAATTAAGTTAAAACCTGTAAAGACTTGGAGTGAATAGAAGGGAGAAAGAATTACATCCAGCAAAAGAAACAGAATTAAAATAGCGGGGAGGGGATGTGTTGTGAAAACAGAAAAAGGCAAGACTCAGAGGTAAGACAGCAATCAGGGACTTCTCTCCATGTTACCCATGGCCATTTTCTAAAAATAACTTCAAAAATAATCTTATCAGCAACATTTAACCCTGCTGATCTTTTACAATAAATCATTATTTAATATTATCTATACACAGTTTGTAATTGTTCAAATTCTTACCAGATGGTATGAAGACTATGTTAATCCCAAATATAGTGTGAGTCAGCCAAGTGTAGAGTCCATAGAACCCAGCCATTTTGAGGGAAGCATCAAACACACCTCTAAAACAATCAAAGAAGCTCTGTTAAACTTTATTTGCAATAGGATTCTGGGAACTATAAAGATATACAAACTCTACTCTGAAAAACTGCAAACCCATGAGTACCACAAATACCATAACTCAAAACGCAACACTGAACCTTTTATGCATTTGTTCCCTATGAAAGGAATAAGCATCTATCACATCTGTCATTTAAGACATTTAGACACAAAACCCCCACACTGTTCTTTACTGTACAATGGATTCCAGGGATAAACTCCTTGACAGAACTGCACAAGCATGAGACCACATACCCTATCAAAAATAACCTTTTATCTATGACCGATCAATGTACAAACTACTTTTTCTTTGCCCTTTTCCACTTCTATTTGTTCATTCAGTTTCCTCAACTGCTTAAATTTCTGCACCTGCTGCTCACTCCCATCGGATTAAAACCACCGGTCCGTGAGGTGAAATAGGCTGCTTAAACTCTTACTTTCCTACATATGTACATGACTTTCCAGATGAAAAGAACTGAGCACCTCATACTCACTACTGGATTTTAGCCTCAGTATCTTTATATTCTCAGATTTTAGGTTGCTTACTAGGTTACATTGCTAAAATACAAATACAAAGTCTGGTGATCTAATTCAATCCTGCTGAATCTACATCCAGCACTCTGGCCACAAAACAAAGTTCTCCTCTCTTAAGTGTGACCACAGCTTCATGAGACAGCAAACAGGCACCTAAGTGCTCTATCATTTTTACAGAATTAGGGCACTTACACATGTGGAGCATCCTATAGCTGAACTGAAAACCCGTGCCTTAGGACTACAGTCACAAAAATTATACTCTAAAACTGGTATCTCACCATTGTACTATGCCAGTTTTTCACCTGTATTTAAGAAAGGCATGAATTTTCCTTAAAGCACCGTTTTAGCTTGGATGTAAGTAACCGAACTATCCCTGAGTTTCTCTCCTCAGAACAGTCCTAACAGTTACAGCGTGGCAGAAGTAGTGGCACACACACCCTCTTAGCAAAGATAAATGCAAACTTCGCTAATGTTAACTTCCCATTTTACATTTTATGGTTTTCGTTACACTGCTTGTGTGTCTGTAGTCTTGGGAACTCTGTCAGGAGGACAGGAAGATATGCAATGGAAATCATGGAGCCAGTTGATTAGTGGAAAGGTTTTCATGGCACTTTGAAGAGGAACAGTCTGCACGTAAAATGGCCCTTTCTGAAACTAAAGCCTCTAAGTGCAGTTTCTTTCCTCTGTTGAGTCAATAAAGCCTTCTAGAAAAGAAATCTTCTCTGCTATTAAACTACTGGGTAGAATCTTCTCTTCTGAACTACCAGTAAGAATTCCAAGACTCCCAGTTTTTGCTTCTTTGGGCACTGCCCTCATTGTTATTTCCATGAACAGTTGGAATAATTTTGCCCTCCTTTCCCACCTAAAAGCATGCACAAATTCCCAAATGACTGCTGATCCAAAACTATCTCATCTAAAATCACTCACTGGAAGTTATGAGCGCATAATAAATTTTGCACATCAACAATGTTCAAAATGTGAGATTCTCTGAACAGAGAACTAGGACCAGCTGTTGTCAGTCGTTTTTCCCCCCAGAAGAGGGTAAGGGAAAAATACAGAAAAAAGCAAGCTTTAAAGAATGACCTGAAGTAACAAATCCAACCCTTGACAGACAAATATTATGTGGTGCGTGAAGAAGGGGAAGGAATATTTACAAATATGTGGTGGCCTCAGTGAAAAGAGCCTGAATACTTCACAGTTTAGATGAACTTCTGTAACATTGAAATGAAAAATCACAGACCAAAATATACAGAATCTACAGATTGTTAAGAGTGAAATACTCACCTGTGTTCCAGTTATAAGAAAAGTAAGTTTCTGGTAAAAAAAAAATTTGTCAAGGAGGAGAAAAGACCTCCAAACCAAAACCACAGTAAGAAAGCTAACTGTGAGTCTGCATCAAAAATTCAAGATGTTTACATACTTTAGCTACTGAAAAGTCTTATTTTTTTTTTTTGCAGTTTCTGTGACATTCAATTCATGCTTGCTCTTTCACAGCATATCAGAGGAGTGTAGCATTTTTGTAACAAGAACCTGTTTATTAATTGAAACTGATTCTGTCAACCACCAAGTATAAGCATCATTTAAAAAGGGAGGAAAAATAATCAATCTATCAACATTCTATTTAAGGACACCTTACAAAAACAGAGGACTAAACACCACCTAGTCCATACGTGCAAGTTATCTGTGGTTGGATTTTAAGAATTTAGAACATGAACAATTACAGTAGGGTCTCTGGCAATGGAAGCCTCCAGGCAGCTGGAAAGATGAAGTGCTATCTGTACTGCAACGATCACTAGAGTGAAACAAAAAACCCATCACTTCTCCTGGTTGCACTAAAGGTACATTTGTTCCCCTAAGCCCTTATGCTTTTGTCAAGCCAACTTCCTCAGCCTTGCTGCTTTCTTAAATCTTAGATCTGTCCCATAGAAATCCCTTTGCACTATAAAAAAAAAAAGGAAACTCTTCATTTGTGACACAAAATTTTCAACTCTTTTTAATGCAATTTATCAGGTCCTTTCAAAATGTAACCAAAAAGACCCCAACATATCCAGAACAAGTTGTTAGAAGGAAGCATTAGATCTAAATATTTAATACTATCTATGAGAACCTAGATTTCAACATGCTATAATTAAATCTCCAAGTAAATCTTTTTCCTATCAATCAAGCAGGAACTGTGGCACAAATATATCTCAGCTGTCAAAAGTATTTTAACTATCCTTGAGGTATCTCTTTATTTTTTCCAAAAAGATGTTTTCTGTACTGTAGTAAAACTAACATAGTCTTAACAACTTCTGTAAGTATGCGTCAAAACTGTGTCTCGGTATACAGGAGGCAAAGCAGGCCTCTGGCTTGAGGTAGGTATCTGAAGTATCAAACTTCACTTGAAATTAAAATATCCATCTACAACTATATGAAAGACATACTTTTTAAGCAAGCAGTCATTTTAGATTTTCTCAAAGAGACTACAGAAGAAGGGAAGACAGTCTTATTACGGTAACCAAAATACAGACAACCCAGAAAAATTACTCCAACAGACAGAATTAATTGCTGCAAATTTAACTGTGTTAGGCTGTAACTGCAAAACTTTCTCATTCATAAAAAAGCATCCCAAACTGTAATTCTAATTTATGCAGTCTTCACATTTCAGTTCAGACAAGCATAATTTTTATCCTCAGACTAATTTTATTAAAATTTAAATTCAAGTTCTGCCATGTCTTTTGCTGATGTAAAAATTTTTTACAAGCCGCATCACTATACTGTTAAGCCCATTACTCATTACAGATGAACTAACAGAATAACAGAAATGTTAATCATGTCCTAGTCTGATGTCATTCTGCAAGTTGATACATAATATATTTCAGTAGCATATACCTCTAAAAGACTGCAGAACAGTACAGCATCTCTCTAGATCCTCGCATCTAGCACACACAACTACTAAGCTGAAAGGAGAAGGTATCGCACAGTGCCAAGAGGCTGTGAGGTGCCAGTGGTCAAGCAAGAAGTGAGAGGAGGCTATTCCTCATTCCATTCTCCCCTCCTTCCCCTTTCTTTGTGCCTGCCTCAACTAGTCAAAAAACAAGCACAGGGGATTCTACTTTGTGGCACGTGTGGCCCAGGAGAACTCTAAAAGTCCCTGAAGACTAACGTTTGTTACTTCTGTCAGAAAAACTAAGAATCCTATCTTAAAGTTTCTAGAAATTCATATCCATCTGACTTCATGGACAAGGCAGCTAAAAAAATAATGCCAAAACCACTGACCAGAATCTTCATCAGGAGCATGCTTCAGCTCTTCTGCATCTGTGATACCAGATCTTAAAGATGATGTGGTATGCTAATGCGAATGCTGAACGAATTTATTAGCATCTGTAAAATGCAGACCTTCCTGGTGAACTTATGACAGTAAATTAATTTAATCTCTATTACGTTATTGGCATACATACTGCTTCCTTTTATATACAAAAGTAATTGCATGTTTCAGAAATCAAAAATCCAATTGCTGCTCATGTCTCACTTTGGCACTGTATCTGGATGAACTACTTTACCTGCAAGAGCTGTCACCCACAAATGTGTAATTTATGAGCGCTTCATGGCAATCTGGTATAAGGCATACTTAGACAGACATATTCCATTTTACTGAGCTTTGAAAAGCATGTAAAACTAACAAAAATAAATAAAATCGGAGGACATGGGTCATACTTCACATTATTCAGATTAAAAATGAAGAAACTCCATCAAATTGTCAAACGTTTCTGTATAGCTGGCCTAAATATGCTTTTGTTAAAGTTATACTTCACTGAAAAGCTAGGGAACTTGCTTGTAGACTTCACAAGGGTAAGTGCCACCTTTACATTTTATGTATTTTCTAGGGTTTAGCTGATTATTTATTTTCTTTTACCGATTTGCCATAAAAAGCCTACAGCTTCTCCTTGGTTTATACTGAAGTTCACATTAAATGTCCACCTGAATTCAGGTTCACTTCACGGAGCCTGCAGGTAAGGTCTGTTCACCATTACTGACATGGTGAAATTTCCAAAATTTCAGCCTAACACTGTGACAACCCCAGATGAAAGGAAAGAGTCTGAGAAGTGAAGCCTCCTGAGATGCAGAACATACCTCAAGCTTCAACTCAAAGCATTCATTTTTTGACCTCACTGAATTTGAGATCTCTCTGTTCCCAGAGCACTGGAGGAAAGAACAGCATATGGGCTGACATGATGAGAACTGGAGTTTCCAGAAAGATTAGAGTAAGCATATAATAAATTCAGAAGAGAGATTTACTGGTTACTACACTAAAGTTATAATGAAGGCATGTTGAGCCTGGCTGCTGAATGGGCATAAGAATAAAAACTCAACAAAAAAGTGATATTCACCTTTGGACATGTTTGCAAGAATTGGCATTTCCCTGAACACCTTACAAAATACTTTACAAGCCATAGAGTGGCTTACAATTCAATTAAAAAGCAAGTTTGATACCGGGAGCACCCTAAGCCAAAAATACTGTTAGAAAAAGACAATTTCACTCTCTTGTCATCTTTACACCACTGATGTTTGGTATTTTCCTGTATTTTCTAAGTAGACATTACAAGGATTGTCCTGTATCTTTGTTGCAAAATCTTCCTGTATACAGAGCTGACTACTTCAAAACGATGCTTTAAGAAACTCTAGCTACCCCATTTCTTTTGGGAATACAACCTTTATGTCTTAAAAATAGAGAGTTCAATGTATAAAAGCAAATGCAATGTATTCCAAACTTCACAGCACAGTTTCACAATTTATTTCAAATCAGATTAACTCAGGACTGCCACAAGAAAAGAGCTCTTCCATTCCCTTGTTCTCAAGCATTCATTTCTGCCCCAGAGCACCCACCCTCAGTCTACCTGCCAGCACAGTCTCTTATGTGCCATGACAACTTTTACACTTAATTTAGCTAATAATTATGTATTTGCTGGGTTAGTATTAACTAACTAGCTCAGTTTTCCCCATCCAACTCACAGAGCAGTGGCATAAATAGCTGCATTCCCACCAGGAAAGGTGGAAGGCAGGAACTCTTCTTTGCACAGTAGTGCTGTCTTACCCCAGCCGAAGCTAACGGCCACTGTCACCACCACTTCAAAACTAAATAACTCCTTTTCTTCCTTCAGACACCATCAAGATCTGTTGCAAAAGAAAAGCTACCAGTGACAATCAAAGGACAGCTATTAACTTAAAAAGGACTGAAGTATTCTTCTACAACGACCCTCCAAATTTCAAGTCATCACTGGGAGAACACTGAAGAATGAAATGACTGAAGTCCTTTTGCAAAAAAACTCTTAAGCTGTTTTTTGATGCTCTTTAGGGTTTTATTCTTTTAAGAACACAGAAGACCCTCATTCTTTTTTTCAGGTTCAAATTACACATGAAAATAAGCAAAGAGCATTAAGATGTATTGCAGCTATGAATAAAGCAGAAGTGGCAGTGTTTCTTGACAAAGTAAAATAATCTCAGAAGCAATACAAATATGCAAATGATTTTCAGAGATAACTCCATGACAAGATTTCAACAGTCTTGCTGCTGAAATTAATTTCTCCTTACAAATGATACAACTGAACAAAGAGAGGTAACAGCTCCAACATATGGAGGCCAGTAATGACACCAATCAGATAAAGTGATATATTCTTGAAGAAAGCACAGGTCCTTGAGATGGTGTAACTGATGCAAATATTACACCTCTCAAAGCAGGACAGGGCTTCAGTGACTGTGCCGAAACTTCAGACTTTTAAACAGTGGCAACTAGTCCTAGGGACACAGCAGCAAAGAGTTTCTTCTCTAACAGAGAAACAACTGCATTCCCTGAAAAAGAACAATTAACATGTAGTCCAATCTGTAAGAAATTCTACATCTGATTATTTCTTTGCAATACTTTTGTATTTGTAATATTCATAATTATTTTTAATTACGATTTTGGCCTGGTTTAGTCACATGTACCAGATAAACTTACAATTATTCTTCTGAGAAGCACATTTGAAAGCATTAGGTATTTCTGAATCAACTATTTCTAACATTTCCAGATTTTTATCACGAGCAGACCATGACACTTACTAAGTGCAGCCCTCAACAGTTCTTAAAATGGATCTTGGAAAATAACATGTGAAAAGCCAAACTAGTTCAGACCAAAGGTCTGTCTAGCCAGCATCTTCTCTCCAGTGAAGACCAGAAGCAGATGGTAAGGGAAAAAAAGAAATAGGACAAACATATTTAACAATCTCCCTCAACATTTTTCCAGCCTCTATTTCCACCTCGGGGGATATCATGAATCTGATGCAGGCTGTCTATTTAGTAATCCTCAATTAATAACTATTCTTAGCCCTGTTTAATCCTGCAAGTTGCTGCAACTCCAACGTTCTTTGACAAGACCTTCCCCATGTCTACTGTCTGTCACAGGAACCAACACATCTTTAACTACCTGCTTGCTTTTTGAAGATTTTATGTTGGACAAGGCCGTGAGCAGTCCAACCCCAGTCATCCTTTTCACCCTGGTTCTGATTTTGCAAACCTCAATGGCGTAACCTCCTTTTTCCAGGCTGAAGAGTCCTAACCAGCTCAGTCATTCCTCATACAGAGACTGATGTATACCTTCAGTCCTCGAATCAGCCTTGTTGCCCTCCTAGCTTTCCAAGATGCAGGAACCAGAACAGCACACAGTAATTCAGGGCACAGGCAACCCATAGATAGATTCATAAAATGGGAGTAATAATATTCTGTATTGCCGTTGTCTGTCTGTTGTAACAAATCTTAATGTTTGATATGCCTGACAGATGTCTTTAAGTATTACCAAGCACTGAGCTAGCATGCCTACCTGAAAATGTTGCTCCTAAGTGCTAACAGTCAGCACAGAGGCCATCAGTTTATGTGTGAAGTTAGGACTGGTTTTCACCCACATGCATCGCTTTCATCTACACTACATTTCACCAGTCATTTTATTCCTCAGATACTACTGTCTCTCAATCCTGCTGCAATTCCACAATCAGTCCTCATCCTTACCAGCTCAAAGAGCTTTGCAGCATCAGTGAGGCGTCCCTCTCTACTTCTTCCCTAGGACAATTATGAATAGATGGGGTAGCAGAGGTCCTTACTTCAACATTGTAATTTACTCCTGCCCCCTGTTTCTTATCTTTTTAACTGACTAATTATCCATGCAGAAACCTTCTTTATTATCTCATCACTAAATTTCCTCGAGAGCCTTTGGGAAGAGATGCTGTAAAAAACCTTTATGAAACTTCAGTAAAATATAGCAGCCAGATCAACTTATTAATGGTCTTACTTGACGTACACCTCAAAAACCCATGAAAAGTAAGGCAGAACTTTTCTCTGTGAAAACTCCATTGATTCTCTGCAATTAAATCATATTCATCAGGTGCTGGTCTGTCCATAACTAAGTAGTTCCTACTCAGATGCACCATACTGATGTCCAACTTACATGTCTGTACTTCCCAGGTTCCCTGAAACATTTTTTTTATTTTTTATTTTTTTTAATTTTGCCCTTGAGTTTTCTTTGGTGAGTTAGTATCAGCCACTCCCAGCAGTCTGCTATTGCTCATTTTGTCTGTTTCTTCTACAACCTCTTCTACTGTCACTGTAATTTTTTGAGAGATTCTGCTGCAGCTTGCCCATAAAAAGGGTTTTACAATGTGACTCCCTCCACTTACCTTCACAGCAACGAACAACACAGCATCAATTTACCTCCCCCCCTGCAACAGCGTGCAACAGCCTTGTTGTTGCTGAGTGCTCCTTATCATCCCTCAGCCCCCCTGAGTGATTCTTGCTCCTGCTGCATATGAAAAATGGCATTTGGGTTTAATAGCATTTTGCAGAGCTTCGAGCAAATGAATCAAACTCCCCACCTTTGCCTCCTTTAGACCTATTTTTATGTGCTGAAGTTTATGATCCTTTTGTTTTCTTCATTTAGCTAAAACTTCAGCTTTTTAAAGGATAGTTTCACATTTCCTTGGCCTTTGTTATTTTGCTGTTCAGCTATCCAGTCAGTCTTCCCTTTAGCCTTACTCATACCTTTCTTATCTGTTAGCGTGCACTGGCACTGTACATTGAACATTTGTTATTCTCCAAACCACCTGTAAGGATGTAATTCTTTTAGATGCTGATTTTAGCTTGAAAAGTTCATGAATGGGAGCAACAGATAGCTGGACTCAATAAAGCTTGAGATCCATCGCAGTCTTATATTAAGAAAGTCACAGTCAGTTCACATTATTACTATTACAAAATTAGGAATCACAAGCATAGAGGGTATTTTGATTGCTTATGCTGGTGGAAAGAACGGATTGACCTTATAATTCGACCTAGTATGACAAAAAAGCAAAAAGCTAAAGCTGTAATGTTATATCTTCGAAATGTCAGGAAATCCTGGAGTTTTGTATCAGCCTTCATGCTGTCTTCTTACATTACAATAAATCTGTACTTTAAATAGCAGAAATCTAACCAAGGTTATAATAATTTATAATGCGACCTTAAATACACACATAAAGTATTATGAGATATGCAAGCATAAAATCCTGCAATATGTTATGCTAAAAATAATTCTCATAGTATCTTTATTCTTAGAAATACCTGATAGAAGATCTCTTCCCTATACATGTAATAATTCCTTCAGCAACCTTTGTCTTTCCATCTCTCCCAGTTAGCTACTAGGCCTACCTCAGAAGCAAAGAGAAAAACGAGCTGGCTGAGCTGAATTCCAGATGCAAGTAAGTGCCACTGTTTTTACTGATACAGTTTATGATGTCACATGCCAACTAAATTTTCATTCAACTGAAGATTATAAATTCTGTGGTTTTGGTGTTGTAGAAAGAGCAACATATAGACATAATTGCTTAAGTGTAATACATAATTAAAGGACAAGTATCCAAGATGCAATGTAGTCACATTATTTTAAAAGACTGCGTGCAAATCTGCTTATGTGTTTAAACATGCATGCGCACACGCACACACTAATCCATATCCTCTACGTGTTTACTGAAACTTTCAGTCTTAAACTGAACAGCCACAGAATTACAATCTACAAAAATTCACTAAGAGGAATTGCTGTTAGAACATCAGAATGCGCCATCTGGAATATGAAAGAAGCAAATGGCAGAATATTGGCACTGCCTGATATAAAACAAGGAAGCCCTCAATAACCCCTCAATGTGTTTGAAGACACACTATACTAGCCTGCACAGCACAGAGAACTGATGCTGAAGCAAACAGTTCTGATTATATACTTTCATAATCTTGTGATTTAAGGGTAGTAAACTGTAAAATTCCTACTGACTTTGTGACATGCTTTACCGAAATTATGTGTGTAGAGTAATGAACATTTTTTCATAGTTTCAGGTAAGTTTATAAAAAAGAGTAAAGATTAAGCATGAACAAATCAATTATTTTCAGAAGTTTTCTTTGAATGTCTTTTTTTCTTTGAATAACTACTTAAAATCATGTGTATGTAAAGCAATACACAGAAAGCGGCATTTAATACGAACAAGTATTTTCCATATATTAAAAAAAAAAAAAAGAAAATACAGGTAAAGACAAATCTTGTTTTGTTTCTTTGTTTTCTTATATAGGAGAATATATAAGACAATCCTACCACTATTTTAGAGTCATGTGGTCATTGCTACTAAAACAATCAGCCACTAAATACTAACTATCCCACTCAGATAATCAGGTTATAGTTACTGTCAGTTTGGTTCTGCAAACACACTGAAACATTGCAGCATCTCTTCTAGAGTTACAGGCTATATTCTACTTTTTTTTTTCAGTAACCCAACTGAAGCTTTCCTTTCCTCAATGTGATTGAAAAAAAAAAAAAAGTATTTGTTATTCCCAGTTTTAGACTAGGAAATTATTTCATTAAGACAGAGCCATTTTCAATTCTATTATCATCTTGTAACATAAACAGTAAGTAGAGATAAAATTTCAGTAAAATCCTGTTAATTGCATTCCTGTGACGAAAAAGATTGCTGCAAGATACTCCTGCTCCTAAAGAACATATGTTGCATGCAAAAAAATCAGTCAAAACATAATCAGTTAACAGTTGTCTTTGAAAAATTAATCTAAAAGACATTATTAATGTTGCAGTAAAATAAACAAGATCACACATTTTGCTCTTTCTAAGCATTAGCTTTACATGCTGGAAGATTATTGTTTTCTGTGGGAATTGTATCACCATCTCATTTTCTCCATCATTACTGCTGGAATGCCATAGCAAACCAGCTAGATATTTGAACAGCTGAGTTTTCTTTCATTTGTTTGTTTGCATGGTAGCTCATTTCAGATCTCTTTAAATGTTAATAATTAAAAGTTGAAAAACTAGTAAAAACCTATTTTAGCCATCAAGGCACTATAGGTTTTCTTCGTATCAAATCTCTGACTTTCTGGCAAATTTTAGTTAAGGACACGATTGCCGTTTCCACACCTGATATTTTAAGTAACTTTTATATAACCAATGAAAAATCTGATCAAATTTTGAGGTATACATAGAAAATGAAGAAAATGAAGTAAATAATGATAACCCTTCTCAAAATGAAAACAAACAGTACTCATCTTCCTGGCATTACAGAACAAACTTCCACTAACACATATTTTAAGGCATCACTCAAAATACTAATCTGGGTTCGAGATCATTTCACAATGTAATTGGGCCCCACCAAAATTGAAAGCTGCAGTAACTTTAAGCCACAGCCATACCCGTGTGCATGCACTCATGTGAAAGTATCGCACACACTAAATTGCACCGAGGCCGTGACAACATGCAACTTAGTAATGTGCAATATCTCCACCAGAGCAAGCAGAATGGGAGCTTCAGGGAAGAAGGGTATGGTGCATTCAGGAAGAGAACGACATGCTGCTCAGGGAAAGGAAAATGGTTCAGGCAAAGGTGTGCATGCTACTACTTTGGAGACCTGTGAATTTGAGAATTACTGCTTCATCCATTCAGGGGCAAAAAAAAAAAAAAAAAAAAAAAAAAATCCGGACAAGAGCACCACCTCCTTATTTCAGGGGTAAAGGACCTAATTTTCCTACTTATTCAATGAGGTAGGTGACTTGAGAACTAACTTGATTTTACAGAACCTTGCTGAACAAAGCAAATCTCACACTGATATGTGCAGATAACGATCACCTTCTGACCCTCAAAATACTACATTATTAATAGAATCATAATTACAATGAAAAATTTTGCTAACTAGTATTGAGAACTAGTTATCTTAAATACAATAAACTGATCCAAGCGGTTCTCACATTTCTAAAGCAAGTCATCTTCCTAACCCTGACTGAGTGTTGCTGAAAGAATTCCTGCAGCTCAACCTACTCTGGCTTAACCCTTCTGCCCCAGTTGCCAGTCCTCTCCCTATCCCCCTTTTTCCACTGGTTCTTGTAGCTGACTTTTAGTAGTTTCAGTGAAAGAAAAATCACTTACTTACTATGTTCACAGGTTGCTAAACATCACTGCCAGTCAAGAGAGTCTTGCACACAACAGAGTTGCATTACTACCTTCATAATTCATCACATTTTTGTGCCAATACTCACTTATGTAATATGGAAAACAGGAAAAAAATAAAAATTAAAAAAGAAAAAAAGGACAGAATGGCAGGAGTGATGAAAGGCAAAAGGCAAATGAAGCATTTATCAAGAAAAGAAATAGTAATGAAGTGTGGCCACACCAAGAAAGTGAAAATTGGAGTGAGAACGACCCAAGATTGATTGCAAAGCAAATAAAAAGAGAAACAGATAAACCAACTTGGCATGAAAGAACAAAACTATTAGAGAACAGCAGCTATTTTGCTACTGAGGCATTAGCAGTATTCAGGATTATTACAATTTTCCTAAATTTTTATTTCTCACCTTATTTGCAGGCAATGGCACACAAAATTCCAGCACAGAATTTGGCATTGTGAATTTTGAATTACTTGCTTTATTTGAAGTAGCATCAGTACTTCATACATGAGTCAAACCCCTGAAGTCACACATGGCTTTGGTAGTGATATTCCTCCCAGGCTTTTTACAGAATCATCACATAAATACTGATCTTCCCTCTCCCCCCTGCAGACTAAATGCTGCCTTCCCCACAATGCAACTGATCAGAAGGAGCAAAGGCAATACATGGCAAAAGAGCACACACAAGTGCTTTTTCACACAAGTGCATTTTCACCATGAAAATTACTCAAAGCTGGGAAAACTAATTTATGAACAGTTTGAAAAACTGTGTTTGCTCTATATTCCAAACACTGCCAGTCCCCTTTTGCAGGCTTGCTTGGAGGCCTGCTGTGAGAACTGGGACAATTCCATCAAAGGCAGATATCTTGGGCAAAGGCAAATGTCCAGCTTACCAACAGAATCACATTTGCAACATGGGGAAAGAGCAATCCAGCAGCATGCCATGTCTTGCATTTCTCTTCGTCTCCTTGTGCCGGGAGAAGCCTAGAAAGACTGAATTATGCTCCCAGGCTGAGATGCTCCTCCCTGAGCAAAGGCGCTCCCTGCATCCCTCCCTCTCCTCTAAGGGTCTAAAGTCTTAGAAGAGCTTCTTGAAGAGGAAGCCAGATACTCCGTGGCAGTGCACAAAGAGTAGCAACAGATCAAGCGAAGACATTAGAGACACAGCTGTTGCTTTGGAAAAGCAGAAGACTGCAGTTCTGCCAGGAAGAAGTGCTGGACTTCACCCTTAAGGTCCCTTCTAGCTGCTTCATTAGGTGTTTTTAAGACTGGGCAATAGACAATAAAAAAAAAAAAGGGGGGGGGGGAGAGGGGGGGAGGCAAACAATAAAACAAAAACAACTGAAAAAAAAAAAAAAAAAAAGAAATAAATGCCGCCTCTGTTATTTGGCACTTTGACAACATGATCTGGACTCCTTCTGTCCCCTCCTGGTCTCCACAGTCCAGGAAAGATTCGTTGTGGGCCCAGCTCAAAGCCTCTGAGATGGTGAGGGGCACACAAGGGCAGGCAGAGGGAGCTGCCTCCGGGCTGCATGAAGAAGAGAAGGCTTGGGGTGGGTCTGACTGGTGACTGCAGCTGAGTGAGCAGCACTAGCCCTAGGAGAAATCCCAGCTAGATAAAAGGAAGACTGTCGCCATGAAGCTGCTCAGACATGGCATAGGGACTCGGAGGGGCTGTGGAGCCTCTGTGCTTGAGAGTATTCAAACACGATTGAACAAAGTCCTGAGCAACAGGATCCAAACGCAGCTGCTCTGAGCAGGATTTTAGATTGGAGACCTCCAAGCGTCTCTCCCACTTTCTGTGCTTCCGTGGTTCTTTGAGCATGAGCTCTCCTGTCTTCCCCAAGGTCCTCCCTCCGCGGCCTGGGACAGGCTCCTCACATGGTGCTAGCACAGCCCAAAGGACGCCAGGCCATCTCCTCTCTCCCTCAGGACTCTGTTTAGAAGATATGGCACCTCTCCACATTCCAGAGGCAGGGCCAGGGGACAGGGAAGAAGAGTCCACGCAACACTTGGCAATCAGCAATTCTTCATGGAGTGCTGGCAGACCTTGTGCAGGCCGGACGGGCCTCCTTTTCCCACTGGTGGGATGTCTGGTTGCTTTTTTGCTCCGTCACAGCCACTGTCAAGCACGGGGACTGTGCCACTTGCAGGGTATCAGCTCAGTGGGGGTGACTGAGGACCCCTGACCCTCCTGGAACATGGCTGCCACTGCCTCATCAAGGGGACCCCAGGCAAAAGATAAGGAGGGGGGGGCTGGAGCCCAGGGCTTAAGAGGGGAGGTGGAGGGCAGTCCCTGTGCCCAAGGGGCAGTCTTTCTCTCAGGCAAGCAATATGGCAGGTGGGAGTGGTCCCCAGGATGAGTGCCCTCAGCCCCTGCAAACCCTCTTCCTTCCCTCACATTTGGGCATCTTTCAGGCCACAGGCCCGCCACGCCCAAACCCGCCACAGTGGGCCACACGTATCAGCTGCAGACACAGTGGCCACCACAATGGCCTGCTGCTGTCACCAGCCACCTCACTGACTTCTGTTCCAGCTCTATAAAAATAGGGGCCCCTGCAGCTGGCCCACAGGTTGCTGAGCTTCCAGGCCCTGAGGCCAAGCATGCTTGAAAGGATGAGGAGCTGGAGCAGAGAGGTAGATGGCTGCCCACCTTCGGCTTAGGCGGAAAGCACCTCCCAGGAGGAGGAAACAGAAGCAGCGGAGGAGGAGGAACAACAAAAACACGCCTTGTGCCACGGGCGCAATTGACCTTGCTTCTCTGATAGACAGCACGTGGCGCCTGGCTGCAGGCCCACCAGGGAACAGCGTGGAGCCCAGGCGCGTGTGCCTGTCAGGGCGCAGCCGGAGCAGCGAGGCGGGTGGCTGCCCACCTTTGCGTGGGACAGGAGAGACAGTTCCCACAACCACTGAAGAAGAAGGCACCTCCCAGGTGCCTGAAGAAGAGCAGTCAGTGCAGGAGGAGGAAGAGGAGGAGGAACAACGTTACCCCTCATGCCACTGGAGCCATTCATTGCCTGCACTCATGCAACAGATGTCGTCCAGCGCTCAGCTCTGGACGCACAGGGGAGCAGCATGGGGCCCTGGTGTGTCTGTCTGCTGAGGCACGGTGTGAGGCCCCGGCCTGACAGCCCACCGAAGGATGATGTGGAGCCCATGGAGGTGGATCCACCTCGAGAAGAATCGTTGATGGCAGCGGGTCCGCCTGCCACAGGGATCACCTGGAAAGTACCCCAGCCATCCAGGCTCCATGTGAGATGGCTCCAGCAGCGTCACAGGAGCACCCAGCCGGTTCCTTATCGGCGGCCCAGCCTCTGCGCCTTCATGACTGGACAATAATAATAAACAACACCAGAAGAATAAAAATGTTTTCGTGCTATCTTATTTGGCACTTCGGTGACTGCATCCTCACTCTTGTCACTCTCCCTGCCACTCTGCCTTTTGAGTAGGAGGCTCTTTTTGGAAACTCCGTTTCCATGCCTACTTTCATGCTTTTTTGTCCTGCTGAGCACAAGGCAGAGTGGTTCTCCCACCGTGTCCATGCCTCACCCATCTGGATACCATGGGAGGCTGTGTCATGGTCCCTGCTCAAGTCAGAGTAAATGGCAGTCCTGCTAGGACAGTCACCTCCTCAAAGCAAGGCTCATGTTGGTCCCTGCACAACTTGTCCTTGGTGAAGCTGTGCTGGGTGTTCAAACCTTGTCCTCTGATGCCTCCAACTGAACTTCTGTATTCACCACCCTGCCTCTGTACCACTAGGCTAGTCAAGCAATCTCCCAGGTTAGGCATGGCATGGCATGGTTCGCCCTTGGCAAACCCCTGCTGGTTTCCAGCACCTGATACATGCTGCTGGTATCTTGTCTCCCTTCTATTCTGGATGAACAGATTTCCTATCAAAGGCCAGAAGTGCACTTCAATGCATGGCTTGCAGCAGTTAGCTTTTGGATTCCCTTCAACTTCTTTAAAACTCCTGCAGTGTCATCACAGCTGCATCTTTTTTTCTTCCACTACTCAAGTGCAAATTTAACGTCTGAGATACCGTGACAGAAACGGTCAGATTCAACACTTGGCTCAAAATGGGCTGGAAAGCTGTTTTCACCCCAGTACAGCTCATAAATCAATCCACATGAACAGAGAACTGTCACTGTCTTTGCAAGGTGGTGAGAAAATTATTTATAAAATCTATAGCTACTTATTTTCTGGACAATAAAAATTACAACAGAGCTCTGATTAGAGAAACTGAAATGGGAAAAAGTCTTGGTTTGATTTGGTGCTTGCTGGATAACAGCTTCAAGTTAAGGGATTTCTTGAGCTACAGAAACCATCTGCTGATTGTCCTCCTCTTCTTTCCCCCTTGCTCTTCTCCTCATAAATGGCAAAGGGCTCAAAGGAACAGACTTCCTTGATTGTATCGAAGTTCCCTAGTGCTTTTCATGAACACATTTTAAATAAAAGAGCAACGCAAGTGACTGACAACATGGAAGAGTATTTTCATGTCATTTGGTCCCTGAGCAGCAGAGATTTAACAGCATCTCTTGCCAGGAGGATCCTTGCCCTCTGGACAGGACTAGTTAGATGCACTCTTAGCTTTGTGGACGTGTTATGTCCTGCTGAAGAGTGAGGGGAGCTGGAACACAGCTGGTGACTTTCAAGATTTATAACCTGGTCTTTCTATACTTTTGGTCATCTTGAATGCATCATGAGTATTCTGAGGCTGAATTCATGTTGTGTGCCATCACAGTCTAACGATGGAAGTGATGACAGAAGTTTCATTATTTGGTAATTCATAACACAAGAGGAACCTCTTCCTCTCATCCTACCACCAAGCATGAACATCCATTTTGCATGCCTTTCATAGATGAGGTGAACAAGCCATTTTTAGGTTCCTACTCCTCTAGCAACAACTCATCTTCAAAAACAAAGGATAGCTGCTACTTTGTGACAAAAGAAATGGCTTGCAGTGATAACTGTTTTTCATATGGCAATAAATTTGGCATGCATGAAGTCATGGGAATTTGTTACTATAAATCTTCATATTTACATACTGAAGATCACAGTAAGCACTGAGTGGAATGTATTGAGTGGAATGGAAGCTAATCTAGAAGCTTTATGATAAATCCTTAGGTACAACTGAGCAAGAGAGAACAACTTCTGAAAATCTCAGAAGAATCATGCCAAAGAATTCAAACAAGGCAACAAGTACTGGCTACTTCAAACAAGCAAATATGACTGACTGATTCAGGCTACCTTAGTGAACACACAAGACTGAGTGAATTCCCTTGCATATGACAAGCAGCTTCACATTTCACATTCTCCAGACGCTGGCTTTTTCTCATTGTATTTGCAGTTACTGATGCATGCTAGCTCTTTCCTACTCTTTTTTTCCTGTGGTTTCTCTAATATTACTTTCTTTCTTTCTTTCCACCATTCTAAACTCTGACAAGTATCTTGGTTCACCTATGTCACAGACCTATAAACTTAAAATTGCATTTAATACAATCCTCCTTGTAGAGTATCCATGCACAGAGAAGCCATATCCTATTCCTGACATGGTACCCTTCTACCAAGGGCTAAAGAAAATCATGAGACAAGTTTCATTTTCTAAATCTGCTCGCATTCTTCAGAAGAGACAGAACTGAGATATCAACCATGTGATCAATGAAAACTCAGTAGCAGGGCTATTAACTTTCTGGCAGACTTCCAAATTTGTTGCTTTTAGTCTCGATTGTCCCTTCATTTCAAACTTACTACAGCAGTTCTCCCTGTCATTCAAGATCTTACACAGCATGATATAACCTTCTCATTGTTAAAATGTACCCAGAAACAGCTTAATTCCAGTAACAGATAACAATGCTCACTTGTAAAGCACACCTAAGAACAATGGCAAACATTTGGCATTGAGTTTGGAAAGCAGTTTTAATACAGCACTGGTTTAAAGTCTATTCATGTTTTGTATGTATGCACAAGAGGGCACAGAAAGCAGTGGTGTAAGAGACAATAGCTGTATAGAACTTTGCATGGAGTCTGCTGACTTTGCCCAGTCTGCCAGCTTTTTTGAAAGAGCGAGCTATGCCTTAAACACCTTATTTAAAATCCAACATGTTAGTGTTTCAAGCTGCTAACAGGTGAAAGTTGACAGTTTTATTCATCTGTGATGAATGAAATACATTACTGTACCACCCCAAAAATTGCTTTATTGTTAAATCTCAGTGAATCATACTTAAAAAAAAAAAAAAAATCCTTCTTCAATTACTCTAGTAGTTTAGAGGTGAAACATCAGAATGGTAACTGAGCGTGAAACACTGTGCATGCACTCTGGAAGCGCAGTACAGTAGCGCTTCACATGGGATAAGGAGAGTGCTCCCCTGTTGTTCCATTTGGGGTAATTTGGTTCATGCAGATCACGAGCTAGATTCCTCTCAGATGAAAATGAACTGGAAAATGCACTCCAGAAGCATATCTAATACATTCCAGCTGCAAATGGGTACTCAGTCCCCAAGATTAGATTAAAAATAGTTCAAACTAAATAACTCAGATGTGCACAGCACAGGTGTCAGGTCTTCCCTTTCAACTGTTCTGCTGTATGAATCTGCTCCTACTGAGCTGCCCTACCTGATAATGCCAACATAGCTGCAAACACACTGCTTCCTGATGGGTTAGAGATGTCACGGGTGTATCAGTTTTACAAAATACTAGTATTCACTACAGCACAGATCTCAAACTTTTTTTTAAGGTAAGTCCAATCAAATTGCTCTTTTAACAATCAAGGGGGGAAAAAATCATTAGTGATAGGTTTTTGAGAATTGTTGAGATTTGCACCTCGCCTTTGAAACATGAGCTGTTGCAATTGCTAAATATTTGTAGTTGAGCATCAAATTTAAAAACTAATTTTCCAGAAAGGGCAAGAAATAAACAACATACCTTATTGCTTCCTCCACAGATTGGCCAACTATATTGGAGGAGGGACCTGGCTGAGACAAAGGTGTCAGGCTTATGACCCATTTTACTGGCTTGTAATACTCATCACTGGAACTCAACAGGTAGAACAGCGTGGTCAGAAAAATCACCTGCAAAATAAATTGGAGTTTTAAATTCAAAGGCAATAAATACCTTCCAGAACTACAGTTTACAGCTCTACTTCAGATACTGGACTTCATTGGAAAAGGTACAAAATACTATTCCACAAGCTCAGATTTAGAGAAACACACAGAACTAGAAGAATAATTTTCTCCCCTGCTCCACAAAGGACTTAACAGTTGTCACTAACCATTATAAAACCTTTAGCCCTGTTCAGCCTCCTCCCAAAGTCACATATAGATCTAGAAATTTGTGTGTTTCCCGCATGTTTAGCAGATCAAAAAATTGCTGAATAGTAACATCTACTCTTAAAAAACAAACAAAAAAACCAACCAAACAAACAAAAAACAAAAAACCAAAAGACAACAAAAAATGCCAAATAAATCCAAGTTGCCTCAAGAGTCATTATGCAGCTGGATATCAGATATGAATTAAATAAAAACTCACAAAGAGAAAATTTATAATTATTAGGCTGGCAATCCAGACTGAATACTCCTGTAAATTTAAAGATGAGACTCAGCAGAACAGATGGCAATTCTATTGTTTTAGTTTAAAGACCAGAAAAATACAATCAGATTCTATTAACTTCCTGTATACTCAAGTCCACTGTGTTTTCCTTATTTTCCTGTTAGTGGGCTCAGCAATTTCTTGGGCTAAGCATACATCACAGAAACGTGTCCAGCTTGAAACAGAATACCTCAAACAAGGAAAATCCACTGTATGCTTCAGTGTTAAACTATGGCTTATATTTGCTTCATCTGCAAGCCTTAGATCTTTTTTCTTTCTTCACAAGATTAAAAAAAAATATTTCACTTTCCTTATTTCCAATCTACTTGTATGCTAGAATAAATGACATCTTAATCTTTTGATAAGCCAAACAGCCTGACCTCCGTAAGCAATTTATCCAGACCCAGACACCTCATGCCCTATTCCTGCATTCTCTCTGAACACACTAAGAATAAAAAAAAAAAAAAATGCAGACAGTACTAGACAGCACAACATGCAGTATTCAATTCTCAGTCTCAAGAATGCCATCAGTTTGACTGCTTCCAATTCCTTTCTACTCAGTGAAATTTTACTACTCCTCCTCACCACCTTCCCAGCCTTTGTCTTGAATGTCAGACTCAGCTATTCACCTACTGTGACCACTTTCCAAAATGTCATATACAGGTTTAGGCTGTATTCCATCTTCCCAGGTGTGTAACTTCTGCTTTGGGTGATAAACCAATCTATCTGCTACAACAAGTCATTACATCAGCACATTTAAAACACCATACTGTTAACATTAATGTTGAGATCATTAAAAAAACAAACAAACAAACAAACAAACAAAAAAAAACAACAAAACAAAAAACCCTGAAACTGAATTAGGCCTTGGTTTAACAGGAAATAATCCAGTGCCAGTAGCAGTATCAGTATCAGCTATGTTTTGTTAGAATTTCAAACAAATATATCTTAAAAATTGAATCAGACTTTAGCATCCTCTGTAATGCTGCAAGTATGGTTATTTTCTCCTTGATAGGTTTTCTCCTTGATATGGCCTGCTGTTTCTCCTAAACTACTGTACTACTTCCTGATTTAGCTACAAAACTCCCTATATTGAAGTAGGCATCCAGGTGATGTTTCGTCTTCCTTCCACTGGGATCCAGCTACAGATCCTTCTTACACTGTAGTTTTCAACACAGAAAGCAGCATACTGTTCTTAATACAATATCCACTCATCCTGACATTCCCAAAAAACATAGTGAAAAACAGCTCCACTGGATCTTGTTTTATTAGGACAGCCTCTGTGAACTTCTGAAGATGTTGCCTTTTGAAAAGAATATTGCAGCAAGGGAACAAGCAAATGAACTGCAGCAGCAGGCAAAGCTTGATTCCCTGTGTATGAAAAACACGCAGGGCTGACTTGAGGCAGGCTGTGAATAATGGCTGGGGATTAGTGGCAACACACACAGCACCTGTACTGACTGGAAAATCTGTTCTTCCCCAGAGTTCACAGAAGAAGCTTGCTTTCTTAGGGAGTAACAGCACACTAACATACACATACCCACCTGAACTGTAAAAGTCAAAGTGGTAGCTGTGGATGAACAGCAATAGAATAAAATGGCATTAAACTAAACAACAAACTAGGAAAAAAGATACAAACCTAGCTCAATTTCTGTTAAGGCAAGATGCATGCAACCACAGCACCATACCAAATCAGCTGAATTCTAGATTATCTGAATTTTTGAAAATTAACCTATCTGCTTTAGCTCAATAGGTAGAGAAATGCAAACCAGTGGCCTGCTGACTGTTCAAGTAAGTAGAACAGCCTCACTAGTACATTCAGCAGCAAAAAGATATGTCCTACCCTATATCAATTGGAGTCTGAAATTTTTCAGATCTTTTCTACAGGGTATCTGAGATTTCAGATGTTACCTAAATTGTTTCCTAAGCAACAATTCAAGATCCTGCTGATGACTATAAAAGAGAAATTCAAAGATAGAATAGTAAGATCCTTCCATTATTTAACAACTGATGGATTCCTATTTCTTGCTGTAGAATTTGTTCTGTAGCCCAAAATATTAAATACTCTAATTTGAGGGGGGATAGACTCAATTAAAGGAGAAAGCTACAGGGAAACATTCTATGCTAAGATGGTAATTCAGCATTTCCACATGTATCAAGAAACACGTGACTTCATTGCTTGTGCGCCAGGTCCATAGACTTGGGAAATATTTTTGTATCTGCCTTTCATACCCAATCTTCTGCCCCAAAGCCGTGTTCTTAGCTTTTTTTATTTTTACAGCATCAAAAATTTGCATCTTCCCTGCAGGACTGTAGATGCCAACCAGTCACATGGAGCTTTTCTCTTCCAATCTTCGTAACAGAGTATGAGCAGAGTGTGTATGTGTGTGTGAGCATACATGTGTGCATATATATACACTAACACACACAGAGAAAGGCACAGATACATACATCCATGTGCATGTGTGTGCAGATATGAACTTGTATTCAGAAGTGAAATAGGAGTGACATTCTTGTAATTAACAATCAGTTTTCAAATGTCTGTTGAGGATCTTAACACAGTCTTACTGGATCATGAATGGATACGCTACACAGATTACTTCCAACTGAATGTGTTGATGCAAGTTGTATTTTTCAAAATGGAGGTTCTGAACAAAGTGTCCATTACATCTGTGTTTTAAAGCACACTTTTTTAAACCATTTGTCAAAACAAAATTCACTATTTTAATTTTTATTCAAGATGACTAAAACTGGACTGAAATGTACTCAGTTGAAAAGCTAACCACTTCAGGTATTATCTTGTTAGAAAATCTAAATTAGTTTGTGCCACTTCAAACTAGTAAAAACTCTTCTGTAGCAACTAAGAATCCTTCAAAATTAAAAAATAAGAGTACAGTTAAAGCTGCGGTGGTGCTTTTTTTTTTTTAAACACAGCTCTACCTAGACATAATTGAAAATAAATTCTTCTGTTTCACATTTAGAAAAAACACTTCCTTCAGTATCCCATTAACTATAACTTTTGTCAAAACACAGACATGGTATTTTCAAGAGACTCAGCTTTTTCAGCTGATGCTGCTGACTGGACCACAGCAACACATAAAATGTGCTCAAATGCTGCCTACCTAGCTTTAGGGTTCAGCCCATTCAAAATGTAAAGATTCCATTCTAAAACTGCATTTAAAAAAAAAAAAAAAAAAAGAGAGAAAGATGGCAAAAGGATACTCGGCAAGGTAGCAGTCAAAGATGCAGAAACTAAACTAAGACAATAAAATCTCTGAAACTATTTGTTCTTCACATTCAAAATTAACTCTATACCAAATCTCGTTCTCCTTACTGGACAACAGTGAGAATCTTCCCAGGAAATTGTGAACTTCGTAATTCAAGACTTTCCAAAAGAGAGCAGAAAACAGCTCATGCTGAAATCTCAGCTTAAAGAAGAACTAAATTGTTAGCCATGCTTAGAAAGCAAATTATTTTTAAAAGGTGTCTCTATAGCAAAAGATGCGAGTATGCCTCGAGATCCCAGAAGAACAAGTACTGTTAAGGTAACTCCTGGTCTTCTCCTCCCCACTTGGAGGGTGTTTCTCTTTAGCTCTGAAAGAAGGAACGTGAAGAGCAGGTAAATCTAACAATGACATAATACCAAATGGGATTCAGTAACAATGTACATCACAAAAGTTAAGAAAATTGCAGTGATTTATCCGAGGGTCACATCTGGATTTTCTCTGCTTTTTGCATTAAGCTGTTGCAGCTGGGAAAGAGAAAAAAAAGCACAAGGAAAATTTAAGAAGCAGTTATGTTATTTCTACATGGACTCCATGACAGTTAAGATATCCTAAAAAGTACTTTAGGGTTCAACTAAATTCTCACAGCAACTAACGTTTTCATTTACTTATTGCCCCAAATAATGGATTGTATTAATCTTCATTTAGTGCAGGCCATTTACTGAATATACTAAATTTAAGTACTTTCTCTTTCAGACATAAGCTGTCAAGAAACCCACACTAAACACTATAAAAACAAGTCCATTAATTTACCTTTTTGTGTTTTAAGAAGATCTGTTTAATTTTTCGAGCAAGAACCTTTGCGAAAGACTTTCATAAATATGAGAAACTCTGCCTCTGAATAGACACAACAGCCTAGGAAATGTGCAGTGCAAACAAGACTAAGTTATAGCACTCCCACAGTGTTTAACAGCATTAATAATTACTCTTCAGGTAGGCATGCGTATTTTAAATACCTTCACAAGAGACAGTTCATACAGTTACAAGAATGCCAACACTCATACATAACATTTTCTGTGCAGAGAAATGGAGGCAAGCATATCCCTTTACCCCAGCATATCTGAAGTACAGTTAACAATTCAGAGATTTTTTTTGCCTTATTTCTTAAAAGTTGAAGTATTTGTAATTTACCAGTTCTGCTGTTTGCATTTCAAAGGCTACCATTATCAAGATTCTACAGAAAAAACTCATACATGTATCAAAACAAGTATTTCCTATAAGGCAGGATCATGCATCACAGCAACAGCATGTAATGAACTTCATAGAAGCCACTAGGCATCTAGAGGTATATTTTGTGTCCGAGTAATGAGCCCACTGAAATAATTTGCAATTATTATCAAAACTTGTAATTTTTAAGTATACAAACTTCTCAGACACTGTTTTCAATGTGCCTTCACAGGTAAAGTTGTGGACTAAGGAAGAAAAGAAATTAAATATTCCCATGCAATCTTTTCTTTACTAACCAAAAGATAGCTAGAGAACAGTAAAACTAAGTGGTGTTTTCTCCAGTTCAAAACAGCCATTCCATTAAGTCTTACTGTGATCTGCTCTTTCTTAAACGTTAGAGAATCCACACTGCTGCCCTGAAACGCTGTTAAATATTATTTCAATTCTTCAGCTTTGTCTATAAAGACCTCGTCCTGAACAAGCACCAATGAAGGCAATGAAGTTAAACTGGCAAAATTATTTTTTTTCTAACAAATATTTTTGAATCCTGAACTAAAAACCAAGACGTGGATTTCAGTCAAGGTTCCAAGATCAGTATTTGTTTAGTTAAAACAGGAAAAAGTCTCAGGCCAGTGTTTTAGGAGATTTTTATTTTTATTCTAAATAACAGCTGTCACAGCAAATGAGAAGAAAGAAGTTACCTCTATCATTATAAATTACTGCACACAGCTGTGGCATTTAGAAACAAAAGAAACTATAAACATCTAGCTCACATAATACACTAAAAAGCAAGACATCCTTTAAAAAAACCACCTGTAATAAAAAGGTTTCAGATACTTCTACTCACTGTGAGCAATAACATTAGTAAGAATTAACTTTGTGTAGGAAGCATTATGCAATTAAGAGCTCACAGAGGTTAAATAAAAACAATGCAACAACCCCCTCATACAGATTTGCTGGAGACACTTCATTAAAAAAGGGAATATAAGGTAATCCTTTTGAAATAAATACTTTCGTTGACATTTCCCTGTAACAATTTTTCTCCTGTTGCAAGAGCACTGGCTTGTTTAAAGATATGCTTATGAGGACATGCTGTAAGATTTCAGTAGCTATGTAGGATATCACAAATTACAGCTAATTATCTTCAAGGCCAGAAACAAGAGTTTTCCATTAACAGAATTAATAGGAAGACTGCCAGCTCCTTAACAGGAAAGTTACACAAAACCTGTCTGTTGCCTAGAATGCCCTCCAAACAACAGATCTGAAATTTGCAAAATCTTAAAAACCTTTGGGTTTAGATAATGTTAGATGTTTTCAGTCCTTTAGGTTTGATTTTTCATTGTTACAACACGTGCAAGCAGGTTCCTTCAGTAAAACGGACCATGTAAACCGATGACATACTACTTACCACTGAAAGCACAAAATTGAGAAGAGCTGTCCCACTATGGAAGAGGATTGTCACTAATGTTGTAACTGTAGTAAACAAGAGGCTCACATTGCGACTCATCACGATCCACAGAGACTCCAGGATCTGGAAAAGGAGAGGGAAGCAAAGACAAACTCAAGCACTGGATGGTATTTGCTAGCACAGAAAACTACTTAGAGTGATTCATCTCCATCAAGACACACAAAGACGACTTTTTTTTTTAAAAATCACCTTCTTTTATTCCTGAATTACAGCAGGTAACATCAAGTGAAAACATCCACTTTACCAAAGACCAGTTTCTAGGTAGATTGCTGTAAGGTTTTAGAATTTCTCTCCAATGCTAAAAATTATTTCATTATGCAAAATTGCAAAAAATCTAGACGTGGTGACACTTGTTTACTGAGATTAACATCACCATCAACTGAAGGCAGATATTGTCTGGGGAGAGAAAACCTATCTTTTTAAAAGCAGAAATGCTAAAACACTAAGAACAAGGAGTAACACCAGAAGGCAGAAACAAATCTGAAGACAGCTTCAAATCAAATAATAGAATTACTACTTTAATAAATTTTTTTTTAAAAATGTTTTATGGTAATGAGATGCATCATTTTTATAATGTCTGCAGACAACTACACAAGTTGTGATTTTGAGTAGGGATATGTCAGTTAGTCAGGCAACTGTGGAAAATAAATCAAACAATGCTAGACAATGTATTAAATTTTGTACGGGCTTGGGGAACTGATTGCTTATTAGTTACAGATAGTAGAGTAGTTCTGAGACATGTCTTTAAACATAGAATACCCAATACAGCCAAATTAGTTTATGTATGCTCGCAGACACATCAATCTGAATAGGGCAGCAATGTCATGAGACACGAGCGACAAAGGCATGACATGGCACATAGAGGCATCCTAAATGCAATGCACAGTAGTTTCATAACAAGTATTTCATCCAGAAGGAATACACTAAGAATGTATTAGCCAAAGGGATTCAAACATATGAAAGAAGCACAAACAAAGCCACACCTTCTTTCAGAGTAATTAATATAACTGGAAAAACTGTAAAAGCTCTGACACAAAAGCCCTTCTCCAGGTTCAATGCTGTTATTGAAGACTTCAAAACTATCAACAGTTAACTCTTGGTTTAATTAATATCTTAATAAGACTGAACTGAAACAAAAAAAAAAAAAAAAAAAACCAAAAAACCCAAAACAAACAAACAAAAAAACCCCAACAACCCAGTAGTTGGCATTTGTAGAGCAGACAAAAGAGCATGAGCCATGTGATCGCCTCCGCTTTGGAACCGAGTGAAATATAGAGAAGATAATTTATTAAGCACAAACTTGGGAGGGAGTATGTGCTGGGGGAAGCTACAGGGAATTACAACACATAGTAAAAATAGAAACATCTGCTTAATTCATGCTGCTTAATATTTAATGGGAATAATGAATTTTAAGGCTCATCTTTTGAGCAGATTTTATTAGTCTCTCTTGAGAATTCAGGTAAGATTGGAAGTGAAGAGGACATTCTGCTGAAAAATGTTCTGGCACTGGTACTGGTCTCCCTTCTTCTACAGATTAAGAATTCATTCTAGGGGTGCAGCAGTAGTATAAGCACATGCAGCCGCCAGGTAACTTTATTAACGGTACATTACACTATGAGGTCTATAAACACAGAGAACAGTGATTTTGGAAGGAGCAGTTTGTAGCTAGAGCAGAGGCCTTTCAGTTGGTGTTCAGTAAAAAATAGTACTGTCATTGCTGATAACAGGCTATAAACTGTGTTCTAACTGTGCAAGGCTCCAGTGCCAGATGCTTAAGCCTGTTACAAGAACGTGGCATGCGAACAGGAGCTTGGTGCCACAGGTCTCCTGTTATGATGTGGAGTTTAATCACAGAATAGCAGCAAAAGCCTTGAAAATAGGGAGACAGGTTGAAAACAAAGGTCCCTGAAACACAAGGATTTCACTGAGGAAGAAGGCATTGAAGACGCACAACCTTAAGAGCTAGGAAAAGACTGCTTTTGCTTTAAGAAAATGTGGTAGCAACTAAGGAAGGGAAAACAAACAAACAAACAAACAGGGAAGCAACAGGATAAGGCACCTGCCACCACCTGGGAAAGTAATGCCTCTACCAGGATCACACAGCATACAGTCCAGGGCAGAGGACAAGGGGTGGGAGTTGTCCAGAAACCAAAACACCTTATAAAAGGACAAGCTCCTTAATTTGAGGTAAGATAATGTCCATTTCAGTTCCACCTTTACATATTTAAGAGCTCTTGAGACTGCTCCCTTTGACTTCTGTGACTCAGACCATCAAGGATAGAGGCTATTGGTGCCAACTACAGAGCATCCCCACGATGGTATTCTATCCTCACAGATCATGTAGGGTATGACAGTTAAGGACTGACCACTTTAACAGTAATAATTAGTAGGTTGTAAAACAAGCCATCAGCACGATGTGTGGTGTTAACGAAAGAAAGGTTTGTTTTAAAGATTAAAACTAGCCTGATTCATCAGTCTTCTAAATACTAATCACAGCAATTGTTAATTCCCTCCCTCGCATGCTGTCACTCGCAACACATCAGCTGAGCTGATACTGGTGAGCAGTTCACAAGGAGAGGGCCTTGCTCCATCTGCTACAAGACAGCATACATCTGGTAGGGGCTGGGACAGTTTCCTTCGAAGTAGTATGCTCCTCCAGCACAGGTTGTATTTGTTTAACGCTTTCCCTAGAAGCCTTAGCCTAAGGATAGGTTTGATAACCAGGAGTATACAACTGCAGTTAGTTTGAATGCAGTTATCAAGGTGGTTCAGTCAATATCAGGAATGGTTCTCCTCGAACATCCTTGTCAGGCAGAGTCATTGATTGGAACTGTTGAACTAGTTAGCACTAGCATTTGCTTAAGAGTAAGTGCAGATAGTGCCTTTTGCTCAGCTTCAGTATGTCTTACGAAAGCAAGTGCGTCTTTTAGGACACATCTCCAGCTAAAGAGCAAGTTCCTCTTTATGCATACATACCATTAAAATCTCAAGACACGCGCTTCTCATCACTAGGATGAGAAAACAGACATAGCAGACATTAATCCTAACTGAACACAGTATCAGAAAGTGCTCAAATACTTCACTAACAGTCACAAATTCCATGTACCTGCCCCTACGAGTTCATAATGCCGTTTGAGTCCCAGAGCACACTGCAGCTGAGTTAATGAGCTCAGTTACTACAGTTACTGTGCATAAACGATTTCTAACATCTTGCCAGCTGAGACCAGTTCTCCAAAGCACGACCAAGTGTGAAAATTTATGCAATTATTATACTTTTTAAAGTATTGTTATTAAATAACTGGAAAACACACCCCTTTCCCCAAAACACTGCTTTGTAAATAGCCTTAAGAAATCAGTCTTTAAAAGAATTGTACAGAATTCAAGACTCCCTTATGCATCACAATGGGATGTGACACCGTCAGCATCAGTTGCTGTGCCTTTCCAATCTGTAACAGGCAAGAAATCAAAATTGCACTTCATGTTCTTTAGTCATCTAAGGTGTCCTACTGGCCACTTAAACTGGCCAATAAATGCAAGTAAGGTTTAAAAGGCACTTGACCACAACAAATTATTTGCTGAAAACTTCAAGTCAACAAACTTTGGGAGGGCACGTAAGTCCATGTACCTAATTTGATTATAGAGATCATTAACAGATTTATAAAGGGAATAAAACTGGACACAAAGAGGTATTAGGAAAAAACCCTTGTCTTTATGTATACTTTTTTTTCTGTTCAGAAAGATGCATCACCCTAACAACTCAAAAATTACAGCAACACAACAAGTCAATAAAGCTTTAAGGTAGAAGACAAGCAATGGACTTTGTGAAGAATACTACAATATACACAAGATCAATGGCTTCCTGCTCTAACTAAAAGCTGATTTCCGAATAAATGTTTACCCATAAAGTTCCAGGCTAACCCTTCAGGGCTTAACAGCTTATTTTTGGGAAAAAAAAAAAAAAAAAAAAAAAAAAAAAAATCTTTGCTTGACCTTTATATGAAATGGAGACAAAACAGCAACAGAAAAAGGACTACCCTTCAGCATCATGTCTTTGACTTTCTCATTGTAAAGAAATCAACTCCTTCTCTAAAAGTATGCATCAGGTTGAATTTCATTTACCCTGAAAACAACCAATACCCATTATGAAAAGAACACAAAAATCTCTGAACACCCACCTTACTAGAAAAAAAAAAAAAGGGCAAAAAAAAGCAGCATGGTAGTTGAATGGACTGAAGAATGGACTGTATTAACTATGAATTTAGGAAATGACTTGAAAAAACTCTTAGGATCAAAGAAAACATTAGGACATGTGGTAAATCAATGAAATAGTTGAAAAAGTGACTTGATTTGGAACACACAGATCAGTCACGCTAAAGGCACGGACAGAGAAACCTAACTGAGCTGAAGCTCGCTGTGTACGTCTTAATGGAAGGTCTTCTGTCTTCCTGTCTGGGAAATCTCTGAATGAGATACCAGCTGCTGGTGGAATGATGAATATTCTTGTGCAAGAGGCAAAAAGATCAATTTACGGAGACATTAGCAATGTCTCATATACCATCAAGGGAGTTCTGAGGGATCATTCAGAGATTTAGCCAGCAGCAATTTACTTTTTCAAGGTTTCAAGCCTTCAAGAAATGGAAGAAAAGGATATGAATGGAAAAGCAGGTGAGTGGGGAAGGAATGAGTTTTTATTTTTCAGAAATTAAATCGTAATAGTCCAGATATGCATTGTGTATTTCATTCACCTGAAAAGCTACCTTAGAATAGAGCATGGGGTGCAAAATCTGAGGCATAAGTGAGGATCCACGCTCATTCTCTCCCCAAAATATGAACAGCATGAGATAAATCCCACTTCAGAAACACATCACTGGATAAACTGGTGTATAACACTACTGCTTCTAAAGAATACTGGAAAAATCCAAAGCTGAAAGGCGGAAGTGCTGCTATCACCAAAGGTTTTAGAAAAAAACAAACTGATGCTTTGGAAAAGCTTATCTTCGTATTAAATCTTCAGGACGTTTACACATTTATATAGTGAATTATTTTCAAATTACTTTAAGGTCTGTCTACATCCGTAGAGCTAAGTATAACTGCTATAATCAACAGTACATTTCAAGGGGGGTACAGAAGTCTTCCATGCTTTATCTGATAGTCAAAGCACTGAATTGATGCGTATTGTTATAAATTAAATGAATGCCAGTAGTTCCCCAGCACAGCTATACCAGTCATTTAATTACACGCTTTCAACTCTAATACGAAGGTTTCTTCCACTACAGGCAAAGACTGAAGTGAAAAGCTTGCATCTGTCTCCTTTTAACATTTTCCTTATAGCAAATGCTCCTTCTCTTACTAAAGAGGATGAACCCTTCCTATGATTTCCATCAATGGGAAAGAGCTTACCTGGTTGCGACTGCAATACAACACTATCAAACAGCTGTATTTTCAATGAACAGAGTCACCTGCACTATTCTGAAATATTTCAGAAAGACAAAGGGCTAGCAAGACAGTTACTCTATGGTAAACTTCAGCCTCAATATATGTATAAGTATTTATTATGTGCAAGTGGTGTAATCTTAGTTTATTATTTTTGAAAAGCGAGTGAAACCTCACCATGGCTGCATATTCATATATACTTCTTTGCAGTTACCTCATTGTCTTTAAATGTTCTGTGTTTTAAAAAGCTGTCAAAGAGGTTTTGGGACTTTATCGTGTCTTGCTATACTCTTAATATTCTTAAGAATTGCAGGTTAGCATTGATTTCAAGTGTCCAAATGCAGAAACATCCTACAGTCTGAATTATAGCTAACCTATTTAAATCCCCCCACCAGCTTCCCCTATATAATCCCCACCATACACGACACACTCAACTAAAAAAAAAAAAATCCAAGTCCCACAAAACACAAAAAAGCGAACAAAAAAGTCAAAAACCCCCCTAAACCAAACAAAATCCACCCAAAAGACAGAAGAAACCTCCCCCAAAGCAATCCCCCTCAAAAACACCCACATAATTTAAAATATTTACTTCCCAATTCAGCATGCCATTCTAATAAATTATTGTTTCTCTTCAAAATACCAGGAGAAAGATTTTCGTGCTCTGAGAAAAACATAAATCCTAAATACAGTAAGCCTCTGTTGTATCCTAGGGTATGTAAGCACCTTCCTTAGAAACAAGACTTAAGTCAAAGCTATGCTTACTCTCATAATCTCCAAGTTTTAGTGACCTAAACAAGCACAGAAATCAGATTTTCATCAATTTTAACTTGAAATAACAGTGTGAGTAATATTCATGCAATGCATTGTGGATGAGCAAGCCAGCAAAGAAAATACTGCCCAGTAAGGATGTGAAATCAGGATTTAGAGCTATATATACACCCCGCCGACTGGTTTACAGTCTGTCATTAAGGACAGGAGTGATGGAGAAAAAGGGCAGGTGTTTCCCCACAACTGATGAGTAATGAGTTCATGGAAATAAACAGGAAAGCAAGTCAACTGCTGGCACTTTTTTCCTGCACTTCTAAACCAGATTTTAGAAATTAAAAAAAAAAGCATTCTAGCTAGATGAAAATTTTAATATTAATGTATTTCAGTCTTAAATATTTATTCTCTTTACACTATTTCCTGCATTATTCTAGCCTATTTAGATTACTGAGGCACACTTATCATGGTTTCTGAGCACTGTGCAGCAATGCTGTAAATGACATGGCTAGCACCTATCGAGTAGTTTCTCCTCTTTCTCTCCCTCCTGCCTAGAAAGAAACTCCATATTGATTTTAAATGATGATGCGTTATGCATTTTTATAACTCTGTCTCAAGCACACATGGTCAACTTCGAGAAAATATTGAGCAAATTTCACTGTTAACGGAAAAAAGGTTCACTGTAATAAAAAGTTTCTATCAACTTTTTCTAGACTCACATCATCTTCTATGATAGAAACTGGAACCATTTAAGTAGCAGTTGAGGGAGGACAGAAAAAGCACACATGCCCATCAGTCTAAAGCAAGAACTGCCCTGAGGCAAATACTAGCTTTAACTGCACTCACAGAAATGTTATGCTGCAAGTTAGGTATAAATAATATTCTTCCAAAATGGATAAACAGTAACCTGAAGATATTTCTAGCTTATGACAACAGCTCAAGTCAAAGATAAACTATATCAGGGATTGACCCTGTATATTAAGCATTTCAGACTTAACGTTAATTTTTAGAGAAATGTAGTTGTTTCAGTTTGGATTGCTTTCTATGCTTTTTCCTTTTCTCCTCAGGTGAAAGGTCCAATGCATTAATTCAGGAATTCACATAGTGGAAAACATTAATTTAATTCTCTACAGAACTTTCATAAAAGAAGAGATAAATAAGCTGCTTTCAACTCAATGAATAATAATTTGAGGGGAAAAAAAATAGGACTACAAAAAAAATATATTTTTTTGTTTCTGCCATCTCTTGGTCAATAGTTTCCTCAATTATAACCTAGACAAATTGCTCTCTTTTTAAAAAAGAAAAGACTACATAACATAAAGCTTTTAAAACCAGCTTGCAGGCGACAGGTAATCCTACAGTAACAATCTCTCTCAGGAAGATGTCTGGGAAGCTAGTATTAATGAAGATGCTGAAATCAGGAGGACTTCTTCATCACAACGAGTTCTGCTTGCAGTATGGTTATATCTTAAGTAAGCTTAGAATAATTGCTTAAGTAATTGTAACTGACACTAACAGTGTTTCCACGATTTTCCATGTACTTGAATCCATAACCTTACAGATAGTTCAAGGAGGAATTGGAGACCAATTTGGCAACAAGGGCAAAAAATACATACCGAAAGAAATGTTTCAATGTTATCGTGAACAAATGATGCAACATCTTGCCAGTCCAGAATATCACCAAGCCAGCTGTTTTGACGGTTTGTATGCAATTTGTGTCCTTTGTGTCTTCCAGAATGCGTTACATTCTTAAAAAGAGAGACAAAGACATAAATAGACATTTGAACAGCTTACAGATACAAGAAAGCCAAAGACTAATGTTTTCTTAATGAGGAACAGATCCAACATGCATCTAAATACTTAGAGCTGCTTCGATTGGCATCCTCAAAAATACCTGGAAGTACTCTGGACACTGGAAAAATTAAAAACTGACAGAAAAGAGTAGTCAATTATCCCATATAATTACAGTTCTGTATACTGTATATTCACCTCAGTTAATCATTAGCTTTACTGCTTGACTGATACAATGGTATCTATCTTGCTCTTTATGAAAGCACACAAGAAAGAGCTAATCATTTCAGTTACTAACTACACAATTTACTGTTTGTAACATACAACTTTTCCCAGCACAAGCCACAAAGGAAAATATAAGCACAAGACATAACAAGTAGCTTTCTCACAACTGGTGTCATCCACTCCGCTTGCAATGTTCAGTCAGGCAAAAGCCAAAAGCTAAACTGGAAGAACAGAGGATTTCTTCTGACTACACAGCTTTGTAACTGCACCACAGCAGGACAACAGGAAATGGCCATAATTGCAACAGCTAATGCCTTGAGCGGCTTCACCCTAATTATGAAGTTGCTTACAGTCCAACTGAATCACACCTGATTACCGTCTAGCATGAGAATATTTGACTCTGTCTGGGACTGTGTTTCAGAGAAAGATGCCAAAATTCTACTGCAACTAAGTCCAAGAAAACCCACTGACTACAACAGATGTCATCCTAATCTTTAATAGCAAGAGGCTTTTCAAGTTCTCAACTCTGATGTTTATATAAGCATCCCACTACTTCCATTAGATTTTTCCAAAAAACTTTTCACCAGCCTGCATTCAGAATGACAGTATCTTTTTCGGCACACATGGCAAGTAGTATTCCAAGTCAAGTCCCTGAACTAATTTATCTAAGAGTATTAAATTTTCTGCTTATTACCAATTATCTGTAGATGTATTGTTAACACTTTAAGATGCACAATTAGCAACGTTCTTTAACAATCCACAGCAACACAGAGATCTTCATTCTGAGCTAGCAGTTTATTTAGAGCGGAAACATAAGTAGTCAGAAATCTCCCTCCAATAGGTCTTCTGTATTTGTGAACTGTATCAAGAACCTATTTTCTGTTCATCTAGTTCTATTTTCAAAGACAGCTCTGCCATCCACTAGCAGAATTATGTATCATTTACAAATTTTCTAACACTGTTATTCATACACATATAAAGTTTATTGTTATTCAGCAACTATACTGTTGTAGCACTTAAGGTCTCAGGTGTTGATAAATAAGGGATTCAAAGGAATTGTCAAGTGGTTCCTCTTCAACAAATACACTAGATATTGAAAACAAAGCAAAATCAAACCTCACACCTGAGTGGACTAGGAAGAGATTCTTGTCATTGGAAAAGACACCTTAACTGCAGAGTTATGCCATCACCTTCCAAGTGGCTTATTATTCTGTTACTATTTTACTTTGGGTACACAGATGCAATGGTAACTGGTCTATTACAACATCTCTAGAACCTTTAAAAATATACACCACTTGTTACCTACTGAAAGTAGCTGTTAACGGTTGAATCCACCATTTTGTCAGTAATTCTTCAATTCTACAGCTTTCATGGAAGAACATCACCTGAGCCTGGGTTCTTCAGTCACCTACAGACTAGAGCAACACTTATGCAAGCCTCAAAATGAAGCGTAGTTATTATGCTCGAACAACTGAAATAGTGGGGAGCTTGAAAGATGTACTGAGAGTTAGGCATACCTCCTGCACTATCATCTAGTTTACCAGTTTTCAGATACACTGAAGGACGTGCAAGGCTGCTGTAACGTTACATAAGGAAATAGCCAGGTAGAAAGCACTCATCTGAGACATCTATGTGGATATGAAGTGAAATAAAAGGGGCAAGATTAGAAGCAGACTCTGGAGGGGTTACCTGCAGCCCACAGGTAAGGAGTTTCAGCCCAGCATGCCAGTGTTCACACAGGGCATCTACTGTGCAAACAGCATCCAAGGGAACCGACTTCAAGCTTGTGGGCAGCGAGCATCACGGCATTCCTGAAGCTCTTTCTGCCATTCTGATTGCTAGGAAAGCTGTTTCTTATGCTACCAGAAGAGCATCTACAAGGAAGAAGCCTCACAGTATTCCCTCAAATAACAACTGCAGGAAAGAAAACACCTAACACAACGAACAACACAGACCCAACCTGTATGTGGCAACAAAAGCACTTCTACAGCACATGCAGTGACACAGAGCCCTGCTGAACGATACACCCTGCCACAGGCCATCTGACACACAGGTTATACTGATAAAAGCAACAGGTTTACCAGTATCAAAAAACTATCAGAAGTAGGTGCTTTTATTGGTCAAGCATTTAACACTGAACACTCCCAAGTGCTTATGGCCAGCAAAACTCTATTGCAGATATAGCTTTAATTTCTCCTCAGGGGTCCCATATTCCTCAATAGTGTCATGTTATCTCTCTGCATGCTCTTCTACAGCATTATCTTGTCAGAAAACATAACTGATTCTTTTCCCTTCTATTTGACTACTATACTGAAACTCTTTTTATACAGAGATCTTCCTGTAACTTTAGAGGTACTTTAAGAACAACTGTATAACAGAAAAGCGTTAATATACTATAATTGCAATTATTTCAATATACAAAAGTATTTCAGGGGTAGGACTTCTGAATTTGGTATTTCCATTGCACCATGGCTAATGAATTGCTTTTTCCTTTATAAGGCAAATAGCACTGGCAGCATAAAAATAATTTAACTCTCATGAACTTTTCAAGATTCAGTGTACAGAATCCATTGTAGGAAGCCTTGTACAGTTGGCAAAAATGCACTCTAAGAAACTTAGTGAAAGGGCAGTTTCTTCCTCAAAATTTCAAATTAATAGAAGTTACACAAATCATGCAGAATACTACTTTCCTTTTCCTAACCCCTCAAGATCATGAAAATTCAGCAGAAAGCTCTAAACTATGAAATATTAAATATAAAAATTGAGCAAACTGTAAATTAAATGTTATAAATAAAACCACAAGTAACTACTTAAGCAAAGGACATAGCTCTGGCTATACACTCAAACTGACTGTAGAATGATCTATCTTATACACTTGCAATTTTTACCAACTTTTTATTATGACCTTTACTCAGCATTCCAACCTTTTGCCAATCTCTTCCTCTGAAACGTACACTTAGCATAATTATTTCTAAGCACTAAGTGATAGTTTATATACGTACTGTTTAAATAAGTTACCCACCTTCACAAACCAAGAGTGATAAAGCCTGTCCCAGAGCTCTAGCACTTGTTTTTCTATCACAGCGGTGTTATTCACTTTTTCTCCTAAAATCTTATGGAGCTAAAACACATAGAAACCTTTTATTATACAGGACAGAATGAAGCTGGTGTCTACTGACGAACTCCAAGTTAGATAAATCACATAAGATTGTCAGTAAAGGCATGGCTCAAACCCAAATGATTAGGAAAAGCTGAGTATCGTTATGGAATATACACTTCAGACAACATGGTTCATAACATGAAGATTTTGTCAGGAAAAGAAAAACATTCTACTGCACTAAACTGAGGACTTTTCTGCACTGAAAAAACAATGACATCTCTAAAATGCTTAATCCAAAATCCTTGATAATCTTTAGAGTAAATATTTCAAATAATTTGAGATGTGTGCTAGGTATCAAACTGTATAAATAAGAATCTTGGCAAATTCTCCTGAAGAAAGTTAACTTTTTTTTTTTTTTTTTTTTTTTTGTTAAAATCCAATCTACCACACCCAGCCCACATAGGAATTAGAATATGGGCGGGGGGAGGAGGAAAGCCTACATTGTCTACAATTTACAATTAGACAGCTAAAGCCAGATGAAAAAAATTACTCCTCTCTATTTGATGCATTTTCACTGGAATTCTTATTAAAATGATGACAGATTTTTCAGCTCTGAAAAATAAATATTCTTCTGAGCAGACAAGACTGAATTATTCCCACCCTTCCTTCAACTCACAAACCAGAGTGGAAAGAATAGATCTGTCAATAAAACAGTTAACCACACAGAAAAGAATCACTGACAAAAATATTTTTATTTCTTTTTAGTTTTATGAAATACAAAAAATGAAAATTTTATAAAAGGTGAGGGAGCTCATTCTTACCTTATGTGTAATCCATTCTCGGCCGTATTGGTATACATTATTAGCTGCTGAATTGAGTGCTTTCTGAATAACCTGGGCTTCTGGGAGCCAGCTAGGTTTTTTCAAAGAAGGAAAACAAAGTTAACTGCTAGGTATTTTACCCATTTCATTACACCCAAAACACATTATAAATTAACGTTCTGAAGCAACAACAGTTAAGGTTAAATATATATAAACTTACAACAACTAAAATATTTCCTTCTACATATCAAGGAACAGTCCTTCTCATAAGTAAAGCACAATTAAATCTAGGTCACATAATTGCATTTGGAATTTTCCAAGGTTCCTGAAATCTTAGTTAAATTGGTATCTCAACTTTTTTCAGCGGAGATCTGCTCTTCAATCGGTATGTGTGGTATTCACACTATATGCTTAGAAATTTTCCTAGTGTTCTAGTTTTCTGAAAATACTACATGAAGCAGTCTTGTCTAGCGGCAAAGACAACCTTCTGAATTGCGAGCTGAATGTAAATTGTTAACGTAGTTTCCCTGAAAAAGCGACCAGATGAAGCAACAGGGTTTGGGCACCAGTTATTTCTAAGTCCACACCAAGCAATCTGCTCATCAATTTCTTCAGGGATTCATGTCACACTCCAGCAATGGAGCTGCTGAGTTGCCAGCATCTCAACACTTGTGAATACAGGGCACACATTCTCTGCTTTGACTTTCTTTCTACATCTTGATTCAACGGCACACGTTGGAGCCCTTCCAAAACAAGAAATAAACAAACATTCAGGAAGTAAAACTGCCGCATTTGTTCACCTGACTGAAGATCAATATGGAAGCTTTTCTGTCTGAATAACCCTTCAGAAATGTTCTGCATTGGAATTCCAAGACATTTCAGTCACTCCCCTCTAAACGTAATGTGAACATCAAGCTCTGAAAGCTGTTGATGCTTGATGGATTTGGCAAGAGGTATACATACTGCTAATGAATTCTAAGATAGTGTTTTGGATGCTTCAAATTTGAAATAAAAATTTTAGCTAAAATTCTGCTAATTACTCAACCAGTACTCCAGTATTTTCATCACACGAATAAGCTTCCGACAGTCAAATTTCCATTTTCATTAGTCCTACTTATTTCCATTTTGTGGCAAAATAAAAAGGCCAAACAAGACAAGAGATGTCATGAAGGAATAAGCAAACACATTTTTAAGTGCTTTCTGTTCTTTTGGCTGTGTATTAAGTAATGCTAAAGCACGCGTCACTGTAGCGTTTAACTATATAATCTTAGTTCTGGTTTTGAAAATTTCTCTTGCTTTTATAATACAGCATGTACTTTCTTTCAATCCTGTTAAGCCATCATCACTTTTGTTCAGAAATTGCCCTTGGAAAAAGTCAACCATTCTTGTCCAGGAGACAATTCTTTCTTCCTGGTAAGTGCCTGCACTCATCTTTTCTCAATGTCTGCTTAGCTGAAGCAGAATGAAAGCAAACTGGAACATTCCCCCCCCCCCTCAAAATCACACTCTTCAGTCTTATTGCCCCTCTGCTGTCCATGCAACCACTTCTTTGCTCACCAGTGTGCCCGTTTTCCTCTACATGCATTTCTCAAAATCTTCTCTCTCCCTTATTTGCCTTGGTGTTTGCTTTAATCATTACATAGACCATATCTTACAGGATTCCTACTGCGCAGACTATACACATCTACTCTTAATAGGAACAGCCATTCCCAACTAATTCATACCAAACTCTCCCCATCCACCATTCTTTCCATCCTCAAACTCTTCTTCAGACCATTCCAAAAACATTTTCTTCAACTTCTATTCCCTCAAAGACATTCTGCAGCCAGCTCTCCACATTGGAAAAATAATTCAGCTCTCATCTCAACCTTTTACAGAGAGCATTCTTTGCCATTGTTTTTCTTTTGCAGGTAAAAGGGAAAAGAATATTGACTACTTCATTCTCTGCACTAGTCAAGTTTTTCTTCCAAAACTGTAACTAGAGAAGTTTATGTAGCTGTCCTTCTCTACCAAAGTCCAACTGGTCCTCAAATGACATACCACATTGACAGTCCTCCAGAGTAATGCATAAACACTACTGCTACCTGTAAGTTTAGCTTTTACATCTGTCTGAAACAGTCGCTCCCATTTCTGTTCACTCAGGGTTTTTTTTTTAAATTAAAAACTATGCTTAACAGCCCCTGGAAGCTTGTTCACCCACCCTATACTATTTGCTTAACTTCAGCATTCTTACTTTGCCCATTCTGGGTGACTGGCTACTGTCTCATTGATCAAGCTGCTTGTGACTTGAATCATGTGAACACTCTCTTGATGCACCTAAATTAAATATAAAGAGGAGAAATGTTATGTCATGCAAATCAGTACTCTTCCTACATATTGTTTTGTTTTTTTCAGGTGCGGGATAGGTGGCCAGTTCATCCTTTTAAAGGATAATTCTTCCAAAGCAGACAACCCATTATGAAGAATTAAGTGCTATTAACTCAAAAAAAGCAGCCAATACAACAATCATCAGTCTCTGACGACTTTAGTCACACACTGTCTGACTAGTAATAGCAAGTAGAAATTTAAACCTTATCTCATCAGTGGAAAAAGATTTAACAGTACAGCAGTGCCGTCAAGAGAAGCACTAAAATACAATGCACAGTTTCAGATATACCTGTTTAAGCCATGGGTCAAAGATGTGAAAAAATTAATGAACGTTCAGCTCTAACATGACCAACCTTGCTATGAAGTGCCTGGCCAAATTAATTCTTCGGTAAGAATGATTAAAGACATCTTTTATAAGCTTCTTAATGATCCCTTAATGAATATAAGGAAGCTTTAGGCAGGAATGACTGCACAACTTTTAAAGCTTTCAATTTTAAGTAGTCAACATTATCACACTCTACATTTTGGAAGAAGGAGATTGGTATCAGAACCCACTGATTTTTGTTCTGTAACTGTATTCAAAGTCAATCATTCAATCTCCATTGACTGTTTCAAGTATCAACATGGCCTCATTAAAAAAAAAAAGTACATGAGTGACCTCTTCTGGTGAACAAAAAAAAAATCCAACCACAAACCAAAAAATCCATTTCAGAGGACATCTGATCATGAATATTAGCACATTTAAACTCAGAACTGGATACTATGAGGTTAGAGACAATTACACAAGTGAACTGATAAATACACCTCAAGCATTTTGCAACTATGTTTCTGATACAACCTGAATTAAAAAGAAAAGATTTTAAGTGGCTCTGTTGTTGACATGAAAAGTGTAACCAGATGTAAAACAAATCTGTTCTTGTAATATAGAAGCTAGTAATTCTTTTACTAGAATAAATTTTTTATGTCCAAATGTCTATAATTAGTTTTGTCATGTATGTAAATAAACATGTAAATACAAATAAATACGAATACATAGACTTTTATAGATAAGTCTCAGAATGGTAACACGTTCAACTACAGAGCATTTAGTTGCTCAACTTTGCAAAAGATTATTTAAGCTATACAATTTGGCATAAATATTAGTAACTTTCATTCAGCATTTAAAATGAGCTCTATGATTACATTCTTTAGCACACTGTACCTTTGCAGTAAGGAGCAGAGCTAGCAGAAGGGTTCCTATCACTAGCAAAAATATTATGAAAATGCTGATTATTTTATCTAGCATTTTCTCCAACCACACGATGATCTGTGCAGAAAAAAAAGAAAAAACAAATCATAGCATATAAATCAATCTTTAATGAAAGCAATGCTATATGCTGTATGACAGTATTGTTATCTTTACGTACAATCACAGTGCAAAATCAGGCTCTAATCAAACAGCATTTATGCCCAAGCTTGGAAATGAACAATTAACAAGCGATGTTAGCATGATTAAGCTCATGGTATGACATGTGATTTTGCAAACGACATTTACACGTTACCACAAGACACAGCAAGCTCTCTGCAAAGCAAGCAATAATTCAACATTTACTTACTAGACCTAAAGAAGCTAGCACTCATGTCAGCTCTGAACCCAGAAATTTGTCTGTCTTGTCCTTCAGCACCTTGGAAACTTACAGATACTATCTGCCCAGGACTTGGAAGCTATGAAGGTATACTATAAAGCACAAGCATGACTTTCAAATTTGAATAGCTAATAGCCATCAAAATGACAAATGAGGTATTTCTGCAAGTAACCAGGTTTTTGAATCTGCTCATCACCTTCTGAACTGGAGCTGGAGGTTTTCTACGTTATTGAACGTCAGGCCAATTATTCAGCACTGACTATTTCTGTTTACTTTCACTCTCAAAAGGATGCTCAGCATTAAACATTTATCAGCTAAACCTATTGATACAGGAAGCAGGAGTGTATGTTGTTCTGTCAGTTGATGGAAAGGCCCATTCTATACATGTCCACAAACAAATAGTGATGCCACTTAAGATTAGAGAAATGCCAATAATGTCATCCAAACAATAAAACTGCTCAGCCACACAACTATGCAGAGTGCTCTAGAACAGTGCAAGCTGAGCTTCGTCTCATACACAAATTGACTGTTTACATAAAAAGCTGAAAGCCCATGCAAGTATGACCAAATACATTTTTCTAGCTTCTGTGGTTTAAATACCAAAGCTATTTCTACTCCATCGGGCATTACTGCAAGAAAAAGCAGCAGAAGAAGGACAGTTGTAAAATTTGTGCTTTAAAGAGAACTGAGGTCAAAGCCAATGTGCAGTACATGAAAGCACTTCCAATGAGTACGAGTTATAGATTCAGCAATTACGTTGGGAACTTTTTAATTAGAGATCTTCTAGAACTACTGATATGCTTGGGTGATGGTTTACATTAGTTCTTTCTTCATTACTTACCCTATCCCTACACGTGAAATTGGCCCTGGAACAACTAACCTCTACAGACTGCTGTGTGATGACTGAATTAGTTAGCACTGAAGTTACATCTCCTATTTGAAAAAAAAGTAAGGATTTTTTATTGGTGTTCATCCTGTAGCATCTGAGCAGTTAATGTACATTAAGAAACTATTTTTAAAACTTCCAGTTCTTTTACAACCAGCTCCTTGTTTGTACTAAATTAACACAACTATTATATTCAGCATTTTAGAACTGTTGTTCAAAATGATGAAGAAAACTGGAAGAAAGCAAAAGCCATTTAAAGAAATAAGGCATTGAGCCAGCAAGTTTTTGTAACAAAATTTGCACTATATTATGACCTGCAGAAAGGTCTTGAGAGAACCTGGAGGAATCTGCAAAATCTTTTGTCTTAGATATTCTGAACATTTTTCAGCATTGCTGAGATATTTCAGCCATCAGAAATGCCTTGCCAGTGCTAGAGGGAGGTTACCTGCTTGCAGCAGTACTGCAGCTTTCTGAAAAAACTGAGTAGCTTCTATGTGGGGCTGTTACCTCTCTGGAAGTAAAACTGAAAACAGGATTGTCTGCACCCTTGCAAGCCTCACATACATCTAAGGATTATGCAAGAGAAGCAAGAAGTAGAAGTCCTTGTTTTGAAGGTCAGAAATCAAAAATATCACTAAAAAACACTGGATGACCAGATGATGGAAATTTTATAGCACAGGATTCAAAATGGAGCTATTAAAAATGAAAGCTGCCCTTGCTTCGTAGTTAACAAAGATCCAACTAATTGCTATTTACTTTCTGTGTCAGAGATAAAAAACAAATCCACTCCCTAGTCTTACACATAGCATCTTAATCAGACTCACTGATTCTAAGAAATTGGAGGTGCTGTCAGAGATTTCCAAAATGCTAGGCTCAGTGATTGTGTGAGTGGCATCCAACAGATGAAATCTCAGTGCAGCTGAAGCTGGATGCTTTAGATGTTTCACCATGCTAGCAACTACTGGAAGGTCAAGCTCCAAAAGATCAGGATGAGGACTCCCTCTGAACTGAAACATGATGAGGAGGGGATCTTTTCTTGACATTTCTTACTGCGGGCAGGAGTATGCCTACACTGCCACTGAGGAGCAGCTGCAGCACACGTAAAGCCTGAATTCCCTTTAAGACAGTTAGTAAAGTAATGGCAGTACTGATGTTGTACCAGGTACAGGCAAAAGCCTCAGCCATGCAAGCCCACCTTATGTTTATTTACTTGGGCAAGTAGCCCAAGCAAGCTAGATGAAAGCCTGCTCTGGTATGCCTACAAGTACTGCAGCTGCAACTCTCACCAGTCTTAAGGAGATGTAGGTTATACAACCGGTACAGATATATCACGGGAGAAGACTGAATTGGATTAAGTAACGTGGAAGTAAAAGCAGATGCACAACATTCATTTAGTGCTATATTTACTCCTTCTCTTTGCTATTAAACCTCCCTTCCTCCTCTACGTTTACTCACACCCTTCCCTCAGGAAGCACTCACCTTTGCACACTCATGCTAAAGGCTGCATAGGTGCTATGTTACTGCAGGTAAGCTAGACTGTTAAATCCCTGTGTGCTTGTACTTACCACTCAATCAGGTCCAGACTTCATTCTTACCCCAACCCTGTCAGACCTCCCTTTATATCCTTCCTGTAAACCACGGGCATGCACACAAAGACAAACATATACTGACTAAACACTAGTCATTAGCCAGAAATCATGAAGTTTTAAATTCAGTTCCAAGCTTCTAAACTAAAGGTTAGTCAACAGCAGGAAGCTGATGCTGCCACAACATCCAAAATTATGCAAAGGTAAAGGAAAGCCACGCTCCTAAGCTACAGAAGGTCACACTTGTAAAACCAAACTGAAATATAACTGATTTGTCATACACTGTCCACAAATAACTATCCTTAATTGTCACAGTTTTGAAGGGAAAGGTATCAACTTGGTGATTAGTTTTTAATTTAGCTCACTGGAAAAAAAAAGTTTTTAAGATGAGTTGCATTCAGTTAAAATGCTTCTCAGTAATTTGCAAATAATCCCTGCTTTCAGCTTTTGGGTGATGATACAAACCATATTATATTGAGCTGTAACAGAACTACAGTTCATGCTTAACTATCAGGAATCCTACAATCTAGACAGGTTGTCCATGTTACGCAGTATGATACCTCATCTAGGAATTCACAGTTTCATTTTCACACTGCATAGCCATCAGAACACTAGTTTTTCTAGTATGTTTTATTTACTGCATTACCTATGCAGTGAAGCATACCTGGACATCTATTTCATTTTCAATTATATCTACATAAAATTACCAAAAAGGTCTATTTTTTTTCTATAAACAGCTTCACTGTCTGTCAGGATTTTCTTCAGGACCTTTCTTAGACTTGTTGACATTTCCCTTTAGTTCACTTAAATATTTGAGGCTATCGTCTTATTAATATCATCTGATGAGAATAAGGGGAAGCCTGTAATCAAGACATATCTCAGGGTTTCGTTGAGATGAGTCAGATGAGTAGTTCAGGCAGACAAAACAGAGAACAGTCTGTATGAGGCCTCAAGTCTACTTATACCAGTGGCCCTTCAACAGCAATAGCAGAATTCAGCAATTCTTTTTAAAGATTCCTGCCATAGACAATGTTATAAAGAACAAATCATGGTAGCCCAACTTAACCTATTTTATATTTTGGGCTACATATACCGTGTCAAACTATGTGATTATATATTATTCTTGTTTACAAAAAAATAAAGTTTCAAGCAGCTGTTTGACAGAAGCTCTTAGAACAGGAAAGAAACAAACAGAAAAAAGGTTTATCACTACCAGTCATAATCAACCATAATTTCAAACTCTGTTGTCTCTAGGTGGTGTATATTTTGTTTCTTGGTGGATTATCAGAAATTTATCTTGGTGTTCTCACAAACATTTCCCTTCAAGGAAAGGCAAAAAGGAGAAAGGAGCAAAGGGAGCAACCTTTTAACTGCATACAGTATTCTGTATTACAAATCTCCCTTCTTTGCCTCTGGTGGAGTATGACTTTTTTTAAATAAAACTGTAATCATTAAAAAATAAAAAAAAATAAAAAAAAACAACCCAACAAAACAAACCCACAAGAACCTGCTACAGGTTTGCACATTTCACTTTTTTTTTTTGCCTTTTTTAAATTTTATTTTTTAAATCTTGATTTTAATATTATTAATACTTGCTCATGCAAAAGAGTCAACACTGCATGTAACACCGTAGGACTTTCAGGATCTCTTCCCGTGAAACTGTGAAGTAAAACTGTAGTTTTCAAAAATAGCTCCCAGGAACTAAAAGAAAACTCTTAAACTATATCCACAGGGTTTTGCCCAATAATTCAAATCTCTAAACTAGAAATAAAATCCAAACATTTTAGAGTTCAAAGCACTTACAGTGAAATTATTTTTGCAACCTATCAATATTAAGATAAAAATTGATCTACATACACGTATTTTCAAACAAGCAAATGACAAATTCAGAGCCAGAAAAAGAAGTAATTGAGACTACACTTTCATCTGTGGCTCACTGAACTCAGCTCTTCACCTAAACTGTGCTAGCAAACCAATACCTAATAAAAATTTTTTATGAAGGATTACAGTTGCACATACTTACTTTGTAAGTCACTCACATAACAAACATTTCAAAGTCAGGAGACAAAAATGTAATTTTAAAATAACCAAACTATATTCAAGGGCAAAGGAACATTCAGAAATTCCTGTTAGTGGACAATTATAACTGAATCATAAAGCAAGTAACCCTGCCCTATTGTTCAGAAACACAGAAAGCCCCCCATCACATAACCCTGAGTACACTGATTAAATACTGAAGATCAATTTCTCTAAATTCATTATAGCTGCTCTGCCACCCACAGCAGGTATCAGCTGTGCAGCCCCGTTTCACTGTTTACAAGAACCTTTCAGAGCTGTGCCAGTGCCCCCATAGCCTCCATGCTCTACTCTGTTCCACCTGTTTTCAACAGCATTCAGAACAACAGTATTTCAGGAGTCTCTCACAACATGCAAGGCAGATATGTGGTTTCTATTGTAATAGCTACTGAATGGAAAGAATTGGCTGTTGTTTATAAAATCATAGTAACCATTTCTGACACTCCCACTAGTACTGAAGTGGTAAGTGCGGATAAAAGTTGCTGCTGGAAGCATAACCCATTTGCAGATATCGCATTCAATTTTTTTCTCTTTCACTGAATTACTTGGTTTTCATATGTTTTATCACATACTAAATTTTCACCTTTAAAACTCTGACGTCCTGCAGATGTACACCTGCTGCAAACATCCTTCTCCAGCTCCCTGTGTGTTTGAAGCAATAACACTGCCCAAATCCCACAGAGACATCATTACATTGAAGAGTTGTCCACATTTTAGTCACACAAAAGGACCAAATATGTACTGAATCAGTTTTAGCTTCTCTTGGAATGACAGTTCCTCAAATAACAATTAGTTAACCCTAGTTGACTAAGATGAACCATGGAAATTGAAGTGCACATTTCTTATAAAACACATCACAAACGTTTAAAAGCTGCACGAAAGAAAAAATATTTTAGCTATAGCAACTGCTTTAATTACATTTTTTGATTTTTTTTTTTTTTTTTTTTTTTACTAATCCTCACTTCCCTTAAGACTGCTGTTAGATTCAGCAGTTCTGAGGCCATGCATATTCTCATTTCTCTCCTGCTATGCTGACTACCACTGAGTATACAGGCCAGTTTGACACTTCAAAAGTAAAATCTAACAACACTGACTGAAGCCAGTCAACGCACTCTTTGCAAGCACTTATATTCACAGCTTTACAACTGTGCTTTATCCTCACCACTGCCATGTTAATTCAGTCAACTGATGTTTTCTCTGAGCAGAGAGCAGCTCTCCAGTCTGGGAGAGAACTAGTTTTGTTATGCATACAGGTGGGGACCAGGTGGAGATCAACTGTTCTTAAATGAAAGTGCCACTAAATAAAACTACTACTTGACAGGTGTAATGCAATATTCTGCTGTACAAAACATTTAACCATGTGCATTCATTTTAGTAGAAGACAAGAACTCAGGTAGAGTTATATGACCTTCAGTAGCTTATATCAAGAGCTGGAAGAGAGACACTTGGGAGAGAAAACTAAGAAGCAAGGCATGTTAAAGAGTGTTCATGCTGAAAAAAAAAACAAAACAAAAACAAAAACAAACAAACCAAAAAAAACCCCAAACAAACAAAAAAAACCCAAACCAAAAACAACCTCCCCAAAACCACAGAATCCATTAGTTGGAATCACAATTTTTCTGTTTATTTACCTTCTTATTAAGCCAGTGCCACAGCTTGTCAGTGGCAGGGGGAGATGGAAGAAAAGGGAAAAAAAGACAAGAACACAGTGGAAAATTACTGAAAAATGCAGTAATAAGGGGGGGGGGGGGGGGGGGGAGGGGGGGAAGCAATGAGAGGCAGGCAAAGTCATCCACAGAATGAAAATGAAATTGTTCCAGACACAAAGGTAAATTGTGATAGGAAGAAAAGATCGTAAATTCTAATGCAAGAATCCAGATTTTACTGTTAACATGCACTTTTTGAAACAAAGAGGGATATAACAAGAAAGAACAACTTAATAATATTAACAGAGCTACCAGCATAATCTGGGCAATTCCAGCTTAATTATACTGAAATCTAACATTTCAGAGCAGGACTTGTAAGAGTACTCTGAGAAGGGCACTTTACTGAAACACCAAAACTTGACATACTTGCTTATTGCATTAATACTCTCATTCAGGCAGTTTCCTATGTATTTCAAAACGCTCCTGTTATGCCAATTACTGTTAAACAAATTTTCTGGTTTTTTTAGTACCACATTCATATTACAACATTCACATTCAATGGCACAACATCAAATACGTCATTAAATCTGATATACACACAACAGCAAATTGTAGATCAAATAGACATATGGATTTCATTTCCTTTTATTGGTTGTGCAGAAGGCTCTTTGCACTTCTCAACAGTCAATTTCTCCTTTTGTACTAGTTATTTTTCCTTACTAATTCTCACCCTTACTGCTCACATACACTCATTTAACGATCTAGTTTATGTAGGACTATACTCTTAATTATAGCCATTATTAATCAGCTAGCAGAATAACCACACCAGCGAAAAGCTTTAATGTTATTATTTGTGTTAGAGGTTAAGATCAATTAAGCGAAGTTTGTTTATTCCTGAAAACAAGATCATTGAATGCTTAATAAATCTAGTGTTTTCACCAATTGCCAGAAATTATAATAGCTCCCAATGAAAAAACAAGATGTAATAAAATTTCAAATTAAAAAAAAAAAATCTCAGAATGTTAATTAAGTTATATTAGAAGCAAGAAGCAAATTTACAAAGAAACATGAACATCAGAAAACATGAAAAAAGTATGTTACAAAGCACACACGTTTGTTAGCTCTTACTACTCATGGAAAGAATTACAGTAACGGAGAGCAATGACAAAGCTTCAAAAGCCTCAAATTAACACTGTAGAATTTGTTTCTATTTTACCACTTCACCTATAGAATAATTTATGAATGAAAAAAAAATTAATTAGGTTAATTTTGGAAAAAACGTAGATGTCATGACTGTATTTCTCCACTTTGCAACTCCAATACAACAAAGACTAGAGCTCTATTGTTAGCCTAAGATTTTAGCAGAAAGTGAAAGGAAGTCATTGATATTTTTCAGCCTCCTGGAATTGGATGATAAATACAAGATCTAGGAAATAACATACTGTCAAAAAATTAATTTTTTAAATGATTGTCAAGACGATATCTGTCTTTACCTGCCTATCTTTCCAATATTGATGTTTAAATTGTTCTACAAACATAGCCAACTCGCATTTAAAAATAGGCTACAGATTACTTCTAATCTTCAAGTCATCCACAATTAACAAGGCTACAACCACTTTTCCAGTATTTTATTGTAAAACTATTTATGTAAGATCTTACATGTCTACTGCAAAGTATTTCCTAGAATAATGTATGCACTGGTAAAGATTCTGTGCTTACTTTAAGTATGTGCTTCAATTCAACTATGTACTTCAGCTTGGTACCAGAAGAACCAAGCCTTGACCTTACCCAAAGTCCAAACAATTACAGTCCTCAGATATAAACTTCTAGTATGCTATACCTAGAAGAAGCATATAATAATGACACGATTCACTGAAGTCTACCACAAAGCATGCATACAAAATACCAGCACATTCTAATTAGTAAAAGTCTAGAGCATGCAGCTGAGCAACTGCCTCTGCTGCTGAACTACGTCACAAACTCTAAAATAAAACTAGTCACCATAATAAAAGACAAGTCTTCTGTTAAAAAAAAAAGTATCAGTGAAGCAAATTATTAGTTCTTCACTACTGATAAGAGCATGCATGATACCATATCTATTAAGCTTTAAAATGACTTGATAGAGGACAACAGCAACCTGCCTACTCTCTCCTCCAGGAAGACTCTCATATCTAAACCGCTCCATCTGTTGGCTCCACGATGCAAATGCACAACCAGGAACTAAAGAATACAGAAAGGACATCCTATTTCCATAGTCCGTATTTAAAATAGACCTGAACATACAGGCACAGCTCGACCTACTGTTTATAAAGAAAATGAAAAGCAATGCTCTACTTTCCTTCCTCTTCATTAAAGCTTCTCTTTGCTTCCAATTTGTCTGTTTCCAAGCTAACCAGAGGTTGATGAACAGTGGGAAAGAAGAGCTTTTCTTACTGCTTTTATTTAAGAAACAGACATAATCAGTAAAGCTCAAAGATTTGCATGCATGAGCAGTACTCTCCCCCAGTTTCTCACAATGGGTTATTTTCCATACCATCTACACTAGCCTCCTAAACTTCATTCGGGAGAAAAAGACATGCCACTCTGAGATGTCTTCCTCATCCTCATTACATTTTACTAAAAACTGTAACTATTTCCTAATTAGGCATTCCACTTTAAAAAGACCAAGCAGTACCACCAGATATTTGTGTGAAACAAACCTTATCAATGGCTCCTTGTATTTAGCTAAGAGCCCCAATACATCCTGATGCTGAGATCCAGCCTCCAACTAACTTCATATACAAAAACGAAAACAAACAAAATCACTAAGCAGCTTCAGCTCCCAGAAAAAGAAAGCACATATAAAATATTAAAAAAATAAACATCTAATTGCAAAGGAAATGACCCTTCAATCTTGGTTTCTCTCTCACACACACACATATATATACACACATATATACATATATAAAAGGTAAACTGTTATAATTTACCCCATGAATTTCTGTTTTGTGTTTGCATATGTTTACTTCCTCTTCAGCAGTGCCTACTGAAGCCAAAATGTTTGGTAATCCAATTTAAATATAGCTCATCCATCCTTTCTAAAATAACCTGCAGGGATGCAGTTTTCATTCCTCTCCCTTCCCCGTCCCTACAAAAGCCACAATTGCCAATATCCTATGGCATTGCTTCCCGAATTGTCAGAACTAAGATGCATTCATGACCCTACAATGCACAGAATAAGCATATCCAGTAGAACTTAAAAGATATGAAAGCATTAGTGTGATAAGCCACATATAATCCCAGGCGCTCGTGATAAAGCCAGGTGGGCTATAATTAGAATACGTACAAACGAGGACAACAGAATCATGCAGAGTATCAAGTGTCCTTCTCATAATGGCTAGAAGAGCTTGAATTGCTTTAATACACACAGCACAGATTCAGAAGTAATATACCTGTCATCTAAAAAATGGAGTTGGGGGGGGAGGGAGGAAGGAGAAAGAGAGAGGAAGATCAAGAAATGAGTTGTGCCAACACTGTTCTTTTGCTTAGACAAGAACAACATGAATATAAACTGACCTTAAATACATTTAAGCTGAAGAATGGGAAGTTCTGCTGCACGCTACAACAAAACTCCTACCTTCTTTAAGAAGAAAAGACTTAGTGGAAATAGGAAGGATACTGTATCATGTAATTATGCAATACAAGGATACTAAACTTGACAACTCATGAAATACAGTAACATACGATACTGTGTCTAGATAGTCTTCTTAAAAAACAAAAGCTTTTAATTAAAAGCTTTGTATAATGTTTTTATCTTAACACGTTAATACTTTCCACTACCTTTTAAAATCCCCTTTATCTTGTTCATAGCCATATTCTGAAAGACTTTTCCTTTTTCTAATTCTTCCTCAAACTCTGAAATCGTTACTTCTTTCCTACAGCCATTTTAATGCTTTTGTTGACGTTTTGACATCCATGTACCCATTAGATCTGAGCTTAAGCTCTTCCTTTTCCTCTAGGAATTCAGAGCAACAAACTGCAGATGGATCTGCCAAGGTACAGATGCTCTGAGAAGTATACTTCCAGGGTTCAGCTCTTCAGTTACAGAAACTCTGAGGTAACGGCTTCTCTAAAGCAGAGAATACTTCAACAACACAATTACAGAAAGCACATTCTTACACACTGGCACAGCTATTACAAACAAAATAATCTATCAGGATAAGTCAAAACTTACAATTCTGAATGGAGGAGCCTTCATAAATTTTATTGAACTTTCCAATTCTGCAATTTGCAATGCAAATGTGGGTGCAATTTGAGTGGGGGAGAAGGGAACAGAGCACAAAAATCTTATTCTATGGCAATTCCTGAACACCTTATCCCACGTATTTCTTTTACAGAGGGAAGCCTCCCTTCTGTACCACCATACCACTGTATTCAACAACTATACTTCCACAGAGCATAAACAAACGTGTTTGAACTAGATCAGGCCCTACTTACAGAATAAAGCGGGCTGCTTTTTAAATTAAGTTTTCACAACAGAAGTAGGAACACCTTTTCAGATCAAAGCTCATTACATTTGACTTCAAAATCTTCGTAATCGGGTAAGGTGACTGAACCATGAGGTTAGCCTTACTTGGATAAGGAATCTTCTAAAGCTAACTCAACATTTTAAAAGTTCCTTCTGTCAAGCTTTGCATGTAATCACTTAACAAAGTTTAAATGTGTGCTTAAGTGTGAATAGTGACAGAAGAGACATGGTTTAAAATACACCATAAAACAGATACATTTTTACATGAGAGACATGTCCATTAGTGACAGACGTTTATTTCAGAATTAAAGCGTCTCAGCATACAGTGAACAGAAAATAAAACAAACTGTCATGTTGCTTAAGGAGATAAGTAGAAATACCTTACTGTCAAGCTTTAGCACGACTCTTCCAAGCCCTCTGATGGGCCGTGGAGCAAGAGCTTCCTGACGTTCCTTCACAAAATTTTCAACAAGTTGCCACCAACTTTTGCAATGGTTTGCCATGAAGTTCAAAACTCCAAAATGAACCACAAGTTTTTTAACTGCCCAAACTGGAACCACAAGAAGGAAATTAAATATTAGAGATTTCAGAGGAGTACCACAACACTACGCATCTATTCCACTCTGAAAGACCTACGAAAAAGAAAGATTGAGGTTTATTTTCCATTAGAAATCACTTTCAGAATTTTCAAGTGGTTTTAGTACTAATCTCCTCAACTTGCTTTACAGCCATGCTTATCCACATGGAATTTAGATGCCAGCAGAAGAAAGGTGCCTGTGCACTACCCAGTTATGCAGCTAAGAGCCTTGAGCAAGGCCTGGGATAAGCAGGTAACATTCCATGATTCCAGTGAATTTATCACATCTTCACATATACACCATGCCAGATGACTACACATAAAATACCACATTCAGAACTTAACAGTGTGATATATGTAAATTTTCAGCCCAAATTCTTACATTTTAGACCAAAAAAGAAGCAATTTGCTACCACAAACAGCTTTTCTCCAACACTCCTAACATGTATCGACTGGAAAATAAAGAGCTTCAACACTAGAAATGTCTAGCACTAGAGTTACAGAAATAAAAGCTCGTGTCCATTTACTTGCCATGAAATAAAGCCCAGAGACTTTCTCGTAAAGCTTACGGTTCCAATTCTGCCATGGCACTGCCCTCCCGCACTTCCTGAGTATACATACAAAACTTGTGAATCTTCACAATCAGGAATGTAAAAGCAAAAAAGCATGATGCGTACAAAACTTTCCTTGGAAGCTAACAGACCTTTAATAGTAATGAAATATTTGTGATACTTTTTTTTCATTCAACCAAATGTTACATCACTCGAATTATTTATCTTTTCACCACTGAAAAGAAGAAAAGAGAGTAAATTTGCTAGTGGCTTTGGAAGATTAACATCAGAACAGAGGAGTTAATTAATTCACATTATAAACAAAGATTTGTATTACAACTAATTTTAGTATTGATGCAAACATACCAGTCACAAAAACATCATTACAAGATACATCGATTTAAAGGATTGTAATTATTTTATGTAGCAGTAACAAACAGAAAGGTCTTATAATCCAGTCCTGCCAAGAACTACTGATACACAAACCTCCAACAAAATTCTGCTGCATCCCCAAATACTGAAAACTATGGTTCTGAAGGAAAACAAAGTGAAACTATTAGCAAGAGGATCACATAATTCTCCTAATTTATCCCTAGTTTTTTTAAAAAAACAGAATTTAGTAACTGAATGTCACACATAGATCAAAAATTAGCTGGTGCTAGAAATTCTACTTACACAGTAAAATAACTTTATGTGAAAATGCTGGCAGTGCTCTTCCAATTATTTAATACTTATTGCAACATTTGATACTGACATCCCTATCACTACATTCAAGTGTACTTTTAATAAAGTTGTTTTTTTTTTTTATTAAGAAACACTATTTTCCAAACTGGATTCATTATTTACTGTCATACATCAACACCACAGTAATTCCCTCATCCTCAAAAATTTACTTCTTTGTCTACTTGAAGACGTGTAAAATGACATACATAGCCAAAGAGGTTAACTTCTAATATCCACAGGGCATTTATCAAAGTTCCACGAGAGCCTATAACCTGTATAGTTTAGGTTCCTGTTCACCGAGAGCTCCTCCAACAATTTGCCAACAGTTGGTTTACTTACCCTCTGGTACCACCTTGTGGCAAACATGGGATTTATTCTCCAGAAGAATAATAATCTTTCCCAGTAAAGATCATGTGGCAAACATACAAAAAAAAAGGAGAAAATACACTGCAAGTGCCACCACCTAACTTAGAGGCTGAAGTTTTAGATGATGAAGTGCAACTCATGGTAAGTACACAAACTGCTTCTCAGCAAAACACGTCAAACCTGCATTTTCCAAGGTGAACCACATACCTGAACTGGCATACTAACCTTTTGCTATTATTTAAAAACAAGTGCTTAAATAGTGTCTTCTAAAATAATTGAGTGTACACTCATTGCAGAGGTGATGTCAGGAGGTGCTACAGTCAATAACACAGTTGTAATTATATTAGGTTAAAAAAGAGACAAGAGAGAAAAGTCTAAAGGAACACTGTTATTAGAAAGTTGTGAGCAAAAGAAGAGAAATGCTGCATAGTAAGAAATTCCACACATTTCCACGAAGCAGAAAACAACCTGAAGACAAAAACAGAATTAAAAAAGATGCAACTGAACAAGCAAGGAAGTAAATGAAAGATCTTAAAAAGAGACAATAGAGGATTCCCAGGCCCACCTCACTGAACAAAATGCTACAAGTGTTCACAACCTGGTTTATTGCTTAGCTTTTGAATTCAAATGCCATTTTTTAACCTTCTCATTTTATAATCACGGTATAATTTTTCCAACCTCTACATTAAGAAATTGTAAAAGAGCATCTCATTCTACAGAAATACAAATGCATTCAAGGAAAAGCATTAGTGGTACCAAGGTATTTGTAATAATCTATATACTTCATGTAAGTCCTGTCTACCAACATAAGGAACTCTGGTGAAATTAACACCTTTCCGTGTAAGTTTTTTGGTGGTTATTTTATTTTAATATTTTATATACTGGAAGCATTCTCCTTAAGGTTTCAGACCTGCTTAAAGTTTTTAGTCTCCTTAAACTTGCTTTATAAGCCTTCCCATTTTCCACTACTAAGTATTTTTAACATCATCTCTCTTTTAACAATCCAGGTTACCACCACTCACCTTCTGACGCTTAATTTGATCCACTGTTCTAAACTTGTCTCTGTTAATTTTAATATTGCCTTTTCATAATATTTTTGTAGTGTTCTATGTTCAGTTATATGACATGAAAAAGCACTTAATGGCGCAGTGTCATTGCTGAGGCAAGAAGTCACAAATACTCTCAAAATTAACTCCTATTTTGGCTTGAGTTTATTGTTCAGGTAGCTATTTTAGACCTAATGACTGGCAGCAGCAGTATTCATCCATTTCAGTTATAGATGTGCACATCAACCTAGATTTGCCTGGTTCAAGCTTAAGACGCTTCATTGTTGTTTGCCTAGCTACAAAATCATTGCATCCATTTCCCCTCCCACCCCAGTGGTTAAGTCACTCCTTGACTTTTTAATAAATTAAGCCACATAAGCTCTGCTTCTAGTAAGTCTAAAATTTACTTTGTAATCCCTTTATCATTTTTATGATTTATAAGCTACATCAAACCTGCCGTTGCCATTTCCAATAATGCCCAGGCACCAAAACTGGGCAGCTACGCTGCCTGTAGCAGCTACGCTGAAATAAAATCAACCCCCTCCCTCCTCTTACCCTGTATTCAGCTATTTATACACCCGACCATCGTACTACCCTTTAGCTGCTGCTACAGCACCACAGCCAAACGTGCAGCTCTTCCTTTCACCATGCCTATCATTCACCATGCCTCTCGGAGTTCGCAGCCCCTGGCACCTGTAAGCATGGCCCCACAGTTACGTTTTCCAGATAAATTGCAAGGTTTTGGTAGCAGTGTGGCCACCGGGGTGGCCTCCACGGGCAGAGACCAGGGGCTGCCCTGAGCCAGACTACAGTTGGTTCCAGCTGGCTCCACAACGGACTCACCACTGGCCAAAGCTGAGCCCATCAGGCACAGGTGTGCTGCCTCCCTGAAAAATATATTTCAGAAAGGGCAGAAAACACTAGAGAGGGAAAAAAAGGCGGGAACACAGAGAGAATAAGTGAACAGAGAGGAAGAAGGAGCAGAGGGATGAAGAGAGGGAATAGAAGGGCCAAGGGAGTAGAAGTGCTCCATGGTGGAGCAGGCACACGACTCAGAAAGACCATGGCCTGGTAAAGGACCCACACCAGAGCAGGTACACCTCCTGAAGGGACTGTGGCCCAGGGACAAGGAGGCACTTGAGCTGGTACCTCCGAAAAGGGACTGCAGATCATGGATGAGCCCACACTGGAAGACAAGAAAAGAGTGATTGGCTCTGTGGGTCCTTGGCCACTAGCTGGGGCCAAACCACCACACTTGGTAAAAGGGAAAATAGCTACTTTTAAGTGTTAAATACATTTTAAAATGCTGAAAATTAGCATTTTAAATGAAGTTTAGAGAAAATCCAAACAAATCAGGAAACCCACTTTGTTTACTGTAAGGGAATGAGAGGAAATGCCTTCAGATTCATAGTAGCTTGTGTATATTTCCAGAGTTCCCATCTGCCCTATTCACCCCCCTCGAAAGAGTATTCCAAAGAGTGGCATTCAGTTTTAAAATATCCTCTTTAGATAGCTACCATAAATATTCCGTTCCTGCTTGATATATAAGAGAACGGATGCATGTAGATGTGAAGCAACAAAGCTAATTAACCTCAGAGCTAGAACTGGAATCAAATTTATCTTGTGATTTGTCCACAGAGCCTAGCAACCCATTTTTAATGAAAATTCAAAGTTATGAGCTACACTTCACTGATAATGTAACAGGTGAAATATTTTTATCTATAGGTGTAAAAACATGAAAGCCATAACATCAAGGGAAGGAAAACAAAGTACTCTAAACCAGAAGTATTCTTACAAGTGTAAGGTATGACACTAAATTATTTCAGGTAACTACAACGGTCAGACAAAGCAATTTTACAGAGTTGTCCACTACACAATAAGAGACAATGCCACATCAATTTTCCTATATGAAGCTACAATACATCTTGTCTTAACAAAAAGTCTTGAAAAAGTTCTAAATTCAACTCATACAAGCCTTTCCTTCTGTTTTATTTAGCACAAAGCCTAAGGCTATCCAAAGTCATCATTTAATGTACGTTTCTAATAATTGGATGATTACCTGCAAAAGGCACTGGCAACAGCTGCACAATCCAGAAATTTAGCCAGATCTGGACAATGACAATGGCCCACACAAGTGTAACGAAGTAAATATCACTAGTTTTCTTTTTTCTAAGAAAAGATCCAATCTCAGGTCTTTGTCTGCTTCCAGAAGAGGATGAAGAGGATGAGAAAGATGATGAAGCATGTGGAGGCTGATCACCTTCTGTTGCTCCTAAAACAAACAAATGCAAACAGAAAAATGGAAATTATCACATTAATGTTCACCATGGAACAGAATATGCTCCCTAGTCCCAAATTAACCTTTGTTTTGGTTGGGGTTTTTTGTGTGGTTTTTTTGTTTGCTTGTTATTTCTCTAAAAGACAGAGACAGCCTTTACACTGATCTGAATTTTGAAAAGCTACAACAGGGCTGCGTAAGCTTTCCCACATCATGCAACATTGTGCCAAGCAGTGCTGGTAGGAGGAAAGAAGAAAAGATGTTACAGCCTCTAAGAGGCCTTCTGTCACTGCAGGTAAATTACAAGCCAAACATATTTTCTCAAAGACCTGTAAAACTCTGAAAAACAAAGTGTAATTCACTCCTAAAAGAAATCTGAAGTCCTAAAAGAGATCTTTGATTTCTCTTTACCTCAAGTACTCAAAAAGAAATCTTAGATTTGCTCAAAGCTCATTTGAACAAAATGAAACAATACAGCATACATTGGAGAGAAAGCTCGTATCTTACAAATTTCTCACTAACCTTTTTCTTTTCCTGAACATTCACATTATAAACATAGCACTCACACTGTGATTCTAAATTACTTGTTTGTGTAACATACTTTAGTAACAACAGCAAGCATAAATTAGTGGGTAACAAATGTTGTCATTCTCTCATTTGTACATTAGTAAACATGAAATTAAATTCAAAAATATGAACCAATGTGTTAAAAGCACTTATAAATAAACAGTAAATAATCATTTCAGGCAAAAATATCATGTCCTAATTAAAACTCTTGTCTAGAGAACATATTAATGCATTTATTTAACTTTTTTAGTTGGTAAATCTGCCTAGTATGTGTGACATCAAATCCATCTTCAGTCACTGTATGGAGAATCTCTCCCTGAGAACACCAGTATTAACTCTTATTGAGGCCCCATGCTGGTGGCAAAATGCATACTTCCCACACACCATTACCTGAGAAAACCTTGTAGCCAGGCTGGAAGAACACACACTCAAGAAAATCTGAAAAGTTACTCTATGCTGAAGAATAAAAGGCAACTTATTATGTTGGTGCATACTGCAGCAGGTAAGCAATGAACACAGCTCTTACTGGACCTGTCACATCAACACCAACCACTTCCCTCCCACCAAGAAAAACTGCTGTAAAAACTGTATTACAATATACCACATGCCTGTACCGGTCAAACACCTCATGTTGTTTCACACATGCAGTTTTAGCTGCAATGTGTCACTTAAGCGATTCCTAGCCCAAAGCATGACAGCTAGAAGGTATAAAAAGACAAGACAAATTTGTCATACGTGTACAGTAGTGGTAGTGACAAACTCTGCAGCCTCACACAACAGATGAACGCTCTTCTGTTGTAGAAATCTGCACTGGTGTTCTACAAGTAAGGGGAACTACTTTTAGAGCTTATAAACACTTCCCCATCACACTAATACAGTAATGCAGATCCACTGATTCATCCAATTAATAGACACTGGGATGATGACAGAAATATCAGCTGGTTGCTCATAACACACTTGGTGGAACTTCAGAATATTCCCAAAGGAATTATGGCATGCAACCTGAAAGAAGAAAATCTGCATGGAGCTCAACACAGCAGAAGCTTCAGGTGGAGTGCTTCTTGGCAAATCAGCTCATGTCTCAAAGGGATGAAGGCCAGCCCTATCATAAAAACTACACTTTGGAGAAGAAGACATGAGTAAATTTTTCATAACGGTAAAGTTACCCATAAACAGAAGTTTTCCTAAAAAAACAAAGTGGTTTTGTCATAAGAAATAGAGGGTCTATCATTCCCCCGTACTTCTCAGTCTATTTTTAATGAAGCAGAAGAGTACAAATTGAAACAAATGGATCCAGCTTACAATGCACTACAGGAACACAAATTTGAAAGCAGTTTATCCATAATTGAGAATTCTCCCCTATCAATTCAACTTACTCAACACTTTTCTTCCTACCTTTTTGCTCAAAAATTAATATAATAAGAAGTAACATGACAACAAGCAGAAACTCAAATATTTAACAAAGAGAAGGAAGAGCTAAACTCCAAAATAGAAAAAATTAAGAAATTTAATATGCTGAAGTCAATGCCTCAAGATTAAAGTTATCAAAAACTTTTGCCTCAAAAACCCTTAGTAAGAGTCTTTTATGAAAGAAAAAAAGAATATTCCTTCTTTTGGTAATGAAAAATTTGATCAACATATTTTTGCAATGAAGAAAATCTTAATTAAGTAACAGCAAGAGTAATGTTAAGACCAGTATCAATTAAACAGCCTCATTCTCTTGCCATTTCTCTGCTAACGAGCAGACAGATGTGCAAAACACAGAAGGGAAAGAGTGAATGGGGGAAAAAAAGTATTAAAAAAGAAAAATAAAAAGGGGAAAAAAAGACAAAAGATCAAAAGGAGAAAAAAGACCAAGAAAAAAAAAAAAAAAGACTAAAAACTCCTAGGGGATCTAAAGACAAGAAAGCTTTTTCAGAACGCAGTTCCACAACACTTTAGGCAAAACTAAATTGGCACTGCCAATGACCCAGTATTCTCCCAATGACAAATACAGACTCCTTCACATCAGAACTACCATTCAGATGACTGTATCATAAGTCCGTTCACAAAAGTCGATCCTCCCAAAAATCCCACCAAACTTTGCAAATGAAAAAAGTCACATTTTGTTGGTAAGATATGCTCTGCAAACCAAGGCATGAGTGCCTTGTCAACACATACAGGAAAAAAGAACTATCAGAATATTGATTGTGATTAACTTCAGGGTCTGTAAAACCCCATTTTGTGTGCTTCATGCTATTTTTAGAGATGAGACCTGAAAAACAGCCTTCTATCCTCTAACTACTAATCAAAGCATGACAGTGTTTCCCAAATGGCTAATATAATACCCAGTAAAGGATTCTAGCAAAATCAGAATGCATGGTACTTATTTGAATATAGTAAAAAGAACAACAACAAAAAATCAATTTTCCAGGCTGTCTTAAGTCACGTTCTTTTCTTTACACAACTGTTGTCTGTCAGGTCAGCTTCTAGCAAGCATAACATATTGAATTATTCTCCTCCCCTTTCCTTAAATAAAAAGAAAATGAACAGCAGCATAAACAGGTGGGCAAATGTCTGTATGTCTATGGAGCACAGTATCAGAAAGAAATCTTCAGAGTTAGATGAAACAGTGATTTTATTATTATTAATGAAAAATTATTTCAGGAAAACAGGATGAAGGTATCCCTTCATGAATAACCACATCTTTCAGTAAATTTCAGAGATTTTTTTTTTTTTTTTAAGAAAACCAAAAGTGCAGGGTGAAAAGGAGGGTAAGAGTCATGTCGACAATGAAGGAATTCAGTGTCTGTCATATTCAAAGCCAACAAGACAATCGAATCCTGCCTACAAGGCAGCTAACAAAACGCTGCAGTGGTATCTGCTTCTTAAGTTGTGGCTGTATACTCTGGACATTCTTGGGACACCTAGAAGGACAAGCCAGACCACCTGCACTGGTATCATTAAACTCCTCACCCCCAACACTAAACACCAGTATTCAACAACAAATTAAGGAAAAACATGAGTGTTCAGAAAAACCTATAAAATCAATACAGCTTACGTCTCCTGTTTTTTTCATGAACAAATGTAAGCATAAGGAGAACAGTAAAAACACGAAGCATTGATTGTTCTATAATTAAATACAGCATAAGCATTATTATTGCTACTGAGAGTTAATCAACCCTGACAACCACTGACATGTTTAGAATAGATATAAGGAAGATCTCCCAAACTCATCTATCCACCAGGCTGAAGGTGTGGAAACTATCAAAATCTTACACTTCTCATAAAACACGTTTGTTGCATTACAAGTTCCAAAGCAAGATAACAAAACATCTAAAAGTCACTTGCAAAGGAAACCAGAAGAGTTGTAGTTCCTTAAACCTGTAAGTAAAACCTTTTGCTGTAAAGAATAATGTTTCATCACCACTCACAGAGACGATCCCAACCAAAGATGACCAAAAGGATGCTTAACATGTCTCTGAATAGAATGCCAATTCCCAACAAATTGTTGGAAAATTATTTGAACTATTGTTAGAAGCAAACAGGAAACTCCATATTTGTTCTTTTCCTGCTGTGAAGGAAAACAACAACAGAACGTGTAAGATGAGAAACACCTAGTTACCTGTCTCAAGAAAATAAGTAAAAAAACATTCACTAAAAGACACCTTTGTTAAACCGCTGTAGTTTTTTTTTTTTTGGCCAAGAGAGGTTACAAGTTGAAAACAGGAAAAAAAAAATTATCTTAATGTAGAGGAAAAAAAATTAAAACTGATAGTCTAAAGAAAAAAACACACCAAAAAAATGCAAAAAAACAAAAAAGAACAAAGAACACAAGCACTTACACAGCACATTTTTGAGAGAGTATTGCTTGACCAAATGTTCAAAATCCAGCTAAAAAAAAAAAAACAGCTCATTTCCAAAATTGAAGGTTAGAGTCAGCAGTATAAGAGAACTGTGAACTGTCACCATGATGCTCTGTTCTCAAATTTTGGGACATATATCCATAGGGTTCTATATTTATTTTGATGATAGCCATGTAAAAATGTAAAACCAAAGGTAAGTCAAGAATAAGGTGTCAAGTTGCCCTTTTTATATTTAAAAATGAAGAGCGTTTTCAACTACAGCTTACACTGACATATTTAAAATCAGGAAGTGTGCTTACTTTTCACCATAAGATTTCTGAAGAGCTTGTTCTACACTGTTTCAGCTGGTGGCTGAAGTAACTTTTTAGTTTCACAAATGGTAGCCTTTAGACAGAAGTTTTTAAAGCCACATGCTCAAAGCATTCTCTCCTGCACAATCACTATGTTTCCTCCTCTGGAGCACATTTTACACATTACAGACAATATTAAGAACATACTGTCTTGAAGCAGATGACTCTAAGACACAGCCAATTTCAAACTGAAGTTCTGGAAGTTCACATTCTGTCAAGTCGAATGACCTGTTTTGTCTACTTGTGGGAAATGGATGGAACTGTTCAATCTCCATAGGCCTCCACAATAGCTTATTTTTCCAGTACTGCATTCCATCAAAGGCCTATCCAGAAAAATGATGGTAAGGGTCAAAAACCAGTGATGGACATCTAAACACCTTTGCAACTTTTTCAAGCCATTTCTTACAGATTTCTAGTTGTGTTATTGCAAGTGAAAGTATCACGACTCGAGCTACAATGCCAAGTAAACTCACTATAGGAAAGACTTTGACCATGCCATAGGACAGAGGACAAAGGTTTTTTGTCACAGTGATGTAGACAAAAATTATTCCAGTCCATCTGCACCTGGTCCAGAAATCCATTTATATCTTGTAACTGCCAATAAATCAAAAGAAGCCTAGGGAAAATTTAAAAAATTAGTAATAAATAATATGAAAAAAACCCCCATGCCCTCATACAAAAAAAAAAAAACACCCTTCTAGTCAAGCCTTCTAAGTGTACAGCCAGCAATGTAAACTATCACTTGCAAGATAGCTTTTATATTTTTGTTGTCCTAACATTTTTAAAAAACAAATAATTCTGTTTCACATGGTAAGTATGAACGTGCTATTTTGAACTGAATAAAAAGGACAGGAACTATTCTGAAATTTGTTCTCAATTCCCTCCAATTTCATGCCTTTAGAGCAAATTCAAATGTTTCTTACAGAGTATTCAGTCACCTGAGGGTTGTGAGGAACGTTCATTATTGGACTCATCTTCTGTCATTGAAATTGCCATGGCAATTGTCGAAGCTGCAATGGAAATCATCTGACCAGGAAGCTCTGCCCCTGTAAAATACGTATGTGTATGTAAGTAAAGAATATTTAGAATGTTTTATTTGTTTGCTGATACTCACCAAAGCTGTCAAGCAACAGAAATTATATGGGTAGGCACTGTTAATTTCTAGTAGGTATTGTATGTAGTCAACACAATCAAACAGAATGAGTGCTACTAATTTTAGTATTACAATACACCTGGAGCCAAAACCACAAAGCTACCTATTTGCTTAGCACTATCCTTGCTAATGAACTGCTACCAACCAAGTAATTTGCAGTTGCTGGCAGTCTGATGAATCTAAAACTCTTTATACCAAATAATCAATTTTACTATTCAGTGACAACTTTTAAGAAACATAAAACAGTGTGACAGGAAAAAGTTTCCCAAAAATAATCATACAGCTAGTACCAGGAAAGGCACACCTGACATTTGCTTTTATGCAAAATTGACTTACAATAGGCAAATCCTATTTTTCTGAAAGCCTAAACTCAAACCATAGTTTTAGGAAACTGGTATTTTAAAAACAAATGACTGGATATAAGAAATTTGCTGGATGGAGTTGTCTCAGTTTATCTCATACTCAATATTAGAGGAGCTACTAAGCCCATATTGCTTATTTCTTTCAAAATTAACCTCTTATTTCAAATTTCCTGGGCCTTCTTCGGGCTTGATAATGAGAGTCACTACTTTGCTATGGAAAAGAAACATCAGTCCAGTGTAATGATTTTCTGTAAAGAATCAGAGATTCAGTTCAGCATGAGCAAACCACTTTGAAACAAACATACTAAAAATCTATTAGTAAATTCTTGCAATCCGTACGGTATTGATTCTACAGTAATATGATCCAGATTCTTTCACTTGACTTTACAGAACTTTTGCCTTCAACAATAAAAGAAATAGTGACTCATTCCTCACCAGAAGACTCCTTTCCATTCTGCTGTTCATGCAACATGCCTACGGTCATCAGAACAACTACAACCAGAAACACGGGAATTCTCCAGGAACCTGCCACAGAAGCTGAAAGATACAGGGTTTTTTTTTCACAAGAAAAATGACACCATTAATAAACTCCACATTTAGCAAAACCAAGAAAGGCACCACATCAGCCAAGAACAATCTGGGCAGAAACTAGTAAGTGTCATAAAGCAAACAAGTTTTCTTCTATTCTTCCCTTCTGTGAATGTAAACACAGGTGAACAAGTTTCTCAATTAATAAACCAAGTTGTTACTGTTCCTAACTTCAGTGACTTTATGCTGATAGAACAATTATTAAAAACAACATGCAAAATTACATTACAATACACACAGAATAAAAGCATTTTAGATACCAGAGGCAAATGAAGTCCCCTCCTCTCCCCAAAATCTGTATTTATGTTACATCTCCACAGAGTGGCATCAAGAAGTGCCTTCTCGGGGTTTGGCTTCTCAGCTAGTACTTCCAGCATATACAAGACTGATAAAATGCAATCAAATGCAAAGCGATTATGTGTATCTTTAAAACCTCAGGGAAGTGTCCCCATGTGGTCAGAACAATCCTTGAAACCCACAGCTAAAGCAACGTATATAATGAAGTTTGCTGTGAAACATTCCATCAGTACAGTCTTCTGCTACTTGCATGATACTTCCACCATAAATTCTGATATGCTAATACAAGCTGATAATCTGTTATATTAAGTATGTAATATAAATCTAATACTAATAGATTACTATATTCTTATATTTGTATTAACAGATTACATAGATTACTGGCAAATTTATCTGATATTGTTGATACCGTAACATTTTTTTTGTTTCTAAGACTACTACTACATTCATTTTACAGCTTCGGCCTTGGTTAATAACAGGCTCTCAATAAAATAATAATATTAAAAATCACCACAAGTGGAAGTCTAAATCCACCCACATGTGACCCCAGGCCTTCCTCACTGTCAAGGAATAAGTACGAGGTCTGCGAGCCAAATAAGGGAAAACCATGGGAAGTACAAACCGGGCAGGAGGAGTGGAAGACACATGTTGCTCAGCATCTTGATGCTTTCCCACTCCCTACTCCAATGCTTCCTGCTGGCCACATGCAGCTAGAATTACTGAGCAGAGAAAACAGCCTACACTCCAGCTAAGACTCCATTGCAAAGATTTAGAGGAAAAGCAAGCGAGTAGCTTTGTTTGCAAGACAACAGAATCCCCGCAGACACATTAGAATAATAAATCCTTGTTACTCACCTAAATGAAAGAGCAGCATAATCCAGACAGGGACAGAGATTGCTTTTAAGTAACGTTCAGTGCTTATATTCCACTTGAATGAAACCATCAACAGGTAACCAACCACCAACGTCCAGATCTTTAAGAAAAAGATACACACAGGTATGTATACATACACAAGTACAATACAGCTATATTTTGATGTGCATGTATGCACACATATGCATGTACCCTTAACTGCCATATCAAGAGAACTGAAGCCAGGTTCTAATTCTTTAAGAAGCCTACATTTCAGCACTTTCAGTTAATTACAGGAGGTTTTGCTCCATGTAAGAGCAATGTAAAGTTTATGCAAACTGTAAGGGCAGGCTAGACGTGCCTTTGGTCTGCCCTCAGTATGGTCCTAATGGCAGGGCTTATATGTGCCTTGCTGAACACAAACCCTGAAGGTCTTGATGGTTTTGCACATGAGACCAAGCAATTATTCTGTAATTACTACTGAAAGGTGAGAACCTAACTGAAACGGGGCCACAGGGAGACAGAGCCAGCAGAGCACCATTCCTTCCAGCACAGAGCAGCTTGCCAGCTCCTGTGTTCCAGATCAAAGAAATAAAGGAGGGTTTTAAGCCAAATACAGCCATTAAGAAGCACAGCAAAAACTGCTGTTCCTCAACAGTGCTGGTCCACAAAACTGTCATGCCTTTAAATGACTCGTGACACGTAATTTTATCAAATATTTAACTAAAAACAGGACTGTCGTGTTTGAGCCTGATCAGCAGCCACAGAAGCCACCCCTATAGCCCCCTCCCCTGCTACCAAAAAACCCCACCACTCAAACCCAGGACAAGTACAGACAGAAAAAAGCCCGTGACAATGTATCAAGAGACACATGTGGGCATTTTAGTTTTGCTGCTTTTAACTACCTTCTACAACTCTGCTCATCAGATAAATCACAATACAGAATGCTAATTAAGAATCTTGAGATGAAGAATTTATGCTTGAAAATGCTGAAAAGATCAGAAATCAGAAGAGGAAACAGAAGGTGAAAAGCTGCCACTCAACAGAAGATGTGAAATAAAAAGTATGAAAATCTATAAAAATAAAAACTCAGTGTCATTCTTAATGAAAAAAAAAAAAAAAAAATATTTCTGACCCAAATGCAACAAACATTCCCTATCCAAAACCAGCTAGTGACACCTTCAAATTTACACTTATAAATCCATAAATCCCAATGAAGTTTAAATAGAATTTCTATTAACAGTATTTACTGAATCAGACGTCTTGGTAAGAAGAAAGCACTGGCAGAGACACAGAACAAGCAATCGGACAGAACGCATCACAAGAGCTTTCACCTCTTTCCTTTGCACTATATGACTCACACTGAAGAGGCAACTGTCCCTGTGAAAAGCAGATCTGTGTGACTACTCTCACGTACCTAACTGGTGTAGAGAAAATTTTAATTGTACTGAATACAGCAGACAAACAGTGATGGACCCTGTTAACTTCAGAGGGAACGCTCACACACACAAGGTAAGTTAAAAGTGCTCAAGAAATGTGAAGAAATGTTTTCATATTGATCTTTCTCATCAAAGCTCATCAGTCCAACTTTTCACTGCTATCTATAGCTTTGGATCAGAGCTGTGCAACGCTATGGCCAAATGTGGACTCAAGACAAATGGCTAAAACTAGCACAACTGTTAGACATCAAGGCTAAAGTCATAAACAAATCCCCCCCCAAATTTCATCTGAAATACGCGGCAGCACTCCTTTAACAACACAGATTCACAACAAATTCACTCACAAGGCATATTACAGCACAACTGTAATTGCAAGAGATAGCCCAGCATGAATACTCCCTAACATCAAACACACAGCATCTTGCATGATAAATGTTCTAGCATCATGCCATTTTTTCTCTTAAGCTGTTAAATTTAATGATAAATTACAAATAGGAAACTCAGTAAATTCAATAAATAAACTTCCTGATTAAAAATATGCCAAAAGTAGGAGGGCTAACAGGGCATAAGTCTATGTTTAACAGCCAACAAAGCGAAACATGTTGCACTGCTTTTAGCCATCCGTGTAGCTGACTAGCTAGCTAGCAATTCAGGGTTTAGGTATTCAAAAATGTTGTAGGTTACAATAATTCATCAATTCTCATTTATAAGCTTAGCAAATGACCAAGTAAAATTATTCCTTATTTCTATTGAATAAAAAGAAATAGCTAATTTTAAAACAAACAAGTCATCTTGTTTCAGAGATCAAACAATAACAATACTGAAGCCCTGTAAAAAACCTGTGTAGTCAACTGACTGGTCCAAGAGTTTCATTTCAGTGACACCATAGAGTAATCAGTTCTTTAACGATTAATGTTATGGCCAAGCAGTTCCCTACGCTGCAAGAAATATACTGCATGGGAACCAGGGTAGCCTACTTCCAACAATTCACAGCTGAAAGCAACTGACAAAGCAAATTAACTTAAATTGGCATGGACTAGGATTTCATCCCATACTAACTTGGCAACAGCCTACCTTTTTTTTTTTTCCTCCTCTTAACCCTTTAAAACTATGTTATATAACTTTTCCCAGTTTTCCTGACAAAGGTTTTGGCTACAAGAGTGTGAGAATATTAATAGCCTCTTTACTATTACATGTCCAGCTCATCAACTCACATCATGGAAATGGAGAATAAAAGTTACTGTCTACATTCATTCAAATTAAGATACTGTAATTATTGCACTGAAACTAGAATGGATAGAAATTCCATACTAAAGCAAAATGCCTGTAAGTTCGATTTATAGGAATGTACAGCTAACCAGGTAACTAATGCACACACTTCAAATACTGAAGAATGGATTAGCTACCATAAACTATCTATTTATCAAGCTGAAATCAGTTGCAGATGCCTAACTTTCACCATGTACTGATATTTTAAATGCCTATTCAGTCACAATTAGTATTTACAGACATGCACAACACCCATATATCCCAATTTTAGTATGGTTTAAACCTGTAAGCTTTCCTTCTTCTTTCCCTCACTTATCTTCACTGTCTGAACAGACAGCAAAGACCTTATTTCTCACACCTCCTCTGCATTTTGTAGCACCCCTCAAAAATTGAACAAAATGTTGTTTTGCCTTTAGACATGCGTCCCTAATAAATAGCTGTAAGACTGCAGTGTAGCTTCTTAGATTTCAGCATCCACTTCTGGGTTACAGTAGTAAATTTAAAAGGCCAATTTAGACATGTCTAGGCAAGCCTGAAGGGCTTCAGTTCTCTTCAAATTGCCAACTGGAGGCAAAATTACACCATAGAAAGATGCAGCTTTTATGCTAAGCTCAGGCATCTGCTTCACTGTTTTGATTTCTCTTTTAAATTTCAGTGCTGGAAAGTCTAGGATTTATCAGCATGATCGTATCACCAATGTTACTGAAAGTCTGTTTCCAGCCCCTGTTAAAGTTGAGAGAATTTGAAAATCCAAGAGACTCTTCTGGCCTTAGCATCATTTTTCAAGAACAAATTCTTTCTTACTCAAGTCATGACAACATTTATATTGATTTATAGTGAAGAGTATAATTCTTTATTTACACAGTTCACTCCCTTTTTTTTTCCTAGCAGCAAGTTAACCTCCGAGGGAGAGGTTTTACAGATGAGCTCATTTAACAGCTCACTGCTACTGAAAGTGGCAGTTCATTCTCTCTCACTGCCAGTCAGCCAGTCCCACTTCTGCACACCAGCTTCAACGTTCAGCCAGCCAGCTCAACCTCCCTAAGCTGATTAAAAACCATCCGGAAAAAAAAAAACAAGAGTTCACAATCTAATTCGTTTATAGCTAAACAGGCTATATCACAGAGATAAGACAGGCACTGACAACAGGGCAACTGAAGCGTGTATCAGAAGTGGGAGAAGCAAGAACAGCTCCTCACTGGTAGCAAAGCTGCCCAACCACTCGGTCTTCCTTGGGATGCTGCCCCAACAACTCCACATCCAGCAGCCAACACATTTCCCACCTGCTTTGTGTAAACCACCCCATGGTAAAACACAACAGTGAAGACTGACTAGAATAACCATTACTTCTTTTGATGTATATCCTGACAATCTTCCAAAAGTTTCCAGTTCTTAACAGGTCAGGACCTACCAAATGGTGTTTCAACTCTTCATTTTCTAGTTGTAGCTCTACCCCTCTCCCTTTGCCATTTCAAAGTGTTGGCTTTTTCCAGGCTGCTCTTTTCCCCTATGGAAATCATATGGCAATGTTTTTACAGTTTGGTTCGTTTTTTTAAATTGAGATACTTAAAGCTGTTTGATGAAACTATGGATCCAAATCAAACTATTTTCCAGTTTGTGTCAGGGTTGTGATAAAAAAAAAAAAAAAAGTCCTAACTCACCACTTCTCTTTAACATTTAAATATAAAATTTTCTTTTGGAAACAGAGATTTTTATTAGTTTTTCTTAAAGCAGGAAATCCTTAAAAACATTGACCAAACATTCACATAGCACTTTTGCAAACTTTTAAAACAGTGCTGCACTAAGTGAAGCTGATTGAAGAAGTTATTTTTTAACAGCAGTTCGTTATTTCTCTTCCTCCTCAGTGGCAATGCAGACTGGTGAACGAAAATGAACCTACCACAAAGCTGAGCAGAAGAGATTGGACTTGAAAAATTAAGCGACACAAGGCATTAAATGCATCACTAAAAGCCAAACTGTGTTTGCCACTATGAATATCACAGTGTTTTTCTGTCTGTTCATTTGAACCTGGTTTTCTAAACAAAAAAAAAGGTGAAGTGGCAGGTGGGGCATTATGAAAATGTCATTTTGATTCCAGTTTTCAGAACCAAAATTATTTCCATGTACCTTTACTGTATATTCCGCAGTACACAAGAGGAAATACCCCACAAAGTGCAGAGTTTAGCAGAATGAAGAAAATACAACTGCCCTCCATTTAGCATGGAGAATCTTTGTCAAACAGACACAAAACCAACTAATCACACATATAATACTACTGCCCACCTCAAAGCAAACTCAACCACCTCTTCCCTTCACTAAGGAAGCTGTCTTTACCTAAGCAGGTAAATGACACCCTGATTTTTTTTCCTAAGTAAGCATAAACCTGACAGGCTGGGTTATTCCTTGTCCTAGGCCCAAAGGACTAGAACAGCATACCAGCTCCGTTTCTTCTAGAACCCTCAGCTGTGACAGATGTCCATGTACATACGTTTGGCATTATTACAGACAGACTGCTAAACCACGTGAAACAGAAGCCTGGTGTTTAACAAGACCAGCCCTTTTTGAAGGGACAAAAGTACAAGCTTATAACTAGAAACCTGGAGCAAGGGGGAACTGACCATAAAAATCAACACTGCCACACACAGGTTGGAAGTATTTTCATTGTGTTCTGAAACATTTCATACACAGTGAATTTAGGGAAATCCATTACATCCAAGATGTCCATAAGACTGCAGCTACGAATGTTGAAAACGCTCCTCCTTTAGTTCACTTTTCCTGACTTAATACAAAAGTTATTTATGAGAAACGCCATTAATAAAAACACTCTTCAGAAATCAAACTCTTCAAAATTCACTTGTGAAAAGAGGGGTTTCAGAGTACATCAAATTCCCTGCAGACTGAGCACCACTCCTCTGACTTGCTTCATGATGACGCTTTCACAAGAGATGGCTCCCCAACACATGCAACTTCTTCACCTTCTTGCTTTATTATGGACAGCGCAGTTAAAATTTTGCTGGACAGTTCCATAACAAGCATTCCTCTCAGAGGTGATAAAAAAAAAAAAAATCATGTGTTCAAATAATACATATAAATACCAAAAAAAACCCTAACTTTATGTAGCATATATCATTAGGCTCGAGGCTGGTGACAGCTTAGTGCCTGGGGCTGCAGTTCATGCACATAAATCTAAACAAACTCAGAAGCCTTTTCAAGAAAGGTTCCTCACAGCAGCCTCTCCCAAAACTGAAGGTGGGTCTGGAACGGAAAAAACAAAGGTTGGAAAAGAAAACACCATCAACAACTCAGTCTCTCCCTGTCCCTCCCTATCCTGTTTCTAAATAGGCCACATGTGGTCTCTACACAGTTGATCTCCACCAAGTTGTGAAAACAACCCAAAAACTGTGGTTTTGGTAGGGTGTGTGTGTTTACAGTCAGCACCTGGCTGTATGATTTATAAATCACAATACCAAATAATGAAAATATTATTATTAACAGCAGAAGTCCTTTTTCAGATATGTTTTTTTTTTTATGCTGGGCAAGTTTTAGAAAAGCCACCTCTAAGAAAGTAAGGAGGGAGGAAACAAACAAACAAACAAAAAAAAAATCCTATCTGAAACACTCAAAAAATAGGAATTATATGCAACTCAAAAATCAGAACTGTGTTTTTCTCATTTGTAGTTCTTCCAACATTATAGTCAAATTTAACCCTTTCCCTTGCTAGAAGAGAAACTGCCCCATCAGGTGCACTTGGCAAAATGTAGATGCTTTTTTGCCTCCACAAGTGATATCCAATACACTGTGGAAGCCAAGCATCTTAGAACCTGTGACCCAAAATGTCTGCCAAGAAGCATGTTTGAAAATTTCAGTCTGAAAGGGTTACTTTAGGGGCTGTTGACATCTAATGCCAACACAAATGGAGGTTTCCCTGGTGGATCTTCGATAGCTTCCCTGATGGGGAGCAGACAGTCAGTCGGCCAAAACAGACAACACCTACCTTGAAAATATCCAATGCAGTGGTCGTGGCAAATGGTGTTTCTAGATTTGCCCAGCACTGTAGTGAGGAAAGGATTGACTAGGACATCTAACTGCATGCTAACCACTAGAACAAAATGAGATGTCCCTAGTACAGAAATATAAAAATACACTGATGCCCATACGCATGAATACACAGTTCTGACCCTGACCAATAACTTGTGACAAACCAAGGAAGAACTACTGGCCATGGGAAAAAGACTTTGACAGCCCTGTAACCAAGTTCACTCCACAGAACTCCACCAATTATATCAGATTTAATTTACTAAGATGTACTTCAGAGTCAATGTAGAGCAGCTATACGATCCGTATCATCTGTTGGAATCTACAAACTAACTATTTTCTAAATAAATATGAGCATATGAATCCTGCTGGGGAAAAAAAAAAAAAAAAAGAAAAATACAACCAATAGCTGGCATTTCCTGTATATTACTGTAAGTGTAAAAAGCCAGCCTAAAGTAGTCTGAACTTCTGCCACAAAGCAGAAGAATTTCCTGTACCTTAGATACAGTGCTGGATACAAGCATACTTCCTACAAAACTAGGACAAGGCAGTCCAAGATTAGACTTCAGAAGGTATACTAACTGCAAGAGTAACCGTGCTGAAATTGCCACAGAATATAAACATGTAAGGGTATATTCAGTCCACTATGGGACTTTTCAAAAAAAACAGAGATACAGAAAAACACTCCCCTTCCCTATTATAAGTAACTGAATTTCATGTAGCATGTATGTCCTCTACTCAAGACTTCTGCAAAAAACCCATCAAGAAGGCTGGAGCCAGAGCAAGGAAGTCATCTGGAATTTATAACCAGCTCCCATCTTTAAGGCCCAGCAGCCCACTACTTTTCTTGAGAAAGCTTCTTCAACAATGATGCAGGAACTGTAAAGCACAAAGGCAAATAAAAGGAGACGGCGAGAACAAGACGCTTGCAGACCAGCCTAAGATCTTGGACTTGTTCTTCAAATGCAGTGATTTGCAGTCATCTATCAAACAGTCCTATCATGGAAATATCTAGGATTCCTAATTCAAATTGCAGGTGTGACTTAAAAGCCACAGACAAGAATGTAGCCAGGAATATTTCCAGATCTTCGCTATTCAACACCATGAATGTCATTCCCAGACTGGAGGACAACAGTACAAGAAAGCTCTGTAACGTACTGGTGCCAAGATAGAAATTACTATGTCATTATTATATGCAATTGCTGCATTCGGAGAATACTTTTTTTCTGGAACTTAAGAGAATTTCTCTCACCGTACCATGGGCTAATAGATACCATAAACATACCATTAGTTAAGAGAACATTGAATTGGTATCCCAAAACCCCATAATCGTTCTCAGTCAAATTCTAACGATAGGCATCCCCTCACTTCTCTAGCACAACAGAGGGAATTAGAAAAGGAGAAGACAATCATGCATGTTGTTGTTCTCCGTAAGCAGCAGGGTCTTCCAGGAAGGGGTTTCTCCAAATAAGAATAACTACACTGAACACCTTTGCAGCCCAAGGCAAAGACTGTTGGTGGCTGGAGCACAAACATTCATAGTTCACAAGATTAAAATTACCATAAACAAATGTACTACGCTATCCAGATACTAGTCTCACACTTAAAATGAGACATGCTTGCTCATCAATTATGCTAAAAATTATATATCCTATTCATGGCAAGAAAATATTCCTTGCTGTCTAAGCCGAAAATTTACTTATTTTATGCTGATTAAGTTATTCCATATCAAAATAACAAAAAAATACAGAAATCTAGATTGGCTTAGTGGGCTGCTAAAAGAAACTGCAAGAAATTAAATTACCATTACTTTTGCTTATCACACAGAGCATCTACAAACAAAAATGGTTGTAATCTTCATGAAAGATAATATACAGAAGGAACTGTGGAGTATTCAGATCCCAGAGAAGAACAGTACAATGGAGCAAAGTGACTTGTAATATCCAGAATTCCTGTGCAGCTAGCAAGCAGACTATACATGTGCAAACAGAGTCTTGCAATATAGCACAGCAATTAAACGGCTTTAAAATGCTTAAACGAAGTTAAAGCAGATACTGTTAACTGATCCAGCTCAAGGCTTCTCAGCAGCATGGATAAACTGAAGTTATCCTGCTACAGCTCTCGGATAATATAAATCAGGTAACAGCAAAATTCAAGAAACTGGAACAGGAAAACACTGTAAAGTGATGATGCCAGGCTGAGTTGAGGTTGTTTACAATGGGAAATCCTACAGTTTCTTTCTCATAGAGGGCCCCAGAAAGAGTCATGGGCAGCTTGCTTAGTAAGCTACAGCAATTGGTTTGCTTAAGGAAGTCCATGGTCAGTTACGGTGACACGAACCCAAAATCTTCTCAAAGAACTCAAGTCAGAAGAGTTCTGGGAGCTTACTATCTTTTGCCTGATTAAAATCTTACAGCACTCCAACAACCACAGTGTCATATCAGAAACACTGGTCCGAAACAAAAGTATCAGACACTGATAAACAAAATTGCACCGAGCATACACAGACATCCAGCAGTGCATTACAACCATTGGTGTGAGGTTAAATCAGTGCAACTTCCTTTAGTACCCATATATAATATATATATATATATATACATACACACACATATACACTCCACCCAGTATAAGCAAGCACAGCTTAAAGAACCAAGTTTGAATAAAGGACCAGACTTAACCGGACTTAGTCAAGTCAGTGTAGCAACATCACTGATTTGTTAAAAAAAAAATGGGTAGGCTAATGCAAAGGAAAGTCTTGAGCTTACCAAGTAAACTGTGTGGCAACTAATCAAAACTTCCCATCAGCACCAAGGCACTACATTCTTCCACCACTCAGCTGAAAGTAAAGGTGGCTCTATCTTGCTTCTTCATAAAAACAGTGTCTCTGTCTACTCAGTCTTAATTATACTTCTGAGAACAAAACAGACCAGAAGCACGTCTCCCCTGACATCTTCCAGAGTATGCCAACATGTCAGAATAAAAAGCCAAGAAAATCTCTTCTTCCAATGTTTACCTTCAAGAGACAAAACACATTTTCTATTCCATTGTATTCACACTAGAAATAGCTCCAAATATCCTTTGTCAGTACATTCAGGAGAACTATTACTGTTTTATTTCTGGTATGCACCTCCAAAGTTGCATTTGAGATATCTGCATGCACCAGATCCGCCAAAGGATTAAAACTAGTGTTCAAAGAACATGTGTAATTCAAAATGAGAAGCCTAGACAACCTCGATCGAGTTGTTTTTTTTTCTTGACAGTTTCTCTCTCTTCCCCACCTAAGAACATCAGCTTTATCTGTCTATGCCCATTAAACCAACTGTGTATGTCATTTTCCACTTTGCTGTGTTGTTTAGCTTGTTTATAAAACTAGAGCAGCTTAAAAAAAAGACTCTTACGTTAAGCAATCTGAGCATGCTAATCGTACATCAGTATTCAATAACAGTACAACTCAGTGATCTTCTGTGCTTTCACCTATCCATTTACTTCAGATATGCAGCATTTCTTCCATTTTCAGTTACAACTAACAAAGTGAAAAGGAGTTCTGCCAGTTCTTAAATAGTCTACTGACTGAAGACAAGACAGAGAAAAGTAAACACCCAGAATCTTTATTACCGTAAGTAAAATTTGTAAGTGAGATAAACAGCTTTACTTTTTAACCTTCAAAGTGTGTTTGCACCATCTGATACTTTAAGAAAGGGGGGAAAAAAACCAAAATCAGTACACCGAGAAACAAGTTTTAAAATGCCTTCCTCCCTCCCCAAGTCGCTTTCAGAGCTGAACTGCTATTTCACAACACTTAAAGCTTATCTCACAGCTCAACAGAGCCGACGTTTGCCCAAGACCTCGACTGAATTACCTCAGACTTCACAGCATCTCAAAACTGGGGCATGACTAAACTACACGGACCCGAAATATCGACAGAGAAAACGTATCTGCCTCTGCTGCACCCACATGATTTTACACCGAACACCCCTCCACGCCGCGGGGTAACGCGGGAGTTTCTTTTAAAGCTGTTTTTACACAGGGCTTTATAGGGGAGGGAGGTTTGCCCGCGGTTTGTGTGTGTGCGCGGGCATCCCTGGCGCTGCCGCGGCGGCGGTCCCACCCGCGCGCGGCGAGGAGAGCTTCTCTCTCCTTTAGCGTACCAAAAAAAAAAAAAAAAAAAAAAAAAAAAAAAACTGCGGCAACTTCAAACAGGCGCCTGCCGATTGGAACCGCCTGGGTCTTTAAGCCTGCCCCGGCCCCCCCCCCAACCCCCGCCCGCCCGCCCGCCGCCGCGCAACAAGTGAGATGGCGGCCGGCGCCGCAACCGTCCCCCGGGCGGCCCAACGGCGGGGCGGGCAGGGCGGGAGGCGAGGGCCGCGTCCCGGCCCTCGGCGGCGGGCCCGGGGGGTCCGCGCCGCCCCCCCCCCCCCCCCGAAACCCCCTCCCGCCCGAGGCGGGCGCTCACCCACTGACTGCTGAAGTAGTCCAGCCCCTGGCAGATGAGGCGGGCGGCCTGGGCCAGCAGCACCTGCACGCCCAGGGAGCTTCCCAGGCAGTAGAGCCCGTAGAGCAGCGGCCCCCCGGCGCCCAGCAGCAGCAGGAGCCGCCGCCGCCGCAGCACCTGCTCGCCCAGCGCCTCCACCCCGTAGTTGGCGAAGCAGATGGGGAGGAGGAGGGCGGCCAGCAGGACGGGCGTGCGGGAGCGGTGCAGGCGGCCGAGCCAGCGGCGGCCCAGCGCCGTCAGGGAGCTCTTGAAGGGGTGCAGGAAGGTGCCGCAGAGCACAGCCCAGAGCAGCGGCCGCAGGAAGGCCTCCAGGATGAAGTAGACCAGGACGGCGGCGCCGCAGCACAGCCCCGCGAACAGCAGCGCGCCGGTGTTGTAGAAGGCCTGCTTGATCGGCTTCTCCAGCCGCGGCAGCGACACCCCCGCCGCCCCACCCGGGCCGCCCAGCGGCAGCCGCGGCATGGCCGCCGCGCCCTCCGCCCCGCCGCCGGGGGAGCCGCCCGGCCGCCGCTTCTGCGCCGGCGAGCCCGGAGGGGCCGCGGCCGGAGCCGCCGGGGTCTCTCCGCTGTCAGCCATGGCGCCCGCCCCCTCCCGCGCGGCGCCCGCCACGGCCGCGGCTCCGCCCGCCGCCGCCGCCCTCAGGGGAGGGCGCGGGGAGGCGGCCGGGGGCTGCGGCGCGGCCCCGGGCACGGACGTGCGCCCAGCCCGGCGGGGGAAGGAGGGGAGTTGCCGGCGGGGAAGGGTGCTGGGAAATGTAGTCCTGCCCCGGGAGCGCCGGCTGCAGCGCTCCCCGCCGGGGCGGCGCGGGGCTGGCCCGGGCCCCGCTTTATCCCTCCCTCCCTCCCTCCCGCCCGCCCGCCCCGGCCACCGGGCGAGGCTGCCCAGCGCCTTGCTCGCTGTTCCCGGAGGCGGCCGCCGGGAGCTGGAGCTCGAAGGAGCCCGCCGGCTTGCTTCACGTCCTCCTCCCCATCCCAGCAGCGCAGCCCTGTCGCTGCTCTCCCGGCCCTGCTTAGTCTCTGGTAACGGAAAATACTTGGAAATTTGCAGTGTCATTGCAAGGCGGAGAGCAAGACTGGTTAGGCCAGCTGGAGAATCTGCCTTGTCTGAACAAGTTCTGGCATTAAATGTTTAACAAGGAAGCATCTGGTGCTTTTACTGGGAATTAGGCCCGCTGAAAAAGTAGTCGTCCTGCCTGGTTTTTCAGACCTGACATCTGTAACATTATGTTTCATTGAACGTTTTTTTTTTGCAAATAATCCAGGGAGGAGCTAATTCACTGCACCTGACATACACCAGACCTCTGTGTCCATGCATAAGGGTAGCAGCTAACATTCTACAGGTAGTCTAAATGCCTCTATAATGAATATGCTTAGTCTGAGCAAGTTTTATTAGGGCTGGAATCCATGCCACTGAAACTAGCTCAGTGCTAGCACTGTGCTACTCCAGCAGTTTTCCTCTCGCAGTTTAACAAAACACTCCAGTTGGTACTAAAGCTGCTGGTAATGCTACCCTAAAACCCACAGAGGCATCTTCCTTTCTTCTGAATGAGAGATGTAGCATATCCTCTACAACATGTTACAGAGATTAAATACCTCTGAACACTGAAAAGTGCATCTAGAGATGGAATTTGATTCCCCTGCCGTGTTTTTGTTTGGTTGGTTGTTTTTTGTTTGGTTGGTTTTTTTTACTTTTTAGGATTTGCATGCAAGTTCAACATTATGTAACATCATGGCAGAGCTGTGTCCACCAGGACTTTAGTGGAGTGTTTCTTGCATGATGCAGGTAGCCAAAACCTGAAAGGACCCTGAACTCAATTGATTTTAACTTGTAAAACAGGAATATAACTGTTCATGGGCCAGCTTTTAAAGACAGAGCCATTTAAAGACAACAGAATATAGCCGACCTATCCCTATAATCACGCCAAGGAGGAAAGGTAGAGGCTTTTTCCACACACTCCCTGTAACTGTGTTGTATCCTGAAGCTGCAGCTGGGCACAGCCCGCTCCCCAGAGTCTTTGCCCCGCTGCCCTGACCTGTCCTTGCTGCAGAGCCTTCCCCCCAGTCACGCACCCCTTCCTGCTTATAGACATCCCTCCTGCAGCTCCTTGTTTTCCTCTGCTGCACGGATCACGTGTAGGTTCGACAAAGTGCTTTAATTTCATGCAGTGGAGGCATTTATAGGCCTACAGGTACCTTGTTTGATCCTGATGGGTGATGAGGCATTACAGGCAGTTGTCCATTTGAGAAGCTTTTATTGCACATTGAAAGGATACTGTCACTCACTGCTCTTTGATCAGAGAGATCTGCCTCCCGGCAGGGTGTTAAAATAGGTAACAAGTATGCATCTCTACCTGAACCTTTTCTCCTCAGTTCCTACAGAGCGGAGGAAGCATGCCAAAGAGACTCCAGTGGCTCATTGTAATGCATTTATTGCGTTAAAGTTCAATTAGCAAGTGTCAATTAAGATTTACACGGGGAGGGGGGGAGTTGAGAGTACAAATCCTTCTGTCAGATAAGCAGAGATGCCAGCAAATCAGATCTTCGTATGGACATCCTTATTCCTTTGATTTTTCTTAACAGACTCAGGCAGTCATGTTCTTCAGGAATAGAAATTGATGTCACCTCTTTGGCTTAGTGAAGCTATAAATACTGGTATACATAAGCTGAGGATTTGGTCCATACTGTAGAAAAACTTTCCCATTCTGTTTTATTATTCATTATAAACTACTAAACATATGAGAAATAAAAATTTAAAAACCAAACACAGTGCAACATGAACACTTAAGAACAAGAATATGACCATAAACGTCAGAAAGCAACCTCTGAGGTGACAACTGAGGGAGGATGCGTGATCTTTACAAGACACACCTCAAGCTCCACACACCTTAATTCCACAACAGATTTCAAACAGCAACTGCAGCCTTAACAGCTGATTTTGTTTAAGAATTGAAATGTTATGTTATTTTAGATTAGATGCCTATTTAGGTATAAATCGCACAGACGCATTGTGGTTTAGGCATTTTTATGGCCACAGGTAAGTAGTGCACCTCAGGGTCTGACACTACCAGAAATTCTCCAGCAGTCCCTTTGGATGTATTTTTGCTATTCATGCTTCTTCACGGGTGAAGAGGGCAGCAAAGGAATGCTTCTGTGTCAATGTAGATAGGTTTGTGCCTAAAAATAGACACGTGATAAGTATTTATAGTCCTCAGTGCTCTCCTATGTAGAGGGAAATATAAAACGATGTATTAACTAGTAAGAGAGAAGCTTGTAACTTCTGCCTGCTGCTGCACTAGTACCCTTGAGTTTGTGCTTGGAACTGAAGCTTTTGAGTCCCCTTCAGGAGATCCCAGGCATTCCTAGTTTTTATTCACTCCATGTGCAGTCAACACAGCCCAAAATTACAATTATTATCTTATTGTATACAGTTACAAAGTTACTTACAAGCTCTCTTACACAGGATAACAGAATATTGGGTACTGAGGTGACCATGAAGCAGAGGAGACAGACAACGCTGGCAACAGCAGGTTAATCATGAATTATACCTGAAATAACCCCATGAAACTCTGAATTAACTCAGCAATGAAGCCACAAGGTGTCAGCACTGGCCTGTGTATTTAGAAAATAACTCTCTCCCTTCTTGAGAGGCTTGTTTTAACCTGTGTTACTGAAACATTTATGAACATTCAGTTGAGGTTAATCTCACTTCATTAATTCACCTCAGTTTAACGACAGAATAATGTCCTCTTCAGATGAATTAAAAATACTCAACGTAAACTACTATAATTTCAATAGTAGCAGAACCAAAGAAAAAAAATACAAAATTTTTAAAGTTCATCATTAAGATATAAACTGCATCTTTAGGTCACTGGCACATGTCTCTGTATATTGGGCTAAAGAAAAAACTAATCTTTTATGCAGGTCAACTGCTAAAATGAGATGACCCTAAACTAAATGTAATTTACAAAACAGTGATAAAAAGAAAATGAAAAAACAGCTCTTGGGAACACTGGCTCTGGTTGTACCCAGTGATTATAGCAGTGACTAACTTGACTGCAGAAACAACTTCGTTCAGTATCTCGGTATATGCTATTATCAGCAGCACTATACTTGAATGATTCACGTAGAAAACTATGAACCTTGTTCAGTTAACAAGGGGAACGAAATGTGTGGCCATCAGGCAGAGCAGTCAGCAGCACCAACACCAAGATGTTCACTCAGTGGACCAGCATGCAAAAACAGCACCAGTAAGACCTGAGTGCATGGAACAAGAGTTGGATAGAAAGAGATCCAGTTAACAGAGTATTTTGTTCTCGTCAGGTTTGTGCCTTACCACTCTGTCAAATGTTACGTAGCACAAACAGAATTAAGATCCTCTGTTGAGTATATTTAAGGCCTCTATTGATTAGGATCACTTGGATAGCGCACAAGTAGCTGACACACGAGATCCATCCTTTCCTGCAGCCTGCAACCGCAGGGCAGCAATACCAAGAACAGAGCACACAGTGTAAAAGCAGTAAGTCCCTTGGTGCCTTGAGCCAACTCTTCTTAGTCCACCAGCAAGGAGCTAAAACTCCTGCTGAAACCTGAGAGATCTCAGAAACTGAAGCATCACTGTTTGAGAAGCTTCTACAGCTGCTTTAGCTTGCTGAGCGTTACGGGAGTTCCTCCTTGTCTGTTCCCAGTCTCTAATCCAACTGAGTCTTCTCACTTTCTGCAAAAGCCTGTTCTGACTGCTTCAGGAGCTGCTCTGTCTGGCCAAGCAATGCGGCAGTGGTGAGAGTAGCTAAAGAACACCCAAAGTTGTCATATTGGCACTTGATTCTAGTTGCATCAAACAGGTTACAAAATCTCAGCACAGAGGTCACCACAGGAGCCTCATACATTCTACTTACTTAAAGTAAGTGACAATTGGGTTAATATTTTGATGAAATACAGATGATTACATTTATTTACATTTTCACTGTGTGTCTGATAGTGGAAAAAGGAAAAAACTGTAGTCTCCCACATCTGCTAATCTGTGATGTAACCAGATTCACTGACTTAAATGGAATTATTTAGGGAAATAAATTCAAGCCCATGGCACAGGAAGGAACTGTTAACACAGGGAAGCAGCAGAGCACTACTTTATCCTCACAGAGACCTTTTTTTTCCCCTTTTATAAATGCCATACCACACATTTTCTTAGACTAAAAAGGCATTTATTATAACAGGTTTATAAATATTGTTGTCTGTCACTGTCAAATAGCTAACAAGGCTCACTTGAACACCAACATTTAGTATGAAACAGACGTTACAAAGCAAGATTTTAGGGCATGCAGTCATGTAGGTCACCATAATTTCATCATGTATTCATTCAGCGTTATTTTCTGAAAAGACTAGTGCATAAATACAAGTAAGTTTGATGATTACTTCTGGACTACAAAACCTCAGTTCGGCACTCCTACCCAACCAAATGCTCATTGACTTCACACGGATGCTGGGTGTCAGCATACAGAACAGAGCCTGTAGCACACAGAATGCAGAACACCACTTAGCACTATAGTTACAAGTTGCTTAATTGTATGTTTATCTCTGTATTAGTCTTGAGAACGCTGAACAAAGTCAAAACGGTAGAGATGCCTTTCCAGGTTCAACTGTTACGCTTCACGTAATACAAAACAAAGTGGCAAGAGTTAACATCGTTACGGCAGCCTGCTTACTTGCAAAGGGGTTAAAGAAACCAGACCTCAGGATATATTAATCAGAAATACCAAGGCATACCAGGCATCTGTTTTAACCTAAACAGAACTCATGATGCTTCAAATACGCTAACAAAATATATCTGCTTAAATAAAGGCTGGTGACATCACACACAAATATCAGAGTCCCACCATTTCATTTTTTTAATTAGTTAATAGGTTTGGAATGTCATCTTTGGGTCAAGACCTGAATGATACTTTCAGCTTTAGAGAAAATCTGTTGTGGTAATTCTTTCTATTTCAATTTTATCGATGGTTTCATATCACCGATGGTGAAAAACTGAAAAAGAAATCATTGCTTTATATGTGAGCAGCCCAATATTTCAGAAGCAAATAGCATATTTTCTACTGAAAGATTTTATTTTTCTTCCTAGATTTCAACATGGCATCTCTGCTTCCTTTCCTATTATCCTAACACTCTATATGACAATATTTTCTTGACTTATTGAACTTATCCTCATTACATCTTGTTTGGAAAAAAATGTAAATAATACTGTAAAAAAACATTAATGTGAGGCTAATTTTTGTACCCAAGAAGGTGATAAAACATTAGTGTATAAAAACTGCAAACATAATACCTTAGCAGGTAACATCTCAGGTTTATATATATTCTTCTGGATCACTTTACCCCCAGAATACCAGCTAGGAGTCAGGGAACATGTAGGATTCTGTGGTTTGTCATCTTTAATTTCCAAAGCAGAGTCTACCCTTTTGTTTATAAACTCTTGTTTAATTCTCAAACTTACACACACACACACACACAAAAATACCTTCAGCAAATTTACAATGCCTAAATATTAATTCTGGGAAGAATATTCCTCATTAATCTAACCTTTGCACATCACTGGTGAAAAGTCAGCAAGAACATTTTTTATTCCTTGAAACATAACGTGAGTTGTTCCTCTATTTAGTCTTCTACCATTACCATCTTAAGAAATCGAACTGAAAGATGTCAAGCTTGAGAGAGATGTGAGACTAAATTAGGCAACATGATGCAATTGCTGGTTGCCATAAAACACTCACTGCTCTGAGTAGGCATTGGAGCCATAAAAGACTTGCAGCTGCTTGGCACTTCTGAAAAATCCAATTATTTCTTTAAACATGTAAACATTAATTTGGGTAAGTATCATTTAGAAGCAGCTCAGAAAAGTACTGCTACCAGGTAATTCTGTAATGTTCTGGTCTACAAAGACCACAACACCTTTATGGAAAGGTTCTTCGAGCACCATATAAAAGTTCACCTTGTACGGACCTTCCTAAAAAGCCTCTAACTACAGATCAAAATGAGCCTATATGGAGCAGCAGCTGTTCTAAAATACGGGCTGTGAAGTCCTGCACCGTGCTCCAACCTCACACTGGTTTGAAAGAACGCTCCTGTTTAAGAGAAGAACCACGGACGTAGGGCAGAAGCAACAGTTGCGAATGACTACGAAGCTGCATCAAGCGAAGTTCATTAGGAAAAAGTTCTTCACTGAGAGGTTGGTTAATCATTGGAACAGGCTCCCCAGGGACGTGGTCACAGCACTGAGCCTCTCAGTTCAAGAAGCATCTGGACAACATCATTTTAGTTTTAGGTAGTCCTGAGAGCAGAGAGTTGGACTCCGTGATCCTTATGGGTCCCTTCCAACTTGAGATATTCTGCGAGTCTATGAGTGTAATTCAAACTATTTAGCAAGCCAAGAAAAAAAAAAAAAAATCTGCCCCTTTCCTTACATCAGATTTGTTGCTATTGCCAAGTCAAATCATGGATTTTCAAAGCAAGTAATGTCTTTTAAGTCTGCTTTTTCACACCTATCAACTCCACAAGCTGCATACATCCTCCCTGACATTTTGAAATTACAGTGTTTTTGCCTCACTATCTGAGCCCAAATTAGAAGAGTTAAATAACCAAGTTCAAGCATACATAATTTTAACAAACCCACTGTAAAGGTAAAATAAAAATAAAATGAAGTTACCTAAGTGATTATTTCATGCTAATAAAACAGGCTTAGAAAAGGAAGGTTTATGCAGATCTTACTCTGTATCCACAGAAATCAAATGCATCAACATATAAATTGCACAGAAATAACTAGATACAAAAAAAAAAAAAGTGGTGAGAAGTTGACATATGGTCAATAAATATAAGTTATTTTCTTTTGATTAATTTTTGTACTCAGGAAATTGAGATTTTTTTTTTTTTTTAGAAACCTTCCAGTTGAGTATCCATATCTGTGCTGGGCAGGGTGTGGGAGAACTGCATTAGGCCTAACACACCACTACAGAAACACAGATAACGACTTTTTAATTAGGGCAGGGAAATAGACCATGTACATTGAAAGCTATTAAGAAAAGTTGTAGAGCCTCCATCTTTTGATACTCCAACTGCTGCAGTAATTGTTTATAAAATGGCCAGTGAGCAGATACATATGCAGCAGCCAACCATTACTGCTCTCTACAGGGTCTTGACAGGTTTTCGTACCTCCAAAGGCAAGATCAAGCCTCTAGCTCTTACCTTGGAGTTTCGGAGAGTACACATCTTGAGGCACAGTCTGACCTTGTGCCCACATCAGCCCTTACACAGCTTGGACCTGCATAAAAGCTGACTTCTCACTGAAGCCAGATTCTGTTCCTTATATTCACATCAAGTAATATTTGCCTGTGATTAAAAGTGCCAGACGTGTTCTGCCACGTGTAAACTCAGGCAAAAATAGGAAGTGTGCCAAAACCATCAGTCCTTCCTTGTCATTCAGCCTTCCTAACAGGCCCTCCGCTCTTCTACCCCAAACTATTTGAAGTCACCAGTGCTCACCGTGTAGCCTTCAAGCAGCCTGCTCATTACATGCTGTGGAGTCAGGGTTGAAGTAGAAGATGCCAATTCATGCAGCTTATGCACATACACAGCTTCGTGAAGCACCAACACAACTGTAACGTTTAAATGCGCTTCCACTTCTATCATAAATCTAAGGCTCTATACAGAGTTATACTTTGTATAAAATACTAGCATACTCACGATAGAGATCTCTGCTACACATCAGTGTGTCAAACCAAGGAGTCAAAATGTAATTTCCGTGCTGATAAAAGTTCTGAAGTCTGTATATAAGCTTTACTTCTGCCTCTAGAGTATGACATGGTGCAGACTTCCAGTGGACCCAGAAAACATCAAAAAGACCTGACAGAGGGTCTATTCGCTAAAAGGAGAATAAGTCGCTTCTTTATAAATGTCTGATGCACTGGATGGATGGGAAAGTAAGAAGACAGACAAAAAATAGGGAGACCTGCCTCTTTCCTTAAACTTACAACAGTCACAGAAAACTGGAGTATCATCAATGACAGATTTCTAATTGTGACCTGGATAATCACAAGGCAGCTGTGTGTCAGCCCTCCTGACCCACTTGCTTCTCTCACAGCTGGGTTAAGACTTCTCAGGATCATTTTCCTAAAGTATAAGGCATCTGTGGAAACAGGGACAGGACGTTGGCTAGTGACAAGGAGCACGGTGTTTTTCAGAGGAAGACTAGACGTTAACACTCACAGTAAGAACACTATCTACAGTCTGGCAAAAGCAGACAGAGTATTTAAGGGATTTGGTGTAGGATGGGTTGTGCTGTTTGTTATTTCCATTTCGCAGTAGCCGCTGAGAAGCGGTTGCAGGGATCCGCTTCCCGGTTCAGGCCCGGAATACAGTGCCCCGAGCGAGCTTCAGAACTGCCGCCTGGGTTTGCTGATGTACACCACGCTCCAGTCAGTCTCTAATCCCTACGTTAAAGACTGCAAAAAGCAGTGACAAACACAGCTTTGACAATTTTCAACCCAATCTGGGGGTTTCCTCAGTTAAGGGAGACCACAAGTGTTTATTTCTGCAATCCTTGGATAGCAAAACCCAATCTAGGACAAGAAACCCACAGGGATTTCAAACTTTTCTCATCAGTATGTCCCCTTTCAAAACCCAAGTATTTCCCTTATAATGATAGAATTTTGAAGAAATCATCACCCTGTATCCCAGGTCATTATCAAATCAGCTGTGCTTTTCGGGGGTGGAATCAATTAACATCTAGGAGTATCTCACCTATCCGTAAGAATATACAGTTATTCAATTCCAGCAAAGGAAAAAAATACTTTTTAAAAGTCTGTCCTCACCACTTACTTTTTTTCCCCTCTCCTACCCTACTTACTATTAATGTCATTTCAGGTCTAGCTTATTATTTGTAGCAGGGTACCAGTCAGACAGTACAGTCAAAAAACAATGTCCCTTTGCAATAGGCACTGTCACAAATATAAGCAGCTGATTTCTTTTCCAACTAACTTACAAACTTTAAAAAGTTTAAAACATTATAGATAAGATGGACAGAATTAGCAGAGGGTGATAATGAAGTTAATGTAACAAGCAATGGCCAGAACTAAGTTTAGTTCTGCCTGGAAAGAACATGTTCAAGGACGTTAATTAATGCCTTGTGGTCTTTGCCAGTCCTATCCTTCTAATAAATAAGCAAAGTTTCCAAAGGACATCATACTCTAACATGCACTTTCTAAACTCGCTGCCTCCGTATTACATCACCCTGCAGCAAGGAATTCTCAAAATAAAAGCCCTTTGGAAATGTGTTCTTTAACAGCTGCTTGCTAGTAGGCACCATAAAGAAACTAAAAATTACTTGATTTGGAGAAGGCAATGTCTGCCTCCTCTTCTAAAGAAGGCCTTTTCCTCTAGTTTGTGTTGGTAAGTGTTAATTAGAAAAATTTTAAAAAATATTTGAAATGCCCAATCACTGAACAATTACTTTGAAGAGCTACTTTAGGAACTCTGTGTAACAGGGATCAATCCTGCTTTTCAATTTTAAAAAGAAAAATAAAACAAAACTCAACACACATGAAAATCAACATACCTTCCATGACAAGTTACTACACCCACTCAAATGTTACGACTTACCAAGTATCACGCAAAGTTAGACCAGTGAGTTTAAGCCTTTTAATTTCTCTTACAGCCTTTTTCTTCTCATATTTCTTCCCACCTAGTAATTTATAAAGACTTGTACCTTCTTTGTTTGTCAACTTGAATCTGATACTCCTGCTTTTTCCACTCTGAAGAACAATGCTCAGACAAACTCAGTGCTAAACTTAACTATCAGTTGAAACACTAAAGAAAATAGATTGCCTTGCTGCTTGTTGTGGCCTTTTATTTCCTTCCACTTGATTAGAAATACTTCATTAGTGCTAATTAAGTACTTTGAGGCTTGGGTGAAAGTTTTTATAGAAGTTCACATTTCTGCTAGTACTTCAAGAAGAGAAAAATATGATGACAAAACACCAAGCCCACACTGACAAGTAAACTGAAAAAGAAAAAAAAAAAAAGAAGGTATTTTTACCGTAATTGGGAACACGGGTACAGCTGAAGACTGAAGCAGTTTATACTTTGCAGCAGACACACCCTTAAGCAGCTCTACTCTGCTCCGAATTTGCTGTTGCTTTAAAGCCTGAACTTTAAACACGTCTGACTCCATGCAAGTGGAAAACAGCTCCACGGGTGTTGCACGTTTACCTTGGTATCATTATTGGCATCCTTAACATACTTCCGTGCATGGGGCCAGCCAGGCTATCCTAAATCCAGAACTGTATTAAAGAAGAAAAAAGGATCCGGGATGGGTTTCTATCTTACTTCAGTAACTTTCAATTATTAGATTAGCCCTTTAGTGGGTAACCAGGTAAGTGCCTGAAATTAAAATAGTAAATATAAAGCCATAAGCTAAAGCAACCCTGAGGTTACTTTGAATAGATGTCATCTCTGAGAAGGAACTGCGCTATCTCAGCTGCCTACAAATTAGCACAAAGGAGAAATAACTTGTCCTAATGATTCCTTCACTTCACCTGGATGCTGAATATAAAACTCATTATCCTTCAGCTATCTCCTTCAGCCCATCTTAAGGCTAAATTTTACAGCCATCATGAACCCAAGCAGACCTTCCTTATTAGGTGGTCTCTGCTATGTATGTTTCATCAGATGATGAGTAGGTTATCCAATTTGAGAGAAGTAACTTACACCAACTAAAGCTACTATATGTACTTTTAAAGTTCGCTTCATTCTGAATTTCTCTTCCCCCTCCTGAACTCAAGTCCAGTAATCCTAAGTGAACAAATCCTTAAAGACATCAATCAAAATATGTATTACTAAGCAATCTTTCGTTTGAAATCGCGATAAAGCGTGTGTGATGGAGATAAATTCATTTGCAGTCTAATTCATATACTTTAAGCATAGGTTTGAAGAATGCTGGGCCTAAAAAATTAGTCTACAGACTTCAGTCTGTGACTAATGATGCAAACCCAGCAAAGCTAGATAATCTTTTTACACTCTGTGCAGCAATAAGAGATAGAAAGGAGGTCCATCGTATACTTTACCAGAACCTGTTACAGAGTCCTCAACGTACCACATTAGATAGAAGTTTGGCACAATTTAAATCTTAATTCTATTTAAATAGAATTTTAATGCAAGTTTGGAAGTCAATGCACAACCTTATCTAAGCACATTTGACTGCTACGTGTAGACTTGTGTCATACACTTCCAGTCACGTGAAGAACAGAAATTCTTCACAGAATTCAAAGTTTTTCATAATATTCTGTGGCTCATAAATACATTTTGACACTTTCCATTTCTATAATAATATTTAGCATTCATCTTGGTAATATTTATTTGGTGATAAAATAATCTAATGTTTTTCCGCTTTAGCTGATCTTTTTCCACTGTAACTACATTTTGGCAATGGTTTGATGAAACTAAAGATACTGGTCTTCTTATTAAACCTTATCTTTCCCTGCAAATAATCTCAATTATATTTCTGTTTCTTTTTAAGTTAACACCAGCTGCCCATATTAATCTTTAACATGAACAGGATATACAGGCATAAGACACAAAAAACAGATTACTTCATACTACTACACAACTGCTTAAAAATGTATTTACATGTCAGCAAAATTACTGTTTTTTCATAAAAAGAGAAAAATCGATTTAATCTTTTGGGAGGACATCCTATGGCTTGTTGGGAACTTCTATATTCATTATGTTTTACACCTGGTTTTCCTATGTACGGAGAATTTGCATCACTGTATTCTCCCTTCCCCTTGTTCAAGTAACTTTATATCTCACTCATAAAAGTAGTAGCCGTTTCTTTCAAGAAGGCTGTTGAAACATTATTATCATAAAGACATTCATCATCTCTTTTCCATTAAAAAAAAAAAACAAACAAACCATGTTAATGCTTGATTATCCAAGTTTAGTCTTGGAAAATACCAGAGCAAATAAACCTTGATGAATATTAAAAAAAAAAAAAAAAAAAAAAGGGAGAACTGTCCATTACTGAAGGGCAGGTTTTATACTGCTGTGTTGGTATCCAGATCTTAAGCTCAGAAACTGCACTTGGAGTTGTGCTGTCTGCTCCAGAAGTACCAAACAGCATTATAAGGTTTTCCCAATTTGCTTTTTGCGAGCAATTTGGAAGGCAATTTTGTTATCTGAGATGTCCATTATGAAATTTGTCTAAACACACATACAGACACCCCTCCCAAACACACATACACACGAACACACATTGATTTTACAAAAGTCTCCTTTTCTTCAAGCAAGTAGTCACAACATGAAAATATTCTCCTATGTATGTGTTCACTGATCATTCTTAAATGATTTGTCATCACTCTGCCACTCAAAGGAGATGGTTATTTCATTCTCCTGAGAAGCTAACTATGTTCAAAAGCAGCTAGATGAGGATGGTGGTGTGATATAAATTCCAATAGAAAAATGCATCGTCCATCTGTATAGCTGTCCATCCTGAGAAACTTCCACTGACAAATTCTTGCTATCTTCCATCAGTCATGGGGTTCCCATCAGTAAATAGAAGGTCAGTGCAACAATGAGGAGCAAGCAGAATGGAGAAGAGAAGGTCTGATAGGCAGCTGATGGCATGAAAATATCTTCATACTTGTAAATACTGACAACACGCTCTGATACGGGTGGTGAGTCTATATCATGACGAGTTATAGAACCTTTAGCAGGTAAGGGCAGAAAGAAATAGCATCAGGTGCATGTTTTCTGTAACTCTACCAAAGAAACAGGTAGACAGCCAAGTAATTTTCAAACCTACAGGAGCATACAATATTATGCTGTCAGTGAATAGGGTCATCTCTCTGCCTTCTGAAATTAAACTTCCGAATAAAACAAATTTCAAGTAAACAATAAACATCCTTCAAAGGCATTCAGAATTTCTAGTTATGAAGTTCTACATTTATTTTCGAGGAGCGGGGGTAATAACTCTACAGCCAAGAACCCACAACATGTAGGACTGTTATTTACCTGGTCTTCCTTTTTATCTGTTTTTAAGCCTCATGCTGCCAGAATTTCAGTTCATTTAAAAAAGAGGTTCTAATAAGAATAATGTAATCGAAAGACTTTTCTCAATTCTGGCACCTCAGTTCTGTCAGTAACACAGAAATCAACTTACCCTGAATTGCTGGACCCCAGGCAAACAGGTAGTACCAACTCAAGTGCAGATCTACGATGGTTTCCTCTCGGGGAACATATACAGGACGCTTGAATCGACATGTTACACGATTGTTTTCAAAAACCCCTTCTTCATCTCTAGCAGGATTTCTCTGGATTTCTTTAGCCCACTGACCGACATTATAGAAGTGCTGTATTCGGACTCTTCCATTATCATCATGAACACAAGCCATGACATCATCTCCTCCCTACATGATAAAACATATTGGTAGAAAAAAACCCAAAAGCGTCACAAAGCATTCCTCCTTTATGTATCTTTAATCATTAAAAACTAAGTAAGACCTGGGGCTCTCATTCCTTCTTTCTCAGTTATATATACAGAAATATTTGTTTCCCTAACCACATGCCTTCAATCAGATTGAAAAGCACAGTATTTACTTACTATATCTGAATTTTCTTTTGGATCTTTCTAAGAGTTGTTTTACCTAACAGTTATATATTTGTAAGACATGATATCACCCTGACAACACGTAATTAATTGATCAGTGGAAGGCTGTTTCCTTTCCTGATTTCTGAAGTTCTGGGATCCTGCTTCATAAAAACTGAGAGTCTTGAATCCTTGATGCGTACAAACCCCACTGCATCAAAACATGGACAGAAAGATAATACAATTCAGTATAATAGTGATGAATCTACTAAATATGGGGAAATAATAGCATAAATTACAGTCTGTCTTTTCTAGTCTCTTCTCATGTTCACCTAAGGGAACATCACTTCTTTTATCTCTTAAGAGAAAATGAAAACGTTCAGCCTGTATTGACAGAATACAGAACACCATAAGATATAAGAAGTAATCAATATGTGCTTCTTTGCATAGCATGAACAGCCACCAAGCATTACCATCAAGCAAAGAAACAACGGACAGAAGGGAGTGTGAGACAGTTGTTTGCAGAGGTCACCCACAGAAATATTGAACCAGCTGCTAGAACAGCTACTCCAGGTCACTGACGAAGTGGGAGAGCACTCAGGGATCAGCATGAATTTTAGGAGCACTATCTCCCAGAAGCCTTAGTACCAAGCATCGTTACACACAGTTAATAACAAGTTGGATGAATGGCATTTACTGACCACCACTGCCACAGGTATTGGTGCTATATTACACACAGGCCCTGCTTCTCCAACACTGACCTTTCATGCTGATGACAGACCCAATGCTTGCTAGCATGATAATCTCTGTCTGTTGTTATAGAGGGAGGAGGGAAAAAGGGTGCATTTCAGCTCTCTGGAAATACTGCTGCGTGGGTTCGTAAAAGAGGTGCCCAAAATGAGGGAAAAGGGGGACACCTAGGTAAAGCCCATGCTTGAACAGATTCTGCACCTCGGTGCTGCTGCAGGCAACCTTTCCAGCTCCTGTCTTGAGCCTATCCTTGCTCTCCATAACTTATTTTCCAAGTTCAGTTTGTATATATCTGAACACAAATCCCTCATTCTTATGTACAAAGAGACAAAAATAAATATGTTTCCACACAGAAGAAAAAATTAGAAGGAAAGAAAAAAGCATTCTGCATCTCAGTTAACAGAAATGACATTACAAAATCCTGCCTAGGCACAAGAGCTTGCAAGTGGGAAAGCATAATGTTATTTGAGACAAAGAAATGGGTCACAGGACTTTAAAAAAAAAAATCTATTGAGGACATAAAATAAGGTTTTTTTTTCCTGAACTTCTGTAGCTATCAAGGCCACACCATTTTGACGAAGGCCTCCAAAGCACAGTCTACTTCTCACAGCTAAGCTGTTTTGACCCAGAGCCATTTTACCATTCGAGCCTGTGCATCCCAGGACACCAAAACCTCCTGGAAGTTATGAAGAAGGATGAAGTCAGCAGGGGAACAAGAGGGAAGACAGATGCTAGCTGGTTTTAGTCCAGATGACGGATGGGCTTTATAACACGTATGCAGCAAATTTGGAAGCAAAACCTTTTACTTTCCACTTACTTTATTCTTCTTGCCAGTAACTGAGACTTAACATGGTGCCTGGTGTGCCTGGGATGAAAGGCCACGCCTGCTCTCCAAGGGGCTGACGAGCTGCAGGCAGTGGGACCCTGGGATCTAGTGCAGGTATATCAGAGTTACAAATCAGTAACACAATCTCTGATTGCTTGGGGCCAAACGCTTCCAGGTGCTGACCTGCTTTGAAACCCCTGTTGAGTACTTGCATTTCCAGGCATCTAAACTCTTCCCCAATTTGGCTGTAAAACTGTTCCTCACATCATTAAAAACATGGAACTGCTTCTTGTGACGTGAATTGTTCTTGATGACATAAAAGACTTCTATCTTTATCGTGTTTATTTACAGTGTCATATTAAAACATACAGTAATGACTACAAAGCACCTGTCCTCACATTTTCCTTTTATTTCTCATTCTGGGTCTGATAAAAATGTTGTTAAGTCAGCACGAGTCTTCCCATTCATTTTTGTGGGTCCTAGCCTAGGACAACTATACAAGAAACAATCCTGTCCTCTGACTTGTGATTTAGGACATAGGTTCAGTATTGTTTTATATATTCAGGAATGTTTCTGTATACAAACACCTACATTATGAACTGCATTTTAATCCTAAATGTTTTACCAAAGATTACAGACAAACCACCTTTGCCTAAGTCATCTATTGCTCAGGTTTTTTGAAATTTGCACACTACATACTGCTATTTTGCTCACTGAAACACAACAAAAAGTGAATGAACAAGTAAGTATAGGAACGAGCATAAAACCAAACCAAATAAAATCCAGGAGAGATAGATGAAGAAGTTTTAAAAAGACTGCTTTCTAGAGTAGGTATGTTTAAATTAGCAGGAGCCATTTTGTCATACATTTGTGGCTTCCCTGAAACAACACACGGGTATGAAAGAAACGAAAAGATTTCCAAAATGTAATGGCGAAAGCCATACTTATATCGCTGAAAGTCAGCTGATTTACTGAAGAACAAAATTGTTTGCTATTTAGTTTCTGATGTGCCTTTTGCCTAAGTAACGCTGACATAAAGCACAACAGGACATTTCCACCTGAATTGGCTTATCCCGAGGGCTTTTCTAACAAAAGGGCAAAAAGCTAGTAACATTCAGACACTGGGAGCTGAACTGAAATACTGTTGCAATTCTCAGGGAAGGGAAAGGACGTGTCAGGAAGGATGAGGCAGGTTTCTGGGAGGCAGTAGGCCTGGCTTCAGCTCCCAGGGCGGCTACCGAGCGGTGCTTTGTTTTCAACAAGTCAGTTTTTCCTTATATGCTGTTTCTGACCGATCAAATATAAACCATTTATATCCTAGCATGTAAAAGTGTGCCCGCGGTCGACATGAAGCACCGTGCGTGTCTTACCATTTTCTTGTCTGAGGAAAATCCCACCGCCACCCAGCCATCAGTATCGGCACTCAACTCAAATTCAACATCGGCTCCTATTCTACGGTAACTTAGAAAGTAGTCACAAGTCTCTGCATTGCACCCAGGTTTACCGTACCTATATGGAATTGGAAAGACACGTAACTTTTCCTTGCAATTTCTTGCTAAGGAACTTAATTACATTTCTGCAAGAAAAAACTAAAAGAATGCATTTTGGTATAATGGCAGTAAAACATAGTATATTATGCTATACACAAAGTACCATTAGTTAAGTGTTTGCAATTATGACCCTTTTAGTGTAAGAATGTATATTTAAACAGTACAGCAAGCAATTAGTTACACACAGTATTACTCTGTTGACTTTCCTAGCCCTGGTTTTGGAAGTGCTTCATGAAAATACATGAAGCATGAAATAACTGTAGGTCCATAACTATGACGTATATCCTTAAATAATCTAGTTTCCTCAAATAATATAGTTCGTAACTATAAAGTATGTTGTTAAATAATGAATATTTATTCAAATGAATATGGAACATTTACCAAAGCCTCCAATGCAATCAGACAGCATTTGCAAACACAAAGGTATCTGCACTCTTATCTCAGACTGACCTGAAGCATCCCTTGGTTTTTCCACAGTCATCCACTCTGATTTTTGCAAATGGATCCACAGGAGGAGCAGTAGGGAAAGGGTAACCTGTAGAATCAGAATGAAATATTACCAAATAAAATGCAAGAAATAAAAAGCATTAATACTAAAGAAAGGGTTCCAATAGCATCTACTTTGTCTGCTGATAACCGAGCTGTTCAGATGAGGGACTACTTTGTCACATACACAACGCCTTGCTCAGTTGGATTCCAGGTACGAAAGTAACACTGATAACTGAAAACAAACATTTTCTCAGGTTTCCTACATTTGTCAAGAAGGGAGAAGGATGCTGTAGCACAGCTTTGCTACACCAAGGGCAAAAGTTAACTTAAGGCATCAGGAACACGGAGTAGTACAGTCAACAAACAATTAGGGATCTCCACTCAGCTGTGACTTTGTGCACTCTTAGTCCCCTCGGGAAATCCGTAAGGGAGCTAAATCTGACTCCTGAGCCATAAATGACAGAATCAAGTACAAATGCAGGGCACCAGATTCAGAGCTGCAGGAATGGATACCGAAAGGACCTTGTAATATGTTCTCCATTAAGAAGTAAAATAAAACATGCATTGCAATAAAAGGTCAGAGGGTATCAAAACAGGGAATAATTGCCTGCAGTTATGATTTACAGTCACTTGTGAGGAAAGACCCAGAAGAGCCGGACAATGACAGTTATGATCCCAAGCAATCCTGTCTGCTGTACGATAGTACACCAAAGAGAAAATGTGAACATTTGCAAACAGACCTTTTTGTCTTGGCTCGTAGACGTCTTTGCCTGTTGCATGAACACAGGTATTTTAATAAGATGTTCTTCTACTTAGCCAACTGACAACCAAAACGCTAGCTGTGAAACTAGAAAGTCCTCTAAAAGCACTTCATTGAATAGGAAATAAACATTGCAGTTAGTTACAGCATCTGCACACAAAAGTTTAACCTACCCAACCTTAGGCATTTGGGAGCCCTGATTCACCTTCCTAGATTTCTGACGATGCCAATGAGAGAAAGCATGCTGTAAACTGCAAGTTACAGCCTCCATTAACTGTACCAAGGGCCTGGGTAAATTACCCAGCGTAAACGTGTTAAGTCGGCAAAATGTCAGATCAGCCTGTAGCAGAGCATCACTGAAAGCCTGGTCACCCTCTATTCTCGCTTCTTCCTTTTTGTCCAAATGCATCAAACAACCGGTTTTCAATGCAGTTTAGCCACAAAAACCGGCGTTTTTAACATTCCCGCATTTGTAAATGCAAAAAAAAAAAAAAAAAAAAAAAAAAAAAAAACCCCACCAAAATCCAGGACTACAGCGCTTCTTACCACTTCGGACACCACACGGCATTTCGAAAGCCACAAAAACCGAACTCCTTTTAAGTCAAGCGGTCCGGAAAGCTTTTTCGCGAGGGCAGTTCGCACCTCGGCAGGCGAGCCACCGCCGGCCGCCCCGGCTCAGAGGGGACCCCCCCCCCCCCCCGGGCCCCTCCCGCGGCCCCCGGCCTGGGGAAATGCCCGGGCCCGAGCGAGGCGCTGGCCCTGCGGGGGGCCCGGCCGGCGGGTAGGGCAGCCGGGGGACCCCCCCTGCCCTGTCCCTGTCCCTGCCCTGTCCCTGTCCCTGCCCCTGCCCTGTCCCTGTCCCTGTCCCTGTCCCTCCCGGCCCCGGCCCCCGAGCGGCAGGGCGGGCGGAAGATGGCGGCGGGCGCTGGCCTTCGTGCTGAACAACGCCGCCGCCGCCGCCGCCTGCGGGCCGCCACCAACCGCCCGGCCCGGCCCGGCCCGGCCCGGCCCGGCCCTCCCTCCCCCGCGGCCGTCTCGCCGCGCCCCGCCTGTCCCCGCCGCCTGCCCCCGGCCGCCGCACCCTCCTCGGAGAGGTAGCGCAGGTCGTAGAACTCGCTGGCGAAGGTGCCGTACGAGGAGTCGTGGTGGTGGGGCCGGCCGCCTCCTCGCCGTGCTCTCCCGCCGGCCCCCCGCCCCCGCCGCGCCGCCCAGCCCCGCCCCCGCCGCCTTCCTCCTCTCTCCGCCGGCTGGCGGCGGAGCCGCCAGGAGCAGCAGCAGCAGCATCAGCCGCCGCCAAGCGCCGCGGCTCCGCACCGCCATGGCGGCGGCGGCGGCGGCGGGGCGGGGAGGCGGCGGCGCCCGAGCGCGCATCCTTGCGCGGCCGCCCGCGGGCTCCTGCGCCGCTGCCGCCGGCCGAGCGGGGGAGGCGGCGGGGAGGGGGCCGGGGCGGGTGAAGGGCACGCTGCGGGAAGGTGTTTGCCGTGGGCGTGGGTTGGGGGGAAAGGTGTAAGGGCGGGGTGTGCGTGGGCGGTGTGGGTCGCCGCCAGCCCCCCGCAGGCAAAGCCCCGACGGCACCGAGCCCTCCCGCCGGGCCCGCGGGGGGGGGGGCGCGTCTTGGCCTTCCCTGCTCCCCCGCGCCCCAGCCCCACGCGGGGAGCGCCCCACGCGGGAGCACCCGCGCCCACGCCGCCCCGCTGCTCCCACCGCCCCGGGCGCGATCTCGGCGGGCAGCACCCGGCCGCCCCCGTGGCCTCGATTCACGGAAACCTCCCCGCAGGTGCTTCGGGAGGGCGTGATAAATCCCGCTCGTAACTGCCGGGCAAACTCGCCTCTCGTTTTCTCGTTTTTAACGATTTCTGGGACGGGACCGAGGGCACGGCGCGGTTTGACATTCCTTGCAGTAAAACCTCCGCGCGAGCGAGCGTTCGCTGCCTGATGGCGTGTTCTTGCGTTGTGTTTTATGCAATGTAACCGCAGCGGTATGAACATGCTGAAAGCCCGGCAGAACTGAAGGAGAATCCGGCTTGCACCCCCCAAAGTTAGCTTGGGCTCCTGCCACTGAGGCTGGCTTGCGGCCGGGCGCTAAGGACACGCTTGCGTTCTCGCTGTGCCGTGGTTTCTACGGGCTGATTAGGAACACGACTTTCCGTCCCCCGTGTTGGCCAGAGTTGCTCTTTTTTCGGGTTTGGATTGCCGTCTTCTGGTTATAACTGTCATTTCTTTTTTTTTTTTTTTTTATATTGTTACGCGTGGTTACACTCCTTCCTCTAGAGCCTGGAGAAAATTCAGCAAAACCCGGGGAGGAGGGAGGGAGAAAGAAGAAACGCGATAGTTGGCAATATTCTGGAAATTAAAATAGCTCTCAATTTAAACCTCTTATTTTTTGTAGCGATGACTGAACTGAGTTACTTTTGACGGGGCACTGAGACTGCCCGAGTCCTAGCCTGAGTTAGGGATAAATTCACTCCCTCGGGCTGGGTGGTTGCTTGTAATACCGGAATGTGCTCATGCTGCTGAGCGAGGACGTTAATTCATGTCTCCACGCTTAGTCCGGTGGAGTAGCATGCTGTCTCCCACTGCAAACAGAGGAACAGCCACACAGTGGTACAAATAAGTTGCTAAAGCAATTCCTCGCGTGCAAAATTCAACGTTTCCATAGGAGTGTACAGAGAAAGCTATGGGAGAGTAACACCAGGCTCAAGAACAAAATAATGAGTCCCTTCTTCCCACCTCGCTTAGCCTGGCAAACTTTACCAGGCCAGTGGAAAACAGAAAACAAACAGCATAGTGAAACCTTATAAATCAGGCTACCAGGAAAATATAGCTGCAGCTTATTCT